>NC_046186.1:104239421-105492921 GCF_011004875.1 Balearica regulorum gibbericeps
GTAACACTGAATATCTGACAGATGGGGAAAATATATTGAAATCTTGACCTTCATCGACATTTGACCCCTTTCTTCTACACTGACAATGAAGAAGCTCAGACATTTCAATTTTTTTTCTGTATAATCTTCCTCAGCTCTTGTAATCAGAAGTATTGGTGTTAACAATAGCATTCCAAACATTTAAGAGGAAAATACTACTTCGGTCGTAGATAGGAACTCTTTAAAATTCAGATATAGGTCTTAAACTGAAGCTGAGTTTCCAGTTTAGTCTCATTTATCCATCAAAAACACTGGCACATTTTTATTTTGGTTTATCTTGGTTTTTACTAACATTTTGTAGCAAAAAGCCAGCATTCCTTTCTTCTATAAAATATGCTCTGATGGCCTAAGTTATGACTCTGTCTGCTGTTCAAGCTAGTCTGAAATTGTACCTCGTCCATGGCCAAGTGTCTCTTCAATCCTGCTTTGTGCTGTCACAGCAGGAACAGAGGCTGAATGCACAAGGTTTGGGTGATTCTGCTGCTGACAGCAATCTCTACGATACCAGGCCAGCTTCCTTCCGCTTCACAGCTACGTTCACAAGGACCACTCTCCATTCTCGGGGTGGCAACATTTTACAGTTATTTTATGACTTTACACACACTTTGCAAAGAAGTAAAAAGTTGTGACTCCCACACCACACCAAAGCCCTACAACCTGCCCCTGCCTTTGCAGATGATGTAAAATTGCAATCTAATAAAAAAGGACTTTTGAATGGACAAAATTCAAATGTGATGTGTTAAAAAGAAAGGGAGAAACATAAGGATCCAAAGTGCCACTGCAGTTCTGCAGAGACTTGAGTCTGATTTCAGTTATAGCAGTACAAAATAGGAGAAATACAAGTCAGAGGATACATTATGAAACTCTAAGAATTAGCACCATGAAGACCAAAGTCAGCCTCACTAGGCAGATGTTTGCAGAGGTAATTAAAAAAATACAAATCGAAATGTAATTCAAGAATGAAAAAAAGGAGATATCAAATGCTATCTAAACCAGAGAAAATAATCAAGAGAAAAAATGAGGTCACACATTCGGAGTAAAATGTATGGTCTTAGTTTTCTTTTTATAATAAAAGTATCATAAAAATGGAAGGAGGCACAGCTAAGGGCATCCAGAATGATACAGGGACTCATGGGTCTTATATATTCTGAAAGGTTAGAAAAAGTAGGTCTGTGTTGTTTGGAAAAGAGGATCTTATGAGGGACTTCAATGAGATACATGAAACTCTAAAGGGACCAAGGAAGAGAGATGCAGCAATGCTATTTGAGCTAGTGTCAAACACAAGCTCAAGGGGACATAAAATTATGCCAGAGAAAAGCCTGACAATGAAACTCTCTAGGTGGAAATATCTTATACTAAGAGCAAAATACTGAAGATTGCAATGACTGAAAATAGTTTAAATAATTTAAAAAACAAAACAAAAACCAAAGAACAAAACCCCCCAAACAACTTAGGAAAGTGATGTCAGTTGAAATAAATATTTCTGTAAATAAAAAGACTCAAATCAAAGTTTGAGTCATGGTCTTACTTTAGCTTCACAGAAGGTGCGACCCAGAATTAAGTTTTTCCCTCTTAGTTTGATGAGAAATTAACAGTGGACAGCAGAAAGTCCTTTGAACTTGGACTCTCAACACCCCTCAACATCGTTTCACCCGCAGCATGCTCCATCAAGTAATCAAGTCAAAACACAGTAACCCAAAGAAACATCAACCTAGGAGAATTAATTGCAACGTCAATCCCCGGCTGGCCTTTCAGATTCTCCCCTGTGCTAAATTGCCATTTCATTACTCAGCTGCACGCTGCCTCACAGCCTATCCACCCATCACCTTACCTCTCTGGCACCAGCTGGGTCACGGGACACTCGGTGGGCACTTTCCTCCTCCTCCGGTCTTTCTCTCCGAAAAGGAAACAGGCTGCGGTCGCACAGCAGCACCTGCCACCAGCACCTGCCCCTGAAACGTGCAGCACGACACTGGTATCCCCTGGCAGACGAATTAGTAGCTGTGAGAAACCATCATGTGAGTCCACCAGGAACCTGAGTAGGTAGGAGAAGAGGAAAGCCACATAATAAACATGAAACTCCCAAAAAAACTCTTGGGCAAAAATTGTGTTGAAATGAACTTAAGGATGAGGGAGACATTAGTACCTGGAGGGCAAAAAATCCTCGCGGGGTCTCACTTCATCCCCAAATGAAGCCGTTCTGAGCATACAATTACTCTTAACACTTCCTGCAGTGAACCCATCAGGAAAAATGTATGAATAAAATCAACAGTGTTTGTAAAGAGAAGTTTAATCCAAACTGGATTAAAATACTTATAATTCAATCAAGCGACATCACCACAGGTTAGAGTGGGAGCTGTCAGGGACCCTCATTTCTGTGTGAATCCTTACACTGTCTGGGTTTCTTAACTCAGACTTCAGAGTACTGACTTTTTACAGAACTGCAGATACCTACTCCCTTAAGGTGATATTATTATGGGCATTAACATAAAGTTTACACTGTAAACAGTTAACACTGTAAATATGCCTACAAATACCAGCTTATCCTTACTTAAAACTATTCTAACATTTCATTAAAAAAAAAAAAGGAAAAAGGTATTTATCAGTATTTGTGGCATCAAAATTAATTGCCATCGTCCACCTGCCTATCCCAAATGTGCCTTAGCTCCAAGAAAGTTATTTAATTTTGGAGCTAGAAATTTGAAATTTCACATACATAAGCAATGAGAAAAGGCAACAGATAACAGAGGTAAATCTAGCATCTAGTCACTTCCAGATTTCCAACAGAAAGGCAGTATCTCAAGATGTAGTGCAAGAGGGTGTTTTACATCCAATTAGGCAGGGAAGCCAAGCTGAATGGGTTAAAATTTGCCACCGATCCCTAGTAAGTGATTTTCTTAACCCCCTAAGGGTTCAAACTGCACTGGGAGGAAAAAGCAATTATGCAATGAATAGAAGAGGGGAAAATATGTCCCAAACTGGTTTGCCTGCAACAAGGTACAGATTCCTCGGTAGTCTGCAGGGAACAGCTGAGCTCCCCAGGTTATTCTTTGACCACACCCGAAATAAAAACTAAAGGATATTTCGGAGAATAGGAAAACACAACAGCTCAGATAATGTCCCAGGCAGTATATTCATTACAGGCTCATCAGAGTGGATGCCTGCAGTAGGAAGATTAAATACCCATTTACCAGCATCAGAGGAGAGTTTGGTTTTATAATGTATTGTCCCCTATTCCCCGTGAGGCTGCTTTGTTTGATAAAATGCTGAGTGTGGTGTAAAAATATCCCCCTCTCTGTAATTTGCACTCCTCTCCATTTAAAGCTATTCTTGCTGCAAACGAGAATTGAAAGCTGCTAAAATTAAGTGGTGTCAGTTCTCAATGACACTTTAATGATAGAGCGCTCAGCAAATGAGATGAGAATGAATTCCAGCTTCTCTGCTAAAGATAGTAACCAGCACTAAACAGTATAATGCTCCAACTGGGCTACACTTCACCTGCTTCATTCATATTTAGTAGAACTGAAATAGGGAAACTGTAATTAAAATGGTCATAAAACGAAAAATGCTAATTTCTAATGGAGATGACAGGAAACAACTGAAGCTTGTGAAGTCAAAGCACAGCCCTTCTTTGTCACATCCGTACCGCCACGGAGGCCACCGCTGGCTGACCACAGGGCTGATCTGGGGCTATGCGGCGTCTTCCTCCCTGCAGAAACTGCCGCTCCCAGCAACTTTGGTCTAAACCTACTTAACTGGCACAGACATGGGGAAAATGAAGTTTAGGAAATCCTGCATGGTTTTGGGCTATATGAAACTACTGCCTCTGAAAAAGCATTCAAGGAAAAAAAAAAACAAACAAACAACCCACCATGTAAACACTTTCTTTCTCTCAGTATTATATCATTTGGACCTTCAAGGACGTCCACCCAGCCTTCTGCACAGATCATGCCTGTAGCTTCACTACCACTAACAAATGACAACTTCAAAGTACGTCAGCTGGGTGCTGTCACCTCTGTGCCCCACTTGTGCCACTTCAGTGTTGCAAAGGTGTTTTATGATGGGACAATTATTCTCTGGAAAAAAAAAAAAAATTCTTTTGCTCAGGTTTGTGAGCCTGGCATAGCAATGGCAGGCTCCTTCTGTTGCGTTGGCTCTGGTGCAGGGGGAAATGCGAGCTATAAATTCACATAATGCCTGGGCAGAGCCACCGCTGCCTTTCCTCCTGCCCCATGTAGCATGGGCTCACAGCCTGCTTTTGCAGTGTGCTTCTTTCTACAAACTGTCATGAAAGAGAAGTAGATTGTTTCCAACCCTTGACAAAAACTGCATTATTTTTGTATTATGCTATGCCGTTCAGTTGGATAACCAACTCTGTCAAACATATGAATGGAAGGTAAATATTAAGGCATGCGAAATATAAAAAGCAGTCATTATGGGGAGAGAAGTATTTATTACTATAGGAAATCTTCAGTGGACTTACAATTATGAAAGCCGTCTTGTAATAAAGTGACTTAAGGTTTCAAAATTCACTGCAAGTACTTGCAGAATATTCCATATGACTAAAATGGAGATGGGGTCATTTGCGATGACTGACAGTAAAATCTTTATGCCTCATAGTAATATCAGGTTTTCTTTACAAATACAATATATTTGATGGATAAGTGACCCTGCAAATACTTTACAAAGTTTTAAAATAAGGTGTCAGCACTATTTTCGCACCCTTATCTTGACGAAACCAGACTGTATGTGTACCCTGAGTCTTTACCTACAAGTACTTCTTCCAATGTCTTCTAACAAATAATGCACTAAAGGGAATTTCTTTGTATGGTAAAAAAAAAAAAAAAAAGCTTTTGCATTTGCACGTAACAGAACATGTCCAGAGCTGTTTAAATGTCTAGGAGTTGCAAAACTGGTGGCCTAATGGGCTGAGTGCAGGTGAAATGGTCATGGTGAATGAGAACAGTAATTCCTCACATATCTCTGCATTTCTTCCCATACAATGATCCTATCCTGACTGTACAAATAACAACTTGACAGCACCTGTCAAGAGCTTCTTAAAATGAGCTATCTTGACCATTGCTACCACTATTTGCAGATCTGATAATACTGTGTATATGGTTCTTACGCAATATATTTGTGTGTCTTCTATTATGTACATAGCTCAAACCATATATATTCTTTCTGCAAAGATTGTGTGACTTTGGTCATTTCAGACTTTGTTCAGGCAGAGACCTCCCTTCCTGCTTCCCTCCCTTCCTAGGTCAGCTCTGTTTCAGGGAAACAGACTTTCATGGTATAACCAAAGCAGACATGAGAAAGTTTCAACTGTTGCATGATAGTTACTTTTCTGTGTCTTAGTCTGGCATAATGAGAGTAGGGTAAACTAAAGCTACCAAAAGGGCTCTGGTTCAATTACTCCTTCTGCTATTAATTTAACAGGAAAAATAAAAAAATATTAGTACTCCACAGATGATGATTGCACACCCAGTTCTGCTCTTCAGGGTTCAGAATGTCTTATGAACACAAAGCGTGGGACGATAGCTCCAGATCAGCAAGCAATCCCAGCTAAACTCAGGTTGAAGTTTTATGAAGATAAACGTATGCACATCAAGGTGCGGCGTAGAGACAGTTTGTTCCTGCTGTTTGGGTAGGCAGGACTGGAGGCAGAAAAAGGATCAAGTGTATCCTGACGCCAGCACGTGAAGCCTGTTTGGCTTATTTCAGCCCCAGGTCGGTCCTCTCAGTTGTGCCTTTCATCTGCCAGGAGTCGTGCGGGAAGGCGCCAGCTCAGCAGCACCTTGAGTAAGGGAGGTTGGTACGGGCTGACGGAAAGACACTGTAATCACTTTCCCTCCGCCAAGTACCCCAGCGTGGGTAGATGTGTGAGGGAGACGAGAGGGAAAGGGGACTCTGCAGTCTGCTTATTACCCTTTGAAATTTCCTTCCTGCAAGGGGAACTGTGCATGCTGATGGAAAATGGCTGCAACCTGGAGAACATGCCTGCCTTGCACTCAATTCATGCTTCTTTTGACTCCCAGCTACCCCAACACCTTTTTATTAGGATTCTGTCTTGTATATTTGAGTAAATATGAACCAGATTCACTTACAAATCCTGTGAGGTACTGAGCGTCACTTGTGAGATGGTAACATCTCTGATCTCCTATGAGTTTGATGCACCATGCATATTTGGTCTCTTACACTCTTAGAAAGGTATTAGGCGAATAAAAAAAAAAAAAAAAAAGAAGAAGGAAAAAACCCCCTCTCCCTATCAAAGCAGTTTTACAGAGCTTTGGAAACAGCAAGACAAAATAAATATTGAGTGAGAAGGAAAAAAGCCAGTATTGCATCAAATACTTGCCCCAGGTCCTACAACAGCAAAAATGAGGTGACATGCAGCCATACATGAGTGGACAACATGTCAGCTGCACAGAGGGTCTCTTCATCGTCACACATGTCCCCTAACTGGCAGTTTACCCCCTCAGACACAATGTTAAGAGACACAGGAAGAATGTTCTCTTTTTGAAAAGTGTCACATAAAGTAGCTTACCAGCCTGGTTGGCAGAAAATCATATTTTCTGATATCTGATGTCACATTTTATTAGATTTAGGATACTATTATCCTACTTACTTAGGGGTTTAAAAGTATCCTTTTTATAGCTAATGCCACAGGTAGAATGTTAAACTACAGACGTTTTGCAATAAAGGAGTAGACTGTTCCTTATACACATCTGGTATTTTTTGCCCCAAACAATGCAATAGCTGTTCAGTATCTTTTTTTTTTTTTCTTTTGATCCTTGCACATTTGTCCTCAGTTCATCCACTAACCTATGAGTGAATCCAGTTCTAGAGTCTGCAGAACTCTGGAACTATAATTTGTAATTCTTTTAATATATTTTAATGAAATATGATTATTTAATACCCATAGATGGTTTCATCTTAACTCCAGAGTTCAGACAGTAGTTGTCCTTTCAGTTCAAATAATGGCATTTGCTGTACTGCTTGGCAGCAGTTTTCCACCTGGTAGTAAATAAAATTCACAGTATACACACTGCAATGCTTGGGACTATATCGGTGCTGAATTATCCCTTCGCATTTATGCAGAAAAGTTTTATCTTGATTTCAATTATTAGTGGACCTTTAAATGAAACCTTTTATTGAATCAAATTTTCTTTAAAGTCTTTAAGCAAAATTTTGAATATTGATAATTGAGTTTTTTGGACTGATAGCAGTTTCAAGTTCTAGACCTTTTAATTTAATTAATATTGTTTTCTGAATATAGTCATGCTCCTATTTAAAGCTGCAAAATCCGTGTGTATTTAAGGGCAGAATTTGATTCATACCATCAAGTACATTCATGATTGCCATCAAAAGATACTTACTTCTGATGTATTCTGGAGGAAAGGCTTATTTACTCAGGTGACAATTGGCTTATTTACGTAGACGAGAATTAGTCTTACCCACCAATTAAAATATAAATGTACCTTTTCTATATCAATTTTACACCATTTAGTGATTAAACCATAGATTTTATCCCTAATCAGTCTCTACATCTTTAGTTACTTATCAGTGCTATAATTCAGCGATAGCAAAGTGTTACTGAGAGGTATCCAGGTGAACAGCAGGTTCTCAGAGTATGGGATGAAGCAATCAGGAAAATCCTCAGAACTGTGCGGATTCTTGACTCGTTCATACAGCTCTGCTTCAGTCACAGCTGTCGTGAGAATGGGGAGGCAGAAAACAGAATGCTGATCAAATATTAATATTTACTAATATTCAATAGCATGATTTTGGCAGGGGTTCTTTAGTGTTACTTGTATACCAAAGGGAGGCAGCTCCACAGGAACTCAGAAATAGGATTCAATTTCTGATAAAGGAGAAATGCTTTTTATAGAGTACACTATTAGCTACTGCAGGCTTTAAAATAAAAAATCCAGAAGACAGCGTGATACTTTCAAGAAGGAGAAAGATCCAGATGCTTGTATCACTCTGTCTTTAATATTTTACAGAATTTTCTCCAAATAGAGCTGCAAAAAAAAATCTCATTCCATAGATTTAAAACATTTAGGTCAAGAATTGTACATATAAGATAAGAGACTTTCAAAGAATATTTAGGCACGACATTAAGGGCTCTGCAGCTGAGTAAGGAATGTCCTTCTCACCACCAGACTAAACCAACGAGCCTGTGTGCTCTTGGAGCTGCTGGCCTGGGTCAGCTTTAGCCTGATGGCTCGCTTTTGTGGGAGAAGTCTCTAAAGAAACCTGCTAGATGACACCAAGTTGCTCCCTGAAGCAGAAGCACTTTTGTGAGAAATTTCCAAACAGATTTTTTTTTAATGCAATTTATAATCCTCTACAATAAAAAAACCACATGTGAACAAAAGCAACATAAAGACTGCTGAATAAAACCTTTTTCGCCTCAGAATCCCTCTGTACTTTATCAGTAGAGAGTAAGAATTCATAGACTTTATTTCAACTTTTCCTACTCTCTTTTAAAGTTTATCATTCCTTGGGGTAACTTCATTAAGAGACTATCTCGTCACCTGCACTGACCATATGTTTTTTTCTCTCTTAAGAGTAATGTATCAATCCAATACAGAAACTATGCTACTTGTACTTCTCAGTCATCATTACAAGTATGTTTTCAATTTTTAAAAAATAAAATATTTTTCTGTATTTTCTAAAAAGCATTCATTCACCTAAACACAGCCAGGGAGTCTGTTTCTTCCCATTTTTTAAAATCTCTGGATTTTAAGTTTTTCCACCTTTACTGAGAATCATTTCCACATTTCTCTAAATTGTTTCTCCAAATCACTCTATCTTTTGTATTAAAAAAATAAAAAATAAAAAAAAGTAACTACTTTCATATTTAGATCTACAACTGACCTTTAGGATTGGTCTCCTTAGTGTACATTTTAGTAGGCATAATTGTGTTGAAATATTAATTAATTTGGTAGTGGTCTCCCCTGCATACCCAGGATTATTTTAAGAAGATGAATGTAACCTTCAGCTGTGTTCTGTAGAGGTTTTATTCCAGAGCCTTTCACTGTGATTTGAGATTGAAAGTTTACCAATATTTGAAGAATGCCATTGAGCACTAGGCTGTATTTGTTTGTCTCCTGAACTCATTCAATTAGGAAAATAATCCATTATGGAAAATCTTGATTAAAAGTTGGCTTATTCTCCCATTTGATTAAAATTCAGCATTACACTGAATCAATTGTTCAGTACTTCTGTGAAACCTGCATCAACTGCAGGCAGAAGACTAATTGCTCTGTTGCTCTTGCATCTTACTCACCTTTTCTGTCCTCTGATTATAAAATCTACTGGAGAACAATAAACACGTTCTAATATTGTGGTTTCACCTGGTCCTTGACCCTATTCCCCGTGGCGGACAGAGGCACCATGAGAGCCTGAGAGGACTTGGGGGGTGGAGAGGATTTTCCTGGCCAGAAGCTGTAGCTCCACAGCCCCTACCCTGTCCCAGGATGGAGACTGTGGCATTGCATACTTCTGCCATAAACTTCTTGGGTTTCTTAGCTTTCTGAACCCTGAATAAAATCTTCAGGATTTAGTCCTTTGCATATTTCCACAACGACATCGGCAAACAAGGCTAATCTTGCCTGCCAACAAAATGTTTTTATAACTCCATACTAAATCCCTAATTAAAATCGCCACCTAGAAAACTCTGCAACAAACAAAGCATTTGAGGTTGGGCTGCAACCTGACAGCCGTGTGACTGGAGAGGACGGCTTCTTTGTCCCAAAACTTAATCTCAAAGTCATCTGTATCCTCCTTCTCTGTGTTTAGCTCTGGAAGAGCTAACTCTGTGCAGCCATTCAGACCGCTGAACAATTTCCGCAGGTGAAGTCCTGACCTTGGCCAAATCAGTGGCAAAACTTGCGCTGATTTCAATAAGGTCGGACTATAGCTTCAAAAGTGGCCACAAAAAATAAATCAGTAATGAAATAGTAGGTGGTTTGTTTTTCAGTGTATTTTCATTTGATGTTTACGTGTCCTTTGGCAAACGTGACAGCTTGCAGCAATTAGAAATCTCGACTCAGGAAGATTCTCAGACATAAACAAGAATGCAGCCATAGTTCCCAATCAAAACTTCATGGAGAAGCTTTTCCAATTTATTCTTACAGTATGACTAATTCTTTTTACTATTTCCATAAATAAAATTTCTGCCAATTTTCCCTAGTTTTCACACAGGGTGGCTTTTGCTAAATGTAGTTGAACTCTAATATTGAACCAACTAACTGCCAACTGCAGCACCAGGATTGATTTTTTTTGGTATTTTTATTTTTTTCAGTTCTCTTACATCTCAAGTGCTCTTTTGGCTTCTTTATGGCTTTTTCCTGAGGTTAAGATGTTATGTATTGAGAAGTTTGCCTAGTGGAACATTTAAAAAGTAAAATAAGAAGCTATACTTTCAGTATATTGCCAGCAAACCGTAATGCTAGCTATCAAAACAGTCTTTTATTTTGTTATTTAATGAAGAGACAAGAGAGAAAAATTGACATAAACACATTTCAGATCTTCAGCTGCTTCAAAGTTTTAATGGTTGGTGTCTTAACCAGCAAACATACATTTAAAAAGTTACTTTAGAAATAGTCCAAAATAATGCAAGAAAAAGCCGCTTTAGGAAATAGTCACATATTGGGTGTGGATTCCTTGAGTTTAATGCTACTTCCACTTAGAATTATTAACTGGAATCAAATATTTGTGAAATTTAGGGAAACTATTTTATTACCTCAGACTGAGAGGTGAGAGTGAAACTAATGTGCATAAATAATGTGGGCAGGTGAAGCTGAGCGCAGTGGAAATAGGAGAGTTACTGAAATAACTTTGAGGTCAGTATTTGTGATGAAAATAGATAAGATTTATGGCAAAGTAATTCAATCAAATAATCTGAAGCTGGTCAGAAGTATTTCATTCTAATGTAGCGTTATAAAACCTATAGACATCGTGCAATTAAATGAAAAGCAAAAGCGAGCCATAGATTGTTGCCGAAGAGAAGAGAATAAAAGAAAAAGCAAAAGAAAATGTCAGCTGCAGGAGATCTCATTTTGGAAACCTACAATATGTTGATTGATAGGACTGGCGTTTTTCAAGCTCTGTCACAGCTGAAGTATAAAGCTGTCAGTGCACGTGATAATGATGGATGCTCTAAAACATGCAAATAGCATGAAAAATCATTTCTCACATAATTTTGGAAGATGAGAGGAGTTGTGAACTGAGGGGAGAGGGGAGGGTAGGTCAAGCTTAACATTCAGCCAAGAGGAATAGGAGGCTGGTTTACCACTGCTTGAGTTGTTAATTACTATGCAAGTGAAACAATGAGTTATGCCGGCCTTCTGCAAATTTTCCCACGGAAATTTTATTGTGACCGTCGGAGGAAGAGAGGCAGAACTGCAGCCTCGGAGCCGAACACAATGGTGTGCTCTCCCGGAACAAATCCGCGCCAAAGGGAATCTGCTCCAGGGGCTGCCAGCGCTTTCAGGAATGTGTTGCTTTAAGAACGTGCTGTGTATTTCAGAGCTGACATTTACAGTATACCATCAATATTGGGGGTGTTTCAGTTAATTAGCCACTTTTATTAACACTGAAGTACAGTAAAACCCCATGTAAGTGTTAAGAATGTAAATTAGTGCTATCCCCAGGCTGATCTGGCTCAAAGCAGTGAACTATCACACACTGCCCTCATATTTATGGTGCTTTTTATTTTCTAGACTGAGCAAAGGTTGCTCACACTTCCATCTGATTTTCACCTCTTGTTGTGCATATGCATGTGCTTGCATGTGCCAAAGTTCACAAGAAGCAACAAAGCTCCGAGTGCAGTCTTTACATTGCTGGATTTTATTTTTATTAAATGTGCAATCTTCAGGAAAATCACGTTCATAACTGACTCTACTGAAAAAGAAATATACATTAATGCTGGCTTTGTGGTTCTTTTTTAAAAATAGTTACAATGATAGACCATATAGCATCTAAACTGAGGAAAAACAGCACCATAAAAAATAAAACCTTATTTATATAAAGTGTCTTGCCTAGGCTCTATGAAATGATAAAAGTCATCCAGCTCACATCCCTTTCTGTTCAAAACTCCTCATTCCTCAGTCCTCATTCCATATTAACTTTTGACTATCCCTTATTTTCAAAACTCTGCCTCACTCAGCACAGGTCTACATACTGGATCTTGTCTCTGCTGAATCTTTTTGCTTACTTCATCCCACTAAAAATACCAGCTTAATATGAGCCCACCTGTGTGTTTTCAAGTCTACCTTTTGCCTTTGATTTTACATGGTCTTCTTCAATCCTGTGTTTCTTCATAGCAAATCCTGATCATTCTAGTCCCTCCTAAACAGATAACAGCCGATAGCAGGATTTTACATGTCTGTATCCTTCCAATAGTCATGCCTTTCCCAAATTTGACAATAAGGAGATTAATAAAAATTTCAAAAATACCATTCTGAATCTTTCACTAAATGTTTTACATTCAGTCTTATCTGTGTCTGTATGTCAGACCACAAGCTCTTGGAGGCAAAGACCGCCTCTATTCCTGCTGTGCATACTGCTGAACACACTGTCACACTCCACAAATTACAAATAATGAGCAATGACGATGGACCTTATTTTCTACTGCCTTCCATCTTATTGCTGTTTACCTCGGCACAAAACAAGTGTCAAAGAGGTGACATTAGCAAGCGCTGTGGTTCCTCAGAAGCTCGGCATGTTTTAAGTTGAACCCTCATTCATAAAAGAGGACACAAAACCTGAACACTTCAGAAAATTTTATGTAAACATTTTACTAAGTTGCAAATTGGGTTTCTCATTGAGTTCTGAGTCAATCCATTTCATACTTCATTTTGTTAAATACTGGTAACCATAACTAGGCTCTGGTCTTACTGTTTTGCACAGCCTTGTAGCAGGTAATTCAAGAAAGTGAGGTTTTAAATGAGTCATGTTTTGATTTTTTTCTTTCCTCCATTGGATTTCATCTTCGTTTCAGACCTGGAGCAATAGTTGATATTCATGTCTAGACATTAGTAATGCTTCATATTTGTTATTCAGCAGAATTATGCTCTTTTGGACTTGTTCAATTTCACATTTAAAATTAATAATAATTTACTGTTGCTGATGATGAGTTCACGTCTCTCTTTATGTTGCTGTTTTACTTCTACTGTTAAGATTAAAAAGATACAAAGGTAGGTAGGGTGAAACAGAAGTTTAACAGAAGTTCTGAAAATCAATGTATATCTGAGCAAATCATGACCCAAAGGTGCTGTACTGGGTTCAGACCAGCTCAAATAATACTTTTGTACCCAGGACGGATTAGGAAGACTTTTCCCCTTGCCGCAATTAAAATGCACGTAACAAAAAAGGCTGGGTATCCCTAAGAGCCTTAAGTGAGGCAACTCCCCAGAAAGCAGATGCGATAACTGCCCAGTATCTAAATTACCAGGCAGAGTTTACAGAGCAGAGATGAGAAGCACTACGGCCGAGTTAAAAAAAAAAAAATCCCGCTCATCTAAAACGTGGCCCACAGCCAACTTTTCCCAATAATGGTAGGTGACAGGCCAGAGCTGATCCAATGTGCATTTTAATTGGTGGCAAACTCAAGTAACAAGCCATTGCTGTTCATCTGTCAAAGAAGAAAAAAACCCCACAAACCAACATGTAGCACTGTGTTTATTTTGTCATTAGAATATGTATTACATATATTTGTTCGTAAATTAGTGGAAGGTCTCTGGCATGTAAGAGGAACAGAAAGAGGATTTTTTTTCCCCACTAATTTCCTAATACATACATCTTCAGAAGAGAAACAAATGGGAAAAGATAACATCTCTGTGGTCTGATGGAGTGAAGAAGACCCTGAGTTGTACTTAAAGCAGCTTGATAAATTGATCAGCTGCAGCTCACGTAGGTAAAAGTTCTCAGAGGAAGAACGGTAACTATGTGCAATGATGCTTTTGCTTCACTTAAATACTGTGAAAAAAAGGGAAATGGCCTGACGCAGGCTTTTCAGAGCTAAAGCATCCAAAGCATGCCACTGACTTGAGAAAGCTTCCTTCTCATTTTAAACAGCTTCCCCAGACTTTAACTGTTCTCATTTCACTTTAAAGCATGAAAAAATGAGCACTAAAACTCTTATCAGGCCCTGGTTTAGCAAACACCCTTCATTAGCATACGTAGCACCTTCTCCCTCTTTGTTTTGGGTTGTGGGTTTTTTTTAGCCTCTATATTAACAGGACAAATCTGATCGGTCTGAAGGGGCTGCAAAGAAGATTGCATTGTTTAAGGGCAAGCTTTTGAAACCAAAAGGACTCCAACCAATTTCTTACGACCGAGAGGTGGGTACAGTTTCGTGTGTTGCAGAGTATTCATGTGCTGCTCAGGAGAGCACAGATTGCATTCCATCAAAGGCAATTTTTCAGAGGTTGTCCCTCCTTTTGCTTTCCACGAAAATGAATCTATACCATTTACATGGAGTGCTTAACCTTCAGATTGTCCTTACTACAGCAACACTATTCCTATTGCAGATACATGTTTACTTAGACAAATCTAATTTACCCTTTGTTAATGTGTGCTGTCTTTACTTGCTATATTACATTAAAGTAGAAATAGAGTTACAAAAAAATTATCTTGCTTAAAATCATTCATAAGCTTTCATCGAGGGAATAAATTTACCAATTTCCCTCTTAGTTTATAACCATCCACTGTACTAACTTGACCTTTACCTAAACAGGGCTATAATTGCAGTTAAGATTATATAATTTACAATAACAACAAAAAATTACTTTTGAGGAACTGCTACTGGGCATGAATGTCTCACAGCCATTAAATGCATCATTCATCTTGAGAAGAAAATTATTCTTATCCACGTCGACATTTTTAACATAAACTGTAGTACTCTCTGTTGGCACTTTTTTACGTACCCATTAATCTCAATAGTAAAGCATAAGTCTCACCCACCTATTCTCTGAAGTTTGGATGTCACTACTGTGTACAATAAAAATTGTATATTCATGAACTCCATTTGTTTTATGTCCTTCTCTCTGTCAAAGTCTCCCAAGCAGCATATGCTTTGCTCTGTGGAGAATAAAATCAAATTTGTCTGTCTTGTCATATTGTCTTCAAAGTGATACTATCACAATTAGATTAACATTTTGTGAAGGAGCTGAAGGGAGGGAAAGAAAATAGGAACACATTATAGAGAATCCCAGTTAACCCTTTCTCTAGCATAACCCCCCCCTCTCAGTGGCACCCGGAGGAAAAGCAAGCCATCGGGATCCAAAATAAGCGACACCGTCCAGATATCGCGGTCCTCCTCAGAGCCAGCGAGGTTACTTATCAGCCCCGTGAGGGACGTTTTCACCTGGAGGGCTGTCATTGCTGGTGAGAACAACAACAGCTGGGAGCGGAGCGCTTCCCCGGGTTTGGTAACAAACCCGCGATGAGCAAGGGGGCAGCCACCCAGAGCGAGACCCCGTTCGGCCAGCCGCTGGGAGCACGTCGGGGCACCCGCCCAGCGCGGCGCGACAAGCCAAAACGCAGCACCATGGGTACGTCTGCCGACCAGAAAATAAGAGTTTGTGAGCAGAGGAAAAATACCAACCAGTTCTTTTTTTTAAGGTTTTGCTTCAGTTCTACTTTCACATTTATTAATTTGCTAAATGAAAAAAACCCAACTCATTAGTGATTTGGTCAGGTAAAGGGGCAAAAGCCAGCCTGTTGTATACAGGTGAAGAAAAAGAGTCTCTAAATTTACTCACACTGTGCAGAGTTGCATTTCCCCACCCCCTCCCAGTGTACAGACAATGTCCGTGCAATAAATTATGCTTGCACAGGACAAAGATATGTATCTGTACAACTTATCTTCTTATTACAATTGCATCATCTGCACATTGATCTCCTTCTCTGGGGATTAATTCTAACATGAGCAGTCTCTGATACTTATTCTTCAAGACAGGCCTGCCAAGGATGTATTTTCTCTTCATTCTCCTGTGTTAGAAGTTACCCACCAAACAGATAAATTCAACTTCTGGGCACACACATCAGAGTGCACCTACTCTATCTTAGAATTTCTATGACAGTTATCAGCTGTTCAGATTGGACTATTTCTTCAATGCATTTTCTGTAAAGTCAGATGGTAGTGTTATGATAATTTGCATTGTGCAATACTTAAAAAATGAAAAAATTAAAATAATTTCAAAAAAAAAGGACCAAAAGTAGTTCTTATGCCTCCATGCAGAACATCACAGAATTTCCCACTGACAGAAATTAGTGTTGCCCACATCTTTGGGAAACAAATTCTATTCTCTTTAATCAAATACATTCCTTTTCCTAATCCTGTACTGTTCTCATGTGCAAGGATTTAAGCACATTATCTCTTTTATGTAAGAGAAAAATGGAAAATCACCTAGGACTGAATCTTAGGTGCCACAAGGGTTGCACATATTAGCCTAATAATATGGGAACATACTGTATATGCAAATAGTGAGAGAGCAAATATTTTTTGTCCTACATTTTTTAAAATGTTGATTGTTTGAAGAGGGGGTCACAGGACGAAGTGCTGTGGACAGAGCATTGGGAAAGAGAGGGGGAATGCACACCAAAGGGATGATAAAGTAACGAATAGCAGTGCAAACAGAAGGGGCAGTGGGGAAGGCACGGGCAGAACAATATACTGAGCAGAATAGTATCATATTCACACAAAAAAAATGGTAAGGTCAAAGAGGAGGAGAAGAAACTTTGACTTTGAGATTTTGCCAAGAGGCAGCTTTTGGTAACCAAGGCAGTTCTAGCAGAGCATAGAAACGAAAGCCAGCTGGAAGAGGTTCAGAAGAGTTGGAGTAACTTAAGGTAATGGTGACAGACTGCCTGTCCACTTAATTTGGAAGTATAGGGAATGTGGGGAGGCAAGCAGGATGGAGGGGATGAGTTTGAGAGATGCTTCTTCCTTCATACTGGCACAGGAAGAAGCTAGAGGACAGTGACAGGTATGGGAAGAAAATAAGAAGGCAAGAGCTGGCAGAATAGTGGTGTCTGTCCCATGTAGAAATCATCCCTTCTCTCAAGAGCTGGCCATTTCAATGACAGAAAGGAAAACAAGACTTTAAAACCCCTTCTATGAGAACCTGCTATAGAGCATTGCTCACCCCTGCCTGAATGCAGGGAGAAGCTTTTGCTGCCGTTTCAGACACAAGACCTATGGGCTGATCTCATGAGTGCCCTCAACTCTTGCTGAAGTCAATAGGAGTTAAGGGCGTTCAGCACTTTCCAGGGTCAGGCCATGTATCACTTAAAAATAACTCACCAACATTAAACATCATTAAAGAAACTAATGCTCATTAACTAGCAATAGACCACTGGGAAAGGATCAATAGTTGTCTCCGAAATCATCTTACCTATTACAGTATATGCATACTCTACTTAATGACAGTGAAGGATAGTGACACTGAATGATAGGTCACTGATGACAGTGAATGGGAAAGACTGCTTCTTAATTAATCAGGATAGTATTAGCAAAGAATTTCACTTAACAAGGATACATTTGGGGGCCTAACCAGGTGATTAGGAGGAATGATGTTCTGACCCTTGGTGAAACAAAGTGGCAGGTTAAGAAGAAATACAAAGAACACCCTTTTTATTCTTCTGTTTTTCTTCAGAACAGAGTGCTTTATTTCATCCAACATTTTCCATGGCATTGCTTTTCTTTAATTGTCTCTTAATAACTGCAGCAAATTTGTAATCAGGCAGGCTGATTCTGAGTCTGCCAATGGCAAGGAGTCTGCGGTGTGGCACTAATATGCTGTTCTGCCTGAACTGAACGGCTCTTGTTCTGCAGCCCTTGTTTAGGGAAAGCTTTTACCATATTTAACTACAGTTGTGGTCTGCCCTGATCTGGCTTTGAGGCCATTATTTGGCAGAGTGTGAACAGTCAAGGCTTGCATGCCTTGTATGATGTATGAAAGTATCGCAGAACTGGGCTCCAGTTATGAGTAGAGTTTCCTTCTCTGATCTGGCTGTGGATTCCCTTTCCTACAGGATCTGCACATGTGAAATCACAGAGACCTCCAAGCGCAGAACACTTTCTGTGGCCTTCAAGAGATTATCTCATGGCAATTTTAAGAAAAAAATTAAAAGCAGCACTATCTTATCTGCATTCCACCAGTACATAATGACCCTCCCCATCTGACTGAATTTACTGTAATCCCTATAAACTTAAACCTCAAAGAATTCCAATGCCTGACGCATCTCTCCTGTTCTAATTTATGAGAAGTTGGTAATGTGCCATCTGGATGTTTCACTGCCATTGGGAAGCACGTTCAGCCCACAGTGGAAGCAAGTCAGGCCAAAAGGAGAAAGAAAAGAAAATGCAGGGGAAGGAGGAAGATCTGGCTTCAAGGAACAAGTGTCATGAACTCACAAAGATAAAAACTACGTTTCAAAAAAATCAGTTTTAACTTGCATGATCGGCACATACACAGCCGATAACCCAAGGTCTCAACCTAAGGACATTAGCAGCATTACAGGGCAATCCTTACACAAGGACAAAATGTTCTTGAGCAATTTCTGCAATGTATTAGACACAAACAGGTTTTTCCTCAAAACTGAAGTCGTGTCAGGCTTCTTGCTTCACCTCTTTTAATTTTGCCTGAACAAACATTTATTGTGGTGGTTTCAAGTAAATTTCCAGTTCACATACTTTTCCTGTGAGACAACAAAGGGCTTGTTGGGCGGGAGCTTTTAGGCTGATTGGCTGATCTACACACAGGTCATCAGAGGTCTGAGACCCATTTTACTTATTGAAAAAATATGCCCGGCTCTGATTTTATTCCTTTTATTAAGCTACTTAAACAAAAATAACATTGAAAACTCTATGTCACCAAAGTCATAATTACTAACCTATGAAGAGAGCAATTCAGCTGTCAGGCTGGATCAAATCAACAAGTTAGACACAGTACCGAGAAGCATATGAGATCACAAAGTATGTTAAATCATCCTATTAATACTAAAATAATCAATCCTAATACAATCTCTAACAGACTCCCTAATACATCCTGAAGAGGATATTAAGAAGGCAGCTGTTCGTTCGTTACATGTACCAATTACAGAATATCTTAACACCAAAAAAAAAAAAATCATCATCTAACATCTGGTCCATGTCCTCAGCACCATGTATAAAGTTTTCTTTTCAAACACTTGCTCTTCCTCTTCATGGACGAGCGAACCCTTGTCTCCCAGGATCTGTCTCCAGCAGAGTTACAGATAGAGATGTTAATAGCGCTGTCTAGCAGAAGAGTCCCCCATTGACCAGAAGGTACAGAAGAAAGTTTCAGGTCACTCACCAAAGGCAGGACCCCTTTTCCAAGATACCACTTAATTTGAACGATCTCATTAAAGATTTCTTCCCGAATGCTTGACTGGTGCTCGCACCCACCTCTACACAAACAGACGCAGTGCAAAAATTCACAGTTCACAACAGGGTTAAGACTTCTCCAGCAGGTTAGGCAAAGGTTATTTGGTGGGACCAGCTGAGTGAGTCTCCCAGGCACTGTCTTCTTCCTGGTGTCTTCCAGCACTCAAACTGTGCAACTTCTTACCCCTGTTTATTACTGTACACAGCCAAACGACTCAGTGCGTGCACAGCAGGATGGGCTGCCAGTCTCTGCCTCTCCATCAGTGCTGAGCACAAAACCAGTGTGACACTGCTGGCCAGAAGAAGAGTTTGGGACAGTGAGCACCTGATCTGTCTCCTTTCCTTCCCCACTCCTCTCTCCCCTTCCCTTCTGGGGTGGCCAAGGCAGGAACAGCTTCTACTGCAGCCCTGGGCAGCCTGGGGGGGGCAACTCCTTGCTGGGGTGAAGGAGAGCCTGAGAAGCTATGGAGGGAACCAGCCTGGGGAGCTGTTCTGCCAGTGCCAAGAAAGGTGGGGTCTTGCTACAGGAGTCTATAGGACTGCACGTAGCCATGACTTCTCGTCCCGTTAGTCTGCTACCCTGCATAGCTGCCTTTGTGGTCTATGCTGAAAGCTGGATCTGTCTCAAAATAGGAAGTTCAAAGGGGTTAAGAGGTCTCCCTGTAAATGAAAGATAGTTAACAAAAAGTAAATTATTACATCAAAATTTAACCAAAAGATGTATTCACAAACTTTGCAACTCTTCATCTTTTCAGGGCTCTAGCAAGTTAAGAGCCATCAGGTCTGGTGTACTTTTCTTCTGTGTTCAGGAGGAGGCTGAAGACTGATGATCCGACTTCCCCTCACGCATCCACATGGGAGTCTCTGGATGAGCAGCCTTTCCTGAGATGTCTTCTGAACCAAGGCACTAACCTGCTTGTTCTTGTCACCTCTCCAAGAATTTCATCCAGATGAAACACAAAGTGCGCTATGTCCAGTCAGGTTCAGAATAGAACTTAGTAGTCTTCGACCGATATGTGAAAGGATCATTTTAACAAGTTATTTAAAAATAGCTGGTATTTTAAAGACTGTGGAGTCTGCAAGTCTGGCCTTCCCTCTGCCAAACACTAAAAAAAGAAAAATCTGATTACAATATCATGGTCGGTCTTTTGTTTATTTTAATGGATTTTGGGCAATGTTATGTCATCAATCCAAAAAGCATATACAAATAGATAAAACCCCAGTATCTTCAACTCCTAGGAGAATTCTCTAAGCATGAATCTGTTGGGTAACCCTCCCCTGTTTTCTGGAAGCGGAGACACTGTACAGTCAAGACTACAAGATTCATCAGGACAGAGAAAAAGCAATGAAGGTGCGGTGTAATTCAGTAGTCCATTGGCAAGGTGCTCAGCTAAGGCAGCCCTGGCTTCCTGCCCTTGTTTTTGGAAAAATCGCAGAAACAGCTGGAGCAGGACACAGGCATTGCTAGTGGGAGTGAGGAGGATCCATGGGACCTGTGCAGTGGGAGCTGGAAAATTAACTTTTTTAACATCGACTATTATCAATGGTACTTTCCCCATTGCACAAATGACTCAAAGGAACATGCCAAAACAAAATGGGGTACCTGAAAAAGAGGGAACATCACACTTCAAAAGTTCCCAGTTCCCACATCAACTTTTACCTGCCTAAGATCTGGTAACACCCATATGTTCAGTGACTGAGCCATTGCAGCTGCCCTGGTGACTCTGAATCGCAGCATTCAGGAACAGTCTGCCACACTCCTCCACGCTCCGTCAAGGCTTTAAAAAAGATAATAATATCACTTTCACTTATTTCTGTGGCTTCTTGATCTCGGAAAAAGCAGTTCAACACCTACAGAATACCTTCCCTAAGGAGATAACTGTACAAGCAAAGTTCAAGTATCCCATCATTGATTGCATGTGTTTCACGCTAAGCTCCTTCCACTGCAATGCACTTTCTACAATAGCTGATAGATTTTTCCAGTCTTCCTCTGGGAGTCCTAAATGCCTTTGCTAGAGAATTGCTAGAGAATTGTAAAAGCTCTTTTTCTCTTTCCTTCACTGACAAAACTCAATTTTTGAATGAAATGTTTGAAAATCTTTAGAAATACTTTATAATGCATGTTGAGTCTCTTAAAAAGAAGGAAATTGTGCAAACAGTAGAACACAGCTGGTAGTACAAGAATATGCTAAATTGCTCTAGTAATTTGATTTTCTAACCTCATGATACCACAGGTTGTGTAAACCCGAATCAAAATTCTCTGTGTACACTCTTATCAACGACTGTGTTTATTCTGATGCAGAGGCCTTCATTCCAGCAAGCATCTCTGTCCAGAAAAGTATTGACATTTGTGCTTAAATTTAAACGTAAGTCCCATTCAGTAGGATGTAAAGGACATTTAAGCACCTGTATGCCTAAAAAGAGACTGACAGAGGGCATATCTGAGTCAGAATTTTATTAATGTTCCCTGAAGGTTATATAAGATCAAATGGATAGATTGAGTTGGCATTGTATTGCAGTGACTTTGTAGAATGTTTGGGAAAATGAAACCATTAATGAGATATCACCTGAATATTTTTTCATTGACACTCTGGGTAATAAAACGTGAAATGCTTTATTTCCCCAAATGAGGTCAGCACACGTGTGGATAATTGCCTGAAACAATATAATTTCTGTTTAACTTGTTTAATTGTCTAGGTAACTTGTTTGTTCAAAATCAATATGCAGTTAAAAAAAAATAAATTCCTGTGGTTTGACTTGTAAGAAGCCCTTGCTTTCATGATTAATACTGCAATCCCTGCTGGCATTCCTCTGGTGGTTGGACTTAACAAACACATAACAAAAAGCAATTGTTCCCGTACAGAGTTTTCAGTTTAAATAATCTGGAATTATGCAAGACTCATCTTCTTTAACTACTTTCTCTCCGGGAACACAGAGCAGATTCATATTCATTCCTTATATTTATACTTATCTGTGCATTCATCCCTTCTTTTGCCATCTGTCATAGAACCAGCTGAAAAATTGAACATCTGAATCCTATTTTGATAACTATTTAGCATTATTATTTATGTGAAAAAGCACATACATAGAGTGTAGGGGACTAGAGAGACTCCCAAAAATATGGAGATAAATGGATAAACATTTTTATGAGTATACCAATAGAACTGGCACGTAGCCACAGTTTGGTATTTTTTCCATCTTTGGTACTAGATCCAGATTTCTGGATTTCTTCTGCTAAAGAGAGCACAGGGTCTGCATCTCAACACTTTAGCGTTTGATTGCCAAGCTCCCCACTTGGAACTCTCCACTTGAATTCCCAGCTGGAGATGTGTGTAACATCTGTGTGTGGACTTGGCAGGAGCAGCCCGACATGCCAGGCAGTACACGAGTCCTCTTCACCATCTTGCAGGATCAGATCCACATCCCAAGATCCGACACAACTCAGAGCATAAAGGTTGCCAGATCCACATTTAAGCTCAAGGAAGAGTCCAGCTTTCCAGGAATTGCCAAGAAAAGATCACTGGCTTCTCTTTTCAGCCAGCCCCAAAGTTACACCAGTAAGCAAATCCATCAGCATAAAGGTGTGAGATGCCTTGCTAGCATATATATGTTTGAAGAGTTTTATTGATGTTAAAGTAGCTTCACCAATTGCTCTAGTTGAGGCTCTGGCCCATAACGCTTCAGAGTGCTCAAGCCTTAAATTCATAGCTCTGTATCACTTGGGTAGGGCTTTCAATCCCTCATTTTAGTAAAATAAGTGCCACTCAAAGACATTTCAGTTATTCTCATCACATTCCAGTTATTCTCGCAGTAGTGGACACGGTAAGGAAACAGTGGACACTCTGCCATGTGGAACAATGACATCGTGTACAATCAAACAAGAAAGAAAAGGGAAAAGAAAGCAACTAAATGAACACACTGTGCATCCATTCATTTTACCGTGTCATTTAGCATATGGTCACTCATGTGATCAAGACAGTAACTGGCATTTTTCCCAGTTAATTCACCTCTTTTCTTTTCTCTTTGTCCTCTGTTGTAGCACCAGTCTTTCAGCAAGATTTCAGGTTGCAATCCCCTGGGAGAATGAATGGTTCTTATTAAGTGTCTGGAAAAAAACCCCAGCTTATTAGTGCATTGAGGCTAATTATGGTGCTATCTTAATCAAATAAAGATCGCAATAAAAAAAAAAAAAAACACACCACACTTGAAATCAACTTATGTATTTTTTCTTTCTTTCTCTGTCTCTCTCTCTCTTTATATAAATTACCAATGGAATGAAGTCCTATAGCTGTAACAGCTGTCTTAATAAAGCAAGTAACTTCTCAAAGAGTAAGGGTTTTTTTCCTGAGGTTTGGTGGTTACAGTGATGTGAACTGACTAATACTTTACAGAGCTTAGCTGTGAATCATTCACTGCAAATAAAAGAAAAGGCACGCGAATGTTCCCATGCATGCTCTTCTCAATTATATTTCTGAAGATGTCCGCTCGATTTTGATATCTATTCAGCATCACATATTTGAAGTCTAGACAAGTGAAGTCTAGACATCCTTAGTGCCCTGTCATTTTTTTTTTTTTACACTATTTACAAATTCAGATGCACCTTGAAAACACAGACAGCTATTATGCTCAGTAAAGGCTGGCTTCTATGTTGACGCAAATGTATTTAGCTTTAACTGATATCCCTTGCATAACAGATTTTTCTGTGCTATATGGATGGGTACAATGAGAGATCCAAACTGCAGAGCAGGTAGGCAAACCCTGTTTCTTTGGAAAAGATCAAGAAAAATGAGTATTTCCCAACCTGTGTACAACCAGGTGGCTTAAGGTCTTTGAAGAATATGAAGAACAGTGCTGTTCAAACACCTTTTTTTCCTTCCTCCCCCCCCCCCCCTTATGTTACTTCATTATGTGGTAATAAATTAGTAAAGGTAGGAGACTTTGTTTACACACCTGAAGTCCAGGAGGACGGCAATTCCCAGAGCTGCATTCTACCTGAAATGTTCAAGGACATGCAGCTGACACAGTGGGACTCTGACTGCAAGACAGACAGCTCCAGGCCACGAAGCTGCTGTATGAAACTGTCTACATCTACCTAAATTAGAACTGACAACCAGCCCTGGTTTTATAATGCTGAGTTCTCAACTTTTGGACACCAAAACCTATCCAGAAAAGGAAACAGAGTACATATTAGATTTTTTTTATTTTATTTTATTTTTTGCTTTTGGGCATTGTTTCTTCTTCTATTTCTTCTCCTCCTTTTTTTTTTTTTACCCTTTTAAAAAAATACAGCATTTGGTACATCACATTTTTTGCTCCATTTTTTTTGGTAGGAAAACCCTTTGAAGTTAAGCATTTAATTCTAAAAAAAATGCAACTGGAAATTCATATGTCAATCGCACTTGAAAATGATACAATGTTTTCACTAAAAATAGAGCTTGTTAAGGAGAGGAGTTAAATTTAATAATAAACCTCTGTCTTAAGTGGAACCAGTAGGTAGAGCAGAAGACTTAAAGAAAGATTCCTGGAGTTGCTTTGCAGATTTTGCTGAAGTATCACTCCTAATGAGCTGATTAAGACTAATTTTTCAAAAATAGCCACTGATTTCAGGTACCAGATTTGAGCTTTCTCCAAAAAGTGAATAATTTTGAGGTTCTGACTAGCCATAAGTCCCCATAAATTGGGTATCTAGGGCATGTGAACACGAGGACTTCGAGGCAACTGGTTTTATCTGTTTCACACTTATACCATAAGCATTTTGATTTCTCTAACACTCTTTTTTAAAAACAAAAATATTACATAATAATTCACTAAATATGTTTATTAAAAAATGTCATGACATTTGATAGGATGAAGACGATGGACTGAAGAGTCTGACTTTATGTTTGTGAACACAAATTGAAATGCAAAACTTCTAAAAATTAACAGCGTGACTTTTCCAGCTTTCCTCTGTAACTGATAAATGACCTTACAGCTAATTTGGATTGGTTTGTTTTTTTTTTTTTTTTTTCATTTTGCATTTTGAGGGGATAGGCATTTCTGCTAATGCAAATGTATTCTTCATTTGGTCATAGTAAATACTAAACTGAAGAAACTAACAAACGTTGCTCATTGTTCCTTTTAGGTTTTGGTGGCAACAGCTCTGTCACAGCTGTTTAGTTTTCAGGTCTGCCTTATCACATCTTTGTTTTAAAAATGAGCAAAATATTCTGGGTGAAGGCTTGCATTACTCTTTGTTCTGCAACATATTTTGTTAGCGAGCCCACAAGTAGTATCTAAAATAGTGTAAATCATCAGTTTTTAATCTGGCAGGAAGTAGATAGTGGCCCATTAAACTTTCGTAATTAAATTTCCCCTGCACTCCCCCATAGAACCATTATCTGAGTTTTCTAATTAACACAAGAGGAGGGAGTCAATTCAGAGTGATGGGATCTATAGCCATCCCCTTTCATTTTAATGACCTTTAATAAACTTTTATTACTATTGATATTGATAATTATAATACACCCTTTCCTCTGCAATGCAATTGTCAAAAATTGAAAAATTCTCCCTCAAAGTTGGAGCAAGGCAAATGACTGTGTCCTCAAACACCCAGAATCTGGAGCCAACAACATCAGCGGGGAGAAAAGACAAAGTGTAGGCAGGTACAGTGTGAATGTCCTCTCTCACACGGTCACCAGTGGGTTATGCCTTGGTCCTGGTCCGCCACAGCCCTCTGCTCTCTCAGCAGGGCCTCCCCCAAACGGGCTGACACGGGTGCTGAATCATGAGGTGGTTTCGTGACAGATAACCACAAGGAATTATGCAGAGTTCATTTAACTTATTTTACTTCCAGCCTTATGGAGGTCAGATACTGGAGAGGAGGATTAACCGTCGTGACATCTGGTCCTTCCTTAGATTTTTCATCAATGTCTTTTATACTACCTAAACATTTTTACATGGAGCTTTTATTGGTATGTCAACACTTCTAACCTCACCACAGCCTCAGCAGATACAGCATATCCCATATCTCGACAATCTTCTGTCATGTAAGCAATTATGTTCCCATCAGTGCTACAGTGGCACGTGTTTCATTGCTCGAATGAGATGCGAGGCTGAGCACCTCAGGCTGTCCTCCTCTGCTGGGCATGAAAGGCAAAAGGCATTCTGCCCTCCAAAACAGGAGGTACCTACACCAGTGAACAAAGCTTGCATCTGTTTACACCTGCCTTGGTTGCAACGGCACGAGGACAGGTATGGGCTCCTCCTTACAGCCACAGAGAGAACATCACCAAGCAGTTTTAGCTAAGGGCTTTGGACAGAGGGGCTACCTTGTCATGCACAGAGCTATTGGTGATGGTCTTTTCATAAATCCACAGGCTGGCTTTGGGCCTAAAATTATAGGCCTCGAAAGAATCTTTGATGGCAAATTCATTTCTTACGCCACACCACTCTCAAGCATGCATGTGGCTTTAACAGGTGAGCAGAAACACAACTACAACTGGTCATTCGGTACAAACGACGCAGGTGTCCCTTCACCCCCTGCACTTCTTATGGGGTCTCAAGACATGTACGGGCACTTTGGTCTGTGGATATTGGATAGTCCCAGCAACAGGCATGTACAGACACTGTGATGTGTGGATGTTGGACAGTCCCAGCAATGGATCTGGCCCCCCTGCTCACCCTTTCCTGCAGTGCCATGGGGCACACCGAGAAGTCTTTCCTTCTGACAGAGCATGGATGTCTGCTCTGGAGAAGTATCTGTCACCTAACTGCCTTGAACACGTAACCAAACTACAGCTCTTCAGAGCCTGGTTTCTATCCACAGGTCAGCAATGTGATCTTACTACCAGGTGTTCTTGATCTTGGAGTTGAAATTTATGACTCCTCAAAGCTGAATGCCTTGATGTTTTGGAAAAGGATTTGAATTTGGATCCGAAAGTTCTAAGTTCTAATTTGGCACCATCTTCAGTTTTTAGTAATTCTTCCTTATTGCATGTTATGGGCATTAAGATGACTAGGGTCAAGCAAAACAAGTTGCTTACATATCTAGAGGTATCAAATGCAGGGAAAAAAGGAGAGAAAATGACAGAAAACTTATTTTAAAGATATTATTTTATTTTTTTTTTCATATAAAATGGGTGAAAACTTGGTTTTGAAAGTCTATGATTCAGACAGATGAAATCACAGGTGAAACATATTGCTTTAAAAAAAAGATCACTCTAGAAATAGCCAAGTCTTAAATAGCCAACAGTCTTAAATAGCCAACAGTCATTGCATGTTAACTGCAAAAGACTCAGCAGTTAATGTAATTGTAAAACATGAAGAATGCATTTCCTGTAAGAGTATGGAAAAGAAATCTTCAATTAATAGCAACACTCAGTCACACCTGGTGAAACTCTAAATTTAGATTTGGTAAAAAGCAGCCATTAAATTGAATTAGAGGGCTTATTAAAGAGCTGATCTTCTGTTGTTTGAACTACTGATAATCTAATGATCAGCGTTTAAACTCAAGTTCTCCAAATGTGATCAAAAATATGTCTATATGCTTGCTTCTTTTCAGTAAGTTCAAAACATTTATTTGATGTTTGTGAATGAACTTTGCATTTCCCTCTCCAGGACTAACTAAGCTGTTTTCTGAAGTTCAGTGGTAGGCGGGTAGGTATGAACCAGATGAAAGAGGAGAGAAATTGCTTCATGAAAAAGGTATGCAATAAAATTTGGCATATGTTGTTGAAGTGATTATGAGGTCTGTGTGAAAGCAGTAGTAGGTAAATTTTGGCTGGCACAGCACATAGATACACAAGAGAAAAAACAGAGCCAACAGTGTGATCACAGGACAGGAACCAGCTGCCTGGATTTTGCCCCCTGAAAAACTAACAAGGAAAAGCACAGGGAGACCTCCTCTGTGACTTACGGTATCAGGGATATAACAAAGCATGGTTGAATGGTCAGCAAACCTGTGAGCAAAAGTCCATAGGAAACTCATTTAACATGTACTGAGATGTCTTTACCACCACCCAGTGCAATTATTTCTGCCCTTACCTCAGTGTGACCATGAGTGGGGAAAAAGGTCTGCAGAGAGGCTTTTCTGAGAGCACATCCAGGAGAAGAGAGACATGATAACCTCGGGAATGTTTGGGTTTGGGGGGAGGTTATGTTGGGTTCAGACAGATTTTAAATCAGCAGTATCACGTTTCCTTCAGTGTTTGCCTCTATTTTGTCATTCAAAGAATTTTAAATAACGTAGAGGTTTTTGATAAATATATAATAATTCCAAAACATTTTGATCATAAAAGTTTACATACTGAAACAGGCTAATGATGTGCTCTTTCTTGAAAATAGCTTCTAAGAATCACTAGAAATTAATGTTTCAGAAGTAGGATACCTGCCAAATTGGCAGATACTCACAAAAGGACTAAGATTTGCTTTTCTGATATTGTCTGCTGATGAATTTATGTCTTAAATATGAAGGTGCAAATTCCTCATAAATTCTGTCCACATCAACTTCTAATTTTATCATTCTTCAAAAGTCATTAAACTCATTCTTCAATATTAGTCAGCTGTTTTTTCCTACATATCCTGCATCTTTGAGTTTCACAGATGAATTAGAAAAATGAGAAAATGGTAACCAGGTTACAGAATTTCCTGAACATTATGAATATTAGCTATATTTCTCATCCAGTGTAGATGATCAATATGACTTATTACCCACCAATGTATTAATTTGCACCCTTCTCTACATTGCTCTATTTCAGGCAGTGATAGCTCTGAAAAATGCAAAAACCCACCTTCCAGAATTTTGTATTAGAAAAGATTAATTAGAAAATTTTCACCTGCTCATTCATATATGATACGATGTAACATATGATATATTGATTTAGGAACATTTTATGATATACACGATCAGTATATATACCTATATATTTGTATATTCACAGACAATTCATGCATTTTATATTCTTATTTCATATAGATTCACAGATAATTTTGCATTAATTATGTGTGTCTATGTATATATATAGGCAAAAATTCAAAGAGCAAAATATGAAGATGAAACAAAAGAAGAAATGAAAAGGAGAGAAGAAAAAGAAGGAGGAGACAAAAAAAAATTCTTTGTAGCATCCTAGGACATAGGAATGACAAAAGGAATATCTTTTACAGTAAGGACAGCACTATGATAGTCTGTTCTCGTATACAGGTAACTGTCCTTAAGCAGCACCAAGGACAATGTCTCCAGGTCACTTGAAGGGACCTCTAATTTCTTTGCAGACTTTTCAAAACACTTCTCAAGTTCACCATGAATAGATGAACATTTTTCCTACCTCCAACAGATTACCTCTCTTCCCTGCTTCTCTGTCACTTCCCTGTTTGTTCTGGTCCCCGCACTGAAGAGGTGAAGAAGTTCTGCGTGATAAAATTCCAATAACAAGTATCAAATTTGTTTAGATATATTTCTCATTTCTAAAAATTATATTTTTGCAATAAGTATTTTAAAAGATAGATGGTAATCAGGTTCCCATGAATAGGCTGCTTGACTTGAATCAGTATATACAATAATTCGCTTATAAGAATTTAGGCCAAGTCAGGAAGAACACTCCAAGCAAAGAAACATCTGTGATAAAAGCATCAAGCAGTCTTTCTAACCATGTACCAAGTTCAAGGTCTCTGATAAGCCACCTGGCTATACCTCCACACTCGGATAACCCCAAGCTGGTATTACATTGTTCAGCCAGGGAAGGTCTTGTTGCTGGGCACCGAGCTGATAGGCTTATGGCTCTCTCTGTTACAAGACAGAAGAATATTTGAATATCACATAGGCAAAACATGCACAGAAAGCCATGAGGACGGGCATCTTAATAAGGAAGGCTGGTAGTAACCAATAACTTTGTAAGTCAGAAACTATGCATATTTGCTTCTTTAGGGTTGTCCTTCACTTCTGAGAAGCTTCTGTGGCAAAAGTTGGTCAAAATGCATTCCTCTAAACTCCCGTTTTCTGCCTTCAGTCAGTAAATACCATCTGAATCCTAGATGTCAACCCTATACTATTGCTGTTTCCTTACTGGACTCTGAACTCATTTGTCATCTGTAAGATAAATATGTTCATTTACATTTTAATGTCATTTCCTGTAACTTTATCTTGCTAGGAGTTTTCCTGCACAGAAACATTGTTTTTCCTCACAACAAATCATTGTGCTCTAAGAATATACTCAGCATGATATCTACATGCTCAATCATGGCTGTCTTTCATGGTCAGCAGGGTCTTTCTTCTGCAAACCCAGACCAACTGGATACAACTAATCAGCGACCTCACCAAAACTTTCTACCTGTGCCTCATGGCTCCTACCCCTCTCTGCTCAATGTCAAGACCAACTTATTTCCTCCATTTTGCCTTTGAATGTCAGACATTTTCTTTCTGCTCTCAATGCTCCTCTTTCCATGCATGAACTATGACTTCCAATAACCTCTGCAGATGAACCAGATTCCTGCCTGGTTCCTGCCCGCCATTGTGCCCCTCTGCTCATCTGCGATTGTGAAGATGGGCCTTTGGTGGGCTTATGACTCTCCTGCGATGGCCTGGGAGTAGCCCAGCAGGGGATTATTTGGGGTCCTCCTGCCATTCATTGTCTCTCCGTGCTCTTTTGTGGCTGTGCAGTTTTTATCACATAACCTAACACTTCTTCAGCTTCTCATAAAATGTATTTTTTTTTCTCAAAGCTACTTTTTTTTTTTTTTTTGGTCTCCTTGCAATTAGTAGACTAGGATAAGAAGGCTCCCTCCTTAAGACATTTGCATCCCGTTCTCCTGTTGAGATAGAGATTTCTGTAATGTAAATATTAGCTGGGGAATATTCCTTTCTTTTGTCTTAACGGGCGTGTGGTACCCCTTGATTATGATCAGCTGTGAGCTCACCAGCTTGCTTTCTTGTACAAATATGTCATGCTTTTGCTTAACCCCCCCATGCTGAGTTCTCATCTGTAGGTGCTGTGCTCAAAATGCAGTCACTTCACATCAGAGCTGTGTACTCTTCCTTTCTTGCATATGTCTCTCCTGCAGTTGCTCCCTGCTCCCCAGCTCTGGCGTTCTGGTTTTGCCACCTGGGCTCGTCTCAGTCCTCCATCTCCCTGTCTCACAAACAGTGCAGGACTCCTCTCATTCTGACGTCACTCTGCTGGGAGCCTCTTCATGTCATGGCAGCTGGCATCTATAAAAATCATCTCTCATCTATCATCTTGGACATCATCATTGTATGCTATTTTAATATACCGAACTGACTTTAGCAAAACATTTAAGAAGCAATAACCAGCTATTTATGTGAAAATGCGTGCCCTGATATCATCGGGAGAACCTGTATTTCTTTCAGTCACGAGGCATCAAGTTTTATTTTGATTGCAAGGCCAGAAAGGCAATGTCCACTTACATTAATGACATTCAAATAAGCAAGAACCATGATGTGCTATGATGTGATGGCAACATGGCACAAAGTAAAGAACAGGTAGTTACCAGATCTGGAAAGTTGCCTCAGAATTTTATTCCTGATTAGTGGGTTGCAATTTATATTTGGGTTATTAATGAGTACGCGAATGTTAACCATCTGCTTTTACAGACCTTTTATGATTCACTTAAAACATGTTAAACTCTTAAAATAAATTGTATTCTCCTAACATCATGAATTACCAGAAATGAAAGAACGGAATGATAAATGTAGCATTCTCGTTCTATTCAGATTATTCACCACTACAGAGAACTTTGTGTACAGTCAGTTTTACTGTTTTCTTGCCAGCAGTCCCATATTCCATGTAAGTATGAGCTGTGGTTGAAATGGGAATTCAGAGGTACCGGTACAGAATTTTGAATACCACTATTGCATTGCAAATGCCCTCCATGGGAAATTCTGGTATATCTGCTTGAAGTGTTATTATGGCATACCAGCACATTTTGTTCACTCTGGACTATTTCTTTTCCCCAAACAGGAAAAGGGAATAGAAAAGCATTTTATAAAACTGGCAAACAACACAAAAACATTAGCAGATTTATCCAGGACCAGGTATGGATTTGCATTTATTTTATGTAAGCAGAATACATTTCAACTGGTGAAATTATTCTCCTGTTTTCATCTTCTTATCTTCTAAAGACTTTGTTTCAATATTGTTTCATTATTTTTCTTCTTCAGTCTCACTGTTATGGAAACCAGAATTCGTGTGTCATGGGTGTTGAAGCCAGCCATGGTTAATACTTTTCCCAAAAATAACTTAACACTGAAGAGATACTATGATTTTTAAATTTCAGTTAATTTTCTGTAATGACTAAAGGATGTTGTGACACTTCACAAGTTTCATGCAAGTATTCTAGAAAATTATTAATTAAACCTGGTTTTGACAGCAGTGAAGAGAATCAATGGAGAGAGAATATGCCTCAGAGCAAAAATGTTGCAAAGACCCTAACAAATTTAGGGCATTTCAGAAGTGGGGGGAGGGGGCCGAGGAAAAAAAAGGATAACTGTTCAAAGTTACTAACACACACTGTCTTGATTTAGGAAAAAAAAAGAAAAAGTCATGTCAGTGAGGGCTGATTGACAATATGCAGCTGACTGACCACTACATTCTTATGAATGCAATTAGTCCATTTAGAGTGGATTTGGGTCATGTAGGTACAATTCTTGATGCCATTGATGGACAACATCTGTAGATTTTACTTCTTTTACAAACCTGAGGCTGTAGCTCGCTTTGGCTGAGAAACAATTTCCAAACCAGACGTGGTTGCCTACGAAGTCTGGCGTGGAGCCACGTACCACCTTTGGGAAGGACATCTTTCACAGCCCTGCTTCTTCATAACCTTATTGCCGTTGGAAGGTAATGACAAGTGCTGTGAAATGGCCAGTATAAACCTCAATATTCCTCCTCAACCAGCCCATTCCATGGACTACATTGCTCCATTCGGTTTTCAGCAGAACTCCCCACTGACTTCAATGAGGATTTATCTTTAAAAAAAAATAATGCTGGTATAATACGGTCACTTGCCAACGATGAGATTTATTTTTCTTTTTTGTGAAGGTATAGTGAAAAGAAACATAGAAATTAATTGCAAATGTTAATTCTGCATTCCAGTTGTTCATTATTTGTAACAATTTCCTTCACCTCTTGCTATTATTATATATTATTGCTCTTCATTACTAAGGTTTCAAGCAAACAATTGTACATATAGGATGAGATACCATGCAGAGTGTATTATATTCTGTGAAGGTTAAATTTATAGTGAGCAGCAGATGCCAGTTGAATCTGAAAAACTCTTTGATTGATTTTCATACAAAATTTCCAAGGAGAATAAATTTTCGCTAAGATGTAGTTGGGCTATTTTTACCAAATTTCTGATTTGTGGGCTGCATGCTACTAAGGTTTACAATAGGGAGTTCGGGGTTGCAGTAATACTGGTTTGAGTATATGAAAACAAACTTTAGGGTTGACCTTGAATAATCTTCTAGTGGCTGGGATAAAGAAGTTCCCTGTTTTTGTGGGGTTTAAGGTGTATTGACATTTTGGGATCTGGATGCAAAGAGATAGACCCATCTTAGGAAAGTAGAGTCAGAAATAACTTTATAGTGGAGCAATGTACATACAAGTATGATGAGAAAAATGTATTTATTAATAGAAGTTCATTATGTCCTTCAACTTCTAACTAGTAACAAAGAAAAAATGCTAGTAACAATATGTGGATAAACATAATTTATTCTTTAAATACTTTTACAGCATTATTGACAATTTATTACTAGCCTTCCTTTCAATCTTTGATATTCCTGTACCATAAGAACCACCCATGACTATTAGGAAGCTACAACCGATGCAGCATTGAACCCATAACTCATCCAGGTGTTATACTACATTAAATAGCTTCACTAGTTCTGGGACTTACTCTTTACTAACTAACAGAAAAATTAGATCTACAATCACAAGATTACTGTCAGAAAAAGGAAATTAAATCTGTAGAAAAACTAAAAGAATGAAAATAAGAAATGCATCAAAAAGAGAACCTTGGCTGACTGTGAAATTTTATGGTTTTTTCATTACGGGAAACTTCACTCATCCGTATTCGTCTTTTACAAAGGATTATGAATTGAGGACTACAACTCCATAAAATTTATATTTTGTCATCTGGTTTGATTGGTGGAATTGTGTTATTGAGAAGGATTCTGAGATCACATTAGCCAGGCAAGAGTAATGCACTACACCCACTGAAGAACAATACATGTTCTTATCTACCCAGGCAGGCAATCAATTCTCTAGTGCATATATCAATACAGGGTAGAAGTCCACTATTGGCAGATCGTGTGGATGAGGTCTTGATACGGGCTTTACCAGCAATGATTACCACAGCTGAATTCACTGTAGGTTAAACAAATAAGCAAGCAAACAAACAAGCAAACAACAAACATGGAAAAAAACCCCACAACTGATTAGTTCTCTATCACTGTGAATTTATTTCCATAATATGATAATAGAAAAGCTCCTCTCAAATGCACAAGTGCAGACAGTGAATGATCTACTTTTAAACTGTAACCTAAGGAAATATATTATTTTAAAATATTGAATACTGTGAAAAGTCTTTTGATGTTAGGGAAGTGAACTCCAAAAAGAAATGTCCCAAACCTCTTCAAAACCAAACTAACAAACATTCAGGTAATGTTCCCAAACTGCTTGTCACTTTCATGAACTTCATGACCAAAGAAAGCATCATGAGACATGGGAGAGCTCTAATTCTGGTTCTGTTTGACCTGAAACAGAGAAGATTCATGGATACTTTAATGGGACATCCAGCTAAGAGCTAGCCTAGAAAGCAGCTGGTATCTCATAATCGTTCTGCCAGCCTCGATTTGGAGACATACCCATGTTTTCAATCATCTAAAATTATTACAGTATAACTGGCAATTTACCTAAGATTTTGGGTAGGGATTAATAAATTAAGTAACATCCAGGATAAAGCCTAAATACCATTACATGCTTACAGGGAGCCATGCTCAAAATCCTGATCTCTCTGCAATCTGTGGTGATCTCCACTGATTTCCCAGGGCCAAGATCTTATTCCATGACTTCTGTTGCCTTTTGCATAGGGCTCCGCCCAAACGACTAGTATCTTCTGAGTTTACATATACTCCATCAGGTCCTGCAGGAAAGCAAGAAGGTGCTTGCTTCATGCATCTTAGCAGAACATTGTAGCCCTCTAGCCTTGTAATAAGGTGTTGCCATCGTTAGTAACAGCCATGGGCTTTCTACCAACCCTGCAAGACCTCAAGATTGAGGCTTCTCAGACTAACTATATCTGAATTTTTTGACCTGTCTGGGTCTTTCTTTCTTCTTGATTTAGCCGTAACAATGAGTTTCCAATGACCAACTGACTATGGTTTATTTTTGGATAGTACAACCATAGTTTTTATTGAGTTAATACTAACAAGTAGTTCTTCCGTGCAGGATGAGATACTTAGGACTCTAACACAATGAAGTAGCGTAGAGAAACACAAGTCTGGTGTGCCAGGAGGGAGGCCTTGAGGAGTGGGCCTCACAGCATCACAAGATGCTGTGAAGATGATGAAGATGTGGGATGATAAGAGATGGGGCACAAGTTTGGCACTGGAGACCTCAAGGCTATGAACAGCAGTTCTGCCACCAGCTGTCAGTGACACTGAAACCCTGTTTCTGCCCAGGAAGGACTTGTGATGCTGGTGACTCACCACATCCCCCCCACACACTAGGGTGAAGCCATCAACCTTAGGACCCAAAGGACCAGTGGAAGGGTGAGCATAGCACCAGGAAAATGGGTAGATACTAGGAAATGTGAACAACAATTTAACTGTATTATTGAGAATTTTTCTGTATAGTAATATTCCCTTCCTTCCTTCCTTCCTTCCTTCCTTCCTTCCTTCCTTCCTTCCTTCCTTCCTTCCCTCCTTCCTTCCTCCCTTCCTTCCTTCGCTTGCTTTCTTTCTTCTTTTCTTTCTCTTTTCTTTCTTCTTTTCTTCCTTCCTTCCTCTTTCTTTCTTTTTTTTTCTCTCTTTCCTTTCTCTTCTTCTGTAGGAATTAATCTGGACTGATACACTAATAACAATACTTTGATCAGACTGCTAAAATTTAAATTACACTAACAATAAATTATTGGCTTTACATATCCTTTTCGCCCATAGCAAGATTTTACTGTTACAAGCATAATAATATGATGTGGGCTCTAAGCTACAGTTACAGCAAGACTGAGATGTCTGGGGTTCCATAAAGGAGCATAAATTTCTGGTACCTAGGCAAGCATCGTTTTTGTACCTGAGGTACCTGTGATGCTCAGGACCCCTAGGACTGAAGCAGCAATGGAGTGTTAACTGCTTGGAAACTGCGGGGACTACGGGTCTGGCTGTAGGTGCTGACATTGTACCCAAGGCAATTTTTGACCTGAGGTACAAAGGAGAGGAGAGCACCATGTGTCACATTTCCCCTGAGCCCTCAGTCTCACCCTTATTGATGGGAAGGTCAGACAGGTTTAGCAACAGCCATTCATTCACAGGCATGGTCAGCCTGTCTACACAGGAAGACTTTAAAACTGATTTATTCAAACCAATGGAAACAACCACCTCTGAATTATTTTTATTTCAGCAGAAGTTCATTCTGGCTTCTTTTTACTTTAGATTGGAAGATGGTAAAAAGAAAACAGGGTAGTCAACACAAGTAAGCGTTCATCCAGCCTTCTGTACCCGCTTAACTGAACTGCTTTAAAAATCATATTTGCAGTTAAAACTATGAGATTTTTTTCTTTCTTCTGCAGAAAGTTGCAACTTTCTTCTGGAGGTAGTATCTCAGCTGAGCTTTTCTATCCACCTGGCAACATCCAAAAGGGAAAATTATCCTTACACAAACAGTCTAACTCTGACCCCACTAAATTATAGCATGACAATTACTACTTTCTGTATTTGTACGGGACAAGGACTCGGTTTGCATTTCTTTCTGAGCACAGCAAGCTTTACTAATGACATCTGTGATCTACCTGTTATCACCCTAAGACGTAACAGCCTGTTCTTAAACAGGGGTGTGCACAGCTCTGCAAGCCGCAGTTAGGAGGAGGATTACCTGTTATGCAGTCACTGGCCTGGCTACCAAAGAGACGGGACATCTGTTCACAGTCTACTCGGCTATTTACCGTAGACATGCACTCCTTTCTCAGCCCCTTCCCGTGTCTGTATTTCTGATCAGCACACGATTTTTCTGTGTTAGTAAAAGAGATGATGGAGGAACGGCAGCTGTGTTTCTCCCCATAGCCTCCTTTACTCATTTCCCAAAGCTCAGTAGCCTGCTGTGGAGAAATTCAGCTTATTCGTTGCTGCCTATGAGTTTACAGACCTCTCTGATTTGGCCCTCGCCTCTCATATCACAACCACTTGAGTGCGGCACAAAGACTGTATTGATAACACTCTTGGTAAGCTGCTATCTGCTGAGGGACTCCAGGATCTCCCAGTTACTGCCCAGGAGTTTGTGACCCACCATCGCAGCGGAAAAGGTGAAGGGCCCCGTGAGCATCCAGAGGAAGTCTCTTCTTTCAAGTGAACACAAACACAGGGATCTTCATAAGCGGGGATGTCTGCGCGCAGCGCAACGATGCTGGCTGAGCCAGGGTGGGAGAAGGTCTGTTCAGATCTGAGAGAAGGTTAATGCAAGAGACTAGAATTAAAACAAAGCAATAACAGAAGTAAATGTTTTATTTCTGTCTTCTGGGAGAATGCTTATGGATGACTGTAAACTGACATAGGAATTACACACCACACCACATCCTCATACATATTAGAAATCCATGTTGGGGGTTGAAATTAAAAAGAAAAAAACCAAACATCCAAGAATGAGTCAGAAACAAGCAACTTCAAGTGATAAAATATGAACTAGATCAGAGGATTAGTCTGAGGAAAAATTTTTGTAGGGAGGGTTATTTTTCATGCTTTATAAGGGATTTACAGGAAACCTGCAGCTTGCCATTGGACAAATGAAGTCTTCTTAAAGCTTTACATTGTTTTGCTACCACTTTCATAATACTTGCTTATGTTTTAAGGCGGGGGGGGAAATGTACAGTGAGGTGGAACGGTTATTGACCAGATTGATCATGGGAACAAATCTGCCGGTGGTAACCTTGTTTAATGATATGTTGCTGGGCTCAGCACCTTGCTGAGGCTGTGATTCTTCACCGGCTGGGCCCGCATGATGGATCACGGTAGGAGGCTGATGGTGCAATCACTCACTGGCAGCCACTGACACCTGCACCAGCCTGACACCCGTCCCCTCTGGATGTATCAGCCAGCCTGCTCAGCCTACTGGGAGACGCAACTATTCCACCAAACAGCGAACAAAAGTTCTTTATCTACCTTGCAACTTCCTCTGTAGGACATTGCCTTCTCTTTTTTGCTTTCGGTTTTATTCCAGCTCCATCTGCAATTCCGTCACTTCTTTGCATCCACTGTTCTATATCCACAGCTGACCTAGGAGCAACAAAATGAAGCAGCCACTACATCTGGAGGGAAATAAAAACAAAGGGGAAAAAACAAACAAACAAACAAACAAAAAAACCCAAAAAAGATTGTCTTGTAGAAGTATAAACCCAGTATTTTCTCACTGAAAATCTCTTAACTGTTCATGGATGTTCCATTAGACAGAAAATCGCTGTCTCTAGATATGGGGGAACCCACATTCTCTGTGCACCATTATTTTAAAGAGAAAACTTTTGCTCCTCCTCGTACTGTATATTGAACATTATAATTTCCCAGTAAAATCTGAGAGCAGGAAAATGAGCAACTATTCTTTTGCAGACAGTTTGCTTCCCCTCTTTTCCTCAAGACAAATTTGAAAGCTGATGTACGCAACATTATTTCAGATTCAGTATTTTAATATCATAAATACATGCACAATTCGCCTCCCTCCAAAAGCAGTTACATATAGATATACATACACATAAGCACTATCTATCTGCACTGTCCGCCAGTCAAGATCTACACTCAGTAGTAGTTCATTGGTTGGGATTTTTAATAATTTGCCACTTTTATAATACAAATAATATGTAATGATATACAACCACTTAAAAGGTAAGATTTAAAAATATATCTAGCCTGTGAAGTAATGATTTCAATTGATTTTTCTCTTCTAGTCCTTTCCCTTAGAGGGTTGATGAACTTTTTTGGGGGAAAAAAAAAACAACCCAACTTTATTAGTACGACAGGTCATTATAGTGATAAAAAAGTAATTATCTAGCCAAGGAGGCTTTAGCACATACTTTCCCAATCTCTAATTTTATATAAAGGCCTCTTCATTAGTTCAGAGCACAAATCTGTGCAGCTTCTCAGAAAAAGAATGGGAACACCACTTCAGCTACCATGTTTCCTAATTGTGCGCGGACCCGTTCTATAAATTACACACATCTGTCTTTGCAAGTCGCTGTAAATTCAAATATATATCCCCTCGCGCTAGCAGTGGCTGCACAGCCATTACGCGAGGTAGACCGAGCACCATGGTAGTGCAGACCACGGGCTGCCTCACCAGAAGAGCGTGGATGGCCACCCTCCATTGCTGCTCATCTTTCTCCCTTTTTTTGTTCTAGGTAGAAAGACTGAGTTGCAGAGACAGCTTCTGTTTGTTATTTAACTCAAGCAGTGGGCAAGCTGGGTCCTGCACCCCTGGGAGCCACACGCTCCCTCTGCCATGCAGGCTGTCCCAGTCATCCCCGCTCTCACCAAGTGCCCCGCGCAAGTGAAGGTGGGAGCATTACCTTCTGAGCTTCCTGGGGCTCTGAACACATCACCCTTTCTGAGCCCCGTAGTCATTAAACTGCACTTTAAAGATACTTGGTCTACTCAGATTCATTTTCCCTAATCAAAATCCATATGCACAGGGTAGGGGATGTGGGAGGGAAGGATGTGTCTTCGTGCGGATCCCCAAAAGCACTCAAGTGAGCGTTTGTCATTCCTCTCTCAGACGACAGCGGTAAAAAATAGAAAATTGGAACTAGTCATCTTAAGCAATTTTAAAATCCAAAACCCCCCAAAAAATTTTGTTATTGGCCTTTAAGAAGTCACTAGAAAATAAAGAATAATATATTTCACTCCCTAGCAAACATAGTTGCGGTCATAATTGCACACATATGCACCCACAAGCATACATACACAGAAGCCTAACTGGGTACCATTTAATTGATAACCCCACTCCCAGTTCCTTCCCCTCCTTTCGGGATAGCAATCGCAGTATGCAGCTGCTAAGACAATGAAAATGCTTTTCCAGCTGCAGCATCTGGCTCTTTGGCAGACTCATTTAGTAGTTGTGTTGGCAGCTTTGGATTTGCCTCTGGGTCTATCGTATGTTTATAAAGGCAATGGACTGTCAACCTACACTCACGTGTGTGCCTGCCTGTTTGTCTGTGTTTCGCCTCCCTGTTTGTAGCTGCTTTTTGCCTGTGTTTGTTCACAGAAAATAAGCATTAAACACAGAGCAAAACACAAGCTACCCTCTAGCTATTCATTTAAGCGAAGTTATCTTTTACCTATGCACACAACTCTCTTTCTTCAACTTTAGCCATCCTCCTTTCAACAAACAGCCATTTCATTTGCATCAAAGATAATTCATTAGATGAATTCTCTCTGCTTTACAAGAAAACTGCATCTTTATACGTGTGCGTATACAAATAATTTCTTTGTGACTAAGACCCTTAATGCAGTGATATCATAATAAATGGAAGGGGACATTTTTCATGTTACAATAATAAATGAGGTGTTAAAGGAATATCCTGATACGTGAGCATTTTATAACTACTGCTTGTTGCTTGGTGGCAGCTGTAAAGCAGGGCTCACTGAATTAGCTATGATGTACTACTCCAGGGTGATGTTAATTATCTTACACTGGTAAGCATTTTTTAAGTAGCTGCTTCACATTTTTGCATGTTTAAGTATAACACGCTTGCAAAGGCAGGGTTTAAACCATGGTTAAGTATCCCATCTGAAGTAAATGTTTAAGGGGAATGTATTCCAAAATGCTGCAAGATGGGTGAGGGGCAGGAAAAGAAATACAATTTTGCATGATCTTGTTATCTTGACTTCATATTTAAAAAAAAAAATTAATAGCGAAACTCGTTTGTACAAGCACATATTATACATAAATCAGTGTTTGTATGCAAATATATAGACTAATATGTGGACAAGTAGGTTGATGCTTTATTCCCCATTGAAAAGACCTCAGATATAACATAAAAAATGCTCCTTTCCTACCTAAAATACTTATGAAAGAAAAGTGATCTTTCCAAAATTACAAGGGCGTGAAAGTGGGTACCTATCTCCTGGTGTGGCATAGTCTCTAAAACTCCTTGCAAATTATTTAAATGCACAAACTCTAGCACAGGATAGTCTAAAATAGGTGCTGATTCATTTAACCTGCTTGTTTGTTATCAGTATGTAAAAAAAACCCCTACACAGAAAAATATACCAAGATTATTTTTTAAAGCAATTTGTAGTAGAAAGGAATGTTCGAATTTTCTTTTCTTGTAAAATACACAGCACCCTCACTTTCCTATTTTAAGGCAGTTTTACCCACAGAAATGAAATACAGGAGGGGAAGAGTTTACAGGATGATAAATTAGGATTCATCTATTAGTATCTGAGAGTGGCCCCTTCCAGCAAATAATTACTATAATTATAGATGTAAATTCAAAAGTCACATTTTTAAAATGTCATTCTATATTATTGTAATTTGGTAATACTTTAAAAGAAAAAAAAATCTCTGTTTTCCCCCAGAATCACTTGCAATAATATTTATATGCTCATCTTGATTAAGTTTGTAAACATCTGTAGAAATCTTTGGGGATCACGTAAAAGTCCCAATGAAAGAAATTTTACATTTTAAAACTGGAGACCTTTTATGCAAATTATTTTGCCTTTGGCCATTTCAGGAAGAAATGAAGGAACTGGAGGATATTATAGTTTTACATAACACTGGTGAGATTGTTGTCATCTTTGATCTTACATCAATTAGTCAAGATCTTGAATGATCATAGGCAAAGAAACCTAAACTCTTCTCCCCAGCTGAACAAAAACGTGTCAAAGATTCTAACTGCATAAATTATTACATTATATCCTACAGCAATAATAGCTCCTTTAGGTAGACTTTCTGATCACCTGTTATATACTGGGAATAAAATTTTATTATGTTTTGGTTTTACATATAACAATCTACTTTATGTATATTTTATTCTGTTTTTCTGACCACTAACACTGACATCAAATCGATCCTAAAAGGGCAGCGCTGCACTGAAAGTGTGGGTCTTCTGTCAGCTCCTTCTGATGAATAAATGAGTCCAAAGATAAGGGAAAGTCTTCGAGTATACTGCCCACCAAAGAAGTTCTCAATTAAAACAAAGAAACAACCTTGATAACCCAAAAGCCATTTTAATATTGCGATATTATTCATGTAAGCAGGGTCTGTCCTTCTTTCCTTTGCTTCCTGTTCTTGGATCATCACCACATAAAGCTAGAAGCAACGTTTAACTTCTGGGGAATACGACCTTTACACTATGGGCAAAGAAGTAACATTTCTGACCAGCGCAGAACCGCCAATCCCAGCAAAGTTTTTCTTTTCCCTACAGGTAGTATGAAATGGAGCCAGAACGACAGGGCCCCATCTGAGCCGTGCCCAGCTCCCCCAGTCTGCACAAACCCACTCTATCAATCACGGCAGGATAATGCATAGTGGCTGCACCTGTGACAAGGAATGATGGAGTGCTGAACACAGGCCCGGCTTCGCCTGTCGCTTTGTGCATTTGTATTTCTCCAGGGCCACTTTGAGAATTTGCAGAACTTGGGGGTGTGTGGGGGGGTGGAATTCTCTCGCGTTTTAAAAAATATCTTAATTGGCCTCGATTATTGGACAGTAACACGGTAACGCAGTACGCAGACTTGGAAATGAAGTGCAGGATAGTACAATTCCAAATTCCATCAAGGCAACGTAACTATACACGATGTAATTTTATTAAGGGGCAGGTAATTTAATCTGGGTACAGTAAGTAAAAAACTGCAAGTTTTTGCCATCCATTTCTTCTCCCTCATACCCTAGAATAAGCGTCAGGATTTCACTTCATCATAACAGCAAGACACATAAAAAGCTAGCACTAAGTACACTGGAGACTCTTAGAGCCATAAACCACCGAAAATGAAAAGACAGGTCATTCTACAACTTTCTTCAAAGGTATTCTTTACACTGATAATTTTAAGAAAGAGTCCCTTCCTCATAATTATTTCTGGTCAAGAAAGCTTTAAGTAACTGCAGTCAAAAGATGATTAAATTAATTTTCCATTTTAAAAATTCATGTAAGCAAGAATTGCTGTCTTGTCTAACAGAAATGCTTTCTGAATTAATCTGCGAATAATGCACTGTGTTTGATTTTATACAAAATATGTAACAACTAATAATATACACTAGTCTCATAAACCAAGGGTTTTTTTAAAAAATGAAATTGAATCATACGCTACAGATATCTATTATAAAACTGTGAAAAGGTGTTAATTGGCAAAGGAGACATCGTAAAGACACCCATGCAAATTTCAAGTGAAAACTATGTCAGCCTCCAAAATAATAGGAATGTTTTAATCCCTCTGAAAACAGACAGACAAGAAGAAATCTGTTTTTCTTTTGTGACAGTTCATTTTTTTAAGTCTCAATATTGTTACATGTACAGGATGAAAAACTGTATTAAGAAGGGGGTACTGGAGAATACAATCTTTTATTCTCTTAATATGTCTTTGACAGCTGAAATAAAATGCTCAGACAAATCCTCCTCACGATAAGTTTTTGGAAAGGAAAAACATATTTGCTTCTAAGAAGTTCTACGGCCAGTTCTAGCAGTCAGTTACATGAGCCAGCATTCGTCTGAAAGCAGCAGTGATGCCTTTCTTTTTTTTTTTAAGCTGGGCTTTCTCACTGTCAGGCATGAGCCTCAGTAACCTCTTGAACAGCTTTTTTCTCTTTTTTTGAAGTACGTTCAGTGGCTGCGGATGCAGACATTTTCGTTTTGATGCTGCCTGGGCCACGGTGCAAGGGGCTACTGTTACTGAAGGACAAAACTGACGGAGAGCAGCGCTACCACAAATCCCGACAGGTAAACCCTGCCAGACCTTCGCTACCGAAGGAGTTTTGCTGTGTGGCGGCGTGCCTCCGCTCAGGCTCTTGCAGCTCTCTGTTTTCAGCCGAATCGTGAAAATAACACACACGAACCGGGGCAGACCCCCGCAGCTCTCGGGGTAAGCACGATTTGGGGAGAGCTGGCTGCTGCTCCGCACCTTCCCCCTCCCCGGCCCCGGCCGGCCGCAGCCCGACCCCGCTCGCACGGCCGCTCGGCGGGAGCAGCCGGAGCCACGCCGGCCCCCGCCGCCCCCCGCCGCCTCCGGGAGCGGGGACGGCAGCACCCGCGCTCGGCGGGCCCTGCCCCGGGGCCGGGGGCTCCGCCGGGGCTCCCCCTCGCAGCCCCCCGCTCGCCAAGCGCAGCCCCCCGCTGCCGCGTCGCTCCCGCCCGGCCCTTGGCCGCCGCGGCCGCTCCTCCGCCCGCTGCCGTTCGGGCGTGCGGCGCTCGGAGCGGGGGAGCGGCAGGTTTCTCCTTCCCCGCTCGGTGCGGGCACCGCAGGCGTGCTCCTCCCGGCCCAGGGGCTGCTCAGAGACTGCGGCGGCATCCCGCCGGCCGGCCTCACCCCGGCTCTCACCGGTGCCATCCTCGACGGACGGCACAGGAGAGGGGGCGGGAGTGTGTGTGTGTGTGTGTGAGACATTCTGGGGATGTGAGACCCGGGAGCATGCCCTGCCTCCCCACGCCTCCCGAACCCTGCCACTACCCCTACGCACACTGTGAAAAACATCAAGTTTCGAAAAAGCACCGCAGCTTCCCCCGCTCCACCAACACCCCTTCCTCCGCGGGGAGGCTGTAAAGGGAAAAGCAGCTCTCGCTGGTAGTTAGAGACCCCCACCAAAACTTGGGGGGAGGGAGAAGAGGATGAAAAATAAAAGAATTAAAAAAATTTAAAAAAAAAAAAAAAAGCCGGGCTTCCCAAGTAGCCCTTCTTAGAGGGGAGGGAGAGAGAGCAAGAGAGAGAGACAAACATCTGGGGATTGGACCATATGCTAAAGCTTTGTCTTGTCCTTCAAAGTTAGACTGCCCTTGAAGTGATTTGTCAGGCGGCCTAACTGTGACAGGGAGAATATGTAGCAGGGGAGAGAGGGATGGGGGCGGCGGGGGGAGGCAGGGCCCAGAGGCAGGGGAGAGGTGAGAGAGGGAACGAGGTACGGAGAGGGAAAAATAAAAAAAAGAGGGGAAAGGGAGGCAGCAAGTAGAAGGAAAGAAAGAACAAAACAGCCTCTCTCTCCGTCAGATGCTGATTTTAGTGCGAAGGGAACAGGAGGGTGGAAAGAGAGGAGAAAAGGGGAAAGACAAGAGAGGAGGAAGGAGAGGAGAGGAGAGGAGAGGAGAGGAGAGGAGAGGAGAGGAGAGGAGAGGAGAGGAGAGGAGAGGAGAGGAGAGGAGAGGAGAGGAGAGGAGAGGAGAGGAGAGGAGAGGAGAGGAGAGGAGAGGAGAGGAGAGGAGAGGAGAGGCAAACACTGGAAAGGGAAAGCAGGAGAGGAGAGGGTGAAGCAGGAGAGCAGAGCTGATGCGAGGAGGGAAGGGCTGAGAAGCAGCCGCTGCTGATGCTCTTGCTGCCACCACCTCTTTTTTCCCTCTTCCCTTTTGCCCGCCAAGTGCTGAACTGATTAGAGTGTAATTAAGGCCATAAAACCCTCGGCTTATCCACCTGTTTATTCACTAAAGTCGCGGGCTCATCAGGCAAATTAGCTGCTTCCAGGCTGCACGTTGGGCCTAGAGCTGGCCTGATTAATGAAGTTTATTGGGAGCTGTTAAAAGCATTAACTGAAGGAAATCTCGGCAATTCGTCATATTTAAGGGATGGAAATTAAATCTCCCTATGCAAATGAGGGGAGACTCCGAAGCGGCTTCTTTTAGAGGTGACGAGGGTGGGCACCCGTGAGTGGCTCTTCCCCAGGCACAGCCCGCTGGCACGGGGTCTGCACCCGTGATGAGTTTGCCCAGTCTCCGCAGGAGGGGGGTTGCAAACAAAGGAGCGAAAGAGATTTTACAGAACAAGAGCTCTCAGTCCTCCGAGCCCCAAATGCAAGAATTATGCCCCAATTAAGGCAATACTGTCCTTTTGATCTTGTGCTAAGGGCACCTCTCTAGGTACCCGAGGCATTGCCCGTGCAGTTCATCCAGCCGGGGGTTCTAAGACAGCTTTCCATGCCAGGTGGTTGTGTCCCCCTTGGTCAGATAAGCCATCATCAGTTTATTTCTACTTTAAACCTTTTGCACTCTTCTGAGCTCTGAGTCATGTTACGTGCCTTCAATACAAGTACAAATGTCCACATAATATCTGAAATGTAAAATTATTTTTAAAGCAACGTTCGTAATAAACCTTAAAACTGCAACGGTAGATGCTCTAGCTGACAAACACCTAAGAAATATATTAAGGCGAGGTAGTCTAACCAGCAGGGAATCCTATCCAGAGCTGAATATTCACCAGTTTTAAAAGTGTTTTCTTCTGGCATGTCAATCTGATTTTATTTCTGACATGAATAGCATTTTCATACCCGAAGCTTCATGAGCCACAGCATTTTTATATTAACAATTCATAATAAAAGAGAAATTACAAAGGGTCACAACAAGGAGTGAATGTCCTGAGGAAGGGATAATGAGAAGAAAGGAAGGTCAAAGAAAACATCTTGGCCTTGCTATTTTTATTGAGTGTTCAGTTCACAAGCATATTAGGTTTACAATTTATTCATTTTTAATGTTTTCATATGAAAAGAAGAAAAACACTGTCTGGCGTCTTATATAAAAGGTATTTTTACCCAAATACTCAGTTGTGAACACGATGGGGAGGCAGGAGGGAGAAGAGAGAGAGTTCATATTTGATGTAATTCTTATTCTATATGCTTCTCTGTCTAATTATTACAAAGCTAATTATTTGTTACAATTATTGGATTAACAATTTGCTAATCAGTTTTCTTCTCCTTTGTAGAGCAGCACCAGCACAGTGAAATGCAAGGTGAGAATGTTGTCTGAATTTTCAACAGAAAATTAGAGTGCCATTTTCCTTATGTGCAGATTAGTTCAGCTGCTTCGTGACTTACGCCCAATACAGCATATCCTGTATCACATCCTACTACATAGCATCTTTGTTCCTATAGCGGTAATTTTCCATCTTTCTGGATGTGGAGGCTGTTTGCCAGTAGCAAAGGGTCCCCTCTCCTCCTACCATTTCCCATCAGAAATGTTTCACTCATCAAACCACCCTGTGGGGCAGGAGGAACCACCCGTCTGCTCCAAACAACAGTTAAAGAAACACGGACTGATACCACGGTACCTCCCCGCACATGTGTACACACACACACACACACACATATGGAGTTTTCAAAGTATTTCAGGCACAAAATAATACAATATGAAAAGACACACACACGATGCCCTTAAACAAAACACACAGCTTGGCTGTTATGCACAGCAAAGGACTGTTTCAGCTGCTAGTAAACAATCAAACCAACCCAAAATTTCCTTGCAACATCTAAACCTGTATTTTTTTATGAAGATAATTGGTAGAGTATGCTTCTAACACTGCATGCAACACTCCAGCACAGGTTTCCTACTGGTATTTCTGGGGATAAGAAAGTAGAGTTTTAATGAAAAAGCGGTGGATTATTATTTTTAACCGCAAGTTAACAAAGCTTTTCCTAGAGAATTAAATGACAGCAGTATTTTCTAGTTACAGATTTAACTGCAAAAACACAAAGAGTAATTGTAATCAGTTCATCTGTGGCTGCCTTTCATAATTTTTTTTGCACATTAGAGCATTTGCTATAAATCTATATTAGCGCAAAGCAATTTTAATTTTGGCCAACAGAATGCTTAAATTTCAGGCAAAATAAACACTTTGGGGTTGTTGTTGAATTAAGAAGAGATATGTCTGCGACAGTGTTTGTTCCAAACTAGCAGATTTCTTTAGAAGATTCCTTAACTGAAATTCAATGACTTGTGGAACATACTGTCAAAACACTTATTTTTCTTGATTACCAGTTCCTTCAATAAATTGATTTGCCCCACGATGTGGGGTCTTTTAGTTCTGCCACTAATGGGATGTGCTACTTGCAACTTTCCTCTCTCTGTTTCAAAAACAGCAGAATCTATTTAAAGAGAAATATTTCGATAAATCACCAAAAACTTGTACCTACACCAAAACCAGGTGTTTTAGTTAGAGATGGGTTTTTGTTTTTTGGTTTTGGTTTTGTTTTTGTTTTTTCTTTTTAAAGAGATATCTGACACTGTGACAAAATGTCTAGTTGTAAAAGATTTTAGGGGAAGAATGATAAAGCATCGCAGTGGTTAAGCAGTCTCCGCGAGCCCCAACAATAGTGATTGTTTATATTATAGACTCCTCTTCATGAGCGATTATAACTTTGACAGGGGTGTTTTCCTCCTCGCTGAAAGATCGGATGCAAGTCCTGCTTCTGGAGGCCACGCACTGACACGGGTGTGCATAACTGCACACAGCAAATTTGTTCAGAGATGCACCTAAAATTTATCCCAACTATTTTTTATCCAACAGCAATTCAACTAGACAAGTGTATTTCACTTTAATACGAAATCTTACGGATTATCTAGTCAGGCACAGGAAAAAACCCCAGTTATTTAAACCTGCTTTCCATATAGATGTACAGAACTCCAGTCATTAAGGTGAAGGATACTGAATTCAGGTTCCATAAACAGGCAAACCCCAGTATTTCCTCAAAACAACAAAGTAATCAGTTGATTTCTTCCTATTGCATCAATACTATTAGTATACCAGTTGTTGGAAGAACGGCGTGCCCAAACTCAAGATAATCTTTGTGAAAACACTGAGATAGTCGCAATTTTTCTTTCACGTGCCTGATTTGACAGTAGTAGAAACAAGGCAAATTTTATCACAGCAGCAAACTACGTTATGGCACATTCAGAGCTAAATTTAGCCCTCCCAGATCAAGAATGATCTTACAGTCAGGGCCAAATTATTCTCTTTAACTGCACTGTGCAAAAGATGTCCTAAATGATGAAGACCCTGCTCTGTCCTTGAATAAGTACAGAAGACACAGAGACCTCGGTGGGAGGAGGGTGAGCTGCTGTTATGGTCAGAATTCAGTCCTAAGTCACCTCCTGCTTTTGCATGTGGTCTACTACCTAGGCACGTCAAGGTTGGAAAGGATACTGTTTCACTGTAGCCTAATTTTTTCTCGTCTCCTGGTAGTTTACTAAACTATCAATGATGCAGTTTTTGTGGCTTAATTAATTCTTTCACACTGTCTCCTTCCATCTCAGTCATACTTGAATCTTTCTTCTTATTAACGTTTTACAGCATGTTTTTCAGCTGCGGGTAGAACCACAATGTTAATGAACGACAATTATCTTTCTTACTTATCTGAGAACTTTAATGAAGCTTCATTAAAATTAACATGACATGATATTACTGGAAGAGCTGTACAAAACCTTTTTTTTTTTTTTTTTCCATTTATAACCTTTTAATTTTTTTCTATTAAATAGAAAATTTAACTTACTCTAGTTTGCTGGGCAATAATTAGTGCATTCACTGGGAACTCTTTCCTCAACAGCTTCACAAAACTAGGACCGACGGGGGAAAACACTGCCGTGTCCTTTAGAGGGATCTACTGTACCTTAGTTAATCCTCCTCGTCAAACACACTCAAGAAAATGAAAGCTGCATGTCACATATTGTCAGTGCGAGGAATCGGTTAGACGCTTTGCATTTGATTCTGGTTTTCCGAAAAGACATTACATACTGGGAGAATGCAGCCTGTATAGTTTTATCTGGAGTAACTGTAAATGTACGTATGCTTTTGTGTGTAGCACTGTCACCAGCAGTCCAAAATTACAGTCTGCTCTATTATAAAAGCTTAGCATCGATGGGCATTGCATCTCAGATGCTAATTAACTATAGGAGCCGTACCTTAAAACTCGGTTTCAAAGGCAGATTTTTGAAGTGCTTTAAAAAAATGCTCTGCGAATCAAGACAGAGTAACAAAAAGATGTGAACACATTGTTCGCGCAATTGCAGGTTAAACTTCCACCAAACCTCACAAAAGCTAGCTCGTGTTCTAAGTGTGTTTCCAGTTTAACATTTTGAGAACAAAACCTAAGTTACTGTCATTTTATTTTGACACACAAAATGATTTCTTCTGTTGCAATACCATGTATTTCCAGGGGAGAATTAAGCCTTTTTAAAAGTAAATCTAAATTGCAACAGCAAGTGTTGTACTGTCATTTTAATGACAGCAGTAGACTTTAAGTATGGAATGAATCAATTACTGCAAGCACAGCCCCTGTGTAAATCACTGACGGCAAACCAACCTCAGGATTATAAAATGAATCTTTGACAAGTATTCAAGGTTTCAGCATATTCTCAATAATGAGGATTAAGTACCTACTATCTGTGAAAGAAAAGTTTTATTCACTTACTAAAGAATATGTGAGTAATCATTAAGAGAGGTCAGATTAACTGAGGTACTTTTTAAAAAAGGGCATCCAGTACAACATCTGCTGGAAAATCAATGATAAATATGTCAATTTTTTAGAAAAAGGGAAAGATTAAGAGAAAGGCAGTGTAATGGAATGACTTAATGCTCTGTTTTTAGAGAATGGAGAGGAATTATAATGACATCATAAACTATCATTATGAAACTTTTTGACATTTTCATGTCAAGAAAAAGACTCTTCTTGAATCAAGAACAAATAGTGATTTCTGCTATCCATGGGTGATTCAGTCAAGTTCAAATAAATCCTGATTCTATACTGAGGAATGAAGAAAAATAAAAAAAGGCTCTGGACCACTCTGGTATACATTATCTTGTATTTAATATTTTTACACTAAGAGATAAATTGAATTCAAAGTTCTAAAGGTAGTTGAGCTGTGAAAATGGAAATATTTTTAATTTGATTGTAAGCCAGTAATGCATATACTTTTGGAAAAGTCTTTATGGTAAATATTTCATATCACTTTGCTGTCTTTGCCAATACCCAAACAATATTGCATTGCCGTTTTCTGTTTAATTTCCACAAAATAATGCAAACCTGAGAACCAGTGTTATCATAATTGTAGACCAACATAATTTCATGATAGAATAAAGCATTGTGTTCTGTCATCATTTGTATTTTAATTATTAATGAAAGCCTTTGCTTTAACTGTCAGAATTTTTTATTAATGTCTTATGATATTTGCATACTCTTTGCCTTTGTATAGGGAGAGAATGTACAGAAGAATATATATTTATTTCCAATATATTTATATGTTTTTTACTTGGAAGGGGTGCTTTTGAAAGCTTTAACAATTGACATCACGTTGATCAAGAGACGCTTTATATACATTGGGATGAGGGTATGAAAAAAATCTACAATAATACTACGCTTTACAATTTGATATTCCCCTAAAATAATGCAAAGCAACTTTGACTGAAAAAAAACCTCTGTTGCTTGTAACAAAATAATGTGCCTGTTTATCTAAACTGCCGCATTTCCATTGCTTTATTTTTAACAAAATTTGTATTTGTTTTATTTGTGTTTGTGCTTGCCTATGCTTCTTCTTGTTTATGGCACAGTGCGCTGTCTCTTTGGCCCAATATGGATGATTCATAGTTCAATATTTTCATTCTGCACTAAACAGTCAACTCATTATAAATTAATTCAATATTTCTAAATTTTACAAAACAGTGAACGCTTTGTTAAAATAATACATTCTGCAATAGGAATGAGAATCTTAATGCTTCTAATAGGAAAAACATAATTGCATCATTTTGTAATAACCGAATTTTAGAATGAATCAAAGATAAGTGGGTACATTTGTAAAGTGTAAAATTTAGATAAAATGTGTGTATATTAGAAAGGAAAACGATGAAATAGTTACATCCTGAATTACTGAAAAAAACATGAGGGTAAGCATTTCTCTTAAGAACATTTCTGCAGATAAGAGAGGCTGTAATTATTTTGCTGTTTGTTTACCTAAGAGAGTGAAGTTGTCGAACGCAATTGGTTTTGAGCTATTGAATACAAACATCTTGCTGCTTCTCTCTACCAAGTGTTATCATATTCCTTTTGTGCATTTCAGCAGTGCTTTTTCTACCTGCCCAGTTTTCATTATGATTTTGAGGTAAGAGATTCAAGTCACCAGCTTGTCAGAGAAACCAGTAGTTTACAAAGAGGCTGTTTCTCCATTAACTCCTACAATTAGTTTACAAATGATCTTAAAAAGTCACAGCACACGCTTAGAAACAAGCGCGAAGCGCTATGCTCCAAAGGGTTACAAGCGTCTCCCAGAAAACAAAACGGAAGGGATTCATGAAAAATGTAAGCGCATAAACGTTTCTTTCCATTGTGCAGGCGGAGGGCTGGAGTTTTGCAGTAAAAGTCTGGCATCTGGTGGTCCAGAGAAGAAATGGCAGCCCGATCCAGAAAGAACCAAGGCGGTCACAGCCTGAATTAGCTCATCAGCTTGAGCTGAGTATGAGTAATAAATGAGTAATAAACTCATTATTTCCAGCCTACGCATATGTGAGGACTCCTGCTTCTGAAGGACCCTCCAGTATTCATTGCCCTGGGTTGGTTTTTGTTTTCACTCCAGAAGGTCCGCATTTCTTCCCAAAGAGAGAAATAATTGTGCATATCCTGAACTGTGATGAGTTTCAAAATACCAAATAACGCCTCGTGCGACCCTCGGTGGAAGACAGGTGATGAGACTTACTGCCATTTCCCACAAGTAGTGCTTGGAGAACTGGAAAATAATGAGGAGCGCAAGACCCCAGTGCGCCATTCTGGGAAGAGGGAATTTCTTCTGTTCTCTGCTGAACCATAACAATATGTTGCTTTACAACCAAATTCATGAAAAAACCTACTTTCCCATCTTCCTCAAAGAGCACTGAGTCAGCAGAGATTGTGGAGGTCTGTGTGGGGAAGGGGCACAGAAGAAGGGACCTTCAGAAATACCAACTCTGTTCCCTGTCTTTGCATGCAGTGACATCATAGAATCCCTGCCAATATGTGATAAAAAATGTCGATTTTTTTTCACTTTTTTAACTAAAAGACTCTTCCCAACCCAGATTCCTTTAAAGAGTTAAGAATTATCTGCTAAGATTCCAAGCTACCTTTGGGTTAAATAGTACTCCAGCTTTCCCTCCTTCATGTACCAAATACACATTTATGGACAATGGCAAAAATCTCTTTTAGTCTCCTCTCTCTAGAGTCCCCAATCTCATCATCACCCGGCTAGCTCTTCCCTGAGCAAGTTTAGTTTTTCATCATCTTTCTGGAACAAAGATACTTAAATTACATAGCGATCCACATGGGATCTCTCCTGAGCTAACACAAATGGTGTACATTTTCTGTCTTCGTGGAAAATACCTCTCTGGATGTACTCTTGTATTTTACATGGCTACAACATGGACAAGTTTACAGCAATGCATGACCAAATGGTATCCATAGGTCACCTCTTCATCTCAGAATATTCCCAAAGAAGCTCCATTAATAATCTTCCTCCAGCCTCCTCTTCAATACTACCTGATGTCGTCACTCTTCACCTGTTTTACAATTTCCCGTACTGATACCAGTCTTCCTTAATTTATTATCGTTGCCCATCTATCAGACTTCTGGATGCTTGTGTTGGATTTGCGTGGCAAGGTTTTGGTAGCGGGGGGGGGGGGGGGGTGTGTGTGGCTACAGGGGTGGCTTCTGTGAGAAGCTGCTAGAAGCTTCCCCTGTGTCTGACAGAGCCAATGCCAGCCGGCTCCAAGACGGACCCGCCGCTGGCCAAGGCCAAGCCAATCAGCGCCTCTGTGATAACATATTTAAGAAAGAGAAAAAACAGTTAGAGAGGGCTTTTGCAGCCAGAGAGAGGAGTGAGAAGATGTAAGAACATCTGCAGACACCAAGGTCAGTGCAGAAGGAGGGGGAGGAGGTGCTCCAGGCGCCGGAGCAGAGATCCCCCTGCAGCCTGTGGTGAAGACCATGGTGAAGCAGGCTGTCCCCCTGCAGCCCATGGAGGGAGGATGAGGGGGTGTAGCGATTCCACCTGCAGCCTGTGGAGGACCCCATGCTGGAGCAGGTGGAGACACCTGAAGGAGGCTGTGGCCCGTGGGAAGCCCGTGCTGGAGCAAGCTCCTGCCAGGACCTGTGGCCCCATGGAGAGAGGAGCCCACGCCAGAGCAGGTTTGCTGGCAGGACTTGTGACCCCGTGGGGGACCCACGCTGGAGCAGTTTGCTCCTGAAGGTCTGCACCCTGTGGGAGAGACCCACACTGGAGCAGTTCATGAAGGACTGTAGCCCATGGGAGAGACTCACGTTGGAGAAGGTCGTGAAGGACTGTCTCCCGTGAGAGGGACCCCACACTGGAGCAGAGGAACGATGAGAGGAGTCCTCCCCCTGAGGATGAAGAAGCGGCAGAAACACCGCGTGATGAACTGACCGTAACCCCCATTCCCCGTCCCCCTGTGCCACTGGGGGGGGCGGAGGTTGAAGCCGGGAGTGAAGTTGAGCCCGGGAAGATGGGAGGGGTGGGGGGAGGTGTTTTAAGATTTGATTTTATTTCTCATTCCTCTACTCTGTTTTGCCTAGTAATAAATTAGATGGATTCCCTCTCTAAGTTCGGTCTGTTTTGCTCGTGATGATAATTAGTGAATGAGCTCTCCCTGTCCTTATCTCGACCCACCAGCCTTTCGTTGTATTTTTTCTCCCCTGTCTGGTGAAGGAGGGGAGTGATAGAGTGGCTCTGGTGGGCACCTGGCCTCCAGCCTAGGTCAACCCACCACAGTGTTTTACTGAAGTTCAGAGGGATTCTCTCTCCAGTGTTTCCTTTGTCTTGAAATCAAAGGCAGATATCAGGTGGACATATGCTACCCTTTGAAAAGATGCGTTTCAATCTCTTTACATTTGCCTCCACTTTTTAGGAATTTTTCTTTTCTTAAAAATTAGGTGCAAAGACTTACACAAAAAGGAGTGAGACTAAACAGCCCTCCAAATCTATTGCTGCCTTCTTAAACACAGGTATATTAGCCATTCTTTAAATGCCTGGTGTCACACAGAAAATAGATATATTCCAATACGTGCTATCATGCTTTTTATCCCAGATGCCAAATCTTGCAGCCAAGCCCTCTGACTTGAGCACATACAGGTCTTTGGGTATGTATTTTTCAGTATATATATTTTAAGCATTTCCAAGGTGTAATAGAGCTTGACTTTTAACAATGCTTATATTATCATCATCAGACTTTTGGACTTGAAGGCCAGAGGTTATTTTGCTGATCTCTTTTCATATCTTATACTTCGTATGTTTTATCTAGTGCTTTTTTGAGGTTATTATTTATCCAGTTGGAAAGTTTCTTCCCCTGAGCTGCAAAAAAGTTCTAGGTAATACTAGAAACCTTGACATAATGACATGCCAGATCTCTTCCGCATCCAAGTCCCTCAGCTTCCCTGCAGACCTGTTTTTTTTCCCTTTTTTATCTTTCTTTCTAAACAAAATGGAAGGCCATTTAAGGATGACTCAAGCCAAGGTATTTATTAAATACATTCTTTTAATACCATCCTGTTTATAAAAAGAGTAACCTAAAAGAAAGCAAAACAATACAAGTAGTTAAGTATTTCCATGCTGCTGGCTTACTGTACTTTGTACGTTGTCCATACAGCTTCTCAGCGAAGGATCATAATCATTTATGTATGTCAAGTACATAGAACCACTTTGAGTACAACAAAAATTAGTAACATTGAAGTGCTGCTCTTTCACCGAACATAAAGAATAGGCTGACCTATGCAACACTTCAGGGGTCTTACAGATTTGTGCAGTGCTTGTACAATAAAGAAGAAAAAAAGATATAAATGTATGGTTTATTGTTATTTTTAAAAGAGAATTTCCAGAGGGTGCTTCAAATGATCACATGCAGCCTGTACAGGAACAGGCAAATGGTTATACCCCTTTCAGTAAAGGGGCAGTTTGGGCTTTTTCATTGCATGGCAACATGGGACAGAATTGAGCCGATGAGACTGACTGATACACCAAGAACAAAGGAAAACTCTGCAGGCAGCAACATTGGCTTCCAAGTAGCTCTTAGAGTGACATTTTTGATGACGCGACCCAGGCAGAAGCACCTTTATTAAGTAGTGCTAATGATGATAATCCCACACCAGGACTTTTCATAAACTTGAAGAGTGATTCTCTGTTATTCTCCCTTTCACAGATGAAGAAAAAAATCATAGAAATGAGTGTGACCTCCTCAAAGTCACTCAGGACAAATGGCAGAACTGGGATTAGACTTCAGCAGTACTGCTTCCTATGCACTGACTTCAAGGCAACCCCTGCCACTCCTACTACTGGAACATTTCCATTTTCCATGTCCAGCCCTACTCCTTTCCTTTCTTCCCTCCCAACCATCTTCTGCCTTGGTTGACAGATAGTCCTGTCCCCAAAATTATAAGGTCCCCTCCTTCTCACTCCTCTCCCTTCCTCAGATATATTTTCATACGCAACACACCATGGAGAACACCTTGCTTCTCATGAACAAGAAATTTTAGTGCTATTCCAGCTCCTTTCCAGCCTCATAATACTTTACCTACAAAGACTCAAAGGGCTAAGGAACAACAGAGGCTGAAGCAAAAAGCTAGAGGATATATTTTAGCGGGCGAAAGGATACATTATTCACAAAAGTTGTTGACTATTGTAGCTCTTTCAGTGCAGGACTAGTCTACCCTCACGAGCACAGGAACGACCACTGCTCCATGCAAAGAACATCAGCAGAGGCATGGCTACCTGGGGAATCTGTACTTTATCACAAACTCCACTATACCCTTTCCCCGTCAAGCTTTAAAGTCTCATTGAGAAACTGAGGAGGTCCTACTACAGATAAGCACCCCACTGTGGCCAACAATATATAAGTAAAGAACAGAACAAAGTTCTCTGCCATACAGTTATATTTCCCTTCTACCTCTAAGCATTTCTTGCAGTAGAAAGAGAAAAAAAAAAATCTTTAATATGATGCTAGCATCTAAAAATACTTCTGCTGCATACAAAGACAATCTAAGAAATTTTTGGGCCACTTCTTTTTGCAGGCGGTCTCTGATGCTGCATTGTGCTTGCTGTAGAGACCAGCAGGAATTCTCAAGGCGTTATGCAAGCCACAAAGGCTGGGATCAAGTCTCATCTCTCACTGCACTTGCAGAGCATGCTTGCCGTTGTCAGTCTTGTCAGCTCTCATGGTGTCTTCACTTTTTACCCTGTGCTTACTCCATCTCTTCTTTCATTAAAAAATGCGAAAGTTTCTGTCCTTGTGGATTTGCAATGGGAAAATATAATCCCCAAGGGCTTAGAAACCAGGCAGCAAATTAAAAATGCCAACACTGATTATTCTGTGAGATTCTATTATTTTAAAGGCAATCTCCTGACTTTCAGGGCCTGATTCGTGGCTTCTGAACTGTAAAGTTCAGCCATTCTTGCGCTTGGCAAGCACCTGGAAGTGAAGCGTGTGCAACCAAGCTCTAGATATAATTCTGTAAAATGAGAGCTGTTTATCTCAGCAGCTGAAATATTCATTATTGAAAATAAGCATTTTAACATTCAGAGGATGAATCATGTGGGCTGAGAATAACAATGATCTGGGAAACAGCAAGAACCTCCGTGTCGCTACAGTGTCCTAAACAGACATGGCTGAGAGGGTCTGACCTTGTGCAGGGCAGGTGGGGTGAGAGCCCCTCCTGACATGTAGATGCCTGTCCTTTCTTCTGAATTTGATCCTTTTATCTCAGCTTGGCTGCTCTTGCTGGTGGCTGGGACTACAGAGAAAGCCAGGAAGAAATCAATGCCCAGTTTGGCTGGGAGAGAGAAGGACAACAATGAAAGGGATGAAACTGGAAATCAGCAACCATTGCAACTTTTCCTGAATCTTTTAGTATTTGGCAGACAATAGGAGTTGTATGTTAAAAAAAATGCTTTCTGCTGCCCCTATTGAAAAACCACCTGCCATTTGGCCAAGTTTTAGGTCTGAGAAGTCACACCACTTTCATGTGACCACTAAATCTCCTCAGATTCTTCCTTTGCTTCGCTTTCTTTGCACAGAAAAACGTTGCAGGTTGCAAACAGCATCCTCAAAGGGCAGTGGAGCCAGTTCCCTTCGGTCCAGCCCTAGACAAATGAAATTGGGCATTTCTGGAAATGGCTATACCGGACCAGAAGACATTCACTAAAGCTGAGAATTTGTCTGTCCTGTACTCTAGTGACTTTGCTTCCTGGCACTGGTTCAGCAGATTAAAAGGAGCCTTCAATCTGAAATGCTGAAGCAACAAAAAGCAGAGAAAGGATATGGGAAAAAAATATAGACTGGGACAAGAATGCAGTGGGAGTTTTCTAGTTTAGGTTAGTTTTGCTTCTTTTAAGGATAGAAGGTAATTAAGGGCAACTGGGACAAACTATGATGGAAAAGCAGATGTTCAGAGGGAAGGCAGGGGAAAAGAATAGTATGTCTAGCTGTTTGCCTCTGGCAGTGGCGTTGGCTTTGTTCGAGCTGGCATGGCAAAAGGAGTCTGTTCTCTTCAAAACGCCATCCTCAGAGGCAAAGCCAAGCTGGGCTTTTTTTGCCAGCTTCAGCGATAGCATTTTGACGTGCAATCTCCACATTGATATGATTAATTGTTAAGTCAAATAAGAAGCTGTGTGACAGAAAAGCCATTTAACTGATTTGCCAAACTGAATAAACTATGCTCTGGTCTTGTTTACGATCGAACTGGGAGAGCGTTTACTAATGCACCCAGAGCCTCCAAGAAGGGGGGGGGGGGGGAGTTTCATAGCAAAGATCTTTCAGTGCCACCTTAGAAAACTGTTTCTGTCTCTGCTTCTGCCACAGCATTTCTGATAGTACTGACCAAGGTCCATAAAGCCAGCTTCTTACCCATGGATGCTAGATGGGAGCAGAATCACAGACCGATCATAGCTGCAGCTGAAATCCATGGGGACGAGCTTCAGAGCTGCGATGTGCTACTTAATACCGCGTACACCGAACAAATCAGGGCCTTAGTATCAGAAACTTCTAAATTAAATCCCTCTGTGCCTCATTTCCCTTTTGCTTAACGGGGATATAACAACCTCACTACACAGCGAACATGTAAAGATAAACTAATCCAGGTTTGTAAAGTCAAATTGAAGTTGTGTGTACTCACAGCATGGGGCCATACTCTGAAAACTGAGGATAAAAGGAATGTTAAACAGCTGCTTTTTAAATGAGCATCATGCAGCATGAGTACAGCGAAGGAGACAAAAATCTTGTAGAAAATACAGTTCATGATCGTGTGATTTGAGTTGTTACCGAGCGTGAGCAGGACGAGGGAACTGCCTTACCCAAGCGCTGCAGCGTGGACCCCATCACAGTTCCTTTTACGGGTACGTTTGGGGCTCAGGGTCTGTGTATCCTGAAGATGAATGGGAAGAAAAAATAAATAAAGGGTTTACACCTCCTTTCAATAAATAATACTCCCTGCCCTGTGGGGTCCAGCAACACAAGCACTTCCTAAATCAAGCTGGAAGTCTGTGGTTGTCACAAACACTTAGACAACCCAAGGAGTGGGTCTGCCTGTATAATTTTGCATGTTTACGGCATTAGTAGCTCTTCTGTGGAAAACCTGGAACTTGGGACTTGTCAGACAAGTAAAGGAGACTGAAAGATAAAATAGCAAAAGGAAGTAATCGTAAAAGCTAATAAAAAGAAATTCTAGTTGATGTTGAATTAAAAGAATCAATAACGATGTGGTGGGATCTCATCTGTGCCACCTCTTTCAGAAAATTTAGAGTTCCCTTGGACCATGTGTCTCCTATCCACATACTAATGAAGGGCAGCCTGACATAAGTTATTAGATGTGATTAGATCACATCCTAAGATGATACAGCACCAGTAAATGTTTTCTAGTGTTGCGTTAAAAACTGAACGGTTTTGGTACTGAGTCCATCCTTTTTAATTCTCCCACTTAAAAAAATGTTTTTAAACATTTAATCAAACCTGTATACAATATTAACAAGTGCTGAGGCAGAAAGGGAGCCTATTGATCACAGGTGATATATCCAGAAGCAATACACTGTTTACAGTGAGTTGTCTCTCAACGGAATAACGATTTAGTCATTTACAGGGAAAATCCTTGCAAATAAAAGTCTAATACTGTGATACTCGGTCTTTCTGATGGAATCCCATTGCTGAGATTGAGTTTTGTAAAGCACACAATTTTACTGAAACTACTGTACAGTGCTTTATGTGAAGGATATGGAAGCACATAAAGTATTGTGCAGTAAATTTTGTAATGAAGGGCCACAAATGGCTTGTTAAAGATCCCTGTGTGGACGTCAAGTTTAACAGCAAGTATTGCTAGACTAATGTATTTTTTTAGTAGTTTTTGGTCAAACAAAATATTGTCAAGAACAAGTTCCTCAGATAAATGACTTCATTTGTTAATCCAAGAATAGTATCTTGGCTGCACATGTGATTTGACTTCTCTCGGAAGGTTTATCACCCAGCTGTAAGTTGACCAGTTCAGCAACCTGAATTTCCACAAAGCCCCACTCTAGAAATGGTGAACTTGAGCTGAGCAAATAATTTGCAATGAATAATTTACCCAAGGTGGCTAAACCCTTTTTCTGCAACCCTTTGAGCAGATGCTCAAATTTACTCACTATCTAGACTCTGTGGATTAACTGGAAAACTTCCAGATTAGGAAGATTTGGCACTTGTTCATTGAAAACTTTAGGTTGGTTAAGACCACTCAGAGAAGCTTCATGGCTTTGATGCTGAGCCTCGATTGCCAATGAAATGTTCATTTAGAAAAATACTATTAGATACATTACTGCCAATGCAGCTTTGAAATGTCTTTTCATCAAATCAGTCAATAAAATTCTTAAAGAGCAAACACGGAAGAAAACATCTGATTTATGCAATTTATCATCAAAGTATCTAAATCTGTAGAAGTTTAAGACACATGACAAACTCTGGACAAAAAAAAAAAGTAATTTCTAGAATTTAAGTGAAAAGTTTTGCAAGATTTTCTGCAACTACATGAAGCCTCTCCTGTACATTGCTACTAACTTCACCCACACTAGAAGTTACCAAAAGCTTGCGCTACCGAGAGCTATGTGCAAAAAGCAAGTCCAAAAAGATTTAAGATGCTGTTGTGCATTTCTTAACAAACTGTTGAATTTAGTGCTCGTGACTGATGTTTGAATAATTTCCCAAACAATCAGAGTCTCCTTCAACAAAAGATTTACATCAGAAACAGTATCAATGCAATTCTTTGTCTGCTCAGAAGAAGTGCCAGGAGCACCCATGCCTCAAGACCCTACTTTTTCTGCTGCGGCTGCCAGCTCACGATGATAAGTTTTGTCTCTGCCTTTGATTAACTGAACCACAGCTATTGACTCAATTCACAGAGGCCATCAAACAGCCTCACCAACAGAACGCACAAGCCAGTGCTGATCTTCCTGCATAGAAGACAGCGATAGTATCCACAAAAAAAGTTTAAGGCGTCTGGTATTAACCCTTGATGCTAGTACTTTGCTCCAGCTCTAGTCAGCTGGACCAAATAAACTTAAAAAAGGGTAATCTTGAAAGCATTTATGATGATTGTGGAAGAAAAGCAACAGGTTTTATCCTTGTAAATGCTTACAAAGGAGTCTCTCGGTGTAGCATTGCTCACAGTCTTGTCCTGAGCACATTTATGTGCGAGCACACACAGGCTAAAGCACCTGCACTGTACTTTTAACTGTTAAGCTGTCAAAAACATTTGTAGAGAGATCATGTACTGCTCCTCGGCTCCGGTTTGACACTGAAAACAGCTCAGAGCTGATGGGATTCTTCATCAGTCACCCCATCATGGTTGCTGCATGGGAGGAGGATTTAAGAGAGCTGATCTGCCCTGTCACTCTGGGGCCAGGGATAAACACGCTGGGATTTTTTAAAGCCTTCCTTTGGTCCACCTGGCATCCATCAACAGAAGTGACAAACACAGTGACAGAACAGGCGACTGCCAGCGGATGAGTGGTTCAGGTTGTTTTGTTGCTGAACTTTCATACTGTGGCAGCAGTGAGAGAGAGAATCAAAGACCTTGGAAATTCACGTCTGGAAACTGCTGTGAAACGGACGTAAACCGGAACAGAGAGATAAAGTAAATATGAGATTATTCTTTGATAGGAAACCAACAGTGCTCAGGCAGCAATAACAAAATGCTCTGGCACACAATGTAAGTGCAAAATTTCTGCTGGTGTTATCAGGAGGCAAAGTCAGAGATTACAGGAAGACCACAAGCAAGATCACTGTAATTGTCCTTGGGGATCTCCAGTGAGTCTCTGAAGGCTCTGCACCTTTGAGGTCATATCTCTATCTGAACGTAGAGGTGCCTTATTTTGTCTTTTACATCAGTGAATATGATTAAACTCCTGCTGTTGTGCTAAATTTCAAAGATTGTAAAAAGTCAGGGGAATTAAAAAGGTCACTGCAGTATTTCATTTCAATAGCAAATCTGTGGAATAATGTTGTACAAGTACATAGGAAACTGCTTTGAAAAGAGAACTTGTCAGTGACTTAGTTCTGGAGAAAAATAGCAGGCGTTCGGAAAATAGAATTCTGCTTCCTTAACCTGTAATTAGAAACGGGCAGATAATTAGAAGTGGACGGAAGAGATGCCTTTCAAACATAAAAGTGTAGAAAAGATGCACAACTTCCAAATATTTGTGTAATGTATACATTTTGTATCTATACATTTACAAATGGCAAATTCTACTTCCACACAATATAGGTTGATGATAAATCTTTTGTCTAGAAAGATACGTTCCACGTGCAGATTGAAAAACCCAAGACTCCTATACAAAACTGTGGAGAGCACGTAAATGTTTCAAACCCATTTGTAAAAAAAACCAACCTAGTGCATTTCTGAACTTTAAACAAATCTCGCCTCATTCCTTGTGTACTTTTTTTTTTTTAATAATCTCATATTTACTTTCTTTTAGTTTAGTCAGACATATTTCTCCTTATGAAGCCATTGATCAAGATAATTTCTGCTCGTTTACAACCTGGCTAATCCCAGTAGACATGTAGCTCTGCAAATAATATAACTTTCATTCAGGAACAGAGAAAACATGATTCCAACAGTGAACATGAAAACTGTGGACTTCTCTGAGGTCTGCAGGACAGAAGCCCTAATTGAACGCGGTACACAAACACGATGCCATATGAAACGTTTCAGTCATATGTAAGGTTCAATAAAGCTTAGCACCTGAGTAAACTGGAACCAAAGTCTCTTGAGTAAGTTTAAACCAGTACTTTTTACATGTTCTACATAAAGGAAGACTATTGAACATGATTAAGTTGCAAAATTTGGCAATGCCAGAACTAAACTTTGAGCAACGTGAAGATACAATTGCTGGACAAATCTTGCTTGGCTTTCTATTCAGTCTTGTTCAGAATGGCTGCATTACCTGGGGAATTTTGCTGTTAACTCTTAAAAAAATCTACACTGTGTGTTAAAAGGGGGGTTTTGGTTTTTTGTTCTGAAAGGCTTACAGATCAGCTCACTTGAATGACAGAAGCGCACCCCTTACATAAAGGCCATCTTCTTGCCAGATTTCAATCATTGATGTCGGAAGTATGAGAATGTTAAATTCTTCTGATGAGATCTCCAGAATTTTTAACAGGGCCAAAACATTTTTCTCTAGCAGGAGTCTCTGCTAACATTTACCAAGTGCATAAGGAATGAAAACAGAATGATTATAATAAAAATTATAGACCATCTCAAGAACAAAAGCTGCCTATGTGGAAGACGTACCCAAAAGAAAGTTATTTATTATTTTCCAAAGCCAGTATTTCTCTGATGTCTAAATTAACAAAAGAATTTTTTAAATTTTTTTTTACAGAACAGAAAAAATATTTCAGGCTCTTCCAGCAAACTGGATAATAGAGAAATGGAAGAAGAATGCTTAGCAGGCTGTTTTGTTGAATAGGCATCAAGCACAGAAAAAATGCAACCTTGTTATCATTTCTGCACATCACCTATACACTTTGAAGACGATGGACACAGAACTGATGTTATCAGACCTTGAGGAATAAATTAATGCTATGGAATACACACTGGTACTAAACAAAAGGGAAAGAAAATTAATCTTCTAACACCGTGAGAGATGAAGCAGAATCCTTAAAATAAGAAGAGATCTAAGTCCCTGCTCTTTTTTTTTTTCCCCTCAAACCAAATCCAAATGTTTTTTTCAGGTTACAACCTTTCTGTCCCCTTCTCCACTTTGCTGGCCCAGAGCTAGCACTGGTGTACGAGGGGATACATGCAATACAGAGAGCCTGCTTTCACCAGCGAGGAAATTAGCCCTCCGTCATTCCAAAACTAAATTTTCCTTGCTTTCTACCCGTGCCAGTGCAGACACCCAAGTGCCACTTTCCATGGCAGCACTGTCTAACAGGTTTAGATAACTGTATTTTTGTGGCACTTTCCAACATTTGGGAGAAGGTGTCCTTGAGAGTGCTGGTGTGTTTTGGCCGGGCAGTATACACACTGCAGACAGTGTGTATACAGATGCATACAGACAGGTGTAATTCTGCTCTGCTCGTGCTCCCCGGTGGCTGGATGCCAGCCAGCTCCCATCAGCACGCCGCGCAGTCGCCTCGCCGTAGCCGAGAGCCCCAGCAGCTCACGCCGCCTCCGTCAGCCTGCGCGTACCCGCGGTTCTTGGCGTGGCTTATCCGAAAGCCTCAAAGCGTATCACGGAGGCACACGCGCTCCGTTTTACCAAACCAAAAGCCCGGCAAGGTGCAGGGTTTGTTTTCTGCCGGGCTGAGCCAAGCAGGACCACCCGAACTACCTCCCCGTGAGCTGGGTCCCTGCAGCAAGCGGGTGGTGGCACTGGGTCTCCTAGCACCGATCCCCGCGCTGCTTCTGCAAACTGTGCTGCACCCGTGCACCCTGCGACAGGAAGAACACAAGCGCTGACCTGCTTCCCCGGTAGTGCTGGTGATGTCGAAACACAGGACTTCTCATCTTCAGTGCACTTTTGCTGTCACTTACCTGTGCAGCCATCTCAAGGCAACGCAAAATGCAACCGGAGAGCCTTTAGTGGCAGGGGCAGGTGGCTTTTACCCGTCCCTTGCTGAATTCGGTCCTACAAAGCTATACCTGGAAGAGTTCCATAGCTTCACTAAGCTAACTAATAGATTCAATCAGCAAGCTTTCCCACCTCGCTAGTCATCTACGTCTTAGCAGAGAAAATCTCTTGAACAACAATGACACTAATATACTGAATTTTGAGATACTCTATTGTTAGGTTGTTTTCCAATCAAGACCTGGCCATTTACTCATAATTTTCTTACATAATTTTCATACCATAATAAGGCTCTACCTCTCACACTTAGGTAACCAATATTCCTTGCTAAGTTCATGGAAGGGGCTTCACCGAGTCTTTTGAAACACTAAATAAACCTAGTAAGATCCAACATCAAACCCTTATAATTATGATAAAAAGCATGTTAAGTTCAGGTTTGTGAAAGCTATTGAGAAAATCAAGGGAAAAATCAATGCTAAAATCTTGCTTTTATGCATTTTACTGGTAATTGGGTCATTAGAAGTAGTAGCAGAAGAATTAAGAATTGCACATGATTATTCTGCGCAGACAGCAATATGCAAGACTTGAAATAACATCTTCACCTTGAACTTAGTGAAGACTGTTGACATGCTGAAGTATTTTGTTGGAGGACTGCAAAGTTAAAAACTGAGGTCAGAAGGTAAATTTTCAAAGGATCAAGAAAATTCTATGTTAAAATCAGGTTTATTACACAAGTCTGCACTTCTGAATTAAAAATAACTATCTCCAAATATTCTTCAAATTGAGCCTACAATATATAAATTTTTAAGAACCTTCCTAGCATCAACTTCAAAGAAAGCTTGTGGAAAGCCAAGAAAGGAAATAAACATGGGCAAAGCAAACTATACCAACTACTCAAGCAGGATTGTTTGATGATTTTCCATTTCTAAAAATAATCAACTAATGAGGACTTTGGTATCTCAGATTTCACTGTCAATATCACAAGGTACCTTGAGAAAAGACAATGCTCTCGATTTATTGAATATATGCAACAGAGGACATGGAAGGATTAATTTCTGGAAGACACCAATTTTGCCTCGAATTTTTTCTCAAGCCATCCTTTTCCAAATTTGCATGGAAAAGGTCATTTAAACCATTGCTACTGAATGCTTTTAAGTAATCTGAGAATAATTAAAAGCTTTTTATTGCTGTGATTAGTGTAACTCCTCACTGAACAACTGTACTGTCACCTTTCATAGTTATCCTTAATAAGGAAATTCAGCATTGGCCAGACAGGCCACATAAAGTCTACACTTTTCTCTCTACAGCAGCTGCAAAGCCTTGAATAGACTACATAATGTGAATTTTAGCACCAGTAAACTGAGATCTAGAACACATTAATTTTCCAATAATCCCTGCAGAGCACTTGTGTATCTCTGTTTCCCAATGGGCCACTAATCTGAGGAGCAGATAAGCATCTTGCCCAAGGCCAAGAAGCAAACCAGTGACAGAAACAGTGAAAGCACCTGGAGAATTTCGTTTCACAGACCTGTGTTTTAACACCCAGGCCACCTTCCACCTTCTTATTTCAAGAGTGGTGAAGAGCTGCTCAGATCTAATTTGAGATAGGGTAAATCTGTAAGAGCATGACCGTGTTAAGAACCTGTTTTGTTATACTGCAATTTCAGAGGCATGCTACTCTTCCAATGGTTTACATTTTAGAAACGTAACTGGTAGAAAATTAAACATTTTGAATTGGTTAACATGTTGCTGTTTCCTGAGTGTGAGCAAAGACCATTTTTCTTGTTTAAAAAATTGCATATATTTCAGCATAGTTGCATGAAAATGGAAGTCTTGCTCCCACACTGATTGACTCAGCATCTTGTTAACCATTGCAACGTATCAGTAATTCATTATTGAGCTGTAACAATGTGATATGTTTTCCCTATGACATCTTAAAATACACAGTGAGTATGTGAGTACTTAGTGAGATGAAGTATGTTTAGTTTATAATATTTTATCATGATAAAGAAAGCTCTAAAACGACATTATTTGACACACAGGATGTGGCAAAAAGTTGAGACACAACAGCCACCATTATAAATGTTTATAGACATACCTAAAGTCTTATCTAAAGTTCATCCTGTTAAAGGACATGTTTTATGTTGTACAATTCCTCTTAGAATATCAATCTAATAAGCACCAAATGAGGCTGAAGACAATGCTGTTATAAAAAATGGAGAAAAATGATTAAAATGTGATAATTATACTGACAGCTTATATGCTCAATCTAATCAACCAAGCTTCCAATTTGTCATAATGTACACTCACTCATACATTATTGCTTAATTATAGCAACACTTCTATTTCGAAAGGCTGTCAATCATGCAAATACCCATCATTTTTCTCTATTTGCATTTAAGAGATATATTTTTAGTTCAGATCCAAAGCCCACTGTGAACCTGAATTAACCCTAGCTTTTTTTTTTTTTCAGAGTTCATCCCCGTTTATTCCACGTTTGCTGTCTGTAGTAGTTTATGCCGAGTGATTTGCTGCTTTACAGTTCATCTGGTGCTGAAGAGATTTTTTGAATCTCATCTCCGTTCCTGAACTGTGGTCTCAGTGATGTATGTGTTCTTAGGAACTGCAGACCTGAGCTTGAACTATTCAGGTTTGATGTGAATAAAATTATCAGACAATCTTTTCTTCTGTTCTGGATTTTTCTTACTCGTCCTGCAGAAATGGGAAGAGAGCACAGAACCTTCCCTTGCTTACACTAGCAGCCCTACCAAAATCAGTGGGACTAGCTGTGGACTGTAAGATCTGAAAAAGAGTGAATGGACATCCTTAATAAACCCACCTCAAAATATGCATTCTGATACACATTACACTCTGAGTTGCTCTGTTTCTTTTGGTTTAAATGGTTTAATTATATATCTTCAAGAAGTTCTGATCTCTTCTGTCGCACATCTTCTCCAGCTTTCTGTTCTAGAGCATAGACGGGAAGGGAAATCTGGCACTTTATGAGAGGACGGAGCAACCCAGCAAGAGAAATGCTTAACAGGATGTGTCACTGGTGGTAACAAAGAGAAAATGTAAGGAAGTTGGCAGAATTGAGAAAACACACTGGGAGCGCTACGGCAGCAAGGGAAGCTGTGCAGTGCTATCAGCAGGCAATCTTTTGGTAGTAAACAAGAGGAAGTGCTCTAACACAATATTGCTTCAGCATTGAGGGCTAAACCCAGTATCTTATAGTTCAGAAGGACGGCAAAATGTATCTCGAACAGCATTTGCACTGAGACCACAAGGGACTGAGCATATAACAAGTTCTGCCATTCTACAGGGATGATCTTCTGAACACATACAGCTTGTGGCAGCCACCGCAGGACTTTTTAACCAGCCTGGTAGATAGACCTTCAGAGTGAAGTTCATACAGGGAGAATGCAACCACTTACATCAGTCAGTACTGAGACACTGACAATATATGATTGCTGGTAGAATTTATTTTTGTTTCAATTCAAATGATGCTTCCTCCACACACTCCCTTAGTTTCAAATTAAACACTAGTATCTCAGCCTAAACTTCACTCTGATCAGTACAGACCTTGTGTGAGGCTGCAGGTGCCTAATGCACTAGTTGGAGAAGAATGGGGCACTTGATAAAATGAGCTGACTGCATAGAGCTGAGAAACGACACCCCAGCAGGAATCATCCCCCTTTTCTAGGCAGCTGCTTTTCTGGCATCACGTATCATAACGGTGCTTTGCTTGCTGCTTCCCTTGTCAGTTTTCAGGAATCAAGAGCTTTCCAAGAGCCAGCCAACACCAGGTAATATCTGGAAACTCACAGTCTCTGGCCAACTAACACCTATTCCATGCCACAATGAGACTGGACCAAGCAGTTGTCTTCACATCTTTTATATGTTTATATATGTGTGTGTTTGTAACTGATAATTGCAGCACACTGCATTATTCAGTTTAACGTTCTTTTGCTTTTATACATTCTATAAGACTATTTTATCTTTGAAAATCTAATAACATCTTATACATATATTTTATATACAGTACACAAATATATTCTATTTGAGCTTTAGATGGTAAAGAAAAAAAAAGTAATTCAAAATAGCAATTCAGGGCAGCAAAGGAATTAAAAAGAAAAGACAAAACCATGGCATTTTGCTATGAAAAATGTCAAGTTATTCTTTGAATGTTGGCTCAGGAAAATCTCAATACATTTCTGGTAAATGAGGCATGAAGCATATTCTTAAAAATATGGTGTCCAGAAGATAGTACTACACAATATTTTATCCTAATGGCAATATATAGTACTTAAAAAAGCTTGAACTTTAAATCAAACACTTTGAAGAGTACTGGCCAATCTATTAGTTTTTCAAATACAACTTAGTATCAACATGAAGATGAGATAGTAAACCATTTCTGAAGCTTACTTGGTTAAAGACTGTTACAACATTGCAGTGTGGCTTATTCTCTAATTAGTATGCAGGCAATGCATATGATCTTCCTATACCACCTCTACTTCTCCAAAACTCCACATTCCTTGACTGGAGTCATTAATGTCTTGTTGGGTCAAGATAAGCCCTGGTGTACATACTTTAAAGTATGCACTACCTTTGATTCAGTACAATTATTTGGGTGGCAAAATTATAAGATTTGTCATGCTTACAGAAATTATATCAGAAAAATAAGAAAAGAGAATACCATAGCATCGCTTTGAAAGACAGAATATTTTATTATTTCTAAATAAACAGTATGGCAGAAGCCCATTTTGTTCATGATTATAATTTATTCTGAAGAAATTTATCTTCCCTATTTGCTATTCCTTCTTATTGTAGAAAATATCTACAATATGTTCCTCCTGGGACAAGTTGTTGCCTAAGTTTTCATCCATCTCAAGCAAAACCAAAGGTGAGACGTGTTTTTTATAGAGAACAATGTCAAAATGTACATATCATCTCACACACATACCTATCTAGAGGACAGTAGTGCTAACACTTACGATTCTTTAAATCCTTCCACTGGAAAAAAGAGGATGCAAGTCCTTTCATCTCTTATAAAATAGCTTCAAAATTTTGCTCAGATAGAAGCAAGTTACTATTACAAATTTACCATTTATGACAGTAGAAAGTTCTCAATAGACTCTCTCGCACACACACACACACTTTTGGGAGGACCAAACTGTATCCATTTGAAAAGGAAACTACCAGGTCTTTTTTTCTTTTACTAGATTTCTGTGCAGGTTGTGAGCCAGAGATAGTAACAAATCTTTCCTAAACTGGCAACTCAGTGTGCAGATGAAGGATACGGTTCTTGTATAGGTGAAATGGAGTTTCTGCAGAAATTGCCTCTGGAAAAGTCTTGTGTCATTTTTCTGGTCAATGTCCTTTACTTCCACTTGACAGAGCAAGGGATTTTAGGAAGGACTCCAAATCTGGCAATTTTGCACTTGATTGCATGCTGACAGCTACAGTGTACCAACTGTTGAGGCTACTTGGGTAGCAAGCATTTCTCCTGATTCTTCTGGTTGTTCTATAGGATAGGAGAAAGGTCACTTCTGTTGGCTTTACCATGTGTTAAAACACAAGCAAACGATAATTCTTTCAGAAAACAGGCCATAGCCCAAAATTGACAAGTAGGCTGAATTAATTATTTTTTAATTAATAATCCTGTTTGAAAATACCTTGTTAAAGTGTTTGGTAGCTCAGGTCTGCCATCCTGTCTCACATGTTTCCCTTTTGCTCATCCTTTGCAGTCTTCCCTTAGAATTTTTTGTCTAAAATCTGTGTATACAAAGGCGTGCAATGTGGAAGCCTGCTAAAACACAATCTCTCTAAACAAGGTCCTGCAGCCACTTGGCTACTGGTATCAGGATGCTGACACACTTTTTGTCTGCCTATCACAGGCGTGTTACCTCACCCTGCTTACCTCCTCTTTTACATCCGCCAGATGGAAAATGCTTATTGGCAAAGTTCTCCAAACCTTATCAAATGAAGGAAAGCTTTCAACTGAACTGAAGGGCTTCTTACCTGTAGACCAGTCACCACGTCGAAAAGTCCTTTGTTCCAAGTGACCCAGCTTCAGCAGCCAGAAGCCACTTCTGGTCTCTCCCCACGGTCATGGCTCAGGATTGACAGCAAACAGCTCTGACACGCACCTCAGAGCTTTAACGTGATGCCTTCGTACCTGAGGCATCTCTCCATGCTATGCTTCTGCCCTAACAACATGTTACACCAGTAACCAGAAAACCTGCCTCCTAAGCTTGACACAGCCAAAGTCCTTTAATAATATGGACAAAAACTTCACAGGGGTTCCTTCCTTTTCTGTGGTTGTTCATTATAACATTTCAACAACTGTTTTATAAAGTAGCTCCTGGGTTCCTTCTCCAGGCTTTTTTCTGAGCAGAATTGAAGCAAGAGCTTTTCCAACCTCCTCTTTTTACCAGAGACATTCTCAAAACAGGACTCCCTTCCTGTAAAAAATAGCCTACTTAGATCACTGAACTGTCTCTCTGACATCCCAGGCAGTGCTAAACCCTCCATTTTCCTACAGTCTTTGGGAAATAAGCTATCACGTTTTACTTCCAAAATCATGGAACAGTGCTAGTGCCAAATGTTGCTCTTAAAAGGCCAATATAACCTATTTAATAGAGCTATGACAAATTACTGAAATACGATATGTTACTAAGATTTGACAGAGAAACTTGCCCAGGACCTAACTCAAGGGAGTGTCATTTGTCCATGACATTCATTAGAACTACTTCAGCTCAAAAAGAATAATCAGGAATATATTTACCTTACATATCCTTTGAATTTATGGCTTCCAGCATAATCTTTGAAGTAGTGTAATATAAGGCTTATACACACTGGACATGATAGGAAGCAAGCAAAAGACTGTTTTTACTTATAACCATGTAATAGGTGTAGTTATTCAGAGTGTGATTTGAATTTCAGAAGAAAAATCAGTCATAGCAAAGTAGTAAAATGAACATAATATTTGAACTAGGGAAAAATATATAAAATTCCTTTTGCCTTGGAATTTTCTCCAAATAAGAACTCCACTCCGCTGGAGAGTGGCCACCACAGTAATACCCAACAAAGCCCAAATGGAAAATTATCAGTGGAGAACAAAAGGACGTGGTCCTAAGGACACGTGCGCGACCTTGACTCTGCCGGTGGCTTGTAGCACGCAGCTGTTACGCGTGATTCTTGTTGAGAGAGGAAACGGAGTTGTGCACCCTCCTGAGGGAATATGTGCGCTGTTTGTATGTGGTGCTGAAAGGCAAGAGGGTGAAGTACGGCTTGTAGAGTGCTGGGGAGGATATGAAATGATTGAAGATGTGTGTCCTCATGTGTGTAATAGCCTTGGTTGGGTTGAGGGGCTGGGTGGGGGGAGGGAAAGAATTAGAGAATATGAAGGCATTCCTAATGGGTTCTCTATTTTCTCTTCAGCAATCAACAGCACTAGAAGAGCTCCATCGTCTCCATTATGTTTTGATATATTTTTCTTTGTTTATACAGGTTTGCAGGCTCTTTTTTTTTTTTTTTTTTTGCTAGATATGTGGAAGAAGATACAAAAAGTTCTGTCTCACGACAATCAGATAGCTGCTACAGATACCATAAAATAATTTCACATTGAATTTGAGTTGACTTTATAGCAATTTATCTGTTAAAGGTTCTATCGCTCTTTTGGTTGGATGGCCATTTCTTGAAAACTCCTGTGTGAGCTAGCACACACTATTAATAAATAGGCGTGAGTTGAAAACAACTGATGCTTAATACTTACTTTTCTGTCCTGAGAAAAAAGTGGGAGTTTTGCAATTGTTAAAACTGACATCTTTCAGTAACTACAGTTCCCTAGCTATCCCTTTAATATTTATCCTGTGACTGTGTTCTCCTTTAGGAATGGCCAGATGAAATATTTTAAAGACCAGGTGTGAAATTTGGTTGGTCAAGTGTAGATGATGTCATTTCCATGCTATCTGAGCAACTTTCATGTAAATGACAACTTTTCCAGGAGACTGGCTTTTTAAGTCAATGAAATCATGGAGGACACAGGTATAGCTTCCATGGCTGAGGAGAAGAAATGAAGAACAGTGGAATGTTTCTGCTTGTAGTGAAGACAGCATTTGGCCAAAGGACTCTGAGATGATAGCAAAGTAGAAATAAAACTTACCAATAAATAGTTGGAAAAGCTACTTCAATTACTGCCCTGTGAATCCAAAAGTATTTGACTTAATACTAATGATCTTGATACTGGTACTGAACCATAACTAATGTTACAAATTTGCAAAAATTAAAAGAACATTGCCTAAAATATCAATGTGTCCTAACACCAAGGTCATTCTGAAATGATATGGCTCTTGCCTAGCTACTCAGACAATCCAGGAAGGATCTTTTCCTAGCAGCCTCCACCAAACCAACCATAGATTTACTTAGTCTACAAAAAAGATCATCGACAAATACTCTAATAAAGCATTTTCCCCATGATTACATTAGCCTTAGGTGTACTCATAGATCCAGGATGCTGAGTATCTCCTGTGGCAAATGTCCTCTACCCTCTTGCTATTCCCCCCACACATACCCAGTCAAGCTTCAGCCCCTCTCCCAGCTTGTCAGCAGCTGTGCTGGAGCACACCCCGGCAGCCAAGTGGGCTCAGCACCCCTACAGTCAACACTCAGCTTGGCTCCAACTCTGTGGCCAGGGAGTGCCTTGAGGTGCAGCTGGCCGCGTATTCCCCAAAGGCTGACAGTGCCGCCCCGAGGATGCTGAGGAGCCAGGGGAAAGCTAGCTCCTGCTAGAGAATAATGCCATTCTGCTATTCAACAGTGATACCCAAATGCAAAACCAAGCTACTCGCCAAACTAAATGTAGCACTGCTGCAGCATGCTGCAGAATACAGATCAGGGTACTACAGGGTGCAGTCTGAGTCCCAAATTCAGCAAGACAGTTCGCACTGTTCGAAGCACCCGACAGATTTCCTTGTCAGTATTTTTTGTTTACCTACAACCACATTTTTTTAAGTTTAACGTCATTGTAGAATTGAGGCACCAAATAAAATGTCAGCTACATTGTACCAGAGGTACCAACTGGATGCTCACCGGAGCCTATGTATGTGAGATATTTAAAGAAAGCTTATATCACTAAGTGGAAAAAGATCTCCGTTCACTCCACTCAATAATCATCTAGCCTCAGATCCACTTTATTTCTATTCTTGAGGAGAAATTATAAAGTACATTTTGGGATAAGTCAAGGCTGTTTCTTACCATAGGATGACATAATGATGTGAATTTCTATTCATATATACCTTTACTCACAAATATTAGATACAACAAACAACCTGGTGGGCTTGATGCAGTTCCATGATGTGCATTAGCAGAAATACAGTATCACGCGCAGCCCAGGAAAGCCACTTGACACACAGTGTACGAGAGAGGGAAGATACGCAGAAATGTAGACTTGCTCACAATACACTGCAAACAGAGAGGCAGATAAACTCAGATAGGCTCAAGACTATTTTCAGACATGGGTTGAAAGCAGCTGGTTCCAGCCTGCAGGTAAACGTGGCCAAGTTTTCACCTTCACATTTACTCCCAGCTCTTCCCCCAGATGATCATTCTCTGAGCTGAAAGAAATAGGAGGCAGAAGCAGTGCAGTGGTGCATGCCTGCTCAGCTTATTAAAACAGGGGAAGAAGGCAATATTTCACCCCCCAGAAATAAAAAATAAAATAAAAAAAAAAGATAGACAAGTAAGAGAGGCTAATCCATCTGATGAAATTAGCAGGCAGAGTATGTAGCTGTTTGAAATGATGAACGAGGTTGAAATAGCTACACAGGCTAACATCCAGTGGGATAATTACTCCAAGCTCTTGGGCTAAAATCTGTCTTGGAGGAACTGGGAGGCTTTGATGACTCAATTTCAATGGGCATGCTTATGAAATACATAGTAAAAGCTATTAAAATTGAAATTGTTCTTGGGTGGTATTCTAAGACTGGGCTACTGACCCTATCAGGCTGCTTTTAATAAGGTACATGCTATTTTTGCTCTTAGAAGTGGCAGATACTTTAGCTGCCCACCTACTTAGTCTTAACCATTTAATACCCTACATCTTGTTTTGAAAAATTACTGTGTTTCTAGAGTGAATTGTATTCTCTGTATAAAAAGACTCCCTTCCAAATGGTGCAAACAACATTTCAACAAAACTCTGCAGTGGTCTGTGTTATCCCTCCAATTTTAGAACCCTTCACATTGAAAACATTTTGCTACTGCTGCCGAGGGACAAAGCGGTTTACCATCAACAGCAGCTGTCAAAAAGCATTTAATTTCTGCAGAACGTCAAGACTTTGCAATACATTTTATAGCATACTGAGAGTCTGAAAGCAAGAGAGAACCAGCATTCACCAAAACTTCCCTCCCAACGGCTTCTACTTACACTGTAGAATATTATTTCAAGCCCTCATTTTGCTACGAGCATGAGAACAGAGCTAGGAAATGAGAGCTCCTGATGGCTGATCTGAGATTACACACAAACCCAACATCTTACTCCAAGTCTAAAGGGACTGTTTGGGTGAACTACCAGAGCTTTGCTGAAGGTCTCAGCTCCTAACACCCCTAAACACATCCAGGTTTTCACAGGTGCCAGCAAAAAGACTATTAGTATCTGAGTACATGATAAAATACAGCCACTTTACTCAGGAGCTTTTGAAAACCTGTTCCGTAATTTATTCAATGTGACTAATGCAACGAGGACATTTACCTTTCAACTCTGGGGCTGAAGTGAGAATTGCCATGGAAAATAGCTATGGTTGGAGTTCTGATAGCAGCCATCCCTCCCCTGAAGGCAAATACGATCTGATTTACTTCCCACAAAGCCACCAGGACAACTCCTAGAGCTGAAATGTTTTGTTAATAGAAATCCTAACACAGGTTATCACAGCACAGCCTGCACTGAAAGCTGGCATAGGACAAAGAGGAAGTGGGTGCATTTTTAGAAGTATTTCACCCTAGAAGTAGCTACGCTGCAACAACTGCACTCTGCACAGTCTTAAGCGCTTAAAATCCAGTGGGACCTCACTAAAAGGGAATAGATGCCAGATTATCCTGTGGAAGTGTTTGTAGCTGGATAATTAGTAATCATCTTAGCATATGAGAAACATCTCAAAATTATACCATAATTGTACTTTCTAGGTTATGTCTGTGCCACACGCTCCCATGGATAAAGTAGATGCTTGGAAAGGAGAGCAGATTAAAGGAAATAAAATAGAGGGAGAATCTGAAAATACCAAACCGAAACTGGTATTTTATTAACAACATCAGTTAACAGTGTGGTGCACTGATGCATAGCAGAGCAGAGAGGAGGAATGAGTGAGCAAGATGATGACTATCAGTATCCAGCTTGAATGTTTTTTTTTTTTACAGTACATACGATTTCAAAGGTTGGGGGGGTGTCCATAAATGGATCCACCTACACCTTATCGGCTCAGTACCTGCAGGTTCAGGTCAAGCGAAGTTCTTTTTAATATTTAGATCTTAATTTCTCACCCTCCTCAAAGTCACCCTACATACCTTTATCAGTACCTTCAAATATCTGAGCTTTCTTTAAAAAACCCAAACCCAAAAGTCCTTGTGATTTGGGATTTAGAGCACTGACTACACCAAGGGTGGATAAGCAAGCAGAAGAGCATGGGCCTGTAGGAGCAGGGAAAGCGGAGCTTTTGCTGTCAGAGAAACACCAGACACCCTGAAACTAATTCCTCGGCACCACAACCGGCAGGGTTTCTCCTGATTTACATAGGTGCAAAGTAGATGAAGGTGAAGCTTTTTTCCTGGACTTCGGTTTATTTCATGTCACTGTTTAAAATGACAAAATCAGTATATTACAACTATTTTATTATATCTCATAATTACTCCTCGAGCAGCAGGAGGAGGGCTGGTGTTATGTTTTAGGGAGGCATATTTTAAGTAATTCATCAGAGCCACTTCTTTTAGTAATTTGAAAGAGCTTTTCTGCTTGTATAAAAACTTTCAGATGTAGACATCCCGCAGCAATTCAAAGATGGGAGAAAAAGCAATTAGCCTCCCTGAAAATACTGTGAAACTCCATTTTCTGGACACTGAAAGCTTTCATTACTGGCCCTGGGTAGCATGCCATGTATTTGCCTACTTCTCATGTGCCAGCAAGGTTCAAAAGAAAATCCAGAAGTGTCCCGGTGTGCAGTTTAAAAGCCAGGGCTCCTTTCAGCTGGCACAGGTGAGACGGGCCAAGGGGCGAGCAGCAGGCCTGTAAAACGTGGGCACGGCCCAGCACCATGTGCCAGCTCATCGCCCCCACCGCTACCATTAAATTGTTTTTCCTCCATTTCCTTAACTGGCACCGCACGGGTTGGATTTTTAAAAAACAGACTGTCAGGTTGGGGAAAATAAGCTTGAAAACAAACATTTACTGTTCAGTGGATGAGTGTGAAGCCAAAATGCCAGAACAAAGCCGAGGTACTGAGAGCTTTTTAAGCCTCATTGACAGTTCTCCTGTGGTTTAAAAATACATTTAAAAAGAATTAAATCTAACAGCACATTTTAAAATAATCAAAGAAAATTGTATTGGAAATAGACATCCCATACACACAATAAATTGCCCAGCCACGTTTTTAAATTAACCACACAGTGTGATATATAAAAAATCAGCAATAACATTTTACAATTCTAATAATAACATGCAGTCTGCAGGCGTGTGATTCAGTACACATTCCTTGGGAATGTATTTGGCCTTTGGCCCTGTGTCTCTCAGGGCTCCTGAGGAGAGAGCAGCATGCCTATAAATTTATGACTGGATTACCTGTCATGTGTTATTCCTTACCTAATTGTTTCTGTAACCTATTGTTATCCTTATTATTGTTCTTTCCCATTATCCACTTAGGACCGCTTAATGTATGTGTTGCAGGGGAAACAATGGAATTTAGGTCAATATTGTGTTTTTCATGAAAAGGCTATTTTTATCCCAAAATACAAACAATATGGCTATAAATATTCCCTGTCTTCCATATATTAAATTTTGATTCACATTTAAACTTCGATTTCAAATATATTCTACTCTTTTTATGGGTAATACAGAAACAAGAGAAGTAAATTAGAGCTGGATTCTGGGGAGAGAGAATTAAAAAAATTAAAAAATCCCCCCTCTTCTCAGGACCCCGCAACACTGGATGTCTGGAAACGGTTGGAGGGGACGGAGCGGAGGAGCAGGCGCACACAGAGGGATTAGGGAGCGCACAGGGGCTCAGGCAAGAGCAGCAGCCTGGGGTCCAGCCAGAGGGCAAGGCAGGGAAGGAGTCAGTCTCGCAAGGAGAGCAACCACCCCCTCGCTCCACAGCGACAAACTCCCACGTCTTCCCGGATGGCTCCTCCGGCTGTCCTCGAGCACCCGCACCGCGCTGCCTCTGGCTCTGCCTTTGCCCTTCATCTAGCTCGCAGCGTGCCCTTTACCCTCTCAGACAGCTTGGTATGATGGATCTTGATGACATTTAGCCCGAATTTTCTTAAACTTTATGTTTAATTTAAAATCACCCATGACTGCATTCAGATGACTACTTCCCTGGTCACAGATATAAATCTGCTATCAATAGTAGTAGAAAAGGCAACTGTAAGTAAATTTCTTTGACTGTTAAGATTTATATTCGGTATTTTCCACTAAATCTGTGGTAGTACAATGAGAAAATCTTTCAACTGGTAGAAAACATAGCATTAGTACAGGCAATATTTTGCACAGCTGTAGTAGTTTCCAGTTAAACACATTACAAATTTGACAAAGCCTCTCTAAGCACTTTACAATCGTTAAATATAACGTTTGATTTCCATCGCATGAGGTAGAGAGGCAGTATGCCATCATATATGTGGTGAAATTAGGATATAGCAAGGGTAACCAACTTGGCCAAGGACATAAAAATACAGAGGCCATAGCCACTTGCTCCTAGAGGCTTATCCCACAGATGCTACACAGATAGGAAGTAAAGCCATGCAATTAAATTGTTCTTTTCGGTTTAAAACATGTGGCAACTATGTCTACTTAAAAAATGGACTCAGACTACTTTGGGAGAGAGTATTCTATAGCCACCTGTAAAAGGCTTCTTCAGCATGGTCCGGAAACACCTGATACTGTAGCCATGACATTGCGTGGGATGAACCAGGCTTTTTCAACATAGCAATTCACGTGGAGCATATTTTAGAAATCAGTATTTTCTTTACCTATTTTAGGTCACATGCCATAGCTTAGAAGTTCAGTACATTGTGGTTTGTTGGGGGTTTTTTTGTTGTTTTTTTTTTAATAGCAAAACATATTAAACAATTTTATGTTTTGCCTTCAAAGCACAGTAATGGAAAATCATAGCGCATAGCAGCTTCTGCCCACGCTCACTAGCTAGAACCATAATAGCATATGTTAATGTATACTATCTAATGGACTTTTAATTCCCTTATAATTTAGGGAGTTGTAAAGAGAAAGAAAAAATGTGGAAGAAGAATAAGAGGATATCAGTATTCAGCAATTCATAATTTTCGAAGCTTTAATTTGTAGGAAAAAGTAGATTTACATTTATGTCAGAATAGCATTACCATTACCTCTTTTAGAAAAATGTTCTTTATTGAAGTATACAGATTAAAACTCTTTGGAAGAGAATTTCCTCTTTCAAAGATGGTTTTGCTCAAAAAAAAAAAAAAAAAATTCAGAGAAAACAGACCCTGCTTACCCTCCTTCCTGACTGATTCCTCCAGGTTGATAGGACGATCAGTTTGGAGAGCAGGATTAGCTTCACATGAAAGTGGAAAAATTGGATTATTCACTCACTGAGGCACAATAAAGGTCTCCTCTCACCAATTTTATAGCATTGTTACTCTACTGAGCTGAGTCTGGTAAGAAAGTAAAGCAATCAAGCAATTTACAGTAAGCTCTGTTTCACTGCATGCTTTGTAAAGTAGGCATGTATGGTATTATAGATATTCTGTTCAAAAAAAAAAAAATCCTACTAAATTGCTACCAGGTTTGGGTTTAAATTTGTAAAGACATAACTCTTATTTAAAATCATGTTTTAAAGTGACCTGAACTACCTTTTGTGCTTTAATGCACATCATAGGTTTAAGCTACAAAGATTCTGGACATTCCTGGGCAAGGTGCAACTTCTGTTTGTCCCATTAGAAAGCCAGAAATAGAGTCTTTCCAGAGGTATACATCATATGGTTTTAGCTCCTAAGCATCACAAATACCAGATCTTAAACCTGTCACTGGTGTTGGAAAGTATATTAGGCATAATGAAGCTCAAGCCAGTGTAATTTTGGAGAGAAAATTCTACTTTTTACTGGAAGAAGATAACTCATTCTAGACTCTTGTTTCTTTGAAACATGGCAGCTCAGCATTTGGGCGTGTTAAAGAAAGCATATGTTAAAGTGATGTCAGGTGCCTTCGATTACAAGCACAGCGGAAAGGCTAGCTAGGCTGGAAACACTGATCCTAGTCTACGAAGGCATTTAATCTTCTACTTATATTTAAGCATTTGCTTTGCGATGGACTTCTCATGCTTCGAGTTAAGGAATTCCTACATTTTACTGGAAATTTCTTGTGTAGAAGTTACCTAAAATTACTAGGACAAAAGCTATATACCCAACATAAACTCCAGTTTTTAATTCCATTACCCTGAGTCAAGAAAGGGCAGAAGAAATGGAGTATTCTCCATCCTTTGAATACTTGTAAATACAATCGCTATTGCCCCAATATGGAGAACACAGGCACAGCATTTCTGCAGCATCTTTCCAGAGGCTGATGGACACCCCAAAAAAGAAAAACTATCCCACTGATCTGGAGATGCAACTGCCTACAAAGGTGAGCATATGAGGCACCGCCAAAAAAACATCTTATATTCCCTCAGTGCAGACAGTAATTTTTTCTTGCAGATAAACAGTAAGAATCCTAACCAGATCATTATAATGGATGCATTTCACTGGAAATATTAATCCCATCTTACAAAAGCATTTGAACAGATCTTTGATTTTAAGTCCTCAAATACTTTGCTGGGTTAAGGCTCAAGCAAGTATTATATGCCACAGAATTAATTCTGCTTTATGTATATTTGTGTGTGAGAGAGTAACTGTTTAGGTCAAGTAAAATAAATGCAAAGACAAGCACGTTAACAGCAAAGTGACCCTTTAGAAGTCCTAAAAAATTACTCTTGCAGTCCATAGTCCAACATTTAATAATGCTGAACTTGATAAGGGATCTCAGAACCTGAAAAAGGAGATCTGAAAGGCACCTTTATAGAAAACAATTGATTTGCTTCATTTCATTGAAATGGCTAATGCTTTGATGGTTCATATTTACAATAGCTTGTCCTGTTCTTCAATGGAGTTGATATGTTGGAGTCTTTAACACCATAAACTTGATCAAAACTTCCTGGGTAATAAACAGAGCGGATTTAAGATGTGAGCCCCCTCCCCATCATGCTACCGCAGCCCATCTGCGTGCCAATTTGTAACTAAAGACATCAAGAAATGTGTTCTTCATGCTCAGATGCCCTTGGTAGTTGAAAATAGTTCTGAGAGCTCAATATGCAAACTGGGTTCAGAGTCTGAAAGACTCCAGAGTGAAAGATTTGACCTTCTGTAGCAAAGGCTGCAGCTTGGCTAAATCCATTACTGAGAGTAGAGCTTTTACACATCTCATAATGCAACCTGGATTTTAAGTTTTGCCTGGCTTCAGAAAAAACTGACCACCCCAACTTTCTCCCTACCTTTCAGCATAGGGTAAGTGTCTTCCCACCATCCTAGAAGTTACATCAACAGGCAGAGTTTCCATGATACTATAGAGCCACATTTGGGGGGTGAGGTGCAGGGGGATGATTAAAGGCTTTAGCAGCAAAAAAATGGGAACTTCAACTTCTCCATCTCTGGTTTGAACTAGTATTAAATTATTACGGAATGACGATTTCTGCCCTCCAAAAGCTGGTTTTGTCTTTTATGAAGATATTTGACGGTGTCACTGCCACTCTGCATCCACAAGAGCTCTGATCAGATAGACAACATCTCAACAAATGCACGGTCCCATCACAGGGATGCTGGGCTGGCTTGAGGTGGAGGCAAAAATCACACATGAGAAGTATCACTCCTGCACATTATTGCAGTCTGTGTCATGACCACATGATGGGACATTTTGGTAGGACTTCTAGGAAGTTTATCTCATCTGTGTCGTCTTATTCTGTCTTTCTGCTCTGTTAATAATTTAATTGTCAGAAAAGTAAATGAGATAAAATAGTACATAATTCTTAGTCTTGTAATGCTGCAATAACAGCATGGCAATTGGATTTGAGAACTGGTAAATACTACTAAGAGCAACAACTACAACAAGAGACTTTCTGTGTTGGTACACATCACAGAATGTTTTTTCTCATGTTAAATTTCAAGTAACTTCGCATTTTTAAATGTGTATTAGCAATCATACTTATGTCTGACTGAAAGCTACCTCCTTGCCCACCATCTCAAGGGTATTTCTGAGACTTAATAATTACAGACTATTTATACTAGAGAATCATAGTCGTAGTACTTGCTGCTCATGTTTCATTTTGTCACTTATTTGTGTGCAAATCACTGAAGGCATATCTCAAAACATATTTTTAAGCATGAAGACATATAGATTGGTGCCCAGTGTTATTTTCATAAACATTCAGTGCCCGACTCCCATAAAACCGGTAACTTTATAAAGCTGGCTCAGAATCAAAGCCTCCATCACAGACATTTCAACATCTATATTTCTTTGCGTGACTATATTATTAAATTCTCTGAGCAAAACCTGGCCTCATTCAAGATATTGCCATTAACACCTATAAGAATAAAGTGAAATCTCTGTTTATCTACTACTGTTACATTTCAAAAATAAAAAAAAAGTGAAAAACCAAACAAAAATGCAAGTAACTGAAAAAGCTAATAGACAACAAGAGACAGGCTTTCTTGCAACATGTTTGCCTGACATGCTGCTGTGTAGCATCTTTACAGACTAATGTTCCTAAATATGAATCGTCTTTTCCCTATTTGTGCAAGTCTCACTGTCCTTTTGACTGCCCTAATTCATGCATTCTTTTAGCAAAAGGATTGATTGGATCAAAGTATAGCTTTACTATTGTGCTCTTTTTCTTAAAGCAAGTTATCTGAATTGTTGGAGATGAAAACAGATTTATTTTCCAGTAAAAGTAAGTCTATGTGTCTGGTCTTCAAGACCATGGTGCTCAGTACAAATAAATACACTGATTTTTAGTAGAGGTTTCAATATAATTTAACTAATAAGAAAAACATGGATAAATACTAGAAAGAATAACAATGAAATGCCCTCCAAATTAAAGAAAATGTCTAATCCAGGTGAGTAGAAAAAAGGGTTAAAAAAATTGCAAGAATTCAAGAAGCTCAGATGACTTTGGAAACACAGATCAAAAACAAAGAGACTGGAAGTATAATTAACTCCATTACTGCTCAGTCAAATGAAAACAGCTGTGACACCCCGTCTTATTTATGACAGCAGCAAATAGCTCTATTCCCTTGCTGGTTATTGCTGTAGGACAGCAGTGGTTCTACAGCAGGTGAAATAGAAACAAGCTGCTAATATTTATGTCACTAGATCAGGTTATGGATACAAGATTTATGCAAAAGTTCTATAAAAATATCTAAGTAGCTTTTATATCTTCCTGCAGCAATCCTTTTCCAATAGCAAACTAAATATCTCTTTATTAAATATGATCCTGCACACTGACTAGTATTGTGGCACAAAGACAGCTCCCTCACTGCTAAAGATGAGAATGTGTTTTCACTGCAAACCCCGTTTTGTTCACTCTAAAACATAAATAAAAAGCCATTTAGGTCTCAAAACTACTCATCTATTTGCAGATCCAAGCCAGACGTTGTCAACATGGAATGGGATATGCAGTAGCTTGATAACAGAATTGTTTACCATACCTCAAAGACCCCAGGTTTGCTTTTAAAAGTACAGAAAGCAAGAAAGAAAAATAGTTTTCAAATTAAAGCCGTTATCTTATTAGCAAATGTCATTAAGATGCTACCTACTCTGAGATCAAAAAAATGTGAGTGGGCAGATTTCCTGAAGCAGTTTTTTATCCTGCAGCTTTAATCACTGTGCTTCCTACACCTAATCACTCTTGCTTCTTACTCAGACAAGCTGCCCATTAAACAGTGGCTGAGAAATAAGATTGTCAATAACAGGACAGAAAATAAAGCAAGTAGGATGTTGCACACTTCACTGCTAACCTTTTTACCCCCTCCCATGCTCACCACCCTCCCTCCTCCCATTCTCCTCCAGTTTCGATGCTGCCTGCGCTCCCCGGCTCCACGGTGCGTTGACACTTGCCTGCTCCCCACCACAGTGCCTACCTGCACCCCCACAGCTCCAAATCCCTTTATTTCTCCACCCTTCTTCCATTATGCACCAGCAGTTCGTTCCCTAAGCACCTCATTTTTGTCTCACATGGCCAGACCACCCCTCAACAGCCACTGCCTTCCAGGGGCTTTGAGCAACCTTGCCACCCCTCCCAGAAGAGGTCACCTCCTCCTAGTCACCACCTACCCCATGGATCCCATGCCATGGACCTGAGAGGCATATGAGGCTCCCGATCCCTCTCCGACTGCAATGCCCAAAAGCTCCTTCTCACCCCAACATCACTCTTCTTCCCCTCTTTATGGGTGTTCAGTATAAACAGTAACATCAGGAACCAGCCTCTGGGGTATGGCTATGCTGGAATACCTCTGCGGTGCTGTGCGACCATCCTCGAGTAATGCAGGAATAATGGAGTAGGCGAAGTCGGGGCTGAGACAGACACCATGTGTCTTTGTGTCTCCCATCTGGTTCTTGCATTTTTTAGTATTTCTCCAAAGTCAGAGTTGATAACATTCCCTGTGATCTGTTGGACTCACCAACTGCATATCCAAACAGAAATGCCATCAAGATGACCACAAGGGTTTCCGATACAGGTAGAAACAAATTTGCCCTTTTTCTACCAGACAAATATGTGGATCTTGAAGGTCTAAGACTCCCTCCTGTTTCACTGGCACTGAAAATACCATGCAGAAATAAAGTGGCTGAGTAACTCCACAGGTATTTAGGTATTCGCTTATGTACAAGCACAGCACCAACCACGGTGAGCTTCCCATGTGGTCTCATCATCATCCCTCTACCCAGCCTTTTTGCACCTGTCCACAAGAAACCACAGGCATCATCTCTCTTTGTGGTAGCCTTTAGCATCTTGTTCCTGACTAGTTTTGAAGACATTTTTTGGTCCTGACTCTCACAATTATTTATGTCAGAGAAGACAGAAGTGAAGCTCTGGATCTGACAAAGCTGTGAGCAAAACTTCAGCTGCCTCAGCAGTAGCAAGGTTGAACTGCTGGCAGTCCTGCGGACATGTGCACAACCACCACGTTAAGACCATTGGGCATTGTCATGCTAACACTGAGCTGCTGCTTTCAGCTCTTCCACGATGCAGACGTTTTGCCTCAATGTGGCAAATAATTTATCCAAGTTTTGAGTAACAGTGGGAATATTTGTAGTTTTTAACTCAAAGGGATGAATTCCCCCCTACGTTTACCTCCTGCATGATGGAGAAGCAGCACTAGATGCCCGTAGGAAATAAGGATGTAGTAACCATGTTTTCTAAGGGAATAAAATTCCTCATTCCTGCCTAGTACAAAGACCCAGACTCACAATATAATTTGTGCAAGCAATGCAAAGAAAGGGGGTACTGAAATCATGAACAAGGTAAACACACGCCTGGACCACAAATCAAACTCTCCCAGACCTGACTGAAACCCCAGATGATTTCCCTGCTTCCAGGAGAGACCCTGCATTTCTTGGCTTTCAGTCTCCCTGCAGCTGCAGCGCAGCATCACCACCGCAGCTGTGAAGGCAACACACAGCGGCCAGCTGTGCTGGCAGGGCTGGGCTTCCCACGGAGCCGGGACTGGGACCACCGCTCAGAGAGCCCTTGGACAAATGAGCTGAGCATCCCTGGCAGCCAGAGCCACGTGGGGTCTCTTTCTGCCGCAGCGTCACCGAGAAGACTCAAAAGTAGGGGGTTTAATTTTGGCTTTGTGGAGAGGGTCAGATTCTAAAAGTTATTATGAAATTCCATTTTTGCTTCTTCTGGGTAAGTTATTTTGTTGCTAGGAAATTGCAGCCAGCTCTAGGTAGCTGTCTGCTCTGTAAGAGACCCTCAAGCAAAGAGAAGCACAAAGACCCAGAGCACAATGAAAAACTGAAGCTGTCGAAAGAAGGGCAGGGTAGAAGGGATGCTGCAAAGGGCGCGCAGCTAGCAAGGCCAAATACCTTCAAATCTTTGGCCGGGAGCTGGACTGTGAGGTACCTAAGGCATCTGCCCTGAGAGGGCTGATATCCCTCAGAATCTACAGAGCCTTGCACCTTGTGGGACCAACAGCCGGAGGAATGCAGGACAGCCAAGATACCCCAAAGGGCTCCGCAAACCCAGGTTTGGGTGGCTGAACCAAGCTCTAGGAGCTGACAGCGAGCCCTGGACCGCCTTCTTGGGAAAACATCCTTCTCTTGCCTTCTGCAAAAGGTTGTGGCCAAACCAAAGAATATGGTTGGCATGGTAATATATGTGTTGGTACAGCAGACTTCTTCACTGCATCGTTTTTGCTATTTTGTATCTTTCCAATAGCATGACTATAAACTTTCCTATATTATAACAGCGAAATTAGATGATGCTAACAATTATTCATGAAGAAGCACATGAAGCTACCAGCACAGGAATAAATTAAAAATTATTTTGTAGCCTTAATGTCAGATGCACACAGAAAGCAGAGTCGCTGCTTCTGGCACATCTTCCCAAATTTGGCTTATAATCTAAAGACAGAAAATGTTTAAAAATTAGAAACAAGAAATACAGACTACCCCGGTACAATTCTGTTGATCTTTCAGCAACATAATCAAGAGAAGAATGTTATCTATGAGGTATTCATGTTTTTAGAAATTAAATAGATGTTATCTTAAAATAAATATGATGACATTTAATATAATTCATCCAGAGAGTAGAAATATAATAGCACTCCAAATCAAAATACAAGAGCTAAAAATAAAATAAAACCCCCACATTCGAGTAAGACATACTGTATTTAGTTAAAATAACAGCTAAATGTCAGCTTATATTTTTCTATAGAAACATCTTTGACCTGCAAAAGACCACAAAAAATATTTTGTCTTTAATATAGGGGAGCTTTATTAAGTCTATTTAGTGAAAGGGGAAAAAAATACTTTTAATTAAAAGCTGTAAATTGCTTATTAACCTCAAAATAAATTAATTTCTTTATCTTTACCTAGTCCACATCACTGAGATGGCAATAGTAATTAAAAAACAGATAAACTGTTTAAAAAGCCCATAATTTAATACACTTAGGAAACCTGAGTTCTTAAGTGTGCAACAACAGAGATATTAAAAACCACCACACTGATAAGATTCTGCTTTAAAGATGAGACCTCATATGCCAACTTTCAACAGAGAGTGATTTCTTAAAGTCAAGCCATAAACCCTAAAACTGGGATTTCATGGAGACACTATAATTTATAATACTTCTGCCGTTTTCAATTATTCAGATGCTCATGGCCCAACAAATTGAATAATGAATGGAGTAATGAATTGAACCCTGACAAGATGATAACAGAAAATATTATGAGTAGTCAATACACAGCGGAACCCACTTACAGAAAGATCCCTCAAAGAAATAACTTGTTTGAAGGACACATTTTCTCTTGAAATCCAAAAGACTTGCAGGAAAATGTGTGCAGGAGTTGCCATTAACAAATAACCGCTAAAGGTATAAACCTGCAGAACAGTATATTTCTAGTGACCAAACTGTGAATCATAATCATAAATAGGCCAGTTATATTTTCTGTGGATGTAGGTTATGCATTTCATTATTGCTTTTTTTTTTTTTCCTCCCTCTAATGCCACAGAGAGAGAAAAAGAATGGCCATATAAATTCTTAAACACTTTAGCTGCAGGCTTAGCCTTGGAGGTGTGATGATATTCCACAGATGCTAAAGCACACAGGTCTTAACAGTATTTAATACATTTGCATCAACACTGCAAGCCAGAAACATAAATAATAAAAATGATAAATATACTATTCAAAAATGGTGATAGGTAATGCACATTTGTATCTCCCAGCTAGTATTTAAAGGAGCAGTGCATGCAGCCAGCAAGTGCTGTGTTTAAAAAAAATGACACAGGTTTAAAAAAAAAACCCCAAAACCACCACAAAACCAGATTAAAACAAAACACTGTTCTGCATCAGCAAAGAGATAGGTAACTCATCCTACATATTAAAATTTTATGAGATATTGACCATTGCTTCAAAAAGGTAAGCAACATTGTCTTCCAAAAACTGACCCTGAACTTTCTGCCAAAAATCAAAATAAGCCTTTTATGGAAGTTTGGAAGATACTGGCCTAACTATAAGAGGAAAAAAATCCTGACTCCTGTTAAAGTAGATCCAAACACAAAGCCAGTTATTTATGGCATATTTCACTTGAATCCAGGGCTGGTCTTTGGTGCTGGCTCAACAATTTTACTGGGTTCACCCCAAAGACCCAAATAGCTGTAAACACTGGAAAAGCTGGATGTAAACTTAACAGCTCAAGACTGTTTGTGACTATACCTTTGCACTTCCTATTTTGCTTCAGCAAAGAAAACTGGCTGGTATCAGAAGCCCCCGAGCTTAGTTATGTTGGGTTTCCCACAAGCCAGGGGGGGAAAAAAAAAAAAATAAAAAAAAATCAAGAAGTCGGGACATGTTAGTAAATATTCAAATTCTTGGGCATTCTTGGGCACAGCAGACTTCTCACCCCTTCCTTGTGCCAAATAACTCTACCCAATGGAACTATTGGGAAGAAAGTGTGCTTATTTCTCTGAAATAGTGAAAGAAACCGCCCATTTCCAGCATTCTGAAGAAAAACCCCAGCAACCCAGGAACCGGTGGCCAGGTGGCACAGCCCACCTTTCAGTAGCATCTCCGGGTGCTCCGTTCCTACAGACACCTCTAACATGCAACGACAGCTCATCAAAAAAGCTACATCAATTGGGGAAACAGATCTGCACTTTGGAAGTCCCCAACATGGGCAGATGCGGTTCCCAGCTCACCACCCTTTCAGAAGCTCTCATGCCCTCACATTTGTACGAACTCTCCTTGGACCTCCTTCCTAAAAATCCATGAGCTGGGTGAATGTGTACAGTGAGCCTAGACCGCACATGCGCCCCCATCCCTTCTTATATACTTACAGGGATTTAGTCAGCTCTCAGCACCTAGAAGACCTGTTCTTATGCCACGGAGAAATTCAGATCTCTGCTGTAATACTGTAAATCCATAATTAACTACATTGATGGCAGAAATAAAATTATACAGATATCTAAACTGTGTATGTATGATTTTTCTTTATTGATTTCCTCTCACAACAAAGGGGAAAACAGGCATATCTGGAAGTTTGGACTAGCACTGAAAAGGCAAGTCTGTCTTAACAATGAATTGGCTTTGAAAATGAGATGCTCTAATAGAATCACTGTAATTACTCTTAAAAATCACTTATATTTTCATTTCAGCATTTTCAGTACCCTGCTGGTAGTAAGTGAACTCCAATCATATCCTAAACATTAAATTGCACCCTTCACCTTTCCATTTTTCTTCAGAAACTGTTTTGTTTTTTTTTTTTTTTTTTAAGAGGTCTGTCACTGTTCTCTTTCCATGAGCATTTTTTTCTAGTATTTAACTCATCCATTGTGGCAGCTTGCATTGCTTATCAAATCCAATATCCCATAATTGAAATAATGATCTAGCAGTAAAAACACATTGATTTGTGTTTACTGTTAATACTTTACAGCTTAAAGCACATCTTCCTAGCCAGAATAATGATTTGCTGTTCAATTCTGTCACCTTATCTCATACTGTGTAGCTCCAACAAAGCCGATGGGATGGTTTACTCAGTATGGCAAGACTCAGTGTAGTGCTGGGATATGATTCTTAACTAAGAGAATCTTTTGAGGAATTTTAAGTAAATTATCACTCTCATCCTTAAGCTCAACTGCTATTGAGGGCAGGGGGAACTGCCCCAGAGAAAGCTTAGTAACTAGTTTTATACAGGCTGAAACTACGCTCACCTTCTTGCAGTTTTCTTCCCCATAAAATAGCCGTCAACCCGAGTGCTAAAGGGAAAGATGTGCAAGGTTCTCGCAAAGGACATGGGAAAGCTCTTTGCTAAAAGCTGACCTGGAAATAGTCTTTGCCTCACTTGAAGACAAGCCTCCCGAACGCGGATCCAGCTGCTCTCAAAGGGATGCTTCACCAAAGAGATCTACATTTCAGCATGGTGCCATCAGCAGAATTTTGGTACGGTGGAGCCCTGCCCCTGTGAGATGGGGACTTTAAGGGAAGATTTAAAGTCTTTTTTAAGGAACATAGCATATGGAAAATGTCAGCCAGCTACTGTTAGAGAAAAATCACCTAAAATATGCATTTCTGAAACACTGACACTACTACAATTTTTTCCAGTGGTATTTTCTTCAGCTGGGACCTGTGTTTGATACTCTTCAGAATTCTTTTTACTAGAGTGCTTTTCTCCCATAGGTCTCTTAACAGGAAAAGCATTGCTGTATCTTCATCACTACTATGTATTTCTCATCCTTTGTCTGGTATCTCTCTAAGAAATGCATTTCCTTCACAAAAAAAACATCAGTCATATGTGGATGGTGAAGAGCCCTGGGCAAAGCTGTTGTCTTTACTTGCTTCATCTGTATAGGCTGTACTCTCTGAGTCTCCATTAAACAGTTTGGGTTACAAATGACTCAAAATTTTAATAAAAATGGTGATTAGTTTTATGCCATGGTTCACACACAGGCAAGGCACTAAATCAGAGGTAATTAAATTCTGTTAGGATTAGTACTCCAATGTTCCCCTTATATGTTGGGCTCTCCAAATGAAAGACATCGTGTAAGCATAAGATGGCTATGTTACGATAGTTTCAGTTCTCTCTGTACAATAAATCCTGAGCACGCAAATTTCTCTCAGCTCTTCTCCGGGCCAGGACAGCAGAGCTTGCTGGTAGCGTTTCAGGGTACGCCTTCCTGCCACAGCATCAGACCAGTTCAGTGGTTCTCATCTCCCTACATGCCGCAGAGCAACATTTATGCAAGCGGTTCATGCTGATGCTAATATATGGATTATCAGCATAAATCTACTCCTCAATATGGGGATAACTTCTAATTCACATTTTGGGCTTCTAAAGCTCATCATAGAGGCTTTCCTGAAACTTCTACCCTATCCAGCAGCTCCGTCTTTTCTAAGACCTAAAAAATTAGATGATCCCCACTTCAAGTCACACTGGGTCAGAGCCTCTGCCAAATCCCACCTACATGAATTACGCGGTGCCCACTTAAAACTGTTGCCCAAGTGCCTACCCCAATTATTTCAGGCAGACAGAGCATGTCTTCACACTCGTCCCCAAGATGCTGCACCATGGGGTCAGGCATGGTCAGATGGCCCTTGTGTCCCCTCACAGTGCTGGGGAAATGCCTCCTTTGCTCATTTGATGGGGAAACGTTGCAAAGCATGTAGAGATCCCCATGAAATGAAAAGGCTTGTTAAAGTGTCAGATGTTATTTAAAATCCCCTTCAACATGTTGATTTTTATATCTGTGAGGAGAGGTAAAAACAGAGCAGTGCTGAGAGATGAGGGGTTATGCTGCAAGTACCAAAGAAGGATGCATGTCCTTGCTCGGAACCAAACACTGAAGCAACACCTGCAGGGGATTCCAGAGACGTGCTGGGGGCTAAGGGGCTCAGGAGCTCACTTTCCTTGGTGGAGCTCACCCTTGCTTTGGACACTCTTTAATCATGCCTATCAAAAATGGTATTTACTCCAAGGGCTCCTAAAGGTAATCCAAGAGGCATGGGTCATGTTATTATTCTGTAAAACGCACCCATCCATCAATACTCACTCACACAAAAGAAACAACAAAACTAGTAACAGCAACAAACCTTTGGTGCAAAACTAATTGAAACAAGGGACAGCGGTTTAAGGTTGAGTATTTCAAAGAAAAGATTCACTCCTCCTACAGATCCACTCTCCATTCAAGTTTGTTCCTTATCCTACACCCCTCTCTTCCAATAACCATCCCCATTTACTGAAGAGCAGTTCCAGTAGCCTTCAAAACAACAGCAATTGTATGGCAAGTCAAATTCACTTGAGAAAAAATATTAGGATTTTGGGGGGCTTTTTTTGTTTGCTTTGTTTTCTGAGGGTAGATGCAAAAGACATTTTCTATAAATACTGAGGGTGCCTCTAAGTAGATATTTTTAACTGCACGCAGTCCTAACTATTCAGCACACCGATGAGAGTCCACTTCTTGACCAGACCAGATTCTGTTGTCCTCACCCCCCAATGGTGAGGAGACACGCCACTCATCCAAAAGCAGTATACTCGCCAGAAAGATCCTAAACTTCATTCAAACTTAAAAGGCAAATAAACCTGGTGGTCTTATTTTGCACAGCTATTAATATTATCTCATGAGCATCTAACAATCCAATGCATTTAATTTGTCACAAAGTTAAAACATTTCTGTAGGAACTCTTTTTATATTATTGACACATCACGGGTAAAACCAGTTGCTTACACAGAGTTAAAAAAATGAAAACTCTACAAACAAAAATGCAAGCATCACTTAAAACTACAAGAATGGTTATAAATATTGTGTTATTGCCTTTCTAATTGTTACGGAAAAATGAAATGATAAATCATGTTTTATTAAACCATAGCTTCTATGAGAGCTTCTCTTCCATGAGATTGTCTCATGTTTCATTTTACTAACTCTGAAAACACTGCTGGAGTTAAATATAAAATAGGAAACAGCTTGGTTTTTTTAAATCATGCTTCACAGTTAGATTTACTAATCCAGTTAAAACTGCATCACTTCAAAGCCTAATGTATAAAACAGTTTTATCTAACATGCTACGAAAGAACAGGTCGATGAATGCTTTTGACTTACAGAATGTACTGACTTGATCTATTAAACAGACAGCTCCACTCAGTGAGACTCTGGTTTTGAATGGATTCCTTTATTTTTTGGATACAAAAATCTATAGTGTCACTCAGAAAAGTCTTTAAGAACGTGTACATACAAATTCAAATGTGTATATACAGTCCTGCTGGACTCAATGGGAGTCAATGTATTTAAACACCCGCACCTATAGAGTGTGTTGCTGGATGAGGGCCATACAAAATATTGACATCTGGATTAAAGCATAAGTATCCATAAAACGCATATCTAAATCAAAACTGCAGCACAGGTCTAACTGCATTAAGCACTTAGATAACCCTATGTACTTGGAAAATCCCATATGGTGAACATACACCTGGCACATAGCAGTAGATCAGCCAGGATTAGGGGTCTTTGGTATCTACAGATCTGATACGGAAATTAAGTCCTATTTGAAAGGTCAAAACTCAGACAAGTACAGTAGTTCCAACATTAAGAAAGGCAGCTTTATAAAATAATGACACGCAGTCCTTAACGTAGAATTTCTCATCTGAAGAACTGCTTATGTTGGGCTTTCTGCGGGTGGGGAGAAACAGGGATCAAAGGGAAGGAGAAGTGCCCCCAGCTCCCTGAACACCATCCCCAGAGTCTGGCTCACAGTGTGGAGGTGTCTCCCAGCCCTCCCAACCAACTTCCCCAAGTAATAAAGCTGAACCATTCCTAGGCACAGTATGTAAACTATGCCTCCGAGAGGAAAAAAAGGAAAAAGGCAAGAAAGTCCTTTAGGATTTCACAAAGGAATGCAGCTGTACAAGTAACTGCACAGACTGGTCCCAAGCAGCTCAGAGGTGAATCCATAAACCTCATGGCAGCCTGCCCACTGGAGTATGAATCGCCATACTCGTTTTACAGATGGGTGCACATCTGTATGAGCGCTTTCTGGGGGCCAGATCCAGAGGATATTAAGGCTGCTGAGCACTTTCAAGGCTGTGGAACCACAGCCGCAACAATTTATTGGTGTCACAGCAGAGCTTGGACCAGTCCACAGGAGTTCCCATCACCTGCTCTGGTTCCTGTTCCCCAAAACCAAACTTGCACAGTGATAAGCAGAGAAAACTGCTTCCTACTGAACACTGCACACAAATCAACCCATCTGCAAGTCACCACCCCAATCCAAAATGAAGACACTTCCTTTTTTCTTTTCCCCTCTCTCTCCCAGGCAGAATATTGAGATGAGAAATATCCTTTCTGGAGTCTTAAAAGTCACTCTCCTATAGTTGAAAGCACCATCTGGCACAGCAACCACATGCCTTGTGCTCTTCACCAGTCATCTCACCTACCCGTGCCGGACATGGCCTCCTCTTGTCACGGAGACAAAGTCCAGTGCTGAAGGACTTGAATAGAGAAGACCATCACGATTTTTGTGGGACTTTGAACATTTAACGTCCTCCCTTATTGCCCTCCCAGGACGTCAGACTTTAAGAGGAATCACTGTAGCACAACACACAAATGTGCTTGCACATTTGAGATATGCTTAACATGCACACACGCAAGTCTCTGGGATTTTTTAATAGTAAAATAAACAAGAAAGGTGGGGGAAAGCAGAGAAAAACTGTCTCTCTGATCATTAGCGTCAAACTAGTTCTTGGCACATTACGGAAAATTAGTAGCTTTTAAGAAAGGTCTTTTAATTGCTTAATCTAAGTAATGTGGACAATGGCATACGTGTTTTATTTTAGGGTCTATCTAGCCCACTCAGAAAATGTAATGGACCTAATTTTCATTTAGTATAGGTCTGTGCAGTTCCTAAAACATCTAAATGGCTATTAATTTAATCAGGTAATTTAACTATAGCTCTAGAAAAGGCCACCAGCTAGTTGTCACGCAATGATTATGAGGATGACATTTCTATCCCATGATGCCAGAGGCAGACTTTGATACATCATTTTCTTTTTGAAGGTTAAACTCAGATAACCTGCCTTTGGCATTTAATTAGCTACATATTAAACACTCTTTTAATAATAAAATGATTAAAAATTTTATTGCTTCTCAAATGAGGCCCTTTTAGATAGATTTAATGACTTGGTTAGAGCACTGTAGTTTGTGAACCAAACCTTAGTTAGACCAGTATATAGTATAATGATATGCTTTACAGCTTGCAAAATCTGTATTTTATTCAAATGACTGCCATAATCATTTTGGGTAAAACTTATAATGCATTCTTCTGTATTTTTAAGTCTAACTGTTAAATGTCATTGAAAAGTAACCAAGAACCAACTGATTTCAGGATTTAAGGAAATGATCAAATTCGGGTATAGTTACATTAAGCTGCAGTAGGATTAATGTACTGTATTTTATATAGAAATTGTTTATCCTTTTAAAAAATCATTTTTCACAGTTCAGTATCTGTAAAAAAAAACCCTCATGTTCACCTAGCAGTGATAAAAAAGCGTGAAGTGGCTGACAGTCTCCAGTCTTTATTTGGTATAAAAATGTTAGCAATTTAATGAAAACTGACACAAAAAAGATAATATTTTTCCCATTCCTGCATGGTAATAACAGTGTCATGACTGCAAAATAGCTGTAAAGATAATAATTCCATGGGCTGTGCCCACAGAGTGAATAGTACTATAAGGCAAAGCAAGTACATGGCATTTAAGAATATATATATATTTTATGTCTGTGTGCATATAGATGTCTCTCTACACTTAAACCAAAAAAGTACCTTATCTACAGATTAAGGTAATTATTAAAAGCTCAACTTTTTGCAGCCAGGAGTTTGGCCCACTGCAATCCCATCACCTTCACAGCCAGAACTAGGTCATCTCCCCACAGTCAGTTAGTTACTGGCAGAGACACATAACATAGGAATCAAGCTACCATCAGTCCCCTAAAAGCGGTCCCTTAGGGAAGAAGTACATTGTCAGGACAGCTGCATAAAAGGGGAAGTTCATCTCCAAGTCTGTCAACCTAGCACTTGTCATGAGCATAAAAAAAAAGGGAGAAAAAACAAGAGCAAACCCAACGAAGAACTGAAGAGTAATATCCTTTAAACTATACAGCTTTGTTCTCAAGTCTTTGAAGGATTCCTCATCGACTTAGACCCTGCTAGGAAGAAAAATCTTTCCTCAACATCTACTCAACCCAGTCATGACAAAGTAAAAGTCAGAGCCCTCTTAAACTCTCCCTTTACAGGCAGGTAGAACAGATTATTTCCTTTGCCAAGACCTATTTGATAAAGGAAAAGGGGAGGCCATCAGGATTGTGGTTATGCCCTTTTAATTTTCAAACTGCCTTACTCCCCGTCCAGACATAAATTAAGACAATCTAGAAGTTACTCTGCTTACAGTCTCAGCTGAGCACACCACAGGGAGCAGAGGGCTACTTCTCTCTGCTCTTCCCGCATCTCCTCTGCCAAGGTAGGCACGCAGCGGTAAAGCGTGCGCCAGTGTCCTTCTCTCTGCTGACATCCACACAATTTTACATGTCACGTTTGATACAAGAAACCACGTACCTAAAGAGTCAGGGCAGATGGTCATGTCAGGGCCACAAGTGTGCAAACAGGCTCTAATCGCCCTGATCAGCCTCTCATGCACAGCGTTCTCGCCTTTGTGCATTGGTGGTACATTGGCCTGGCTTGTCCTTGAACTCACTTTGTAACCACAGCCTTGCCTGGACTGTCGATTGACCCTGGTTGCTGTTGTTGACCCCAGTCTGCTCCTCTTATTCAGATACTGTGGGGCTGAGAAATCCCTGCCTGGGCTTCCCTCCTTGCTACCCTTGCCTCCTGCCCATCTGCCCTTGGGAAGCAGCCTGCTCCTGCTGCTCCCTCGCAGGTTGCTGGTGAACACAAAAATGTTGGCTTGGTTTTTTGTTTGTTTGTTTGGTTTTTTTACTGGGTACATCTATACAACATAACATGTGGAAATAGCCACGCTAGACTGGAACAAAATAAGTTAGGTAATGAAACCGGCACAGCTGTACTGGAATGATGTTGTTCAGGGCTAGTACATCCCTGTGAGAAGCCTGGGCAGCCTGGCTCCTCCTAACTGTTGAGAGTTACTGTAGATGGCTTCATACAGCATTATGCTGGTGTATGGACATCCCTAACATGCTCTTTCAGGTTTTTTTAGGCCACACCTCATTTCAATTAATTAAGACTTCTTCATGCCTCATTACATGATATCACTAAAAGGGTGAGAGGTGCTTTGCACCTCATTTGATGCTTGCAGCACCTAACCCGTGAGATGAGATAAAACTTTAGAAGTGCTGCCCTGATAGCCCAAAGGTGGTACCATACAGCATATTTACATTTGTAGCCTAGACATAAGCCTTGCCAGACAGGACCACCACAGAAATGTTTCCAGAAGAAATTGTAGTAGATACGTCAAGGGAAAAAGGTTATCTGTTCTTGGGCAGCTCTTACAAAGGCAAATCTGTAAAACAATGCCATTCCAGTATGCCTCCATTTTACTAAAATGCAGTTAAGCCACAGGGAAACGCAGCCACATACCAAACCCTGAAGGTTTTGGAGGCTATTTCTTCTCATACTTAAGAGGACAGAGATGGTTTATCACTGGGGTGATGGCACTCACATTGCTGCCTTTGCACCGCCCTTTTGTGAGGGGTGGGGGAAACCTGATCTCTCAAAGTTTGTCTTTAAGCATGTACAAATTTCAACATGAACTCAAAAAGCAAGATGGTAGGAAAGAAGACAGATCAAGGATTTTCAAGTACTAACCTACAGGCATGTCAGAAAAAAAATAAATCAGTCTTTCTAGATTTCTTTTTCGGTAGCATACATTTTAAGCATGCCTTCCAACACTGTTACCCTTTCCATGGTGGCTTTTGTTTTCTGTTTGTTTTTTTTTTCTTGGAAGTTGAATCTTCCCTTTGAAACCATCTAATTCTACAAGCTATTGTTACTTGAAAGCAGAGGAATAAAACAAGCAGCAAGTTTGTCTTAAAATGCAAATGCCCTCTTCCAGTCATGCACGTGCCTGCTCTGGGAGCGTGCCTACCCTCTGCAAAAATTCCTAGGCATGCCAGCTTTCATATTCTCATTTTTCTTTGTGAATAATGACTATCCCTTTCCTTATGTTACACTTCTGTGCCCAGCTATTCAGTTTCTGCTTTTTCACAGGGGAAAAAGCTATGATCTTAATATCATGGGATGATATTGCAGTATATTATTTTAGTATTCATCTATGCTACAGGTGAACTACTGAATGAAGAAGGTTCAGGCAACACCCTCTCTCTTTTTACTCCTGTTTTGAAAGCTTGCAGACATTTTTCATTCCTTGAATACTACAAAAGGGCTTCCTACTGTGGTGGAGTCCATGGTCAAGGACTAAATCTATACTCAAATACAAATTGTGCCCATCAGGACTAGCTAATGTGAATACAGGTCAGAAACGGTCCTCCAGCAATGCTACCAAGCAGATACTGGGTAAAAGCCAGACTTCAGGAAAGACAACAGCAAAACTCTGTCTCCAGTAATGCTCATGTTTCACCCAATTTATTCAACTATATCAGTTATAGTTACCTCCAACTGAATGCAAAAGGTATTGTATTAAGTGTGCTGTATTAATGGCTACAACAAGGCAGTTGCTTGTTGCAATGAAATAAAGTTTTTCCCTTTCTCCTAGGCGTGTGATCCTCCACTCCCAATACCTCACGGAGTCTGCTCATCACGCCAATAAACAACTAACTTGGCAAGGAGAGAGCTTGCTGGTTGCACGGGGAGCTGAGCTGGCTCACTAAGGGATCCAACAAGCCCCAGAGCTGGCTTAAGGGAACACTGTCCTCAGAAGCCATAGGAATTTCAGATATTCAAAAACATATTTCCAATTATATATTTAAAAAACCCCCATCAAACCAAAAAACTAAACTCTGTATGTAATGTTGTAAGCTCATCCCACGATTCAGAACTGGGAAACTATTTGCAAGAGAAAGGACACTAATAGCACTGTGCTAGCAATGATCAGAGATACAACACTTTAAATTTAAAAAATGGAAGATACTTTGCTTCCATAGAAAAGCTTGATGCAAAATTTCTTGGGGTTAACAGAAGCTTTCCTTTGACTTCAATGGGCTTTCTGTGAGGAGTCAAGTGACTGAATTCAAGAGGTAGGTTTTCACCGATATAACTAGAAACAGAAGGCAGAGTGACTAGACTAGAGCTGTAGGCACTGAACTTCAAGCTTTCGGCCAGGATTTTGTACATGATATTTTTTCTTAGACTGTTCAAAATATTCCAGGAACATACTAAAAATCTAAGCAGTTCAATAATTTAGCTGGTAACTGGTGAAAGAAAATGCAGTAATTCTGGGAATTACCTATGAACCTACTGTACATCTAATCATTGGGAGGGTCTCCAAATTTACATCCAGAAAACACAAATTAAAAAAAAATAATAAAAAAAGATCTTTGAAACCCAGAGATTGGCATCCCATCATTTGCAGAAGAGTATCTGGCTTCCTACCTCATTTCCTATAGATAGTAATATCCCCTTCCTACTCTCACACTTACCATACCTGTATTCGCTTATGCTTTTCCTTTAGCAAGTACCAAGTTCCTAAAGTGGTGAAAGCCACTATTATCTTGATATGCCTACTTATAAAAGGGAAGTCCAGTAAATCTACACATATATATCTCCTTCCCTTAGATCTTAAAAAAACCCCATAGCTACAACACAAAACTGTAAAGAAAAAACAGACAATGAAGACTTGTCATATGAGAAAGATACACATGCTTTGACTAATAAATGTCCAAGATAGTTTTTAAATAGTAAATACTTTTTAAACAATTTGAAGTTACACTTAGTTCACTGTTATCTTTTGTGATCTGAAATGTTTGAAGAGAGATCAAAAGACAAATATAGAAACAGGCATGTATTTTTACACTTCAGTATTCTTTTGATCTGAAGCTAGTAATGAGGTTTAGTGGCCTTTTATTTCCGGGCTTTTCTAGGTACATTTTGGCAAACTTACGCAATTTGTTTCGGTTTGCTTTTAGAGAATGGTTTTATGACAAGAGCTAGAAAAAAATCTTACTGCCAATTCCAAGCTCAGAAGAGAAATGCTGGTTTGGAGTTCCACATACAGCATGCAATGCTTCTGGAGGAATTAAAACAAAACCAAGAAAGCATCACATTATTCAGCTTTTTACTTTCGTGAACATAGAATGAACATCACATCAGAAAAAAGAAAAACAAAGCCCAACAAGCAAACAATGCAAAACTTCTTGTTTCCCCAAAGCTACCTGAAAAAGAGCATCCCTTTTATATGAACCTGAACCTCAGGCCCTGGTGGTCATATGGGCTTCTATGAGTTAAAGGATTACTGTGGGAAAAGGAATCGGGGTGTGATAACTTGGAACTACTCCATTTAACCCTAAAATTACTTCAAATTGGCTAGAGAATTCCTACTGAAAACTAATTAGAGCAGTTGCATACTTCCTATCCATGGTCCATAAGGATCCACGTTTAACTTCATGTTACTTTTCCTACTATTCTGTGTACCGATTCAGAATTACTTGTACAATTTGTTCCTGAACCTAAAGCAGTAATCATGATCTGAGGCAATTGAATAACATACTCTGTTTCAGCATATACCTTGGCCTATGCCAGAAAGCACGTGATCCTTTTGTTTTATTCCTGGCTTAGGATTCACAAAAGTAAAGAAGCATTCACCAGCAAGGAAGCGTCTCAAATTATTAGGCATCCTTTGATCTAACAATTGTCTTTGTACAGAGTGATGAAAGACCAAAGTTGACCACCTCTGTGGCAATAACGCCTTAGGAGTGGCAAGGAAGTGATTAGTTTTCTGCCGATAACCCCATCCACCAGTCTTAATATCTCTTTACCTCCAGTACAGTAACTCTGAAGAGGAAACCTTTCCATGCAGGTTACACGCTCTCAGTAGCGGTCTGTTGAGCTCAGCTGCTCTGTTGAGCCACATATATAAGATGTAACACTGCATTTTCATCACTGAAAATACTTTGCCTGTAGCAGCCTCTGTTGCAGAAGAAAAAGTTTGATATGTCCAGTGAAATGGAGCACTTGCTCCACTGAGGAATAAATTACAGGTATAGAAGTCCAAAAGAGAAATTGCTGCAATTTTATTTTTTTTTTAAATACAAACTTCCCACAAACATGAACAACTTTTCCTGTTTAGGATTACAGTAAGAATTCTTAGCATTACAAGACTAAGTAAAATCCAATTTTGCCTAACGACTGCTACCTGCAAAGCACAGGAGCTTTCCTTTCCTTACAAGGAGTACATGAAACATTATTCCCTGCCCACACAAACCCAAAACTGTTGTTTCTCTTCAAGAAGATTCTGTCTCCCCTCAAGGACAGAATCTTGGGGGTTTCATGTAATTTGTATGAAAATGTAACGCTTTCCGGCTCTTTCATTTATGTTATGCAAAGTCAGTATTCTCCTCTCCAGAATTTAAAGCATACCCAGTGAAACTTGACAGGTAAGGGAGGGTAGGTGGAGGAAGGTCTTAGAGGTCTGAGAAAGCGAATATAATTTACAATGCCTAAAACCATAAAATCTCATTAAATATGTAAAGCCAGCAGAGCTACCAGGAGAGGAAACTAGGTAGGGCTGGCCCCAAGCACAGAGGACACGTTCCACAGAGACTCCCTGGTGACCTTCAGTGGGGAGAGGACTGCACGTAGGTGAGCTTTCCTGCACCGTGGCAGAAGTCTTGTGGGACGTTCTCCAGCAAGGTGAGCTGCTGGGACACCGCTCCGTTTCCCCTCCTTCTTCCTCAACAGTGGATGAATATACATGGAGACGCCACACTTCATCCATCACGCCACTCCTTTGCTTGGGAGGGATTGCTGGGGTGAACGAGAAACCATTACCCTGTTGAGTAAGATTTAAAGACCATTCCTGTGACGGAACCGTGATTTTTTTTGCAGTTTCTGCTATGAATCTGATCATCTAGTGCTTTGAGCATATAGGTAGGGTGTAGGAAGTGTAGCTGGCCTCTGAACTACGATCCACCATGGCCCAGGAAAGCCCATCATTGGGCAGATTTCACCCTTGTCTCTCATTCCGGTTCGAAATCCTTTCCTGAGTCCTCCCCAAACCAATTCTAACAAAAATATTATTTAAATGGTAAGCTAAGGAAGTGCTCTATTTCAATAAACAGATTTTTCAGACAAATGCCATTATTGAGCTTTCCCAAGCACATCACTCTCAGTCTGCACATGGGGCCCATCTCTGTGATTTCTGTAGGAGCAGAGTGTGCTTGAAGACCCCAGGCACCCACACAGACATGTACAGAACCAGGTCCTAGACTTCATGGATTAAATCATACATGCATTGGCCAAACAACACAGAACTGATTCCAAAGATTTCAAAATGCTCAGTATTCTCTAAAAGGAGTACTAAATGCATATGGTTTACTATGCTACTAATTGTAATCCATCCTTGTGCTTTTAGTTCCTTACTATTTCTTTTTTCTTTTTGCCCCTCTTTGGGTGAAAAAAGTATGTTCCATCTTAAGGATGGCACTCAGCCTCCCGTCTTTGTCGTGGATATGAAAAACAAACGCTCAAAAGAAATGCGCCTGGCTCTATGCAGTTCTCTAAAATACAAGGTGCAGTGAAAGAGCTGTCACAAGTCTTACTGCAAGTATTAAAAAAACTCCGGGGTTTTTCCTTTGCATGCTTCACATCTAATCAATTTACAATGTGACAGTATTCCTAGAAAACCTTCTTTCTCACTGTATAAAGGTCTGGTATTTGAGCATTTTTGAATGATAATTCAATAGGATTAAATTACCCTCATGTGACAGCTCAACCTCACTAATGAGGTACATTTCAGTAAACTGTTGACAGAACTGTCTGGAAGGCTTCTTTAATTTACCAACATGTAACAACATGGGAAAAGCATTAGTCAACTAGATGAAGATGAATAAGCATTGGGGTCTGGGGGCATTTTACATTAACACATGACAACCTAAAAGTGTTTTTGTCACTTGCTCTATTTAGCCCAAGGCAGTCACTGAATAGCTGGTACCTGTTAGCATGATTGACTTACCAAAGCAACAGAAGGGATTATATTTACGAGTGTCTGTATGGAAAACACGCCAGAGAAATGTCTGTCTTTTCTCTTAAAAGATAACAGTTGTTTTGTGGGAAGATGTCTTACAGCTACAGCCAGGTTGAAAGAATTTTTAAATCTCTTCAAACAGCTTGCCAGAGTGCTACATCAATTGTTTCATTTCAGAAGTTCCTTAGGACCAGGGGTTTTTTTTCAGCTTGTTTAAAACATATAATTCCATACAGCTGTTGACTAGCAATAGTATATACAAGCTTTTACTAAGCAGAAAATGTAAGAGGAAGAGAGAAGGATGCAGGGAGACTCCGTAGCTTCCAGTAACACAAAATGACTCTTTATGTGTATCAGTTTCTGCATATATACTGCCATTAGCATGCTTAAATAGAAGCTGAGGGATATTTAAGGAACTGATGAGATCATTAAACAGGGAAACTAAAATGTATATGAAAGTGAAGACAAAGCAATGCCAGTAATTTAAAACGTGCAGCTTCCTGTAGGTGTAAATTAGTGCAGGCAATTTTAAAGGTGTGATCAAAAGTCTCTCGCCTGATGCACTCAACTGATGTATCTGCTGCATTTTTAAAAGTAGAAAAGTTAAATACTAGCCAATAACATAAGACTTAAGCAAAATAGGTTGCACCCTGACTTATGGAAAGTGGTCCACTGAAGGAAAAGTCTTTCTATTTAATCAGGTGGTACATTTAATGGGGAAAAAAAAAAAAGATATTTATTCTATTCCTTCTCAGTATCACCTGGTGCGATGCTCACAGTTCTGTGTGAGTTTACTTCCCTAAGAGGGACTATCTGCTTCAGAACAATTTAAACATTCCCTGATGGAGGGTAGAAAAGATGACAACTGAATCAGAACACAAATTTTCTGATGTAGTAGAAGCAAGATAAACATCCTAAAATAAGACTGTAGTTGAGGACTAAGGGGAAGCAGGAGATTTTGTAAGTTTACCAAAGAGGAAAAATTGAAAGGCTAAATTCATTTGGATGGGAATCAGACCCCAAAACCACACAGCTGTCCGATTGCATTGAACTTGAACAAAGTGAAAAGCAGACAAACAAAAGAGGTGTAAATTAATCTTGTCATGAGTAAAGCTGATGAGGTTAAGTGATAGATACCCACTGGGTCTTTTTAAAGATCCATCTTTTCCCACTTGGATTTGTGCTATTCTGCTGCTGTCTGTGGGCTACCATTACCTTAATTTTTTCCTTCTGTACAGGCTGTACTACCTGAACCCACCACTTCTTTTGTCTGTTCCCAATTCAAACAAGACAATCTCACCAGTGTAATCCTATTGTCTATGATCACAAAATTAAAAATCCTAGTTTTAACACCAGTGAACAGCCCTCACCAGTCTCTTCCGCATTTCAGACTGGTGAGTATGTCTGATGAAAAAAAAAAAGGGCTACAAGGGCAACACCTGGGGACTAACACAACTGCCATAGTCTCAAGCTCATACCCTTCTCACCTCCTCCCCGCCACTTACACACCGACACTCCTGGCTCTATACAACAGCACATCCAGCACAAAATATTAAGAATGACCCAAGTGTAGAGTAACTTCCATTCTGGTTCCTTTGCACTTATTACGACCATATTCCTACGAGAATAAAAATACTGAAGGTCTGGTGCTAGCAGGTGCTTCCTTCAAACCTCTCTGTCCTCCTCCTCCCACAGCTCTCCCTGCTCATCCCCTGTGAGACTTTTCTTTCTCTGGCCACAGTGTTGGTGCTTGGTACGGGCTGTGCTCTCCTTTACAGCAAGTAAGGGGAAGCCAAGAACTTTGATTGCGTTTGTTAAACTGTTTTGAAAATGTATAGAGAAATGTCTCAAGTGACAAATATCCAGAAGGAGGAACAGGGGAGGGGAAAGGTGATTGTCATACATAGAAGAGCTCACTTAAAATTGTTTCTGAAGACCCTTGCACCTTGTAATCCCAGTGATAGCTGATTGAAAGCACTGATGCCACAAAAATGGAGTAGAAAAATAGATGCATGCTGTGCTGATAATGTATCTTTTTTAACAGTTTGAGTCTCTGGGGCTAAAAGGGGCTGGTGCGTGACTTTGTCTCTCTTCCTTTTTTCCTCAGATGCAAGTGCATTTATTATTCAGCAGGCTGAAACCTCTTCATCACAAAAGTTAACTTTTTTCCATTGAGTTTTACTATTTACTGGAAAGGGGAATTACTTATACAGCTTTCATTACTGCAGCAACCAGACTAGCTCACAGTTCTGGTGCATTCATCCTCATGGAATTATATGAAGGAAGGATAACATTCTAATCCACATTTTGTATATAGCATTCAAACTCAGTGACTTGCCAAGAGCACATGAACTTCTCTGCCACAACAAGGCCCTGAACTTGGGTCACCCAAGTTTGTCTATATGGAAAAAAATCAGCAATTGAAAGAGCTTTCTTTTCAAACACACTTCTGAAAGCACGTAATTCCCTTCTTAATTGGTTCTTATGTCTACGACTGCCAGATTACACCTTGAATAATCCTCAGGATGATACAATCAGACATATTAGTAAGTCTATTGATAGCTGAACAGAACACAACTTCAAGCTATTTTATTATTGTTTATTATTATTAGTTTCTAACTACAGTGTAATCAGTAAGTGTGATTGAAAAAGGCCAGCATGCATCAGCTAGCCAGGAAAGGGCTAAGAGTGCTAGCACCCAAAATACCAACAGGAGTAATTTGTCTAGCCTGTTGAAAACACAGGGGTTTGGTTAAGTTTGTAGTCTCAGTAAGTTTGATCTGTTCTACTTTCAGTCAAGATGCAAATTCAAGACAGACATCAAGGGAAGGATTGTATCCTTAGGAATAATTTCTGCTGGTTTCCAGGGGAAACAGGTAGGAATCTTGCAATATTTGTCATGCCCACGAATACGGGGCTGTTCACCAAAACCAGAACTACTTTTGTAAGGAAAGGATCTCTTTCAGAGACAAGAATTCACAGGTTTCCTCCCTCTTCCCTTCCACCAAAAATACTTGGAACAAGTAGGACTTAAGGAACCAGTCTGATCCTATATCTAATGAAAAGCAGCTTTTTTTCATGTTCATTTCATGCATTGCCAGAAAGATATAAAAAGGAGGTAAAGTTAAGACAGTGACTGCTCATTTACTTCTGGATGACACAAGACAACTTCAGAGCATCCATGAACCTGAACCACCCCTCTTCCTTAATGAGACAGCATCTAAGAACATCCACAGAGTATGAACTATACCATGTATGAACTATACCATGTCTTCCTCGCATATCATGACTTTCTCGGGTACAAAAAATGATGCTGGGGAAGTGAGTGTAGCTCAGTGACCACAAAGGCCTAATCTGTCCAGGCTCTGTGAGTATATCATAGCCATCAGGCAGTAAATTCACCAGTGTGTTAAATTTACACTCCTCTGGCACCTCAACAAATCCATACTCAGAACTGTTACCCTTTTTCTACAGATGAAGGGACTGGTCAGTGCAGAACATGAAGTAGGACACTGGAATACCAGAAAAATCATGGATTTTTAGTGTTTCTTCCCTAATACACACAGCCTGGGCTTGCTAGTAATGCTCAGCCTCTCCAGCACCCTCAGCAAAATCCACAGGGCACACGGAGCAGAGCTCAGTAGCTTCCCTTGCTCCATCCCATAAGTGAGGGTCAGCAATGCCATCACATCTTCCTGACTGTGTTATTGTGCAATGAGCACAGCTTGGTCTTGGGGCCATTTTCTGTGTTGAAACATCCATGCGTTATTGATTTACTATATGCCCATCACTGTCCTGATTCTTTTGTTCAGTGAAGAGTCCCCGAAGTCACCATCCTTTTTTATAAGACTGTAATGCAAGTACTTTACCAGTGGCAATGTTGTCAGGTAGTGATATCTGCAAAAAATTGCACTTCCCCAGTCTACAGGCAGTAGAGGCAACCATCAGAAATGGCACTGAGCTCCATCCTTTCCTGTTCGGCTCCAGTTCCCTGATCATAAGTCCCTTTCCTATCTCCATTGACCCAGGGCAACCTCTCAGGCAGAGGTGCTGAGCTGGAGGTGCAGCACCTGCACACAAGGCAGATGCCTGCCAGCGTGGCTCCTGCCTGCAGGTGTGGGCCTGATCACCTGCAGAGCCATGACCATAGGCAACACCCACGTGAAGCCACCTCAGCTAATGCAAGCACCTGAACAGAAGCAGCCGGGTGCTCCCTTGGCATCCTCCTTGGGAAACAGCTCAGGTCCTTCAAAACGGGTCCTTATTCACATTTGTGCAGCACCTAACACAAGAAGGACAAGAGCCACCATCCCAGCCGACGTTGTGATTGTCTTAAGTACAGCACCTATCCCAAAAAATCTACATTGGTTGCTTGCAATATATGGCCTTGACTTGCCCCAAGAGAACAGTTGGGTGGGCAGAACAAGGATATCGTGCTCCATCTTTCAGCTCAGGGAGAAAAAGCAAACCCTAAGGGGCTACGGCTGCTGTTACTCTGCTCCTCCAGCTCGGAGCACTGACAACTCCAGGTCTGCTGCCCTTATCTGCTACAAGATCTGCCAGCCAAAAGATGACACACATGCCTTGTTATGACAAATTGCTTAATTACAAGTTTGGCAATATGTAATACTTTGTATTTGCTATTATCGTCAAAACAGAAGAAAAAAAAACCCCATCTATTACCCTGACAAAAAAAGTCTACTCTTACCATAAATTTCTGATAAAGAAATGAAGTAGGTTCAAGTTTAATCACACCAGCAGTAAATCAAATATCAAATTTAAAACAACGAATTACAAAGAGCCTCCTCACAGTCACTTAGCATTGATAAATTAGTAATGTAATATTAAATTATTCATATCTTTTTTTTTTTCCTTAGGACTATAATGATATACTGTACACAGCACTGATAATTTACTTAGGCTGAGTCCATTCATTTAATTATGCTGCTAAACTTGGTAGGCCAATTGGTCATCATGAGAGTTTCCAGGCAAGCTAATCACAAATATAGAGAACATGTCCCTTATTGTCCCCAGCGGCTAAGTGCTAAAATGCTATTTAGTGCTCAGAAGGTTAATGTCCTGCTTATGTAAATTGTCCAATTTAACATTCAGCAGCAGTATCATAAATTCTGGCTCCAGGATTTCATTAAACGTATGTTCAAACTAGTTGACCTTAAAGGTTAACAAGCACAAGTTAAACAGGACAATTATTTAACTCGCTTCTTATCAAGAGACTGAAGCGCTCTAGCCATTTAATAGTTACGCATACTTCACAATTAGAATTCTTAAAAGGTCTCTGATAAAGCGGCAGGTCATGAATTTTCATAAGGATGTCAGATAATAACTATTTATCTGCACTTGTTTTTCTTTCTTATAAACTTAAACTTTGATCTTAACATTCAATTAGAAATGATTCCACAGAGAAAGACTAGGTGACTCAAGGAGCTTGTCTTCACATTAATTTGAATCTAAATTAAGCTTTAAAAACATTGCATCCATATTGTCTCCTATAGAAATTAATTCTGAAGTTAGCAACCTATTCTTCATGCAAAAAACACTCCAGCCTTTCAGTGTCAGACGATCGAAAAAACACTGAATGCCAAATTATTACATCAGGCTAACCATTGCATTTTTATGTAAATCATAGGAGAAAAAGTCTCCCTATACATCATGAAATAATTTGTATTATACACAATCAAATTGCCTCCTAATATGTAAACCAAAGATGAAGACAGATTGACTGAGACTTTTTTTTTTTTAAACACTGCCCTATTTCTCACACAGCCTCTTTTCCTGAGGCTTTTGTGAAATATGAACAACAGCAGCTCCTGCAAGTGGCTGCCACAGCCACCGCTACCTATGGCGGCCGTGATGCATTGAGAGCAGCCCCTCTGCTGACATTTCAAATCCCAAACTCACAACTTCTAAGTGCAACAGGATCAAGCTGTAGCTTCAGGGATATGTTAAAACGGTAAACACACACACACGAGAAATCTCAGGAGCTGACAGTAACTATATTCCAAGGAAGTTGTAAGAAACACGGGGGGGTTTTGTTTTCAACCTCAGCTGTATGACATGAATTTATTTTCAGATCAAATAGCAACTACAAGCAGTTTTATATTTATAAATCATGCAAATCCCACAGTATTTTCGAAAGAAAAAATAGGAGAGAAATCAAGTTGTTATTTCAGAGGGAAAAAGTATTTTCCTTTTTGAATATGATTATGCTTTCACCCAACTTGTAATATGAGGATTTTTTTTCAGCGTAAAATTTTACTCCTGAGAATGTCTTCTACAAAACAGGACCAAAGGACACCTTGGGGCTAGGGCCCAATTTTTTTCAGTAATGCGAAAACAAATGCAGGTCAGTTGGTGTAAGTCCATGAGGATGGGAATTTGACTGCATGTTTTTCAGTATTTTATTTTAAAAGATTTCTATCCAAAAGCAATCAGAGAACCACACATTTTGGCAGGCAAGACAAATACTCAAGGATAAAGTTATGTCATCTAAGCCTCAAGGGGAAGGACTAAGACTCTGTAAGAGCTGCTACTTGCAGTACATTTAAACAGCCCATGGAAGTAGGATACATTCTAATTTTGTGAAATTAGCAGACTACTTCGGTTTGGTTCGCTAGAGTTTTGTTTCCTAAAAGCATTGTAATTTAATGATGACAAAGCAGTACATGATGAATACTCATTCGTCTTTCTAAAGGTTATTGAAAACCTTGAAGAAAGAAAAGAATTTTCTAGCATCCTGAATGTGACAGCATTTTATGACCTCATGTGTGGCTCTTTTTCCAAACTTCATCTTTTGAATTCTGGCTTCAAATTCTTCCTGAAAGAGGACATAAATAAAGCTGAATGGCTAATGGACTAAAAACACTTATGATCAGGTTTTCATAACGAACATTATTAATGGCTTCCTTTGCACATGCACTGACATATAGTGCAATACTCATTTCTAAAGTAAGATTTAGAGCCCTATTTGCAATAAAAAGCTAACAGATGCAAATAAAAAATGAGAGATTCCATTACATAGCTACACACAATGGATTTCTATTAAGGATAAACAGAAACATTTTCTTCTAAAGGCAGAAAGAGCTTCATTAGAAACTCACACATGTACATGGGATCCACATTCATCTTCTCAGACAGACATGGATATGCCTCTCTTATTGCTATCAACAGCACTAAAAAACTTGGGTCTGGTTTTAAGTAGCAATGCACACACACATCCTGCTTGGCCTCTTCCTAGAACTGTGGATCTTCACACCCGATAAATCCAGTTGAGAGAGTCAAGATTATCTGCAAAAAATGAAAAACCCCACCAAACCCAACCAAAACCACCCCCAAAATGAGCATATAACCCTCTTCCAGGCTTCTAACCTTTCTCCAATTCTGACCCCCGCCACCTTTTTCTTCTGAAGGGGCAGTAATGAGACATTTAAATCCAGAAATGAAGACAGACAACTTGAGAAGTGACTCTTAATACAAAAAGCAGCACTCTGCCTACAAGATCATCATAAACCCACTACTCTGGCTCTTCACAAATCCCAGGCTAGCTAAATGTTTTTGTCCTGATGTTGAAAGCCAAGTTGTTTTCTCCTGCTGCTACCATGGCACCCCTGGACAGCCGTGTTCCTGTGGAGCAAGTGAAGAGCCGGCCAGCAGTGAGAAGGCCGAACAGCCCCATGAGCCTGATTTACTCAGTAGGACTCACTCCCAAAACAAAACCAACAATTAAGGAACTAACTACTTTCAAAATTAAAGGTAAAGCTCATTTCTCTGACTTTGCATTCTTTCAATGATTTCCTTAGATCCATTCCAAACATCCAAATTCACTGCAACAATAAAAACTCCAAACCACTAAATCAAGCAATCCAGCTCCTCTAGAGATTCAGATGAAGGCCTATAATGTTAGTCTTTTCTCAAATACTTTGTAATTAATGCAGTGATGGGGCTCAAATGAAATCTTTAGCAAATGACCAAAAGACCTCACAACCCTGAAGTTAAAGGTTTTATAGGGACACGTGCACTGTCGGGCTGGGTGGTTGCTTGCAGAGAAGGTAAAGGTAGTAAAGCCTATCCTATAAAAGATAGACCCGGGAAAAAGCAAAGTAGACCCAAGCACCATTTGCTCTGAAACATGACAAACAGCTACACAGGTTGAGACAAGCCTCTCGTTCCAGTCAGTAACTTAATTTACAGGAAAATTGGTCAGTGAATTCAAGGAGTTAATTTAAAATAATCATTTCTGTTGGGGCTGGAAAAAGGGGAAAAAATATTCAAGTTTAGTTAATACTAGCATTCAGACACATGCTGAAAGAGTAGTTTTACCATAACAGGTTTGTCTATTAGTAATTCCATCATCAAGATAAATCAGTAGAGGTTTATAAGCAAGAAAGTGAACTTTAACAATCCTTAGTAGTTACAATTTTACACAGGTAACAGAAATATGGCATGAAATTCTATTTTCTCTGAACATAGCAGGAGATCTGCCACTTCAGGGGAGCCCAGAATTTATCCATTTGTCTTTTATTAAAGATAAAAGCCTCTTAAAACACTTTGAAAAATAATCCCAATGTTACCTGAGAGGGTGCCTGTTGCAAGAACACAGAGAAAAAAAATCAAACTTGATGAAGACAGATGATGAATCTTTCCAGCATCTATCTTAACAATACAACTCCTTGCTTCATAGAGCCGCCGCCACCACCTTCCCCTTCACTTCTCCATCTCTCAACTTATGCAAGACACTCCTCACTAGAGAGTTAAGGTCCCTCTAAATATGTTCTAGGCATAGGTAAAGACTCTTGATAGATCTCACCTTGTTTAAATGAGTCTTAACTATGGTTGTTAGCCAAGCTCTCATTCAGCTGAAGGAGCATTAGCTGGATTTACTGATTTGTAGATGATTTCCACTGTGAGGAGGAGGGAGTGGAGGAGGAGGAATTGATTTTTAGAAATAAATTACTTTGCAGCAATACATCTGAATGCAAAGTTTAGTTTCCTATGCTTAAAGTGTTCTTGTGACCTTACCACTAGCAAAGTTCAAGTTCTTAAAAACATACTATTACTAGAAAATCTGAGAGTATGACAGAAGACCAGTTGTAAACCAATTCTCATTGTGCTTCAGCTCTCAGGAGAAAAAAATTAAAACTTAATCATTTTACAGAAGATTTGCTGATGTGAGAATCATGGCTTTTCATCAGCACGCAGGTGTGAGTAGCAGATCCCAGCTACCGTGCACATGCCCACAACCTCCTGTATTCAGGCTTCATCAAGGTAATTACACATGTGCTTACTAAGCACATGTTTCAAGCACACAAGTACCGATGGGGAGATTTTGTGTGCTGAGAGTTCACAGGTATATAAGTCTTGCTGAACAGGGATTTAGAAGTTTTTTTGAAGTCAGATTTTATCTATTTATTTCTTTATTTATTCTGATTGAAGTAATCAGGTGCTATTGAAGGTAGGTGTATCAAAATCTGGTATTAAATGAAGTGTAAAAATAGATGTGGTTGCTGATCTTGTGTAAGTGTGTTTGAAAATGAAGGTCAAGTCTAGCTAGAAAACAGAATTTCCCTGTCTTATAGTTAAATAAAATATATTATGAAACTTTTAAGCTAGCTTAGCACAAAATCTTTCTTTAGCTCTTACACCACTGTACAAGGGTATTACCTCATCCTCCGCCATTACCCCAACACAGTTTTTGCTTTCTAGCTGCAATGCTGGTTTTGGCTAAGCCTTCTGCATCTCTATTTTATAACACCTTTTATGACCGATGTGAAATCACTGCAGTGAGGCTTCACCTGGTTTTGTGAAGACTGTTGTAATAATTAACAAAGTAGATTCATGAAGATTTTACAATGTGAAATAAGTTAGGCATAATTTTAAAAGATTCAAGTAACAAATAGATAAACCTTCTAAATAATAATGTGTATAAACTTCCCTGAAACTATTCTGTAGTAATAAATGACTCATCTTTTAATTAATCAGCTTAGAGAATCACCTTTCTCTGCAGTTTGTTGCTTCTAACTGGTGAGACATTCCCGTTGTCAGAATTTACAGGAACTGTCACTGCACAACCCTCGGTTCATCCAAGCTAAGTCACCGTTCTGGCACTTTTGGCACAATTAGAGGCTTTTATTCTGATTTGGGTGTTAAACATTTGGATCACCTTCCACTACGGACAGGCTCAAGCCACAGTCCGCTCTGTGATTTCCAGAGAGCGGGAGACAACTTTCTAAGCTTATCTAAGCTTTTCTATAATTGCAAGTTTGTTTTTCTTCTCTTTTCTAATCATTACTGACAATTCTTTAAAATTATCAGATGTGATGAATGTGGCTGACAATAATCTGAATAAAAAAAACCACGTCCAAAGCCTTAAAGATTTGGATAAAATATTCATTGACTGTTTTGTTCTCCCATCTGCCCTCCTTGGCAAGTCCTTAAACATTTAAAATCTACTGAGGACATAAAACCACATTTTTGGGCGCAAGCTCTTTTCCTCATTTGCTCATTGTAACTCCAGCTAACTCCTGTGATTCAGGTATTGATAAAATGGAGAAAATCTGACATGGATTTCTAAAATTCCAGTTACTAGTTCATGTTTTGAACTCGATTATGTCAGGTAATATATCACTACCATAATTAATTCCTATGAAATATAGGAATAAGAATGGTTATTGAGCCTGAATGAATGAACAGAATTAGTGAAGAAGAAACAGAGAGGAATTAAAGATTTAGCTACCAGGTACGTTAAGCCCTTTTATGTCTCTTTCATTTTCTCATATTGATGTGGAAGAAAACAGTAATTACTCCTCAACATGAAATATAAGCGTACATACCTCTTAAACCAGGAAGCTGTATTTCAAATGGCACGGTGGTGTTGGTTGAAAGCTAATATATAATAATCACTAACTACATGCAGAATAAATTGTGTCAAATAATACAGATAGTTGCAAACTCAAGCACTTAGTTAGGAAAACACAGATTTAAGATTACCTAGCATTATTCCACACACACACAATGTGATAACCTGCCGCATTCAATGAGCAAGATTTCACAATTACTTTATAGCATCATCTTTCAGTCCATGACTGCAAGCCTCAGAACCAACCCCCTTTTTTTCATGTACATGAGAGGTCGTCATCTTGGGTTTTCCATGGTTTTCATTGCTTAGGTAGCTAACAGTTGCACAAGTATTCCGCTAAGTCTAAACACATGCATTTATGTTCACAAATACAGGTAGAAAGGTTTAAAAATGTTGTATTTACCTTCTGTGTCTCCCTCCTAAAAACATTAAGATTTACTTCACTGGTGGTTGTGAGGCTCAGGAGCCAAATGAATACCGATGGGACGGAATAGGAAGTTTCTACCTGACCTTGCTGGAAGCTGGACTGGAACTTTCATGAGGCAAAACATTTGCAGAGCGCCAGGTAGTATTTTATTATGATTTATTAAATGTCAGTTTACATGAGTTTTATTGAATACAAGATTAGAGCAGTAGTTATTATATGACAGCAGAGTATTCTGTGATATACTCATGAACTGCTCTTCTTTCTCCATCTGCAAATACCCTGCAGAGTCTGGGAGAAAACATGGCATCAGCTAAAACAAAGAAATGGAAATGAGAATAAACACGTTCAAATCTTGGGGCACTGGAGAGCTTTATCATAGTCATCTTCTATCTGGTGTTATTGATCTCTTTTACTGCAGGAATCAAGCTGTGAATATAACCTACAAAAGTGGCAAAGATTTTGAACTTTGTTATACTGGCTTGGGATTCAGCCTTCATTGGAACCGAAAGGGCAATTGTTCGGGGAAGATGCGTGAGTCAAGGCAATTTGTTCACAAAGTGCAGAGGCAGAGAGCAGTAGCAGCCATAGGGGAAAGCCAGAAAGGAAACCACAGCCAGACAGATCAAAAACCCCGAGCTGTTCAGTTGGGATAATAAGGGCTCAATTCATGGGAAGCTGAGGATAATGCTACAGAAACGTATGAAGGATGCTACAGTACTCAATTCTCATGGATGTCAATAACAATTTCTAGCACAGAACAAGGGGTTATATTAGAAATTGTCACAATTATTTTTTTCATTCTATTCCATTGGGATTTCAGATAAAGATCTTGATCCAAAGGCCACTGGAGGCAGCAGGTCTTTGCATTTACTTCCACACCTGTCCAATTAAATCAAAACTGGAGTCCTATCTTTAAGGTTCTCGGTGGCCTGCGCCCAGGGTATCTGCAAGGCTATGCTCTGGGATGCAGATCACGGCTGATAACTACAGCACGACTGAACTTTTTAGAGTAAGGGTAATTCTGTCTGCAGGCAAGGTACCTCTGCAGAGAATGAGACAAGTTTGTGGAGTGCTTTCCCACAAGAACTAAGGATAATACCAAACTTTATTACCTTGTTTAAGCACAAGGTATGTTTCCCTGACCTTGTTTTCTTTTTACTTAAACCCACAGCACATTTGGGCACGTGTCTGCATGTTTGTGGTGAAATGCATTGTGCAAACTTCTTTTCTAGAGACAAGCTGACAACAGCCATATGGCAGAGGTCGGTCACTTTGGACAGCCCATTGCTGTGACCTATGCATTCACCGCATGCCTAGAACAGGGCAGGACAGAAAGGAGCTCTACCGCTCCAGAGAAACCAAAGAGAGGTTTTGTCTTCATTTTGTTGCTGCTATTCTTGTAATGAGGAATATATGGTAACCACTTCAATTGGGTTCTAACCCAGTATTGTTGATATTTATACTTTAAGCAAAAAAATTAACACATTTTTACAATCTTAGACAAAAATGTTAGGACTGCAAATCACCATGCCATCCTTTGTACAGCTTTTTTCAGACGTAGGCTCTGCTGCATGCACAGATCAAAGCTTCATGCACTGTCTCGTTAGCCATGGTTTTACTCCAGACCTGTACATGCAGGATGTCAGCTTGTGCCTCAGGTGCTGCTGACAACGATAAACTGGGAGGTAACTGCTGCTTTGCCTGGATTGTACAGGTTTCGTAGGGTGGTTGTATCTCCAGTGCTCCTCAGACCACAATTTCAATACAGGAAAACATTCCAGCCAGAGTGATGGGAGACAATGACAGTCATTTGAAATGAGGTTTGGCAAAAAATTTGCTGAGGAATACTTCGGGATAATGCCTGTGGAGAGAAGTACGCTATCAGAGATGCGGCTTCTTGTTTCTGTCTGAGGGAAGAAGATTCAGACCCAACATTTATTCGAACCCATTACAGGACTTAATCTGAAGATTTTGACATATTTCCAAGACAAGTATGCTACCAAGAGTAAGACACGTTCAATAAGGTGTGTGTACTAGGAAATGAGGACTGTAATTGTCATACTGGAAGAGCTTTTTGTCTACGCAGTTTAATAACCCTCTTCTAGCAGCGTCTCTTCTGACACAACATGATGCAGAGATGAATCATGCCAAGCAAATGGTAAGTGTCTTTATCAGACAGAGCAGACTTGACCAAATGGTTAGTGCTTACTATTGGCAGACAGCCTAGGACTTGAGCCCCACAGTGTAAAGCAGTAGGAATTCTGTCTCCTGTACAGCTTGGGCCTCTTCATTTAGCCATCATGAGGATGTTTATGGCTTCCTTCTTGCTCTGCAGATCACAGCTGAGGCCCAAATTTTTCAGCACAGGGTTTCTCTTTGCTTGTAACAGTGAATTAGACTGAAATTCTTTCTGCATAGCTGTGCTCTGCAGGACAGCTTCTGATAGAAACAGCAAGTCCCATACCATTTGTCCTTAGCCGGCACCTAACCAAGACGTACATATTTAGCCTTTAAAATCTTTCCTTGTGAGACAGCTTCCCCGGCCATGTAATAATTTCTGTCATTCTTTTCTGGCTTCTCTCCAACTTCTCATTTTTCCACCTGATACTGAGGTAGCAAAAGGAATTTGCTATCTTGGCTGCCACCCACATCATTAGGAAAAAAACAGGGAATGACAGAAGTACAAAGACACAGGTCACTGAATGGGAAGGGTACTAACAACAAATGAAATATTAATTTACAAAGATACAGAGTGTAGAAATTAAATAGCATTTTAAAGATTTTAAAGCCTGCAAATTACTGAAGAATACTCTACCTGCAACATTTTTCTCCTGTAGTAATTTTTTTCTGAGACACCATCGTATGATAACTGAGCTTTAAAAAACACCAGTCATCTTAAAATCAAACCACCACTCTGAGATCATTTGTATCCAGCTATAGCATTGCCTTGCACCTCATTTACAATACGAGCCACCATTCCTTATTTTAATACATGTTTATGTATACAGGCTCTCTAAGGTGTCAGTGAGGGTGCAGAGGAGTATGGTATCTCATCAATATGATCATGCTTAATGATTATGACCTAAGACAGCAAGCGTTCTGGGCAAATCTTATCCAAATACATTACCAGCTATAGACATACCTTTCCATGTTCAGGGTTACTTGTACTGCAGCTACAGGGCTCCAAGGAGTCATAGAATCATAGAATGGTTTGGGTTGGAAGGGACCTCAAAAATCATCTAGTTCCAACTCCCCTGGCCATGGGCAGGGACACCCTCCACTAGACCAGGTTGCCCAAAGCCCCATCCAACCTGGTCTTAAACACTTCCAGGGATGGGGCTTCCACAACCTCTCTGGGCAACCTGTTCTAGTGCCTCACCACTCTCACAGTAAAGAATTTCTTCCTAATATCTAATCTAAATCGACCCTCCTTCAGCTTGAACCCATTACCCCTTGTCCTGTCACTACACTCCCTGATAAACTGCCCCTCTCCAGCTTTCCTGTAGGCCCCCTTTAGATACTGGTAAGCCGCAATTAGATCTCCCTGGAGCCGCCTCTTCTCCAGGCTGAACAATCCCAACTCTCTCAGCCCGTCCCCATAGGAGAGGTGGTCCATCCCTCTGATCAGCTTTGTGGCCCTCCTCTGGACTCGCTCCAACAGGTCCATGTCTCTCCTGTACTGGGGCCCCTAGAGCTGGACGCAGTACTCCAGGTGGGGTCTCACCAGAGCGGAGTAGAGGGGCAGGATCACCTCCCTCGACCTGCTGGTCACACCTCTTTTGATGCAGCCCAGGACACGGTTGGCTTTCTGGGCTGCAAGTGCACACTGCCGGCTCGTGTTGAGCTTCTAATCAATCAATACCCCCTAGTCCTTCTCCTCAGGGCTGCTTTCAATCCATTCCTCGCCCAGCCTATAGTTGTGCTTGGGATTGCGCTGACCCACGTGCAGGACCTTGCACTTGGCCTTGTTGCGGTTCGCACAGGCCCACCTCTCCAGCCTGTCAAGGTCCCTCTGGATGGCATCCCTTCCCTCCAGCATGTCAACCACACCACACAGCTGGGTGTCGTCAGCAAACTTGCTGAGGGTGCACTCGATCCTATTGTCCATGTTGCCAACAAAGATGTTGAACAGTGCCGGTCACAGTACTGACCCCTGAGGAACGCCACTCGTCGCCGTCCTCCACTTGGACATTGAGCCGCTGACCACAACTCTGAGTGCGACCATCCAGCCAATTCCTTATCCACCGCATGGTCCATCCATCGAGCCATGTCTCTCCAATTTAGAATCCCGGAGCTTCTGCCTACCAGCACATGTAATTTTTACAATAACAGCAGTTCTCACTAACTTTTGTTTAGTTCAGAGTGCTTTTGAGTAAGAGGTTGCCTAAGATTTGCTTCTTTTACAGTTTTGGTGTTCTAGCTGGTGGCTTCTTTCAGGATGTACTTCTTACAGGTGCATCAAGTTGGATATTCAGATGACCGGTAGTGTTATGGTCTGGCCTTAAAATCTGTGTGCCCATTTACTGGTTGTGAAGTGGCAGCAGCTTAGTGTTACTAAGATATGAAATTCTCTAACCTCAGGTAAAAGATCATTATTTTTTTTTTCCTACACATGGTGGATAGTGAGCTCTTCTGAACACTCAGTGCTGAAAACAGATGCTACCATGAAGAGAAAGGGATTTCAGTACATCAACCGAACAGGAGTTTGCACAAATTTCTAGCATCCCAAACTCTTAATCTGAAAAATTTGTAAAAGAATGCAAAAGGCCCTCAGGGCCTCGCTGGGCTTTGCCAGCGCTGGAAGGAGCAGCAGCCCAGCGCCTGAGGCCCGCGGACCTCCCTGTGCCTGAGGGAGAGGAGGAGCCCAGGCAGCCCCTGTCCGCTTCATGTATCTTTCCATTTCTCTCGCTTGTTCAGTGAAAAACCCGACAAACCCCCCGCTTTGCCGAGGTGCCTAGCCGCCTCTCCAGGCCCGCGGCCCGCCCCGGAAGCCGCCGCCGCTGCTCGCCCACTCGGAACCTTCGGAGCCGGAACGCAGATTCGCGGCGCGGGGGCCGGGCCGGAAAACGATCCTGGGTGGACGGCGGGGACGATGGCTGCCGCCGGCGCGGCCCCACGTGGGCGCAGGGCTGCGGTGGCCGAGGAGGCGGACAGCGGTAACGGGCGCCGCTTCCCCGGCGGGAGCGGGGAGGGGTGGGAAGGGGTTTCGGTCCCTCTCTGTTCGGGCGGGCTTCTAAGGCCTCCTCGGCCCCCGCCGTGGGCCGACCCCGCCGGCCGCTCCTCTCTGCCCCGTGCGAGCCAGCCGGCGGGCCCGCGCCCCTCCTCACCCCCTCCGGAGCCTGGGCCGAGGGTTGGAGCCGGCTGGCGTGGGGCGGCGGGACTAAGGCCCCGGCCCAGCCGCCTGCCGAAGGCCGTTCCCGGTGGGGTGGAGGCAGCGGGGCTCCGTGGGGCGGCTGCCCCGCGGCGCCTGGGGTCGTGCCTGCTCCCGGCCCTGCGCCGTGCCCGGTGCTTCCTGTTGGCCTGCGCTTAGCGGCACCGGCTTTTCTCTTCCCGGTCCCCCCCAAAATAACTTTCCCTGCCGTGCGTCTCTGGGGTGCCTCTTTCGGGAGGGCAGAACTGGACGAGCTCGGCGGTGCGGTGGGCTGGGTGCCCGTCTGTCGGTCTGTCGGTCTGTCGGTGTCCGTCCGTACGGGACGTGGATCTGCGCCCAGCCCCGGAGGACCCCCGCGAGTCAGGCGGAGCGCAGCGGTACAGCGGGGGAGCGGAGTGCGACCACCCCATCAGCACACGCGTGCTCCGGCCTTTACTCGTGGTTGTGCGCTCACTCGCGCCTCTTCGTGCGTTGCGAGGGTGTGCCTGACCAGTTGGGATGGCGTCTTGGTTACGTCGTGCAGTTGGAGTGTTTTGGTTTTTATTTTTTTTTTTTTTACTCCAGGAGGGGCCGAGGTTGTGGCCGTTTGTAGCCGTAGCTCGCGGTGCTCCTGTTGGGTTTGAGGGTCGGACAAGCCTTGCGTGGGAGCTGCTTCCAGAGCTCGCTTCCCAACGGCGGCGGGTTTTTTAACCGTGTGTATCTACACCTAGATCCCTGAGCAAGTTCAGAAGAGCAAAGCATGGAGATGTACGCTTCAGTTTCCCACGCGCGCAGAGTTAGGGCTTTTCGTAGTAAATCTCTGCCAGGCTTCAATCTTGGCGATTCAGAATAGACCCCAGGTCCTACTTCTGATAGAGTTAATCTAGTTTAAATTACTTTGCGGTACCTCTGCTTTATCTCGTGCTGTTGACAGATCCTCTGATGGGTGAAAGAATAAGTCACGGCTGGTTGTTGAAGCCTTGTTCTTCTTTCTGCAATTGCTGAAAGCAAAATGTTGTTGTTATCTGCCAATAAAATAGGATCATGCCAGATAATATTATGTAAAGGAGACTCAAACATGCTTTTGAATTGTCCTTTTTATAAGTCTGATCTGTTTTAGGGGTTTTTTTATGGCTGACTGTGGAAGTTGGTCCCATACAGTGAGTAGAATTCAGGTTTGGACTTTTGGTAGCTGTTAGACTTTGTATGTATAAAAAGTCACAAGTAGGGGTTAATTTCTTGTTTAAAAACTAGATATCAATGTTCTAGCACGGACAAGGCTTAGGGGTGAAAACTTGACAAATTGTTTTACGTGTAGGAACCAGGATGTGGTGATGCACCTACTTCTTTACGTGCAGTGGTTTAAATTTTTTTTATATTTGGAAATCAGGATATGGAGACATACTGATATCATGAAAAGGATGCCTTTAGTAGTATTTTCTGAATGTATTGAACAAATTTGCCACTTCTAAATTTCCCATTTGTAGTAAGGATTGTTGGAAAAAAACCCCAAAACACCAAAAAAACCCAAAACATAACTTATCCTGCATGGGGCATGACATAACACTGTGTTCACCTTGGTGGCGGTAAAAGTCATACTGATATAGATAATGAGCAAGTAAGTATTTCTCTTCCACATTTGTGATGTAAACACATAATCTTGCTGCTTTCCATGATCACAACTAAATGCTCTCAGAGACTCTAAACATGCCTGGGCATCAGAGGTTTTGTTTTAAATTGGATAACACCACTGTTTTGCTGGTACGTTGTGGTTTTTTTGCTGGTTCAAAAAGAAGAAGGCAGAGTAAAGAGCTAGTCTGGTAACAGAGAGTATGCTTATGTTTGTTAAGTATTTAAATAGGCAATTGATTAGTAAGGAATATCACTAATAGCTGTCTGCATGGTTTTATGGAAAACAGATCTTGTGAAGCAGTCCTGACTCTTCATTCTCCTAATGATTTGGTTGATAAAGGTAATTCATGGGATATAGTAGTGCTTACAAAGTAAAGCACTTGGCTCAGTAGTATTTTACATTGTGATTTTAAAATACTCTTTTTAAGTCAGCTGGTATCTCGGAGTTGGTGGGGAGTTATCCCCTTGCTGGTGGGACTGGTGTCAGAAACCAGCCTCCTTCTGTCCAGCACTTGATTTGTGGCCCTGAAAGTTGTATATAACATAATTAATTTAACACTTTGGGGTGGCATAAATATTAGTGGAATGCTAGTTAATAGTGGCAGGACACTTATATGCTCTCCTCTTGGTTATGTGATAAAGTGGGTCCACTGAAATAACCAAAGGTATTTTAGCACGCCCTAAACTTGCAGCCTGTTTCATTCTAGTTACTCATCCACACCATTAAAGACTTTATTTTTTGCTATTTCACCCATTGAGCAGACTAAAGAGGGTAGTGGTAGATTCTTCATTTGTTAGATTTGCTGTCTAGTTGGCTGTTCTCTCCTGTCTTGCTGTTGCTTGATTCCAAACTTCAGTGTTCTAACTTTAATTCCTTTTTTGTTTTGAAGGAGGCATAGGGTAAGGAAACTTGAATTTGGGGGTGTTTTATTTGTGTATCAAAAGCTTGGCAGTTACTTGTACCAGAAAAGCCTCTGGTTTCTTTTGAGCTACCTGACAACTGTCTTGGTTCTTTATTTCACAAAGCGGTCTCCCCTCTGTGCAGATTTTGCTTTCATGTAAGAAATGCCCCCTTGCCTTCGGTTTAATCCATGTGGCTGTTTGCATTTAAACACTAGGCGTCACTGTTGCAGTTTGTATGTAGGTACGTACACACGTATGCATGTATGCATTTATAACTTTTGAACTGGAAAATATAGTTTTTTCCCCAAACTTACAACTCCTAAACATCAAAATATTCATTAATCTAATAATAAATTTCCAAGACCTCATTTTCCCTTTTACGCAGCCTCTTAAATCACTTTAAGTCATCACTGAGATGAGCAAGCACTTGCACTGGATACTTTCTAATAAATTAATTATGGTGGTATATGCCTGCTTGAGGGATTAATTGTAACAGCAAGCAGTACATGGCCCTGAACTCAAATAACTCTTACATATGGAGCAAATTAATCTTGTGATGGATCTTTACTACAAACAGAACTCCTGATACTATTTGTTTACTTCCCCCCCCTTAGATTCTGAGTTAAACTCAGGACTTCCAGAAGACAGCTACTCTTCAGGAAGTGAAGCCCTGGATGGTGATGATGAAGATGAAACACCAGCCCTTGATGATGCGGTTGAAGATGCAACAAGCTCCAAAGCTGGCCCAAGTGCAGGCTGGGCAGATGCTATGGCAAAAGTGCTCAACAAAAAGATTCCACAAAATAAGTCCACCATCTTGGCCAAGAATAAAAAAATGGAGAGGGAGAGAGAAAAGGAAAAACAAGAAAGGCTGGAGAAGAGGATGAAGGTGAGAAAAAGATGCAGGATTTCGTTGTGCAGTCAGTCAGGTGGGAATACAGGCAAGATCCCCTCAGTGGGGATCTAGGAGAGTGCTCTGAGACTGTCTCAGTTTTAGAATCTCTCCTCCACGGTGATCTCAAGTAGCTTCAGGTTTTTTACTTTCCAGACAGTCATGCTGTAGGGCTTTTTTCCTTACTGCTTTTTCTGGGCCTTCAGACGGGCTGATCTTTGGCAGCAGGACTGTTCCAGTCTGTCAGCTTAAGGTGTTTTTGTTGTTGAGAGGGTGAAAGCAGCTGCTTTAAGCTTAGTTTTCTAATTGCTGTTGTTAATTTGGGGTATAATTCACTTTGTCAGCATTACAAGTTGAAATAGTTCTCTCTCATCAAACATGAGACCGAGAAAGAGAAAACTGCTTTCATTTAAATTCTGCTGCAACTTCTGAAATCAAAGGCCTCTAAGTTGAGATTGCAGTAATCGCTGATGTGGTTGTGAATCATTGTTTGCTCCCTTCAATGATTTTCCTGGTAGGAGTTTTCTATTACAGTGTCCGTGGCCTAAATTACTTCTGGTTCTGAAACTGTTAGGAAGAAAACAAAACTGTATTGGCAATTAAGTAGTTTGTTTGTGCATCTTTAGTGGAACTTTTAATTCCAGGCTGTGATTGATTTACCTTCAGGCTAAAAATACATTAATAGTTCTAATGTCTCATCTTACCAGTTGTGTTTCAGTGGGATAACCAGGCTATCGACCTGTCAGTCTGGGACATGCTGTGGCTAGACTATGGCCTGTAAATACAGAGAGCTTCATGGCATCTGCTCGGTTATGGTTGTCCTCGATACTTGTTCTCATCCAGTAAATACATGGGAGTACTGCAAAGCAGAGGCGGGCTGCAGGTCCCCAAACTGACTTGTTTACCCTTAGGAAAAACTTGAGAACAGTCTGCGTTCTATTAATTTCTTGCTGATGGAAGTTAGAATAGGGCAGTTCTCTTGATCAAAGGCCAAAGTGTGGTCATAAACTCACAAATTTGTAGTAGTCTGCCTGGAATTATAAAGATAAGGACTTTCAAATTCCATGAGACTTTTTGCATAAAACAGACTTAATGCAACATCACCAGGCCTAGAACAGTGTTAAATTGTCAAAAGGGAAAAAACCCTTCAGTATCTTACTCCTGAAGCAGAGACTGGGGACATACAGTGTTCTCTTACTGTAGCAGAAATAAAGCTGGTGATGGTGTGTCCCCTGGTAATGGGAAAGTGGATCAGTTTGATTTTGAAACAGAGAGCCTCAAAAAAAAAAAAAAAAAAAAGACAAATCAGTGTTGTACTCAGGAGTTGTTCTCCAGCAGGCACTTGGTCCTCTTTCTGGTGTTGGAGTTCTGCACGCTGTAGTCTTTGCCGTGCGTCACTGTCAGTCACAAAGCTGTACTGTGATTAATTCAGCAGAGGAAGTCAAACCCCAAGACTCAAAATGCAACATGCCTGTCTTCATAGAGCCAGGGTTTTATTATATATATGTTTCTCTGTGATCAGCTTGTGAAGTCTTGGAGTTGAAAGCTGTCTCTGATTAATTTCCTTGTCCATAGCAGTCAGTGTGAAAGCATTTGAGTTTTTCTAGACTCCTTTTGCTTGTCTCGAGCCAGAGGCATCACTCTGGTGTGACTCTCTTCTAGTTTTTGTTGCAGAAGGCAAGTGACTCTTTGAGGTTTGACTGTGGCCCCTGGTGTGTCAATACAAGAGACTTGCCTCAGACCTGGTGTCCAGCCTCATATTGGAGCTCCTCTTACCCTCAAACCAAACCAAACTTTGTTGATTTATCTCTTTCTTTTCCTCCTACTACATACTCTATCAGAGTACGCTGCATTCTCAAATGCTCCACGTTGCTTCACATAACTATATTTATAACGCAGCTCGATAAAAAGCGGGAGTGGGAAATGATGTGCCGAGTGAAGCCAGATGTTGTCAAAGACCGAGACAGAGAAAGAAATCTTCAGAGAATTGCCACAAGGTAGGAGTTTTTCTGAATGCTTTCCTTAAATATACATATATTGAAAAGGGGAAGGAAAGGCCTGTGCAGGTAATCTGTTTCTAATCAGATTGAACTCTTAAGAAGTGACTAGCAGGAGCCGGGTGATTTATATACAGGTCTGCATTGTACAGTATCAAGTTCAACAAAAGATTTCAGGAGCTTTTTGAAAGAGTAAAAATTTAGATGGGAATGTAATGTTTGTTTAACAGAAGTGCTTTGTTAGATCCCCTCATTTTGTTAATTTAATGCTTTAAAAATGCAGAACAGTTGTTTCTGCTACTGTTTTTTCCTTCTCTGGAGAGGATTCACCAGATCCACGGCTGTTCAGTTCAGTTGCTGATTCTGCGTTGCGGTAGCTTGTTGTCACAAAACTAGCTGAACGCCTTGATGTGCTGCCTGTAGCTGTCTCCTTTCTCATTCCTCTGCTTTGTCCCCCAACTTCAGCTGCTCTTGAGATCTTGCCTGAGGAATTTAATAGCTGATGGCAGGACAAGTAACGTGTTTCATCCACAGAAACATGCTCTTCCACTGATCTCGGTGCCATGTTACCATGCTTATGTCGAGGTCTGAATAGTTAGTTGTGGAATTTTTGTTACTGGTTCCTAGCAATAAGTGTGAAGAGTGAAAATAGCAAGTCTCTTACATCGTAGTAAATGCTACTTAACTGAATTGATGTTCTGAGTGACCATTTTGGGAGGCTAGAAGCCATCCAGCATCTGCACTGATTAGTAGCTTTGGGAGAGGGTTCATTTCTGTAAAGGGAACTTGAGTTAAAAACTGTGTTTTGTTGTTTTGTTTTTTTTTCCCCATCCCAGAGGTGTTGTACAATTATTTAACGCTGTCAGGACGCACCAAAAGAACATTGATGAGAAGGTGAAGAAAGCTGGGAGCTCTGACAGGCAGCGTGCTAAACTGCTGTCATCTGTTTCAAAGAAAGATTTCATCAATGTCTTAAGAAACATGGAGGGTGCTAAAGGAAGCAAGAATTCTGCTGGAAAAACCACAAAAAGTAAACAGGTAGGCTTCACTTGGTAGAAAAAAAATCCATACAAGATACCTTCTCATATAACTGCTGTCTGTTAATGGGCCTGCTCTTCAGAACAGCTGTGATCCAAGTGCCTGGCGTTTTTTGAGACTACTTAGAAGGGAGCAAGTAGCTCTTAGCCTGTTTTCCCTGTCTTTTGAGTATCAGGACACAAAACACTGGAAGCTCTTCTGATCAGACATCAAGCCTTGGGTACACATAACTTGTTTTAGCTGTGTGTTTAAAAAAAGAATATGAAAAATTGGTTTTTTATCTTGGATTTTGGAGCAACCATGGAACAAACTGCTAGATTTTACTGGGTTGTGACATTCTGAATTTGGTCAATAGTAGTTACCAGCTCCTTAAAATTCTTAAAGGCACTGGTGCTCTTCATCTTACGCGGTGTATTAGACTGAACTACTTGTGTAGCTTTGGACGATTATGGTATCTGGAACTGAAGGGCTTTGCCTTACAAGTGAATACTGCAACAGAAAGAAACTGAGACATATTAAACACTACATGTCGGCTTTTCTTTCCCTAATTCTGTGTGTGTGTTAGGCTGATGTGGCTTTATTGGTGTTACGATGTTTTGGACAGAAGTATTTTAACACGTTCTACTTTTTTCCAAATGTGCTCAAGAGAGACACAGTGTAGTTGGGCTCGTCCAACTCTTTATCAGTTCTTTCAACTCACCAAGTAGCTCAGAGTTGAGAACAGGTTACTCAGACATACTCTTCCTCATATTTCAGAAGCTACACGTTTTGAAGCGTATTTGTGTTCAGGTTTGAACTTTGTGCTTGGTAGTGTATGGAATACTTCTGTTGGCCCGGACTCACAGCAGTTAACTAAGTGCTTTTCTGTGCCAGGAAGAAATACTTTAATCAGTCGGGAGACAACAGTTTGTCATATGTTTTTTGTTTGTATGCACTTGGGGAGCATGCTGAAACACTGCCTGGCATGAAGAGTTCATACAATTTTCATGCAAGTGTAATATTAAAGTATTTTTTAAATTCTTTGGATAATGAGAACAATTTAGCTTGGTGCTGACACTTTATTTCTCCTTAAATGATTCCAGCTTGCTTGTTTGGGTGGGGGGGCATGCGTGTGTGTGGTTCTTTTTTTTTTTTTCTTTTTTTTTCTCTCTCCCCCTCCCCTGAAATAGCAGAACAACATCGGAATGATAGCAGTGCCAACTACTATTGTGGGAGGCATTGAATTAATAGCTGAGCAAAAACTAGGACCTTTTTTCCTTTTTGTCACATTGTAGCAGGGAAATTTTCTAATTACTAGGTCAGAAAACATAGATTGTAAATGTTTCTATACTATAAAAAAAAAGTTATTTTGGCAGCATCCGTAACAGCATATTTCTATTAAAGAGCTCTGGAGATGCTTTAGATGTTGGCTGGCTAGTGTCGGTTTTGAGTATGGATATAGGTGCTGCTTTCACATTACTTGTGAACAAAAACTTCAGGTTTTGGAGTTTTTCATTAATATAAGGCTATACTTGTAGGTTTGGGATTTTTGATTGGGGAGAGGTGTTGAGTTTGGTTTTTTTAGTTGTGGTTTGTTGTTGGGTTTTTTAACAGCCATGTCTGCCTGGATAGACCACCCCTTCCCTCCCTCCCTTGTTGCATTTGCTTCAGTGACTCTCCATTCAGTACTGAACCAAACTTTTTTAATAACTCCTCTTCAAGCTGTTCTTAATCTGATTTTTTTTTTCTTGAACATATTTTACCCGTTCAGCAGGCTCACATCCTCATAGTTGTTGATGCTTGCGGTTGACGTCAAAATCTGATCTTCAGTCTCTTCAGAATTACACAAAGGTGTAGCCAGTGAACATTACTGCTGGCCTCCGCTGTTGTATCTCTGCTTTTTTGGTCTTTGAGAGTTTTTCAGAGGGTAGTAAGCAAGGATGAGGGGTTTGGGTGGTGAATTCCTTGCAGGAGGAGTTTGTTAGGTTGTTTGTGCCATCTGAAAGCTTTTGTTTGTTTGTTTTTGTGGGTTTTTTGTAGCAGCCTGCTTTGTTTTTAGCAAGTGAGAGTATGGCATGTATTTAATTTTTAAAAAAGGGGGGGAAAATGTATTTATTTATCTCAACAAAAACAACAGACGAGATGCCAATCCCAAACTCCAGGCACTCTGCCATCAATTAAAATGCAGTCCAGAACAATAAAAACGCTACCCCACCCACATAAAACAAGCAGTCAGCAAGAAAAATAGCAGAATAAAGTTTTCCCAGTGAAAGCAAACCTTTCTTGACTCGTGCTATGAAAGGAAACTTGACTGTATTTGTGAGAATGGGCAAATGCTTTTTCTTACTCCACAGTGGTTTTTGACTGCAGGATTTGTTGCTGTAGTTTTGAAAGTTTAGTGGTTTCTTCCAAATGTCAGGAGTTGTTGAAGAAACTCTTTATAAAGCTCTGTTTTGGCTGACTATTTAGTCAGGTATATGTATGTGTGAAAAAAAGAAATTAAATGCTCTGTAAAAGCCCATTGTAGCAGTGGGATTTCATGGTAGCACAACCACTTTGAAAAGTTTGTTCTTGCTTTCCATCAGCTTTCTGCATTGATGGGAAGGATGGGGAACCTCTGCCCTGTGAGAACATCGTTTATAGTCTTGTATACTTTTGGCCTAAATGTTACTTGGTGTGCACCCACCCACTGTAGCTATGAAAAAAAAAAAAAAGACTGTAAGGCTGTGAAAATTTTCCTGTGCCATGTGAAACCCTAGCCCTTCTTTGGGTTTTGCGTGCCCAGATGGGAGTAATTACTTTTCTGAGCTGGAGCCAAAAGCTTTGCCTTTCATATCATTAGCTGTTTATCAAGGTATTTCTTAATCCTCGCTGAGCCAGCTGACTTGTGTAATATTTTTTCCCCTGTTTTTTTCCAAGGTACTATACATGATGCTTGCCTCTGGGTAAGATCATCTAATTTCCCTCCCCTCACCACCTTATCTAAAAGCCTTGCAATGTGGGAGAAAAATGTAATAATATTCTTTAAAAAAATAAATAAATCTTGTTTGTTGTTTGGCTGGGGTTTTTTGGGGTGGTTTTTTTTGGGAAGCACTTACTGGAAGATATGAGCGCTTTCAATCTTGTTCAATCCTTACAGACCAGATTTTCAGTATGTGTTGGTTGTATTTTGCAGTTTCCCACCTGTAAGATACTACAAGAAACATTATTAAACTACAGGTTTAAAAAAGGTACATATTAGAGATGCTGTCTTTCCAGCCCTAGAGGCTGAAGTCATCTTTATGTCTATAGAACAAACACAGAAGTAGGTAGTGGCAGTAAAGGATTCCTGCAAGGAATTTTCTTAAGGTCCTTAACAAATTTCTGCGTGCTCCTAGGATTATGGATTAGGGAAGTACCTTTGCTTCCAGGCTTGAATGAAGCTTCTGATATCTTAAAGTTGCACAGACACGTTGGCTGATGTAGTGGCTTACATGAGGTCTTGAAATCTTAATTTTAAGAGAAAAAAGAAATTCAGAATTAACGTTCCTGGAGCAGCCTTGACTCTTCTTCCTTGCTGCACGTCAGCTACAACAGGGTAGGTCAGAACCAGAAGTTCTTGTTGTGACTTTTCACTTGTCGTTTGTGCTACTGCCTGTAAAGCATTACTGGGTGGTGAAACATTTTCTAGTGACATATAAATAACTGGCATGAAAATTACAAATGTTCTTTGTGACAAAGTGTAACCTGCACTCATCAACCTTTGATTTTGAATTAGGCCTTTGTAGCATGGTTTTCTGAATCACCTATATTTGCTTCAACTCGTAAGCTTTCTTACACCAGATCTGTTGCAGAGCGTTTTAATGGTGGAAGTGAGAGCAGGATTTCCTGGTCTACTTCAGTAACCATGATCCAAATTCTGTAAGGTAATTTTTTTCTGCATGACTTGGATGTACAATTTGCTTCCTGTGTTGTGATGGTATCTGGAAAAAACTGACGTATTGGTCTCAGAATAGTACCTGTTCTAAAATAATTTATTAATGGGAAGGAAGATGAGCGGAGAAGAATACAAGTGCTATTTCATATCAGCTGTTGCTCATATGGGACTTGAAATAAAATGCTTTTCCAGAAAAGTTCCTTCTGCATGAAGCGTATTTTATAAATGCTCCTAGTGTTTGGTAAGTAAATTGTAAACACAGTGATTAGAGTCAGGTTTACTATAGATCTTCCTTGTGTTCATAAAACTTTTAATGTTCATAAATATTTTAATTTTAAGCAGTAGTTTGAAGATTGTTTGAGGGCAGGAGTATCACCACACTTCCAACTGCTGTTCTCGCTGGGACACAAGAAGTGGTGTGGGAGCTTTCATTTTTCAAGTTAGAGGGGGATATAAATGTACTTTCCAGCTTCAGACTTAGATCTGTTTAAAACCTGTGAGAGTGACTGCCGCCTTTTTCTTGCAGCTGCATAAGTACTGGCCATTGGCACGTTATTCTGGTTTTTTCCACAGCTTCCACAGTGCAGAAATGGAGAGGAAAAAAAAAAGATTATTTTCATCCATATACATGTTTGGAGGGACAGTGGTCTGAACAGTTGCCTCAACCAGCTGTAGGAAATAGTTTATTTCTGAAGTATGGCTGAAGGCATAGACGACTTCTAGAAATTTGGTAAGGTGTGTCAACACCTCTTTTAAAGGGAAACTTTTTTTCATAGGTGGTAATGGCATTGCAGAGTAGCAGAAGTTTATTACTGCAGCTGTTGTGTGCTGGTTTTACAGAACTAATTGAAGGAGTAACCAGGCGTGCTTGTAGTCCAGCAGATTTGAGGGGGCAGCCAACTATTAATTTAGTTCAGCTGCAGCCAGAGTAGATGTGTTCTCCCAGTTTTAATAAATGTCTTCCCATCACATGCACAGAAACTTTTAATTTGGATTCCTTTATAAATCATGCATTTGTGGCTGTTTTTCCCAAATGTGTATACACTTTTTTGAAGGTCACCTTCACTCATGTTTGGAGCTGGTGCTTTTAATGTAGTATTTTTGGTTTTGCACAAAAAGGCTGCTGACTACCTATTGTATGCTGTATTCTACTCTTTATCCTCTACTCTTTATCCTTAGGGATAAATACAGTGTAGCTTGCCACTGGTTTGCTGTATCGTAAATTCCTTATGTTCTTTAAGGTACAGGGTGGTTGTGCAGTATTAGAAGTTGTTTGATGGTGACATTTTTACTTTATACATCTTCCTGTAAACAGATTTAGACTTTGGCAGTTTGGGTCATCAGCAGGGTTAGGTTTTTAAGATGTACAAGCTCACTTCCCTATCTGTTGCCATAGCTGGTAACACACATCTGTGTTAACGTGGAAATGTAGGTCTCTGTCAATATTTAAATGTGTATTTGATTGATAGATGTCAAGAACTTGACCCTGTGAGTTCAACTCCAGACAAGAGGATTAAGGGCTTCGTGATAGCTGTATTTCACTAGGGTCACCCTTATTCTGTGGTTTTATCCTCAGACTTCCCTTTCTGCTCTCTTTTTCACATACTTGATCAGAAGTCAGGAAGGGGAAAAGACTGTGATTTTTGCAGTCTGTTTCCATCAACCTCTTTTCCTTTTTTTTTTTTTTTTTTTTTTTTTAATTCCCTTCCTATTGAATGTTCCTGACAGTTTCTTTCCCCCTGTACCTGAGGGCCAAGCGCGCAGCCCGGTGTCATGGCGCCTGATGCAAGAGCAGCCCTGACAACAGAGTGCCCTGTCTGTCATCATGAGTCACACACAGTCCAGTTTTTAGTGCTGTCTTCTAAGATGCAGATAGCATGTGATCAGTGAGGACACATATTTTGAAAGAATTTGGATACTAAATGCCTATCATATCTACTGAGGTGACGACCTCAGGTTTGGGGAGGGCAGTCCTCCAGATGTTTATAACTTGGCCAGATCTGGGAAGATGTTCATGGAGATAGCGAAAGACAGTTCCCAGCTCCAAAATACGTCCTTAACTGATTTTTTTAAGTTCAAAAAACCTGAATGTTGCAAGATTTTAATGGTTGTCTTTAGGAAATGTCTCTTTCTTTCTCCTTAGAGCTGTAGACCGAATGTTTTAAGTTCATCTTTCTGTGAAAAGGGCTGAAGTGATTTTAGTTGGAACATCGCACAAGCCTTCAGCCTGAAGCAGTTGAAGTTTGGCAAATTTTGTAAGTGAATATAAACAGGGACTTGTGATTGAAATGTCAGGCAATGTTGAGACAGCTCCATCTGCCATGTTTGAGACTAACTTGCCTTGCTATTTGATTATTAGTGCACAGGATACTATGATGGTGTTCTGTTTTCCCAGATGATGTTGCAAGGCCTCTTTTTTAGTAAAACTATGTCTAAAACAACCACATTTGAAAAACTTGTGGTATACATCTTCTTTTGATCTTCCTGTAAGTATACAAAGCACAAAAAGTCAAATCCTGTTAGACTTTTATCTTGTAAATTGAGTTGGAAGCCTTATAAAAGCAGCTCTCCACTTTTGGCTTTGTTTGTGACTCTTATAGGCAGGGCAATGTACTTAGAGAAGAATATATCTAAACATTTCATAAAGTTTAATGAAAAAAAAAAGTTCTTTAGAAGACAAGCTCCACCCAGTCTTTACTATCTGAACCAGTTTTTTTTCCCGCATCTAAGCATTTTTATTAGAAATTATCTTGAAAAGTGATTCCCTTACTTTGAAGTTTTATGAAGGTAAAAAATGTTCTGATTTCCAGAGTGTTGAACTAGCATATGTGTATTATAAATGACCTCTGTAGGCACCTACTCATCTGTTTATCTTGGTAGACTTCAGGAGTGGTGGGTCAAACTGCTTCCAGCTTCCAGTGGTGAAAGGGTTGCTGAATTCAGGCTTTTTTTTCTATGGGAAAATCTGGCCAGTTTTTAATGAGTGTTTCTGAAATTTACTGTAAGCTTAGAAAATACACTTTTTTTAAAAAAAAAAAAACAACCCAAACTGCTATTATTACAAATGATACTAAAGCTGTAGTCTTGTAAATGTCTGACCTCTTTTCAGTTTGTTTCTGAACGCTGGACAGTGTTCTGCATGTGGTCTGTGTCATTTCTTCTCTGTCTGCAGGCCTTCGGAAAACCTATACAGAAGCATAGAAGGAGATGGAGGGGTCAGAAATGTAGAGACAGGGTAGCCAGGTGGCTAAGATAAGAGATTGGGGTTGCGAGCAGTTTATGTATTCCATCTTCAGGCTTAACCTGCCTTCAGAAAGCAGCCTGGGAGTTGAAGGCTATGGTCTGCTCCTTGATGAGTTTGCCACTCACCCGTGATGGTATAAGGGAAATGACAGGAATGTAAAGTCAAAGAAACTTGGTTTTGCAAACACTTAGGATATGTTGTAAAAGCAGGGGCAAGGAAGGTAGGGAGGTTTAGCCAGACAAGCTACTTGGTAGTCATAAAAACTTCTGTATATCATATTTAGTAATAAAAATACACAAAAGCTAGTTCTTTGCATGGTTTATGGTGTTTTTTTTCCCCTCCCCCTCCTGCGTCATAGTTTTTTGTATCCCTTTGCTTGTTTTGAGACTCAAATGTAAGTGGAAATCCTGAGTCAGGAAGAGGAGGCTATTTATTAGCCCCGCTTCTTCCTCATCAGCTCCTCTGAGATGATTTCTTAAGTGCTGGAAGTGAAGGACCTGGTCGTTACTGTAGCCTTCATCGTTTGAGACAACCTTTTGGGACTCACTTTCTTATGCCTCTTGCTGAATCATAATGAAAAACAGTGGATGATTTCAGCATCATTTGTAGGAAATAATCTGAGTCATACTCAGATTATTCAAAAATCTGCAAGCTGCTAATTTATTCTAAAAAAAAAAAAAAAAAAAAAGGATCAAAAAAGTACTCCAAACAGCCATGGGGCTGCCTGTTTCCTTAGTGTGCCAACAGGCAGGCTTTTATAACAAATCTGCAGAAAATTAAGTACCCAGCTGAGTGTATTAGTGTCTTGCATAAATGGATGACATGTGAGAAAAAAAATCTGTTGTGACTTGAAAAAGTTTGTCTGAAGTAGACTGTTGAAAGACATTAGTACTTGACTTTTGAGGGATAGCATGGAGAAGGCCTTAGTCTTGACTGGATGCTTTTTACTGGACACGCTTGCTATAACTGCATATTTTCCAGATACAACTTGATGGTTCGGGAACTGTGCAACTTGCAACAAGGATGTTGTGGATAATGTTTAGGATTATCCTTAAACTCCGTCAAGTCTTTGTTACTGCAGCAAATTCACATTAAGAAATGTAGGACCAGCTGATGGATAGAAGCCTTTTTATCTCTTGTGAGAAGTTGTGTGGCACTTCTTTCAGGGTTGAAATGCTAAGTATCTAGAAAAGTTTGTTCTTACTTTCTTTTGAATCCCATCCAAACAGAAAAATTCTTCGTTCGTTATTTTCCTTAGGAATAACGATGGAAGCTGGTAAGGAGTTGTCTGTGTAAATTTGCTCTTGGTAATTAACCAATATGCTTTTTGGTACAAAATGAATAGTATTTTGCAGACTGGTTACCTAAGGCTCATGATTAGCTAGCATGAAAAGCTTTTTTTTTTGATGGATGGCATTTTCTTTTCCAAGTCAGAATTGTGATTTAACTACTTTGTGGTTTGAATACCACAACTTGCTAGACAAATTTTTTGTCTGATAAGCAATGAATGTATAACACATGTTACTTTAAATACAAAAATCTTGATCATAGGTTGTTTTCAACCATGGTACTCATTGGGTCTTTATGTCAAGAATTAATTGATCTAGGTACTGTGCAGTCTTTGCTCTAAGGATCCTATCATTCAGGTAGATGAAACATGAAAGCTGCGTGGAGACTTTCAGATGAAGAAAGGGTAGGAGTAACAGGTGAATACTGAGATAGCAACGACCAGTATGGTAGGCGGTAATTTCACTGTCAGTAGTATAACTGCCGATAAACAGGCATTGCAGATGTGAGGGTAAAAACGATACAGATGAGGATAATGAAGCAGTTTTGGTTTTGCAGGAGGAAAAAACAACCATGACTGAAAATGAGCAGTGAAGGCATACACAAAAAGTATACTGTTTGGGAACTTTCTGCCCTGATGTGTGCATGATTACCTAATACAGGGAATGTGTTATTTCTCTCTTTCCGGGTATCTTCTCTATAATAATTTGTAGTCTACTTTGAGCTAACTTTTATTTGGCACCTCCTTAAAAATGCTCACTTGTGGACCTTTTTTTGCTTTTTTTTTATGTCAGTGGAGTGTTTTGGCCTGACAGTTGGAAAGACAGTGATGTAATCATTTGATATTGACGACACTGTCATTTTTGCCTTGTGTTTTACAGAACATGAGTTAAAAATTACAGAATATATTCCACAAGAGGAACTGTTATATGGGTAAAGGTAACAGTACCTACCTGTGTTGCAGCTGAACTATAAGGTTGTTTTACTAGGTGAGGCTTATCGTGAGGTGAATTTTATTTGATGAGGTTTTTATTTGCTGTGAGTAACTCCTGAGTATAGCATGCCCATGCTGTTCATCATCTCATTAAAACATGTAAAGGGAATCTCAATGCCACTATGGCCAGACATTGTCTTGCAGCAGCATGTGGTAAAATTCCTTGTGCAGTGGAAGGATTTCCAAGACGGCTGCTATCGGAGCTGGAGCACAGCATGGGCTGAGGAGTTCCAGAACGTCCTGTATGCAGAAGAGCCCTGCGCTACACTTGAATTCTTAAAATATTTTTGCTTTTTCTAACACAAATACTGATTTAAAAGGTTTTTGATGAACTAAGGCTGAGGCAATCTGTTCTCTCCTAAGCTCTTTCTGTGATTCTTCTTTGCAACCAAGCATTTAATAATGATGCTAATGATTTTTTTTCTTTACTTAAGTCTGGATGAATGCTTGTTTTTAGAAATTCTCTAATTCAGTTCTGACCCCTCCAAGGTTGGGGCATGTTTAAGCCTCTGCGAGCCAACCCAAAGCATTCCTTCTCATTCATGCATCCCCAGTTGTAGTAAACCCTAGAGGAGGATGTGAGGATGGGGAGATTCCTCGTGCAGGTCATTAAGCTCTGGGTGGTCTTCTGGCTGTGCTCAAAAGGAAAATCAGTATTTGTTGTGCTTGTAGTAATAATTCCAGTGAATTCACTTGCAGAGAAGTTTGAGCAGGAACAGCAGGCTTCAAAACACACTGTAAAAAACATTTCATTGTTTAATTTATTTACTAGAAATGCCAGTGGAGATTCTGGTGTGCACAAGAGACCTTGTGGTCTGAGTAAATCTCCTGTGCCACTGTTGATATCCGCAGTGTAGTGTCACTTCAGATATACAGAGGCAATTTAGTTCAGTCGCTCTAATACATCGTTCCCAGAGGGGATGCAAATGGGTGTTGAATGAGTTTCACCCTAAGGAATAAATGATTGTGCAGAACTATGCTGCAGCAGAATAGACTTCTGTTGTGCAGCTTACATGTTCTGCAAGCTTGAAAATGCTTCCTAAAGTAAGTTGCTATGAGACTTAAGCTCCAAAGTTCAAGATAGTAGTGGTACAGGATATATTCTCAGTTTCCAGGTCTGTGGGTTTTTGTCTGTTTGGGATCAGGCATACATAGGAACCTTTCTTACAGTCAGGATCTCAATGTAATTCAAATTAGATAAAGTTGCAAGCATCACTGATGATTAAACCCAAGTATAATTTTTCTGTTAAAAATCATTACATTTTGTTTTCTGCTTATATTGCCACTTTATATACTTGAGATGCAGTTTTCTTTATTTCTTCCCAGCCTAGAGGAAACTTGTTTTCTTAGCCTGTAAGCTTGAATATTCCCAAAAACAAATTGAGGAAAAATGATTATGCTGGTGTTCTTTGTCTTCCATTTCTTTCGCCCTTCTATCAACTAATTTTTTTTTTTTTTTTTGAGATTTAACACACCTCAGTGTATGCCTATGCTGGTTTTTTTATTTTTGAGCTAGGTTTAAACCAACTAACTTGAGGATGAGAACCAGAACAGCAGCAGTCATTCTGAGCAAGATGCAGGCTGGCAGGGAAGGTAGCTGATGTATGTGAGAGCGCATTTTGGCAGTTACACTTTTTAACTTTTGTCATGACAAAAGCCTCCCTGTATTTCAAGGTCTTAGATGTTTGTATTGAGCAAAACAGAGGAACCTGGGGAGGCAGTTCAAATTAATTAGACAAGTTAGAATTGTTTTCTTAGGGCTTAAAGTTGTTGCTTGAGATATTTGTGTTAGAAATTCCTTCCCTGACAGGTACAAATAAACGTTTATTGGATGTGATGGTAGAGAGAGATGCCCCTGCAAGCTCTGGCATTTCATCTTGTACACGGAGCAAAGGCGTGGGAGTCCAATATGCTGATTATAATTCCTAGGTCTGAAAAATGTTCATTTGTTGATACCCTGCAGTTAGCGTCTTCTGGACGCAGGCTGGAGGGGAATCTCTGTGGTGATGCAGGTATGTTTGCTGTTTTGCAGATGCAGAAACTGGGGTACGTTAAAGTGACACAAGCTGGTGGGTAGCAGAGTGAAATACTGTCTTTAATCTGTGCGCTCTGATTTACAGACATGTCTTTTAATGCCATTACTTACCAATAAGTATTATGGGACTTTGATCTGCTTATGTGTAGGGTTCTGAAAAGCTCTGGTAAACTTTCCTGCTCTGTTTTTAGTATGTTGCTGTGCCAGTAAAGCAACAGATGAAAATGACAATGTCCCGTGACTTAGACTGAACTTAATTCCCTTAAGCTTTCAAAGGAAGCAGGCTTTGAGCTAAGGTGCTCGTTTGCAGGCTGAAGCAGCTATGTGCAGTTACAAGTATCTTGCTGCTGCTTCTGACAGCTTCGGAAGGGGTAGAGAGGCTTGATCTTCCGCCTGAGTGGCCGTGCAGTCTGCCACAACTCCAGTGTTGAGTTTGGCAGGTCTCAGTTGAAGATACTTACTGTAATGTCATTTACCAAGAGTGAATTACGTAGCTCCAGATTTTTGTAGTGTTAAAGAAATGAACTAAACCAGGGAGACTTCTAACTTGATCTTGATCATATAGCTGCTGCTGCTGCTCATGCCACAGGCCTTTCATAGACCAGTTCCTCCAGAAGCATCCAGGAGGTAATTCCAGCCTGGATCATGCAAGGGACAGCTGTTTGTTCCAGCTGACGGACCTAAGCTTTGTTGGATGGGTGGGTGGGTGGTTTTATTAGGATTTGGTTAAGAATCTCAGTTCATCTTGTCCTGGTGCAGACTTTAGAGGCTATGTCTCCAAACCAGAATTAGTTTGGGAAGGATGTCCCCACTGCAGAGCCGTACTTGTATCGGACTTGAGCTAATGCTGTGATAGCTTAGGTGGCCCACCAAGCAGACAAGGTGCTGTTTGGTTTATTTACATGATCTCTTTTCAACTGGACTATCGATCTGTCCCAGCAAGTAAGTATCTGCATTAGAGTAACCACAGTGTGCATTTTGGTCTGTCTTATTTCAGCTCATGGTAACAAGTGTATCACCATGTACCATGCACTCCTTGAGATATTTTCCTAACTGTTGCCTCTCAGACCTTTTGAAGGTCTGCCACACCTTCAGGCAAAGAACAAACCCATTCAAATATATATATAAAAAAAAAGAAGGGGGGGAAAAAAAAAGCAACACCAGAATTTTTCACTCCTTGCTTTACTGAAGGATCCACTTTATGTAGCATTACACACTGATGTTTATATAGCCTGCTTTGTTTTTGTTTGGGGATGTTCAAAGGGGACTTCAGTGTTGTAGTGAAATGTGAGACATGTGGATGAACAGCTGACTGGAAGTTCAAAAGCAGTTGTATAGAATGAAAGCTGGTTTATTTTCCATGTGCCAAGAATCGGTTTTGTTTTATTTAGATGAAACCAGATTATGGCATTGAAAACCCAAGTGTATTAACATTCTTACATGAAGCAAGTTGGGAAGCAATGTTACAGTTGAACTAATTGTTAATTATATAAATAGTTTTCCCGCATGTTTTTTAAGACTCCAGGAATGCTTTGTGATACAATAGATTTAGGTAATTTTTATTCTGAGGGGGGAAATAGAGCAGTAAATGAGGTAGGAATGAAGATACTAAACATGGGGGTTTCTTCACTTGGGAGCATGCTTAAAATTGATTAAATATTTGCTTTCAGGCATTTAATCTTCGTCTTTAAGGCATGGACATGCTAACTGTCTTTCTCCTTAGGGCTTGTTGTAAAACTCTATTCAAACCTTTTTGGTGCCCTACATAGCGGGTAATGCTATGGAGGATCAGCATCCCTCTTTTGTTGAGGTCCTGCTTTTGTCCTGTTGTTCACTTGATATAGCCAGAAAGAAGGGCTAATGGTTGCTGAATAGTGGCTTGTGATGAATTTGAGCATTGGGCTTTTCCAATTCTGAGCCTTTCACTGTCATTGCTGACAATAATCTACTGCTGCTGTGCTGGTTAAAAAAGAAATAGATTTAAAAAGAAATAACAACCCTGTTCTCTGGGGGAAGAAAAAAAAAAAGGAATCTCTGTTGGTTTTTTTATTATTGGGGAAAAAAAAAAAACCCAAAATTGAATTGTTTTGTAAGGAAGATGGGATTTTTCCATTTAGATATTTCAAATTTTACTCTGTGGCATGTTCAAAGAGTGATTTATAAAGAGTCTGGGATTAAAAAAGAAAAAGCTTGGTGACTTTTCTAATCTTTTCGACCTTTCTCTACTCTGCAAAGGTAAACATAAACCAACTGAAATCTGGTTAAAAAGGGGGGCGGGGGGTGAGAGCGGGAAAGCTACCCTCTCCTTGTGTCCCAGAAGAGAGTACCTGTGTTTGCACTAATGCAGATTATTCCCATGTGAACATCTTAAGGTCTACCTAGGCAGCTACCTTATCTGTAACTCTTAAATTCCAGGTAACTGATTACCCTGTCTGAGATGATTTCAGGCTTTACCTGGGTACAGCATTTGTAGTGAATTGCTGCAAGAGTGGAAGGTGGTTAGGAGGCGCTACCCTGGGGGAAAAAGGGGTTGTTGGGATGGGAGAGTTACTCTTAGGAGTAGGCATTAATGAGAGCAGCTGCAAAGACAAAAAATACCACTGCAAAACAACACACAGTGTAAGCATCTTGAGGAACAGTTATAGTTTCTCTATTTTTTGAACTGTACCCTGGGGGATTCCTTTTGGGAAGGAAAGTGTTAAGACATGTTATCCTATTTTTGTGCGAGTAATGTTTCAAAAAACTGGAGAAGTCACATTTAGCATTTCTGCTATTAAAAAACATATCTTGTTTGGCAGACTTTTTGCACTCAAATAACTCTTGTTGGTGTGATACGATGTGTTAGATTTACAGCAATGGACCCACATTCTCTAATCCTCCTTTCTCCTGCTGTTAAATTGTTTAAGCTGCTCTCTCCCAAAGATTGCATGGACATGAGTTAAATACGCTATGGTTCTATGTATTGCATATTCCTAGATGCATGACAAAGAAGAGTCATGAACAAATGTCTAGAGCGATCATACATTTACTTCAGGTTTTGCATCTAGTAGGCAACGCTGCGTCTGCAGAGGATGCTGTAACAAACAGATGACGCCCATCCACTGTACAGTATCAGGAGGTGATGGGTATTCAGTTGAGATCTGCCCTTTTGAGCAGGGGAGTGGGACAAGCACACCCGAGATGCCTGTATTATAAACTTTGTTTCGAAGACCCTGCAGAAGTAAATTACTTTTTTCAGTGCCTCTGATTCCACTTTGGTAGGACAGTTTTTTTTGCTTGCCTGCTGGACACTGAGCCACGTTGTTCCTCAGAAGCGTTTTGCTGTGAAGATTTAAACCACTGTAATCCTTTGCTGAACAGTTTTTAGTATTTTCCTTCAGTAAGAATAGCTTCAAGCTGTTCTGTGAAACTGTTGCCACAGGATGGGGCTGTTGCACTGCCCAAATATGATCTGTCACTTAGAAGAACTGCAACCAAGCACTGTTTTCAGTGCTAACCTTAAAACTACACTCCGGTCACTTTTCTTTATTATTCACCAGTCCATGTAGTATGGCCTCAGTTTATCCACTTTCAAGAGGTAGGAAATTTGGAGTAAGGTGTTGTTGGCTTGCTGAGTGTAGATCAACTTTGTTTCTTTTAGAAAAGGCAGCTTTGCACCATATGACAAGCCCAGGTAGTGAGGTAATAATCCACATAAAGGGGATTTGGTTCACGTATCACAGAATATGTTAAATATTAAATTTGGGGGTTTTTAAGTCTTTATTAAATCCATATTTGTGTTTTAGAAATGTGCCAAGAAGCGTTCTAATGAAGCAGCACCTGGGGGTTAATAAATGATATCATGAATCCATTCTGATTGCCAAGAAAGATTTTAATAAAGGAAGCCATGCCCAGGATTGACCGTTTCATCCATGAGGAATAATTGTTTTGTTTCCATATTTATTTTATTGGTTGGTTAAAACAAGTTTGCTTATGAGCATCAAGTCCTTTATGATTGTCCTGCATATTTTTGTGTACCATTTGCATGAAGAGCTAGCCCTCACTAGGTCTGCTGATGCAAATTTTAAGAGTGTGAGAGGTATTATTTTGATTGCATGAAGAGCTCCCATCTTCTACTGCCTTTCATATTCATCTCATCCTCTGTTCCCTCTTCTCCTCTCCTCAAACATTCAGGGTGAAGTGAAGTCTGAAGAGGGGCCAGAATGGAATATACTGCGTGATGACTTCATGATGGGAGCATCTATGAAAGACTGGGACAAGGAAAGCGATGAAGATGGCAATACTGAACAAGGAGGTGGTCTGAAACAAGATGATGAGAGTGACTGAATGAAACTGAAAACCATTCAAGATAATGTTTTATCTTCTTAACTTTGGTTAAAAAGTCGACATTCTGTGAATGTACAACACTTGGAGGATGTCTCCTTTTTTAAAAAAAAGGACTTGCACAACTTTGGAGTGTTTTCTCCTCCATGCCAAACTTTTATTTAATATAGCTTCATTTGCTATACTGAAATCCTGAAATATTTTCCAAAACATGTATAATTTTCAACATATTTCCAAAACATTTTGTACAGTCAAAATAGTGGCACCTGCCCAATGAAAGAAAGATTTTGCCAAGGTCATTAAAAGTTTATACATTAGTCATGGCAATTGATGTATTAGTGTGCCTGCATTTCCAAATCAGTGTTGCACTTTGAAAAATTGTTAGCAATTCGCAATAGAAATGGCTTACAATAAACACAGAAATGCCGTCACCTTGTAAAGTTATCGGACTCCTATAGAGTCTTTACTACTTTGGCCAGGAAAGGTTTTGTAGATAATAAAGAAAAGTAACCATTAATGTGATAGTTCTGGTTTTGGAGCTTTAGTTTGATTGGAGACAACTCTGGAAACATAATTGTAAAGAGAGACACTTGACCCTACTGATTGGCTTTTATATTTATGTAGATATACGTACGTATGTTTTTTCCATTGCAAGTCTGAAGTTGTATAAGCTGAGAGACTGGAAAGAGAGGAAAGGATAGCGGTTGCTGTTGTTTTTGTTGGAGGAGGGAGGGCTTTTCTAGCAATACCACATAAAATTGTATTCAGCGTTGCTTCATTTGCAGTTCTGGTGTTCTGGCCTTTTTCAGAATGGAGCCGGACCTCCGAGATACATCCTGTGGGTTTAGTCAGCCATAATGCTAACTCCCCAGGTCTGTAAAGGGTCCCACAAAAGCCCTTCCTCTTAGATGCGTACTGTAACGGTACCAAATTTTGGAAGACATCTGTAACACCGTTGGCTTTGTTTAAGCTACAGGAATTTCTCCAGATTAGTTGTTTGGCTGTGAAGGTGCAGAAGCTAATGTACATAATACAAATACGTTCTATATACAGAAGGAAGTGTGCTGTGATTAAGGTGCTTCTCTAAATGAGAAGCTGGGGTTGCATTGTGCTGCCTTCACTGTTCCAGACTGGCTGGCTGATGCTGTGTCATTTGTTTAACTTAGCAATGTGAAGAAAATGCCTTGGGGCCTATTAATTGATACTTAAAATACATAGTACTAGTCTGTCTGTTTCTGCAGATGTCGTACGTACAAGCCTTTCTTTGTACCTACTTATATGCAAGATAGGATTAGGAGCGACTTTCAAATTTTCAATATTGAAATGTGTGGTAGGACAGTGGATTTAGATTTTCCTGATGAAGGTGTTGAGGAGGGGAGGGGATTTGAACTTTGTGTACACTGCAGGATAAAAAAAATATAGACACAGAATGGCAGAGAAACCCATCCTAACAACTGGCAACGGTTGTGTTATCCCTAGCCTATTCATCTGGTATATATTGTAGCATAATTCTTTGAGGAGAACTCAAAGCTAACAGCAGAAATGTTTAGATTTTCAAGCTGTTTTGAGTGTTAAACGTATTAGATATCTGAGGAGACATTAGTTTGTGGCCTGATATTTATTATCACAAATGAAGGCATACACCCAAAATATCAAGTGGCAAAACCACAGAAGTTTGTCATATGGTTATCCCAGCTTCTGGAGGTTAGACGTCTGTATAGCTGTTCAGTGAGAGTGGCATCTCATTAGTGCAACACAAAAATACACTACAATGAATTTTGAGTCTATGAAGTAGCGTAATAGTCTCATCTGACACTGCTTTCTCTCTCTGTGTTCAAAAATTACATCAGCACCCTTAAATCTACAGTCGTTCTCTAGTTTGGTATCACCAGTCTCTGTCTGAGATCAAATTTTTGGAAAATAATCTAGTTTTTTCTTAGGAACTATGACATCCTGAGGTGATTATTAAAAATTTCAAAATACTTTCAGAATACTTCTAGAATACTTGGGCACTTGAGTTTTATTTGTGCATTTTTGAAGCAATGTTTTGATTAAAGCACTGAAGTGTCACTTCTGTATTTAAAAAAAAAAGTGGAATGTAGCAAAATTGCTAAAAATATCTTGAGTTTCCATTTCAGAGTGAGCAGCAGTACTTTTTGTCTATAAGTGGAGAGCATTTCTTGCCTTTTAAGAAGCATAATACTCATATTTTTATGTGGTTTGGATTTTTTTTTTAAATTTTGACACTGTACCTTGCCTTTGCCTTGTCCTGTGGTTGTGTCATATGCAGAGAAGCTCCTAGAATAACTTGAATTGGTAATTACCTCCAAAAGAGAAATAAGCTCACAACTCTTATGGTGGGTGGGAACAGTATATTTTAATTTTAGGGATTTGATGGCCCATTTATTTCACAAGCTTTGTTTTAATTGACTAGCAATTCAAAGGAAGAGCTTGACCCTGTTGGGTCCAGGCACCTTCCAGTCTCCTCTGTGAGCGGTGGGATCGGCTGCCCTACCCGCTTTTCCAGTAATGCTCTTCCTTTTTGATAGCTACCAAGAACAACGTCCAGCGGCTTTTCCCAGCCATCAGAGTGCTCGGTCTGTTTTGCCTGCTCCCATGAATATCTCTGCTTAAGCAAAGCTGTGCCGCTGCCCTTCATTCCAGAGAGCATGAATCATCTCAACTTTGTATATTTCTGTACCTATCTATATAAAGCCAATAAGGATGGGGTGGTTCCAGTTTTGTTAGGCTTCAGGCCAGCTCCAGAGTATGTAGAGTTTAATATTCTATGGATTGTATGCAAAGCAACAAAGTTTAGTTTAATAAGAGAAGGCACGGGGTCAGCTCTTCCCGTATCTCCCATCCTCTGGTCTAATTTCTCTTCACATTAATTGTGCTAACTTTTTTTTCAGCAAGGAAAGCATGAGTTGGCCTATGAGGGGGGGGGGGGAAAAGGCACTTTTCTTCAGCCTGCTGTTAGGGAAACACTTGGGAAGTGATGGTGGAATATCCTTGTTGTGCCTGATGCTACTGCACCACGGCATCTTTCTTCCCTGCTAAAAAAGGGAGGGAAGAGCTCCCACTTCTGCAGCTGGGAGGCAAGTTCTCCTGGGCTCACAAGTTGAGCAGAACAAAGGAGCTGGAAGCTGCTGCTTAGGGCCTCTGCAGCTTCCTAGTGGAGATAGGGCTTGTGTGTGTGTGTGTGTTGTTTTAAAGAGAGAAACAAATTGTTTGGAGGCCATAACAGTGTTTTGACTTTCTGATGCTTCCAGAAGGTGGTGGTCTGTAAAGCCGCATCTGTTCAGAGCTGGCTCGGTAGCCGTCTCCAGGGAGGAAGGCAGAAGTCATCTGGCACACAACGCTCTGCGCAACTTAAAATGACAAACTCATTCTTATGAAATGAGTCCTGGCATGGTTAATATCCACACAGAACAGTCATCAATGTTGTTCGCTTCCAGCCCCTGCTAATTGCTCAATGATTCCTTCAAGACTTGCTGAGGTAAGGAGTAAGAGGGCCAGGAGAAGGCCTGAAGTAGCAAAGACTCTTAGGATCCTGTTAAATAGAATCCTAGTGCTAAATAAGACATTAAACTTAGACTCTAGGGCCTCAGTGATAGACACTGGAGACTGGGCAAGTTCTTGGTTAACAGATGGTGGAAAACTGTCCATTTCCTTTACCGTTACTCTAAAGCAGTGGCTTTTAACCTCTTGTCCGTATGTAAACCTCAAAGGTTTCACCTCTGTAGATGATCTAGCAGATGAGGGCTTTTCCTTAATCATTCTTTTTCAGACAGATAGGGGTGGCTGATATTTCTTAGACAAAGCATTTTGTTTTCAAATGCATCTTTTTAATTGCTTTTCTGTCTTTAGGGATATGTTGCAATAAAACTCCAATCAAACTGCATAGCTTCAACGCCAAAGATGCTTGTGTTTGTGTAATGCTTCATCCTCTGAAACTATTTCTTTTTGTTTAAATCCATGTGTTTAATCTGTTGGATATCAACTAGTATGAATTAGGACACTTTCGTCAAGCCTTCAGATATGACCTCATGAGCATAAATGGCTTCCAAGAGGCACTTTGGAAGGTGACTTTAGGAATACTTGTAAAAAGCGTTATTTCTTCACAGTGCCTCGGTCGTTTCAATAGCCCATTCTCTCATGCCAGTGAGTGAACTTTTTGAGCATTATTTTGCAATGCGTTCTTAGTGTTTCTTAATTCTGTTTTCAGTATATGTGTTGTTAATTGTGAACTGCTAACCAGGATCAGACTTGCATTGGCATTTGATAGCACTAGGATTTCCTGCAAACAACAGTGTTCTCAGAAGTGCCTAAACAATTAATAGGAATAGTTCACTTAAGAGACACTGGTTACACTTACCAGAAACTTAATGCATAGTTTAGAAATAGTTAAATATGCAACCTGCTGATGTTATGTATGAATCAGGTCTTTAAGTAATGTCTGTTACAGGCACATATGATCGTAAGTAGAAGGTAGCAGAGGGTTGTTTGCCATAGTTTTAAAACCTGGCTCAATATTGAAGTACTTGAAGATTGTACTAGCCATTTGCGAGATCTTTATAAACTGCTTTATGAATATAATCTTGGATATTATGAATGAGGGCCCTTGGCTATTCAATGACTTTGTTGCTTTTAACTTTGTCTTTCTCTCCCAGTTACGGACATTCCCATTCTCGTTCAAAACAGAAATGCATACAAGTGTTGCTTCATCCAAGCAAAATGGTAGTGAAAACCTTTCTTGATTATGTGGATATTTGGTTTTGATTATTATCTTGTGTACTTACTGCATTGACTTTCAGGTTGTGTACGGTTTATCTAAAGAGGATTTTCTTTGTTTTTCAAGTGATCCATAAATTGCAAAGTTAGTGGGCTGTGATGTTTTGGAAGACTAGGAAGTTGTGGTTAGAAACACAGGTATCAACAATCCTGGGCTTCATTCCTGCTCTGCCACCAGCAGAGATTTCCAAGAGTATGCTTTTAAGCAGTCTTATACTTAGGGCATCCTATGTCCAGGGACAGATATTGGTGTGGATCCCTTTCAGGAAGGGTGCCCAAAGTCAGGCAGCCGAATGAAAGCTGTTGCTAGAGGGCTGAGCACCTGAGCTCACCGCTCTTTGTCACTGCGGCTCTGACGTACCTGCCCTGAGCATCCATACAGTCACCACCTTGCGGTGCCCCTTACAGATGAGGGGGGATCAAACCCACCCTGTTAGCTTTCCACCATTCTGTAGGTCTGCTTCCTTGTTTACAATCCCAGTGACTTTCAAAAGACCTTAAGGTTCATAAGTAAAGGATGTTGCACGGCTACGTGTTGGTAACAACAGTGTGGGTTTGTATGCTGTTGGGTTTTAGGTGCGTGAAATACTTGGCAGTACCTGCTGAAACCCTGTTACGTGCCTATGAATTTCTTTAATTGAAAAAAGACTTTATAAAATTCTGAAGTGGGTGTCACTTCGTGGTAACAGAAAAAGACTATGAAGATTTCTGAGAATCTTCAGGCAAGATCCTCAATTTAAGGGCTTGTTACTCTGCCAAAGCAATGCGTTAGACCCAAGTATAAATACACTTCCAGTTAAAATATTGATCAGACAAATCCAGCTTTGAGATGATACAGTGCCATTCATTCTTGCAGACTGTGTAAGCAATGGGACCAGTCAGGCCTTGCAAGATGTTGAGCACCTTTCTGACGTCGTACAAGCACAATCAGCAGGTCAGATCAGGATTGCCAGTGCCACTGCTATTCTCTTCATCAGCTGTGTTAGCTACTTTTATTCGTCCTTTTTTAAACTGCTGGAGCATTCTTTTATTTAAAGTTATGGTGTCATTGCGTAGAATTAAAGTGGAAGTGAAATACATTTTTTTGTAAAGAAGATAGTTCAAGTAAGAAGGGAAACGAATTATTTATGTCTTTCTATATTGTCAATATTATGGTTACCAGAGGCAGACTGTTTGTTGTCTCATTCACTTCAGTAACTGTTGAAGCACATTGCTGGACCATCTGCCCTGTGACAAATTAATTTCTTTTAATGTCTTAAGAGACTGGAGTGATGGGTCGGGCCCTTTCTGTGAGATGGTACTGGGTCTGACGTCTGCATTGTCAGTCAGTGTGCGGGCTCTTCTAAGCTCTGACTTACCTGGTGATGAGGTGGATGTTCAAATGACGCATAAATTTGTGAGAGTGGGAATTTCAGCTGTCAGTCTATATTCAGGATGGAGAAATTTAGAAGTTAATGTCCAAAATACCAATTCTGCTTTGATATGTTTAATGAAGATAGTTCTCCCATTCTTGGTATGTGGTGTTCTTTAAATTTTTGTTTGTGCAATACCTTTCTCTCTTTTTTTCTAGAAAATACACGCCTCTTAAATTTGTGGAAAAACACATCAGTTCTTTTGATCTTATAAAGATCTTTATCCTTAAGCCACGGCCCTCCTTGAACAGAAGGGAAGTAATTGCTCTCAGGTTCTCCTCCTGCAGAGCGCCTCACCGAGCATGCTCCCGATGCAAACACCCAGCTGGGGGATCACCCTGCTGTTAGAGGCTCCCCCTAAAAAGGGTTGCTGCACAAACCCCTCCTCGGGAGGCGCGCGGCCGGACGGGGCACCGCACTCAGCCCCGGGCTGGGCCTGGGGATGTGCAGGTGGTGCTGCTCCTCAGCTTCCCAAGCGCAGGACAGACCCAAGCCAGTGGCTTGTTCTAGATCTGGCTCTAAATAACCTGGATCTAGCTCTAAATAATCTAGATCCAGCTCTAAAATTGGCACAGAATCAAAAAGCATTCCGTTATGACCAAGTGTAAAATTCCTCCCTATATTCCCAGCCACGTGCTGAGCAGTGTTTCACCTCTGCATGGACAGGCTAAGGATGCCAGTTCCCCCAGCGTTCAGTGCCGTTGTACAGAGCAGCCTTCGGGATGACACAACGGCGTGGGCTTTACATCACGTTCTGCTACAGGGAGACGAATCCTGGCTGAACTGAAATGGATCTTTCTGTTCCATTTCTAGATTGAGTCACCAAGCTCAAACCATCTCGCTGGAAGGGTGTAGGTCCATCGGCCACTCGAGAATACTGCTTTCATTGATTTCAGTAGCCAGGCATAGAAAACAGGTTTAAAAACTGTGTAAGGCTGGGAGGAGAAGGGAGAGTGGCGATACAAAGACCTTCTCCAGAGCTGGTTTTGTGAGTGCGGCACAAAACCTTAATATTGCATGAGTGGTTTTGGTTTTTCTTCCCTGAAGTAATACAAAGCAAAGCATTGCTTTCTCTAAACTGGCTAGAGTCATCTTGAACATGTGTTGCTTAAAAGCCATTACATTTATGAAGCTGTATTAGCTGCTTAGAGCTTTTCTTCTGTGCAGACTGTAACCAGGAGTTTGTGAAGAGGACAGGATCCCAGACCCAAGGCTGTTTGGTTTTTGTAGCTGCCGAATATGACATAAAATCCTGCATTACTGGCTGGCCCATTTCAGAAGTTGCTGCCAGTTCATCTTGCTCTGTATGGAATCTTCTTAAATCTCCCGCAGTGCAATCTGGGTGCATATTCCAACTTGTTACGTAATTTTAATTTGTTGGATAAACTCCTGTGGATGCTCTGTTAGGAATACAATGTTTATAGATATCATTTGTGTGTTACTTGATGAGGTATAACCCAAATCATCACTGAGCAGTTCAGAAGTAGAAGGGAACAGCTGTAATACTGAGAAAGATGCAGGTCAGGAGTTCAAACATTGAGATTAAAAGGCTGAATTTACTGTCTTTACTTTGTCATGCTTGCTATAAGTAGATGTCAAGACCTTCTGGTATATAAACCACCACACTTATATTTATCCCTTTTTTTTTGTTTGTTTTATTATTTTTATTTTTAGTTCGTGAATCTGATCACTTTCCTCTGCAGATATTTAAGTCTTACTGACTTTAGTGGAACCAGGATTTCCTGTGGTGATTAAAACCACAGGTGTTAGGATTAAGGCAGGCCCTTTTTTTTGGTGGTGGTACATAGACTAAAACTGGAACAATACAGAGAAGATTAGCGTGGCATCCTCAGGACTGACAGGCAGATTTGGAAGAGCACATGAGGGGATCAAACTCTGGGAGGTGTAACCGGGGGGGGATAGAACTTCTCTGGCATTCACAAAATTTTTATCAAGACTTAGAGATGATTTAAAGATGGGAATTGGCTGTTGGAAACAGAAACCTCTTTGGATGCGGCATTGCGTGCAGTCTTTATAGAAAACGTGTATATTTTTAGGATGGGCGGTTTAGACCACTGATCGCTGCATGCCTTCCCTACACCCCCTAATGTCCAGCTGCGCTTTTTGGAGAGAGGGCAACTTTACTGCAGGGGAGCTATTTTCTGGGCTGTCACATCCAAGCCGTGTAAGATGGGGATGATAGCCCTAGCACTGAAATGCAGACTAATGGTCACGTTCCTTTCTGTTCCCTTTTTCCTCTTGTCCAGAAGACTTTTTCGTTGTTGTTGTTTTGGAGGGGGGGAGTTATTCTAAGGGAAGTTCCTTTTTTTTTTTCCCCCCAATTGTATTCTAGATATCTTAAGATACAGTTTTAAACAGACTATACACTGCTGTGTGGATATTAGCTTGCTGTAATACTGTTTTCTCACTTGATGGTGGAGGTGGTGCCATTCCGTAAGATCACAGAGGTGGCACCTGAATGGCTTTTTGGACCAGATCCTGTTGGCTAATCTCTTGTGATTGTTTCCATTGAAGTTACTAAATCTATTTGTAGAAACGAGAACTTTCAGGGGTTTACATGTATGTGTGTATAAAAATATATTTATAAAACATGTGTGTGTGTTCGGCTTCATACAGTAGGAATAAGAACTTTTATATATAATACATATTTTGTTCCTATATATATATAATAGTTCTTGTTCCTACAAATAGGTTCTCTCTATATGTATGTATCAGAAACATACCTTTGATTTGCAAGTTGACAAGTAGTTACATATGTATATGTATATAGGGAGAGCAGTCTTGCGTGTCAAACAGCCTGTTCTATAAAGTAGCCTTTATCTTTGGGAACGTGAGCGTTGCAGGAGTGAGCTGTGGCTGTGTGAAACGCAATCCTAGGGGCAGTGGGGCTGCTTGTATTAGTAAGGTCAGCAGGATTTGCTGTCAAATTCATCCAGGCATTACTGTGCACACTAATGAAATGTGCAGCACAGAAGTATGGACTTCTACTTCACTAAGGATAATAAACAGTAAAATCTAAGGTTTTATTATGGTATATATTACAATTTTCCATTATTTGTCATCTCCTCTTTGCCTCACCTTTATTAGGTGCCACCTCAGTTCTGTGAGTTGAACCTTCGTACGTGTATTTTTATAAAAAGGAGAATTCAAAAGGTTTTTTTCCCTAGCACCCTGCATCAGAATAACTGAGATTCTACACGACCACAGTTAGGGCTGCAGATTTCTGTGCGTGCCACAAAGAATTAATTGTGCAATCATCCCGCACTCGTCATCGGTGTGAGAGTTTACAAAAGTCACCTCTTAACTTTTAAAAGTTATTCCTCTTCCAACAATGTTCTTTAGTTTATGAAATGTGGCCAGCCACCTTACTTAATGACCCGGTCGTCAGCAGTTTTAGAAAGATTATTGCCTTTGTATTTCGCACAGCACATTTGCGTATAACCAAAACAATCTAAAAAGAAACCACAAATTGTAAAATCCTGACCACATAATTTTTAAGTTAATAGGAAACATGAAACCTTTACATTTAGTGAAGTAACTTTCCAGGTGTCCCTGTTTTTCTAATAAACAGTTACTGTTTATTAAAAAAAAAATCAATATATAAAAAGACAGTATTGTATTGAATTAAAAGCTCCAAAACAGATAAGTTCTGTTCTTTCCCTCTGTGCATGCTAAGGACCCGTTCCTGCTTTTTGACTTACAAAGCTTCTACTGACAGCAGCCCCACAGGATAAGTCCCATTCATAAAGGCACAGGGAACAGGTAAGTGTAAGCTGAGCTAAACTTTAGTGCCCGATAATCCCAGCAGCTTTTGAAACTAACAGGTAATCATTAAATGCAAACTATTTTAGAATGAATAAAAATAAAAAGCTTTTCAGGCTAAAATAGAAAGCCATAATGGGGATGATTTTGACAGATGTCAGTCCTGAAAATTAAAGGTAGGATGCGGGAGCTGGATTACCTGTGCAGAAGGGTGTGCGGTTATTGAATTCTGATGATGATATTCTTTAGCCAGCTTTGGAGAACGCACACAGCTTGGCTCTGTCATTTCTCACACTTCTTGATTGCCTCTTCTGTGCATTGCTCACTTTCGCAAGGTAGAAACGGCACCTGTTTAGAGTCAAGTTTGGTGGACTTCCAGGGCAAAAAAAAACAAATGCAGAGGAGAGATTTTAGACATAAGATCAGGTATATAATGATGTGTATGTTCCAGCTATTTTCCATTTACAAAATGGAAAGTCGGTGTTTATGAATGTGGATGTGTATTTGAATGATTTGGCTGGCGCGTAGGTGTCCCTTCCTGGGGGGACATGTGTGATGGGCCTTCTGCAGCTGCTGGGGATTTAGCCCAAGTGGCCGGGGCTTTTGGAATGGAGAAGCTGAAGCCTTGCTGCTGCTGCTGCTGCTGCTCCACCTGGGAAGTTCTGCCTGGCAAAAAGCATCACCACGGTGATACCAGAAAGTTTTAGGGAATCGAGCTTTGTTGCAGTGGTGAGGCCAGAGACCTGCACCCTGTGTCATACTAAAAGGGTCAGAAAAGAAGCAAACAGGTTGTCTCGAATGAGAACAAAACCAAGATCTTATTTTTATTTTTTTCCTAGAGAAAACATTGCCAAATCAGAAAAAATCCCGGCAGCTTTCAAAATCTAGTCGGACTGGTTTGCTGTCAGCTTGGCTGCATCTCTGGTCGGTTACACGGGGGGGTCCTCTGGAGCTTGGACCTCCAGCACCTGCGGCTGCGTGGGCAGCCTGGCCGGCCGGGCACCGGGCACGTGAGGGTTTGCTGATAGAGATGCCTGACTGGACGTTAAGGCTCCAGGATTTGTGAAAGGCACTTCAACCTTTGGGTTGTTTTGTTGGTTTTTTTTCTTCCAAATTAGAATAAAAATAAACTTGTAAGAATCAAAGTACTTTGTGATCCGGCAGAGCTGTGTCTGCGGAGGTCTCCTGAGAGACGACGGGAAGTTTCCTACAAAAGGATGGTGCGGAGCACTGTCCCCACGGCTGCTGTGAAGCCCCCGAGGCAAGCGATGGGCGGTACGTTTACAGCAGCCAAGTGTTACAGGGCCATAGATGCTGTGTAAGGAATTTCTCCATGGTTTAGCTGTAGCTTTTGGAGGAAATAATTTAATAACCCTTTTCTTTAGAAGTATTTGCGGTTGAGGTACCTCGTGTAACAGAGCTGGTTCCTCAGCTGGTTAGCAGCAGCAGCAGCGGAGCTGTGAGATGTAACAGCTCGAGGAACTGTCCCCTTGGTTTTGTACAGGTGTGTTGCAGAAGTGAAACCAGCTGAGTCTACATGTTGAGCTTGCTTGTTTATTTGAGTAATTTGGGAAATGTTGCCATTCCTGACCCTGCAGCTGTGTTTTTGAGGTCAGCAGGAGCAGGACATTGACATGTACAGCAGTGAAAGCATGATGTTGTGGTGGAGTCATTTAAATCTGGCCTTGCAGGAATTCATAGATTTAAGTGGAAAGCACCATGAACTGTTGCATTGGGCGGATGCAGTCTCGGCGTCTCTGCGGTGCTGTATATACCCACGCACTTTTAATAAAGAATGAAGAGTAAGTTTACTTCCAGAGTCTGTGTGTGCATCTCCGTATCTGTAAATACTGTAATTTTTTTTTAGCTCCTTCATCTCTTGGAGAATCTCATCTCCGCTGGTACCCACAGCAGCGCTAGCTTGGCTGGCCACGTCGGTGCACGATTCCCCTTGGGCAGAGCCCTGCCGACGCAAACAGCGTGCAGCGTCTCCGTGCTGCTGGGCACCTCCATCGCCCCAGCGCGCAGCCACAGCTGCTCGGAGGAAGCGCTTTTCCTCGCAGGCACGCGGGGAAGGAAAAGCTCACGTTTAATTTTGGGGCTGCTGTTCTTGAGCTTCAGAAAACATTTGAACACTTTGCAGAAGGAAGATGGTTCCTGAGACATGGTCAGCCGGGGAAAGTCTTTGGTGGTGTTTGGCCGGTTTATGCCTTGCACGATTCTCATTGTGCTTTCAGCTAGGTGCCGGTCATCCCATCTCACTTGTTAAGTGTGTTTACCTGTAAAACTGCGGGGGCTGGCCCAGCTGTGCTTCTGAATGCCGGTGGCCCTTCAAGTACCTCTTCTGTGTCTTCATCTCTGGAAACAAAGCAGAGGTTCTTCAGAAACAGCCTTTGTCCCACCCAGAGTGTGTGATTGGAAACTCCTGGGAAGTGAAACCTGTGACACTGGAATTCAGAAGGGAATATAGGGTAAAGAAAAAGGCTACTTGATCACTTTATAATGTTGATGTACCGGGGTGATAAATGGACGGTGAAAGAAAAGCCTCATGGCGTAACGTTGCGGGATGCTATCATTTCCCTAGGGCAGAGGAGGGCAGCTGTTGTCCTGAGGTTAAAGCACGCGACATTCCCCATACACACGCGCTGGAGCAGGCGTGGATGGAGCCTGTGATGTTTGCTGTGGCCAAGAGAGGCAGCGGAAAAATTGAATTACAGGCGTAGCCTAAGCATTTGGGGCTGGAGAGTTTGTTGAGTGCAGATGAGGATGTATTTGCACACTTCTGACAGGAGAAGAGGCAAATCCTCCTTGTCTCTCATCCCGTCCCTGCTCAGCGACTGGCACCGGTTACCAAGCAGTCTGGGGGGGGGGGGGGGGGAGCAATGAGAATTGCCCAAACCCACTTGGAAGTAAAACCTAGGAGGGAGGCGAGGGGCAGCGCAAAGGCTGACCACCTGTGGCTGACGGTGCCCCTGCAACCTTTACCAGAAACGCATACAAGTGTGTTCCAAGATGCGCAAAATTCTTCCTCTATAGCAGGGGTGGTATTTGGCCTAATTACTTTAATAATAGGTGCAAGCAACATTAAAGAAGAAAAAAAAAAAAAGCTTTAAAGGTTAAAAAACACAACCAAAAACCCTGGCCGCAGTTGCTTTTCTTCTTCTCGGCTGCGGGCTGCCTTCCCCTCTCCTCTGTCCCCTCCCCGGGGGCGAAGGCACCTCGGCAGGCGGCGGCCGGGCTGCGGCAAGTCCCTCGCCGGTTGCGCGGAGGGGAATAAATAGCCGGGCGGCGGCGCGGCCGGCGGAGCCCTCCGCTCCCCGCAGCCCCTCCACGTCACTTCGCGGCGAGGCGAGCACGTGGGGCGGGGAGACCTTATAAATCTCCCTCTCCCTGCGCGGCCGTGATGTTATCTGCTGGCACCCGTCCCCTCCTCGCAGGGAGAGCCGTGGGGCCGGGGGAGGCGGGCGGGGGGCGCCGGGCGGAGCGCTAGATCCGCCGGGAGCTGCGCGCTGCGCCGCGCCGCCGGGGCCAGCCCCAGCCCCGCGGGGGGAAGGCCGGGGTGGGGGGGGGGGAAGAGCGGCGCTGCGCTGCGGCCAGCCCCGGGCGGCCGCTCCGCGCCTGCGATCCGCGGGAGGCTGTCGGGGCGGCGGCGGCGGCGGCGCTGCCTCGCTGACTGCGGCGTGGGGTTGGCGTTTCGGAAGGAGGAGGAAGAGGAGGGAGCTGAAAAAAAAAAAAAAAAAAAAAAAGCTCTGCAGCGCGCAGCGGCCCGGGCGGGGGTGGGTCGGTGCATGCAGCGCGGGGCGCACGCAGCAGCCTGCGGGACGCGGCCGGACGGAGGATCACTACCGCCGCCGCCGCTCGCTGCCGCGGGGCCGAGCCGCCGCCGCCGCCTGCCGCTCCGCCCGGCCGCGGGGGCCGGGGCTCGGTGCAGCCGGGCGCACACGTGCGCGCCTCTGCCGGCGCCGCCGCGGGGGCTGAGCGCCGCCGGGCGCGGGGCGGTGCCGCTGCCCGCCGGGAGCCGCCGGGCGCCGCGGGCGCACGGCGGGGCTCAGCGCCGCGCCGGCACCCTCTCCCCCGCCGGCTGCGGCAGCGCCCTTTAATACCCATCACTGCTTTTCCCCCCCCTCCTTTTTTTTTTTCCCTTTTTTTTTTTCCCCTTCAATTTTTTGTTTTGCAGCCTGCTCCTCCAGCGCGCTGAGAACAGTCTCTCTTCCATTTACTTGATTCGCAGGTTTGTTTATCAGTTTGGGGTTTTTTTCCTCCCCTATTTTTGCTGTCCCGCTGACTCCAGCCCCGAATTTTATCTAGTTGTAGCTACTTGCTGCTTTTTTTTTTTTTTTTTTTTATTATTACTGGTATTTTTTTTCACTGACGCCTCCCGTGCGTTTTTCGATTGCAAGTCCTCCTTGCAGTCCGGTTTTTAACTGCATTTTGTCTGCAGATCTTCCCTTTGTTTGCACACATCCCCTTTTTATTTTTTAATTTTTTTTTCCCGTTGTTGTTGTTCGTTGTTAAAGTCACTCTTTTTTTGGGGGGCGCTGTATTTAAACACTTAAAATGCACTGCTATCTCCTGAGCGTGTTTCTCACCGTGGATCTGGCCACCGTGGCTTTCAGCCTGTCTACCTGCAGCACCCTCGACATGGATCAGTTTATGCGCAAGAGGATCGAGGCGATCCGGGGGCAGATCTTGAGCAAACTGAAGCTCACCAGCCCCCCGGACGAGTACCCCGAACCCGAGGAGGTGCCCCCGGAGGTCATCTCCATCTACAACAGCACCAGGGACCTGCTGCAAGAAAAAGCCAACCATAGAGCCGCCACTTGCGAAAGGGAGAGGAGCGACGAGGAGTATTATGCCAAAGAAGTTTACAAAATAGACATGCAGCCTTTTTATCCCGAAAGTAAGTCCTCTGTGTTTGTGCATGTGTGTGTAATTTCGCCCCCGAGGCTTGGCAGCGTCCGGCACCTTCAAATACCAGCCCCATGCATCATAATCTGCCGCCTTTGCTCAGTTCACTATTATCCTCGGCATCTTTTAGGTGGTGGCTTCTGAGGTTTTGTTCGGGTGGTGGTGTGTACATATGCCTGGGAGGGTGCGTGGGTGGGTTCAGGGGGTCGGCTGTTCCCCCAGACTCACGGGGTTTTGGTTCCCCTTTGAAGTCACCCTGGAGTCCCTAAAGGTGCCTCTGCTTTCCACCACCGTGTACCTGAGCAAAGCTCCCCCCGCCCAGGATCCTGCTCCCCCAGCGCTGCGTTTAGCTCCCCCGCAGCCCCGTGTACAGCCTCCAGAAAGAGCCACTATCTTTCCACTGCTGTTCTTTCCCTTGGAGTGTCTGGATCGGGCAGGTTTCCATCTCTCCATAACTGAAAAGAAAAGGAGGTCTTTAGGGAAAAATAAAAAAAAAAAAAAAAAAGGTCACTGGTTCCTCTTCTGTCTGCGCCCCTCCAGAACATTGTGCCGCAGACCGCTATCCAGATTGGTGCTCAGAGAGGACGGAGGCATAGACATCCTCCCTCCTCTTGCCACTTTAGCTAGCCTCTCGTTTCAGTTCATGGGCACTCTCGTTACAGGTACAGAAAAAGTTTTCCCTTCTGGGTAGCCTTGGTTCTTGGAACCTGTCTCAGCCCGTCTGCCTTTTGCTGTTTTTAACGACCTTCTGGTGATCCACGCCACGTTTTGTACATTAAAAAAAAAAAGGCGAGGGGGATATGAATGCTCTGTGCTGACCAAATCCATTTAGAATGATTAATAATCATAATGACATGCCTTCTTGTTTTGGTAGTGAAGTTTAAGTGTATAGAGGAAAAAAAAAAAAAGAGAAAGAAAAAGCACCGTACTCCCTTAAAAGAATCTAGATCATCATCATACCGAGGAAAGTGAAATACCAGAAGCAGAAAATAACTTCACCGTTCGCATTTCCAAAACCTAGTCCCTACTCTTTTCATTTAGCTCGCTTTTCTCTCTCTTCCCTCCCCCCCGCCACTTGATGCCCTATATACTTGCTGTCTGTTTTTGAAAAGCGCATACCTCTTGCTTAAATAGATAATGCAGCCATCTTGGTAACTTTATCCCAGAGTTTCTAATTGCGTTTTCCTCTTATTTATTTTTAGTTTAGCAAGTTGTAGCTTTGGGGCTTGCTTCGTCTTGCATGTGATAGTCCTAGGATGCCAGCCAAGGTATCTGAACCCCACGCTCGGTGCAGCTGCCTCCCTTTCTTCCTTTATTCTGAAATGACAGCATCAGGTACAGGACATCCTGACAGTCAGAGCCATTTTATTATTGTAATTATGGCACCATCCATAATAGCCGTGATAATACATTCCACCCTTGTTACCCTCGGGGAAGAAATACTATTTTTTTATTTTTTTTTAAAGTATATTTGAAGCCAAGTGGGTATGAGCAATGGGTATGGGTATGGGTTCAGTGTAATTCATACCAGTAGTGAGAACACAGAAATCATGCTGTAGTATTTTGCTGGTGTTTTTGATGGAAGTCAGCACTTCGTTTTGAGACCCATCAGGTCATGCCCTGAGCAGAGGAGTGAGTACCTACGGGCAGAGGTTAGGCAGACCAGTAGCAGTGCCTTGGCTTGTGGAGTTGACCCTATAACAGAGAGTCTCTGGGAGTTGTAAAATGCATCCATCCTGAGCACACCTGTCCTTTTCCCTCGCGTCAGCAAGCTCCAAAGAACCGATAGTCCAAAACGCAGCCACGTACTTTACAGAAAATTAAAATATCCGTGGTGTGTGTGACTTGGATGGTGTTGACAAAAGAGGATCTATTTTTAAAATGTTGTCAGAGGCCAGACTTGTACTGAAGTATCAATAGAGGTTGTGGAAGAGCAAAAGAGATTGCAGGTATCTACCAACAGAGTGCATCAGACGTTTGGGATCGGAGGGCCAGTTAGCAGCAGATCCAGTACTACTGTGCGAGGGCTGTCGCTAACATCAGAGTAAGTAGGTTAACTGTTTTTCCACTGCTCTCTAGTTATGCTGGATGGAGCGAACCTTTCCAAAAAAGACAGAAAGGAAGAAATCGCTCCACCATATTTTAAAGGAAGAAATTGAAAGTGCAGCTCAGGCGGCCACGGGCACTTTCTCCTAGACGTGTCGGAGTGAATTTTTTTTTTAACTCTACAGTTTCTGCTGCGTCGGAGGGAGGCAGGAGGGAGAAGGGAATCAGTGTGAACGCACTGGAGGTCAAAAGCTGCTGGAAGGAAGGCATGGGAAAGATCAGTGGTTCGGTTTTTACCACAAGTTGTTAGCATTCAGTAACTGACTACAACCCAAGTATTACAAATATGCTCTAATTATACTCATAGTCAGCAATATATCACTACAGATCGCTGATAGGTCTTTGTGGGGCATTTTGTAAAGTTCAGACTAAATATTTTTAGCAATGAGGAGATTTAAAAGGAAAACTATAAGAGATATTGTATATACCCTAAGGCATATTTTGTCTTAAATATTATCCTTGGCCAACTGTACTGTATAAATACAGTAAATATGAATAGAACTGGCAAGATGCCAATCTCCTGGGATGAATTTTAGTCAAGAAGGTATTTATGGGATATAAATAATACTGTGTCAACATTTAAAGAAGGGATCTGATTAGTTTTGAATTTATTCATATTAATCTTTTCACATGCTGTTAGTTTAAGGCTCAAAGTAAAGTTATGCTAAGGTTTACTGATAGTTTGCACTGAGGAAGTAAGGGGGCATCTGGCATCTGGCTTGACAGTCCACTTGAGGTTAAAGGCACATCTAGTCAGAATATATGTGGAAATACAGCAAGTCGGGGACTGGCCGGACCCAAAAACAACAGACGTGAAAAGTAGTAGCGGAAAAAAAATACTACAAAGAGGTTTGGAAAAACCAAAAAAACTTTTGTCCATGAAGCATGCCTGCCTGTATTTTGCTCATGACAGCTCGGATTGGATACTGCAGGTTTGAATCTCTCCTAAGTCCGGTTGTCAGTCGGGAATCGAGTTGTTTCACAGAGCGGTTTATAGAGGGAGGCGGGATATAGGAACTGAGCACAATGTGAGAGAGTTCCTACAAGTTTTGTGCCTAGGCAGAGTTACCTGAGTAGGTGCTTGATACCAATTTCTGCGAAAAATGGATCACGTTAGAAGTTTATTGTTTATCAGTAATTCATTGATTGTCTGGGGCCTGATAGTTGAGCTAATTACTGATTTGAGGCTGAGTGATAATCACTGTTGCACTGATAATAAGCAGAAATATAATGCCAGCACAGTTGTGGATTGCAAATTGTAATGCTAATGCAAAACTGGGATACTCAAGAAAACCAGGCAATGTGTGTGCAGGGGCTGGGGCCCAATTCTGTCATCTTCATTCAGCGTGATTTTTATCACAGCCAAGGAGCTGGTCAGTACTGATGGCTTAAGGCTAATGCAGGTACATTTTTAAGTTTTCTGTTTACTTGGAGATAGATCTGTAAGTACTCAGTAGCCTAAGAAATCACAGTTCTTCTGGGTTTGGTCCTGGTTTTGCATGGATTTTAAACTACTTTAGCACAAAGGAGCCTCCACAAGCCTGGGCTGTGTGGTAGGATTAGTCTTCTCAGGAGCTCTGTACCAGGAACGTTGTTTTACATAGACCGTCGTTCTGCTGTATATTTGCCTCATGAAAGACAACATTATAAACTGGCTGGGCACAATGACATGCTTCTACTTTATCAACAAGGTCTCGATTTACCAGCAATTATACGTATGTGGGCTCCTTGTCTTCAGGGTACCAGAATTATTCGCGCAGGAGCAGCCGTGCTCCACGTCTTCCGGCACTGACTGCATCATTACCACGATGTTAACAGCTACGGCTGTGCGACTCACGTGTTTGCATTTAGCAGAACACAGAACTTAATCTTTCAGGATTTCCTATGTTGTTAATGATATGGAAACCGTCTCAGGAGGAATACCTTATTTTAAAACCTTCTAGCTCCGCTGGCCCTGTGGTCATGCTCTGGAGCACCTCTTGTAGAGGCATTTGCCAGGCTTGCTCTCCGGTTTGCAGAGGGGACCTGAACCAATGTGAAGGCTTCCCCAAGGAGAGACATGGGAGGAACAGTTCCTTCCTCCTTCTTCATGAATGGCTCTTATTGCAGTCTTCCTAGGGGGTGATGAAAAAAACAGGAAATTGCAAATGGCTTTAAAAAAGAGCAAGTCAATCGTCTGGACAGTAGTCCTCTACATACTAAGAGGGACAGTAAAATAACATGCTCTCATGCACTAACCCAGGGCAGCTGAAATCAAAGGGAGCTCTCTTCTTCCACTCCCACTCATGTGGAGCAGATAGTGGGGTGCACCACATGTTTCCTGCCTGCCTTCGGAATCACCAGCAACTTGCTGTAAGCAGGGTGCCAAGCTGGGAGACGGGAAGGTCCACAAGCCGGTCTGGCATGGTACATGGTCCCTCCATTTCTTCCAGAGGATGAAGTCTACAGTCTAGAGATCTCCAGGGAGATCTAATTGGGGCTTACCAGTTTCTGAAGCTGGAGAGGGACTGTTTATCAGGGAGTGTAGTGACAAGACAAGGGGTAATGGGTTTAAGCTGAAAGAGGGTTGATTTAGATTAGATGTTAGAAAGAAATTCTTTACTGTGAGGGTGGTGAGGTACTGGAACAGGTTGCCCAGAGAGGTTGTGGATACTCCATCCCTGGAAGTGTTTAAAACCAGGTTGGATGAGGCTTTGGGCAACATGTTCTAGTGGAGGGTGTCCCTGCTCGCAGCAGGGGGGTTGGAACTAGATGATCTTTGAGGTCCCTTCCAACCCAAACCATCCTGTGATTCTGTGAAAAGCAAAAGACCCGTGACCGCCCTCTTGAACACTGCAAGGTTGGAAGAGCTGCAAGACAGAAACATAGGGCAATATTCCCAAGTCCTTTCCATAACCCTCCTTCAGTTTATCTCTGGTGTCTGGGGTGCTTTCACTCTAATTTGGCAAGTGAAAAGGTTGGGTGTGCATCACTGCCCCTGCCACTCCTCACCCCTTAGCCCATTGGCAGTGTGAATGTTTTACAGTCCCAGAGACCTATCTGAAAGTGTGCCCTTGTCTTTTGCTCATGGCTGGAGATTTGCTGGGAGTGCCCAGAGCTTACACCACTCTTGCTGCTTTCACTTAATTGCAGGACTGGGTGTGAGTAGATGATAGTGTGAAGAAGACAGAGCATCATCTTCATTAGCTGCTGGTTTTAGCCTGACTCATCCTTGGTGCACTGTGTGAGAACAGTAGTGGTCCTCAGGGTGGCTGTGTTACTTTGAAGTTACTACTTCCAGCATTTTGCTGTCAGTTTGAGATTCTTGCCTGCACCAGAGCTGAGCAAAAAGATTAATGAGGGCTCCTGGCCACTGTCATCAGTGAACTTCTTCAGCACGGTGCTGAAACATGCACGGAGCTTCACACACATGAATGGACTCATTAATGTTAAGGCTCTTTGTATGCCTAATTAGCTTCCTGAATTGGGGCCCAGTTTATGGCGCATTTGCAGGGATGAACAAAGCCAGACAGTTCAAATCCCTCTCGCTGCATTGAAATCTGTCATTTGGGCATCGGAGCCCAGTGAGAAGGAAATGCTTTACAGGATTTTTTAGGGAGGAAGGAAGAGGCTCTTCGGGACTCCCATGATCCTGACCCCGTTGGGCAGCTGGCTGCTATTGCCTTTGCAGTGTCAGTGCTAGACTGCTCCTGTATTACAGCTAAAGAGAGGAAGCCCAGGGTATGGTGACAAAACAAGTCATGAGTGAAGACACACAAATGTTTCCATTCCTGTTGCGAAACCACAGGCTGCACCTTTTCAAGCAGGCAGTTTCTAGCTTAAGGATGATACCCTCCCCGGGTATTATTTAATGTAATACTGTGTTACAGATGTTTCTGCTGATTCATTTAGACTAAAAAGTTTGTTTTGGTCATCTGTTTAGGGAAAGTTTACATCCTGCTTTCAACCACAGGCCATTGCTTGTTTCCCTTTCAATCTGTGATGTGGACTAGTAGGTGCCTAGCTCCAGCATCGCTGTCGGTTGGCTTCCTGTAGTAGTCGATCTGAAGCAGCTATGTTTCTTCTTTTTAAGAAGATCCCCCACGCTTGTCCTTGCTGCTGTTAAGTGATTGCAGCTGGGCACCCAACTGTACAAGACACACAACTGCAAGGTATAGAGGAGATGGGCCGAGATTTGTCTGTGACAAGAGGATGAGGAGTTGAAAAAAAACTTAGCGTGAAGGGTTGTGTTTTCTCTCATTCCAGTGTGACCAGTTGTTTTTGAATTTGAGTGACTCATGAGCCTGTTCGGTACTGTGGTTCTCTTAACTCAAATGGCACAGGATCGGCCCTGGAGAAGTGAAGTGCTAGACCTGGCTTCGTTAGACCTGTCTGGTGAGCAGGTTTTTACATGTTTTTTGGTGCTCTGCAACTTGGTGCAGAGTAGGGAAGTGGCCTCTTTGGGTAGCATAGCATTCTCTAAACCAGCCAGGTTTTCCAAAGGGAAAAGCACGGCAGTTCATGCATGCTGCTTGGAAAGCTCCTGGCTCTTTGCGGAGGAGGTCAGGTGGGATGAGTTTAGACAGCAGTGCAGAGAGACTGCTCATTCACTGTGAAAAGACGGGCTCCATTTGAATACATCATGAGTTGCTGTTTGGGTTCTCTGGCATCCATGTTTGGTTTCCAGGAGATGCTAAACCTCGCAAGCATCCCTGCAGCAGATTTATGGCTGAGAGTGTGGATAGCATCTCTCTCTCATGCGGGTTTTAATTTGGACAATGAGCGAGGGTTCCTTTTAATTTCATGTTTGATGCTCATTGACATATTCAGGATCTTCACTGTAGAGATGAGTTTCTTCCCACTGAAACCCCCTGAGGGCAGGAGCCTCTTTTTGTTGTTATATAAGACCTAGCACAGTGGGATGCTGACTTCAGGTTATTATAAATAATTGTATAAAGTATAAGTTGACCTCATAGCTGACCCTTCTTTGAGCTGGAGGTTGGACTAGATGTCCCTTCCAACATGAATTAACCTGTGAACCTTGTAATACTACATTTTAATACAAGAAAAATAATGCATTGTGTTTCAGCTTCCATAGGGTGGTCTTGATTCAAGTTGGATGAAATTTATAAAGATATGTTGTTTTCTGTCAGTCTTGGATTTGTCCATCTGTTGTAGCTTTCTTGCACCAAAATGTTCCTGTTTTCCCCCTCTGCACCCATTTTTCTTTTACTTCTCTTGTGTGAATATTGCTTTTCAAATAAGCACGCTAGGTTCCATGAAAATAGTCTACTTCATTGCACTTCAGCAAAAGCCGTGGCGTCGTTTAGGCAAACTGAGGTGGGGAGGGAGGAGGGAGACGTTTTGATACTGACCTTTCACTTTGTTTGGCTCCTTCCCACCGTATCTAACCCACACTGCCCTGACAGATACCGCATCTGTCTTGACAGGCGAGTTCACAAATAACCATTCATTCATAACTTGGAGCTGCTGTAAGACTCCTTATGGGTTGCTTAATCTGACAGTTGTGCATTTGAGCAGGGACTTTGAAGAAAAGACTTTGCAGAGTGACCGTAAGTTCAGTCCGACTTTGTGAAAACTAAGAGGGAGGTCTTGCGTGAAAGAGGATACTGTACTTAAGTACATGTGTGCGTGTGTGCATGCGCGCACACACGCGCGTGCATATATTTAAGAGCATTAAAACATCTGTTGTTGCCAAAGCCCAAATTGGAATGTTCTGGGAAAGATAATTTAATTTTTAGCTTCTGGATTCATTTCAGTGATGGTAATTTCAACACTTCCTGGGGAGAGTCTATCAGTGGTTATGTGCATCAAATGCAGCAGTAAATCTGTCATTCTTTCCATTTCAGTTTTTCAGGCTTACAACTTCGTTATTTTTCCCTGTTTGGCTGGTGTTAGTATCCAGTGTTTTCCCTGGCTTCATCTTTTTTAAACCCCTGCCTTGAATTTTAAAAGGCGAGCTAAGCCTGCTGAAGTTCCTTCTCTTGCTTGTTTTTGTTTACGGAGAGCATTTGCAATTCAGGAGCTAGCTCAGCTGAAACAGCGATGGTGACTTATCTTTACCGTAGTGATGATTGAAAGATAGGAATCAGAACATGTTGGTTTTCATTCCTTGGGGTGGAAAAAGAAAACCAACCCACAAAAAACCCCAGCCCTGTGGGTGGACTTTGTACTCAGGAGGCTGAAAAACTAACAGGTCTCAGCAGCACTGACTCTCTTGAAGTGGTCAGAGAGTACCTAGCAATCCCATACTTGATGAAGGCTTCTGCGCAATAATACTTATTAATCCTGAGCCCACAGTTGTGTTTACAGATGATCTCCAATACCCCAGATTGAACAGAGAGTAGGAGTCCTTGCTTATTTAAGTGGGTGTTGTCCAATATGTATAAAATGACTTTTTTGGGGCTTTGGGCATACAGTCATAAAGATCTTCTCTAGGACTGCCAAGATGCAGGCTAGGAAGAAGAACACCTACAGAACTTTCTGTCTTCCAAGTGACATGTAAAAACGATGCAGCAAATTTACCCTCTTCGGATACAGCAGTGGGTTGAAATAATGGCAGAAGTGGCTGCAGGCACAGCAGGTCCAGCGTTCACCAGAGCCTACAGCAGGCTGCTGCTCCTTGTCCCACCTCCGCTTGTTCCCAGCGGTGGCCCAGGTTAGCAAAGCTTTGCTCCCCCCATGAACATGACAGTGCTCTGCCCTTTGCATCACAGTTTCTGGCTTTCATGCTTCGAGGGTTTGTTGCAGGACTCAATCCAGTTGACTGGATAATACCAAAACAGAGCACTTAACGAATACCTAGTACGCAAAGTTTATGGATACTGGGGTCAGGTCCACTGACACATGCGGTACTGGCAGTTCATTTCTTCATCTAAATGCCTACAGGGGGTATAGGGGATGTTTGCCCTCAGGGAAGGATAAGTGATGTATTGTTATCTCCAACATAATAGGACATTTTAAACTGCCTGGAGATGTGTTGGATCCATGCAGATCCTTGGTGTTCTCATTCTCGCCCAACGTCTGAGAGATCCAGCCCAGTTTTCTTGGCTGTTGTAGTTGGCTCTGGGCCTCCCTGGCAGAGCAAGGGCTGTATGTGTCTTGTGCCAATCACTGCTCTATACTTAAATTTTTCCTGATGCACGTTTTGGAAGTGAAGTAGCCACATTTCAACATAGAGGTACGCTGAAAGATGTCTGTACCTTTCATTTGTTGTGCTTGTTGCGTGTTTACCTAGCGTATAATGGCAGGCTATTGCAGCAGACATACATACATACATCTAGGTATGTGAGCGAGGAACAAGTTCCAGCTTTCGTGAAAATAAATCTGCTGTTCTGATCTGGTGGTGTGATAGGAACTGAGAGGCTCTCTGCCAGGATATACAGTTTGGAAAACAAGGGAGCTGAGCAAGCAGCTTCGTCCCAGTTAGGATGGACTCAGAACAGATTGTTGGGGGTCTGAGCTTTCTCTCCCTCTTTGAATCTGGATTCTCCCATCCCAGCTTGCATTTCTTCCTGATGCTAGGAGGCATGTATTTGGAAATTTCACATTCCACTTGCTAATCAGAGAGGAAAAGAGCCCCAAAAGGATCTAGAAAAAGAGATCTTTATAAAGGTGGCCAGAGACTGAGTTACAACAATATCATGTGTCTGAAGGAACTTACCTCCTTCCAAGTTGGAGTCCTATTATTTACCCAGTTTATTGGGAGACTTAATTTTATCTGGCTGGAAGTGTATTTGTTGAGGTAGAGTCTGGAAAGGAATCTGCCTCATGCACACTTGCCACAAGGCCAGCTATACATGTGATACGGCCAAACCTTTCCATTTCTCTGCCTTTTGAGAGTATGTTCCCCAGATTAAGGGCCCTGGGCCAAAGCCTGCTGAAAACACTGGAAGTCTTTCCATTGACTGCAAAAGTCTTTGGATCAGGTATTAAGTGCCATTCCTTTGTTTCAGGGAATGGCCACATCTTCAAGATATAGCGGGATGTATTACTGTAATATGGTGCTTTCCCTTTTATTGAGTTGCCACTGGAGATGCATAAGGCTTTGCAAAGAAAAAAAAATCACTTTTAAAAATAAGCACCTTAGTAGCTTATTGATAGAAGCATTTGATGGCAGATGTCATCTGGGAACAGCATATGGCAGCAATATGGCAAGAACTGCAGAATGCAGAGGAGGCATGAGTTCATGTCCTGTACTACTTAGGTATTCCACACCTCCCTCTGTCTAAAATAAATGACCATCTGACTGCAAAGGTCTTGGCAAATAAACATGCCATAATATATCTCTATCATCTTCCCTACAGCAAGTTTTTGTCTAGAAGCTCATCACTCTGCGTCCAGAGGCTTCTTACAAACACGTGCAAAATCAGACCTCAGCGCCCAGAGCAGGGAAGAATCTAAAGGCTGTGAATAAGAATGTGGCAAATCCCTGTGCAGTGGACTGTAAAGAAAGGTCAGGGCTAAGCCAACAAGGTGTTTTTATATTATCAATAAAATCTTAAAAGTCAGTTCTGAATAGAGCTGGAGCTGGGAGAACAACTTCTGAAAGTCAATTTGCTGCATGATATATGCTGAGTTTACAGGCTGGAAAGCCAAGTAGTTCGGGAGCAGAAGCTGTGCTTATAGCATGAAGGTGCATGTGGTTTTACGTAAAGCCTTTCTGACTTGATATGTCTCAAAGTGGCTTATGAAATAACAAGTTAACTTTTGAGGTACTTTTTTTGCATGGATGAAAAGTTGGAGCAATTTAATTTGAGTCAGTAAAGCCAGTCCAGATTTTTCCTTGTGGTGTTGAAACTGGAGTCTGTGCAGTGGTTGTTTAGGCAAGCAGAACAGTTATTGCGGCCGGGGTTTTAAGCAGCACCTAAAGGAGTTAGAAATTTTAATCCTGTTGGTTCCTTTGAAGCCTTTGAGAATCCCAGCCTTTTATTCAGATGAAGCCTGAGTCAGGTAAATCTGCTTTGCTGATTAGAAATGTCCTGAAGGCTGTTTTGTATCATGTCTGTACTACTATACACTTTTCAAAGCCTGGGAGGACTCAACATCCGCCACAGGCTGTTTGGGTTTTGTTTGTTTGTTTAAAAAAAATAAAAAAAAGCTGGGTTTCTGTTTTATCAGTGTGATACTTCCTATGTCCTGTTGGGCTGAGATTTGATCCCAAGCCATTTGATGCAGGATATGAAACCAATGGGCTTGGTTCTTGTTTAATGTAAGGCAAGATTACAGTGTCACAGACTATGAAGTGCCTTAATGTAACAACAGCCAGACCTGCAAGCAGGTTTCTGATTGACCATGAATGTTGCCTTACAACTAAAGGAGATACTCATCTCAGCAAGGATGAGGTGTTCTTCTCAGGGTATAACGTTCAAGGTCTGTTCACACTCATAGCTAATGACTAATTGATACCATACTGTACTTTAGAAAGGACAAGACCGATGTCGCTTTAGGAGGCTTTAGGTTATGGTAGAATGGACACTTACAGATTAAAAAAGGTGGAAGCCATCATGATGGTCTTCTGGTCTGCCTACCTGCATTTTCCAGGCCATTGAGTTTTTGATGAAGTAATTCCTTTTTGAGAGGGAGTTCACACCACACTTGGTAAATTATTCTAGTGATTAATTTAATTCACTAGAAACAAGCATCTTTGTGGTTTAAGTCATTTAGGTTCAAGTTCTACCATTTGAATCTGGTTTAAACCTTCATTTGCTATTTCGAAGACCTGTTATCAAATTTGTGGGTATCGTGTAGGCATCTGCAGAAGAAGGAAGTTTTGCAGACAGGAACTGATCTGGCCAAGAGCAAGCTGGTGTGGATGCTGGAAAACCCTGCTATGAGGCAGCCAGGAGGTCAGCATGGGCCGCTTTACCTGATTTTGAGCATGTTTCAGATCCGTAGACTGTGATTGAGCCACAGCTCTTTTTAATATGCTGTGGTCCTTGAGATACTTCCTAGCCTTTTCAGCTATTCTCACGGTTTCCCTCTGAAACTCCGCTGCTTTATTCACATACTGCTGAGATTGTTGACAACAGTAGTGGACACTTCATTTCAACAGTGGCTGTGCCATTATCAAGGACATACGTGTTGCAGGCTGTGCTCTAATTCAATATTGCACAGTTTTTGCAGCTGATTTTGGCAGTAACTTTGCCAGGAGCTCTACAAGGAGAAGTAAAAATTCATACTTGAGTAATGATCCCCTCCTCCCTAAGTGCTTTTCAGAGGTGCTGACTCTCAGGATGGAGTCCTCTACTCTGTAAGTATGGTCTGGTTTCTCTGTCCTAGAGTTGTACTTTCATACTGATTCTACTGACATTTACATCTCAATAATTCAAGTCACTGTGTTCATGATGCATCTTAACTATTTGTCATATCCATACCGTTATTTCACCTGCAGTTGGTTAATAATGGTTTAGTTTCCTTCCACATGATGGATAAAAATGTTAGATAGTAGAGTACAGTAAAACGAGCCTTATGGGACCTTGTTAGAAGCTTGTATCTCAATAACGGTTTCCTGTCTACCATTGTATTTTGAGTCTCATATAAACGCAAGGCTTTGATTACTGCATGGCCGTGTTGGTGTCCTGTTGCTCATGTTTCCTAGTGAAATCATTATGTAGAACCAGCTTAAATGTCTTGCAGCTACCCAAGTACATCATGTTAACACAGTTGTCTTAACAAAAGGACTACTGGTCTCGTTCACTAAGATCCTGGACCAGTGTGACCTGTTTTTCTTGAACTGAAGTTGGTTATATTCCATTTAGCTCCTCTGAGTTTATTTTCATTCCTGCACTTCACATATTTGTTCTGAGATCAATATGAGGCTGACTGTGTATGTGAAATAGCTTGGGTTGCCCTGTTTAGGCATTGTATATTAGCAGGTATGTTCTGCCTCAAGTCCTAAAGATATTTTCCAGTGCTTGGGATTTATTGAAAGCCAGTTTTGATAATTTAGATAGTTCTTTTGGGCAGCTGTTTAAAAAGTCTTGATGCAAGTTACCTGGTCTTGCTTGTTTTACAATGTCTGATTGTAGTAGCTATTGTTTTAAGACCTTCTGAGTTGCTGCTGAAATAATAATAAAAAAATAATCATCTTTTCATTTTATGATTGCTTGGCTTTATCTACAGAAGTGTATTTCATATTTGTTTATTATTATTTCAACAATTTTTATCTTGTAATGGACGAATATCACTGTTAAGCTTCCTTAGTACTTAAGTAAATCTCATCTTTAAGTTTTTTGGCCATGAAGCTGGTACACCCATTTGACTTTTCTTATATGTTATTTGCAGTTCTTATTTTCTGATGTACAGTAGTTCTCAACAGCTACTACTTTTACTTTTGTTTATAATATATAGTTGCATTTTTTAACTTTATCTTTTTATGGTTGCATTCAGTTTCTGCCACAGACAGTTTTCTGACCTGAGTGGTCTTATTTGTTGATTGTGGAACTGTGTCATTTGTACCTAACCAGCAAACTGTGTGTCCATTATCCTTTCTGGTTTTCTCTGTAAACGCTTCTGTCCAATCAATTCAGCTTATCATTGTATTCATCTTTGTATGATTCTCTCCTTCATAATATGAAACCTGAATAGGTGCAATTCTTTGGGACATCTTGATTTTGTGCAGAACATGAGGTAATCACTCTACCTAAACTATGAATCTTTTCTGTCACATCAGGGTAACTACAGCACCTCAGTTCCATCTTCAAAGTAAACCGGTACCTACCTCTGGCTCCTTGAAGGTGCTTAGTTGTTGAAGTGCCAAGGACCTAAAATAAGGGGTCTCTAGAAGCCAGCTGATCAGACAGTTACCATATCTCACTAGAAACCAGACAGAAAGATGTGGCCAGCCTGAGTTGGTTGCCCTCACGCTGACGGGAGCAGTGCCACCCATAGCTCCTAACTACAGAGGAGGAAGTAGGTGGTGATGAGTTATCCAGTGCTCGTACAGTTGGGCAGCTCTTCCCTCAGAGAAGCAAGGGGCCAGACATTCCAGTTGTGTGAGGTTAGTTCTGTTGCCAGAAACCTTAATTTTGGAAGGCAAATAATGTTTTGGGGTTTCTTTTCTGTGTTCAATAGCACAAGACATGGAACACCTCCAAGTCACTGCCTCAGTTGGTGACTCCGTGGTGCAAAGTAGTTGGTGGAGGTGTTCTTTCTACCCCACTCAGAGGTCTGAGCCCTTAATCTATAAAGAAATTGTGTTAAAAATAGCATAGAAAGCACAGTGGATCATAACTCATCCTAGTAATTAGGACTTAGTAAAAGGACCTTGGAATTAGGAGTATCTGTACCTAAATAATAGGAGTTGATACTCTCACTAAGTCCATCCTCTTAACGCTAAACTGGAGCTAACTCTCGCAGGTATCTACAGGGAACAACCTGGTTTTGACAAGTTACTTTATAGGAGTATGACCAGATATTGAACATTAATCTTCTGATAGCCATGATTTGATAGCATGATTTGGGGCTAGCTGTGCATGAAGCTCTGCAGATGAGCTCCTCCAGGCTTTGTTGTACTGTCCTGTTTGTTCTGCAACTCCTCATCCTTCCACGTCCATCTCCACAGTAGTCTCTGGGCTCGGTAAACAGCCATGTTTCCCATGCAGTCCGTGAAGTGTTTTAGGGATCTTCAGAAGTGAGTTTCCTGGGAGCTTCCTAAGTCACTTGGGGTAAAAGTAGAGGAAGGAGTTGAAAGCCGAGCACCTCCACATAGGCAGGCAGGTATGTGTTTCCTGCATCCAGGCAGCCGGTGGCACCAACTTCTGGCTGGAGAGTTTTCCCTCTCTGTGCTTTTCTATCCTGATACACACTGAACCAGGGTGTAAATAATTTTAATGAAGCAGGAAAGATTGGATGATTTGAATGTGCTTAAAAACTTTCATTCCCTCTGTCTCTTAACATTCATCTATTACCCCCTGTCTTTATCTTAATCATTTAAAGATGTGTTCCCTCTGCTTTGAGTCTGTTAATCTTGACTTCTCTGCAACACAAAAAAATGCACAGTTTTCTTTTGCCTTTCCTTCTCCGTTACACTTTTACTTCTTGTATAATTCCTTTTTCTTTCTCGTTTTCTTTTTTTTTCTCCCCAGAGTGAAAGGGTTGGACAATCCAACCTGCTTTTCTTGAAAATGACTTGCTTTCATTTCCTCCTTCAGCCAGGGAATAGTTTGGAAAAGCTGTTCTCTGGACCCTTGGCCGAGCAGAAGGCAGCCAGCTGCGCCGCTTGCCAGGGGAACAGGAGCGCTTCCTGGCAGAGGTGGGGCGAGAGGAACGGAGCCTGTGCCGTGGGACTCTCTTTCATCTCCTCCACTCTCTGCAAGGCAGTCCTGAAATTTCCTGACCGCTTTTAAATCTTCCAGTTAGAATAGCTGAGCAGTGAGGCCCACTTTTTTAAAAAAAAAAAAAAAAAAAAAAAAAAAAAAAGAGCAACTTGCTCTTATAAATAGCAATAGGTTAAAAATACTGATCTGTGCTGAGTGATCCAGTGCAAGTTTCTCTGTGTGTGATTTTGAATACCCAGTAAAAGAAGAAGGGTGCTCCCATGTGCCTGGCCACCTTCACTATCACCTTGTATAATCGTCCACATATGTATAAATCCCTTTGTACGATATCCTTTTTGTATAATCGTCCACATAGGATCTAGGTCTATGATTTATCCTGTTCCATTATATTTAGCATATTTAGGGTTGAATGCATGCTGAAATGTTCTGATTCCCGTATCTCTTTTCCAGAGTTCTGGGGACGTTTAGATTTGTGGGTTTGGTTTTGGCGCCCTGAGCATTGCAGAGTACTTGAGCCCTGTTGCTGAGGTGGGGTGTTGGGCTGCTTCAGCACTGCATTCTGGCTTTGGGGGCCTGCAGACAAGTTGCTGTCAGCAACACTGCAAATGCTCTACTTTGTGGAGTACTCTGTGAAATGGAATTTTGCAGGTGTCCTGGTAAAACCTTATTAAACTTAATTCCTTGGTCTCCATTGTTGAGGCCTTTATCAGAAATGCACGAGTGAGATGACCTCTTCTAAGCCTCCGAGAAGAAGTTTGGAAGCATCTATCCTCTTTCATGGTTTCATCACAGACATGTTTCAGAACAGGTCCCGTTGTGAAAGTAGCTCCCAGGGAGACGGCTTTCTGTTACTTGCCTCCAAGTGTGTCATGCCTAAATCTGTCAGTTTTCTCTTACCTTCGCCCTAAGGCATTTCAGTGCTATCTGGAAACGCCATGGATTCTCATGCCACCTTCATGAGTGATATATTTCTCTGTATCTGTACTGGTTCAGCTTTTACCATGAACCTTGAGTGAATTCAGCAAATCATGATGGGTTCTTGGCTTGACCTAAAGTCACAACTGACAGAAGCACTGGTGACAAAAGGTAACTCATCTGAGGAGCTGATTGCTACACTTGCTTCAACAGTGGTGGGAAACCTCAAAGCAGTATGTAGCCTCAGTGTCATGATGAAACTTCTCTCATCCTTCCGTGCAGTTTTCCAAGGTGGAAGAAACACTTTGACATATGGAAGAGGCTTTGTTTTATCTGCTTTTGTGAAAGTCTGGGTATGGTGAGATGAACTTTATAAACTTCTGGTTTGGATTGTTGCAATTCATGCTCCTCGGGTTGGATGCAAAAATTGCTGGTGGCTGACTCGGCTAAAAGTGGCCAATACCACCAAGAGCAAATATATCGCGTGTGCTGCACAAATGGCATTTGCTCCTTTAGAGTCTTTCTGGTAAGAATTCATGTTTCTGACGGGAAGTTGGAAAGCCTGTGAGTGACTGGGATCCTTCGCCCTTCGAGACTTTAACCTCAAGTAAATACCAAAAATACCCATCTTACCTTTAGCGTTATGAATCAGTGGTACCATTTTTGGGTAAAGACAGCTAAGCAGGTAGGCATGCGCTCTTTTACTTCAAGGGCTTTGGCAGCTATTCCATGTTGTTTATAATTTTTTTCATCACTTTTGACAAGGAACTTTAAGCTTCTATTGATGTTACCAAAGAAAAAAAATCTATGTGAAAGCAGATTTGTTCTTCTATGCTGGAAAAATTTAAAAAAAGAGAAAGTTCACTCTGGATATTCCTTTTCTTTTTTTTTTTTTCCCCTTCATCTTATTGAGAGGCGCTAAGTAAAACATCCATGGGTAGGAACAGTCCAGCTGGGGAGGCTGTAACTGCCCACGTTTAGTGAGTCAGGGCTCTCCACAGCTCCTGTAACAGAGATCCTTTTCTTTGCTCCCATTCTGGTCCTGCTAGTGCATCAGCCAACTTTCACCCCGTACTGCAGCTGCTGACAGAGAGGTTTTCTGATGTGTGGAGCCAAGGGCCAACCACAATTTGTCCATGTATTTACAGGGATCATTTCACTCCAGTAGAAGCATGGCCAAATATTTTGTGATAGAAACATGCTGCATCCATCTAACAACATTATCCAGTTGAGGCGAAGTGAAGAATGCCGTAATATTTGTATTACAGTAGTTGCTCAAGCCCCAGTGAGAGATCAGGACCTTGTTGCTTGCGGCGCTGTTGATCTCGCAGTACCTTGCCCAGCCCTAGAGACCTTCCCGTCTAAACTGACAAGTCAGATAATGATGCTCCATGGTATAATCGGTTACACTGCAAAAGGCGTGCGTGCTCAAAACCAGAGACTTCGATGTGAGCTTAAATGTTTCTTCATGTGATAGCGTTCATCATCTTGCGGCTATGCTAGTCCAGCATGCTTATCTAGGAAGTGGTCATACATGAGAAATGGAGAAACTTCATGTGTTATTCAGTGCTACTGGTGGTTTTGGGGGGTTTTTTTGGTTTGGGTTGGGTTTTTGTTTTGCAGGGCCAGACATTAATCTTGGCCTTACAGCCCCAGTAACTATTATTTCTCATCAGCAGCATGGTGAGTCTGAAAAGAGAAATTAGAGTCAAGAGGATATTTTCCCAGAAGATTACAACAGTTGTAATGGAGGTCAAACTTTTGGCTTCAGCTATTGGACTGTTTCGCTTTAAACTTGAAATGCACATCAGCAAAAAAGCAGCAAGTTCAAAGTTTAGGATGAAATAATGCCAAAGACTAAGGAAAAAAAAGCATATCATAGTAATTTTACTAAACCTTTGCCATCAGTCTTCACGCTGAATATAACTTTTCAAGCAATATCGCAAGCAATCCCAAGATAATGAATCACCAGTGGAGGAAAGCACTGTGCAATATAGCATCCTAGTTTGGGGAATTCAAGACCAGGGGATGGAGTGTCAGTTATAATCATTCACTATGTTGTTTTAAGCATGAACTTGATATTAATACCACAGAGAATTTACTCATTATACTTGCATTATTATACATTTCAAATATGCTGGTATAAATTCCCTTAACACAAGGCTTATCTCTTTAACTTAAGGAGCTGTTATTAGCTAGTTGCAGCAGACTTCCAAGTGCATTACCCAGGAAACAGAGTGCTTCGAAGCAACATTGTTAAGTTTTGAAGTTAGTGTGTCTGTGTATCTGTAACTAATAGCATGTAGAAATCCTTCCCACAGGAAGAGTTTCAGGAGCCTGTAGCTCACTCTGGCTGCCGCGGGAGCTTTCTGTGATGGCAGCTTCAGCTCCACGGTCCCAGCGGTTGCTGCCTTGCTGCATACTGGGCACGGCTCTGGCTGCCTGGAGGGCAGGTCTGTTGATGTTAGTAGAGTTCATGTATTGATCCGCACCCTCTGGGACCTGAACTAATGACATACGTTCCAGAACTACTTTGTATAAATATATCTGACACATAGAGGTATGGGTAGACGCATCCATAAAGCTCGTTCAGGAATGCGAGCTGTTTGCCAGCAGCCAGTTATCACAGAAGACGCAGAGCTGGAGAGACCTCAAGAGGCTGCTCCGTTGGTCCTGCATTAGAAGAGGGTGTAGACTGTAGCCGTGATATTCCAGATAGGTATTTGTGTAACCTTTTCTTAAAGACTTCCATTCACCACAACATTCTAGTGCTTCATTATCCTTGATGTCTAAAAGTTTTTGTGATATCTAGCACAAACCTTCCTTGCTGCAGCTCGGAACTCCTCCTTCATCATAAACATGGAAAATGGATCATTCCCCTGCTTTTTGTGGCAGCTGTTTACATACCTGAAGGCTGGTTTTATGTAACACCTTCAGTAGTCTATTTTGGCTGAGCAACCCAAATTTACTCGTTAGTCTGGGGCTCTGTAGTAATCTCATTGCTCTGTGGCACCTGGTTGGGTAAATGCTTCTATTTTGACTAGGAACCACTGATAACTACTTTCTCGGTGTATTTTTCCAGTCTTGCAGCCTACCTACTGTGGTTTTTTTGTCTAGACCACATCTCCTTCATTTGCTAATGGGCGTGTCAGTGTCCAAACTTACTGAAGTCAAGATAAATGTCATCTGTGGTTTCTCCTCTATTTGCAAAGCTTTTTATCTAGTCCTGAAGGTACTTCAGGTTGTTTGGACACTAATTGCTTATGACAAGTCCATGTGAGGTGTTACTTAACTCCTTTCTTCCAGGTGCTAACAAATAGTTTGTTTGAATATTTTTCCACTCTTGTTCTGTCTTTAATTCCTCACTGCTACTTATTCCCTCTGCGCCCCCTCCACGCACCCCCCTTTTTTTTTTTAAATACATAGCATCGATTGCTCTATTCCAGCCTTCTGGTACTACATACTTGACACTATATTCTATTTAAATGTATCTTTTCTTATATGTAAGTGTAATTGCTGCTAGAAGCAATAAGGAAGAGTAAAATGAATAAGGAGTAATGTATTAATTTGTGGAGATCTTTTTAAAAGTTTATGTAAGTGTAGAAAAATATGCAGGTATCCTTTGCATCCAAGGCTGTACATCAGACCTTCATTGCTTGTATAAGAAAGGTAAAAGAATGGACAGAGGGACTGAATGCATCTGTCCCTGGGTCTCTGCCTCTGGTCATGGTCTGTGTCTAGGGTTTTTTACATTGTGCTGTGGCCTTCGTTCACCAGCTACTCAATTAATAGGTTTGTAGCTTGCTGTGTACTTGGAGGAGTGAGACAGACCTTGGGAATCCCTTTTGTGGAAATATATTGCGAACAGCGAAGGGAGTTGATGGCTGTGTGTGAAAGTTACTTCTCAAATTTGAACAGTGTCACAATTATACCTTTTTTTGTTTAAAAAAATCAATCTGAGGGATGATGAGTAGCATTCTGTAGTATCTTTTACTCAGAGGTCTCCACAGATACCTACAGGAGGCTATCATATGAGAAGAGTAGAGCTCAGCTCTAATCTCCCTCCCCATCTTGCATTATTATTTTTGTTCCTTTTTTCAGATGGAATTAGGTTTTGATGTCCTTTTAAAAAATGGATCTGTGAAAAGAATGGAGAAATAACTTCTAAGTATTTTCTCTCAGGCGTCTATTTTGAAATAACCAAATGAATTAAGAAAGTAATTTTTTCATACTCTTTTCAAGAAATCAAAACAAAGCTGTATCATCTTTCTGACTGAGTATACAACATTGGCTAGGTTTGCTATTCCAGAACGTACAATTGATATTTATGGGAAACATAATATTCCAGGTTCTTGGGGCTTTCTTTCTTTGGATAGGGACTACTCGAGTTTCATGCCAGCACAGCACCTGGTCCAGGTCTCTAGGACAGCGGTGCTTCATCTTCTCTGATTATTAGTGATTTCCGAGCATCATTTTTTCCAGTGGCCTATATTTGATCCCATGGATTATGTTACTTTGCACATGAGCTCATCTTTTTTCACCTTTCCTCTCTCTTCCCTTTTGCTTCAAGTCTCAGCAGCTCCCTTGCTGTATGCAGGCATCCTTTCCTCCACTCTTGGGTAGCTGGCAAGGGAGAAGGGGGCGTTATGTGTTTGCAGTGCTTTAGGCACGTGATGCCACAGTTTAACCGGAGATGTGGTTTATCATAAGTAGGTGCTGTTCACCTAATCGTTAGCACTTTGGTAACTTCTTTTCAAAATGAACTATGTGTTCATGAACTGGATCCTTAGCTGCCAAAACTTCAAGCAGTTGTGTCCGCTGCAGGGGGAACTGCCCTGATTTATTCCAGCTGAGCTGAGAGCAAAGTCTGCTTCTGATGTGCTTGCATTGTATTTCTTTTAATTCCTTTTTGAAGTCGAGTGCAAAGTTTTAATTTTTATAAGTGGCAAACATGGAGGGTAGTTGTGCCATAGTTAATCTCCCCGAAACTTGTTGATGTTTCTGCGTGAGAAGTCACTGATCACTCCTTCCTTGTAGACAGTATAATTAGGAGTTCAGCTGTACACATGGTTGGGTAGAAGATGAGGTCTGTTGCCCCACCATTGCTGGTGTATCCTTTTTCATTTAGTCTACTTTTACAGGCCAAGCGTGCAAGTTTTTAGAAGTTGTCATTTACATCACTTTTAGAGGCCACCTGGCTAGTGGTTTAAAATAGACACTTAACTGCCAGCTACAGTTAGGTGAAATATGGAACCATGTCAAACCAAATAGACAAGTACACTGAATATCACAGTCGAAAAGAATGCTAATTAATTTTTCTTTTTTTGAGGGGGGGGGTGGGTTTTTTCAGTTCTTCACTGTACTCTTTCTGGTCTGCTCAATTGTTTTCCATTACTTTTCCGATAGGTATTCAGTCTTTGTTGTCTTTCATCAGACTCTGGAGCTGCTAGGTCTCCTTTCTTAGCTCTGACTTCTTTCTATTTTGATGCTATCCTAGTAGAAAGAGATGTCCAGCACTGAAAGGAAGAATTTTTTTTTTTCCATGATGCCAGTTAATTTCTGTAGTAAAAGACTTATTTTTACCTTTCTTTGCAGTCTGGGAGTGCTTTTCTGCAGTGTTGCAGTGAGAACCTATTTATCTGCCATACGCTATCAACCCTTGTTGTCTGGCAATGTCCTTGCAGTTGAACCAGTATTTTGGATTTATTTTCTCATTTTAATATTTGCAATTATTCTTGTGATTTGAATTATTTTCTCATTTTAATATTTGCAATTATTCTTATTATGGTTTTACGCCTTTTAGGTTCCAGTAAAGCTTTTGTGTACATAAAATAACTTTTGTCATTGTGTCAATTTGAAAATGGCAAATATTTGTTCTTTGTTGCTTGGCATGACTACAGGGTGGTTAGCTGGTGTCCCAAACTTCTCATTTGAATGTGTGATCCTATAGTGTTATAGTATGTGTGTATCAAATATACAAAGCCATGAAAAAGGCATCACTTCCTCATTATAGGTGTAATAATTCGCGTGTGCATTTTGAAGACACCTTCATTGTGAATTCTGAAGTTCCACCTCTGAAATGTGGAGCTTTTCCTTTTGATAGTAGATCAGCCTTGGGTTGGGTAGAGCTAGAATAGTCCTGAAGCATGCTGAGTTTTGTGTAAATACGTATGATATTTCACTATCACGTGTTCTTTTGTATTAGTGTTTAGAGGGACTCTACCTCCAGGGTCTACAACCAGTACTTCAAACAAAACACCCAACTCAACAACAAACTCTCTGGACAGTTCCCTGTTTCACAACCTGTTTTCCAGTGTGATGTTCCCTCTGAACATGGTTCTCAAGAAGCTTGAGTATCCTGTGTAATTTGTGCCAGTGTCATATGACTGAAGAAGTAAAAACTATTTTTTGGAGCCCTACTTCTGTAGGCAGAGGTCAGTTAAATACCTGCAGAGCCCCACCAGTAGGAACTATGACTAATAATGCATGTAGAGCAGAAAATTTAAAACTTGCTCTGAAGAGCCACCATAGTTTTCGTGCTCCTTTGAACTAATGTGTTTTCAAATCATTCTTTAGGTTATTCTGAGAAGCCACTGATGCATTCCTAGTCTGTTTTGATCTTTAAGAAATGCAGACGTTGACTCTCTAATTGCTATCCATATTCATTATCATGGTCAGGGTGTTGTATGATGCAATTTGTGGAGCTCTTTCACTGAATGTGATCTCTGTCTGGAGTCTGCGTTAGTTTTGGATCCTTCTGAATCATAAATGGTCAGAACATCTTTTTCTAATATTTAGTTGGATATCGTCTTGTTAGTCTGAAATACATATTCTTTTATATTTTTGGTTTCTTTGTGTGCATGTATGTGTGTGTGTTTGTATGCATGCCTCTTTCTTTAGCAAAGTTTGTCTCAAATATTTATGCGTGCCTAAAAAAGCTGAAAGTAAGTTGTTTGCAAATATGAAGCCAATTTTTTTTTTTTTTTGTGCAAAGAAGAAAGTAGGTGAAACTTCAGGTAGAGGTAAAAGGTTGAAATTAATTGAGCAAAAATCACCATTAAAAATAGCAGGCAAAAAGTCATCTGTTGTTAAGCTTGGGTGTAGTTCCGTTGTCTCGGCAGTACTGTGAGCCCACTCGTGGTGCGTGTCTGTACCCCTGTTGCTCAGGTACCTGTGGTGCAGAGCTGTCCTGCACCACGGTTTTGTTACCGTGTTGTCTCCTTTGATGTGTGATAAAACTTACCAGTAAAAAGGAATCAGAAACTTGGTCTTGGTGATGTATGTCTATAAGCCAGTCCTCTGCAGATGAATCTGAAGCAGGTGGCCACACTCGGAGTGATTGACACTCATAGTGTCTCGGGGAAAGACGTTTATCTTGCACTTTGGAAAATCCAACTGCATCCATCTAGTTGTTTTATTTGGACGCAGGAAAACTAGTCTAGCCTTGTAAACCTGAACACTCAGCTATGAATAGCTCAGACAAGAACTGAGTGCCCACTATGGTAGGAACTTGTGCCATTTTCTCATGTGTTAACCTGTCACAGGGAGGGGCTGCACTATAAAATAAGTCGAGTGTCTGTAATGCCCTGTGTTACCTTGTGGATTGTGAAAAGAGAGTACGTACCTGCAGCAGCCGCTGTCCTACTATTCTCTGTTTGTTCTCCTTATTCCCTAACTCTCCTCTACCATTCCAGACACTAGAAGGTTGAAATATAAAAAGTGCATATATTGTAACAAAAAACTTAATCCTTTTTCAATCTGTATATGATTTTACGCCAGACAAGGCAACTTTCCAGATTTACATTAACCAGTATTTGAAATGGGATGGTTTTAAAACTCAGAAAGCTGTCTAGGACATCTTAGTATGTTAGCCTGAAAGATTTAAGAAAAACGATCTTCTTTTTTTGTCCTTTTTTGGTCTTTTTTTTCTTTTTTAAGAATATCAGAAATAGCAAAGTTTTGTAATAGCAATAACAAATATTAGAACTTGAAGAGCTCAAACTCCTGACTATAGTTTTTTTGGAAATAATTTTTTTTTTTTTTTAATCGTATTTCTGCTCTGGAGCAAACTGGGGAGGCCCTAATTTGCTCACAGTGGCATTATTTACTTACTTTTAATATGCCTGCACCAGTAAAGGTTGGAGACCACAATTTAGATCAGACCGGAAAAGGGTGATTTTGAACAAAAAGTAGACTGTTGGAATAAATCACTTCCAGTCTTCAGTATCTAGAACATTTCTAGATACTGGGGTAAAAAAAAAATGTTCAAATGGATCAACAGGGCTTGAGAAGCAATGGTCTTCCCACATCTTGCCACTAGTCAGAGTTTCTTGCATAAGCATCTGTGCTGAGTATGGGTGTCTCTTCAAATTCAAAGGGATTTTGCTTGTTTCTACTTTGTATTTTGAGAGGTAAAACCTGCATTTTCGTCCAGGGTAACACAGTTCCAGATCTGGCATCAACAAGGAGAGACTGAAGTGGAGCCGTTAGTTAACAATACTCGGTGTTTCTAATACTCTGTCTCTCTAATATTGACCCGAGATCTATTGATTGCCTTGGCCATCTCTCCTTCACAACAGGAGAAGATGGGAATCCTTTCGCCCTTCCCTGCTGGTGGCTGTGGCAGACCATGGCAAGATACTGTCCTTTGCACACATGGCAATCTCTCTTTACCTGCCAGTAGGGTCTCGATACCTGTGAACGATTTGAGTGGCCAGGCTTAATGGTAAAAGGATTCTTCAGCTGGCGGATTAATGTGTGGGGGTTTCTTAGTATTCTGTTTAGCCTGACTGCAGCTGGCCTACAGGCATGTCATTATGGAGTAGTCCTCTTTCCTTAGCTTCTGTAGGGAAATGCACTCCTCACACGTGAGGAGGAGAGTGGGCTTTCATGCTTCTGAGGATTAGGTTAGCAAGGCATAACTTTCTGCCTCAAGGTATGTGAGCACCATATAGCACCTGTATGTAGATCAGTAAAGTTATACTGGAGGTAAACTTTCTATCACTGAGTAAAATGACTTTTGTTATTAATACCACCTCTCAGAGGAAATATTGGACACCTCTACTTTCTGTGTGTTGTGTAGATGTCTTAGTTGGGTCGTCTTTGCTGCTTTCACAGACACTACTAATTTTGCAGTGTTATGGCTTCAGCCAGGTAAGCCATTTAGGTAGACAGTTCTGCAATAACAGGAAAATCCATTTACATTTAGTTACAGTGCCTCTGAGAAAGCTCTGAGACCGCTGACTGCTCTGAAAAAGATGGGTTTATTTCTTACCTGCATTTTGAATTCTACACGCTGTATTATCGTTTTTCCCCATCCTGATCTATCAAAACTTCTTAGAGAAGTCAGAGCATCTCAACTAAAGAAGTCTTTACAATGTAGCCAGATATACCGTTCAGAGATAAATACGTGTTGGTATGGCCAGCCATTGCGTTCACATGGGAGAGAAGTTTTTAAGCGGAGAATTCTGTCTCTTCCTAACTCGTTGTGCTGGACATGAAGTGTTTAATCCATACAGTTAAGTTAGTACAGCAAACATTAAATTCAGAAGAGCTGTTCCAGCCTTAGGGATCTTGCTGTTCTGAACGGAGTACTTGGAAGTTAGCATTTGTCAAGATTGAGCCTGTATGGACACAGCCTTAGGTTAGCAGGTGAGAAATGCTTGGAGTTTTCCTTCCCAAGCCATGCTGTGTGGTGCCATTCAATAATGCTTGATTATAAAGAAAATTTGAACTTAATTGTTGCTTTACTACTCTGTTCTTACTCTTCAATATCAGCAGTATCTTTTGCATATAAGGAACAGGCCAGCTAAATGCATCCTCTTCTGCCTTCATAGCTGTGGAAGATACCTTTGAGCAGATGCCTTCAGTCTGGCTTCCCTAATTCATTCAATGGTAAAGCTAATTGTGTATGAGCAGGACAGCGGTCAAATGTGTGCCAGACCCTCCATCCGGGAAAGGCCTTCAGCTGGCTCTCAGTGCTATTCTGTAAACCATGTTTGCAGATGTTGGTCCTTGCTGTTGTGCAAATTATGTCACAGGGAAGGCTCCTATAGGACAAAGCATGACAAACCAGTTTTTATCTTCTTTCTCGTATTTATGAAGGATGATAACAAAAAAGTAAACATATATTCCAGATCGAAAGGTTTATTAGTGTCACTGTGCTTTTTGAGGACTTTAAAAAGGCAAGTAGCATTTGTCTCTTCTCTTAGGAAGGCATTTCTCTTAACTATGGTTTTGATTGGTAAACGATGTTTATACAGTCCTGGCATTTAATATCTTCATTTGAATTGAATAAAGCCAGTCAAATACTGTTTGGCACTAGGCAACAAAGTACGTATGTTGAGATGCCAAGAAGAGACTCTGCTGAGCTCTAGATGCTTCACATTCCAGACCTGTTACCTTGTAAGTGTAATATTTACAGGATTTCAGTCCAGCTGGAGATGAAGAGCAGGCCTGTGAAGGAGAGGGGACTTAGGGAGATTTTAAGCTTGAGGAAGAAAGGCTTGAATGAGCTGGTACAGTATGCTAAATTCTTCCTGGGTAATTGACTTACATGAAGACGTGTAAAGAACATGGGCTCTTTATTCAGGCTAAAATCAATATGCGTGGCAGTAGAAGAAAAACAGAAATGGGAAGGGGCGGGGGGAGGAAAGGTCTACACTAGCCGTGGCCAAAAAGCCCCAAACTTTGCAGGGGGTATTGTGCTTGCAAACATAAATGGATTCTCACAAGGGCACAAGAGCAGTTTAACAATTTTGCTCCTGTGTGCACTTTGCTTTTGTACCCAGATGGTTTTGTCTACTGAGAGGACTTCTCCTTTCAAGGAGATTGTGGCCCACAGTTCAAAATCTTGTTTATAGACAGAGCTGGTAAATGAGCAAAGCTGAATGACTGGTAGTCATAAACATTTTTAATCTGTGCAAATCATAAAAGCCAAAGCCTGAGAAGAAATGAGGAAGATTTGCAAAATCACCCTAATATTGCATGTTTCAGTCCCATGTGAGTGCTGCTGGAGAATCTGAATTCTTGTCTACCAAACCAAAATATCAGAAGCTGGATCCAGTTCAGTTGGACCTTATTGGGTTAGGCCTTCATGCTATTGTAGCTGAAAAAAAAATGCTACGATTCCAAATATGATGTGTGACAATTGTGCAAATGCCTTTATCCTGTTTTCCATTCATTTATGTAGTAATTAAAACCATAGACCTGGAAACTATTTTCACAGACAACTTTCATTTGTAGAGGCATATTTAATGTCATATATTTTATGACTGTGTATTCAATTTTACTCTCTTCCCCTTCCAGAAGAGAGTGAAACTTGATGGTGTTACCTTCATTATCAATCTGTGCATTGGCTAGGTTTCTTACAAGTTGTACATTATTCCATTGTACAGAACATGACAGTGTAATTGTGGTTGGGTTTTTTTATTTCATTTTGTTCTCCTTAGAGGGCACCACAAAATGCTCTAATGAAAGAATAATCATAAGCTTAAACAGGAAGGAAAGTTTTAAGGGACTAATTGAAGAGGGGAAATGGCTGAGTGGTTTAAAGGAATGAAATGATGGGAGAGCTCCAAGTGAGATGAGGCAGCAAAAGTAAGAGACTACCACCAACTGCGATGAATGATAGACAGGCACTTAAAAACTGTGGTCGTGGGGCTGTGTAAGTATGCAGATAGAGGGAGGAAAAGGATAGTTCACGGTTTGTTCAGGAGACAGCAGTTCAAAGGTACACTGCCTTATGCGGTAGTCTCCAGCTGTAGGTAACAGGCAGTACTTTGTGCTCCTGATCTATGGCAGTAGGACATTACCCCTTCTAGATCCATGTTAACAGGAAGAGCAACTTAGGACATGGTTTGTAGCACACTCTGACTCAGTACAGTCATCCATGACGGAGCAAAGACCAGTGCCCTACTGGGTTCTGTTGGATGCAATGTTTAATTTGATCTCTGTGCGAGGGATCTACGTTAACCAACTTCTGTCAGTTAAAACTGTCATCTCTTCCCATTTTAAAAAGAAATTTTTTGGGAGAGACTGGATGGCTCTATCTAGACCAAAATTTAATCCAGACTGTAGAGGCCTGGAGAGTGTTAGTAGTAGTCCATTGGCCAGCTTTAAATGAGTGGGATGACCTCAGCCTGGCAGGTAAATCTCTGCATGCTCATGGAAAGTTGATGCTCGTTTTTGTCTCTCTCCCCAGAATTTTGAACTGGAAGGCCACTAACAGCATAGGCATGAAAGCTATCATCCACTATTGCTCCTGCACAGAGGGTAGGCTGGGAAAGCAGCAACAAAAATCATATTGCAAGTGTGAGGTACATGAAGGATTTGGTCCTGTGAGCTCTCCTCAGTCTGAGGAGCTTCATGAGGACTGAGTTCACCCCGTTCTCCCTCGCTGCTAGTGGCTCTGAGGCAAGAAAGCTTTTAAGCAGATGGCTGTATAGGAAATCTCATAGGATGTCTTCAGCAGGACTGTGTTTAAAGTGAAGCCAATGCCTGCACTCTTTCTCTGAAGCAGAGTGATAGGCTTCTTGCCCTGTTACTCCACTAAATATCCGGACTGATTTTACCACTTATCTCGCACACATTCACTTCCAGTTGGTTGAACCACTCTGCAGATGAATGCAAAGGGAAATAAAACGTTTGACTTGAAAACAAGAGAAACGATATTTGGATTATTCTGTGCTAAGGTGGAGAGACATAAACACAGCAGTACGAACAGTTTAAACTTAATTGTGAAATAGCCTGAGAATGTCTTTTCACTGCCATTTCCTTGATTTCAACACCACTGAGTTTGTCATATATGACGGCTTTGTGGTTGTTGTGACACTGTTGGAGAAAATTGGATTTGGGGAAAGTTTTCTTAGTTCTTTAAATAATTCAAAATGTTTTCCAGTTGTGTTTTTTTTCTCTCCAGAGCAGCTTTGTTCTGCAGTGGTACATTTTTTGTGAAGTGGATTTTTGTATAGTGTTGTGTCGCCGTGGCAGTGTATAATCCTCAGGATATATCCAAGGGATTTCCAGCCATCCTCTTGGATTTCATAACAATACTTGCAATTAGAAGCCCTTCTACACAGAAAATTAAAACGCAGATGCGTATTCACGGGCTTAAAACACGGCTCAAGTCATCCAGCACTAAAGGCACAAGTCGGAGCCTGTGATGAGCATGTTTGCTGTCAGAGTGCAAGCTGTACCAAACTGACATTTAGTGAATGGCCTCATTTTACAGTCATAGGCATATGATGGGGAACCACAGCTTACCTTAAAAGAAGTGTTAAGTCCATTTCCTTGGAGAGGTTAGCCTTATAAACATACTAGCTGATTTCTAGCATTGAAAGTGTATGCCTGTGCTTCTGTACAAAGATCAGGCTTCATCACAGCTCCAGTGAGGAGGATCGCCTTCCTTCTGGGGTCCCAAAAAGACCACCCTGGTCCCCAGGTGTGGGGGACCTGACCTGGGTTGTCCCTGCAGGACTGGGATTTAAAAAAAAAAATAGTAAACATAGACTTTCTCAAACGCACATACATCTAACCTTACACCTAATCTGCTGTTGAGAAGAGAAGGTAAAATGTTTTCTTACATAAAAATTATTCAAGCTAACTTGGGTTTTGGAGGTATGATGGCTGCTTAGGGGTTTTTAGGCACTGCAGTCAGCATCCCAATGTCTCTGTGTAAAGCAACAAGCAGCTGGACTTGTGATGATGTCTGCCTCTTCAGGCCACGGAGGGAGACATCTCTTGTTACACATTGCTTCTGAAGACAGCACTTCAGTAGCATGCAACCAGAAGAAGGCTGGGAAATGAAAGAGAAAAAAGGTCTTTGTTAGGAGGAAGACTGTTGGTCAGTCTTGTAAGTGGTGAAAGGTTTAAGTCACTAGTGTTATTGGTGAGTTTCTTCTTTTTGCCCCCTTTTATTTTTTTTTTTTTTTAAGAGAAGATAGGCAATTGTACTTGCAATTCTTGCTTATGATTCCTAGCTGAAAGAGGAGCAGCCCTTCATGGAGAGAGATGAAAGACACTAGGAGTATTTTTCTTACATTCCAGTGTAAGCAGAATAGCAAAGTACCTACCTGAGAAGTTTCCAAACACAACACACATCTATTTACATATTTGATTTCAGTGGTGATACATGATAACCTGGGATTTCATTCAAAGGATCCTGATGGGGATTTGAAAGGAGTTGTTCTTCCCTGAATGTTCACAAAATAACTGCTGAAAGCTGAAGGACCTTTTGTTGGCAAACTAAATTCACGGAGAACAGGAGGCAGAAAGGCTGGAGACAGTTTTCTTGTGCTGAAAATCCTCTGTGCTTACAAGTGTGGGGGTAAATTCCTGGCCCTTTTGAAAGTGATGGGAATATTTTGTCAGTGACTTCAATGGGACCAAAACTTCACTCAGGTTTCGGAGAGACGTTGGTAACTCTAATGCTTGTTGTAACACCTGTTGACAGACGCAGGAGCTTTCCTGTTAGCTTGTCGTGCATCTTCCTGGCAGAAAAGGATCTGTCACCTCTTCTGGGGAATGCACGGTCGGGCTGACTATGATGGCATCTGACCCAGGAGCGAGGGACAGGTCTGAAGATGTGGTTTTTCTCTCTCACTTTTCAAACTGTAGTGTTGTGTAAGCAGCGGTGAGATTATAGGGGGATTATGTTTGAAAGAGCGAGCTCTTGTGCTGTTTCTTTACCCCATATGTTTTAACCTGCCACAAGATTAACGTTTCTTTGTTGAGAAACAAAGATAGCAGTATGGTTTGTGTTTACATTCCCTCTCGGCTCCTTTGCATGACAGGTGATGTGTAAATAGGACTTTCAGAAGAGGAGAATTGAGGTCAGACCTTTCAGACTTTCTGAAATCTGTGGAGATTTATATTTGCTGAAAGATGATCTGGAATGGAAAAATCGTCATTTGCCACTTTCCAGAATACTCGCAAGTAATTAGGTTACCTCAATTAAGCATTGCTCAACAGCTCAAAATTTAGACCTACAAATAGCTCTCGTGATGCATCAGTGTTGTTTGCATTACCCAGCCCCTGCATTTCAGCATGGACAAGGGAAAACAAGCCAACAGCCTGGAAAGCTTTAAAGGCAAGCAGAGAGGAGGGTCTGGTGAGTTCATATGAGGGAATTTTTTTCAGGAGATTCATTTTCGTAAAGGCAAGGGCAGAAAGTGTCCACTGAGCAGCAGGCGCCTGAGGGGGACTTGCAGGTATTGCCATGTGAGGTGGTAGTTTACCCCCATTTCCAGCTGCTCCAGCTTTTGCAAATAGGCAAATAGCCTTTCTTGCAGGGAGAGAAAGATCAGGCGTGAGGCTGTGCTACACGTGCTGCTTTGTCCCAAGACGGGCCATCCCCTGGGAGGGACTCCATGCTCCTTTTTAAGAAATAGGAGTATTTGGCAGTGGTCACACCAAGTCTGCCTGGGTTGGAGTTTTGTTTTTGTTTTCCTGAAAGGGACCGGACAGTTTCCCCTTTCATTTTAGCCAGAGGTTTCAGCGATTTCCAGTGGCTTTTGATCTTCGTCCAGCTTCAGAAGTTTGGATCCAGGCAGTTGATTCGAGTCTCAGTGCTTAGTCTGACTCTTCCATAAGTTAATACTTAGAGTTTTGTTTTATAGCAGAAGCAATCTTCTGGGCAGTTCTCACTTTCTTCAGAGTTGCAGAAGAAAAGTGCGCTTTCTTAGAAGAATTCAGTCTTACTCAACAGAACAGGAGAGTTTGTAAAGGACCACAATTGTGGCTTGTAATTGCCTCATGACTGCCCTGTGGTCGTAAAGTAGTAATAACACAAGTTTTTGCAATATCTGTGCTGATTTACCTTGGCATACATTTGAAGATGTAAACTCATGCATGCAATCTGTAGGCCTTACTTCGAAGTGTCTTCCTATTTGTTTCCTTTTTGTTCAGGACAGTCTGCATAGGCAACTGATTTCCTCCAAAATAAATTGTGTAGATTGTGTGGAAGGACAGTGCATTGAGGTCAGTGTTTCCTGAGTACTTCCCAATCCCAAAACACATGCAGATTTTCTAATCTTATTTGCAAATGAGCAGCAATGGGGAACAGAGGAGGCACAGAGAGGTTAGAGTGGCATCTCTCAGGACATGCACCACAGTGCTTACAGCCTCAGTACGAAATGGGTTATTCTATGAGCATCATTTTTTTGATCGCACACAGTGTCTCTTTCGATAAACTGGTCAATTCTTGCTGCCTCTGCTCTGACACCACATCGCTGTGATGGGGCATTTGTTCTTTAATGGTCCAGTCAAGGAAAACAGGAGCTGATCACACTGAAACTCAACATGGACCAGTGGACCGGTACTGTATTGGTCAGCTAGATGAAGGCTTGAGATGATACCTGATATCAAAAGAAAGGGAGGGAGAGGAAAGATGCACAGGGTTTTTTTCTGACTTTTTGGCTTTTTTGGTAGGTTTTTTTTCTGGGTAGCCCAGTGATTTGGCCTCTAATCCTGCAGATACTTATCCAGCAAGTTTGCTGACAACACCAAGCTGTGTGTTGTGGTTGGCATGCTGAGGGGAAGGGATGCCATCCAGAGGGACCTTGACAGGCTTGAGTGGTGAGCCTGTGCATGCCTCATGAAGTTCAGCAAGGCCAAGTGCAAGGTCCTGCACTTGGGGACCTGTGGGTCCATGGGCAATCCCAAACATGACTGCAGGCTGGGTGGAGAATGGTTTGAGGAGAAGGACTTGGAAGTATTGGTTGATGAAAAGCTCAACATGAGCTGGCAATGCACACTTGCAGCCCAGAAGGCCAGCTGTATCCTGGGCTGCATCTAAAGAAGCATGACCAGTAGGTCGAGGGAGGTGATTCTCCCCCTCTACTCCACTCTTGTGAGACTCCACCTGGAGTACTGCATCCAGCTCTGGGGTCCCCAGTACAGGAGAGACATGGAGCTGTTGGAGCAAGTCCAGAGGAGGGCCACGGAGATGATCAGAGGGCTGGAGCACCTCTCCTATGAGGACAGGCTGAGAGAGTTGGAGAAGAGAAGGCTCCAGGGAGACCTTATTGCAGCCTTCCAGTACCTGAAGGGGCCTACAGGAAAGATGGAGAGGGGCTGTTTACAAGGGCACGTAGTGATAGGACAAGGGATCTGGGAAGAGAAGCGGGGTCTTTCTGCGCAAGCCTGTGCCCATATTAACTCACTGTCCCCTTGCCACAGCAGTGTGTCAGGCAGCAATGCCTCTGTGTCATTCACAGAGTGACCACGTGGTCTCTGTGTGAGGTTTTTAGTCATCTTAGTTAAAGCAGAGTGCTCCTGCAGTTTTTCTCTTTGGTATTGAATTTGACTCCTCTCTGCATTTTGGGTGATGGAATAGCTGTGAACCTTTTTTGGGGGGTCTGCCATAGCCCAGACTTCTTGGCTATTGGTGTTGCACCTCTTAGTAGGCGGACAAACATATGTCATGTTGGCCCAGCAGTTGTTCTATATATGGTACCTGTAGGAGAGGGAGCAGAGAAGCAGCCGTAGCTGATTGTGCAGAATAGATATTTTGTCTTTCTTCTTTCTACCTAGTGTGGGTAGTATGGATTTCTTCAGGCTAAATGGTGTTTAGGACTGAGCCTACAAAGATTAGTACCTTTGTGAGAATAATTGTGAAAGGGTGGCAGAGTGAGAAAGTGCAATGGGGAAAAAAGGATTTAAATAAGGGCTTTCTGGCTGATAAGATTCAGTTGAATCAGATAGTTCTGTGATACAGGAAAATTACAGCCTTTTTTGCAGTGGTCTCCAGACCAAATTAAGGAACATCCCAAGTCAGTTTTAGCTGCAGCACGTAAATACAGTTGTAATTTGGCCCAGCTCAGGGAGAACAATTACAAAAAATACATAGGTCTAAAATGGCTTGTATTGTTTCAGCCTTAAAGAGGCAATGGTAGCTTTGGCTACCTTCTTGGCAGGGTTTGATGTCCACCATAGAACTCATCCAGCTCCAGTGTGCTAGTAAAGATGAAGACACAAAATAGGGAATATGTAACAAGATGTGCTTCTCTTTGCATCTTCAAAGTGACCCACAAAGCCAGGACTTAACCCATTTTGTAGCAAGAATCCCATGCAGCAGCTTTGCTAGGACAACATCAATGATTTGAGTTTCATTTTACTGGTTGTGTTTGTGAGAACTTAACCTAAACCTTAACTTAATTATGATTCTCCAATGGCTAATGACTCTATCTCAGTGTCCTTACTATGCTAGTTGCATTTTGACCCAAAGACAACAACAGGATGTTTTTCGCTGTTATAGAAATCAAGAGTACAAAAGACAATTACATAAGACTGTCAAAATCTATCAAACTCCAGAGCAATGGGAGTGCCTTACAGGAAATAATTATTTGGGTAACTGGACATCAGACCACCAGATTACTGTGCTATTGAGGTCATAGCTTTGGCTAGTTGTCTTTTGATTCGGACTTGGTGAAGCAATCAGGAAGTAGCACCAGAACCAGAAGGTCCTGGTGAGATTTTAAGTAAGGAACATATAATTTCACAAACACATCTTCAGAAAAAATCCATCTTTGCCTCATTGTACTTAACTCTTCAATCTGGAGAACATCCTGGGGTTGCTTACTTCTCATATGTTGTCATAGATCTCAGTGCGTTTTAGTAGAGGAACAGTAAGTGGTTCAATAATGGGAAGTACATCACAAAATCTGGTCATTATTCTGTTCTAAATGCATGCCCACCTAGACCTTCACTGGTGTGTATTTTTTGGATGTATGGGGCTTGACAGAGACAGTGTAGGCAGAAAAAGTAAACCACGTATTTGTGCTATGTGAGCACTGCCAAGTGTCTTTGAGCCCTCTAGAGTCTGCTAGTGACATTTATTGAGTCTTTGTAGGCAGTTTATGGCATAATAATTACATGTATGGATTGCTGCTGCATATCAGGAGCTCAGTGTGTCTTCATTACAAAGAAAAAGTTAGTTAACATAGGAAGAAGTTACTGAAATAAGAAAACATCTTCAGGACTGGCTTCTGTTAGCGTAACTGGTGAAAGAACTGCAGCAGGAGTGAGGTTTTCTTTCTTTGTTTTTTTTCTCCAAGGGGAATCACCTCAGGACTCTAAAATCCATTGTCTTAGTGAATTGGTATTGAGCCTCCCTCGTGTGACTGCAGGCACAGGTCTAGGGGTCAAAATTGGTGGTAAAAGAAGGAAGTAGTTTGTCTTCAGTTGTTCTGATGTTCGAAAGGGTCATCCAGTGTTTGGATCCCCAACCTGTTCTCTTTCTGCCTTTCTGACAAAGAAAGCTCTGTCTTCCTTTATGTATGCCTGTCTGTCTCTCTTGCTAAGCGTTGGCCTATCCATGTGCAGTAAATACCAAGATTGAAGGTATCGGGGAATGTGAAGTTGTGAACCATCCGCTTCCCTGTGACGTGGATAAATTACGTATCTAGGGATCATTCAGTGGAAGATGCCCGGCTGCCAGTTTCTGGCATGGGTTCTTCACCAAAAACACATGCAATAACCGAACACGTATGTCGTGTCTTGCATGGTGCTGCAATACCCTCTTCTGTGAGAAGAGCTGCTCCAGAGCCATTGGGCCTCAGCTGAAAGCCTTATCCACTGAGTTCCCAGCATTTGTATTCTGACTTTCAGTGCAGTGTACCTCCTCAATAGCAAATGGTTGATGACAGGTAAAGGTAATAGCTCTTTGGCAGCTGCATAGGTAAAAACTGGAATATTGAAGTAAGTCTCTTATACAGCTTTTGTACTGTCTGACTTTGAAGCCGTGCTGCAAGAGGCTGGAGACGATGTCTGAACGGAGAGTGGCGCAAGTGTTTCTGTCCAAGAGCACTGATTAGCTAATGGATGTGCTCAGAACTTAATGTCACAGCAGGATAGAGTTTCAGAGCTAATGGAAAGCTGATGTACAACTGATTTACCTCTGAGGGCCAATCCCAGTTCCCAAATATAACCTGTAGGCCTCCGTATTTTGGTTCACTGTATTTATATATCCCCTTTCATTGCAGAGAGGCGGTTTCCAGCAGGATTCTACAGTCACGTCAGGGTCAGCAGGGGTGAGCAGAGTAATTATCCGTGGGCTTTGGGAGCCCAGATGCATTAAACAAGTTTCTAATTTCTTGGAGAGACTTTCCCTGGAAAAGAGTAGAGAATTTGTGACCTGCATGTGCCTGACGGGGAGGACGGGATCCTGCTGGAAAGATGTGCCGGTACAGCTGACGAGCCACCCGTCCTTCCAGCAGTCTGTATGTCCTTAAAGGCAGCCTGGTCCAGCTTGTTGCAGGGACCCGTATGTTGAGAGTAAAATTCATACACGGAGACAAACGATGTCACATTATGCAGGGTGGCTGCTGCTTGTTACAAAAAAAAGAAAAAGTAGGATTTGCTATCAGTGAGCTGAAATCTGAACAGCGTAAATGGTCCTAATAGTTAGAGAGGTTAGGGAAGCTTGCCAGAGCGTGGAAAGCATAACAACTGCATTTAATAACAATCAAGCTACTCTTATAAATATTTGCATGTGCTGCTTCAAAGCCTACTACATGGTCATTCATGTACTGCAGTTAGAAAGACGAGGAGGGGGAAAAAAAAAAAAGCGGGCGAGAAGAAAAGGGCACTCCATGTTTCGTAGCTGCCGTAATAAAGAATGGGCAAAGCACCAGAAAGAAAAGAAAAAGGAAAAGAAACCCTCCAAAGTTTAATAAACACAAAAGGGAATAAAAATAAATCTTTGGAGCATTTATTACAAACCCTTGATGGAAGGATTAGATTGAAGCTCTCAGCCTTTCCACTGTGGGTGTATGTGTGAAGTCGGCCTGTCTGGCCTCTTCCAACAAGAAAAGAAAAGTTGTTTACATTTCCTAACTTGGGCTGTACGTATAATTGATTTTTTTGTTTCAATAGCAGAAATGAAAATTCAGAGGTGTGGGGAGGGAAAGCCTCGTTTGGATACAATTGAATTTAGGTCTTTTTCTCGCCAGAATGAAAGCCCAACTCTCGAAAGAGCTGTGTCAAGCAGAGTGTTTTGTTTCTCCTGAAATGTCAGTATACGCAGGACTTGTGCGGGAAGCTGTGGAAATGCAGAAGTGTCATCCTTTTATGCAGGAGATTCCTGACTTGGGGAGTGTCTCCAGCATGAAACAAACTCTGTCCGTTCCCACTTTTGGTTTAAGGGAGCTTGACTCCATTTCGGTCTCCTCCAAGGACCTACGCCTGAGGGTCTACGTGCTGTTTTGGATGGTCTGTCAGATGATGTGTTCAGTCTCTGCTGTTGGAAATGCTCCAACCTGGAGCACGACAGTAGAGTATTTTGGGATAGGTCTCCTGCACCCCTCCCATCAGTGCTTTTCTGCTCTGTCAGAGCAGGGCTGCTTTCTGTCCTCCTTGCTGGCACAGGAGCTTAGAGGATGCTGGATGTTGAACAAAGTCAGTAAGAAGCACAGAAACCACAGTGTCCTTATGCACTTAAACACTCACATACCGGAATATGTTTTAGCCTGGCAGTTTGGACTGTCCTGTGTAAAGCAGCTGATGAAGTTTCAGCTCATTCAAGGGGGAGGAAAAAAAAAAAAAGAATAAAAAGCTAAACTTGTGGTGCTCGGTGTTCAGCAGGCTAAAGGGAAGAGGAGGGATGCTGCCTTCATCTTCTCCAACTGTGTTTTATAACTCTTGTCTCAATTGTACTGCAGTGATTGTGATTATGATTATTACAGCTGGAAGTCTTCAGTTTTTTGAGGGTTGAATTAATGAATAATTTAAAGATGATAAAAATGGAATCTTTCATTGCATTTACTATTCCCTCTCTCCAAAACAAAAGAAATCTGTGTTTTCCTAGCTACAGGAAACATATTGATTTAATTCCACTCATTAATGATAATGGTTCAAAGAATACTTATGGAGTCTAGTCTACAGCAGGGTAACTGTGTTTGCAGACTAACTTTGTCAGAATCATACTGGCATTGACTGGAGTCATTGGGCCAAAACCAGAGGGGAGTCCAGAGGTATCCAGCTGAGACTGAATTGATACGACTGTCAGGTTAAGGTGGAGTCACAAAGAGATATAAATTGCAGCATCTGAGATCACTTAAAGGCTAATCCAAAACCTTGTAGACTCCATAGGGTTCTTCCCATTCCCTTAAGGAGAGTTGCAAGTCTCAATTCTCAGTCTTAATGTTGATTAATTTTCGTGTAAACCACAATTCTGCAGTCAGCCATTCTTTTTCAGAGGAAGGGTTCCAGCTAGTAAAAAACCCTATTTTTTTTTTTCAGCTGTCCACAAATAATGCCTTTTCCTGAACTGACTTCCTGTGGATACTGTCATGAATGGTAGAATAAAGAAATAAAATTTTTTATGTGGGTTTTTGCAAGATATAAAACTATCTTGTCAGGGAGATGAAAATTCTCTAAGACAAGAATTCATTCTTATTCATTCATTGTGAGCAGAAGGTAGATACTCATTTGCTGTGTATACAAACACGCAAACACAAAAACATGCACACAGAAAGAGTATTCCTTCTCTATCTTCTTTATATATGAAAGAGAGAAAAAACATAAATGCAGGGATGGTTTAGGAAAATCTGTTTAGATACATTTTCACAGATTTGTAATATACAGCATATAAAATACAGAAACTGAAAAGAAAGACTACTAATATAGCACAAGAAAGTTATAGAAATAAGTTAGAAGCTAAATATAAATCAAACAGACAGTCAAATAGGGCTTTTCAATCTGAAATAAAGTCAAGATGGACAGGGTTTGTCTCCACCAGGGCAAATGGCTGGCTGCTAGTTTGGCTTTTCCACAGGGAGTGAAATGGTAGGTTGATGCCTCAAATAAATGACAGGGAAGGACAACTTACAACTCATCCTTGAAGCATCAATCTTACATATACATATTATTATGCCAAATTATATTCCTAGTAGGATTAGGTTTGGCTGAAGAACAAGTAGTAGTCTAGGAGTTTTCTATAGCAGAAAAATAAATTGAAGAGATTATTTCTCTCTTAAATCAGGATATAATCTCTGAACTGAGTGGCTGTTATAAGAGTTTGCAAAATGTATCAAAATTAAGATCATCATTGCATAAAGTTAAGCTTTTCTCAGAAGACCTTCATTTGGTATTTTGAGAGAGACCAGCACTAATATGATGCTCATGGAGAGAGGAGCTGTTCTGGTGAGGGGGTAACTTGTATCCCTTTTTCTTTTGAGATCTCATTATGAGATTGTAGCAGGTTTTTTTGTCAATAAGCCTGGCAGGAAAGACTACCAATCATGATGCATTGGGGTTTATTTTAGAGCACTGCAGATGTGAAAATTGGAGAACCTTTTGTTTGTTTGTTTCTTTAATTAAATTGGATCATAAGGAAGCCTTCCTGTTCGTATTTATACATATTGACCCATTGACCATACAGAGGGTCTCCTTTGGGAAGTATCTTTCAGAGGATTTTTTTTCAGCATTTTGAGAACTTGCCATATCTCACTTACCATGCATCTACAGTTGAAGCCAAGACTCTTCCTTTATTGTCAAAGATTTTCTCATAGCCAGGATTATTTTTAGTTTTCACCTCTGATCATTTAAAGAGATTTTGGCTCAAATACGGAGAAAGTGTGCTTGTGAATATTGTGAAGATTTGCTTTATTCCTCTTGTGACTGAGTTGTACTTGGTATTTATTCTGTAGTCAGTCTGAACTTAGAATTATTCCAAGAGCTACAGCAAACGGGTTATTAAATGTGTAACTGTGAGTGGTGTTGCCTCATGTCGCCAGGAGCTGCTGTGTTTCTCAGAAGTTTTGGTAATAGCAGCCAGTCTAGAAACACTAAATATTTGGAAGAAGGTCTTTAAGTTATTAATGTGTCTTATTAATATGAATAAGTGTTATTAAGGATTTATTCCAACTATCTTAATCTTTCATGCTTAGAAATAAAGGTAAGTGTACTGGACTTGGCTTCTCCCATCTCTTTACATAGACACTGGAGACCAGCCATGCTGAAAGGGACTTGGGGGTCTTGGTCAACAGCAAGTTGAACATGAGTCAGCAGTGTGCCCAGGCTGCCAGGAAGGCCAGCCATGTCCTGGGGTGCATCACGCACAGCATTGCTAGCCGGTCTAGGGAAGTGATTGTCCCACTCTACACTGTGCTGGTGCGGCCTCACCTCGAGTACTGCGTGCAGTTTTGGGTGCCACGGTAGAAAAAGGACATAAAACTATTGGAGGGTGTCCAAAGGAGGGCAACAAAGATGGTGAAAGGTCTAGAGGGGAAGACGTATGAGGAGAGGCTGAAGTCCCTTGGTTTGTTCAGCCTAGGGAAGAGGAGACTGAGGGGAGACTTCATCACAGCCTACAGCTTCCTCACGAGGGGGAGCAAAGGGGCAGGCGCTGATCTTTTCCCTCTGGTGACCAGTGATAGAACCCGAGGGAACGGAATGAAGCTGCGACGGGGGAGGTTTAGGTCGGATATCAGGAAAAGGTTCTTCACTGAGAGGGTGGTCGGGCACTGCAACAGGGTCTCCAGGGAAGTGGTCACAGCACTGAGCTTGACTGAGTTCAAGAAGCGTCTGGATAACGCTCTCAGTCATATGCTCTGATTCGGCTGGTCTGTGTGGAGCCAGGAGTTGGACTCGATGATCCTTATGGGTCCCTTCCAACTCAGGATATTCTATGATTCTATGAAATGATAACTTGTGTCTATTATATCTGTTAAGAATTAGGTATTTTCCAGAAGAAGGTAGTTTATTCAATCGATAGGTGCCTGGATAGCCGAGGGAGGCAGCAGAGCAGGATGCCTTGCTGGGATTTCGGATAAGGCCCGGGTCTTTCACGGGAGTTGAGCTGCTCACCTCCTGAATATCGAGGCTGTCATCTCCTGCACTGCATGGCAAATCCCGAGCTATGGGAGTAGTGGGAAAACTTCGTGTTTTGTAATTATCATCTGAAGTCTTCCTGCTGGCGTGGCTCTAGGTAGGCCTGTGAGGCTTGGTTCCTCAGCTGAAAAATCCTTCCTCCCCTGGCCCCCCAGGACGATTTTCCCCTTCTTTTTCTTTACACACTTCAGTTTTCACACTGTAAGAGAAAAGAAAACCTCTGCCTTGGCTTGAACAGAGATTGTTATCAGGGCCTTTGAGTCATTTGGAGTCCCCTCCAAGTTGGGCTCTGGAGTTGAGGAGACCTGGCCGGGCAGCAGGGAGTCGCTCAGCAGGAGGGTGGTCGGGGGCACCGTGCTTCCTGCTGCTGGCCGGGGTGAGGCGGGAATGCCTCAGGGGATCACCAAGACCTTTAGGGTAACCCGGCTTATTATTTTATTCTGATAAAATCCTCTAATAACTGAATAGGAAACAAAATCTGAAGCTGGCTACTTTATACTCCCAAGTTCTGGGGGTAAATGGGCTTCAGAGAACATACAGGTCCATCTTAGCGGATTCCTGTGAACTCTGTGCCAGTCTGAAGGCATTTGCTGGATACCAACTGCTATGATTTTTTTTCCCAATTTAGAAGCATACAGGATTTTCCACCAATATGTTGAAAGAGTGGAGTTTAAATGAATGACCTGAAATAGAGTTGGAAATGGTTGTTAATCTCTATTAATATGGTATTCTTATAATCGAACACATGTGGGGTTGGTTTGGGTTTTTTTATTAAATTGCTAATAATATTAAATTGGCCATTGGAAACTGAATCATGCTACAGATATTTCCTTTACTGAGGCTGTCTTGTATTACACTGTTTGAAGAAACAATGTATTTTATCATTAAAAAAAATAATAAAATCACACTGCCTTCTTGCAGATGCCATCCCACCGAGCTATTACAGCCTTTACTTCCGAATCGTCAGATTTGATGTCTCGGCAATGGAGAAGAACGCCTCCAACTTGGTGAAGGCCGAGTTCAGGGTCTTCCGCCTGCAGAACTCAAAGGCACGGGTCTCAGAGCAGCGGATAGAGCTGTACCAGGTATGGTGACACCTTGACTGCGTCAGCTCCCCGTCTTTCTGCAGCAAACACGCCTTGTACCCATCTAGCAGGTGGAACAAACCATGGGGAGAAGCAGTTGAGTCCCATCTTTCCAAAACAGTGTCTTATTTCCTGTGCCTCTCCTAGAAGGGCCTTAAATGTGCAAACTTCTTCTAGAAATTGTGGCTCAGGACTCCCAAAGTTTCAGCATATAATGATAAGTGATAGAACAAGACATCAAACAAGTCATCCCCAGGATCTCTGTCTCCCAATACCTGGCCTGTATTGTAGTTTACATAGAAGAAATCAAATTCTTCTCTGGCCTGTATTCAGGAGAAGGCTGTTAACCATTCCTTGCAGAAATGGCGTTGTTAATAATTGAGTTTCAAAGCTTCGCAGTTGCAGACCTGGCTTCTGTATAGTAGCCCAGGGGGTAGGGCAAGGGAGCAGACAATTCAGGGACTGAGGAGTGAGGAAGAAAAAGACCCCATGACACTCTCACTCCTGAGTGTTGATAAGATTGATGTAATTTAATCTTTAAAGCCATTGAAGTCACTTATATGAAGCCTGTGCATTTGTGCAGATATTGTCTAGAGCATATTTCCTCTAAAGCATAGTTCACTTTGTTGAGAAACATGGCAATAAAAAGGGGCTCCACTCCCAGCATTTTTATACTGAGTAAAACCTGTGGTTGTTCCAGCAACTCAGAACTTGTTCTGCTCAAAGCCCTGCCAGATAGGATATTACCTTGTAAAACAAAGTGTATTGAGCCCCTCTTTGGCTCTACTCTTGCTGTCCTCATTAGCTGTGCCTGAGCACTGCCCTGGGTTTGCAGTACTGTGGAGTCCGGTTCGTATCCGGTGGGTGCAAATTTAAGTTAATCTTCTCCCTCACTTTCAATGTTCGCATTTTCCTGCCTGGTGTGGTCAAGTGCAAGCCAAACTTGGAGCAGAGAGGAGGGACTTTGGGTTCACATGCTTGCTGAAGTGACAGTATAAGCCAACGCTGGAGACTGACTGCAGGAAAAAGTGCACTGGACTGTTTAGATACTGCTTAAATGTAGAAGTGTGATTCCCAGTTGAACGTGGTTCAGGTCCACAGGTGGTCACTGGGTGCCTGGCTTCATGACTGCGACCTGGCTGCCTTCCTTCGCAAGGACAGGCTGGCAGAAAACTTGAGTAAATATGGTGTCATTTGTTAAAAGAGAAAGCTAACAGGAATCTTTAATGAGAGTTGCTGGTGTCATCTATATATATAAGCTTTCACAGCGAATTATGCTATGAGTCCCTGTGACGCTGCCACACCAGCCTGTTGAAACAATTGTTATGTTCTGGCTTGACCTCACTGTTCAGACATCCTAAAAGGAGTTGATGGCATCTCTGGGCTTTCTGTTGTTCTACTTTTGAGAGCTGTTAGCCATCTGAAAGGAGTACAGCTGCAGTTGCCTGAGCTCGGCTCACTGCCTTTCTGTGTTTGAGGAACGTGGGACACAAAGGGTTCAGCGGAGATAGGGAAGAAAGGGCCTTTGCTTGGCTGGGAATTTGCCTTGTGATGAGAAACAGCTGGAGCTTATTTAAGAGAGCCTGATTCCAGCAAGCCTGTGCCCATGGAAATGACTGACACCTGCATCCAGGGCAGGTACTTGGTCCTTTATATAAATATATAGCTGGTGAGTAAGGCAATTTCTTTTCTAGACTGGGTGGGGCATGCTGAGTGAAGTGTTAGGTGAGTAATGAGTGCAGGTTATTGTAGGATTAGGTCTTTTCTCCACCAAGTAAGGCAAGCCAAAGGCAGTGAGCTCTGAGTGTTTGTTTGTGCCAGGCATATTTTAGGCATGTTACTTTTCTCCTTTGCCTGTAGGGAGGCAAGCTGTCTCTGGAGCATTTCCCTTTCAGAGCACCTATTAAAATGATATAAGCTGCTTGTTAGTTTCTCTTTCTGCTTTACTTCTTACAAGCTCCTGTAGTCTTCTTCTGCTGGTTGTTTTTCCCCTTTGTTGGTTATATTTACTTGTTACAGTCTTGTATGCAGCTCTCCCCAAAACCTTGTATGCAGGTATTATCTTAGCTCTGTGATGATTAATGTGAACTGCATGGGTTCCTTACCAGCAGCTCTACTGCAGGAGCATCAGAGTCCCTAAATACTGCTGCACCTAATCTCCATCACAATGCATGAAATTAGTATGCAGTGTTTAACAGGAGAAGCAAAAGCAGGGAGAAGTTGAAGAGGAGGATATATTGTAGGACAGCACTATATAAAACATCCTAAATCTTAGAATATTAATTTTAAAGAGAAGAAGGAGGAATATCTAAGGAGCTGAAGGTGGGGAAGCATGGGTAGGAGGCATTGGTGTCAGGGTCATGCTCAAGAGGAGCTTCTGAGCTGCATAATAGTAGACTGATAGGGGTGTCTAGCAGTGGAGGAAGGAACAAACATGGGAAATAAAAGAGGAGAATGAGGAAGATGCTCATTTCAGTGACAGTGGGAGAGGCAAAGATGTTCTGTAAGGCCTGAAAACTTTCTCAGGTATCTTTGCTTCCAGCATGGAAAGCCATGCATGGAGACAGAGCCTCGCAGAGGAGATTGCTGGTAGAATTGGCACGTGCAGCTGCCGCTCCTCCTCTGTACATAAGCACTGCTTCCTGTCTTGTGAGATACGTGCTGGGCTTGCCAGGGCTGTTGTGCCCAGAAGGAACAATGTGGTTTTTCATCTTGCATAAGCAACATTTAATTATTAGGGGTTTTTTTTTCCTCCCACCAAGTTTCAGATTCTCTAGTGTTTTGCTTTGTTGAAGGACATCTTCTTGATGAGGGTTTTTGAAATTCCTCTCATACCTGTAGTTTTAGGGAATGGTTGTTCCTGTGTCCCCTCATCTTTCTCAGTGAAGCAGGAAGAAAGGGGCAGATGTGTTCTGGGGAGAGTCAGAGATCTCCTGTTGTGGTTCACTGGGAAAGTGGCTGCCTCTGAAGGCATGCAAGTCTCCTAACTGCTCTCCTAGAGCTCTCTGATTTACTCCAGTGGCAGTTCAGTGGTAGTATATATACTGCTAGTACAGAAGGGACAATACTACTCTGAAGGACTATTTTAGGAACAGCTAGAGACAGATGTGCAGGGTAAAGGAAAAAATAAGCAAGCAGAATATAAATATTTTGTTTCTCCTCCTGATTCTTTCTTTGTGTGGTCCTCTGACCTTACAGATCTACCCCTTAAAATGAAAAAAATAAGTGCAAGACTGCACCTTTTCAGCTAAGCTTTCCTCAGGCTATACTTGGCTCCCTTTTCCAAACCACATCAGAAAAGGACTTTGTGTTTTCCTGCAGCCCTTGTTTGCACTGACTCCAGGAAGGCAGTCTGGGGCCATTTGGCGTGGTGAGCCGGTGCTGTGGTCCCTCGCTCCTGGCCTCCGGCACAGCAGCAGCAGGACCCTGTTCCCACCTCAGAGGCAAGGTCAGAGCACCCAGTCGTATTTGTGCTGGGAGCGAGTGGTTGTGGATGTGTTTTCCAGGACTGCTGCCCCCTGGTTTCCCTGGGCAGTAGGTCCTGGAGATTAATATGGAGGTGCCCTGGATACATCCACAAAGCCAGTGGGCGAGTGGTAATCCGTGAGAGCAGAAGCAATTTCTTTAACGTCTGTTTTCACCCAGAATACTTTTCTTGGTATTTAAGGATTAGTCAACCACATCTGTGTGTTCCTGCACAGATGGGAAGCGCAGTTCACATGTTAAGTAGTCTTAGGATGGAAAATAATAAAACTCGTAGAAGTAGGAATTAAGTTTCTTTTATAAGACTGGTATAAAAGGTTCTGTCTCTTCTTGGCTCTGGTTAAGTGAATTAAATTCTTTAAAGGCACTATCTTTTCTGTTATTTCTTCTGCCTGAAAGTGAGGGTTAATCTGCTGGTGGTGCTGCTGATCATCAGCACGTTGGAGAGTGGGAAGCCAGAGGCAAGGAGGGAAAGCAGTGGCGCGACCTCAGATGCAGTGAGTGCTCTCCTGCGCTGCTTCTCCCATCCTTCCACTGCGCCGCGTTTGCTCGATGCACTTCTCAATGTGCACCGAGACCTCAGAAAATATTAAGAGGATAAAGTACTTTTAGGGGAGGGAGGAGGAATAATATTAAATAAACAAGTTTTAGCATCCTCCAGTGGCCCTTGCTATGTTTTTAAAGATTTATGCCAAATGCAGGCTTTATTGGAATTTGATCAGATAAAGCTCAGTTGTTATGGGAATGTCTTTGTTCATCAGTTTTCCTGCCTGCTTTGAAGACTTCATCACATCTTTCTTTTATTAAGGTGCTTCTGTATTTATGAATAAAGTCCTGCACCCTTCAAAAAAAAAGCTTGTCTTTTATGAATAAGCATTCCAAAAAATAAATAGGCACCACCGCAAAGCAGGACGAGTGGAAACCCTCGAAGGGCGAAAAGACGTTGTTCAGAGAGCATTGTGGTATTGTTTTTAAGGTAGTTTTATTACGTACAGATGGTCAAACAATAACAAGTAATAATTACTTCCTATGGAAGCGGTGCCATGTTTTGTTAACACATCATAAAGCATCACAAAAAATGCAGCCGAAGCGCTGGGGTTTTATAGTTGTCATTATCTGAGGCTGCTGCGGGTGTGGGTGACTGAGAGACCGCGGATGGGGGGAGATGTACCAGGGGCCGTATCAGAGTGCGGGGTTGGAGCAAACGAACATCACCAGGTTAAAGCCCGGGGGGACATCAAATCGCGATGAAGAATTTGAAGCAAGCAGGAGCAGACCTTTGGTCTTTCCATGTCAGGGAGGGCCCAGTCCGTGCTGAGGGCTCCTGTGGAGCTTGCCTGGGATCTAGGAAGAACCATCTGCCCTCCAGAAAGTGGTAACCCCCGTTTCTTTAAGGGCCTCTCTCCCTGCTTGGAGGTATGAGGAGGAAGATGCTGTGGAACATATTACCCCATTATGAGTCAGATTTAAATTTAAACCACAGTCGGTTGTTCAAATACTTTCAATTCAGACAGTGTTTTGTCTTGTTTTTCAGTTAGGGAATACGTTTAGAGCTACTGTAGATTTGGGCCAAATCTCCATGGTGCAAATCTGAGGCAATTTACACTGACTGCAGCAGAGCTGCTCCAGACTGATCTCCATATAATCAGGAGCAGAGGGGCCTTGCTCTCTTTGCTTGCCAAAAAGTGGTGTCTCTAATGCCATGGAAGAAAATACCAGGAAGCAGGGTTTGTGGCTGTGAGCTGGCGCAGGATGTCTGTATTACAGATATCACCTGGGGCATTTGATTTTAATTGACTGCTGTCGCTGTGACCCACATGTAAAGTAGTATATTTGTATCTCACAATTTATGTATTGTTGTCCTGAAACCAGACTCTTGCGATCTGAAAGGTTACAAGGTTATATTAAATGGCAAATGTACAGTGCTCTTTGAAGTGCCAAAGTATAAAGTGTGGACCTAATAACTTTCTAATCTACCAACCTCCTCCTGCTCCTTCCCCGGTTCCCTGAACAACAGCTCAGGACCAGAGGAAGTTAATTTGCAGTATATTTCAGTCAAATGGCTGCTTTCTCTTTGTTCCAGAATCCTTTTTTTTGGTTCAAAATACTGTATCCCCTACAAAAAAATGTCAGTACACTGGAGACCATGTTTAGCATACCTTTGGCAAATAATCTGTGAGCATGGGTGAGGGGAAGTATTTATCGCTGCATCATATTGACTGCAATTTGAGAGCTTATATCAGATGCAGTCACCTCTTGCCAGGAACAGAGTAGTTATCAAAGACGACTTGAAGAAGTATATAGCATCCCCATTAGCTACTGGCACGAGCCAGCATGTCCTCCCAGCTCAACACTGCTGTGCGTAGAAATGTGGGGTACTGAGCCGATAGATTTATTGCCGTTTGCAGTGTGTGTACGTTATAGGGAGTGTAGGAATGCAGGACACGGGTCAAAAATCAGCCACCAGGTTTGGGATCCTGCTCTTTGGGCTGCAGTCTGGTGGGGTAGCCTAGCCCACGTTACACTGTGACATGAGCAAGTTTTAACCAAGCACCACAGCGTGGTAGTTACTGGGCTGAGGAACTGCAGGTTGGCCTTGAACTGGAGAGCCCGTTGGTGGGGGCAAGGTAATATTGCTGTTTTGGGGAGATGTAGGAAACAATGTGAAGCTTTATTGGAAAGAAGCCTATACGAAGAAGAACAGATAATGGAAGAAAATGGAGGAGGACAGGAGTGGTTTGGGTGGAAGCCTATAGGTGGTGGGAAGAGAAAACCACAAGGAGAATCGTGACTTAGGGAGAACAATGCAGGCAAGAGGAAGGGAAGAAAGAGAGTGACTTGTGGAAGACAGCATTTTGGAAGAAGCGGTAGGTCCAAATATTCAGATAGCAAAGAAAATTGCATGCCAAAATGTTGCAGTAAAATGCATGTGAACATGAGATACGGCTGTCAGGGACAGGACTGAGGAAGAGGAAGGGCTTGGGAGACCTGTGCGTAAAGAGGAGATGAACGCAGGAGTGCCCTGCAGGATCTAGGGGATTTGGCTAGAAGACAGGAGAACCCACTCTGTTTTTGTTGACTTTGGCTCTTCTTTGTTGATATTTTAATAAAACATAATGTGCCTCTGGCAAGTTAAAGCTAAATGCTAGATAAGTTTACAGGATTTTTTTGTTTTGCTTCATTTTATATAAAATCTTTCTTTGGAGCTATCTTAAAATCTCCTAAACGGCAGGAAATTGCACTCAATATTTCAGAATCTTCCAGGAGAAGGACCCCAGACCCTCTGTTCTTGTTTATTGCTTATACAATGCAGAGTCTTCCTGCCTGCTTAAGCATAAATCAGACTGAATGGCCTCAGGGCTGTATCCCCAACTTACACTGCACATGTATCTTCAGTGGCAGGAGGAAGGCCCTGCTTGGGGAACAAATGGACAGGAAATCCCTTCTCAGGATCTGTTCTCTTCCCGGAGCTCATCCTCTCACCACAGGGTGATGCAAGGAGTCAGTCACAGTGATTCCATGGCATACTTGACTTCCCCTCCCTTTTTGACCTGCTTTAGCCGCTCATCCCTTTACCCCCCTCACACTTCACCTTCTTTTACCTTTAAGCAAGTAGCAGCCAGCACTGTAAGAGAATCCTACTGCAGCTGTAGCCCATCCAGATATAAAAGGGGCTGGGTTATGTGTGCAATATGTTCTTTTTATTTGCAAGTTTGCATGAAGAACGTGTCTGGCAAGTTCTGAGCAGATGGATCAGAGAGCTATGGGGTTTTTTTTAAACTTTGGCAAGCACTCCATACCTTTGTATTTTGGCAGGAACTCTGCATCTCATATACTAGTCTCTAAAGATTCTGCCCTCAGTTTGTGCCTGATTGGGAGACATTTGCAAGCAATGGAAAGACTTCCATTGATAAGCAGGGGAGCTGTAAAGCCCTTTCAACTCCACAGCACTGAAGGCAGAGTCTGAATTACTCTTCTGCAGAAGTGGTTACAAGAAGAGCTTGAAAATTCGCACTGAGAATTTTTGAAAAAATACACGGTCAGTGTCTTGCACTAGTGATGATAAGAAGCAGCTAAGATTTTGATAGCCAGTAGATTCCCAATTATCTGTCAAAAGGTACTATATGGAGACTTTGCACTTTACAACATATGTTTTCACATGTAATGAGTAAGAAACTGGAGAGGTTTGCAAGAGAATTAAGGGTTTGCTTATCCTTTTGTCCAAGATAGGATCAAAGACCTCAAACTCAACCAGGGAGTGAGAAAGCGTTGAGAATTAGCATGGTCATTTTTTAACTTTAAGCTTCAGAAAGGGCTGGATGGAGTCCCTGAGAGCTGTCTGAGGAGACCTTTGAAATCTGGAACCAGGCAGCCAGTGAATCTTTCAGTAGGGTGAATAGTATGTAAGAATTTGGAAACCACAAGCAGTTGCATATGCATATGGGCATCTAGTTGTTCCACTGCAGAGGGTTAGGCTGGAGTGCCCTGCAGGTTCCTTCTAGTTTGGAAGAGGTTATCCTACACGGCAGTTTTCAGCCATGATGTTGTGCATAGCTGAATTTATCTCTGCTCTGATGTTAACCAGCATTAGCACATCATTTACCACTGGATCTCATTGTTTGCGCTTATTTACTTTGAGCTTACAAGTATATGTCAGGTTATTTCCATTATTTTAAAAGGCCCTTGAAGTTCCAATGGAAACCATGGATAATGACTGATAAGCAAGAGAAAGATTAGTGAGCCTGCCAAGATGTTGTAATACACAAGAACGTTGCAGGAGTCTGAAATGACGGAGAAAAGAAGGGAAGGAAGGAAGTTATCAGAGAGCCAACAGCATCTGGAGGGAGGAGATCAGACAGTCCAGAATGAATGGAGAGGAAAAACAGATTAATAGCAGGTTTTTACAAGATAATGCCATATTTACTGCTATTCAGTGATTGCAGAACCCACGCTGGCTGACAAGCAGTGACCATCCCAAGTTCCAGGGCAATGCAGCAGACATGACAGATATTTTTAAGTGGCCATATGATTTTGTCATTATGTTTTCAAAGTTCATCAACTTAAGAAACTGTAAGTCGACAAAAATATTTCCTAATAGTTGGTGACCGTAATTCTCAAACCCAGCTACAAAATGCCCTTGTTGTTGCTAAAGCTTGGCCTTTGATGGGTGCCTAGGATTTTCTTGGCTGCAGCAGATGTATGTCAATGATGCATCAGCCTGTGTATCATCACTGCTGAACCACATTCAATTTTTTGTTTGTTTGTTTGCTTGCTGGGGAAGTGATGAATTTATTAGCCAAAACTTTTCCACTGTAAATCACACTTAATTGTAATTTTTCTGTTCTTCTGTATCTGATTGTGGTAGCTATAGAAGACTAGAAGTAGTTATTGGCTAGACCAGCAAATCTGAAATAAACTAAGCAAGTTGCTGTTCTGGATCTCCAGTTATTTGAAAGAACCAGTATGTCTTTTTGTCAATTTTTTTCCTTTTATGTGTGTAATGAGTCATGAAGACAGGCTATTCTGGCATCTGCTCTCAGTAGTTATTGTCTAGAATACATACTTTAATATGTTCATTCAAATATCCCCTGCTTTAGCTGCCTGTATGTATGAGAAGGGGAGTAGGCAAAGGAAAATTTGAGCAAAATAATTACATTTCTATTAACCAACTCTTGGGTTTTGGAGGTTTTTTTGTTTTATTTTTGAACCAGTATAATTACACTGGTGCCAAATGCTGCTGCTCTGCTTATATCAGCCTCTGATATGCCCCATTTTTTAAAGAAGCCATGTTTCTGCTAAGTTTGCAAACATTCTGCTTTGTTTATTATTATGAATTATATAGTGTTCTCAGTGTACTTTACAGTTTATAAAATACAGACAGAGGCAACCCTTGTCCTTATTTTTATACTCAGAACTGTGTGATAGGTACTTGAGAGTATAAACATGTGCGCATATAAATAAACAGTTTCATCCTCCAGCAAGTTAATGAAGATTTCAGCTACTTGATACTTAAATTTTTAAAAAAATGTATCGGTTAATGCTCTCCAGTTGATCTGAAAAATAAGCATACCAGGTGGCAGAAGTACTGTAGAGATCAGCATTTTCTGGACACTCGCTTGTCATTCTTCTGAAACCAGTTTGTGACAAAACTGAAGCTTTTCTCTGCTGAAAGCCCTCGTGATGCTGATTTGGAATACACTCCTAAGATAGCATCATGGTCCAGCCTCCTCTAATGGATGAGGAGGAGCACAGACAAATCCCTGCTAGCAGAGCAGAGGGTCTCCCCCTGAAGTCTGAGCAGAATGCCTTTGCAGAACCAGTGAAGAGCAGATTTCAACAGGATTTATAAAATATCAGAAATCTGGCAGGCCTGATGAGGGTGGCATGTGAGTGCTGTCATCACTGAGATTCCCAGCTGGGCTTCCTAAACATGTATAGCTGTACAAGCAAGAGCAATGCTTTGTTTGCATCTGGCTGCTTCATGAGCCCTTTCCTGCAGTTAACTGCATAGTTCGTATACTCACGTGTTTGTTTTGCCTTATCTGCTGGCAGTAGCTGCATGTATATGATATCTAGAGATTCTTCATGGGTATTTGTAAGATAATTTTTCCCTCAGGTGTTTTTACGAAGGGTCAGAATAGAAAAAAAATCGATGAGGGGAAAGTTAGCAGTGCCTGTAGAAAAAGATAGCTCAAAGGAAGGGCTTAAGTGTACAAGATACTTTGTCAAGAGGAGATTAGCAAGCATTTTGGCTATTTGATTTCCTGTGAAAGAGAGGAATCGTGTACAAAAAGAAGGTAGACAAAACCAAATTGTTCTTAGAATTTAGAGCATTGCCACTGAATGAAAATTACTCTGTGTACCAGGCTAGAAGTCTGGTGGATGACCTTTCGGTAACACTTCTACCTATTATTCAGCTCATCCCCACATAATGTGATCGTATGCATATGTTCCTTGCATAATCCTTTATTAGAAAAGGCAGCATTGCGTTATCACTGTTGAAAGCAAGACCAAATAAACAGATACACCTGGAAGAACATCCCCATGTTCAGAAGCTGCAGAGATTTTTGCACAACCTGAATTTTGAGTTTGTTGATGTTGAGCTTTCAATCACGCATGTGAAGGTGTGCATGCTCGCACCTGCACACGTGCAGTTGTTGTGCATCATCAGCTGCTTGTGCATGCAGGTGTTTAAATGTGTTGCTCGTAAGTGGGGGAGGTGAGGTTGAGTGTGTGGAAACTCTGTCTCCTACTCATGCAAGTGATTGAATCTGTCATCTCTACGTGCAGGTGGTGATGCACAGTACTCCCCCAAGCTGAAAGCCCTTGCCATCCACGTCATGACCCATAGACATACCTAACTCTTTCTCCCTCTTTAATAGGGAGCATTTGGACAAGGTGCCAGAAGGAAATGAGAAAGGATTAGCCTTACTTCTCTCCTGTGGGGTTTTTTCCCCCCCTTGTCTTCTGTTAATATTTTAGCTCATTGAAAACTATTTTGCACAAAGGCCTATTTTTTAGGCCTTCACTTAGCTCCTGCAGGTACAAGTTGTGCAGCAACATTTCTGATAACAGTGTTTGATGTGTTGTGATGGGCTAAGCATAAAGGTAAGGCAGCGTTTATAGGCAAGGCGAGGCAATGTTTATAGGTAAAGGTAATATATCTTCTAAGACCAATCCGTATAGTTGGAAGAAGTAGACAAGCTTTCAAGTACAAAAGCTGCAAGGCACAGTAAACACTTTTCTTCTTTTTTGCAACTAAACTAGTTGATCTAGTAGGAAGAATGTATTGGAAATACTGGAAGAGAAGGTTTTCAATGGGAATATAGGCTTGAGGGTGTATTGGAAGAAAAAGGAGTTGCTGATGGGGAAGGTAAGACTAGAAATGTAGTGCAAAGTACAAAGAAGCAATGCAAAGGGGGGAAATGGCAGAGAAAACCCAAAATTCTTATTTCATGTAATAATTTTTAGAAGACCCGCTTGAAGAACATTTTGTAACTGTAAAAATTTCTGACAGGTTCCTACAAAGAGGCCACTTTGTTTACCACTATGTAGAGTGTAATTGCTTCAGTGTGGATGGAATGCAGTGTAGGAAAAGTGAAGAGTTCTTCATCAGGTTATTTTGCGGGAGGAAATGGACTCTGAGGATCCAGCCTAGGATTTTATCACCCGTTAGCTTTCCACACTTACAACGATGTAATGGAAAAAGAAGGAAAAAATGGAAAAGGTGAGGCTAGAAGATCATTCTAACTTAAAAAATCTTGCATCACCCTAACACTACAAAGATACTTAGCCCAGGAGAAGGAGATTGAGGCAGACATGCTAATTTCACTAAGCGTGGCACTCATTACGCTTAACAGCCTTTTGCTTAAGAACCTCTAGCGCCTGTTTAACCAATGATGTCAATTGTGGAAATTATGCCATACTTAGTTTGTGACTTTTTAGCTCATTCTTCATATTTTTCTTCCTGAACATGTAGCATAAACAACATGGAGACAAGCCCTACTTACTTCAGATACCATAGATACCGTAGTATGGATAATGTCTAGCTCTTCTAAGACACAGTATCCATCCTGACCCACAGTGTCCTACAGTTTTGAAACCTGCAAACGCTTTCTTGTCATTCATTTCATAGGGGAGGATGGGTGTTCTTTGTGCCATTGGATTCATGCAGTGATGATTTCTTGTACTTTTACAAATGCCTTTTATGCCAGGTACACACTGCCAGCCCTTGACTTTGTCTTTTGGTAGCAATGGCATGGGGATAAAGGCATTTAATTTTGGATACCAAGGCACAGCTGAGTCCTCAGAACATATCTAAGATCAGTTATAGTTAACATCAGGAGATTGCTTTTGGCACATTACTTACTTTTAGATCCTTACATCACTGCCAGAACTGAGGTATGCAGTTTCTGGAGTCTTTGGAAAGATATGACTGTGCAGAAAGGAAGAGAAATGAGCCAAGTTCTTGTGTCCCATTTGCCTCACACATACCCCTGCCCCAACATATCTTTGCATAATGACAGCTGCATTACATCCTCAGAAACATTTGAGTTGACCTGATAAAGACCAAAGGAAAGGCAAAGTTATATTTGTACTTCTCTGGGACTTTCCTAGCATTGATCACTGATTCTCTCATCCCTCTGGCACTTCTGAGCAATGGTAGTCCCCTTGCTGCTGCCAGACTCTCTGTAAACAGTTGTTCAAACACTTTGAAGGTTGCCTCATAAAAAGGAGTCCCAATGTTCAATGTCTGAGTGCCCTCAGTTTCTACTGGAGAACTCAGCATCTCCTACTAGGGGCACTTACTAATTTTCTGGACTTGGACCAACATCTTCTCATGTCTTTTTGCTAAATGTGATCAGAAAGAAGGCAAAGAGCTTGTCATGCTGCTGTTCTTCTCATAAGACAAGTGTTACTGTGGGGGTTGCACTGTTGGCCTGTGAGAGGTCTAACACTCCCTTGAAATAAATAGGGAGACTCTACATATTGGACAGAATCTGGCCTTTTCGAGCCTGCTTTTCTGTTTAATTATGAAAAGCCTAATTTTCTCATGATGACATAATTTCACACCTCTTTTGAAATCTTTTTCTTTACATGTATTATGCAGTTTCACCATTGTTTTATTCCAGCAGCGTTTGCTAGATGTCAGATTGGTCTGGGCTGAGAAAATAGGAGGAAACAATGAGACATTGTCACTTATTCATTTGGAGATGGACTTGGATGGTTAAAAAGAGGAAGAACCCAAAACAATATACGAAGTCACACAGCTGGCATGCGAAAAGTTACAAAGTGATGTTATCGTGTGGTATCTTGATTGCAGTTGACTTAATGTTGCATGGCATTCCAGCTTCCTGCATCGCAAAACTATCAACATAGTAATAACCGGGAAACCAGAAACCTGTTAGCAGCCAAAAGTCCAGTTGTTTTCATCCGAGAGTTAGGGTAAATACTAGCAGGCTGTGCTTGTATGTGGGAAAGAACTCACTGAATTGTTTAGACAGGAGGACTGTGGGCACTGGAAATTCTAGGCATGCAGTGCTGTGTCTTGAAAGGGAGGGGCTGGGGTTTTTTGTACCGGTATTTTTTTTATTGCATGCTCAATAGCAAGCTTTGCTGAAACTTTTGACACAAATACATCTGGCATCAAAGTTTGGATGGAAGCAGCATCTCCTGTTGCCCAAATCCATGTGTGGCCATGATTCACACCAGGCTGTCTCTGCATGCCCCCAGGTTACCTGTATGGACAATAAGTTTTTTCTGTGTAATGTATGACTGGTACCTGAAGTCAGAGGGAAGGCTGGAAGCATGAGTAAGACATTACCATACAGACTAGTTATGGGTGAGCAATATAGTGTCTTCAGCGTACAGACTACATTGTGCAGGCTTTACTTTAGCATCTGATACTATTCTTGAACAGTGTAAGTATTACTGAAGAAGGTAAAATAGCCTCTTTTGATGTTCCAGTTACTATGATCTCTTGACTGCTTGCATTGCAAGACAAGTTTTCAGGGCAGTCTTTCTGTGTGATTTCTCTTAGGAAGGAATATGTGATGGCATGTTTTGCTTGGGAGCATAAGCTGATTTCATTAGGGTGTTTTTGTATCACCTTCCTCTCCCTGCACACCCTAAGAAAATTTCTTCTGAAAATGTGCCTGAATGTACATCTGCTGCATAAAGGTTTGAGCTGTAATAGCTTCTTCTGCTATTTTATAATGCTGGTGGTCCGTTTTAATAAAAAAACCAAACAGGTAAATGTTAATCTGTAAGCAATTGTATTTGTTGTTTCTTGCAGGTTCTAAAATCGAAAGAATTATCATCACCAGGACAGCGCTACATTGACAGCAAAGTAGTTAAAACAAGAGCTGAAGGAGAGTGGTTGTCTTTTGATGTCACTGAGGCTGTACATGAGTGGCTCCATCACAGAGGTGATAACAAGTGCTCTTTGCCTTCACTCCTGCCCCAGCTACTCCTCCATTAATTCAGCAGTATTTCAGGGTTATTCCATGTGTGAAAACCAACTCCACTTACTTTTATGTTTTGCAGACAGGAACCTTGGATTTAAGATAAGCTTACATTGTCCATGCTGCACCTTCGTGCCTTCCAATAATTATATCATCCCAAATAAAAGTGAGGAGCTTGAAGCAAGATTTGCAGGTAACGAAAGAAAAAAAACCCAACTTTTTAAAATGTTGTGGTACTTACTAATTAAGGAGAGAAACAACGAGCTGTTACTGCACCTCTAAAATGGCATTCAGCTGATTGAAAACTTGCTCATTTGAGAATCTTGGTTCTCAGCTAATAGGAAATGGTATTGGAGGCACAAGGGTAAAACTGTATCAGCTGAACTATTTTAAAACCAGAAGCTGTCTCATTCCATGCATGCAGCTTCGATGTCCTTAAGTGTCTGTGTTACAATTTGCAGCATGCACACCGGATATACATGCAATTTTGCATGTATGGGAGACTGTTGCACAGTAGACTATCCACTGTTGGATAGTCATGAGAAAACTTGCTGAATGTTTTCCAAATAAACCCTTTGACTGCTGTCCATCCTAGCACGATAACGGTTCAGGCTTAGTAGAAAAGGCTACTGCTGGAAAGTTGAATTAGGATGATGTTTAGCTTGCAATATAAGCTGCTTGCAGTAGGTATGTGTGTGAGCATGGTGCATTTTATGAGTGTTAAACGATAATTGTTGTGGCAAATTTCCAAAGTATAATAAGGCAACAGTTGGCTGGTTTGCTTACGGAAGCACCTTCCTTTGTTCTCACTGAGTACAGAGGGTCCCAGTCTTTGTAAGGACCTGCACACATACTTACAGCTCCTCAGGCACACTAAATATCTCCAGATACTCTTTTTTTTTTTTTTTTTTCTGGTCATATCAGTAATACTTTAAAATCACTCTGAGCAATCACATCAGTCACTTTGGGAAGAGCTGAACAATAGGTGCCAGACTTGTATAAATGTCCTACAGTGTTTTACTGCCAGTGCATTGTGGGTTGAAGAAACAGAAATGATGTGCCTGTCTGTGTGCTCCTACTTCCAGCAGCGGAAGGCTGATTCTCGGGTGAAGTCAACAGAACTACATTAGTTAACATTGATTATCTCTATAATCTACATTGGCACCTAGAATTTATTGTAACATATTTGTATATCAGCTACACAAAGTATTTTTAATGCTGATAGTTAGCTTGGTTAAAACTTAAAGATTGGCTTGAGTGAGCATTAAAAAATAAACAACAGTGTGTAGTTAGGGTTATGGATATATGTGCTTCTTATGGACAGCAGACAAGGTGATAGAGAGTAAATATATCAAGGTCACATAAGCTCCCTTGTGTTTTTAAGCCATTCAAGTTTCAGTTTCAAAAAGGGAAATGTTATTTAATGGAATGTGCTATAGTTATCATCCACCAGTACGTATAAAACTATGGCTATATTAGAACCATTAGAACCAAATTCTGTTTATACAATTCTCATTTATTAAAGTATATCATGATTTAGTTCATTTGTTTTCCGAGGATTTGGCTATATTCCTCCTTAAGTATTAAGTTTTTCTAAACATTGTTTCACTGCGTTGGAATTTTTTTCTCTAAGTAAATACATGTACTGTACATATGATTAAAGCCATTGTGTATATTTAAAAAACTATTGGTATGATATTTGGTCGCTGTAATTGCAAATGTTACAAAAAGAAAAGTGTTTTCTTCCTCTTTAGATAGTATTATCTGGTTCAGGAGGTTAATTTTCAAAAGGGTCTTAGCAACAGGCATAACATGTGCTGTTTGGACTCCTAGGAAAGGGTCATACCTTGAGTCTTTTGCCTGTGCTATTGCCATGATAGGAAGCTAGTAAGGCAGTTGTTAGTATTTTAAGAGAAGATACGAGATGTGAAGTCATTGATTGCCACTTCAAGAAGAAATATTTTGATCAATGTCCTTGCCATGCCCATACAAAAGAAGGGGCTAGAATAACTGACTTTATGGGGAAAATCAGCAGATTTAAATAAGCTGGCAATGGGAGGCAGAGAATTTACAAGCATTAGAAAGAGGTAAATGTGATAGAAAAAAACTAATGGGATGGAAGTAAGCAGTGGGAAATGCAGGTGAAGTATCCAGAGTAGCTTTAATGGTGTTACAAAGTTTTAAAAGGTACATAACTGTTAAAAGATGGGTATATTGCCCTAAGTGAAGTGGCAAAAGCATCACTGCTTGGGACACTTGAAGCTAAGGGATGCAGAGGCAGCAGCTGAAGTAATCTTTGCTGTTAGTCATTTCAACAGTTCTGGTAAATGTACTGAAATGCCATTAAATGGCTGTGAATGTGGGAGGGCTGATACAATAGATAACATGAGAACTGTGAATATCTTAGGGATCTTGGGTTGAAATTTGCCCCCACTTCCCCAGTATACATGCTCAACTGACACCATCATTGCCTAGTTTCTGAGAGAATTTTTTTAAAGAGATGGTTTATTTAATTTGTGAAGAAAAAGCAACACAATGTTTATCACCAAAATGTATTTTTTGAAGGTATTGATGACTACACATATTCCAGTGGTGATGTGAAAGCTTTAAAGTCCAATAGGAAAAAATACAGTGGGAAGACCCCACATCTTCTGCTAATGTTATTACCCTCCTACAGACTTGAGTCGCAACAGCCCAGTCGGCGGAAGAAGCGTGCTCTAGATGCTGCCTATTGTTTTAGGTAACTATGCATCCATATTCAGTATACTTAAATAGTAGTACCAGCCTGTGAGGTGTGATGCAGTTGCTTATCATGTTTCTTTACGGTTGGCATTTATACAGAGCGTGGGCCCTCGGTTGCAGACCCATGGGGTCTGTGTGCCGCAGGTATCTGCCCAGTGGCCTCCAATCCTGCAGAGACAGTGGCAGATCAGGAAGGTTATGGCCTTAGAAAGCAGAGGCTGACTTCCATTTGGGATGATTCCCAGACCCATCAGCCCTATAACTGCAGCCTAATTATCCCCTCCACTGTACTCACCTACTCAGAGAGGCTGCTTAGTAGGAACTGGAGAAAAATACTTACTGGTCCTCCAGGGAAGCCATTAGCTTTGTGTAAGCAAGTTCTGCCATCTCTAAGCATCTGATTTCAGTTACAGTATAATCTACTATTGATGTGATTTGGTTGTGAATTTTTGGGAGTTCGATTTACCTCCTGTAAAGCATCATTCAGGCAGCAAGCAACTGGAATATTTTTATTCCCTATGTTGTCTTTGTTATGACCAACGTGTTTGTCTGTATTTTATTTCCCAGGAACGTGCAGGATAATTGCTGTCTTCGTCCACTTTATATTGACTTCAAGAGGGATCTTGGCTGGAAGTGGATTCATGAACCTAAAGGGTATCATGCTAATTTCTGTGCAGGAGCCTGCCCATATTTATGGAGCTCAGATACTCAGCACAGCAGAGTAAGTAATGATTTTGCTAATTCTCAGCTTGTATTTTATAACTGCAGGGTGAAATACGTTTCTAGGATGGACATCAGCACCAATGCCCAAAGCTTGTATTTATTATCTCAATAACTAAGGATGATGAAATGTGGCCCTATAGAGGGACTCGCACATGGCCTCAAGCTAGTGATGAAGCAGTAGGAATGTATTGGCCCAGAGATTTTTTTGTTAATGTGTTCATCAATACGACACATGGATGGTTTGGATGCTTTTTTGTGAGTAAGAGCTTGGTGTAGCTTTGGGAGGCTGCCTGGGAAGGGACCTTTCTTTACAGAGCATGAGTGGAAGATGGCACAATGAATTCTGTAAGCAAAGGCACCGAGGGAGACACTATCAGAGCTACAAAAGGGCTGAATTGTACCACCTGATTATGACCTACTTTTATGCCCTGCCGTTTTTTTCATTTTTCATTGTTACTGATATGCTACCATGCTGAATTTTTTGAAAACGTACTGATAGATGTGCTGCTTTTACTTCAAAAGATGCATTCGTTCTTGTACTTCGAAAATTTAAATGCAAAGGAGGAACCTTTCGTCTGGGATGCTGAAGAATCTATAGTTGTCTGAGATGGGACTTTTTATTTTAGGGATTAGACATGGTATTTTAGCCAACTGCCTTAGGATGAGTAGTATTCTGCTGTGAAGTCCTTGTTTCTCTCAACTGTCAATAAGGATGTCTAGACAGCAAATGCAGGAGGCAGACATTTGCATCGCAGTTGTCATAAAGTAAGAATTTTACCCTCAGGTCCATACTAAGAATGATGTCTCCCCTTTTTCAAGCTTCCCTTAAAATACCAGATCAACGTCAGCCGGCAGGGAGAACTCTTCGTGTCCAAAGGGCAGCTTGCTTTCCCTTTGACCTGTAAAGCCATGATAGCGTGCTCTTCCTGAACTTACAGACCCATGTACAGATACCCTTTGTAGCTCCCACTGGCTGTGCCATTGTAGTATTAGCAGTGTCAGCAGGCAGAGGTATAAATAAGGTAAGTATGTTTCCATGCTGGTGTGGAGTAGTAGTGTACACGTTTTGGAGCAGCACTTGTTTTTAAAGGAAAGAGGAAGAATAACTGTCATGGTCACAAATATGTGGTTTGGATAGTTGCCCAAGGAGTCAGAAGTTGCTTAATAAAGTAGTTAGTGTTGCTGTCCTGAACAGATCTTTTGTCTCTCTAAGCTGTAAATGTTGTGTTGAAGTTCTAGGAAAAGGTCGCTTGGTGTTTGGCTAACACATTAATGGCATCCTCAGAAATACCTATGCATCATCAGCGGGTAACCCTACATACTTCCCTTGCAGAGAAGCATGCATATGAATCCAATATGACATAAAGCACCAGCGCTGCTGACTTCACCGCAGCTGATTCTCAACAGGCGTAGCTGCAGCTTGAGTCCTGGTGCTTGCAGGGTGGCATTAATGGCCTTAGTAAAACGTAACCAGAGAGGAAAAGCAGAGGAGGGCTTATGCACTGAAGGACTCTCTTCTGCTTTTGGTGCACTTGTAAAGCCAAAATCCCATAACTGCAAATAGCAATCTGAAGACCCAGATAAAAGCCTTTCTGTTTCTTCTTTCCGTATCAATACAGTGTGCGTCTTGGTTCAAAGGGCTACGCTTTGAATCAAGGCAGGCTCCAGGCATGTACCTGTTTCAAGTGTTAAGACTATATGGATAAAACCTTAGGAAACTCAGGCAGATTGTGACACTAAATTGAACTGGGGAAGCATAAAAAATATTAAAATCAAAGAATCTTCATACTGCTTTCAGTGGGCTTTCTCTCAGGCACTGTGGGAGGAAATGATGCGGAAAGGAATTTGCTCTGCAGTGGCAGGAAGGCAGAGGTAGCTGACTTAATCTCTCTTTTTTTCCTTTCTCCTTCTAGGTACTCAGCTTGTATAACACCATAAATCCAGAAGCTTCTGCCTCTCCATGCTGCGTGTCCCAGGATTTGGAACCTCTCACCATCCTCTACTACATTGGCAAAACACCCAAAATCGAACAGCTGTCCAACATGATCGTAAAGTCTTGCAAGTGCAGCTAAAGGATACCCCTGAAACCGCATGACGTGTGTGTATTAAAAAAAAATAACCAAGGAAAAAAAGAAAGAGAGAGCGAGAAGGAAAGAAAGAAAAATGAAAACCCAGGTTCATCAGTGTTAAAAGAAAAAAAAAAGAAGAAAAAAAAGCGGTACTAGTCTGAACTGTTTGAAAGTTTTGTTTTTTGTTTTTTTAAACTGGCATCTGAAGCAAAACATTGAAGGCCTTTATCCTACATTTCACCTACACATAGTGTGAGATAGACAAGAAGCAAAGTTAAAGAAAAAAAAACCTTTTAAAAAATAAACACTGGAAGAAATTTGTTAGTGTTACTATGTGAAAGGAAAAAAACAGGAAAATCCCATGAAGTGGAGTTGCTGTATCTGTCCCGTGCCTTACTTGATCTCTCTGTATTGTTACGCAGTAGGCATCCTACCCATTCCTCTTAGTTGTAGAGTTAACAGTGCATTATTTATTTGTGTGTAAAAACTATCAAATGAACATTTCCGTATCGCCATTGGAAAAAAAGAAAACCAGCCAGTGTGGACGAAGTGGAGACCAAATAAGCTGCCAGAAATACATATAAAGCCTAACGGAACACAAGCTCAAAAGAATCAGAAAAGTAATGGTTAGTTTAGTTTGATTAAAATAGAAATCAGTTATTACATTATTGAGAAACTCTGCCTTTAAAATACCTTATTTTTCATGTGAGCTGCCTAGAGAGGCTTCTTGTAAGGTCTCAAACCCTTGTTTTAAATACTGAATAATTTACTAATAAAGGACACTCTGTTTCAGTCTCAAAGACAAGTCTATAAGATTTTTTTTTTTACTGTAAATGATTTAAAATGTCAGTTTAGTAAACCAGTGAAATATTTAACATGTACTGGTCTAATCTTCAGACCTTAATATGTTGCTGTATAGCTATGCTATGGGATTTTTTTGTTCTTTTGGTATATGTAACCATACCTAGAGTATTACAATAGGTGGGTAGTAAAAGCCAGCTTAATTGGAAACATATCTGTAGATCTCTATTTGTAAACTATTAAAAAATTAAGTACTTTATGTGTAATGTGTAAATTTTCACCATATTTTTGTACTCTGTAATACTGTCAGCTCTCATGACTTTGAATTTGAATTTGGGGCTCTTTTTGATCACTCAGAATCATGTGTTTCCCTCTAGCTGGCCAGTATGAGTAGAGTCCCTATATTTTGACTTGCACTACAAATACATGTTTTATAATAATTGCTATACATGTGCTTTGTATATTGTTCATCATTATGACATAAGCTACCTGACTCCATTTGTTTTTCTGTTTTATAAAAAGGATGGATTAAAGCGATCTCTCCCCCCCTCCCGCCCCTCCCCGCCCCGGTCATCCCCGTTTGTAACACTTGAATCGCGAAGCGGTTCGGATTCCTTAGACATTTTTATTTCCTTTCGGCTATAGACATTCAAACAGATGGGCAGGGAGCGAGGTGTTGCAAGAAGAGAGTCCCGGCCTGGCTGAGGCGAGGCAAACCCTTGCAGAGACTGACATTCACCACTGTGCAGGAGGCTGGTAGGAAGCATCTGCCGCGGCGATGCCCCGAAGCAGGACGTGAGCGGGATCGCTTTGCCGTCAGAGGCCGTGCCTCAGCTTCGCACCCAGCAGGGACTTGCCCCCGCAGTTGGTCTGTGGAACCTGCTCCTTCTGCAGGTAACAGAGGTTTGCCTTTAACTTCTGCCCCTTCAGGCTATTGGTGCGTGTGGAAGGATTAGCAGGATCAGACCCTTGATTTTTGTGAGTTTGCCTTTTATTTTTTTTCAATTGAGTTCACGTTACAGCTTCTTTTTAAAAAAGGAAAATGGAACAGGGGGTTCCTAGGATTTTGTTGTTGTTAGGCATCTTTAAATGTTGTAGAGGGAATTAAAAAAAAAAAAAAAATCCACGGCGTACTCTTCATTTAAAAAAAGCCCCAACCTAAATTAGCGAAAAAATCACGAAGAAGGTGCATTCAGTTCAGTTCATTTCACATGATGAATGGTTTTGTGTGGCAAAGCTGGACAACTGCGTTGGATGAGAAGGGCATTTTCTGTCACTGACCCGAGTGGTGTCGGGAGGACACTCCTGAGCTTGATGTTGTCAGCTCCAGTTTTAAGAAGTGCAATTTCTCTGGCTTCAGCAGAACAGTGATGCAAAACTGAAGTACCGCAGCGGCTGGCACACGCAGCTCCTCGGGACTTCGGTAGAGCCTGTGCTTATGGCCTAGATGGAAACGTAGCCCCACAGATGGTCTAATCCCACCCGTTGACTCAGCGCAGAGGAGGAGGTATGTTAGACTTTGGATTTATTTAGTGAGTTGAGATGAACAAGTGAAAAATCTGTCCTGCTAACACTTGCTTGAGCCAGACTTACTCCAGTGAGAAGATGCACTGAACTCAGTGAAACTCCTCAGGGTAGTAAATACTCTGGATTTTGTTGTATACAGCAGCAAAATTAGTTTTATCAGGTTCAGTATGAGAACTGTGTTTTTGTTGGACAGGAAAGGAGACAAGGATGAACACATTTTAAAAAACTTAAAAACATTTTTGCAGTTCTCTGCTATGGGAATGCAGCTCAAAACCAGTTTTGAAGCTTTGAAAAAGTGGAATAGGAAATAGCATAGTTGTCCAACTATACTCACTATGCGCTGGACGCAGCTGAAAATTTTGGTTTGGGTTTGGAGTTTTTCTCTAAATTTAAGTATAAAACCTTATTTCTGCAAATCATTACCCCAAGATCAAATACTTTTTTTAAAAAAACCTTTTTTTTTTCCTCTAAATGCACTGATAGTATTTGAAATACTCTATTACAAAGCTCCTACAATTTTGTTTGTTTGTTTGTTTATTAGGCATGTATTTCCCTTTAATTACCAAGGATGTTAGGCCTGATCCTACAATGTGCAGAACTCATGGGTGAAATTCCCCTCTCACAAGTGGGGTACTGTGAGTCCTAAGCACCACTCAGGTCTGATGCAAATCCCCCTGGAATGATATTTAGATGGGTCTGCAACAGCTCAAGTACTTTGTGCCAGAGGCCTTATCATGCCGAGGTAATTGCCACTGTCTGAGCAAAGTCCCTGAGAACTGGTGGGAAACGTTCAGCACCTTGAAAGATCAGACCCAAGGGGTTGGCTGGGGCTGAGGGGGAATCTGAGCACTTAGCTGGGTGGGGTAGGACAGCATTTTTTATGTGTTTAGCATCAGTACAATTGTATGGTTGGCATGGTTTAAAGGAGAAAAAAAAAAAAAAGGAACTTAAAGGACAGCTGTGTTGTACTTTGGTGATCGATTACTCTGTATTTTAACACATTGTATGTCTGTTTTTGTGGTGCTCTAGTGGTAAATAAATTATTTCAATTATATGCTGGTGTTGCTTTCGTATGGCAGTGTTCTTCTGGCATAGGTGATTCCTCAGCCATGGCTCAGCTTAATCCCTACAAAGCCTGATTAGGTGTGTGATTTTAGTGTGTGTGACCTTGACGTGGTCCGGTGCAGGCTGAGGTGAAGAACAACCGTCCAGGCTGAGCGTGAATCATGTCTGCTCTGAGGATTGCTTTCCCCTCAGCCGTATGTCTTGGTCTATAGGCAAGAAGTAGCTTCTGGTTGACGGCTCTGAGCAGCAGCTCTGTCCCATGTGTGTGCAGTGCATGTGCTGCCCTGGGCAGGATTGTTTCCTTGCAGCCTCACTGTGCCTGATCCCTCACCAGAACCATGCCCTGGCAGTCCTCTTACTGCAGGCACCAGTTGTGGTGGCTTTCCTCTGGTAGACAATCTCAAAGTAGTTTCTTCTTCCTTTCTGTAGTGCTGGCGGGGGCGGAGAAAGTGATCTGTTTCATGATACCCATATGGTAAATGGTCCAATGCTATTGCATCCTTCAGTAGACCTCAGTGAAACTGTTGGTTTTGTATGTCGTACAAAATAGTCTAAAAGGGGATGAGATGGGATAGGGAGGAGAGGCAACAGACCCAAGTCGGAACATGGCAAATTCTGGCTTCCTGAAAAGGAAAATACTTTTACAGTGGAGGCGACCAAGCTGTGGAACAGGTTGCCCGGAGAGGACATGACGTGTCCATCCTTGGAGATGCTCAAAATGGGCTAGGCAAGGCTCCGGGCAGCCTGCTCCCACTGCGCCTGTTCTGAGCAGGAAGTTGGGCTGGAGACCCCACAGAGCCCTTTCCCACCCTCACGATGTGCAGTCATGGTCCAACCCAACCACTTACTTCTGTCACTGGCTAAAAGAGTGCAAGAAATGCTGGTGTTCAACTGCCTCAGCTACTTCAGTTTGCCAGCGGCAGCCACGTGGCCACGTGGAAGCAGGGGTTTTTTTGACAGAAAATAGGATTCTCTAGTTTGTCATAAGTCTCTCTCCATGCAGTCTGCAATATACAATTGCATTATCTAAGCAAATAAGAATTAAGGAGCCTGGTGTTGCAGCTTTTCTTTATCAGACTTTCTGCAGCTCTAGTCACTTAAATAAATAAAACTGATGGGAGGAAGGGCTGCAGGATTAAATCATTACTTTTAAAGCTGATAAAATCATATATGAAAATACTTCCAGGGCAGGGACTGATGACAAGAGGGGGTGAACGTCTGCTCTTTCTGGTGCCTTCTCTGGGATCTAAGGGGTGCATAGCATTTCTTGGCATGAATGGAAGAATATGTTTATGGCAGATTGTTTAGTGTCGTTGTGATAAATTATAACAAATGGACCCTGTGGTCTGTGAATATGTGTTTAAGAATGCAACTTGGGATGAGCATTTAAAACAATCTTAGGGGCCATTTCACCACAGTTACGCTCCAGCCTTACAGTGATCTGCCTTAATTGATTTCAGTGAGTTTATACTAGCATAAAACTATGGTCCTGCAAAAACTGCCAGATACTGGTTTTCATTCTAACTATTTTTAGTTACCCAGCTATGTGCTTTGACATGAATGTAACCTGCCAGCCCCGTTCTTACCCAAGGTAGCCCTCACACACTAAGGTGAGAATACATTGCTTTTCTGTCTGCTGTATTTCTGACATTGGCGAATGACAGGAGGGTTTGAGGAGGGATATTGATTGGAAATTTTAGATGGGAAAGTGGTTGTGGTGCCTATAACTGAAGAGGAACACAGTGGAGGGAACACAGTGTGCTAAGAGAGATTTTATAGCGTGGGGCTGAAAAGATGGAAGCTCTCCCACGATAATGAGATTTATGCAGAATATTTTGAAGCTGGGCTTGTCTTTTCCTTTCACTAACACAGCCTCTCCAGACTGTATCAGTGAAGCCCTTGCTGCTCTGCTTCAATCAAATTGTGGTTAATAAATGTGGAATATTCAATATAGGAAAAAACCCAAACCATGTAAATGTCTTGAAAACCATTTTTTAGGCCAAAATCTGCCTCTTAGATCAGACAGAGCAGATTCTATGAGGAGCCATGAGTTCTGGAAGAAAATAAACCGAGAGGTTATGTAATTATATGTGGTTATAAAGTAGATGTGAAGTAATGTAGTTGGCTTGTCAGTGGGTATGGGTGTAACAGTAATTTCTTCATCTGTATAAAAATAAAATTAAATGGAACAGAAAGCTGATGAGAAGTTCCAATCAAATTTGATATGCTCATTTAATGAAGTAACCTGCTGGAATCTAATACAGAACCCCTGGGGTATAAACCTTTCTTAAAACATATGGTGGTCCAAGAAACAAGTATTTCCTTTGAATGTTTTAGTGCCAAACCAAGATGATGGCAGGAATGGAGGAAGGGTCAGCGGTCACTGATCTCTGGGTCTCAGCACTGTTTGCACATACTGTAGGCAGGTCCCGATTAAAAGATCCACGGAACTCATACCAAAAACATTTGCTACAAGAAAGGGAACAAGGAAGACACAAATGGCAAATGGGACCCAAGTCTTTTTTTGTTCGGTGAAGCACACCACGAGGCTCAGAAAGCAGCTCTCACAGACTATGTCATCCGGCTAATTAGAGATGGGTCAAACCAAAACCTTAACACGTGAGTCCACATTTAACCAAAGTTGAAAATCAGATGTTTGGGGTTCTGATGTTGTGTTCAAAGCTGAACCACTTTTAGAAAATTCAGTTAGGTCCAATCCCTGCAGCTGGTTTGTAACCAAACTTTAATCACCAAATTCACTGCTGGGGTGTGTAAGGCTTTTAGCTTAAGATGCCAGAAGTTCTTGCACTTGAATAGCTCTGAGCATGCCAGAGGCAAGTCTCACAGAATAGTCTTGTATTTTTTTTCCCCAAGCACAAAGATGTATAAATCTAATTGCCATTCATTGTAATGGCAGTCAGAGACAGTCAAAGTGTCCCCACACATCAAGGTGGTTCCCAGAGAAACAGTAGTGGGACACCACACCATAGGTCACCTCGTTCTTCAGTGATTAAAAGACCAGTATTATAGGACTATGTGATGGGGTTTTTGCCATCTGATGGAATGCATGTGAAACGAATTGATGGCTTCATTCCAGTTCCTAGTGTAAACTTGTTGGCAGTCTCCAAGGATATGCAGACTAATTTCATCCATCAAAAGCAGAAAATATCTTTATCCGGAAAAACCTGTTGGGTTTTTTTTTTTTTTTTTCCTTTGGAAAAATGTAAATACAAAGGACAAAATATGCAGCAGTTCATGGACAAGTTATGCATTCCTCTGCAGTGTGTAACCTGTTCTCAAAGAGGTGGTCTGGATCAATTTGTGAACATTTGGGAGGGAAAGCTGGATTTGGAGATATTCTGAAATATATTGTTTCCTCTACTTATTCTATGAAACACTCAATTACGAAAAAGCCAAAAGACTGTAAATAAGAGTATGAGCTGACTTTATTTTTTTCACATTGATATCCAGCTATGATGGATAACACAGGAGGTGAGTCACTGCAGATCTTGAGTGTCAAATACAGCCAATTGGTGTACGCAAAGTCGGGTCACAGAAAGCGGAGCAGGAAAGATGAACACAACAGAAGGTTTATGTCAGCATAAAGCATAGGCCCTACATAAAGCTGCAGGAAAACTGGACTGGTTTTTGTTGTACTTTTTGCTTTGGACTTGGCTGTGCTTGCATAGCACAAAGGGCTGTTCCCATTTCTCATCCTTTGTCTTGGAATAGGAGCGTCTTTAGGGAGGTAGGAATTTACCTAGGAAGAACTGAAAGTTGCCAATATATTTTCAGACTATTATCAGTCAGGAGACATAATTTAAATGAGCTCTTAACAAGACCTTAACTAACTTTTCCTGTAGCTAAGCACCCCTAACTGCTCTCCTGGCCTCTATCTCTTAGTTTATTATTAAAAGTTCCTCCGCTGCTTTGTGGTAACAGATGGTGTCTATCAGGTAGTTGAAATCTCAGGGAGTATCCCAAGCGCCAAGGAAGAGATCTCGAGCATTAAACTCCTGGGTTTCTCTGGTGCCAGGTCCCTTAAAGCAGTGCTGTAACACACCAGGTGCCCTGCAGGCTGGGCACAAAGCAGGACCTCAAACGCACTATCATCAACAGCCATCCATCCATGTAAATAATGCAAAAAGATTGTGTCTTGGTCTCCACAAGAACCTCATGGACTCATTCAAACAACTGTCTCACTGATCAGACCTCCTCCTGCCTTGTAAGCAGTGTAGGAGCAAGCCAGTGACTCACGCCAGGGGAAATCTATCCTCAGAAGCTGATAAATATGTAGATGCAAAAAAAGTGTCACAGGCTGCAGATAGGAAAACCACATCTACACACCCGCAAGCAAGAATGCACATAGCAAGGAAGGAAAGAATCAATTCATGCTTGAACTGTTTCTGTGGATGCACAGATTAAAGTGGTGCATATAAATTTAAAGACCTCTTTAAAATCTGCATTGAACTGCAATGTTTATATAGGGTTTTTTCTATATTCTTAAACCTCTCCCTCTATTTGTTAAGTATCTTTGCACTTTCTGGACAACTTCACTAGTTACAGTCTTAGCAGTCTTACTGTATGGCCCCCGGGAGGAAAAAAGGAAATTTCAGAGACTGTTTCACTTCTGGATTACTCCAGCCATAGCGAGTTGGTTTTGTAACTTGTGTTGCTGAATGCAGGAAATGTCTTTTGGAGTCAACTGAGTTGAACTGACTGGTCTTATTCCCAGCTCTCTTACGTTACCTTTACTCCAATGCATCTGTTTCAACAAGGGACAAAACAGGCTTTGAAGTAATTTGGCTAAGAACAGTCAGGCTCAGCTTGCCATTTTACTGGTGGGTTCACACAAAGCATGTGTGTTTGTAAAATGTTTGAACATTGATTGCCGCAGTGGCCTACATGAAAGCATATATATTAGACATTTGAATTTATATTTGGAATCTAGAAAAATGAAGAATATGACAATTTTCTGAAGAAGGAAATTGATCTTATTATCACTTAAACTGGTATATTTTACAAAGTGTTGCAGTCATTTTTATCTCATCCAACAGTATTGAAAATAACATTCTTCAATGCTGGATTCAATTCTTGTGCTGTATTTATTGCATGGGTATATTATATGGCTATTGCTAGGGGAAACTATCCTTTTCAGTTGCTTATAGCTTTCTCAAATCATTTTCAGGCTGAACTTTTGATATTGGAATTCAGCCCAGAGATAAATTTATCTGAAAAGTTTTATCAGACTTTGTTGAGATATCTTTGACTTCTGAGAGAGCAGGTAAGTATATTTGTCTTTCACTCTCCAATCAAAAATGCGATGCACTCATAGCTCAGCTTGAGAAAAGGATTCAGGCATCCGCACTCAAGGTTGTTGGGGTCATGTAGTCAGATTAGTATATCAGTTTTCATTTCAAACATGGAAGCAAGTTGCCAGTGTTCCCGAGTGTAAAGAAACGCTTGAAACCATGAGCTGTGTTGAAGTAACACGGTGACATCTACTTGAGTCTGCAGAATAACTGGAACGGAGCACTGAGTGAAGTTGCGCTCCTTGCAACTTTTCAGTTGAGAATATGCTCTCCTCAGAGAGACAGCCTCTCTCCCACGCCTCTAGCATACAACAAAAAAGTCTCCCAAGTGAAACAGTTGTCATTTTCTTTCTTTGGTACTTAAGAAACAACAATGAAAAGGACAGGTTTTCAGGTTCTTGTTGAGAAAAAAAACCACAAAACAAAACAAAAACCCCAAACCCAAAAACCAAACAAAAACCTGAGGAAAAAGAAATAGCTAATCATCTGAACTGTTTTCAGCCTTGACAATATTCTCTCCAGAAATTTAAAAAAAATGTATTTGTAGCATGAACTTGTCCACGTGTGTAAGTGTCCTAATGAGAAGCCCATCTGGAAACAGCCCGGTCTCCTCCTGTCTGTGATAACAGGAGGAAGCACCTCAGTGCCAATACTCTCCACCAGCTACTGGGAAAGGAAGGCAGACCCCTCTTAAAGGAGTTTTTAGCTGTGCTTCTCACTTTCAGTTGGGCTTTTATTCACTGCCAAGTAGTGGCAACCTGACAAGAGAATAAAATTATGATGGCTCTTTGAGATAAGGTAGATCTCAGCAGAATACAAACTGTGTTCAGACACATCTTGATGTTTAACTACTGCCTGACCTAAAAGAAAATCTAAGTGTGAAGGAATCTCATTCAGCTAAAAATGACCACAAAGAACAAGAACTGTAAGCCCTATCTCCAGAGACAAACAGTCAGAATGAGGTTTTATACCAAGCAAAGACCTGCTTAGGAAAGTGCAAGGGCAGTGACTACCTCTGTAAAGGCTAAAAGCACGATGACGCATCCCTAGGCCAACCAGGTATTGTGTGGGAGAAGCTTCATTGCAGTCTAGTTTCAGCTTCATCATGAACTTGGGTTACACACTGGTATGCATTTGCCTCTGAACCTTGATCTATTCCTTTGAAATCTAGGTCTATTCATCTGAAATCTTTTTAAGAGTAATCAACCACAGAATGTGTTTGTATAAAGGGATGAAAAGTAGCAAATGTCCAACTAAAAATTAAAAGTCAGTCAGACTCTTTCTGTGTGAATCATCATTGCACCCATATTTCCTGCTGGAATAATTACAACATTTGTTTAGAAGACTGTGATTCTTCTGCTTTGTTCCAAATTTGTTGCAAATTACTTACTAGAGGTTACATGCTCAGCATCTTTGTACTAAAATAATTACATACTAACAAATTTTTGATTTATTGGTTCCCATCCAGTTCTTCCAAACACCTTACAGGGAAGGAGGGGACAATGGCCTTTACTTTCTACTGCCAAAAAAAAGCAGAGACACTTGAAGAATTATGGTCAGCAGTCCTGGTGATACTGTAATACACAGCACACAGCAGGATACGTTACTGAAAGTGCTGTTATTGTGCTCAGCCTCTGCTTTAAGGGAACTGCTTCCAGAGGCTAAAGGACAAACCTGGTTCTTGTATCTCTTCTTCAGCCTATCTCCTGAGGTTTGGCTGTATCAATGCTATGAGTGCATGGTGTTGACTTTCTTGTATCTGGCATGGGCATCTCTTGAAGTATGGCATTGAACTGTGTCCATCAGTTTGCCATAGAGACGATCGATAGCTAGGAGACATATGTGTGACTTTGAGTAAAGTGGGTTGGCTTGAAGCTGGGTTCCTCAAAGTGAAAGAAGCCTCCCAGCCTCCTAAACTTGGACCCCTGTTCTCCAAAGTATTTCTTGGTTCCCAAGAACTCTGCCCTCCACAAGTCTGCCTACCAGAAACCAAACAGACTGCTGAAGGCACCTTTCATGATGGAAACAAAGTGGGAAGGCCAGAAAGCTCTTAGATCTTTTTATAGTCTTGGCAGCCTAAATATATTCACAGCTAAGGAATACTTATATGAATACAAGTAACCATATGCAGCGATCAAGTAGGGCAAAACTATTCTTGTCCCAAGACATCTCTGCAGAAACCACATGAAAGAGGCTTGTTAAAAGATGGACAAAAAAATTAGTAAATCATAAAGTTGACACTGCTGAAAAGCCATTGAATTTCTACCATTCAATGAACATCTTACTTGTTTGATTATTGTATTTCTGGGTGGTTTTTTTGACATAAAATTTGGTGCATTCACTCAGCCTTCAAATCCAGCACTGGTTCCCTGCTTAAATGAGAAATATTGTGTTTTTATGTTACCAGTTTAATGCAGCAAGCAAACAGAGATCAAAGTATCTTGAGAACTACATTTAATTATAATCGCTGCCACAAATGCCAGAGCAAGATGTGGCTCTTTCATAAAAGAAAACACAGTAAAACAATATTATGCAGTTTACAAATTCCATCAAACCACTGTACAAATAAACAATGCTACTGAATCACACAACAAATCATCTTACAATTAGGCCACACAAGACCATCTGGTTTACAAACCAGCCTACGAGCCAAAGAGGAAAACTTTGAAGATAAATATTGCCATATGTGGAAGCCCAGGAAAAATATTACTTACTAGCACAGAGCATCATTTTGAAATGTAATTCTCCGTGGGAATTGAAGATTTCTTACTGAGGCTAATATGTTTTGCAAGAAACCTCACAAAATGGAAGCATAAGGTATTACAGATAGGCCCAGAGACTGTTAAGGAATAAAAGCACTTTTAAAGCAGCCAGATTTAGCCTGTCTGCTGGTCGAGTACCTAAGTTAATTTGGAAGTCTTAACATATTCTCTGTCCAGGACATTTGTCTAGTTGCATAAGAGAAACATCCTGTTGTTTCTCAGTCAAAGTGTCCTGATAATGGTAAAAAGTAGAATTTGGTCTACATGAGCTTTGAATGGCTAAAGTAGAATTATTTTATCACTCCTTATAATACCAACAGTCAGGGGTTCTTAGCAAGCTGATGAACAGCTTTGCAAAACGCCAGGTCTAAAGAGCAAGATTTACCAAAGCAAACAGATACTTGGGATGTCTGTCTTCGAGTCACATAATGGTTGTGCAGTTCAGAAGACTGGAATTCAGCATTTTCTAAAAACCAAGGCACTGTAAGACATCTAAAAATAGACACCAACAATCAAGATGTCTAAAATCATCTTTCAAAGATGTTGACAAATGAACATGTTTTTTCCAAAGTCAGTGGTAAGTTTCTCCTTAATATCGGTGATGCAGGGTCAGGTCCTGAAGCACAATGGTTGAAAAAGGAGAATATAAAAAAAGCAGCAAATCATAAAAAGAACAAAACCAACATCAGTTGCTTATCCATCTGAATAAATTTTCATTGAAATAAAAAGTACAGAAGTGTTTCATTTGTTTGACATTTACAATCTCTGTGCAGTTCTGCTGGTTTGATCCCAGTTTGTTTTGCCTTATGCCATGAAAGACCATGAACGTGCAAAGAGGGTTTATCTTTCATGCTTTGAAATAAAGGAATGAAAAAAAGTTGAAATATTAAAAAAGATAGTTTAAGACATTTATAGAATGATAAAATACCCTTTAAACTACATTGTTTATATGCATTATATAGGGTATAAAATTGCTTGAAAGCTCATAATTGACATCTCTGGCTCATTAAATGTTTTCTTTCTGTCACAGGTATTTCTCATAAAGTTGATCAAAGCTTTGGATTCTCCAGAAAATGGCTCATATGTTAAGAATAACTCAGAAGTGCTGAAGTCACAGTTTTATTCTTGCAGGGTTGCTAATGAAATCTGTACTCTTTGTACTGAGGTTTCAGAGATGGGTTTAGGCAATGTTTTTACAAACTAAGAAAATACCGCTAAAAATGCAGGCGTCCCCCCCGCCACCCCAATTTTCAGCCTCAAGTCAAGTGTAACGTCCCTACAGTTGCCCTGCTTTGAATTTTTCCCGTCTGTTGAGTCCAGCACATCATCCTTCAAAGAAATTACATAAAACTTATTACGAGGTTTGGGAGCTTTTGCTTTATTTCACTAAGACGTGAAGTTACACATCTCTGTATCACACCTCAAACGGTCCTGACGCACACTGAGCCTTTGCACCGGGTCTCTGCTTACTGCATTAGTTCAGTCCAGTGGTTTCAAGGGAGGTCTGATTTACATCAGTGCAAGTCTGAGCCAGGCCTTGATAAACCAGAATGAGAAACTGAAGTGGTGTTGGCCTGACTTTGGGTGGTACTGGCTTACATATTCAATGGGTGTTGCATGTCACAGGGAACACTACTGTGTTTTGTGTATATTACTGAATGTGAATACATGTTCTTGCATTTCATTCTTTGAAGCTTCTCTAAAGGTTCCTTAGATCCTTAGGGTGGAAAAAAACATGGCCATCTCTAATCCAATTTATAACAATTGAGTCTTATGTTCGGTGGCTGATTTCTTACTTTGAGCTGCAGCCCTTGCATTTGCAGGCTATTTGGACTGAATGACCAGTGCAGAATGGGAGATCTCTCCTTTCAGCACCACTGGGCAGCAGTTTTCCCAGAGATTCAGAAGCTGATACAGTAAGATCTGCCAGCTTACATTATATATAGATGCCAGTTTTGTTAGAGTTATGTTGATGCCATAGATTAAAATGGTGAGCAAGCAGGCCGTGCAGTTTCAACTCATGATCTCTGCATTACCTACTGCTTTTTTTAATTCAGAAAGCAGCAGTTATTTTGCAGGCATTGACAGTAGTCATAGACCTACACAAAGCATAGAGGAAGATCTGACCTTTTCCCTTTCACTGATCTGATCTTTTCCTTTTCACTGCAAGATAGACAGCTAAAGCTGTGGAGGAAATGGAGACAAAGTTCCTCACTTTGAAGGGTTTTCTCCCCAGATGACATTGATCTCAGGCTTCTTTGACAGCTACATCAGTTTATCCCGGCCACAGGTCTGTTTGTGGCTGGGCATCAGCACTGACCTTGAGACAGCTTAAAACATGTGTGAGTCATGGAAAGAAGAGTTTTGAATGGGAAATTTGGAAGGGGTGTGCCAGGGCAGGGCAGGGCAGGCAGGAGGGGTGCCCATGGCTGGGAAAGAAGGGCATTTCTGCTTCTGCATTTTGTTTCTGTGTTTCTTGCCCTGCTGTCTCCCTGCCTCCTGGTATTTCCACCACGGTGCAGGCTGCAGCCCTTACCATGCAAGCAAATGAACAGAAGGAAAGAAGCCTTCTCTCCAAGTGCTAGATTTTGGCTGAAATGTGAGCAAAGAGATGAAATCTCTCTCGTCCTTGCAGAGGCCTGTCTCTCTGCAGCTGATGTTGAACAGCACTGAGTCACGGTGAAAGACATCATTAACTCCTCAAGGCCAAAGAAATGCTTGCCAGCATCCCAAAGGGGATTCCCAGCCACCTCACTCATGAGCAGCGGCTCTGGCATCCGGTGTCTTGCCCAGATTTATTTATTTATTTGTATTATTCACCTCTGTTTTGTCTGGAAAAGACTTATCTATTTCTCCTCCCAGGGCTCAGGTCTTTCTTTCAGCTCCTGCCAAATCCCAGAGCCACGTGTTTTGGGAGCCTCTTTGGAGGAGGAGCCGGCCCGCGTCCCTTGGCCGGCCGGCCAGCAGCCGGCTTGTCGGAGGTGACGTGGACCCACGAGGAGAGGGACGCAGTGCTGCGGCTGGAGGGCAAGATTGGGAGGTTGGAGTTGTGGTGTCTGGCAACCTGCAAAGGCTGTAGGGTTGAAGCTTCACCCTGGGAGGTGGCTTCACCCCCAGGCTGTGCTACCAGCAGGGACATGGCCTCCTTTTACATGAGCATGATGGGAAGGGCAGGTGGGACAGAGGGAGATGGAAAAGCGATGCTCAGTGGCACTGGGAATCTTTACCAGGCAATAGATGTGACCCCCAGCACCTTGCGTGCATAAGCTAAGCACCGTCACAGAAAGCCTCTTTCCCCCTTGCTCACTTGGGCAGACACAGCGCTAGCGGGTGCCATTCTGCCAGGGACAAGACCCTCAGCTGCCCTCACAGCTGGGCCGCTGGCGTCCACGGAAATACACATTTGCTCCATCTCCATGTTTTTATCTGTGCCTTGCTTAGGAAGCTGCCCGTCTCGCATCCCCAGTGAGACAGGCCGCCTGCATGCACATCCCCTGCTGCCAGGCTGCGGCGGGGCCCTTCCTCCATGTTGGGGGTGGCCCCGCTCAGAGCAGGCCCGGCTGCGCTCCTGCCACAAGATCAGCACTGCGGGGTGCAGAGGAGACCGCCCTCGGTGCCGCTGGGATCCAACGCCCTTCACAGTGGCGGCACGCATGGCACTGTCTTGATGTTGAATAAATAATAATAATAATTAAAAAAAAAAAAAACAAATGGAGAAAGGGAGAGAGAGGGACAGAGTGAAATGTACACCCTCCACTTCACACAGTGTCCAGAAATCCTGGCTGTCAGCATCCCGCTGGACTCCCTCCAGGCAGGTATTCATTACATAGATTTGACTTTTTAAATACGATAGAAATGAGAACTGCAAACATAATATGTTTTTCTTCTTGGGAGATGAGGGGGCAGAAGGGAGGGGAATAGCGTTTACCTCATAATTTCCCTTTCTCTTTCCCCCTCTGTGTAAGCCACATTATTCTTTCTGCAAAGGTACTTGGGGAAACTTGCTAAAATTTTCCCTCATGCTTGAAATTTACTTACCCTGGGTAACAGGAAATGTGGAGTCTTGTGATGTAGATTGTTATACCAGATGGTAATCTTAGCACATGCTATTTGTGTAGATCTGTGGTGCAAGTGAGTCATCATTCGTAGCTGACCTTCACTGCTGTGAAAATACTTCTTTCAATAATAACAATAACAATAACAAAAACAACGGTTCGGCACAGTTCAGCTCTGCCTGGCGTGAAGACAAGGGCATGCTGTGCAGCCGGTGAAGGTGGGTCCCAGGCTCCCCGCAGAGCATGGTTACAATCCCTCCAGAGCAGGATCCAAGGCTCATTACGCATCTTTCCATCGGCTCTGCTGAGCTCTGGATCAGGCCCAGGTTGTGTTGCATCACATTTCTTTACAGCCTCCTTACCTTCCTCTCTCTGCGCTCCTCCATTGACTGAAAGCACTTGCCCATTTTCTGCCATACAGGGAGAGGCACCAACACATGATCAGACCCAAATAATGGGACCAGTTTGCTGCTCTTTCCAAAGTCCCTACATCATGCTGAATTTAGGAGAGAGAGAAGACTGTGAGATGCATTACCACTGAATTGCAACTATGCTTGCAATTTCCACACCTGAAAAAGGAGAGTTTTTACTTAAGCCAGGCAGCAAAGCCCCTTGATATTTTGAAGGGGGTTATCAACTTTTGCTGGAGCCTCCCACAACACTTGTGCCAGCTCAGCCTTAGTTATCTCTTTCTGTTGTCTGCATGGGTAATTCTGAACACAGATTCCTGTCTTGGCAAATCTGCAGATCTAAGCCCAGAACCTGCAAGGACTCTATTTGTGTAGGATTGATCCTGTAAATTGAAATTACAGGTGTTATTAGTAGCGCCACTGCAGTCCTGTAGAAATCCAGACACAGTATTTGACTCCAGTGTTTCCTGCAGCAATGAGTTCTTCTCTGGGAAGAAGCATTTCCTTTCCTTTTCCTGAAGTTGTCCTTGTACTGTGGGATTTCAGACAAAGATTCATTTTTCTCTCCATTAAAATTAAAATACTGGATGCTAACAGAAAGTGATTTCTGGCCCTTTGTAACTGTCAAAACCTCAGCCCTTACTAGCTGTGATAGCTTTCCAGAGCCATTCTTCTGGTCATTTCAGCACCTACTTCACAGTGTCCTAGCAAAAAGGGTAAGAGTTTCAGACCAGGTTACCTGCTGTACTTAGAAAGTTGTCTGATAAAAATAAATAAAACATTTAAGTAAGGAGAACCCAGAAGCCTATCATATGTCAAACTTTTCAAAACCGATTACGACTCACATCTGATAGAGTGAAAATCACACTGGCAATTAGATCAAGAATGGCTGATTAAATTCCTCAGGCTTCCCAAATCACAATGCTAGTATTTGTTTCAAAGACCTTATAATTACTGTATTTAAAAGCCTGTTATTCAATACTCCTCTAACTCTAAATTGCCTCTGATGTCAACTCAAGGTACATGCAATTCTGTCTACAGCATATGCTATAGCCGATCAGTGAATATGACATTCATGGCAGCGTGTACATCTTTTGCTTTGTACTAATCTTTTATTTGAAAGATCAGAGTAGATGGATATTGTAGAAGAGGCAGTAGGTCTGATTAAAAGCATATTAAATCAGTGGAAAAACTTCCATCTTCCATGGATGTTAATGGACTTTGGATCAGGTCCCTTGTGACTGATTTTGCTGGATCACTGTCACAATAAAAATGCCTATTTTCTAATGCTGAACTGTACTTACCTCCCAACCAGAGGCATACGAGTGACACATACATTAATCTTAACCTAGTCCACATTTTTCAGTTGCTTTGATGTCATTAGATGAGAGGATCTGACAAAGCAGGAATTAGTTGCAAAGAAAAAAAAATACTTTGGAGGGCTGTGAAATTATATATTTCTTCAGTAGCCTGTCTCGTTCAAGAGAATGTCGTATTCATTACACTGTCCTGCTGGTAGCAGTGATAGAGTGTTTTAAAACTGAAGTCCATTTTCTTGCTCTCACATCCAATATATGCAGCCCTTGTAAAAGGCAGAAAAATTCCTGATGTTTGAAAAAGTTGCTTTTGGTGCCAAAGCAGACAGAAAACGTCTATGCTCCTGTAGAAATGCAAGGGGAATAAAGCTGTTTCTAAGGGGATAAATGTCTCTCCTATTTCCTATTCCCTGTTACTTTGGTTACTGTTACTTTTAAACATTCCTAGCATTTTGCACGTAATAAAAAAAAATGGCAAAATCCCTGTTCGTTTCTAGACACTATTTTCAAACCAAAGCTGCTTGTGTCAAAGAAAGGTGTAAACACCAAAGTCCATCCCACTCCAATATAGCAACCCATCCTAGGTGGAGCTCTTGCCACTCTGACTCTGCTGGTTGAAGGAAGGAGTTACAGAAAAAAAAAAAAAAAAGAAAAAAAAAAGAGAGGGAGAATAAAAATTAAGGAAGCATGAGGACTTGAAAAACACAATGATAAAACCCAGATATCTGCCCATTGTCTTTGGGCTTATGATCACCATTGACTGCACTTCTCCCTCCTGTGGTTTAGTCCATGATGCGGGTCCTATGTATGTCATGCTATGATGTTACATATAGTCCTCAGCTGTGGACGGTGCATAAATTGACCGTCATAGGAGTTATTCTTGCAAAGTATCGTATTAAGGAGTTTGGTCCTGGTGAAGACAAAAATAGCTTATTACAGCCTGTCTCTTGTACCTTGCATCCAGCTACCATCACATTCCCCTCTACTGTCACTCCTTCCTCCAAAACTGTTCTTCAGAGGAAGCAAACGGCAGGCAGCCCCATCCCCTTACCAGAGCCACAAACCAGTGCGTCCACATCAGGAAGAAGAGCTTATCACTAGGAACATTTCCTTCTGACAGCCTTGGTTGCTGTCCTGTAGCTTGTGTTTCTTTTATTTATTTAGGAATCTATTTCAGCTTGGTACTTAATTGTGCTAATGAGGAGAGTGGTGCCACCACTGTGCCATGATCTGGGTTTGGTTCCACCCAGCAGGTTACGGGTAATGAAGGAAAACAGAGCTCCAATTTCCCACTTGCTTGAAACCTTCTTTGTGTTTTCCTGCTGGACTAGACGAAAGATAGCTGCTGCCATCTCATAATTTCTAGGCTGAAATGCTAGGTGGACTATGCAATGCAAAACTGAGCAGGGTTATCTGCACACAACTTGACCTGCCTGTTAGAGGGCTTCACATACACCCTCCCAGCACGAAGCTGGGCCAGGCTGGGGTCAGGGGCTGGGCACAGTCACCATCGTTTCCTGTCTGGCTCCTCGTGGGCTCTTTCCAGCAATTGCTCTTCTCCGTCTGTGTGAGAGCAGGCTGGCATCTGCCTCTTTGTAGGTAGTCCAGAGCAAGAGTTTACTGGGCATCTGAAACATTTGCTTTCCAGAAGCATTGCCCATGAGTGTCCCTAGTTTTGTGTCTTGAAAGATAGACTGCGTGGGATTTCATTTGCACTTTTATAGCCTATTAAAATGACTGAGAGCTACCACTATAGGTTTGCTGTTTCTGAAAGCATTTTTAGCTTTCATTTGACAGTAGCATCTGTCTTTGCACTGTGGCTTTTATTTTCTTAAAAGTGTAATGAAACTCATTATTTATTTTCCTCCAAGTGTTACATAAAGTAGCATCCCTGACTGAAGTATCTACAAATATGGCAGTCTCTGATGTTCCTCATTTGTCTGTCATTAGTAATATCCTTTAGTAACCTCTGGCTAAGGCATTTTTCAGATATGCAGTTCTTCTGGTAACTTATTTACTCAGGACAGTTTAATACAGAGGCAACATCTGGATTTCCATGGAAGCCAGTCTTACAGCTTAGCTGACTGAGGTACCACAAAGGTCAAGTGAACTGCCTGTGGTGATACTTTAGCTGCCATTGAACTTAGGACCTTCCTGCCTCCAAAACACTGTGTTGTAACTGTTAGACTCTCCTCTCTCAAAAATCATATTCCCAGGGATGAGCTTCTTTCCTCAGGCCGGGATTATATCCTTCCCTTTTCATGTTCATTTTTAGGCCAATTTTATCCGTTCGCTGTATCAGCCCTGTAGGACTGTCTTAAGAAAACACTACTTGACCTCTTAGCTTTGGCTCCGCATTATGCTTCCAAATCATACTTCAGTGCAAAACATTTATTGTTTTGTTCAGACCACAGACAAGGCTTGAAAGTGTCCTTGAAGCCTCTAAAAAATGGTTTTCTGTTCCTTACAAATTTCTGGGATGCACAGATATTTCATCATCTGTGACTGTCTTGTGAAATCACGTCTTGTTAAGAGGCTTTTGAAGCCATAAAAATCCATAGAAAATAAAACTGCATTGTCTTCAGCTATTGTTTCTGTGCTAATTAAACATCTCTCTGAACAAACAGATTCAGGATCTAATAAACTTGTAATGAAAGAAATATTCAAAGCCTCAGTGATTAATGAGCAGATGTTAACAGGCAGTGCAAACTTATGGGAAACCATTTCTAATAGTGATGTCAACAGAGAACAATTCACAGACATAATTACTAAAAAATTATCAGAGACTTCCTTGTCAAGTATTTTGTATGTTTATAAAGCTGTTGGTGACTCATTTTAAGCAGTCTGGGAGACTTATTTGATTTGGAATAGGGGTTTTATTATAGCTTAGCTGTTATGTAATAGTTTACTCAGATGAAATGGTCAGCTATTCTTCCATCTCAGCATCGTCCTTATGTGTGCACTGAGATTCCTTGTAATTCTCTCAGCAAATTTTATCTAAATACTTTTCCATACTTTCAACCTTTGGAATACAGTCCTCGTTAAAGCTGAGTAGTAGAACAGCCCTTTTTCTTAATTACCCATTAGACTGTCTGCCATCCACTATAAAGTTCAAGCTGTAGTACTAACCACCTTGTGCAGTTCAGTTCCCTCTGCCGTGTGGAGCAGACCTCTCTGACATGCAGGCAGCCTCAGTAAATTGTGCCTGTGTTTGTTTTAGAGGTAATTTCATAGCAGGCAGAGGGCTGCAATTTATGCAAGGCAGGTGCATTCACTAATTTCTTAGGTTATAGCACAAACTGCAATTAATGTTGCCAGCCTCTCCAGTGTCATTAGTGTTCCAGTGAAGTAATCTGGACGTAATTTTTGCACTGGCACTAAAATGACATTTTAGTGATTCCACAAGTTTCTTTTTCCAAGTCATTCCAGTACAATCAGCTATAGAATTACCCATCTTTTTCTTTGAATGTTTACTATCATTTCTTCAGATGAACTCAAAAACCCGAACTTAGAATTTTAAAAAAGACAAGCACAGCTGTCCTCCACTCTGGGCTCTTCTCTGGGAGACTTCGAGCATTTTATGTAGCTGAGATGTAGCTGGTATTTGTAGAGAGCACTGAGATTTTTGGATGTCAGTACAGAGTTGTTGTTTTGATTTCTGTGTCATGTATCGTGGTAGTGACAAGCTGTGGCAGATGAATAATGCCCACCGATGCCCACCAGTATTATGTTTAGACTTACACTACCAAAGCATGCGTGGCATTACCAGCAAATCATAATAATTTTGGGTTGCTTCTCTGAGAATTCTCTGTAGTGGACTATTGGTACTGCTTTGCATACTTCCATGTTTTCTCATCTGGAAATACTATTTAGATTAGCTTTTAATTATCAGCTGCTGTCAAACCTCAACACAATTTCCTGGAGAATTATTTTGCTGCACAAACAAGAAAGTTTATCAGTACAAATAGGTTTTGTACAGTGCTATCACTCAGACTGTAGTCATTTGGGGGCAGAAATAGCCTGTATTTTTTATATGCATAGCCAGCACCTTGTACAACAGCAAACTACTTCCAGTGCAGATGAGGCCCTAGAGCACACATGCTCTCAGCCTGCAAGGAATTTCAGAAAGAGTTGGAAGAAAAAGACATCTTCCTAGTGATGGCACTAGTAGACATCTAGTACTCTAGATGTCAGAGTGGCACAGCACACAGGAAGGGACTATTACAACAGGGAGCAGAGATGTCAGAATTTGTTCCACTTGGTTTACATGGCCTGCTGAATTACCCCACAGTGTCTTAGAGAAGAAATGCCTCAAAGAGTTTGGTTTCCAAGAGTCCCTAGAAGCCATGTAGGAGCTGGGTGCCTAAAAGCTACTTTGCAAATTCCAGCCCTACTCTGGCACCAGGAACTAACAAAGGGCTTCTGTGGCTGGAGCTTTTAAGGGAACTCTGTCTTTCCAGAAAGTGACTGAAGCATTTTTAATCGAGAAGTCGGTGGGTGAAATGCTGTTCTCAGATGTATGAGTAGATCTGAAATGACTCCTCTGATACCAGGACACCTGATCTTGTACTTTTCTCTTGCCATTTCTCACCTTTACTACAAGCCTATGTGACTCTGGTCTTGGGAAGGTCTGTCTGCTGGAGGAATTTTTGGAAAGCAGATGCAAAAATAGAGGGTTTCTGATCACCTTGGTGACCTTCCACTGCTGCAGCATCCATCCAGATCAAGGCTTATGAGGGGCAGTTCAAAAACTGGGGACTGGAAAGAGCCATTTACATCCCTATCTGCTGAGCTCTGGCAAGTGCTTCTTTGATCACAGCTGACAAGGTGCCTCTGTGTAGCTGCTCTGAGTCCACCGCGGTCATGTCAGCATCTGCAACAGACTTCTTGCCACAGTACAGAGGAAGGTCACTCTTCCCTGCTAGGAAGCACTTCGTACCTGGTATGAACCCTCACACCAGCAATGCAGCCACGAAGTAAAGGTCCTGTGTGAAAACGCCCTTCCTCTAAGTGTCCAGTGAGACTCTAAACACACCTAGTTAGACAGACAATTTAAAAGTGAGGGGAAACAATATTGATTTGCTTTGAAAGTAGCCTCTTTCCATTTTTCTTATTGCATTTCACAACAAAAACACAGCCTCTGTAGAAGTCGTGGATTGCATATTAGTGATGAACAGATTTTCCCCATCATCATGTTTCTGCACAGAGCTCGTCAGGCTATGAAGAGCAGGAGAGGCAGAGGAGGAAGCAACACTGGACCTCCTCAGCCTCACCTTGTCCCTGGCTCTGGACCCCAGCCAGCTTCCACATGCCAAGGAGAGGGTTTCTGCTGAAACCAGGCCACGCGAGGCAGTTGCTGGCTCCTTTTTGTCTGCAGATAGTTTGCTTCAGCCTGGTAGCAGGCCTAGCAGCACTTTGGGCTCATGTCTAAGTTTAACACCATACTTTCGTAAATACATCAGTGTCAAAATGTGATAGAATAGCAGAGACATACTACAGCTTTCTCTCTTTGCGACTGCTTTCGTAGTGTTATTGGGGAGCTGTTCATCCAAAGAACACCTATCCTGGAAAACAGGATAGTGTCAGCATTGGCCATCAACCTGGAAAAACTAGCGGAGTGCAGAGAAAGCGTGACTCCTTTTCAGTTCCCATCAGCACGGGAGACTTGTGAGGACTTATATGGGCATCCAGAAGTGTTTGTGTTCCCTAAAGCAGTGGCTCTGAAATTTGAATAAATGACTGCAAATTATAAGATTTACAACACTGGGACCCCTTCTGCCTTTGCTACTGCATTCAGCTGTGGAGCTCCCTTTCCTGGGCTGCAGGCCATGTGTGGTGGCAAGCTGGGCTTTGCAACAGCAGTGGCAAAACAGAAGCACTTAGTGGGTGAAACTCATCCTTTGTGGAGGTCCCTCCTTAACCATCTCTTTAAATCTCCCAGAGCTGAGTAGAGTGGGAATTTAGCAGTGCTTAGAGAGTGGTGGGAATTTTGCTCATTAAGAGCAAGTCCAGGCCACGTGTCATGGTGGGAAGGGACACGTCAAGCGGCTTGAAGTGGGTTACTGCAGGACCTGGGCAGCCCCACGGGCTTAGCATACTCGGCTCTGTGTCCTTCAATGGCAATACCGCCTAAGAGATGGAAAATTTGAAAGGGACAAGAGCTTTTAAAGGGTAAAAAGTTATTTTAAGTACACAGTGTTTTCTAAACTATTTACGTATCTAAGCTATACTAATTTATGGCATGACCAAGCAAGGTACTAAAGCCCGTATTTAAGCATGCAAGTATTCTAATCAACTTCCTATTACATGCTCAGAATTGAGACTCATCATGAAATGTTTTCCTCAATTCATGCTTTTAACTGGCTTTGAAAGCCCATCTTTACACCGCTGAACCGCCTGTGAGTCATTTAATTCAGCCCCAGCCTCAAGTCAGCGAGCTTAAGTCTGCAATATTCATTTGGATAGTAATTATCATCTTCAGTAGATCTTTCAATTACAAAAATGTTCTGCTTTTTTATGGAAAAGGCGTAAACAGCATGCTATTTGGTAAATGGTAATGGCAGAGGTATTTAGGGGAATAAAAGAGGTGGAGAGAATGACTCATGTATGTATAGCTCTGAACATTGCACTTTTTGAAGTGACTTCTGGATAAGAAAGTTAAAATTGTTACCAAAACAATAAAATTCAGGGCTATTTTTATTTTGCAAAACCTTGAAGTAACTCCCTTTTATATATTTAAATATTTTTTAATCTGTAGTTAAGTCCTTTTGTAAAGTTAACATCCACATTTTAAAAAAATTATTTTCAATTATTATTTGTCAGATTTCAGTGAGCTATAAGCATGTATGTGTAAACTAACATTGTAAAATACAAGAAAACCCTTGAACAGCAGGTACTTTCCAAAAGTGTTTTTGTTACTTTTTATAAGATATACTTGGAGGAGAAATGAATGACGCAGTGACCAAATGGTTAAAAAAGCAGATCCAGTAAATAAAGCCTGTTTTGGACTGTTTGTATCTAGCTGGAGACCAGAGAGCAGAGAAGGGAGGTGCTCTGCACAGGGGCTGCTTGAACTTTGTACAAGAGAAAAGAAGCTTTGGGGGTATCCTGTGCCATAGAAAGAAATGTGTGTCAGAGCTGTATGTGTCTGTGTATTTATGTGGTGCGTGGGGGTGACAGAGAGGGTCCTGGAAGCAGAGACTAAATGAGGGATGTGGTCCTGGAAAGAGAAAACTAGAGAAAGGCCAAAGAGCATTGCTGAGCTGGATCCAGCCCTGGGACATCACTCCAGCCAAGGAAGCTGTGAGTTAGATTTTTATTTTTTTTACATGTACATTTTTATTACATTCTGAGTAATTTCCCACAACATTCCACATTTTTAAAGCCTTTTCAGAAGGGGAAAGGGAGGGAGGCTTGAGAAACATCAGAACTTTTTTTTTTTTTTTTTGAGAAATTCCAGATCTCTTGAGAGCATAAAGCATTTTTAAGGTTCCTTACCCATATTTAAAAAGCTAATGATGACATAACCAAATAGACTATAAAGGAGCAGCAGCTGCTCAGTGAGAAGAAAACCGTAGGGGGCAGATCCTCAGTTGGCAATCACTGGCGAAATCAGAGGCAGCCTGACAGATGTCAGCAGCTGATCGTTCACAGTGATCAATAAAGGCCATGAATACTCGTTTTTCTGCCGGGCAGTTCGTACACACCACTGTAAAGTGAGCTGAGAACGGGTAAAGAGAGCGTGCCTTGCTTTACACAGCGAGGAACCTGGGGCCAGCTGAGTCACTAAGATCTCACAGCGAGTATGTGGTGGAGGCAGGGATAAAACATATCCTCCTGCTAAAAGCGCGGGGCCAGCCTCCCTGCCGCTGCTTAGTCCTGCCGGCACACGGATTTGGGTGAATCCTTGCAAACTGCTCTCGGTAGCTTCCCTGTGCCCAAGTAGGTGAAGTCAAGTTGTTCACAAAGCACACAGAAGCAATGGGCATTTCTGTATTCAGTTTGGGTCATTTTTGCTGCCTATGTAATTGCTGCTATTATTTGTCATTGTTATGGTCTGTTTTTAAGTTTATTCTTCCTGTTTTCACTTCTCAGAAGAGCTGGGAAATGGTTACAGCCTGAGGGTGATGATGGTAAAACTCACTAAATAATTTCTGAGTACTGTGGGAGATACATCCTCCCACCATAACATTTTTATGGCAAGTTTAATGTTCAGCTCATCTGGAATAAGCTGTGAGAGCCACACTACAGGAAGCTGTCAGGGTTACTGACGATTTTTTATTCTCTTTGGAGAAGAAGAAAACACAGGCTTCTTCCTCAGTGGATTCTGTGATTTGTGAAGCACTGAAAGAGATCAGATTTCTGCAGAAAAGGAATATCCAATGGGTAACTATTTGTGCCAATTCCAGTTCAAACATAAGCCTTTCTTATACAAATAGTTCATGGCAGAGCAAGAGGTATTAAGAGGGATGTGAGCTGTAACCAGAGTGGAGGGAATGCTAATATTTCGTCCGGACTGGGGTTTGGGAGGTGGGTTTATTACTGTTTAGAATAAGAATGGAGAAATTCTGGAACAGCACTGTGCTTTATTTTTGTTCTGTTGTGAAATTCCATCCTTACAGCACAGCTCTGTCTTTATGGCCACGCAGGAAAAACCATTTTCTTTTCCAAATGGGCTAGACTCCGCATTTTATGCGCTACCCCATGTTGTGGGCACTGCAACCGTACCAATCCGGGAAGCGGCAGCAGCGCAAAGCTACACCACCCCACCCTTCAGAAGCGAACTACTGATGGGGGGAAAAGGTGGAGAGGAATTTACTACTTCTTTTTAAGTGGTGCAGCCACTCTCTTCTGCCACATGGAGCACAGGAGGGGGTAGAGACATACTTCTGCCCCCCTTCTGCCCCCCCCCCCTTCCCCGCCTCCTCTCTGAAGAGTTGCTCCTGTGTTCCCTTGAGCAAAGAGGCTGTGATTCTTGGCAGACTTCATGTCAGCTACACAGGTCAGGGGGAAGTCATTACTTCCTCCTCCCACACTGCTCAGTCATGTTAGGTTAGGACAAGACTTTGCGAGTCGTGGCCCAATATTTGCAATGTGTCTTTCCCATAAAGTAAAGGAAGAAACTGAAATGGGCCATAAACCTTAAAATTCCAGAAAATGAGGCTGCTTGGTTGATAGGTGAAAATGTATTAAAATATATTAAATAGGGAAATTGAATGTAGTTGTGGTTATGGCTCTGATCTGAGGATGGGTGGGAACTTGAATTCTGTTCTTGACAATGCCCTAAACTTCTTTTGGCTTTTGGTCAGGCTACTGAGATGCTGGCTGTCTGTGTTGTTGTTATTGCCCTTGTATTTCAATAACTTCCTGGCAGTTAGCTCCCTTTGTTGGTAGATTTGAAAACCTTTGGCAAAAGAAGGGCCTTTATTTTCCCATCTGAAAAGAGATTATCCACCTGGGAAGGAGGAATGGGAGAAGGCTTTCCTGCAGTAGGGGAGCATTGTGTGCCTTTGTTGTAAAGCAGCCAGAGACAGTGAATAAAAGGCAAGCTAGAACATTGCATAAACCCTCACTTTATTTATCAAATACAGTTAGCAGTAAGACTACAGCTACAGCAGTAAGATTACAATGAGGATCTTTTGTCACAGGGATAACATTGGGATCTAAGCTCCCATATTTAAAGGAAGAGAAAAGTAGACAGGCTAGTGGAAACCTTACTAAGCCTTCTATCCCAAACCTATTTCTGTTAGATAATTATATTCCCCATTATTACTGTAGAATTCAGTAGCGTAGCAGTCTTTCATTTCTTATCACTATTAAGAGTAACGCCATCCCCACAAGGATGGGAAACCACAAGAAGAGCCACGCAGCATTCAGCTAGGGAAACACAAGTTGACATCATGATCACCAGTGACGCTTTCATGTTAAAAAGACATCCCTCATCTTATCAGTCAATAAAATTTTATAAACTTGGGAATATCACCACTTACCTGCTCTATCATCAGAAAGTATTGAAATCCAAACAGGCTTTACTGTATGGTGGCCATAATTCCCTCTCCTTGAAATTCCCCCCTCCCTTACCACCATCTTACAGGGAAAATCTGGGTTCTGATGTAGTAGCAGACAGCAGACAGCTAAGCATCCACCTACCTGCATCACGAGTGGCAGTGCCTGCTCTGAAGGAGTAAACATCGAAATCTTGCTCTCTCATTTTTTTCCATGAGCAAGGCACTCCAAAGCCGGCTTATGCCTAGAGTTCATTCCTGTTGGTAGTACTGCCATACCTTTTCAAAGCTTTCCAATTGGAAGCAATTGCATGGGCACATTTCTGCATGTTGCTCACACCTTTCTGTTTGGGATACTCTCTTTCCCAGGTTATAATGATCGTGCTTGTTGATGCTGTTCTTAAATGCCTGGAGGAGCTGGATGCCACATGCCGTATGCTCTTGCAATGGCACTGCAGCAGACTGAACTAAACTTCCAATAATAAGCACTGACACTAACATAAATATTTGTGGTTATGCTTTCAATTTTTTCCTTATAGGAAACGAGTTAAAATTTTGAAATACTTCAGTGATGTGATCAGTGGACAGTAGTGGGAAAGAATTTCTCCAAAACTTGAATTGCGATCAAAATAAGGAAGGAAGATCTGAAAGACCAGAAAATATTTTTGTTAATCAGGATATGGCACTTTCCAACATCTGGATGTCAAAACAAGTGTTTTGAATTCAATACTATTAATATGTGTCACTTAAATGATTTTTTTTATCATTTATCAGAGACGATTGGGTGGTTATAATTTTTGGCAATGGTTTTGCAGTCTGTTGCTTATATTACCTGACCCATGGTCTGTTTGTCTTACAATGTCTGTGGGAAAACAAAACAAAACAAAACAAAAAGCCAGCTCCCCCCTTCACCCTCCCCCCGCCCCCCCGAAAATAGCTCAGGACCCAGAAAAAATCTCTAGGACTGAGTCTCATCCTCTCAGTGAACCGTTTCGACCGGAGGGTAACCTCATGCGATTTATGCTTCTTTTGCCTATGACATCATGTAACACCAAACGAAAAAGTATTTGATTCTTCTGAGTATCAAAGAGACATGATTAAACAGAATATAACAGCCTGGGAATGTAATAAAAAAAGTTTGAATAAAAGGTCAGAGAAAGATCAGGCATCAGCTCTCGCTCTCTGCAAAATGATAAAACTAACAGGGAGTAGTGACTCAGCTTCCCCTGATCAAAAAGCTCCTTTCTTTGCAGTGTAAACAACTGCAGTTGGTGTTCTTGAAATCCCAGACTGAAACATCAACCGGCACTGGAAAATAAGATTCTTGAGAATGCCTTCCCTGTCCTATGCATAGCGGGTCACTGATATTTCAGGGGACTTTATTCCCTGTGATGGGGATTCACTGCCCAAAAGAGGCTGTTGCATGAGTGAAAGGGAAAAAAGTTTTGTGTGTGGACTGTGACCTCAAGAGTGTGAAACAAATAGTTTATTTCAAATTCTCTCTTAACCCGTTTCAGCAGTAAATCGAGTGACCAATATTATAAACCAGGAAAAAAGTGGAGAAATGTGGCTTTGGAGGAATGAATAAAAAATGAACCTAACAAAGAATAACTTTTCCAAGCTAAAGCTTGGTGTCTAATTTTTTGCTGAATAACTTGTTTTGAAGAATAAGAGACCCTTGCTCTTGCCAGGTCCCTGCAGCTAGATTTTATAGCTACAATGAACAAGTATGCATCTGTGTAAATGCTCTTTAATTTTCTTTTTACATCATATTTACACTGCTCAGACAGTAAAACTGCTGAATGTTTTAATTAGCACTCCCATGGCTATGAAATTGTTTGAAATTTTCAGGCGGTGTGAAAAGGCTGGCACACAAATAAAGGCTGTAGTCGCTAGATGCTCACAAAGGGGGCGAGATGTTTAAAGTGCACCAATTGTATTTGTTTTGGGCTTGGGACTGACCGTACAGCAGATCGTGTGTGCTGGGTGCCAGATTCCTCAGCCCTTACACACCGCACACGCAGACCTGACACACAGCATGGGCAGTGTACTTTGGACTCGCCCCGGCTTCGATGGAACGACTCTGAGGAGCAAGCACCGCTCAGTGTGAGCTCAGGGTTGCAAAGTCAGGCACGGTGAGAGCTGCAGCCGGTTCCTGCTTGAGGGTTACTTTGCCAGAATTTGTCACCTGCCGAAGCAGAGATGGGGAAAATTTCGTTCTCAACATTTTCAGAAATTCCCTAGTGAGGCTATTAAGAAGAAATCAGGTCATTTGAATGAAATGAAAGCTTTCTATGGTATCCTTGTTTTTTTAATGTAATTTTAATGTAATTTTCATAGACTCATAGAATAAATGAGACTGGAAAACACCTCAGGAGGTCATATAGTCCAACCTCATTGAGAACAGTATTTTGCATGTAAATGTGGAGCTGGTAAAACCTGCCAGCTGCAGAGTATCTCTTGTCTTTATTCATAGAAGACATGCAACTGTGCAAACTGTCTAACACTCTCAATTCATTTCAGCCACAATCCAACCCTTGGGGAGGAGAGCAGCTCCTCTGTGGTGTTTGGCCTCTGCATTGACTCTATCAACACATTTGCTAATTATCAGAGGACCATACCACTGGAAGAAGACTGCAAGAGATGATCTAATGCAACTGCTGTATTGAGGCAGGACCAAGAATCTTAATGCTATGTGGACTTGCTGTGTTTGCAATGTAGACATTTGTCCCCAAAGACCTAAACTGAAACCATGAATGGAGCTGTGGCTTTTTATAATGTTCCTGGAACTTTCATAGCTTGGATTCTGATCTGACAATGAATGATTGCTCTTAGCTTGGGGACTCAGCATCCCCTAAAGACCAAAGGAGTGGTCTTTCACTTGGTGCTGGAGAGAAAAAGGAAGATGTTGGGACACAGCAAGTACATATGCTCATGGACGTGAGAAGGCTGTTAAAAAGGATGAGAATTTATTAAATTTACAGTTCAGGAGAGAACCAGAAAAAGTATGGCATGAAATAAAAAAAAAAAAAAAAAAGAAGAAAGTGGAGGTGAAAGAAACTAAGAAGAGGTGACAGAGAAAACAAGATTTTTCCCATGTTTCTTCAAACAAAGAAACAGATAATTAGGAGGACACAGAGGAGATTGCACTGCAGAGGGTATTCATGACTTCCATCTAAAGATTAGATTTTTGTCTGAAAAACCACAGGCCAAAGAACAAAGAAAAAAACAAAACAGAAAACTGAAACAACCTCCAGTTTCATTAACGTTATATTTTTGGTAGTTTGGATCTTCAAATTTTAATATAATTGCATTGGGCTAGCTGAATTCTGGTTTGAGGTCAGCTTCTGGTTCTTGCCATCTTGTGGCGTGGTGCTGCACTGCTACCATCCTTCACTTCCTCCTCTGCAGGTACAGCAGCTGTAAAACAACACGCTTTCATAAAGGTCTCACAAACCCCCCCCCCCACAATAACTTCTTTGATGATTCCTTTCTATAATTTGCAGGTTTTCCTGGGTTTAGGGCTTCATTTGAATTCTGTTTCTCTTTTTGTTTCCCCAGTTCTTAGCAGGAGTCCATGACATTCCCAGCCTAGACCCTGAGCCTGAGAGAGACGACCTCTCTCCGAGTCTCTTTCTAGCCTGATCCCTTAGGCCATTTCCTACTCACACAGGCACAGAGCCTCCACACTCTTCTTCTTGAAGCTGTACTTGGATTTGAAAAAATCTCCACTTCATCATAGTTTTCGCTCTATCTCAGCCCCTCCTTTGACAATGATAAGACCATTTTTTTTAATAGTCGTTTATAGGTAGCTGTACAGCTCAAGTTCCTGTCCTCCCTCTTTTATGTTCCCTTTCCTATTCTTCCCAGGACTATACGCTTTTAAGCAGGGGATACTCTGAGACAGAGACAGCAGACCTCCAGACCCACAGACTTTAAAGAGAACCGCTATACAGGTGCAATGCTTTTTATCACAGCAGTCCACATACAGGAGCCAAGTCCCACAGAATTACCACAGATGTTTCCTATTTTTTCTAAACATTGGACACGCATGCTATTAGTGACATGCTATTGTGCTTCAAGGTGTTGGAAAATGATTAATGTATAAGGGTATCTATTGCCAGCTTCTGATCCAAGTTTATTGGCTTTCAGTAAACCGGTTAGGAGAACTCATGTCTCTTGCAGTAGTTCTGTCTCAGCAATCTTCCTTACTGAGAGGTCTCCATGGAAGACACCTAAGGCTTTGCTGACTTACAGTTCATCTCAGACTTTTCCAGTCATAGTAAGAGCTGAGCTTTGTTGACGCTATCTGGTTTACCTAAGGCTGGCCAGCTGTGGCTGTCCTCTCTAACTGATAAGCCCAGGATCTAGTGAGGAAGAACCCGAGTGTAACAAGTCTTCAGAGAGGCAGTAGTCCTGTTTAACAGGATTCCAGTACTGAGTTTAGACTTTCTTCTCCCAAGAAAAAAATATCCTCAGATATCTTAGTTTGCAGACTTGGCTGGAAAAAGGTACAAGATAGGGAAAAATGAAATAGTTGAGTTAAACTAAAAAAAAAATTAATGTATTTTCGAACTCAAAGGTCATGTCAAGGTTTTGTTTGTTTGCTTGCTTGCTTGTTTGTGTTTTTTTAAAAAACAAAACAAAACAAAACTGAGAGTCAGGTGACATCATGTATAAAGAAGAGGGGTTTTTTTGCTCTAGGATTTTCATCAAAATTTGGATACCTGAACTTTGTGCATCTGTGTGTCTCCTTAGCATGATTTACAAAAGCTTGTACTGTTTGTAGTTGGAGATGGAATATATTGCACTTTGCACAGTCTGATGTATGAAAAAAACCTTGAGCTCTGGTCGATCGCCTGAGGAGAATTTAACCAGATTTCACCAAAAATCATGTGTTCAGGAAATGTCGGGATTTTTACAGATGTGATGAATTTTAGCTTGGGTGAGTTTGTCATCCTTTTCAGGAAAAAGTGTGGTGGTGAATAACAATAGTATTTCCAAGTTAAAATGTGCAGTGCAAAACTGAAGCAGCTCCCTCCTGCCAGTGGCTAGCACACCATGAGCTCTGTGCTAGCTGATCAGAGCCGTACGGAGAGCAGACTACAAGTCTCTTACTAGTGTAAGGAAGAGCTAAGGCTTTGTGTCTGCCAAAGGGAAAGCCTGGTTCCAGACGGATCATGGGTTGTGATATAAAGCAATTACATAGATTGCTTGATGCAACAAACTGCAGCAGTGCATGAAGCAGTTGCTCTGGGTATAGGAATGGGAAGGAATTCCTGCTGTCTAATGCTCTTCTACTTTCCCCCCCCCAGCATCTGTAAATGTTTCCTCCTAGAGAAGACTGCTTGAACTAGGGAAAGGCAAGGGTAGAGTATGGGAAATGATGAAATAAGATCCCTCCTCGGTCAAGTTTACCACAGACTCCCTACAAGACACAGCTGCTTGATAATACGTGCTAGAAGACTGAATCATAACACACACACAAACCAAAGAGAAAGAAAAGAGTGGCTACATACTGAAGTGTGAAAGAGTCAGAGACAGAAAAAAGGCTAACAAAAAGGAAAATAGACACCACGTTAAAAACTGGTTTCCTTTCAGAGTTTTGACTAATATCTGGGGGCCAACAATGAGTATACCACATCAGAGACCCTTTTCACCTTGCCCAAAGTGATGAGCTCATGTTTGCAGATTGTCTAACACTTTGTTTTCAAGCCAAAAGTATCAGATTTACACTCGAGTAACAAATTGTTACAACATGGGAAGAGGTTATGGACAAAGTACAAATCTGTGGGATGCTTTAACCATCTATGATTGTGTCTGCTAGACTGTGTAATAGGAAAGAGCCGATCCCAAGGGCCATAGCTCCTAGCAGGGGGAGGATGCAATGGTGCAGTGCCGTTCATTCCCTGATACTTCAAGATATTTCATTAATGCTGAGTAACTATATATGTATTTAAAAATGCCTTCGGTGATCTCATATGCTTTGTGGAGTTCCTCATTGTAGTCAGAGGTAAGCATAGTTTTGAATGTTGCTTGACTGTGGGGAAAAATAAGCTGAGTACCTTCTTTCAAAATTAATATTTGAGTCTTCTGTTCCTTGGTTAGACGAAGCACTGAAAACAAGTTCCAGTAGCCCAGCTGCCACCTTCGTTGTAGGCAGGAGCATTTGGATGTGACTCATGAACGTATGTGTGTTTTCCCTGTTCATCCTACTCATCTACTCTCATCTACTTGCTTCATTCTCCAGTTCTCTGCTAATCTTTGTCAGAGTTAAATTAAAGGAGCACTTGGATTTAAATAAAGACTATTGTTTCAAGATAGACCAGCTTTTAGTAGATCCTGTTTGAAATTCAGCGTTCACTGCATCCATATATCTTCAGTAACTACCTAAGAACAAGAGTCACTACTGAGTCTCCACGGAACACTTTGAAAATTTTAAAAATATATTTTAGGCATGAACTGTGACATGATAAGCTCTCTCCCTGTCTTCTACCTTGGCAAGCATGGTAAGTGGAGGAAATTGAATTAATTGACTCAGCATCTGTTTCTGCACACACTTTTTGCTATACAGCTGGGTGTTTTTAGGGACACTGCTTCCCTGTGTACTGAAACTTCTTCCTTCCCCTGCTTTATTTTAATTACTGATTGGAGATGATTGCTGTAAATATATGAAAACCAGACTCTCTTTCTTCATTTTATAGTTTGAAAAATCCATATCTAATCCTGGCTCAGAAAAACTTAAAAGATAATTCTTTTGTTTTGAGTGTTTAGACATTGGAAAAAGTTTAAATCAATGCTTTTTCCTTTCTCTCTCCCCTCCCACCCCCCTTGCTCACTTTCTCTCTTGATATCTTATTGAACAGGAAAAAGGAGGGGGAAAAATGCAGAGCTTAAAGGAAAGTTTCAAAGTCATGAGGTACAAATCCTCTTTCCATATTCTTTCCCTGTTTCCATTCCCCCAGGGTCCTTGAAGGCAAAGATAAAAGTATCTCGGATGGCCAACTAAGTGTCTCTGCTTGATTTTTCTGAAAGGGAGAACATGAGACAAAACAGACTCCAATGTGGTTGCCATTTAAATTAGCTATAGAAAAGTGTGATGACAGTCTCAGCTAATTAATAAATCATTATTACAATTTCATATATTAATATTCTGACTACAATGAAAACTCTACATGTCTTTGAGAATACTGCACAAGCCAAATAGTGCTTTGTTAAAAGTCATTCAACGGATGATTTCCTTCTGTTAACAATATTCTTCAGAAGACAATTTAAAGCCTCAGAGGAAAAAAAAATATTTCTACAGTCCTGCCATAAAGAACAGAATTTGGGAAGATTTCCTGAATTTAGCTTCTTTGCTGCAGTTTCAGAAGGTTTTTTTCATTTCTCAACTGAATTGACTCAGTGACTCTTCTGAGCAGTTTAAGAGAGCAGTGACCATTGTTATTTAATTTTTATGTTCAGTACTATGTACTTGTCTTAAGGAATTAGTGAGAGAAGCATGACACTTCTCATATTCACCTAGTGAGATACCCTCATCATTCCACTTTTGCTGACCCTCCTCTTACAGAACCTCTACCCTCCACCGTCCCATATGCATCCCTCCCACTCTCCAGTAAAATCCCTCTGCTTTTCTGTCTGGCTTCAAAGAGTTGCTGGAGGTGAGAAAGGCTTTGGATTGAGCTGGGTGTCTCCACAATAGGAATTCATTGTTACTGATGATGTATTTTTGATGATGTGCAAATCACACACAAAAATAAGAAATGTGTTTGTGGTCCATTGGAAAATATTTTATGTAACTTGAAATTAAGTGTTCCAATGAATTTTCAGATTCTTAAAGTGTAAATAAATGACAAGTTTAAAAAAAACTCAGTTAAAAAATTCCAGAATGAAATATTTTGGATCTTTCAAAATTCCTTTCCCAGTTTATTTTTTAAAAATTGTTTATCAACAGGAACACGAATTTGAAGGTGATTTTGAATCCCCTGAAACTCAGTATTTTATTACCTTTCTGTTTTGCACACTGCTGTCTTTAGATAAGCTGCTGAAAGCTGGAAGATGTTTTCAAGGTTCTAAGTGAGCAAAACATTTAGCATAATCTTAAAACGCCCCATTTAATTGGAATTGCAAAATGTTCTGTCATACCAGATAACAAATAATAAAGAAAAGTTAATAACCCTAGCTTCCTGCAAATGTGAATTAGCCTATACCATGCTGCATGCTGTTCCAGCTAGACTACTTCTGGTACCTGAGATAATTCAATTAAAGCTACTTTAAGTATCTCCATAGTCCATCAAGCAAAAATATTTGCGGAGCAGGCTGAGAACTAATCCTTGTCTCTTACTCCTGGAACAATTTGGAAATTCTTCCACTGAAATTAGTACAGTAAAACTAGTGTGCAGTATCTTCTCTGAGGAAAAAAATTGACTGAAGTCAATTCAGGTTTCTGAAGTCTTTGGGTAAAGTTTCACAGTGAAGGGCACCATATGTATCTAATATTATTTGGTGAAATGCAAATATATCACCGCTGTGGCACTCAGCACTTCGATCACAGCTCCCTATAATAATATGCCAGGAGGCAGCGGAGGCAGGCAGCCCTTTCGAGAACACATTTCATCCCTAATCCTGACTCTCCCTGCCTTCCCTCGTCATTGCCTCAGCTGTTGGAGTGAGTTGTAGCCTCGACAAAGAACATGTTTGGATCATTGTTAACCGAATGCTCTCAAACAGTTTTATAATATCAGGGTAGTAAATTTACTACCACTAAGAGACTTTTCCAAACAAACATTTCTCTGGATGACATAAAAGTCTTGAGGATTAGTGGCAAAATAACTAGTATTTTCTAAAGGAGGAAAAAGAAAGAGAAATTGATCCAGAAACTTTTTGTTAGGAAAAACAAAAAAGGAAATTTCAAATGGAGTCCTACTATATGCAGAAGGAACTGAACTGCAAAGTTGTTTCAGGGAAAAATAAGGCCTATATCATAAAGCCACTGGAAACACTGACGTAACAAAGAGAAATGATTCCCATTTTGTTCTGTCAATAATAAAATAACATCACATGAGTTATTATCAGCATGTAACTTTATCCACATGATGCCTCTGCTTTTGTTCTTGCATGGTCTCTGGCTATATAGATTTCACTGTTCCTCTGGGACAAAACAATAAAAGTACAAGCTTTGTACTTTTTTCAGCTATTAGAAAAACTACTTCACTTTTCTTATTTTGCTCAGTCAGGCCATGACTGGCTTCTGTTCTTAACCATGCAAAAGAATTCCAGGGATACCCACACTTTCTTCTTTTGAATGGAAAAAAAGACTATTTTCAACCACAAGAAGTTCACGCATATGGTGATGATTGCATATGAGAATAACTTAAACTGTAACACCTTCCTCATTCTCAGGTGGGATGTGTGCAGGTGGGTTGTGTGCCAATGATTTCCTTACTGAGAAGTAAACTTTAGATCGTCTGTCTCCAAGAGAGAATATTGCAGATTGACAATATTAAATTTCTTTAAGAGGTGAAACAAAATACATGGGTTTACAGAAGGATTAGAAAATTATATCCCAGATGGAAAATTTTATGGGTACAGAAAAAATTGTGTGAGTGAAATACCAGTATCATAAAATAAATAACAGGAAATATGGTCATTTATGTGATAGAGAAAATTGTCACTTTCAAAATTTCACAACAGCATTTCATCTATTTGACTTCAGAAGTGAACTTAGACCTCAGAGGCTTAAAAATATATGAAGAGAAATGAAATGAAATAAGAACTCATGAATCCAATAGGGATTTACGAAGAAGAAAGCAATCTGTGCAAAAAGAGTTTTATAGAAGTTGGGAATGCACATAATCAGAATTTAACATATTCCTGGAAAGTGATTTAGAATATGCCAAACAAATTAAATTCCATTCTGCAAGATGAGCAATTAATGGGGCTCCTAATTTAGAAAGCATCACAATTCAGAAATGGCCTTTAAGCCTGTTTAACATTAAGCATATGTTGAAAACCCACTGAATTCAGCTGGAGATGGAAATTAAACACAGAAAACAATAGAAGGTCGAGCATGTCTACTCAGTAATTTGCATTATGTATACTTTATATTTCTGGAGTTCCTTGCATCTCATGAGAAAAAAGTGCTCCACAAATATTGATGACCCAGCAGTCCTCTGGTAGGACAGTTTCCATCTGACAGGCAGATGGAGCTACGAAAGGAGATGCAAGGGTGTGAATTTCTGAGATGGCGTAAGTGCAGCTACCTCCTCCCTCTCACAGTGGACATGGAACAAAGAAGCCATCTCACATGGAATGACCTTGCCATGGCCGGTAATTATTACCCACCCTTAGACCATAAGAATGAACCTACCGCTGCTAATTTCTATTTTAAGTGCAGTGGAATGCTGCGGTCACGCTGATACCGCTCTGTAGATGCTGTTGGCAAGTGATAGCATAACATTTAATGGCAATTACTGCATGTATAGAAATGATACTTGCCACTGGGAAGCAGTTGTTGTAGGAATGTTGCTCCTGCTCTCGCAGTTGCTCTAAAGCCTATTAGAAACTGCATTTCCCCATTTTTATCCTGACATTTGTGTAATTTTAGCTTCTATATTTTGGCAAATACCGCCCTATATTTTGGCTCACCCCTAAGTTATCTGAGGCAGAGCAGTGTGATTCCAGGCAGAAGAAGGCAGAATTGTCTCAGAATAACAAGCAGATTTTTTTTAATGCAGTGCAAATGGTTCATACATTATTTTTGCATGAATCAGACATTTATTTTCTAAAGAGAGACAGGGGTGGGGGGAGGAGGGCAAAATCTTTTGCTTAAATCCTCTCATAGTTCATTGCTGAATATCAGCTTCTAGCGACAAGCCAATATATGCTAGGCTTCTCGGTTATTGTGCTTTTGGAGATTAGCTGGTTTTGAGTCATGAGGGTGTGTTACCTCACCCCTATTACAGAGCTCTAGTAGAAATGGTAAAAACAGGCAGCATGAAGGAAGAAAGGGAACTTTTCTAGCATTCACGGGACATCCACATGAGCTGCATGGGCAGGATGAAATCATGCAATTGCCAAGAAACAAAAGCAAGTAGTAGAAAATGAACAATTATGAAATAAGAGGAGTCCTGCAAGTGCTAGAAGATGGAGACTGACTTGCTTTTGTGCTGTGACCTTTCTTTGTGTTGTACTTTCAACCGTAGAGCTCTACAGACGAGATGGCACCAACTAAACCTAAAAAATGACTAACTGCCAAGATAATTCAAAGAATAATGAGGTTACAACAACTGCAAAGACACAAAGAAAACCGATGTCAGTTATCTCTTCACAGAGCTCAGCGAGAAGGAATCAAATGCTTAGTCTTTAAAATGAATGGGTCTAAAACCTGAGATCACAGCTCTGCTTATCAGTACATGCTGATGTGCTGGATTAGGCAGAAGTCACGTGGATGAGTCTTTGCTTATGTTTAATTTTGTAAAATTAGTTCTTTTGTTCTGCAGCACATTGTATGATCTTTATACTGAAGGGAGAAAACTTGCTGTTTGCAGAAAACTATTTGAATTAAACTTTTAAAGTAAAAGGAATGTCAGTAATAAGTTCGGCTTTCTAATAAGACAACTCTTGGGACTCGGTTGTGACTTGGACTGCAGGAGTAAGAAAAATTAGGAAATCTCCTTGTTACACTGTATGTGTTAAACAGGCCTTGGACCCTGATTGCTGGGAGCGGACTTCTCCTCACAGCAGATGTGCAAGAAGGTCAGGGAATGGGTGTAGGCTTGGCTCCCTCCCAAACTGGCCATCGTGGCTGATCCTAGAGAGGTCAAGAACTACCAGTATATGTTGATTTTAAAGGGCCACCCTTACAGAGGAGGAAAAGAACAGCACATGCCAGTGGCACCTCAGAAAAATATCCTCTTTACATGCGTCCCTAGGGACTGCAGTTCACGTATGCTATTGCAGCAGTCCTAGCTGTCACAGTGTAGTCCTAACAAATTTATTCTGTCCCTGGCTGAATAATGATGAAGTTCGATCCCCACCTGTATTGCTTTGTTTCCTACTCTCAGTTTTACCTGGACTCTCATGATACTGACTCTCTTTCCAGGAGCTGGAATCATGGTGTTGCATGAAAACCTTTGCTTTCATTTCAAGGACAGCACTAGATTCATTTTCATAACCTGTAGGCTATACAAAGCACTGTGCCGTTGAATAAGGGTGTGGATCACAAACATGAAGTATCCTAAGGGGAGACTCTTAGAACCACCTCTTGCAACATAAACACTTCTGGAATAAGCCTCAGTTTCTGTCATCTTTTTTGGGAGCTCTTCTACACACACATGCCCAACTGCTGAAGCAGACGGGAATCTGTCTTCTCATCTCTGCTTTGAAATCCCACTTCCCAGCATCCTGGCAAAGTCAGTACCTGCCAGAGAGAAGAGGGTGGAAGGGGTAACCAATCTCCAGTGATGACGCAGCAGGAACCACGGAAGGAAAGCAGAGGCTGCTGTGATGGAGTGCATGCCTGAGCAGCCTGCTTGGGTGAAGATTTACTGTAACAATAGCCTTTGTCCCTTACCAACCTACTTGTTGTCTTGAGCTCTGCTTCAGGATGTTATATGCAGAAAAACACATTGAGCTGAGTATTTTGGGAGGCATGGGGAGAGGAGTTGTCTGAAAAAGTCATTTTAAAATCTCAAAAACAAGGCATCAAATGCAATGATCCCAAACATATTATTAACATACAGACAAAAGCCCATGTAATTTCCACACTGATCTCATGACTTTTTGGGCTTAACTCATAATTTTCAGGTTTTTTTAAAGTTGACAGCATATATTCTTTCACTATGTACCCAGACATTTTCTCCCCTGGGTTATTCCCCTGGGTGCTTGTACAAGAACAAATCCAATACACTGATTACAGTCCCAAGCTTTCAAATATGGAGCAGAAAAGAAAGAGAGAAAGAGGAGCTTGTGAAAGTATGAATTCCTCTCTCTACCCTTCATTACCAACTTGACCAACAGTCTTCACAGCCCTTACTTTTGAGCATGTCTTCTTCAGGGTCACGATTGGATCAGGTATGGAGAAATGACACTAGCCCATCAAGCAAGCCCTGGACATATGTCTACTCTTAGAGCAACACTACCTTGATATCCTAGCCAATGGTTAGAAGAGGCAATAACAACATCAACAACAAATTGGACTGGTCTATTCGTACTGTCTGTCAGCAGTATATGAACACCGTATTGTATTATAGCTTCACCCCAGTGGCTTAGTATGTCCAGTATCCTAAAAAAAAAAAAAAAAAAGTCACACAAAATAATACTATTTAAAGAGACACAGCCTGAACCATGTAAGCCTGAAACATAGATAGCCATATGTCTGGGGAGATGACAGGTTTAAGTGATGAGTCTTGTTGCATGTGTACACCATTCCTTGTGAACCTATTGCTTTGATTTAAAAGGTACGGTGTAGTTGGCTTCTTCCTTCCAACATGCACTAATGTTCTGTGTTTTTTGCTGTAATAGATCACTTAGCAATTCATACTAATGTTTTGGAGGCAAATTGCTTTCCCATGTTTTATATTATAAACACTTGTTCGGGTCTGGTTCTGTGAGGAACTGTGTACTTTCAACTGCCAATTAAAACCATGATAATGGAAGGCACACTATGTCTCACAGATGTGCAGTGCTATTGCAGGATCGGTCCCCTGGTGTAGACAGTGTGGATAGTCTCCAAATGTGGAGCTAATACCAATGACTCATTAGAGGCACTGCACCAGATTGTCAGAACACGTAGGAGTAGCAATTCTTTTTGTTAGGAACCACAGTGAAAAGCTATAGATTTATTTATTTGTTTGGCTGTGCGCAACCTAATTCCCGTCTCTTTCTTAGTAACAACAAGGAACGTGTTTAGGTCTCAGCTTTTCTAGTGCTCATACAATGTATATTTAAAACTCTGGAATTTACTGTACTCATAAGACATCATCTTCTTCATTCACTACTTGTTTTTAATATCCCCATATTGATGGGATATTGTATTCTATTATACATTAAAGTGTTATCTTTTGGTAATGTTTAAGCAAAGTTTTGAATCCTATATCAGTGCCATGTGTATGTGTGTATGTGCGTGAGCTTCTCAGTGTTTGCAGTGGCCGTGAACAGGCAAATGTGTTTGCTTTCACACATGGGCAAACATCTCCCTTCCTGTTCCGCACCAGGTAGCGCATATGGTAGGCTACATATTTGCAATTACTGAAGTGTGTATCTGAAGACCAAAGCCTTCATAATGCCTTTATAAGGCTCACTGTTCACCCAAGTAAAGCATATTGCTACTAGTTATTTAATATCCATTGCACATTTAAAGGAGAGAGTTAAACTCGGACTCAAGGGAAGTAGGTATAATTCCATGGTAGTCCACGTACTGGTGGCTTTTGTCCCAAGCTGCTCTAGATCCAGTAATTAAGAAGTAACTACCCAAGAAGGAGAGCACTCTGCAATGATCTGGTTAAGTAATTTGTAAGTAGCTTTATGCTGGCCTGTCCTTGCTCTGGGATAGCATTTGGAGACCATAGATAGCCATAAATGCCACCAAAAGAAATTAAATTTTTTTAGGTTCATGGAACTTCTAATGTCATAGAAATCCCGGTTCTGTTAGTTTGTGCTGCTGTTTGGACCTTGTAGTGTTTCCAAAAGGAGACACTTCTTTCACCACCACTCCTTACGTGTTGCAACTCTCATCATCATGAAACAACAAGAATTATTTAGGCTCTTAGTTCCAGTGAAGAAACCTAAGAGCTACCTGGCAAAGCAGCTAGCTCTGTTGAAAACAAACTAAATTAATTATTTGAATGGCTTGTTGCTGGATCACTCTTTCTGCCCAAGAACCAAAAGATAAGATGAAAACCACGTAGAACAGCAGCTAGCAGGCACTGTGACTTGGTTATGGTGTAAACCTTTGCAAAGGTCATAGATAAACAGAGAGTAGCTCACTAAAAAGGGACTGAAGAATGATTTTTTAATGCTTGATAAATAAAAGGATGCCAAGAACTCAAGTTGTAAATAAAATTGTTAGACATGGATGGCAATTTATCCACTATGCACTAAGTATCCACATACTTCACTTTTTACATGAAAGGAAGTTAGACTTTAATGTAGGTAAACAGATATGCACAGAAATTATTTTGGCTATGCGGTGCCATGGTGTAGCCACTCAGCAGACTCTTGCATTGATTTTTAATGCACAGAGATTATGGAAGGCTATATAGATCATTCCTATCCTGTATTGATACGTCACACCTTTATCCTCCAAGAAATTTAAAGCATGATTGAATACTTTTCCCTGAAACTATTTGTCATTCTATTCCGAGGCATTTAAGTCTGTAATCTCTGTTTCTAGCTAGGGTTAAAAGTCCTATTGAACAGATTTACTGAAATTTCATAAGAAAAGCTAGCCTGGAAATACTTTTTTACAGTTCTTAAGAAACCTCCACCTTAGTTTTGCAAGTCTAAGGAATGTTGGAGTTTTATCCATGTTGAGAATTTTTGAAAGTTTTTACTTTTAAAAAAAAAAAAAGGTTCAAATGACTGGAAAAATTTTTCCTCTAGTTTTGGGAAGTGTTGCCAAAAAAAAAAAAGGAAAGAAAAAAAGAGATTTAGTGAATTTTGAGTTTTAGGTGAATCATTTTACATTGTTCTCCTGCCAATTCCAGAAGGAGCTTTGGTTCTGGTAGTAATGATCTAAATATATATATATATGTTAAATATACACAGACTCCCTGCTGCCATCACATATCATGTGGTTTATCCAAATCTAAAACTGACAAGCAGTAGTACACACCTTCATATTACATTCCATTTAATGGGCGCCAGTGAACTGGACACTGTTGTGTCTGTGTCTGCTGTGGCTTTAGCTCCCACAGATAGAAGTAAACAATACCCAGGGCGAACTCTGCAGAGACTGAGCTTCCATCCAGTCTTCTTTAATCTTCAGCCAGTTGGACAGCTTGGGAGTACTTCAAGAATCCATACTGTATGTGAAAGGGAATCCCATACCCTTGTTTTTAATTTTTTTTTTTCCAGTCATCACAGTCTAGTCTTTGGGACATCATCTCCCTTCACTTTTTGTATTTGTGTATCTCTAGTTTTCATCAATTATTGGCACTTATATGTTTCCACATTGGAAGAATATGTGGTGAGAATTCAACATTCAGTGCAAATGCATTTCAACTAATTTGTGAATAATATGTAAGGCGAAGTTTTAAACCCCTCTGATTATCACAGGACTGCATAGCAAGTTGTCATCCCATCTTTATTTCCAGCTCGGTTGCATCCCCGTAGTGGACAGCACGATCTGCTCATACTCACAAAGCTTCCCAGAGGCTAAACATCTCCCAGCACAGGGACTCTTTTGTCCTGCATGTTCAAGGTCTTGTAATGTCCTGTCTCTGAACAACAGCCAGAACTCAGCATCAATACTCATTGCAGTCACAGCCTTTTAGCTGTTTCTTTAAGGTTTCATCCAAAAAATTTCTCATCTAAATAATGTTAGGTATCTACAAAAAATGGATTGCACACATGTGAGTAGATTGGCTTCTCAGTCCACAATATAACTTCACATTTAGGCTTGCAAATTTGTGTGAGTATAATCTTTGATCTGTGGGTGGCATTCTGTATCCAAACGTGCAGTACAAACATTATTTATCCTTTCAGTCAAGTCATTTATGACTATCTGACTTTAAAGAAAAGCCAACAAGATTCCGGTTTAAAAACATAATATTCATAACTTTTTTTATCCCCCCCCCCCCCCCCCCCAATCACATTTCACGTTGCCAGGCTCTCTTTCAAATAGATTTTTTTGCAAGTTCCAAACACCTAACAGTTAATTTGTAATATATTCAGAGTACAAAACAATATACACAAGGAACTGTCTAGTCTCTGCCAGGCAACAGAAGAATTGGAATTCTTGCTCAAGTTGTAGAGACAATTTTTGCAAAAAAACATTCAATAAATTATTGGCTTGTTCTATTAACCCTTTCTTCGTTGGTTGTTTAAACGAGGTAAGCTAATGGTTCATACAGTTTTCTCTAAATGCTAAGGTAAGTATTTTTTGCCGTAAAGATTGATGTCCTCAAATTAGTTTGCACATTATCAGACTATTTTAGGTATTAAAGAGGCTGTTTAAAGTCACAAAGTGACTGACAGCTGTCTACCTCTCGTAAAACAAAACTGCATTTTGTAGGGAACAGAGTGGCCGCCAGCCAGAGCAGCTGGTGAGCTGGGATGGAGGCGCTGGGTCAGGGCTTGGCCAGGCAGCTGAGGGGAAGGTGCTGCAGGAAGCCGGGTCGGCCGGTGATTCATGAAGCGGCATTCACCTCCCGGAGACACTGATGAATGAGTGCCAGAGTGGTGTTAGCACACAGTGCTATGCTCAGGCACACGGAATATAAGGAGGTGATCGGTGACAGCCAACACAACTGTATTAAGGGCGAATTGTGCCTGACAAATTTGGTGGCCTTCTACAGTAGGGTTACAGTGTTGGTGGACAAGGGAAGAGCAAATGACATCATCTACCTGGACTTGTGCAAAGATTTGACACTGTCCCACATGACTTCATTGTCTCTAAATTGGAGAGACATGGATTTGACAGATGGACCACTGGGCAGATAAAGAATTGGCTGCATGGTCACACTCAAAGAGTTGTGGTCAACGGCTCATTGTGGTCAATGTCCCAGTGGAGCCCAGTGATGAGTGGCGTTCCTCAGGGGTCAGTATTGGGGCTGGTGCTGTTCAACATCTTTGTCAGCGACATGGACAATGGGATTGAGTGCACCCTCAGCAAGTTTGCCGACAACACCAAGCTGTGTAGTGTAGTTGACACGCTGGAGGGAAGGGATGCCATCCAGAGGGACCTTGTAGGCTTGAGAGGTGGGTTGATGTGAACCTCCTGAAGTTCAACAAGGCCAAGTGCAAGGTTCTGCACGTGGGTCGGCGCAATCCCAAGCACGACTATAGGCTGGGCAAGGAATGGATTGAGATCAGCCCTGAGGAGAAGGACTTGGGGATATCGATTGATGAGAAGCTCAACGTGAGCCGGCAGTGTGCGCTTGCAGCCCAGAAAGCCAACCGTGTCCTGGGCTGCATCAAAAGAGGTGTGACCAGCAGGTTGAGGGAGGTGATCCTGCCCCTCTGCTCTGCTCTCGTGAGACCCCACTTGGAGTACTGCGTCCAGCTCTGGGGCCCCAGTACAGGAAAGACATGGATCTGCTGGAGCGAGTCCAGAGGAGGGCCACAGAGATGATCAGAGGGCTGGAGCACTTCTCTTGTGAGGACAGGCTGAGAGGTTGGGATTGTTCAGCCTGGAGAAGAGAAGGCTCTGGGGAGAACTTAGCATATACACTAATGTGCTAGCGTGGCTGTAATTCAGAGCTAGGTTACCAGGGTCGTTGCTACCTCTGCGGCAGGTACACAGACAGGCTTTGTGTCTGCTTAATACTGGAGCTGTTATAGCAATGAGAATCAGGCCTTAAGGTTTATTAAAACATTAAAAAACTCTACAAATAAAATCTAAAAGCCTGCAGCCAATTAATGAAACTGGCTCTGAAGGAACTATGATTACTGCACTGGACGCAAGAGCCATTTCACAGTAATATATGCAACAGAATTTGAATCCTTCTGCTCCGAAAATGAAGGGCCTTGTCCACCTGGAATGTTCAGGAACCGCTGACAACACAGGCCTCACAAGACACTGTGGGGCACTCCTGGCTGCGTGCTGCAGAGTGGGGTTGATGCACAGATATTCCCCTTCCTGCAACACTATAATTCACTCTTTGGAAATTTCTTTTTATAGTTTTAAAAGTTTTCAAATTCAATTTTATTTTTTTTTTAAACACAAATTTCTCAACATACACACATCAGGTACACTTCGTTTAAAAATTTCTGAAAGAGTTATGTTAACTCGACGTCTCTTTGGTAGAATTAGACTTTGGCCCAGCGCTGATCACTTCCAGGGAAATCCATCTTCCTCAGCCCAGAAGGACTTTCAGTGGGCATGCGTGTACTTTTGAAAGTTTTGCAAGTGAGGAATTTCCAGCAATGCACAGGGTTTTTGGTAATTTGTGACAGGTTGGGTTTTGGGTTTTTGGTTGTTGGGGTTTGTTTTTTGGTTTGTTTTTTTTTTGGGGGGGGTGGGTGTTGTTTGTTTGGTTTTTTGTTTGTTTTGTTTTGGTGTTTATTTAAAAGAAATAAGAACTGAGGAGGTATTAAAACTTTCTTGGGACAATGCACAGGACAAATCCTGTAGCTTACCATGCATGAGTTTGTGTATTCACCTCCTCTGTCCACAGTCAGTAAACCTCAGACAGCATATAACTACTGGATAAGAAAATAACACTTTATGGCTGTAAATTAAAGTTAACACTATATGTTAAAAATGAAATTGGCTAATTGATGCCAAATACACTTGTTAATGGGTATCTAACTTTACCTGATTTACTGCATAACACAATTATCTTTTGTTACCTAAGGCATCCTGGTTTATCTGATTATCTGGCAGCAGTAATCTTTTATCTCCTGAGGTACTGGAAGATGACACAGGCTGTGCTTGCATTGTATTGATGTGTAAAATACAGACACTGATCAATCTTGCCTTGCAAGTGCAGCTGTGAGGGGCGAAGCAGAGCTCTGACAGGAACTCGTCACACACAAGTGTGCTCCCCACACCATATTGCTTGTTGTGGCAATCAGGGTCCACTTCAAGAGTCTTCTTCCTCTTCTGCTAAGCTCTGCATGGGCTAAATCCCCGTTTTCTCAGTAACTGATTCCTACCTATATTTCCTAAACTTGGCAAGGACTCCAGCTGATGAACCCCAGTTCTGACTGGTGGCAAGAAGAGGGCCACCACATCTACTTGCTATGCATGTATTAATTTATTCAGGCTGGATAATGTATTTTTTTCTTCTTTTTTTTTTTCCCCAATTCTATCCTAGCCTGAATGGAGATGACTGCGCCAGCTAGCATGCAAACCCTGATTCAGGAGCACAGCAGTCTGAATAGACTTGGCAGATGAAAACTGAGGCAGGAAACAAACAGAAGACTGAAGGGACTTGCCCAGCAGACAAGCCACAGCTCATACCCAGGCTCCTCGGCAGGTACAGGGCCCTGACCTTTGGATTGCTGTTCTTCAGCTATGGAGTGGTGCAATAATCCCAAAAGGCTTTCAGGCAGCAAGAAACCTCACTAGTGGCACCTTGATAGAGCCTACCCAAGAAGACAGGGTTACGCTGAATGATGGTATCTGTGTGCGTGTTCCCCTCAAACTCTGCTGTTCTGCACAAGAGGGGGGATGGGGACAGGGATGGGGGGCAAGAGGGGTCACTGCAAGCGGGCAGGGATGGTGGCTTGGCACTCCCTGCTTCTACCCACAGCGGCTGAACTCCCATGGAACTGCTTCCTCCTCTTCTCCCATCTTTTTCTCTGTACCCACACTCCTTCCACCTCTCCTTCACCCAAACAGTGTTCGGGCATCACAGCAGGATGACACCGTTTCTCTTCCCTTTCCTCTCCCCCTTCCCTCTTTGTCCTGTGAGCTGGATAGGAAGCCCAGGCAGAATGGTAACGCACAGGAAGGGATAGTACGGCAGGGATGGTGGTAGGTCACGAGATAAGGAAGAGGCCACACAGAGAGGGAGACTGAGACTGAAGGGCCTGTGCTGCAGGTTCAAGGAGAAAAAAAAAGAGGAAATCCCAGAAAAAGAGAGCTCTTCCACAACCCACATCCCCACACGCCTTTGTGGACCACAGCTGTCTCCTCAGTGTCCTCACTCCCACCCATATCCTCCCTGGGCCACCAACAGAAACCTGGGTGCCTTCATACAACTGAGAAACCTCCAGTCATCCCTACTGATATCGTAATTTGTATTTGATAGACATACATACAGAAAAAATGTCATGAATAGCACTTTATCATTTCCATCCTGCTCCTTCACCTCTAACACACTTCTATTTGTTGTGATGTGCAGTCATGAGGTTTATATTTTCCCCGTAGTCCCTCATCCCCAGAAGTCTTGTACTAGCTGTTAGCATAGAGGAACTGTGTATTATCCTTTAAACAGGCTGTAAGTCCTTTAGTTACCCTTGTCCCTGTCTATAATGACGAAGTTTCCAGAACACTTCCAGGGAACCAGTTTAGTGAAGTATTGCATATTGCCTCCACTAAGGCTGGAGCTGTTCAATCTTTTTATTGTGTCATTGCGTAGAGAATAAATAACACAATATGCTTACAGAAATTACCACTGCTGCCTTCCCGTACTCGTTAAAAACAGACTTGCAAAGACATTTGGTTTCATCATTATTTCTGAAAATTCAGTATTGTTTTGTATGCAACTTTCTGACACACATGCAACCTCAATTTTCTTCACCCAGAATCAGTAAGAAATGCAATCCCCTGTCGCACCTGGAAGTGATCTCTCTTTCTGGTCGAACATTTGTAGCATGTCCAGCTAAGCTGGTAATTACGATTGTTAGTGTTGTCATGCTTTCTTAAGAACCTGTTTTAATAGAAGGCAATCATAAAACAATATTAAACATGCCATTGTTAATTATGCTTATTCTTCAGCCAATTGTGCTGTCACTGAACTGATGTGTTAGAAAAAGTTTGAGGACCTTTGACAAGCATGGAGTGTCATATACTCAGACATATGCAGGCACTCAGTACTGAAAGAAATAATGCCAGATGTATGTTTGCACAACAGTTTGATTCATGATTACTGAAATCTGTGTGATGGAAAAAATTTAGTGCTTTTTAAACCATTTTGATGTTATTTTCCATTGTAACACTGCCCTTCTTTCATGGCTTCAACAGAGAGGACCTTCCTATTTCCCCTTTCTTAGTTCTTTCTTTTCTTTCAGGTAGAAAGTATCATGTCATGGATGCCATCACTCCAGCTGGAAGATATTCTTCAGACATAATGAGACTCCCTTTAGATGCCATCTGCCAGCCTGTACACTTTGAAAGTCAATCATTTCATTGACTTCAGTCAATAAAGATATTTAGGTATTTAGTCAGCTCACATTTTTACAGTCAAATGTCACAAGCTATTCACTCACATGATGAGAGACCTGTGCTTGTAACCCTTTATGTGCCCTTACTCAAACTTTGCTTTCAGATGCATTGCTTCCATAAAGTTATTTGTAACATTGTATTCTACTTTCTGCAGAAATGTGAACTCATGTACTTTATATGTTTTCTATTAAAGTAAAATACAGGAAGACTTTTCTCCTAAGAAAATGCCTTTCACAGAGAATTACTTCTAAAAGGGGTTTACATTCAGAGTGAAAAAAAAACCCACAAACCAAACAGAAAAAAAAAAAAACAAACCCAAAACAAACCACCCAAACACATGATTACTCCTGTTTGAAGAGCCTGTTCAGGGCACAGTGGGATTTCTGTGACTGCTGCTTGCAAAGGGCATTGCACAGATGCACATTTGCACAGCTAAACTCCTACGCAGCCAAATCTTCATGCAGGGAGCAATGGACAATGTCGCAGCCCCGTGCCGGAGCACAGACCTTGCAGACTTTGTCAGCACCAGGCTATCTTCTGCACAGCTGCAGTCCCCCTCCTCTGCCCATGACCGTGCTCTGTGTTTATGGAAAGCCCACGCTGTTGGTGCAAGATAAGTGACCGGGAGCATCTTCTGGAAGGGGGCGGACACGATACAAGCTCTCTTGATAGCAACGTGCCATCCTAAGGAGAAACGCTGATGAGCATATTCCTGCCTTCACCACGATCTTGGGCATTTCCAGGCTTTGTGTCAGGGTGCTTGCATTCGAATGTCGTACCTCGTTCCATGAGGATCTCAAGAGCACCTGAGAGATGAAGGATACATCTCTGGCAGGTTTTCTATACAAAATAGATGCGGTTCTCAGGCACTTGCCTCCCCTTGTCCTTACAGACAACAACAGGATACGCATTTTTTCTGCGCACAGTAGTTTTCCCTCTTTTGTTAGTTCACCATACTTCCTGCCAGGTGTCTTGCTTTCCACAGGTTTAGGCTTGTTTTATTTCATGGCTGAGCCTATTTAAATGAATATCTCCATGGAGATATTCCAAACCTGAGTGGACACGTGCCTGGGCCACCTGCTCCTGGGGATCCTGATGGAGCTGGGGGTAGGTTAGATGATCTTGGAGGTTCCTTCCAGCCTCAGCAATTCTGTGGTTCTGTGGAAAAGAAGCCAATACAAATTTTCCTACCATACGTAAATGAGATTTATATTTTCCACACTTGAGAGAATTCTTTAACTGACTTAGAAGAAAACAGAAAACGGCATTTAGCACTTGCCTGAAGATTTGCAATCTCCCACAAGCACTTAATGACACAGATGATGATGACATATTTCAGATCATATATGTTTGAAGAATATTAAAGATTTTTTTGGCGCACAACTCTGCTCCTTCATTTTCACCCTCGCTTCTGCTCCATGACTATATCAAACAGAAACTATCTTAATAATGTGCTGAACACCACAGAATAGTGTAAGCAACATTTCTTGCAGTTGTTACAGTTTCCTCATCCTTTCAGCTTGTCATAAAAATAAGTGACCCAATTCAGAATCAGCACAGCCCTTAGATAAAAAACCTTTTCTGAGCTAAGGAGATCCAATACCTGATAAATGTCAACTCTGAAAGGCCACCCTAACTATGTTATCAAGGAGCACAGTACCTTTGAGTGAGATTTGGTGCACACACCCACTAAAACAGACATCGTGCGCCCCAGGCGCTGTCTGCTTTGGGGTTGAGGGGGAATTTCATATTCACCTATTGTACAGGAAGGTTTCCATTAAGAGTTTTGCAACCTGTTTGCAAAAGGTAAAGGATAGATTGTGCCCACCTGAATGCTGCTCAGACTCTCCTGTCCCAAGCTGCCAGCGGAACAGAAAGAATATCGTAACGTTCTGCATGAGCCACCATAACAAACAATAGCAAGCTGGCCGAGCAGATTTTAGCACGATTAGTATTTTCCAGGGGGCTATAATATTTCCTGCTCAGAATGGGGTTTATTGTGCTAGGTAGCCTCTCCAGTCACCTGCTATTTCTCACCTCTGCACTGTTGGCATGAACACCTGAGTATTAATATTTACTTCAGCTTTTAGAAAAGGGGAGCCTGGGGTTGTATATCATTCTGCCTGGCATTCAAATTATATGTAATGCATCCTTTGGAATGTTTTGCTTAAATGCATGCAAGTATCTGGAGACTTGAAGCCTAAGGCCCTATTGTCCAAGCATATGTAGTGTGAAGTTAAATACCTCTTTGTTTAGCTCTTGGTTTCTTCTCAGCTGCTGCAAAAACATCTGTTACAGGCTGCAAGTCACTTCAGCACAAAGAAAAACCCTTCCACCTCCCTGCTTTCGCAATGCTCTTCTTTTTACTTACTTCTGAAAAAGTATTCATTCTTTAAATTACAAGAGTGAAAAATTGGCATCGTTTCTTTCAAAACACAGGAAAAGACAGTGCTGCAGAGAATATATTGTCCAAGAAATAAACAGAACTGTGAGAGGAAAGGGTGTAACATGGAAACAGAGTGGCAAGAGTAAGCACACGCCTTATTAGTTAGAATATTGTTTGTTGTTAATTAAAAAGATGTCACTAGGCTCCTTTCCTGTTACAGAACAAGCTTTAATGCTCTGGATGACTGTGTATGAAAAAGAGATTGGAAAGGTGGTCTTGCAATAATTTACTCAGCACTACTGTCCCCAAAAGAGCAGAAGTCAGAGAGCAGAAATCAGAAAGCCAAACAAAATAGCCAGACGATTTCATTTAAGCCATTAGCTAGTTAGATTTTTATTTAGGGGGGAAAAAAAATTATGAAAAAATGTTTTAAAGCAGAATTTTGAATAACAATGCCTAAATATATTAGGCAATTAGACGCCAGAAACTTGAACGTAATGGTGGAAGACTGTTTCTGCCACAAAATTTAACAATTAAACTAATAAGCAAACAAAAAGAATAGTTACAACATGGGTGTAGGGCTTGCTCAGGAAAATATAGCAGATCCTACCAGGCTGAGAATTGACTCACCTGCTCTTTGTGGACCTGACTACCAAATTTTGATATTGTTGATGGAGAATCCAAATCACGACATCAACGCAAAGTTAAAATCAGGATGAACTCTCCTGACTTTTGACCCATTGCCCTTTCTGCACTTGCTTTGATGACTCTTGAGTGCTAGTTCCCTTTCTTGATTTTTATACCACAGTAAATATACCTCAACTTTCGGACAAGTGTTGACCAGCAGTACAGAAAGCTATTCTCTCTCACTGGAAAACTGCCTCAGAGAAGAGAATTTCTAATATATATTCAGTGTATAGAATTAATCTTCTGTCATTCATTAGTTAGCACTGTATTATATTAAGCTTTTAAGAAAGTGCTAAGCTCTACTCATAATCTGCTTAATTAGGATGCTATCTAATGTGTCCTTATTTTTAGACATATGCAGATATAGAAAGTTCTGGGAAAGTTTAATGTGTACATATTGCCAAATATTCTCTGCAACCACACATGATGCCTTCCATAAACTTCCCTTCAAAGTAGAATGTTCTTTGTGAATAGATGTTTCTCCCCTTCTGTTTTTTCATTACTCAACACAAAATTCCCCAGAAAGTTAATAGATGGTGGTATTTGTGAAATCAGTGTTAAACTTTTATCATACCAATATTTACTCTTGTCAGCTTGAAGAGTTAATGCAATTTCTTGAAAATTATTTAAGAAAAATATGATAAAACATGGGAATGTCTGACAGAAGAAACGTGAGATTTACTCATATACAAATCAAAATGTATCAGAAAACAGCCACTGAAACATTTTTCCAATTGTCTGTAAAAGGAGAACTCTAAAGACCTACAGCAGGAATATAGATGTGTGCTCTGGGGACATTTCTGGCTTTCAGATTCTTGCTTTTCTGCTGCCAAAGACCAAAGCCAAACATATTGCTAAGGCTTTAAGACACATTTTCATCAGTAAAATATCTTATAAAATAGATCCCAAAAACATTGAATGTCTGCCAAAATGTCAATTTATTTTTTTTATGTCCTCATTGAACAATGAAATATTTATGTTAATAAAGGCTTGCTATCGTAAATTAGTATTATGGCAAACACCATTCACAGTTTTTAATTAGCAGCAAGCGCTGCAGTTAAAACTGAGGAGACTCTATGTTCTTCCTTCTTTAAGTTCTCTTGTCAGATAACAACACTCTGCACAACAACAGTTTTGCAGAGATACATTGCAGCAGGAATGTATGACACTCATTCCGAGTTTGTTTTTTCCAAAGTTATTTATGAGCAATTGACGTTACCCTGTTGCGTGATCAGAGTCCAATCTGGTTCCATAACACTGTAATTGCAACTACTCCCGGTTTAGGAAAGATGACTGTCCTATGTAGAATTTTCACTTCCAGACTTTGAAAGTATATGTTAGTGCATTAATTTAAGCAGTTCTTTCACACCCAAAAGCATCGTTGGTTCACAGAAATGGTTTAAAGTCTAAATGTTAGTGCTGTTAAATTTCCTTGCATGCAAAAGCTGCAAGTTATCACTCTAACATTAACAAGTGCTTATTTCCAGCATCAGTCGGTCAAACAGTAAAAGTTTAACACATGGAGAAGCTTTTATTCTGTAGCACGGAGACCTAAATGATATTGCGTTACCACTCCTGACCTGGCAATTGGAGTTGAGGCAAGGCCTGGCACTGAAGCTTGCTTTGAGAGCAAGCAGTGTTCCAGGTTACTATTTCCTATTTTGGACTTAAATTTGATCCACTTGCAACTGATGTTGAATGTGGCAGATAATATCCTGGATATCTAATTTATATTTGATTATTTCAGGTGAGATTTTCCAAATGGGCTCAGTGCTGGAATAACCCCTCTTCCACTGAAGTCACTGCCAAAACTAGAAGAGGTTGAAAAAAATCCCACCTTTACTCGACATTGAAATATCTAGTGAAGAAACAGGGAGCCAGATGTAATGTTTATGTTGCTACCTAGAAAATGCACTGACTTTTAAAATTTTCTTTATGAGCTTGGACTTCTCACCTGGCTCCCTGTCGAAACCAGCATGCAATAGCAGGTGCAAAGCACACATTTTCAGCTGGAGACCCCTGGGACAGTTGTTATTTCCCTCTCCCTCTAGATACTGAGTATCTGCAACTGTGTCAGGCATCCTATAAAAAAAGAAGACCTCTACTGTGAAAAGTAGTCTAAATTTGATGTAAGTTGACAGACAAGAAGAAGGGATGGTGACAGGAAAGAAGCAGGGAAAGAGCAAAGAGAAAGATTATGCAGTAGTTTGCCTAAGCACACCACACCTCTGAACTGATACATACGTTTCCTGAAAGAGAAGGTTATTTCATTTTAGTCTAGCTTCCCTTTCATCCATTTTTCTCTCATGCAGTATCAGAAGCAAAAATTTTTGGATCTTTAAATTTTGTGATTTCAGTAAAGCTATTCCAAAAAATAAGGGCCTTCTTGGAAAAGGACAGAGAGAAATGAGTGCTATAAAGACAAGAGGAGCCAGATGTCACTTGTTCAGCATATGGGTTGAGAAGAGTGAAATGAAGATCTGGATGCTTAGAGAAGTATCAGGATATTCACTCCTCCAGCATGACACATGCAGTCTTGTAAATAATTGCTAAGTGCTCTCACACTCATGCAGCCCATGGACTCCACAAGGGTTAGAGCATGAGGCAGCCTTGTAGACACACTTTTGAGGTAACTCTGAACTAGGAAGCTATCCAGTTTTGACGTTGGGAATTTTTAGTAATACCCACAGCGGTCTTGGATAAGTGTTTCCCTCACCAAGAAAAAACAAGTGGCTTTTATTGAGTCAAATATAGCTAGTACAGAGCATCAGTATCAGAACTTATTCTCCTTTCTAGGCCAAGCTGAAGACCTTGATACAGTCAAGTCTGTGAGGGACTGGATCTCTCCTGTCACCTTCCAATAGTGAGAGGAAGCTGAAATCGGGTTGGGCATTGGACCCATCTCTTTAGGAACAGATGTTAAAGGGGTGATTTCTCACAGAGTACATTCAACAGCGGGACTCCATGGACTAGGTGCCCTGCCCCTTCCATGCCCCACTGCTCCGCATCAGAGAGCCATGCCACCACGTGAGTGTTACTGGAGTGGAGCTCTGCTGGCTGATGCCAGCCCTGGCCCTGGTCCTTCCCTGACTCTGCAGAGGGCTCGGGAAGCAGCTGTGATGCATCTTCCAGTTTTCTGGAAGCACAGAACTTGCCTGGCAGGGGACATCATGCCCTACAAGCCATTTCCGGGCAGATTGCATTCGCATTGTAGTGTGCAAGTGATGCAAGGTAAACCTGGCCAGTTAGAGGATCTGTTCCAAGTGCATTTTAGCAGCAGCACATCAAAAGTCACATTATTACAATAAAACATGCCAGTCGGCTCCTTGGTGGGTAGTGCTGCAGTGATTTACACAAAGTTGAGAGTCTGGTCCATTGAGTCAATATATATAACTGACACAGCTGTGGGAACAGCAATGTTATATATGGACTCATATGCCTATAAACGCTCATCCATTTGCAAAATTCAGGCCTGCTCATGAACTGAGTGCGGCTCCCTGAAACACTATAAGCATAAGATACTCAAACATGATAATGATGGGAACAGATGTGGAAATATGTAGATAAAATTGGAACCTGCTCAGAGGGCTGCCTCTCACAGTACCATGCCAGAAAAGAAAAAAAAAAAAAAATCAAACGAAAAAGAAAAGATCCTTCTCATTTAAAAGAAACCACAGCTTGTTCTAAATTTATTGTTAATATTCTCATTCTCTACGTAGGCCTTAAAAATGAACAAATGCTTTAGGAACACAAAGCTCTCACTGTCTGCTGAAATGGCAAAGTTAGTTGCAGCCAAAGTAAAATTTCAAGATTTCCACTTTGAAGTGGAACTTGGAGTTAATGGGCTGGGCATGCCCCAATACATAACACAGAGCAACATACCTTGGTTGAATCATAGAAGCTAGAGATGGAAAAGACCTATTAGGTCATCTTTTCCATCTCCCTGCCAATGTAGGATTATTCTCTGCCAATTCAGGATTATTCTCGAATGTTTTCTAGTCTAGCTTTAAATGACTCAGGCTGTGGGGCTTCCACTGCTTCCCCTGGGAGGCTATTCCACAGGCTAATAGACTTTGCTGTTAGGAAAATTTTCCTGATATGCAGCCTGAATTTTACTTTGTTCCATTGCATCGTGGTTCTCCTTGTTATAATCGTATTACACTGCCCTAGGTAATTTGTCTCCCTGTGTGGTGTTTATGACCTTCAAATACTTTGAGATGGCTTCAAAATCCACCTTAGGATGGATCTTAAGTAGCATTATGCACTACTGCTGTCATACATAATATACGAGTAACATCAATTATATGATCATACTTAAAACATATTCATATTTTCGCCGTCGTGCTGTGAGATCCTCCAACGAGGAGCACATATTGCTCCGCTTAGTAAACCCACACTTGCCTCCCGCTGTTTGACAGCAATTGTTCCCTAAATGATTGAAAAGCACCTACAGCTTGAAAAGTGCCTGAAGCTACCTGATCGCCCAATGCTGACTTCCACCTGTGAAATCACAAGACGTGACGGGTTAAATTAACGCAAGTGCTTTCAGTATTGCCTTTTCCATACATTTTCCACATAGACATTTCAGAATGAGCAGCTGACAGGGAGGTGGGGGAGCTTTCTGGGGATGGGAAAAGAGGGGGAAAAGGCAAATCACTCTGCCTGTGTGGTCCTTGAAAGGGTGGAGACACCCTGGTTTAGATGAGTTTGGATTAAAAAAGCATCATTTATGATTAAAGCTGTCAAGGCACAGTGTGGGCCAGTGGTTCCCTGGGGCCAGGGCACAGGGACCGGGGGGGCTTCCCATGGGGCAGGGTCTTGCAGCCAGCCTGTCCCACCACCCCCAGCCAAGGACCAGGGCAGGATGGGGCTACTGGGAAACGTGTCAAGACATTGCTCCTTCATTATACAGCTGAGTGTATTTTAAAGAGCTCCCCATCTGTGCTGATACCCACAGAGGGGTGTGAATGACCCACTGATCCTTAAAACCATAGCTCGTTAGCCCCCGCTGCCGTCCGTACTGTAGTCCTGGAGACGCTCTCTGCACTTCTCTGTGTGCTGGCCAAAGGGTGGCTGTATTACCTACAGCTGACCTCTTCCAGCAATTTTTTTCTATTGTGATGTGACCATGAAGGGAATTGTGAGAAAATCTTGATTTTCACTGAAAGAGATACAGAGATTTCTTATCACAAGCAAAATTTCCAAAGTTTTTTTCTGAGAAAATCTAGTCTTTCAATCTTTGTTGCTGTGAGGATCACTAGCATTCATAGGTTCAAGATGCTGAGACCCCAGGCACCATCCATTTATACTGTAAACATCTTCCCATTTTAAATGTACTGCTTGATTCAGATTCAGATGTTTTGAGCAGAAGAACTTATTCAGTCACAAATTAATTATAACATTTTAAAATATGTAAAAGTCAACAGAATTAGGAGACATGGTTAATGGGGGACCTTCATAACATTCACTGTGCTACCGCAGGCTTTTCAGCTTTGCTGCACACACACTCATGAGCATGAAGGGCTTTGAAAATTAAAATCTTTTTAGCTCAAAATTTTTATTAACCACAAGAAGTGGAAAACCAAAGGAAAGATATTTCTTTAGCTGTCGAGCAGAAAAATTTCCATAAGGTATTGTTGCAGGAGCAGTAAAAAAAAAAGCCCTACAAAACAAATCAGAGAATTTGAAAAATGTCATAGTTCAGCCCACGAACTTGCACGCATGGAACATCTGCTTTTGCTGTGTGATTTCTCCTAGCTGCTCCATGGAGGTCAATAACTCACTGACACCATCTCTTTACATTTAGTTGTATGTGTGCTCAGGGTCCATAAAACACATGTACAGACCTTTTACATGCTTCCAGCACTTCTGGACCATCTATCCCAAGACCATCTGTCTCATCAAGAACTTTTGATGTACAGCATAGTCACTTTGAAAACCACAAAGCCTTTCCTGTAGGTTTACGTTGCAGCTTATTAAGGACCAGGTGAGCAACAAGAAATAGTTCCCTCTGAAATCGCAAAGGTCTTGGGTAAAATAATCTTCTGCTGGTTTTTGGGTCCTGCTCCAGCTGTTTCCCTTTCTCCTGCCCCCAAATCCTAGCAGAGGGCATTTGTTGCATTGGACTGAAGGGCAGGTAAGGAGAAGAGCCAGATCTACATCGCACTATTAGCCCTGACCTGCAACTGGCAGCAGTCAAACAGCTGCAGTAAGCCTTGACAAGATCAGCTCATGGCAGGCGCCAGGGCGAGGACACCCTCACCAGCTTCTAGATGGATGAAAAATGGAAAACCTCCACTGAAAAAACCCACAAATGTAATTTTCAGCTTTCAAAAAAATGTCATTGCTGTTCTGTTCATATCCAGTTTTTCTGATTTCAGCCTGAACGTGCACATCAGACTGGTTAATTAACAAATTAATTGTCTGGCAGATGCACTGTCTAAAAACTCACCGGTGTGGCAGTGTGAGTGTGACAGTCGGTGGAGTCCAGTGGGGTGCAAGAGCGCTGGTCAGCTGCTTTCTCTGTACTTTATCTTCATTTTACTTTATAATTTCCTTTGCACCCTACAATTTCTAGCCTCTTCAGGGGGCTCTAGAGTTGACACAATATGATTCCTGTTATTTTTAATGGCAATACCAAAAATTACCTCAAGCAGGGCATTACTGGATTAGACAATCATATTCCTCACGTCAACACCTTTTGGAAGATGGTATAATCTGAACAGACAATACCTTTGGGAAACATAGCCATTTAACAGTGAAGGATTGACCTAGACAGCAGTTACCTTCACTTTGCAAATGCTTTTAGACATATACTTAAAAGCATATCAATAAGAATTTAATTCATTTGCTATACACTGATCATTCAAGGGAATGCAAAAGAATCACAGCTGGTTTTTGAAAGTCAAATTAAAAATGGGAGGCATTCTTCTCTGGCCTTTTATTAGTATATAAATGCACTTTATTTTATTCCTTAAGTCAAACACTATGTACAGCATTGTTTTGAAATGCAGAATGAAGGAAGTATCACGAATTATTTAAAGATATTACGTGTTTGTGATATGTATAACAGCTAAGTTAGGGTTGCTTTGTGGACATAAACCCTTCTGGTTCTTTCTTCATCTCTGACGAAACTTTAAAGCACGTCGACGTTTTATAAAGAGACTAGTACAGCTACAAAGACTTTGGAGGACCCTATTTTTTAATCAGATTAAATGCTTTTAAGTGTACCAGCCACATAGTCTTAACGTTTAATACACATATGGCAACGTAGCTAGACCACACAAAGCGGTGGAGTTATAAGGGGAAACATCTGGCCCTTCCTCTCCCTGTGCCATCTCCCCCCACGCAGGCGGTGACACAGCTTCTGCAGAGCTGCATCACCTCCTCCATGCGGCGGGTGGGCAAAAGGGACAGGGAAGATGGAGCTCCAGGTTGTGCTGTGGCAGCAATGGTCACCTGGGGCAAGTGTATGCTGAGACAAGGCTAGTCGTAGCCCAGCAAACCTTTTTCCTAGCACAATGAGTGGACCACGACTGACTCTGGGATGCTTTTGTCTTTAAGGATGCTCCAGAGGCAGTAGAGAAACCCACTTTCCCTAGCACCGCAAGAGCCACAACTGAGCCAAACGCTGCACGTATAGGAAGAGAGCAGCACAAGTCATAGATGAGAAAGTGTCCCAAACAGCATAATGCCAGATATTAACACCCTTACTCATAGTCAGTAGCATTCTGCCTCATAAGCTGTCCCTTTTGGCACTTCTAATTCAGTTCTCGGAGGAAGGTTTTATTAAATCAGAGTATCAGAGGATGATCTTAGTGTTGAAGACTTAAATTAGGTAATCACTGAAAATCCAAGGACCATTAAGAGGGAGAGGGCCAGATCTTGTGTTTCTGTTTTCTTCAATGAAATGTGGTTTAAGGCCTTTAGGGACAGTTCATGCATTTTTGCTGATTGGTGTGTGAAGCCAGCTGAACCGAGTCCCTCCCGCCTGTGCAGCACTAGAGCTGAAGAAGCTGAAGGAGCAGAGCTAGGAAGACTTTGCAATTGCTTGTTTATGAAAAGAACAGATATTAAAAGGCTCAATTGAAAGAAAAATACCTAACGTCAAACTGATTAAATTCATAGGCAGCCTTAATGACTATGCTGTAGACGTCAGTATTCAGTGCAAAAACCAAATGGTACTAGATTAAGTGCTGGGCACTTATTTCAAGTGAAGCTGGTAATCTCGATTTCTCATTATAGAATTTATGCCAGAATAAGACTCTTGCCAAGGATGATTTAACTATTCACAGTGTCAAACTGACCTTGTGGCTCATAGAAAGAGAAGATTAATTGCAATTTCATTGTGTTTCATAGCAAAATAAAACTGGGCTCAAACTGTAATGAGAATCTTCTCTATTGGCAGCTGTATTTAAAAGTACTATGTCCTATCTAATACAAACTAAATCAGCTGTTTCTTCTTCCATCGAAATCAAAGGTATTTCTCCAATGATAAGGTAGGACTTGCTTAGAGAAGGGATGCCATTATCTTCCCGGTGCTTTCTGCAGCTTTGCTTTCCCAGCATCCAATTACAATGTAAACATTTGCTTTTCTTATCAGTTCTGTGCTGGGGCAAACAAGGTCTTTCAAAGACTTTCAAAGTGACAGAAGGGTATAAGGAGAAAAGAGCAATGATAGCATAGTTGAAAGAGGTGGATAGGAAGATATAACTGATATTATTATTACTTTTTATTATTATTATATTTCATTATACTGTATACAAGAACAAAACAAAGCCGTGTTTAACTCATCCAACAAGATAACCAAGCACAATAGGCACATGTTAATATGTGCCTTAGACCTAGAGGTGTTTACAAATTTTAAATATTAAAAAAAAATATTCTTTACCACAATATTCATGTATGTTAAATCTACATCTTTTAAAACTGGCCTAAAAAAACATTTATAACAAATATTCTAGAAACAGTAGTAGAAAAGCATTGTATAATCTTATTAAGTGATGGAAAAAGTACATAGTGTATGTTACTGCAACTTCTTTTTTTGCAGTTTCCCTCCTATAGGCTGCTAAGCTGCACTCTGTGATTATTCCTAAAAAGTTTGCAAAATGCTATGGAAACAATTTGATATTTATAGCTTATGATTAATGCTTTATTTGCTGGCAAAGTTTATTTGGTGCCAAGTCTCCATCATTGGATTTAGCTCACATTGCTTACATAGAGTTTAAATAACAAGGTACACCAACAACTGTTTTTAAGCTTAACATCAAGTTGAATATGAACGTCCAGTCCTGTGAATAATGAAGCACATTGCATGCTGCTATTTTCCTTTGCAGGCATCAGCAGCTCCTATTGCGGGACACATTATGCAAATGTAGTTTCTGCTCCAGATTCTGTACAAATACAATCCTACACAAACTAATGATTTCAACAGTAGAGAATAAGGTTAGAAAATCTGAAGGATAAAACCTGTGACCTTTGAAAAGCAAGAGAGATTTCTGGCTACTTTCTATGCAGCTGGCTCAAGTGCAAACAGTGAAAGTATTTCAGAATGGTAAGGAAACCATAGAAGTTGTTAACAGAAAACCCCCTCGGGTCACTATATCCATTCAGGATTCTCCTTTACAGGAATAACAACATTATGGTAATGACAACAAGAATAACTGTATTATTATTTCTAGAACGCTAAGAATACAAAAGTGCTTTGCAAGTAAACCATGGCTGAGCCATGACAGAGTGCAATATGTATCCTCGGCATGTTCTTTCGTGATTCTGTGCCGGTCGTGATGACCCAAGTTTTTCTCCACAGGGGTGCCTACCCTTTGCCAAATGTTGCTGTCCCCACTGCAAAGTGCAGAGAAGAAAGAGCTGGGAGAGAACGGCACAGCGTGCCAACTCCAGCTACCCTCTGTGCTCTGGAGACATACCCTACTTTTCTGCCAGAGGCTCCTACACCCAGAACAGAGGCCCCAGAGAACAACAAAAAGTGCTACAGATTTGTTCTATGGGCACGAATTACTACTGGATACACCTGCTGCCCTTTGCCAGCCCTTGCCCTAGGCAGCTGCCTCTGCAGCCCGTAGAGCAGCGCTGGTCCTGCCCGTCAGTGAAGGAAGGGAGCCACGCTGCGAGCCCTGCACGGATCTGCAGTGAACTTAGCCCCCCACTTACCATTTCCTACCAATTGCTGCTTTCTCTTCTACTCCAAATGTCGTTTTGTATGTGAGGAAAGCCAAAGTTTTGATGGCCAGAGGCAGCCAAGTGCATTTTTGGGGAAAGCGAGAATGAAGAGAAGGCAAAGTGTAATACGTGGGGTACGAACCAGGGAGCGAGAGGTGAAGGACTGGCAGATCCCAGAGTGGGGAGTTACCAGTTACTGAATGGTTGACACTGCCCTGTTCTGAGTTTGTTTCTGGCTTAAATAACCTCAGAATATGATAAGGTGTAGATGTTGTTGTTAGATTTTTCTTATTCTCGCTGCATAGCACCTTATTTCATAGCTGTTTTCATCAGCATGTCTTTAAGCATGATGGTGTTCAGAACAGCATCTTCATCCCATGCTGGTGCCAGATTCTGCACCTGTAAAATGTCTATTATTTCTCTTCTAAAGACACCGTGAGGGTAAGACAGATGTGGAAAAGATAATATCTGATGCAGGAGGACCTGCAGTAAGTGAATTGTATTCCACTGCAAGTGTAAGGAATTGTACTACAGTCCACACTGGTGTCTCTGCAAGAGATGTGACCCTGAAAAACTCTGAACTGATGGCAAAAACCTACATCCAGAAGCCTTTTCCACATCCTTTGCTGCTCCTCAGATGCACTTTCTGCAGTTATTGACTGTGGGATGCTCCTTCCTCTCCCCTTGTTCTCTCAGAGTCAGACCCAGCGGTATTCACCTGTGTGAAGGGGTTCCAGTCTGCCTGGTCACTGGCAGGTCACTGGACTCACCTCCTCATTTGCTGACTTGTACCTCTGACATCATTATTTCTTTGGACACACATTCCCGAAACTAGACAGTGTCAGGGATCAGGCAGTGATTTATAACAGTACACGTACAGGTGTCGAACAAGGCAAATACAGGGAGAATAGAAGAATTACTTCTCACTTTATGGGTTCATATGAGATTAGTGGCTGACCATTCTTGAATCACCCATTCAGGAAGGTCTCCACGTGGCACTGCTATCTATTATTTTTAATCTTTCTTGCCTGGTTTGTTTTAACGGTGGTAAGTAAAGAGTAGACTAATTTACAACTTTATTACTCTAAGCAAATGAATGGGAAGAGAGGTGAACAGTTGATGCGAGAGGCTTCCAGAGCCAGTACTCTTCAACAAACCCACCAAATGCTGCAAATTGCCCAACATCATTGCTGCATTTATGTTTTCCATCTTTCAGTGACAGTGTGAAATATATTCTCTGTTTCTATCCCTACAAGAAAGACAGGGATGTACTGTAGTAAGTTGAGGGGAGGGCCATCAAGATGACCAGGGGTCTGGAACACATGACATATGAGAAGAGGTTGACAACTGCATTCAATCGGTCTTAGTAGGAAAAGGGTGACTGAATATCTTACTACACTCTTCCACTATGAAATGGGAGGATACAGACAAGGTGGAGGTCAACTCATCTCAGAGGAGCACAACGACAGCTTGAGAGTCAATGGTCACAAGCTGCAAGAAGGGAAATTCTGACCAGATTGCTGTAGTGGTCATTGATAGTTACAATAATGCTCGGTGCAATTCATGGATAAATAGATATGACTAGATATTAAAATTATTTCATATTCTGATAGTTAAACATTGTTGAAAGCCAGTTTGGCCACAAAGAACTTAAAGTTACACTTAAACACTGATTTTCATATTTGTTTTCTTGACACCACTGTAGATGTGGTCTAGGAATCCAGTGGAGAGTAAGAAAAATAACAACTGGTTTTTATTAAGAGCAAGAGATTAAATCAATTCATTGGACCTGAAACTGCATGAGTAGGTGAGGCAACATTCCAGTTCATCTTAGTTCCAAAATACGCCTTCTCACACTGAAGCTCCACAGCAGGATATGAAATCACAAACATCACATCATCAGAACAAATGCTCATTGCAGGATCATGAAGGCAGGACACCATAAATCAACGGCTCCCGAGAGCTGCTGGGTTTGAACTTTTTTAAAGACAAATGAAATTTTTTAGGGCTTGTCATTGTAAAATGAACCCAAAATAAAGAAAACAAAAATATGGCCATGCAGAATTTGTAATTTAATAAGTAAAGCTGGCTAAAAAGCAAAAAAGTCCCCCCCAATGCTCCTGCAAATGGGCCTTGATTCAATAAAATACTGAATCATAGGCTTAGTTTTAAGTGTAATTCCACCCCAATTCTACACAGAATTTAAGAACTTGATTAAACTTAAATAACAATGTATGTTTTTTGCTCTCTGAACATACTCATTTGCAGTTTTAATTAATCCACATCAGCCTCAGTGATATCTCTGTGTGCTTGCTTGCAATGCACATGCACACAAATGAATTTCCAGCCACAAAAGCTGACTGAAAATGCTTCTGAAGTTATACAAGTGGATATTTGCATAAGCAAGCTTTCTAATATGTTAATAACTGTGGATATGTTTATGCAGCAGACTTTGGGAACTGAAAAATGCAATGAGTCCCAGTAGCCTGATAACAACAGAGCTCTAATTTCAAGTAAAACTGATTGATACAGAAAAGGTAATGGAAATATTTCAAACAGAAAAAGTGCTTAAGAAACCTGTGATGTGCTGTTGGAGATCCCACTGGCATAAAAAAAAAAAAAAAAAAAGAAAAAAAGAAAAAAAAAGCAGAAGGTATTCTGCTGTGAAACGATTCACTCAGCTCTGGCCATCAATTATTTTGGCCAAGATGACTGGTTGCTTGGCATCGTTGCATGTTGTATAGATTCTCAGTGGAAGGTGCCAAACTCTTCTTATTTTAGCATTATTAGTGTTATTACTGTGCTTCTTTTGTTGTGCAGGGCTTTGTTGTTGGTTTCAAAACACTTGATGCTGGGTGTGGTAAGCAGAAGCCCTCTCACCCTGGGAAAGAGAGTTCTCTGTGTCCCTGCAGTTTCCAGAAGTGGTTGTTATTTTTTTTTCCCCTGGTTGCACGAGGACCGTTCTGCTGCCTAAGTGCTCAAGATTGCTATGCGCAGCATCAGGAGAGTATCCTGGACAATCCAACTCCTGCCTGGCTCCGCTTCATCACTTGTTGTTGTTTGTGTTGCTTAGGGTACCAAGTCATTTCTGCTGCAGCTTTCTCCTTTCCTGTGCTTCTCTAAATTCTGCTACTACCCCCTGCTGTAATCTTGTACATACAAACTAAATGAATTGCTGCTAGATGAGCCAAATGAGCCTGCTGGCGAGCGTACAGGGCACTATTTCCCTAGAAACACCTTCTGTAAACTGAAACCACCTAAACAGCACCAACAAAATCTTTGCACCTATTCTGACACGGAGACTCAATTTTTAGCAGAGATGCAAGGAAAGAAAAAAATTTCCTTGGGATAATGGATTTTGGATTAAATAAATCAGTCTTCAGGGTGTCAGTTTTTCTCAGCTGGTAATGAATCCTCAAATCCCAAAGAGTTTATTTGAAAATGTACAGATGGAAAGGCAAGCAGATGAGAACATATGCGAGTTTGCATAGTTGTTTATTTCTAAATTACACAAACATTTTCATATGGGTAGGTGCCCCTGAAACTTAACACTGGATTTCAAATGCCCTGTATAAACTTAAACATTCTGCATCAAAAAAATAAATCACAGGCGAGAAATTGGCACTGATTTGAATAGAATCTGTCAATTTATACCAGGTGAAGGTCAGGTTTTAAATTTCTTAGCCTCCACTGTTTCTTATAACCATAACCCTGAGTAGATGGTAGAGTAGCACAGCTCCCCGGGAACCGAGGGATGATGGATGGTGTTTCTGTGGAATATACTCCCTGTCTGAGTTATAAAGCATAGAAAACGAGTGCTACATCACTTTTTTAGGAACCTGGAGGGCTCCTCTTCTTCCTGGTGTTGTGCATATGGAGAAGGCATCAAATCAAATGTCCGTCATTCCTAATGGAAAAATTCTCACTTACTTCAGTATTCAGTAGGTCACTGCTAAGACATCTGTGTAGTTTCACGAGACCACTCCAAAAATCAAGGATGAATCGGTCCTCATTTTTTCCCATTTGAAAAGTGACAATAAAGTGTCTTTTTGCAATAAATTCACATCAGGCTAGATTTAAATAAATAAACTACAGCATTACAAAGCAGTCTGTACAAATTATTCTATAACGGACTTTGGGGGGTTTGGGCTATTTTAGCTCAAAGGATACCTACAGCAACACTCTAGGGAAAGTCCTAAGACAGACATTTTTCTTGGCCATAATCAGAGAGAAAAGCTATCAGCTAGAATAAGTAAATTTCAATGACTCTATTCTTCTCCTTGTAACATGTTTCATTATTTTTAATTTAGCTTTTTCAAGTTTGGTCCCCATTTCCGAGAAGAAAGGACCACTAGAAAATCATTAGCTTCATGTGCTTGTAGATAACATGCCTCACTCCAGTTTTACACGATATTAATGACTGAAAACAGATCATGATTTCTGAATGCTCCCCTGTTCTCTGCAAGCTCAAAAACCCGACAGTTTTGTTTGCACATTCCTTCTTCTGGGTCCATTTTCTCTGCATCACAGTGTTCTATTTTCCTATTAAAGCTCTGCTCTAGCACTTCTCAGGTTGATGTTTCAGATAAAGATTAGGTGATCTTGCCAGAATTTAAAGAAAATGACTACAAAACAAGCACTGGGCTTCATCTTTTTATGCAATTCCTTTTTTAAAAAAAAAATTTTTTTTTGCTTAAGCCTGTATAAAATGTGTGCACAATTTTGATATGAATCTATGAGGGGAATTTGAATGCAGGGGAGCTACGTGGTTTAGGGGGAAAATATTAATCTACAATGAAATGCGAGTATAACACACCAAATGTAAAACATGTTCTTTTCTTCTGTGAGTTTCAACATTTTTTTGGCTTTTAGATAAATGAACACTTAGGAAAAAATTATAAGCAGAGTCAAAGTAGTACAATAATTTCCTTTCTAAGAGGAGTTTTCAGATGCATATAACTGTCCAGGATTTGTGTTCTGAGTAAAACAAGAGTAGTGTGTTTTGGTTTTGCCTAGTGTGACATCCTTGAGACTAGCTGCCGAATAGCACATATGAAACTAAACCTGCTGTTCCTTAAGGCCAGTATAATCTTACCAAGCGGAAGGGGCAGGGAAATCTGTTAGATGAAAATGATACAGAGCAGCTAGAAGAGGGAAAAAAAAAAAAAGAGAGACACTTAAAGGAGACTGACTTTTCTTTTAATTCTTATAAAGTCATGTGGCCATTTGACAACACACACTGAGGCACAATAAGGCATAGTTGCAAAGTTTTAGCTGCACGTTGCTATACATACATTATACATTGTGCCATCCTGTTGCATAGTCATAGAAGCATAGAATCATAGAATGGTTTGGGTTGGAAGAGACCTTAAGGATCATCTAGTTCCAACTCCCCTGGCCATGGGCAGGGACACCCTCCACTAGCCCAGGTTGCCCAAAGCCCCATCCAACCTGGCCTTGAACGCTTCCAGGGATGGGGCCTCCACAACCTCTCTGGGCAACCTGTTCTAGTGCCTCACCACTCTCACAGTAAAGAATTTCTTCCTAATATCTAATCTAAATCGACCCTCCTTCAGCTTGAACCCATTACCCCTTGTCCTGTCACTACACTCCCTGATAAACTGCCCCTCTCCAGCTTTCCTGTAGGCCCCTTCAGATATTGGAGCCACCTTTTCTCCAGGCTGAACAATCCCAACTCTCTCAGCCTGTCCTCATAGGAGAGGTGCTCCATCTCTCCGATCAGCTTTGTGGCCCTCCTCTGGACTCGCTCCAACAGGTCCATGTCTCTCCTGTACTGGGGGCCCCAGAGCTGGATGCAGTACTCCATGTGGGGTCTCACAAGAGCAGAGCAGAGGGGCAGGATCACCTCCCTCGACCTGCTGGTCACACCTCTTTTGATGCAGCCCAGAACACAGTTGGCTTTCTGGGCTGCAAGTGCACGCTGCCGGCTCACGTTGAGCTTCTCATCAATCGATATCCCCAAGTCCTTCTCCTCAGGGCTGATCTCAATCCATTCCTTGCCCAGCCTATAGTCGTGCTTGGGATTGCGCCGACCCACGTGCAGGACCTTGCACTTGGCCTTGTTGAACTTCATGCAGTTCGCACGGGCCCACCTCTCCAGCCTGTCAAGGTCCCTCTGGATGGCATCCCTTCCCTCCAGCGTGTCAACTACACCACACAGCTTGGTGTTGTCGGCAAACTTGCTGAGGGTGCACTCAATCCCATTGTCCATGTCGCTGACAAAGATGTTGAACAGTGCTGGTCCCAGTACCGACCCCTGAGGAATGCCACTTGTCAGTGTTCTCCACTGGGGCATTGAGCTGTTGACGACAACTCTTTGAGTGCGACCATCCAGCCAATTCCTTATCCACCGCGTGGTCCATCCATCGAATCCATGTCTCTCCAATTTAGAGACCAGGATGTCATGCGGGACAGTGTCAAATGCCTTGCACAAGTCCAGGTAGATGACGTCAGTTGCCCTTCCCTTATCCACCGACGCTGTAACCCCATCATAGAAGGCCACCAAGTTTGTCAGGCACGATTTGCCCTTAGCGAAGCCATGTTGGCTGTCACCAATCACCTCCTTATTTTCCATGTGTCTGAGCATAGTCTCCAGGAGGGTCTGCTCCATAATCTTGCCAGGCACGGAGGTGAAACTGTCCAGCCTGTAGTTCCCTGGGTCTTCCTTTTTACCCTTCTTAAAAATGGGGGTTATGTTCCCCCTCTTCCAGTCAGTGGGAACTTCGCCGGACTGCCAGGACTTTGATGAGCTGGAAGAAGAGGTAACAGTCCTTGCAAAAAAACCCAACAACTTTCTCCCATTGTGCCTAAGTGCAGTCCATTCTCAGGCAATATTATTTCAGCAAATTAATTTTGTCCTGTGTCACTCATCATTCAAAGAGATTTGTAGGAAATTGGATTTACAAAAAATATTTTCTCAAAGAATAAAAGAAATGGTTCTGAAATGTAAAAGGTTCTGTCATACTACCATAGCATCATAGGATAATTCAGGTTGGAGGGACATCAGAGGATCATTTGGTTTGACCATCTGCATGCAGCAGGGTCATTGATAAAATCAAATTGTGTTACTCAGGGCTTTATCCAGCAGGGTCTTCAAAACCTACAGCGATGGAGGCAAGATTTCTGGGCAGTCTGTTTCACTGCTCAACTGATCTCATAGTGAAAAAATTTTCTTTACAACCAGTCTGAACTCTGCTGTTTCAACATATGTGTGTTGTCTCATCTTCCCATCCTGGACCACTGTCAACAGCATCACCCTCTCTTCTTGATAACCTTCCCATAGGTAATGGGAGACTGCTATCAAGTCCCTAAAAAAAAAAAAAAAAAAAAAGCTAAACAAGCCCAGCTTCTCAGCCTCTCCTCACAGGGCCTGTTCTCTAGCACCCTCACTATGTCGGCACCCCTCCATTAAACTCACGTCTGTTTATCAATGTCTTTCTTGTAATGGGGGCCGCCAGACTCGATGCAATATGCTAGATGGTGTCTAATGAGCACTCAGTAGAAGGGGACGATTGCCTCCTCCACACTGCCTGGAACTGTGAAGTCACTGGGTGTTGCTGCATGGGAACCATCTACGTGTCTGAGTATGGCCTCTGGAGATTAGCTTTTGGGGTCTTGCCTTTCAAAGTCTTGATCAGTTATGACATTTATGAATGCATGCACATTTTTAATGATATGGCACTCCTAATGGGGAACTGAATGTATAGTTTATTTGTAGACTTTATCAGTAAACAGTAAAGCCCAGATTTCTTTTTCCCAAGGCTAGATAGTTAAAATACTTAGTCATGGTACAACACTTTTTCTTACGATGCATGCTACCCCAGGATGGATGGCCAGTTCCTCTACAGAAGGGATGGGCTCAGCTTTATATAGCTGAACCTAATGACAGTGACCTGTTAACCTGACAAAGAAACTTGGCATGCTCAGGCCTCCAGATTCTCCTCCATCAAGATGATTGCCCTTTTCACCTACTTTTCTCCCATGTCACAATTTCACCTGAAACTTTAAAACTCCATTTCGAAAAATATTTTAATGCAGAGACGTTAATTTCTGCTGCTGCTACTCCATCATAAGGACCAAGACAGAGGGGACATTAGATGGGACAGCAAAAAGTATCCAAGGCGTAACTTCTTATTTCCTGCCAGTACTGATCAGGTTTTGGAGGACAGACCTTTTACTAACTGCCACCAAAAAGAGAACTACGCTAAGTAGCACCAAACTCTAGCACTGACTTTGGTTTTGGCATTGTGGGGAAGGCTCAGTGCTGGTTTTGGTTGCCTGGCTGGAATGCATCTGAATGAGCCAGACAGAGTGAATGGGCTCTCTTGCAATTAAGGTTTCCAGATGGGTTGAGGTAGGGTTCAGATGCACGGCGTAAAAGAGGTACTCGGAAACAGTGATTGGATGAACTAAACTGGAAGGTCAATCCATAGATAGGCAAGAGATGCCCCTGGTGCCTTGCATATCTTATTAGAGATGGCTACAGATTTAGACAAGTAGCATATCTAGTCTGGGGGAAAAAAAAGGTTGGATGAATAGGAAAACTCTGTTCAGGTAACTGCATTTGGGAACTATACGTATTCTTAATACTTCAAGAGAGAAAACATGGATCATTCCTCCACAAACTGCGATGCTGGTCTCCAATGAGCCAAGAATAAAATCAAGTTCTTCTGGAGAACTTGGAGTTCTATTGTCTGTCTACTAGAGTAAATGAAAAGATAAGCTGTGCTCTAGATTTTAGGAGCTGTGTTCTACATTTTAGGAGCTGTTTTATTTTTAAAGATCCATAACTGGGAAGTTTTTTGAGAGGCTATAAGAAAGGCTAACACACTTTTCATGGAAAATCTTAAAAATATTTATAACTCACGACAAATTAACAGATATGTCAGAAAATTCTCAGGGAACACATTCAGTGCTCAGAGCAAGTGATGTAATTTTTGGGGGATATGTTGCACTTTTATGCTCCTTGGGAAGATTTAGATCCTGCTATGACTGCAAATCTCAGTTCAACCCTAACTGTGAAGCTTCTATTCACTGCCATAATAAAGATCAGCCTTGAAGTGCTCTTACTCCTTGAAGACTTGAGAAATGGTGCAATTACATTGTCTTTTAATTTATGGAGTGATCACACTGAAATGTTTAAACAAGGAATATCATTACCACAAAAGACAAGATCATCGTGCTGGAACTACGTGGATTTCTATAGATTCTTTTCTCCTTAGTATTGCTAAACAACAGAATATTTAAAGAGTGTAGATTTTTCCCCTGTGTGTATTGATATTATCCCACTTAATTCCATCAAACTACCTTCAAAACTCAGTTGAGCTCCAAAGAAACACATCTGTATGTACAGGCATTCATATATCACTTCCCTCATCCAATTTGGATTTTACTGTTTTCAGATGCACATTAGTCTTACTGTGCAACACAAAATACAGAAACATACAGTGGCATTTCCTTTTGCTCATCATCTATCTCTTTAAATGTCATCATGAGAACACAGTTGTTTAACAGAAGGCAAAATATTTAAATGTAGATGCTGGACAGAGTATAACTTCTTTAAGATGAACCACCAGTGAAAATTAAATGGAAAAATGAACGTGAGGGACAGCAGGAGTGGATGGGTGGCAGTGGTATATGAGAAAGCGAATATGAAATCAAAAGCTTTAGAGTCACAGGGAAGAGTTAATTAAAGGTATGCACTGGATTGCTGTGGTACAAACCGCTGTTACAGATGCAGCGCAGTACTATATGAAATATAGTCTATATTACTATGATTTGTGCATTTATATAATTCCATGTCTCACTTTTTTTTTTTTAACTTTTTTTTTTTTTTTTTTTCCCCCCAAAAGAGGCATAGCCAATGGCCACAAGGAAATGTAACTTCAGCAGGTGACTCTGGCCTGTGACGATAAACCAAACAGGATTTGCCTCTCCCTACCCCTACCTCCTTCCTCTCCCAGCGCAAGCCCTGTTTCGCTCTGTTCAGAGCACCCACGCTACCCCAGGGTCTGCCGGGAGGGGTGGGCTCTGCAGCACGCCTTGCAGACAGCACCTGCAGGCTGCTCCGAAAGGACTGAGGAGTCATGGAGCATCAGCAGCTCGCAGTTAGCCACGAGGATAGCACCTCCGCTCCTCACCACTCAGGATCAAAATCGTGTGTGTCTTGTCTCAGGAAAAACCCTCAGCAACTGGATTTTAGGAAGGAGTCTTCAGAAAGGCTCTCTGTTTTCCCAGTCTCTCTGTGTCAAGCCTCCTTTCACAGGAAAAAGGAGACCGGTACAAATACTTATTTTCCACATAGATTTACCTTAGATGGAGGTGTAGGCACAGACATACATAGATACAGATGGGTAGATGTAGATAAGAAATAGATATAGATATGTAGATACAGAAAGGGGAGGAGAAAAGTTAAGGCAAGGATTTGCATCAGCTACAGCTTTTTCAGCCCCCAGAGAGGATCAGCTGTGAATGAGCTAGTGCTTGGGAAGGATGAGAGCATGGTTCAACCCCAAATTGTTATTATAGTGCTATTATTGCTGCAAATGTTCATACGTAACCTAAAGAGATTTCTCTAATCAGCTAGATCTAGAGAAAAGATATTTTTGTTCAGAATCTTGCTAAATAACTGAAACACAGCTTTATACCTTACTGAGCTAACTGTATTCCTACTCTCCTCATTACAGGATACATCTGGTTTGCTCGTTACTGCGCAAAGAGGAACTGTGTTATTGTACCAGACAGTAACCTGAGGGTATCTGCAATCATCATTTCCATTTTTCTTTTGCTTTAATGAACGCTTCTCCATTACTCCTTCTGCTACAACACGAGCAGTAGCTTTCCTCAGCACTGAGTTATATCGGTTGGCGATCACATAAGGAAAGTGGCTTAGAATTTTCAGAAAGCTGGGTGAAAATTTTTCAGTCGAAATGATTTCTGATGGAAAACACAAGTTGTTGGGGTTTTTGTAATTGGAAGCTTTTTAAGGAAACATGCAATATCAGCAATGTTTGTTCATGAGAAATCTGTGAATGTATCATTTTGAACAGCATATTGAAATGTTTTATTTAGATAAGGAACGATACTTTGATTTTGTTCTAAATTGTATTAGGAGTGTAATTTTAATATTAAAGCTACACAGTGTGTTCAGTGAATTATATGCTATTACTTACAATACCTGAGTTATTAAAATGTAACATACTACAGTGTTTCAACATGGTCAATTTAAAATGTATTAACAAGGGAATTAATGTCACATGAAGTCGATCCTATCAAAATGAAACACTTCAGTAATTTTGAAGCAAACTTTTGTTCATGGAAAAACATGAATATTTTAGGGTTTATTTCTGATTCAAATGAAAACCAGCTTTGAAATACTGAAATTTCCACTGGGGATAGAAATTCTGTTTTCTGACCAGTTCTTTCTGTCAAATAGATTAGCCCTTTGAGAATCATTGTTACAGATGTTCACACCTATATACATCTGCGGATACAGAAAAGAGACACTATGATTCAATGTATTACTAATAGGTATAGAAATCCTGAATACCACAACTGTAATTCTGCTTTCCTGTTGATTTACCGTGCAGCTCTCTATAAACTTATTAATTGTTCTCTTTGATTTCCCCCAAGTATAGTTGATGTAATAGATCATATTTATATCATATTTTTACTCACTGACTATTGTGAAGGTTAAAAAGGTACTTTTTACAGTGCCCTTTGAAGGAGTGAAATATTACAGGCTGGAGAGGACGGCTATGATCATTTAATCTGATCTCCTGTAAAACACTGAGTTAGGTTGAACTAAAATACATTTTTTTTAAAAAAAAATCTGTGTTAAAGACATAAGGATTCACAGGTCTTACTAAGTGGTTGTGGTAAGTATTATATTGATTTTAGACAAGGGCTTATGTCTTACTTCACGTCTGCTAGAGGAAACGACCCCTGTATCAGCACATGCAGTTTCCATATCTTGGTCCTCTAATGCAATGCATTTAGAGGAATGCTATGGAAAGCAATAGAAAATCATACAATTGTTTCTTTTAGTCCAATATCCTCTCTTCCCTAATACCAGACATGGCACATTAATATGCAATAAATGAACAATTATTAAAAGGCATGTAATAACACAAATTTTTCCCTAATGCCATTCACTTAGGATCTGGCTTATACTATGAGGCAGATGAGTTTATATCCCTTGCAAATATTTTAATATAACTGTATCCAAAGTGACAGTGAATATTTTTATTATCCATATAAATGACCCATCACTTCTTAAATCCTGTTAAGCTTTTGGCCTCAGTGATATCCTGTGGCCATGTGCTACAGAAGTTAAGTATAAGCTATGTGAAAAAATGTTTACTTTTATTTGTTTTAATTATGCTATCTTTCAACTCCAACAAATATCTCAGGGTGGGTTTAAATATAAAAAGGGAGACGGCTTGATTCACCCCTTTATGCCAGCAGCACTTTCAGTTCTTCTTCTGTGCTCTCTCTTCTGTAGAACAGGTTTGGAAAAAATTCTGAAAGCTTCTGAACCCTAAATTTTTCTAGAATGAAACTCAAGCAGCAGATTTCCAAAGTTCGGAGATGTCTCATGTATTTCCACCACCACCCCACCCCCCGCCCCCTCCACTTCTGGTTTCCATTTAGAAGAAGAATTGTTGAAATACCACAAGGACGGCTGTTTTCACTGCCATGACAGGAAGCAGGAGTGTTGGAAATGTCACGAGAAAGCCTGTTCTTACAAGATTTCCAGCCCAACAGAGCGGTCTCAAGAAGTTACTTTGCATAGTTCAGATGTGGTACAGATAAACATCTAAACTTTTGAATACTTGCACAAGCTGAATCTGAACTCTGAAACTTCTCAGGTTTATCTGTCACAGACACTGACACGGTGTAAAATCTAAACAAAACAAACCAATGTGCCAACTGGCATGGAAGCATCGCTCCTCCTGGCCTCTACTCCTGCATCTGTTCTTCCTTTATACCATTCTTCATCAGAAATAAGGCCGAAGAGACCACAGGTGGTGTTCTGATATACAGAGGGCATCTAGTGAGACTCAGCCTCTCAGGCTCGTGCTATCAGTGCCCTGAGCGGTCTCTCGTGGGAAACCAGATGTCCCCAGGAAGCTCCATTTCCATATCCCTGTCTGCTTCTGCTCTCTCCTTCCTGAGCCCACCAAATTGTTGTTCCCAGGGTAGTGTGCAGGAACCATTTGCCTCAATCCCTCTGGTCCTGACAAACGTGAGAAGGGCAGGAGAGGAAAGAAGCGAGGAATGAGAGTGCCCTCACTGGCCACAATAGCCGGCAAGAGGGGAGAAGTGCAATAACTTGGTCTTTCTCAGTGGGAAGACACAGGAGCAGAAGGTGCTAAAATTTTTCATTCTTTGGTCTGATCTTGCAGCTATGCAGCCACACGTTGTCTTATCTAGGATGCAACAGGTGGTGATGTGTTACTTATACATGTTTTCAAAGCCTTATGCACATCCCTAATACTCCTTTTCCTAGTGCTTCAGTGTCAGTGGTGGGCTATCACCACCAGAAGAAAACGTCCACTCAGTATACATCCAAGGGAAAGTGATGCATTAGCTCTTAATAAACACTCTTGTTTTTCTGTGTACTGAGTGGACATTTTCTCCTGGTGGTGATAGGTCACCACTGGTGCGGAAGCTCCAGGAGAAGGAGTAATGGGGGAGTGCATAAGGAAATTCTGGAAATTACGCATAGCTATCAAGTAAAGAACTAAACTATGAGAATCTCTTCAGCTGGAGATGTTGCCAAGCCAAAATGGAGTGTTAAAACTCCAGAACAGCTGCTGTGCAGGCAAGGAAAGGCACACTGAGTGCTTGCTCTGTTTGTGTAAGTGGGAGCCTGGAGAGACGTCCTCTCCTTTCTCTCCACTCTCAACGCTGCTTTAAGCCCAGCTAAGGACACTGGGGCAAAGCCTCATCGTCAGGGGCCTGGTCCTCACTGCACTGGCAATTTTCCACTGGCTTCGCTGGGCCCCCGGAATAAACGGTATATCTGCATAGGAGAATCCATGTTTGAAGGGCTCTGTGGTTTCTCCAGATGTGTCTTGACATTTGTATTTCCCATAGATCTATGGCCAGACATCTGACTTTAAGCATATATCTCCTTGGGACTCAAACTCTAAAAATGATGGACAAGCAGGTTTATATAAAAGAAGAATCAGCACAGGTCCTAGCATAAAACTTGAACGGAACTGTGTTTGGGGTTAAAAAAAGTTCTCAACTTATTTTCTCTTTTAAGTTGTTTACATGTGTGTGTTCTCTGCAGTTCATCCCAGATGAGACAAAATATGGATATATGATTTACCATGAGAAAGACCGTTATGCCATTTCTAGCACAGATGGAATTAGGAAATACTAGAGATCTCACAAGGGAAGAACTTCTCAAGAGCTCCTAAATTACTTACGATTTACTTAAGTGTTCAGGTTTTCCTTAACTCTACTAAAGCCAGTGGAGCTGCAGCAGAAGCAGAATCAATTTGTAAACCTTTTCCGGTTGCTACCACAAGTTTATCACTCATAATATATTTCTGACCAGAAAAAAAAAAAGGCTCTAATTCGCTTTGATGAGACGAGGCATGGTGAGTCAGACCTGCACAGACCTGAAGGTTGAGTGCATGAAGGTTGAGCGTGTTTGTCTGTATACATGTAAAGGTGCCTTAGAGAGGCAAGACAGTCCCACAGATCCATGTTATGACCCACAGACAACCACTGAGGGCTGAAGACAAGGTAGGGTAAGAATATCTTTACAGCTTTTCTTCTATCTTCCGTCTGGTAGTAGGGAAAGAAAGTGATAAAAGCTAATTTTTCAAGCCAGGGTACTGTGTTGGTTTTATACAAAGAAGTCGCACTTTTGCAGAGCCCGTACATTTTAATTCTTATGAAAAGCTAGCAGTTAAAATGGCTTTGTTTCTTGAGAGTTAAAAATAGTCTGCACTGTAATAACACATCCTATTCAACTACTAAGCCTTACTTCATTTTTTGTTTTGTTTCATTGCATTAGAAGAATCAAGATGATGCAGTCCACATGGAATGCAAACCATGCCACTGAATGGCAAATTATATGGAAATATGCCTTTCATCTTAATTATAGGCTGGACAGGGGAATGCACTATATTCTCTCATACATATGAGCCGAAGGAAACTTTCCCAGGGTATTTTTCTTTTACATTTCTGACTCTTATTTGGTTGAAAACTTATCAACCCATGTGATCCTGAGCTGTCTGACTTTCCATGATAAGGCTGAAAATATGTAGGAAATGTTTTTGCAGCACTGCCAGAAAAGGTCTAACATGGAACTGGGATATTAAAGTCACAGATTGCTATTTTTTTGTAACCCTTTAAAACACTGTCACTTTACTGAAATGGTGACTTTCTTTTCAGATAGCCAGGTAATTCTATCTGGAATCTGGAAAAAAACGTCCCCTTCTAACTGAATGTTTCATATCTCCAGTCTTCATGTTTCTTTCCTGATACTTTAGAAAATCTAATAGTCTTATGCTGGTTTGGTTTTTTATGTTGTTGTTTTGTTTTGTTATATTTTGAAGTAAAAACAAAGCAGGGGCTTTTAGCTTTTGAGCAAGAGCCACATCCCACTCAAAACGAGTGTACATGTAGTCCTGAAATCAGCTGCCTCACATCGAGGTGCCCTAGGGAATAGGGATCACTACTCTTTTATCTGAGAGGACTTCTGTTTTGACCCACTGTCATTTTCTTTACAAATATACCCTGATAAGGTCTGATTTCACTGTAAACTGTTACGGGAAGCGGTAGGCACTGCCATAAACACTGCACCAGCACACACACACAAAAACATTTCAGTGATGCTATAGTTTTCAGAGTGCTTAAAGGGACTGATATAATTCCAAAATACATTTGCACATTAGAAGCGAAGTGTGCACCAATCGTCTTTATGTACCAACACTTCCAGAATCATTTAGTCCTAACGACTTGGACAAAGTGGATTCCCATTGAGGCCACTAAGCATCATGCTTTCAGCTGTTTTTCGCAGTTGCTCTCACCCGTCTTATCTGGGTTTAAGCCCTTTTGAAAATTTTGCCCTCTCCATTTTTAATTTTTCAAAGGGAAGACACTGCGTATGGCCTGCTCCATATTCACATGTTTACCTTACGATGATTGCATAGCATTCAGAACTAACGTACAGAGGCCTTCAGATTGTCCCTGGGGTCAAAAGCTGTTGGAAATGAGGAAACATTAAGGGAACTAACATGTGTAAACATTTTGGCAGAGGTGTCCTAAAAATAAACCTTTGGAGTGGAATATAATACTAGCATTAGAAGTGGACAGAATACAAGGAACAGTGGAACTGAAGTCAAGAGTCTTTGGATCATTTGAGATGATCTGAGCCAGCAGGTGGTAAATGTAGTTCAATATTAGCACACATGAAGTAATTTGTCTGCAAGCAAGAAACTGATGCAAGAAGTATTGTATGTGCTGAATTAAATAGTCATCCAGCACCGTTCTCTGGAAAAAGACCTGGGAGTTATTGTGGAAAAATAATTGAAGCCAGCAGCCAGCCACACAGCTGTGCTAAAAAGAATGGTGAAAAATGCAAACAAAATGCCAGTTTGTAGTAGCCAAAGGATAGGAGGGCAAAGAAGACAGACGATGCGTTTTCTGTGTTAGCCATTTGCAAGAGCCAGCACAGAATGCTGGTGATTGTACTGTAGGAAAGATACGATTGCCAAGGAGCAGGGTGATGATGAGAGCAGTTCAGGAGAATGCAAAGAAGAGTTAGGGCTAGAGAGTCTCAGTAAAAGGAGCTACCAAGTGACTCAGTGAAAGTGTGTCTTAAGAAAGGGAGTGACTGAATAGTCAGAAACATAAAATACCTTCTTGTAAAGAGCTCCAAAACTACATATATAAACTTAAAATTACAATGCAAGAATTAAATAATGAAATCAAGCATAGCCATAGCAGAAAAGAAACTTCACATTTCAAAGATCAGGTCCTCAGCTCAGCTGAAATCAGAGACAGAATTACACCAGCTGAAGATAGGGTTTATCCAATCAGTTGCAGAGGAAGAGCATAAATTGGTGATGAAAGAAGTTTATGTTTCATACTAACCACCCAGAAAAGCTCTGAGGAAGAAAACAACTGACTCACCTCCATCAGCATGGTGGGTGGAAAGTTGCTGCCTGCCTGCTTGTTTGCCCTCAGATAAAGTCTCTGGTGGCCATTTCTGCTCTGCTTGGGAAGGGAAATCCTTCTGGGACTTTTGAGTTGCTTGCAAACCACCGTTATTCCCATGGAAAGGCATTTCCTTGAGATGTTCTTATATGCCTTACCATTATCCTGTTCAACCTGCCCCTCTAAACTGTGCTTTCCTCGAGGAGACTGCATTGCAGAGAGCCAGTACTAATTTGGGATGCTTCTGAGGGATACCTGTATGTTGCATGAAACCATCAGTTGAGTCAATATTTGGCACCCTTCCCTTCAAAGCACAAACTCACTGCAGTGCTTTTAACTGCAATTTTAAATTAGTATTATTATTTGGGGTTGGAGCTAGATGATCTTTGAGGTGCCTTCCAACCCGAACCATTCTATGATTATTTGGAGGCTAGTTGCTCTGTAAGGGAGAAAAAGCTATCCCAGGAATCCAGCTAGCAGCACTGCACAAACAGGTGACATATTCAAGCTTTTCTAGATCATCTCATTTTCACAACGTCTCTCAAGTCATCAGCTGAGCTGAACATGCAGGTCACTCATGCTCAAAGTTCAAGGAAATGGAGCAGACCTATTACAGAAAATAAATGAGTCTGAAACCAAGCAATAATAATAAAAATTCATGTTATTAAAAGAAAAGCCATAGGAAATGGGAAGGAAGTAATTAGAAAGTGTTTTAATATTTTACCTTAACTATTAGGATTATATTAACAGGGTTGGTGTTTTCTGTTTGAAAGCAAGCTCTGCTAGGAGAGTAAAAGCTCTCAGCTGTGTGATTGCAAATCATCTGAGAAGACGTTCCTCAGCTCAGCAATGAATAGCGGTTAGTGATGCAATCAGCAAGCGTGGCTGGAATTTCTAGATGTAATAATGCATGGTGAACCCACAGGGTCAACCCATCTGTGGAAAGGAAGGAAAACATATTGTTGATTCAGGGATGTGGTTAGCACTTAAGGTAAAAACTGACCGACACTGATTTATAGCTTCAAATTCCTTTTCACACTTGTGTGAGAACCTGAACCAAACAAAATACAGACGTTTAATATTGTACAGGATATAGAGTTTTTCAGGGACTACTTGCATATTAGGTATCAGAGTTATATCCTAAGTGTATGACGCTACAACATAAATATTTAACATAAAATAACAGACTCTGTAGGGAAGGTAGGATAGCAATATGGGAACAAAACACGACTGCAAGTTAAAAGGTTCATTCCCAGATCCACCACAGACTTTCTTCACGCAACTGGGATGTCACTTGCACACTGAATCAAGAAGATATTTGCACACAGGTGTGATCTTAACTTCATGAGTATCCCTAATGTCTTTGGTAGATCGTTCATATGATTAAAGTCATATACTTAGATGTCCTATAAGAGAAAAAATGCCAAATGAATTTATCAAAATTGGATGAAGTACATGATTCTTGATCTTAGTCCTGACATATTACATTTGGTTCAAGTGACAATTGGTAGACAGGTAAAACAGCTATGTCAGGGCTGGTTAAGTATTCTATTATTGGATTTTGTTCACTTGAAAGAATGCAGAACTTCTTGAAAACAGAGATTATGAAATTTTACTCATGGTTGCCAAAAATGTATAAAGCAGCAACATAGGGAATATGAAAAAATCTGAAGCAATTTAAAGCTCATGCATTTGAGCATGACTTTTCTAGAAACAGCTCTTAAAATCCATAATTAATTGTGAAGATTTTTTTTTAAACTGTGGTGTAAACTTAGATAGAAGCAAAAGAGAATGTGATGGGCTTAAGACTGAAAATTACTTTTAATGAGTATTAATGAAACCTTTAAGTATTACAGAATCAGCAGCTCACTTCATTTGTTTGATTTTAGGTGTTTTTCAGTTATGTCACAGTTCTGTGGCATCCAAATATATAATTTTATTGCTGATGCTCATACATCTAGGCTCCAGTTATCTAAAAGTTCTCCTGAACACACAGGCCATTGTCAATTATTTCTTCTGCTGTACTCTCAAGATAAAATTAATTTGTGTATACACTTTGATTTAGATTAAAAAAAAATCTGTTTCTTTGCCCTTTTCTTCTTTGAAACAAATACAGGCAAGTAGGTATATTAAAAAGAAAGAAATGCTTTTTTCCCCTGCCTCCTCCTTACAATCCTCAAACTAAAACTTCTGCCAAAACTACATTACTCTAAATATCTCTTCCCTCAAAGAGAAGATTAAAGCAGAAAATAATGACAGGACAAATGTTCATCACATTATAGATGTGCTGCTGCAAGCCACCAAATACTTCAATGGCAAGTAACATAGTAAAAATGAATACGGACAAGAACAGAATATTCTCCATTTAACTCAGGGTTGGTTCCATCCTGTGCCATTACACTAGATAAACAGCTTGGGTTTCTTTGACTTCTATCAGGTGTTTGGGAATTTGCTGGAGTACCTTGAGGGAATGTCAAGAATTTGGTTCTGCTTTCAGTTTCAGAGAACTTGTCCAACTCAGAACAACCTTGAACAGTGCCTAGCATTTATTTCCCAAGAATAGACATAAAAGAGGATTCCCTTTTCAAGTGTAATCCACTCTGTAAATCCCTCAAGAGCCATTTGACTCAGCCAACATTATCCTCTGGCCTTCCATGGATCAGAGTGCTGGCAGAGGCTACACAGCCAGGCTGTGGCTGTGCTTTCAAGAGTGATCAGGGTTGTCATTTATAAATCATGTGGCAGCTATGCCTCTGAGGCCCGGGCATGGAGGAAAACCCCTCTGTACAAAAATATATTAAAAAAAAAAAAAATCTGCTTGCCATAAAGACCTTGCAAAGTAGCAGCTGCCTCCTCAGTAAAGCATCCTTGCTGGAGACAGCTTGGATTAGTCCATATATTCCCACACCTCTGCGTCTGGGTCAGTAGCACCATTCACTCTCCATGGAAAGTTTTGCTTTGCTCTGAGCCAAGAGTTAGTCCTGCCAAAAGAGGTATGATAAACGTCTGTTGCCTCCAAGCAAAATATGGAAAACAGCTTCTTTTCTCTGACTTCTTGTTTGTTTGTTTGTTTTCTCATGGTGAAAGTCTCTCACTATTCTGCTGGGGACGTTATAAGCTCGCCTGACGCCACAGTTTCAGCTATTTCTAAGCTAACCTCCCAGTCCAGTTTGGGACGCCACCTTTGATATAACCAGAGGAATGTAGACCTGTCTAACCTTTCAGATTAAAGCCCTGCAAGTCACCAGAGCCTCCCCATCAGGTTCCTCCTGGCTCCCGCTGACCTGGCCCGTTCCCATCACCAGGAGGAAGAAGCAGCATCAAACGGGGTGAGGGAACCCTCACTGCCAGTGGTCCTGCCCCCACTCCCCTTCTCCAGGGCAGAGCACGCCCGGGCAGCCGCCGCCAGCTCCTTGCACCCCTCTTGGGAGCACAGGGCACTGACATGGGTGCTCTTCTCCGTGTCCTTCCTCTGCTTCCATATTCATTCATTTCTGACCCTGGAACTCCCCACGGCTCTTGAACTTTGTATTCATTGTGCTCCACACTCTGCTGTTTTTCTCCACGTTTGTTTTCCCTCCGTCTCTTTCCCTTCCTGGGAGGCCCAAAAGGTCTTGCTAGGGTTGAACTAGTGCCTGGTCCTGAAAGACTTTTACAAAAGGACTAACCTATTTTTCAGTTTCTGACTTTTCTGTCTGAGCTGGTTGCTATCAGTTAAGCAGATGATATCTGAAAAAGGGGAAATTATTTCCTCCTCATTCCCTCCCTCACTTTGTGTGAAAGCAGAAAGGGCTTGTACTTGTGCTTTAATACAGACGGTGGATGAGTGACTGGCGGGACGAGAGGAGACGTTTCCACAATTTTGCCTAGATTCTTGTTTTCATGATGCTAAAGATTTCAGAAAGCTTTTTAACCACTAGGTTCATAGCCTGAAATTCATCTGAGGAAGAGCCCTAAATTATTAATGCCACCCTCCTCCCTCCAAAAAAAAGCCCAAACCAAAACCCAACCACCAAACTTCAACCTTCAAAAAAAAAACAACCCTTGAATCGACAACTGCTGTAACAAGAAAAGGAATATAAAATATGATTTAATGAGAAGCTTGATCATTTCGAAAAATATATGGCCTGGGCAAAGAGGCATTCCTTTAGAGGTGGAAATTTACAGGTCACCAGCTAGGAAAGAGTAAAACACAGATGTGACTTTTTTAGTCCAGTTACAAGTAGACATTTGGTATTTTTCAAACAAATGAGTATTTGTGCCAAAGAGCTGCCATTGAAAGATGCACCAATGTTACTCACATCTGTTGTTTCGGTAATTGTCCCATTCTGTAGAAATGAGATTTCCTTTACTTAGTCTGAATCAGTTCTACTATTCTTTTATAAAATGAGTACTTATGTGAGTTTGTCTGAAACTTCAGTGTGGGAATATCCCCAATATTGCAAGGGAATAATAAAGCAGGGCCGTAAGCTTATATATATCTGGAGAATTCTGCTGCTACTAGCCACAATATCATGACAGTACTTGCCATATGCCACAACAGGTGTTTGTCATACATTTAGCACTAAACCAATGGATTTCATCACTCAAAAAATTTTCATTCTGCTGTTTTGTGAAGTGCTCACAAGAAATTCCTTTCTTTTCAAATCCCCCTTTCCTCCTGCCTATTCCTAAGTCACTATTGCTCCCATGTGTTCTCCTATATGCTTTATAATGACTCCATTGTACTGTCATTATGTTACTGTGTCCCTCTCCTTTTGCTCACCCCACACTCTTAAACAAAAAAAGTGGAGTCCATTTAAACTTGAAGAATTTGGCCAATTTAAATAAAGAATAACCTGAACAATGTTCTCAGCAGAGACTTGCTAGCACATGGTGTTACAAGGTCCTTTGTCTCTAAGAAGTAATGTTTTTTAGAGACTGACCCTAGAGTATTTTTGGTTCTTTGTTGTTGATGTTTATTTGCAGAAGCATTAATGATCATTACAAAGTGATCTCAGCCAGGATTAGAGCACTATTGTGCCACACACTGGCTAATACTTGTGGTCAGAAATTAGAACCAACTTCAAATCACAGCTATGGTGGAAACCTGGAAACACGATTATTCCCCTTGTAAGAATGGAAAGCAGTTGCACTGGGAAAGCTAGCCCACCTAAGAGAAAGCTGACCTAGTCTAGGTTTTGAGAAGAGAAGCTTGTACGCAGTCATGAAGGCAGTCTGGGGCAGAGACAGGAGTGAATCCAGTTTGCCTGAGCTCCAAGACCTTTAAGAAACCCACAAAGGATCTTCTGTGCACCGGTACCAGTTACTGAGCTTTTGTCATACAACTACCAGGTGTGAAACTAAATTGGATCTGTTAGTATCTAAGGTTAATTACCGAGAAACTAAATGCAGATGGCATAAGCCAATAAGACAATGTCTACCATTGGAAAATAAAATTAGATTTGCTTAGTTTCAAAATTACTGGGCTAGAAGTGAGAGGATAATGGTGTGCAGGACTTCGGAAATGAAGGGGCTCAACACACTGCGGTCAGAGCTGTCCAGAACAAAGTGGTATCTATCGTTTCCAGAGAAAATTGACTTTACTTTTGATAGAAGTAGATGAAAAGGGTGATGATAATCAGTAAACATTTAGGGAGCAAAATGTTAAGGAGCATTTCTACGTGTATGAAGATGTCCATATCACAAAACAGATAATCTGTTTCACAAACTTTCCGGATCTGACAAGATCAACGCTTTGTAAGAACCTAATTCAGCATTTAACCATCATACAAGACATTCTCCTTTCAAATAGGATGGCAGTGAGTACTTTTCCCTGATATATGCTAATTTCATTGATGGGCATCTGAAAAACCCTGCAGGGCTCTTCTCTGATGGACACCCTGGGAAAATACACCTCTTCTCTATCATTCCACTGATGCCAGAGATAACAAAGGAATCGTGCGCTTTGCTTCCTTGTACATGTCTAATGTGCTTTTTTTAGACTGATTGCCAGAATCTCCTTAAATGCAGTTGAGCTCATTCAAGGGAGGCCTCGAGTTCCTAGGCTTTGATGTCAGTGTGCAAGCACTGAGGACGCCGCGCTGGCCCATGAGTCATTTTCATGCTGTACGCTCTCACAGCATACTCAGGCCTGCCACTGAGCAGTAGGAATGGTCTCCGCTGTTATCAGACTTTTCCAAGAATGTGGACGCAATAATTGCTCCACTCATTAAGCCTCTTGTGGTTTCTGCGAATGGCATTCTTTCAAACTGCAGCCAGAATGAATTAACCCAGAGACACAGAGCTCAAAATTAAAATAATTCAAAAAAATAAAAAAATAAATATCTTCATTCTCTCCGATAGCAGAAGATGCTGAAAACATTTGAGTGTCGGCGGTCGAATGTATGTCTTAGTGAGAAAATTGTGAAGGTCTGTTTGCATAGGTTTTATAGCTAAAAGTATGTCCAGGTGCTACGTGCAGGCAAGGCACAGGCACAGTTTCAGCTGGTCTTAGGTAACGGGCTAACCAAGGGAGAGGAACAAGGCAGGGCCAGTGGACCTGCTCTCCAAGCAGGGCACCGCTGCGACCCCCATGCCCCCCTACGAGCCATACGCTGGGACTGGCCACAGCCTGATCCCCTTCAGAGCACGCAGATGCTGAGCTCAGTGCTTCCACGGGCAGCTGAGGCAAAACCTATAGCTTTCTGGCTGTGAAAGGCAGAGCGCGAGCCTTTCACCCACAGATGTGTTTTCTCTGGCCCTCCTGTGCCACCCTCTGCAGTACAGGATTGCAAAGTTCTTTTTCTTCACTAAATTCCAGCATCTCTTACATGTTTACATTGGGGAATGCAGGAAAAGTGAGCGTATGTTTTAAATGAAATGTAACTACTGTCAGAAGCTACTGGGAAAAATGGAGCTACCACCCAGCTAGATCTGTGGATCGGTTTTTTTATAATTCAATAGAAAAATGAGACAGCAACTCACACATGCTACATCCATCACACTTCAAAGAAGAGTGCGTATAATAACATATTTGTGGTGTTGTTCAGCATGCTGAACAAGCTTCATGCAACAACCTGTATCTTCCATCTGTCTGTAATTTCCAGTGGCTCCACTAACAACTTGCTGCATGAAAAAGCATCAGCATTAATACGAGTTTATATCAGCAGTACTTGTCAGAAAATGTTCCCCTACCTTCCCGTGCCATGCACCATCTCATAGAAACACACAGGGCATTTTATTGCAAATGCTTTGGGTTTTCAGCCAGAAGCTGGAATTTACCATGGAAAGCAGACAATCTATGAAAAAAAAAAGAAAAAAAGTGTAGCTGAAAACCTAATTTTCCTTCCAAAACAGATTATACAGCAGTGTTTCAGCCAGCTGTGCCTGGAATACTGCTTACACAGAGGTCCACAGAGATACGTGCAGTGGCACCAAACCAGCAGATGGACTTAGAGGTTCTGCAAGCTCCGAGCCCACAGGATAATCTCATTTTATAATGTGATAATAACACCACTTTTATAAGCATGTGGAAAAAGGTGTGGTTCGTGGTAGGGTAAATGAATGGGAGATCATGGGATGTCCTAAGTATTGCTCAGTCACTGAAAATCTCCCAGCTAGAGAAGCCTTTGATAAGAATAAGGTAAGCCTGCTTGTGTGGAGCTCCATGTTTCTGTAGCTAGTCTGCTGGTGCCCAAGCAAACCCATTATGCAGGTCTCTCTATACAACACCACAGTCATTTCAAATACCTAAAGGTCTCGGTATCCTTCCATGGGTAATTATTTGGTATGTTGCAGAAACATTTCCTCCTGTGAAGTTTCATCCACATCTTCATAGAGGCTCTTGTTTTCCAGAATCAGGGATGAGGCAGCTGTAAAGACAGAAATCTCATGTATTCTACACAGTCATTTGAAACAAATTTGGAGTTTGGGTTCTGTTTTTTTTTTTTTTTTTTTTTTTTTCCCAGTTGTTGACTGAAGCAATGAAGAACTATGGGTCTGTGCTTCGCTTCATACCTGGTTGTGTTTTCAGGTCCTCAGCCAGAACTCTCCCAATAATACCTATCTTTGTTTTGCACTCTCAAGGCACTGATTTTGAAGCAGTAGAAACATGAAATAATTTAATGAAAAATGCAAAGAAGAGAACATACTAAGAAGATCAAATTTGTTAATCAAAAAAAGCTGTAATACTTTATAAAAATATGTGTGAATACCTATTTAAGGAGAGACGTTTTCCCTCAGACTTTGTTTCCCTTGCCCTAAAACTCTCAGACATGCAAAACAACTAAAACCTCACCATTTCCATTTCTAAATCTTGATTCTCATCATTCTTGTACATAGATTTGGGGAGGTTATTTCCACCCTGACATGGCCTAACCTGAAAGAGTCTGAACTAAGTCTCCTGAAATTTAAAAGTATCAAAGTTTTGGGTAAAATCCTTGCTCTGGTGAGTTAATGATAAAAATGTTGGCTGGCTTAATTAGAACCAGGAGTTCACTCTTTTGTGCCTTGTAGCCGTGCACAAGAGGTGCCTCACCTCTTAGGACACATTTCTGTATTAAGGTCTTGATCCAGAGCACACTTGAGTGACTCTGAATCTTTCCATTAACTTCAGGCCCCCAATGCCAACACAAATTTCCTGTAGGATTTTGGAACGACTCCCACATGAATGCTTGTGGTTCCTTCCTTGTCTTCATCCCACATGCATCCACTACACAGCAATTAAACCAGCAAAGCTGTGGGGCATTTTTGTTGGTTTTGTTTGGGGTTGGTTTTTTTTTTTTTTTTCTCCTCTTTCTCCCTCTCCAAATGAAAGGCTCAAGAGAATTCCTGTGCTGGTCTCCCTGGGGTTCAGTCTCTGCTTGGTGGGAATGTTTTATTTCCAGTAATGACATTTGTAGTCACATGCGCATCCAGGGAGGAGATGAGACCCCTGTTGTGCTTAGCGGAAGAGATGAAAGAAGGGTCTTGTAAATATATCTTGCACCTTGTGCATGTCTAAGAAGGTTCCATATAAATAGCACTATAACTTTTGCACTCGATGGCACTTGAGCACATTATAAGCAGCAACAGGTGGGAGGCATGTTTGAACAATTGAGCGGGCTGTAATAACCATGGTTAGTAGGTCTATTATGTTTCTAATGCAAATTCCACATGCATATTTGGTTATTTCAAACAGGTTGGGCTTTCTGACTGGATTAGGGGGCAGTTAGACAGGCTAGACAATGCGAGTCTATGGCTTTAGAAAGAACAAGTAAGACAGATTTTGTTTAAGCAATTTCAGGGAGGAGAAGTAAGGTGGAAGAAGTGCCAGCCACAAAGCCATTTTGTTCAGCTGAGTGATGATGGGCAGCTAAAATGTTCACACTTTGTATTTCACACAGGGTTAATGCTACCCTGAATAACTATTTCCCCCCAGGATTGCATAGTACTGCAGAATGTAAAAGGAAAACTAAGTTTAGAATTAGGATATACAAGGGAAAAAATGCAGATAGATTTTTGGCACTGGACTGTGTATGAAATCTAAGCCAAGAGCGCTTTGCATTTTCTAAAGATATTTGGAAGTGAATTGAAATTACAGAAATGCCTACCTCTGGGAACCGGAGAACAGGGCATAGGAATTTGGAGAACTGGAAAAAAAAATAATAGAGCACAGCCAAAAACTTCATGTGGCCCAGCACTTGGTGGTATAATGTTGCTCAGCAGGACAAGAATCACAGTCCCTGCACCACAGACCTCATTGTGAGTCAGGGAGGAAGGTTATTGTCTGTAGAGCCTTTTCATGAAAATCAGGAAGGCAATGAAGGGAAGTGGTTTTGCTTTTTGAGATTAACAGTAGTTCATTAACTGCAATGTTTGATTTTCTGAATTAGAAATGTATTTTAAGGAAAGAACTCATGAACTAGAGGCTGTGACTTTCTCAGTCCTTCAATTTCAATCAACACCACATCGTATGTGAAATGAAATTCCATATCCTGGAAGATCTGCATGGAGGAAAGTAAATGACGTATTGCTAAAGTACTGATCCTAATTATCCCCCAAAAGCTCAGCTCTGCTGAACTATACAGACCCAGATTTTAAAGGGGCACAGAGAAACACATTGCCCCTTAGGCTTTTTGCCCTTGGACAAACCCGATGTTAAAACGAACTGTGTTTTTGGTCTGAACATCTTGATATGCTCCAACTGGAATTTGTGGTTAGTTTCCAAGCAGATAGAACAGGTCAAAAACCCAACACTAAAACCAGGAAAATCTCAATTATGTTTTAATTTTCAAGATTTAAAACAGACTTATCTGATTGATTAAATGTAACTTCAGGTGATATTTTATGACCTTTCCCCCAAAACGATGAGATTATTATGTTTATTCTTCAGTTATCCAAAGAAAGGTTTTTTGTAAATCAGCCATTTTTTTATAAAATAAGATTTCACTTTACTCAGAAAATAAGATTGAATTTTCTGGTTTATTTAAAACCTAAAATAAAATAGGCTATTCCTCTCTCAATAGAGATGTTAATTTAGAAAAAATATTTTGAAAAAAGAAAACCCTCCAAAATTATAAAGAATCAATCACTGTTGCGATGGATTTCAATAGAGGCAGTTCTTTAAACATACATATTTATACTTGAACGCTTTCTGCCTGGCTGTACTCCGGGGTAAGTAGTAGCTCATTTGTAGGCATTGAATATGCAGGCTTCAAACCTACACAGTAGAAGCCAGTGGGAGTCTTGGTACTGACTTAGTGGGAGAAGGATTAAGCTCTCAGACATTATATTGATGACTGTCTTGGAAATAAACTGTCAGTATAAACTCACCAGATGGAAGGCAGTGGTTTGATCTCATATGCATAAGTATGTGAACCACGTCTCCTCTTTGGTCATTCTCAGTTATGTTCCTGTGGAGTACCTTTCATCAAGATCCTATTCTAGGGACACTTTTCTTAAGAGGAGTAAAAAAATCCAGTGAGCTCTTTTCTTCTTTGCACTCTTGTTCAGGAAAGGGAATCTGTGAGTTTTTCTGATACTCATGAAAAACTAAGACGTAAATTGGCCTGTAGCCAATAACATTTCCTTGTATTAATTTATTTTAAGAAATGTAGTTATTAGTTTTGAGTGACACAGTTCCTGGCAATTAAGTTCTCTTAACATGCACAACACCTATAAAGGCAACATAAATTTCCACAACTTGCTCTACTTACTTTCCTTCCTGCCTCCTTCTTGTGGAGAGACTGCTTCTAAAGATGAGGGGTACATTCCACTTTCTTTTTCACTTAAATCTTGGTTTTCAAGGAGTCTTAAGTCAGGCAACTCTGAAAATGCTTCTTACCTGACTAAATCACTTAGGCCTTGCAAGACTGAGTGGAATAACGCCTAAATATATTTAAGAATCTGGAACCTTGTCAAGAAATGTGCAAGCACCAACTGTGATGGTGGGCTTTGATGTGAAGACCTGTCCACTGAGAACTGGACTGGGATCACTAAGCAATGTCAGAAACATATATGCTAGAAAAGGGTTTGGTTTCATACCACCAATTATTTTACTCCAACCACTTCTATGACACTGTCTTTTAATAAGTATCAGATCCAGCTAAACCCAAGTGGAAAGGTTTACATAGCATTACTGGTCATCTGTACCTGGCAGTTCTATCTCCACTACAATTTACCATGAAACTACTTAGAACTGTTCAAATAAATTCAATGGGGTTAGTGAAGCTATGGTCAAACCTTGATTTCACTAAGGATGTGAGATAATGGACTCAAGATGGCACACAAGAAATTCTGGCTCAATATAAGGAAAAACTTAAGTCATAGTCAAGCACTGGAACAAATTGCCCAAAGGGGTGGTAGCATCTCCATCCTTGGAGATACTCAAAACTGGCTGGGCAAGGCTCTGGGCAGCCTACTCCCACTGCACTTGGTCCAAGCAGGAGGTGGGGCTAGAAACCCCAAAGACCCCTGTCCACCCCAAGGATTCTACGGCTCAAAGTCCTTCTCCCCAACAGTAGCGTGAGGTAAGAAGTGGGATGCGCGTGTATCTCTCATGTATAACACTTCGAAAAAACTAATGCTTCCACATCACACAGCATTTCGTGCTCCAAAAGACACGCTTCATATTTTCACTAACAATAAACGTTAGTAATTTTCCTTCAGTTTCTAGCTAAGGGTTAAGGCTGAGCGGTTCTCAGGAACCCAGTGCTGGGATTGTAGGGGGTTCCGTCTGGTTTTTGTCTCTGAGAGCTGCCTTTTAGCCAGCCTGTGCTCCCCTTGCTCTCCCCTGGCATGGCTGTTTGCCTCCTCTGCATCTGAGTACATTAGATACGGGGTGTGGGGGATTTACAGCACTGCTGGCAGTACCAGACAGAGAATAGCTTTGTAACCATATCCCTGTCTTCCAGCAGAGAAAATCTTTGATGGAGATCTTTACGCACTAATGTACATGTAAGAACATAACCCCTCAATGCATGCCTTTCATTAACGTTAGCGATAGTTATGCATGTGCTGTGAGGAGAATAGTGAAGCCTGTGTATGACGTGCGTGTGTCTCTGTATGCCGAGCCAGATTCTTCCTTGCTATAAATCTGTGTAGCTTTAATATTGCTTCATCATGCCGTGCTCATTGACTTCAGCCAAAGAGAATCTGACCTACGGCATTCTCAAAAATATATACTTCTGAAATAATAATATCCACAGGTCATCAAAGTCTGTCTGTAGCTCACTGGCTCCTGCTATCTCAAAACTAAACGAAGTGGTCAAAAGTCAACATTTAAGGGCATGTGTCCTTGGAGAACTATTTCTGAATGACAAACTTGAGCTCTGAAGTCATGAAATTTATCTGCATTGCATCTCAGTAACTAGAAACGCGTTGAGCTCTTTGGATATTTGGCTAGACACATCAGCCAGATGGTTCCCCGGTGGGCAGAGCGGTGAGAAACGTTTTGAAAGATTTGCACAACATCATGTTACATGACATCATGTTTCTTCGTTCAGGAGAGCCATAAAGAGGGTCTGAACCTCACAGAAGCTATCTGTTCCAGGCACGCGGAGATTGCCTAGGAAATGAGTGCATAGACTGTGTCTACAGGATTGCTGCAGAAACAGGCTGGACATGAGCGGATCGCAAACAGAAGGAAATCCAAACATGTTTTTCCAATGGCAGGTCTCTATAAATGCTCTCCATTATTTTTTTAATTACTTTTAAAAATCATCTGCTAACAAAGGTGGGAAAAACATCAATTCCCAGGGCACAACCCAGCAGTGAAAAGATAAAACATCAGGCTTTTCAGGGGAGATCTTTTTTATTTATTTATAGCATATTAAAGAATAAACACAATGCTTTTAGTTGAAACCCGTTCCTAAACATTTCTGCAGGATCCCAGCCCACAGTAGTTCTCTCAGAATTATATTCAGCAGTTGACTACTAAAGAAATGTTCTATTATTAACTAACATGTAATTAGTTCATTAAAAAATACCTCAGCTGAATACTGTGTAACATAATACAGCCTGCTACTAGAGTGAGGAGATTTCAGGCTCGGCACAAATGGAAGTGAAATTATAGTGCAAAGAAGTGGAAAGGACACAGTGCCAGCTGGCAGGGTACTCAGTGTTTCAAATTACTGTATGTTTATGACCTCTGTGTTCTTAAACAAAATTAATTAGATTATGCTATTTGAGAATCTTGGAATGCAGTGGCCACATGCCAATCTTATCTGAACCACACATCTTAAGTTTAATTAAGATGTTTTAAATTTCTCCAGGTATTCCTTTTATACACACGTATACACACATGTGCGTGGTTAAAGTGGTGCCTGTGGGAAGTGATAAACAACAGATTGCGATTCCTGAGGTGTGTTTAAGGTGGCTGCTTGCTTAACAGGACTTGGGGGCTAAATCCATGAAAGGGCTTGGATACGACTTCGATGCTCACCTGCTACTTTAAGCTCCCAGTCAAAAATCCTGACCCTTAGGACCCTTGTTCAGCTGCCTCCTGAGCGTGGGGTGTTTACACTTGTAGGCAACTGAGCTTTCAATGTGAAAGTTTCCTATGTGCTTGATGTTCTGCTCTTTAGTGTAGCAAGTCCATTAGCGTTATTAGTGCTGATAATTTAGCACCTCTCCCATGCTGAGTTGGGTTAACCTTCACCAATCTCCCTGAAAGCTGGGAGGTGCTGTGGGGATACCCAGCAACAGATTGAGCATCACTGAAAAAAGAAATTAAGAAGGTGGGTGATGGTGCTCCTCCCTGATGCTCTCATCCACCTGTGCTACAAAATGGAGGGGTCCACTTTCTTCTCCAGCTGAGGAGATTTGAATCCTCACCTACCTTGCCACAGACAGTATCTTCACCATTAGAGGATGGAATTTGGTGAGAGTGTAGGAGGGACTTTGGAGAGAGTAAGCCTGGTCAAGTGGATCAGAGGTTCGAAAGAAAGAAGATGAGGAAAGGCTTATTGCTCTACCAAGGGTGACATGGAGCAAGGAACAAAGGCTCTGTCTCTTAATCATCCTAACAAATGTCCTGCTACTTTTATCTGACACAGTGAACACTCCCCAGTTCCAAGGAAAGCAGAAAAAGCTTTAAGGAAAGCCTTAAAGAAGAAAGCCTTAAAGAGAAAGTCCCTTGCCTGAAGAACCCCAGAGACTGGGCGGTAATGCATATTCCAGCAGAATGTGAAATGTGTGCGCTTAAATTTCATCAGGCTTACAACATCCTCATTGCTTACGCTAAATGCTGAGCGACGGTGGAGACAGGCTATCACCGTATACTCCTCTGGGCATGCTTTGAAAGCAAGAACAATCCTTCTTTCTTCTATCAGTTTCAAAAGAATTCAGATGCATATCTTTTACAAGAAATTTCAGGAGTTTGAATTCTCAGGAGAAACACTCAGGGGAAAAGGAAAAAAAAAAAGGAAAAAACCTCCCTAGAATTGAACTACTCTCCATTGTTGATGTTTACCAGTGGGTAGCAATGTGGTTTCCCACTAAACATGCTGATCCTTTTGGAGCCCACATTCTTAGGCATGTAAAACTCACCACATGCTTAAGTCCCTCTGTCAGGGCTGCCGATTCTCCTGGGGCGCCGAGTGCCGACGTCTGCCTGCGCGCCTGGATGGATCTGCAGAGCCAGTGCCAAAGCAGAGCTACAGGGAATGTCCACAGCTCACAGGCTTTCTGCTCATAACAACACTACTCAGCAGTTGTATATTATTTTACATGCTCAGTGCATAGATCATATATGTAAACTCAGAGAGAGATTTACGTATATGAATAGCCCCTTTAAGGGCTTGCTTGCTAGTCCGTGCTGGCCAGGCACTTTAATACAACTCTATCTCCTGCTATTCCCAATTAACAAATGGCAAAACTAAAATCTTAATCACTGTCATACAAGAAATCAGTGGCAAGCCTGTGTTAGAAGTCAAGACTTCCCGTGGCCTCCAATTTTCTTATTCCTCTGTGTAGCACTGAAATGGCAACGAAAGTGTAAAAAGAAATCTTTGTGACTGTTAAGTAGCTGTCATTTTGGCTAAGAAAAATAGATCTGGTTGCTCAGCATTACCTGTTCAGACTGAAGGGACCTCTGTTCAATAAACATGGAACAAAGCAGTCATCTGTAGCAAATACACATTAGTTATCAAACTCAATGGGAAAGTTTTTAAGGACCACCGCTGTGAAAAATTAATCATCTTAAAACTTGATCATATGTTCCCTGAAACAGCTGGCTACTTCTCCCCAGGATTTGGTTTCAATAACCTTTTGCTGAAAATGCCTCTTTAATACACCTTACTGAATTAGATTAAAACAGCTTAATGCTCTGACCTTCAGAATTTCTTTCATTTTTGTTGTGAAGAATGCAGCACGGACAGCAGATTTAGTCGATTTCGTTGTTTCTCTTAAATGTATTCTCAGATTCATTTATTTCCTCTTGATATGCCTCTTCCTCTCAAAATGTTACCACCCTCTGGTTTTGGCCTGCTAGTATAACAAATTATTTGCATCGGACTTTACAAAAGGAACCCCAAAAGCAATCCCTGTTCTATGTTGCAAATTATTTACTATGCGTTTTCAAATCACAGAATAACTTACTTGCGGAGACCACTTAAATGGCATTGGAAATCAGATGGATACTTTGGAGAAATCTAAAAACTATAAGGGAGAAAGTCATGGAGATCTTCATAGGGATGCCTAATATTCAAACTTTATGTTTTGTTGTAACATCAACTGGGTGCCACTAACCCTTTCTGTGTGAGAGCCTGTAGATAGTGTACTTATTTACAAGGAAAAAACCTTCCACCAGCTGCTTTTTCTGGAGGTTTTTTTTTTGGATGTTGGGTTGGTTTGTTGGGGGTTTTTTGCCTCTTACCCATTTCAGGGTGAAAATCTAGCTAAGAAAGGTAAAGGCAGTCTTGTGTCTTTTGAACTCCCACGATCTGCCTAGACCTTCCCCGTATCTATTCCTAATCACTCCTGAACCAGAGCTGGCTGCTTCACACTCCGCACGTCTGAGCAGACTATTGGGGAGAACGCCTTGTGTTGGACTGGTACAAACCTTTTTACCTCCGTACAAGTGTGTTGCTTCATTAAAACATTACTGTTATTTCCTCCTCTTTGACAGGGATTTTTCAACTGATAGATCAGAAAATAAAATGCCTCTGGAAAAGAAAAGGAATAAAAATGACTCTGGCAGAATGCTGTGCTGTTGACAGGTGATTTTTCTAAGAAAAGTACTTGCCTAGGGGTAATGGGCATAATTGGATACTGGTTTACTCCAGCTTAATGCCAGGTTTTGCAGACTCAAACAAGGCCCTTTGAATTCAGCAAGCCATTATTTAAAGTAGAAAACAATTATCTAGTGTTCTGGCTAATGTCTGGTAAAAAGTAATTTGATTAACCAAATATGAGAATGAGAGGAAGTGTTGGTGTTGGCTCGTCCCAGCATTTTCCAAACAGTAGAGCACAGTAGTTATGCAACACACTTCCATGCAATGAAAGACTTTTTTTCCCATGTTGTAAAATGGACGATACTTATATCATTGTGGTAAATGTATATGAGGGGGGCACTGGTTTCCATTGATTTCATTTTTTTATGATGACATCTGGACAGTTTCAGTGTGGCCAGAATTAGTCCCACAAGCTTAACTTTTGTTCTTTCCCTCATGGCTCTCTTTGTCCTGGAGAAGTCAGGTCCTTGTTGCCATGGCTAGCAGTAGTCTGCTTTGGAAAATTTATACGAAATTTGTTCAAAGTTGATGCATTAACAAAAGCTGTGGAAAATGGAACGTGCTCAGGATCCAAAAGACACAAAAGCGAAGATGGGTAACCAGCTGATTGTGCAAAACCAGAATCTCTGCCACAGATTTCAAGGCGATGCACCCTTCCGCTCACACAGAAAAAGGAAAATAACATCAGAATGACCCCAATCCTTACTTAAAGTATAGACCCTCCAAGCCCAAAGGACTAAGGAGTGAAAACCAGCATACTAAGGGTAAGTGTTTCAAATTTCTCTTATATCTTCTGTTTCAGATCCAAAGAACTTGTATACTTATTTGTCTGATCAAGTAAAAGATTTTTTTCCTTGCTGGCCTTGCTTATTTTCCTTCTTCACCCTGAAACTCCCATTTACTCATTTATTTAGCCATGTTTATTCTTATAGAATCTATGCTTTTCTTTTTCTTCCTCAAGGTGCAGAAAATTATTTGTGTGCTATTAAAAAGAAAGAAAAAAATTCTGCGATTCTCCCTAATTGCCTCCCAGAAAGAGGCAAGCAGTCACAATGCATTCTGCAAGGCCTGAGTCAAAGACATGTACAACTTCTTTTACAAGACTGTCTCTTATACAAAGGTCTTTTGAAGGGTCTATTAACAAGGGAGCATAGCTCCTTGTCTCTCTCTCCTTGCAGCTGCAATAGGAGGGACTTTCTGTAGAGCCTATCTTCAGAGCTGAAAGATGAACACAGATTATCTCCAGAACTAGCATCCATTGATGTACACATATTTTTGGTCTGCTGTCAACTGTGCCTGTATGCAATATTATCCAGAAAAACTCGTTTGCACACATAAACAAGATGTACTTTAGGTCTCTTCATTTTTATAAGCTCTGGGTATTATGTATACTACAGGTAGGTTGTGAAAGTTAGCTCTGGGAGTGACTTGCAAAAGAAAACTTTTATGATTTAGAGTATAATAACTGAGTATCTTTTGCCTGTTCAGCAAGTGAGTTTATCATAATACAGTCTGTTTTGATCCATTTATACCTGGGACCATTTAAAACAGTGAGTTTGAGGTATGCCTGCTGACCAACAAAGACCAGCTTCAGAAAAGGAGTGCTGGACACTATCAAAACTTTCTGTATATTTCTCACCTCCTTCTTTTTACTGAACGAACTGTAAGAAGACCAAGAGCTGAAAAATAAAACTCAACAGTTATTCCTGACCTCACAGCTGCTGGCACTGCTTGTTTGAGTTGTTTTCCAGCCAAAATAATTCCCTACTCTGAGCACAACTGTGAAAATTACATGAATTCAGTATGTACAGCCACTGTTATCTAACGCAGCCCTAACAAAGTGTAACGTGGTCTTTACTTCTAATTAATACTATTTTTATTAATGACTGCATATTGGCCACTGTTGAGATCAAAGCCCCGTGTATTTTCTGAAGTATAAACATATAATCCACTTCCACTTTGATTCTAAAGAGCTTACAACTTAAATAGACAAAAACATTATTCTTTTGCAGACAAGTAAAAGAAGCTGAGAGAGATTAAGTGACTCTCTTGAAACCATGCAGAAAGACTAAGGAGGAACCATGAACCAAATCCAGTTCACTTCAGACCCTGACCTGTATAACAACCTTAAGACAAATTTTCTTCCACTGCTGATGCTTCAGTTACCACTCATTACAACAGCAAGCAGGCTATGAAAAATACTGTTGCAAATTAGATAAATGTTCTAAGTGATTGCAGTCTACAGTTACAATTGCAATTGTAGTCAGTGCATAATTCTCTGCTGTCACGTTTACCCTTATAAACTCTTTGTTGCTAGCACTTAAGGGTTTTTGGATGATTTTCTTAAAAGTCAGCAATGTTTGAGACTGACTATGCTGCAGTGCATAAAATCAGTCCCCTGATTTCAGGGAGGCTGCTGTTTCTCCCCATCTATTCCCAGCAGGACAGTTCTTCCTCTGATCACCCAGTCAGCAGTTCCGAGTACGCTCAGAGTGAATCAGCAAACAGCAGTGGCGGTTCAGACCACCATTACGGGTTCTCCTCTCCTGTCAGGAACAAATTATCACTGTGCTCCCTTGAAGAGCAAACTGATTGCCTTGGGATGCACAAGATGCACTTCTGTAGCAGTTGCGTCTCGTAAAATTACTCACAAGAGAGACTACCCCTGAGTTCTGTCATAAGGACTTCATTCTCTCCTTTCAGTCCCAACCCCGTTCAGACACTGAGCACAGAGGCATTTATTAATACCAGACATTTTAGGTTTCCTATCGTTTTATAAAGATGACATTCATGCTGACTGTTAGTTTAAGCTTTAAAAGAGCAGAACAATAGGATTACTTTTCCAAAGCAAATATAACTACTCAATATTGTGATTATAGTTTCCATGCCTGAATCAATGAGAGGTCACAGTTTCCTCAATGCTTGAAGAAGATACTAAGCCATGGAAAAAAATCTGGACTGATATATATTTGCTGAGAACAATATAGGATTGTTGGTAGACAGTCCCTGAGCACAGCTAGCAGACACTGTGCAGATGTTCTGTGGGCTTGTTCGGAATGGGCATGAACAGTGTTTAAAAGCCACTAAATAATCTTTAACAGTTGTAGTTAAAAGATCTGCACAAAGCTTGCCAGAGTTCCCAACTGCAAAGAAGCCCCTTCCAAGAGCACTCTGTCCTGGACTTACTGCCGTTGCCGCGATGGGCAGACAGCTGGCAGGGACTGCTGCTGATGCAGAGAGCAATTCACGCCTGAGGATCAGTCAACCGCGATGATAAGACACACACAAGTACTAGTATTTGTATAGGTGTCATTCATAAGGACCTGTGCTGAGATTGGTGACAGTGCACATGGGAAGAGGTACCTTCTACTTCAAAGTTAACAAATATAAACTGAGTAACAGCTTTTTCACAACCCCAGAATAAGTAGCCACTCTTTGCTGTGCTGTCCAAGCCAACAGCCTTGGTGGAGGACCTTTAAATCAGTCATCTTCTTCTTTCTGACTTTTGGCTAATCCCAGGTGAGGAGGAAGCCAAGGCCTTACACAGAATAATTATGCTTGCAGAGCTGGCAGACACGAATGGTCAAGAGCTTGAACACAAAATGTGAGACACTTGGTTTAAAAAAGAAAAAAATTATTTAAAAAAATATGTGTGTGAATTTTTCTGTTTCCCTTCTGAGTCTTCTGGGTTGTTTTTGCAAACTTCCGCCTGCAACAGATATGTAAAGCAAAAATGTTTTAAATCCCTGCGTCTAACTGCATTAGAGCTTATTAAATCTTAAACTCATGAACTAACCAGCTGGACTATGCAGAGAGATTATATATCAGAGGTAGTCCATGTTTTGGATACAAGTATTAATGAATTTAAAGAAATTCTCATTTCTAAAACTTTTCTGTTCCCACCAAATACAGTTTCTGCTTGTGAAAAATAGATGTGACCAATACGTCCACTCTGTAAGCAATAGATTACACACATATAGAAATAAGCAGCCAGTTTGCAACAATTTCTACCTTCGGTTTGAGGGTAGGTAGTCTTGGTTTCCAGTTCACAGCACATGCTGCGTCCTGTCTCTTCCTCTTGATACGGTGATCTCTCTCTCAAGGTGACATCAGCAACAGATTTAATCATCATATCACTAATATTGGGCAGCTGAAAATCACAAAACCAGTGCATTTCCAGTTCTTCAGGAAGAAAAAAAATAGAAGACAGCAGCTATCAATGACAAGGAAGGTAATGGGCAGAAAAAGAAGTCCAGACACCTTTCCATCTACACAAACTACTAAACAGCACTGCAAAGGAGGCTGGTGCGGTGACAAGAATCCCCGCTAGAGCTGCTGGGGGAAAAAGAGGTGCATGACCAGAGACTGGCGTATAGTAAATTCCGGCTTTGGGTAAGGAAGAAGGAGACAGCAGGTGCCATGAAGAAACATCATCAAGATTGATGATGAGTATCATCATCAGGGTAAGTTCACATGCCCCATCAATATAAAGCTGAAAAAGAGTTGTGGGTTTTTTTTCTGGAGGTCTACTGACCTGTTCCTTACTGATTCAAATTCCTTCTCTCTGTCTGCTAAATTAGGAAGAGGTTATGATCAACCCTGAGTACGGACAGGCTTGTGCCCATATCACCAGAGAAGCAGTGCTAGGAATGACCATGGCCCATACAAAGAAGATATATCTTGGTTACTTCTTGCTCTCTGAGCTAGTTTGTCCTTCTGTTTGATCTGTACCCCAGACCAACACAAAAGGCCAGGAAGAGAGTGCTGTTGTGACATGGCCATACCCTTTTCCTGTATCTTTCAGAAGAACCCACACACGTGTTGTTTGTGGCTGGGGAATGCCACACATCTCCTTTCAGTGCTTCAACCCAAGGCCTCCAGAGCCCTGCGCCATCGTACATGGCCAAGGGGATGAATGGGGATACCATTCCCTCGTGAACCAGTGCAGAATGGGAACCAGCCTTGCTGCAGCTGTGTTCTCATCCAAGCTTTCCTGGCATGTGAACACCACCGGCATTTCTCGTGGTTTCATTTTAGACCTTCTGCAGAGGAGGAAAAGTCACCGACTCCCTGAAAGGAACAACACAGAGCCAAGCTTTTAGTGCAAATTCACAGTGCTGTGTAAAGTCACTATATAATACTCTGTTATTCCGCATCCATGAGTCTGGCAAGAGCTGCCAAAATGTGAAGTGTGAAATAGGATTTTGCTTCTATTTCATATGAGACATGGCTAAATAAGCAGAAAAAAGGGCTGAGCACATATGGATGTGACATCTGGGTGGTCAAAGAGAAGCTGTCTGTAAACCGGACCTCCTTCAGGCGCAGCTGCCTGAGGACAAGGCTAAGCCTTAGCACTCTTCAGTTGTTTCAAATAGTAAGGCGCAGCGTAATAAGATTTTGGACTTGCCTACCCCATGAGGAGTATTGACAAATTCATGTGGTCACTATCACACCCAAAGTACATTTTATTATGTTTAAGCATAAGGCTGATGAACCCCTTCATTATTATTCCCTCCATTTATAAAGAAATCATTTCAGTCCAGCTAAATGTGTGGATATTTGGCCACTGTCTCTGCTTCCTTTCTGATGCAGAAATTTCTGGCGTTGCTCCCAAAACTTCAGCAGAGCCATCAGAACAGCAGTAGGGGACAATTTGGCAGAGTGAGACCATGTGGCCAGGAGTCTGGAGACCTGGGGTCTGGTCTGGGCTTTATCACAGATATCCTGCGGACATGGGATAAATCACTTAATCTCTCACTCCCTTACTTTCCTCTTTTGTAGAAGAAGGATGATAATAATCACCCACTTAGCAGGGGAATTGTGAGACTAAGGTAATTAACGTTTCTAAAGCCTGTCAATGTCCATAAGTGTAACCACTAAATAGACAAAATGTATTATGAGTATTATTTATTTTACTATGTGAATATTGCCAAAGCCTGTAAATTTCCCTCAGAGTTTGTAGATGAATTAGCTGTTCTCCTATACACTCAAGTGAGAAAGAAACTATCGCCAAAGAAACTATCGCATCGTGCTTGAAGGAAGTAACTAATGAATGAACAGTTCACACTGGAAAGGTAGAATTTGGACTTGAAATCCAGCCATCTAATGTTCACAGGGCACTGCCCATGAACAAGCTGGTGGTGTAGGAACCAATGATTATTTTGGAAGAATCCATGATCTACCGATGTGCAGTTTACTAACTGGAAAAATAAATACTAGACTTTACTAACTAATCATAGGTCTTGATGGATTTCCCAAGTTCTGATAGCAACTTACGGCTGAAGTACTTCGGTCAAAGTCTAAATATTTATCTGCTATGCTATTATTGTCTTCATGAATCCATCCTTTTAAAATAAAGTACAAGCATGATTTAGCATGAAGTTTAAAACCCAGTGTATTTTTTGTCTTCATCAAAATTAATAATTTTAATTTCTCATTGTTTCATTGTCATGTCAGGATTTTATGGTTAAATTATGTTGATAACATTTTGAATTTAATATGTTTCCAAAGTTTTTTTGATAGAACCATTTAACAGAATGGAAATTTAAATACCTGCTGCCACAAATATTTTGTGAGATGCTAATTTCTGATAGGACTAGTGGCATGAACAAGTGTATTTAGATTACTCACATGTGCAAAACACTCAGAACTTTATAGATCAGCTAATGTACCTGGACACCATAAAGCAGAAAGCATTAACATCTGCAAAACACTCATATGAATATTAGAAGTTCCCAGTATTTCACAGACAACGTTTCCTGCTTTACAATATCCAGGTACATCAATCTACTTATTATACAACCATAAAGCAAGGGATTTGGAATGTAAACATTCAGAAATAGATAAAGAGAACCTGTTCCAAATTCAAGAGGATGCTGGAGATCCTCTTCCCAGGGAGAAGATGCAGAAGAGCAATTGCACAACCTAGCTCACAGGTCTTTCATACTGTTTCAAGCCTGTGTGTAATATGTTGCAACCCGTTTTTAACTTCTCTTTCAGAGCTTTGTCTGTTCTGCTTTTCCATTTTAAAATTTCTCTGAAACATATTTGTCTGTATGATTGCCCTTAAAGACCATAAGAACTACAAGGCAAAACTGACCCCCTACCCTGTGCACCCCCTCATCTTACCCAGGGTCAAAACTGTGCTCCAACGTGTTTAATTTAAATATAAAATCAAAGAGTTGTTCATCATAGTATAAGTAAGAGTAGACCAGATTTAACCATAATTACCAAACAGGCTAAGTCACATTGATATTACTACCCTGGACGCAAATACAAAGGATTTATAATCAAGAAGAAATTTTGCAAGAAAGAAACACAAAAGTTTTAAAGCAGCACAGAAAACCAAGCCAATAAGAGAATGGGTCATGAATATGGAAGTCCCTATTTCATTTATTTAACATTAGATTTTAATAACCTTGCAGAGACAATACTCTAAAGTACATGATTCAAGTATTCTTATATTCTTTACAGTATTGACTATCATGGGTCCAACTTAATGTCTGACTGGAAATGCAAAATACATTCAGACAGTCCTTACTTCCATGGAATGAAATAGATGGGCTCTTTCCCTTCCCCTCTTCCCCATCCAACTTCCACTACCTGAGCTTAGCGTGGAACTCTGTGCTTGCAATGAGAGAAAAGTGGAAAATGTCTCTTTGTCTTCCAAGGTACCAATCTAGCAAGGTGCAAACCTCCTGTGTGTGATATTTAGTATCCCTTACCCTAAATGAACGGATGAATAAATGCAATGCTATCAGTGCAAAGTCAAGCAGAAGGTCAAAAGGGATGCCCCTTGCATCCTTAAAATGAAGTACAGATGGAACACAAGTGATGGATAGTGTTACACGTACAGTCAGGTAAACAAATCGTATTCTATAAGAAACTTGTTTTCAGTTAGCATGACGTCAAGAAATAATAATGAGGAATTACATTGTAAATTACCTTAAGCTAATTTAAGATAAGACTTCTCACTTCATCCAAACTTCTGTATGTTGTATTGCATATGTTGCCATTGCTATCTCGGCAGGACACAGAGACCTACATAGCTTCTGCAGTGTGGAGAAATTAATCGCAATCCCTGGTCTGATAGTTTATCATCCAGATTTACATATGCTTCAATCAATAAATCAGGCAAGCAAAACCCATTAACCTTACGTGATCAGAGTCTGATCTAACAGGTGTTAAACATAATGGGAAGTCTGTACTTGATAATTTGATTGCCTTTTTGTTGGCCATGCTAATGTTGGCCATAATAAGTTTAATGTATGGATACTGCTGTATTTGTTTTGCAAGCATTTTCCCACCTTCCACTGATCACATAGGCGTAATTTCACCATCACTTGGTGGCAACAGAAAGAATAAATTCTTCCTCAAGGACTCAGAACCAAAGAGATTTTTCAGTGGAAACTTCTCTCGAATTCTTTTTGCAGAGCCTCTGCGTTAAATGAGAGAGCAATGAAAGATCTGCGCTCGCTGCTCTCTGAGTATTTGGGAGTGGAATTATCCTGTACAAAGAGAGAGTGCCTGCAGCTGTCGGAGCAGAGCTCAGAGAAATATGCCAACATTTTCACAGTGCAAGAGCAGATGTGGTTGAAATTGTTGACATGAAGCAAGGGCACAGGGTCAAATGCAGATTTTCCATATCAGTTTTTTCAAATGTCTTTTCCGATTAAGGCAAGGATGGTACTTGGCCAGGGAATACAACAGAAATCTTATGAAAGGCATAATGGTCAGGGAACAGAAGTTAGTGTAACATATTCCAGCTTGTAACAATGCTGCCTCATGTATAATGCTTTGTTTTATTTTTATTTCACTTTTTAAACGTTATGAATATGTAGTACAAGGCCTCCTTTCAGTCTTATGAATGCATGTAAACACCCATTAATGTTAATGGGAAACATGTATGATTTCCAAGGAAAATGTAGACCTTTCCTCCTCCCTCCGCACCCTATTTTCCTAGGCAGAGTTGGAGGGGAAAACCCTATAGGCATCCTTCTTGACCAAGTGGTTCTGATCAGCACTGTTTTTTTACAGAAGAAATTTCATCTCATGTTTCATACTGAAATACGAGAGATGACTGTTGGTCAACAGAGAGATGTACTGGGCTGACTGGGAAGCCAGCGTATTAGCAGTCCTGAACACTGCCAACCGTAAATAGAAGGGGGTAGACACCTAAGGAGGAGGAGACTAGATTAAAAAGTCATATTAAAAAAAAGCAACAGTATCCATTAGGATCTTTTATTCATCCCTTTCCCCTTTTTCGAGTCTCAAAGGTGTACACAACTCACAGATTTTTCAGTACAATGTGAGGGTTTTCTAGAAACCTAGCTTTTTTAATGAAAACTGAGATTCTCTTTTAATCCTAAAGCTGGGAGAGATGCAACTGTAAGCAAAGCATCAAATGTTGTGAGATTCATGATAAAATCTCAGGATTTGGCAAGGCTGCATCCCAGTTTATAGTTAAGGAGAACTCATATTCCAAGCAAGTGTTATTTGCTTGCAGAGTACTGCACTCCTGGGTCCTGGTGCTCCAGCACGCTGCTTGAAGTCAACTGAGCTTCACTAGCGTGATACTGGATCAATGCAGTGGTGAACCAGACCCCAACTTTTATTGACTTTTCAGGCAATCTGCCACTTGGCAGGAGAACTTAGATTTAAAACATAAAAGCCAGTTTTAAAGCATAAGGGATTCACTAGTAACAGCAACTGAAAAGCTGAAATTGAAACCAAAAAGGCACGGTACCACATTACCAATTCCCCGAGCCATCTTGTCCCTTTTACTGCTTTCTTAATCTCTATGCACTGATCATTAATCATTTTTACTTGGACTTACAAATGAAATTAAATATTCCATAATTTAATTTTTTAAATCATTATTTTGTAAGAGTAATAGTTCATGCAACCTTATTTTCTCACAGAGCAGATTGGAGTTGCTTTTTACTTTTTCAGTACTCTAACTTATTTTGAATATTTTCAATATTTTTAACTTCTGGACAAGTGACAAATATTAGAAATATGAGCTGGATTGGGTAGCTTTTGCCAGACAGAATAAATCTCCCGAGAATTTTTTTGCTCCCTGCATGGACGAGCAACCAACAATTATTTGCTGGAGTCTGTATGTGCACAGTTAAGTTTTGTTTTTGACAAATATTCATGTTTGTGACTTGGACATTTTCCTTCTACAGAGATTTTTGTCAGTAAAATTCTGTTGCTTCAGAAAGCAAAATGAAAAGTGCAAAAACATTGTGGAAGCAAACAAAATTAGCATTTTCTATTGCAAATTATGTCTACTGTACTAGAAAAACAGTACCTTTCCCAAAAAGAAGAGAGTTTTTATTATTGGAGGTTTTTTTAATAGTCTCTAAGTGTCTCATTCCAGCCCTATGTTTGTACCATCTTCAGAAGCAGGTGTATCACACGCCGAGCAGATACCATAGTCTACAGTAGACTTTTAGGTATTTTTTGAAAATGTTTCACTTTAAATTCTTCATTCTAAAAGTGGGGTTTCCTTTGTGTGCAGTCAGTTTCAATGAATCCCAGGTTTTCAGTGACTGATAATTGTTGAGGTGTGGTGGCTCACTGTTCAGTAGCCCTGTCAGATGAGTTTGATGCCTTCACTAAATTTTCCAGAGGATAAGCAGAATAAAACAACATGTTGCATTAGTGAGCGCAGTTATTTGCTACTATAATAAAGAGAGCAGGTTTTAAATAGCGATGAAGATGTAGTCGACGGTGGTTAAGACAAACCAGCAAAATAACACGGGGATTCTGAGCTGCTTTACCTTTTAAGAGGTAGAAAGAGAAGTCATAATAATACTGTCGCTAATACTGTCAAATGGATACATTTGTGGTGTTTCACTCTTTTTGCCAACTGTTTGTGATAAGAAGACAAGTGATAAGAAGCCAAGTGAGTGGTTTTCTCTTGGCCTTGTAGTCTCTTATTTTTCATACAAAAAGTGACCTAGTAGTTTAAGAAATAACCACCAGGCAGTACGCGCGTTCCAGATCATTGTTCTGTGTTGAAAAATACCGTGGCTGGAGGATGGGTTCCTCATGGTGAGAGCAATTAGAGAGACAAATGTGGTAATCTAACTTCAGACTTACAAGACACCGAATGCCTGCAAGGAGAAGATAGGGATCAGCGTCTGAACATCCCATCCTAAATTCTCACTGTGACAGCACCCTGAAATAAAACATGGAGACCAAAATATATATATGTTTCAGATGGGGAGACAAGTGACTCAGAGAGAACTGAAGTAAGTCTGTAAGACTTTATAAAAGGAGAAGATATCAGAAGTTACTTGTTTATTAGGAGCTGATTGCTCTCAGCCGAGCACAATGTCTAAATGGGTATTTGTGTAGCTGCAGATGGACAGCTGAAGGCTCAGGCAGAAAACCAGCATTAATAGTGCTGAGTAGAAAAAGCAAAAGAGATGCCCAAGCTTGAAAACTAGTAAGTAAAAATAGCTTAAGAAAATAAATTTGAATTTCAAGGAGCTCCAGTCTGGGCTATGGCAAAGCGCCTGAGATCTGTTTGCTGGTCTGATTGTAAATTTATGTGGGGGCTGGGAGAAGAAAGCAGATCACGTCTATGTGGCATACCTCACCCTATACGCACCAGTCTCATTTTATTCAGCGGAACATTCCTTTCTTCTAGCCTTTGTCTTATCTATTTAGATAGCAAACTCTTCAAAGTCATGACCATTTCTTGTGAAGTCTGTATTTCTGCATTTGCAAGCATGTTGAGGGCCGTAAGAGCTAATATATAATACAAAAATAATAGAAAGTCTCATGAAGTACAAAGGCCTTGAAGAGTATGGAGATATATTTGATGTCTTTTTTGGCTTTTACTAACCTTCCACATTTCTCTGGCTGTATAATAGAAAACTTAAGAAGCCAGTCATGGTGGAAAACAGCAGAAATAACAGCAATTTATCAAAGTGACTTTTTCAGGTAACTCAGGGAAAGTATTCTTTTCACCCTCTACTCTGGGCACACTCTACTCATTTTTCATATAGTTATTCATTATTTGCATCAAACACTGCAAAATAATATGGAAAAGGAAAGGCAGTAGTCTCCAGAATTAAGGAGGGAACTTACCTGTTTTCAGATGGGCACACCAGTTTGGCTGAGAATTTGAGAGACGTGGTATGTGCAGTTTTGTAACTGCTCATTGACTTTCCTAGATATTCTATCTCATTAATAGATCAAGACAATAGTTCTAAATTTAACTGATTGTGAAACAGGAAGAAAGTTGACTGAATACATTGTACGAAAGGGCTATAATCTGCAAAGGCTACAAAAGGGCATTTTCTAGCTGAACATTTGCAGTGCTGTTTTTAAGAACTCTGGCTCTTTAGAATACACAAAGAAGCAGATAACAAAGCCTCAAGGCTAAAAAATTCCCTGTTCCATTACTATATCACTGGCCAACACATGATGAAATTCAATTTGTACCCTAGACAGAGGAAAACAAATCCATCAAGATGGTGATAAAACAACTGCCAAGATACAACAGTTCGTGATATCAATGCTTGTTGTTACACCAAATCCAGAACATCACAGCCTTTCAGTTCCAATTTGTGCCTATTATTCTAAATGATAAAGCCAATGGTAATTGAATGCAGTATTTGTAGTGAAATGATTACCAAGGAAAGTCCAAGAAACAACTTAATTTTTATGGGATTAAACTGTTGACTGAAACATAGAAAGGAAAAAGGAAAAGTAACGGTAAACCCGGCTGAAAGACTTGTTTACATCTCTGTAATTTCCTGTGTTTCATCTGGTTGTGAACTCCAGAGACTGAACTATTCCTTTGGGCTTCAGCATGTTTCTAAGTTTTCTCCCTGTTCCCAAATATCCACATTTAATGGCTAGTGCAAGTTTTCTAAAGTGCTTTTAGATTTAAAAGCACAAATTTCACTGGTTTTCTGTTAAATTTAGCATCCTAATTAAGACACCAAAGGATCCCGATTCCTTCCTGAGTGCCTGTATCCCGCTCATGTGGGTATCTGACATTCAGTGCTGTTGCAGATTTAATCCACTGCTGAGCAATAGATTGTTTCTTCATATATAATTTGTATTCTATATTTTTAATGTTCCCCCAACTCTTTCAGAGATCTAAGTGTCTCCAGTTTGCGGGAAGGCTTGTCTTTCATACGATCCTTCCTCTGGAGCTGGTAAACTATTCCTGTGCTTTTTCACAAAGTATGAGGAAAAGCAGGTGGTACCCTATAGCGAAGGCGAGACTGGCTCAGTCTTTAGATATAAACATCCAAGCATCCAGTCATTGGTGAGCTTTCAAAAAATGAAGGATTAAATTATACATTTTGTGTCACAAAAAAGAATAGATATGTCCTGTGCGCTCAGTCTGCTAGTCTTTCCTTCCCTCCCTTCTTCCTGCCTTCCTTCTTCCCTTCCTTCTTGCCTTCCTGCCTCCTTTCTTGCTCTCTTTCTTTCTGAATCATGAATTCAAACATTATTTTTATCTAATATTTGCTTGGAAACTTACTCAATACATTGAGCTGCTTTGGGAACTGGTTATTGATTAATGAAGGTTTTATGGCTCTGTAGTGAAGATACACATAATCTGGCATTAATGAAAAACATTCAGCATACAGGAAACCTGGCCAGGGGCACTTTTACTTAGCGCTACACTACACTAGTGCTACACTAGTTTCACACTCACTGAATACAGTTAACTACATTTGCCAACTTCTAAACTGCTACAAAGCAGTTTATAAAAGTAGAATGTTCTTTCTGAAAAGAACCAACAACACTCTCTCTTGATTTTGAGTATCTTCAAGCAGTCTGGTGTTTCGGCACAACCAATTTCGGGGTTTGTTGTTACTCTTAAACATCCCTCTTAGTATGCCAGGTGTGAAAGCACATATTCTAACCAGGTTCCTGAGGAGGGGCATGTGGGGGGATGTGTCTTAGCTGACCAAAGACTACTGCCAAATCTTTCTCTCAACTGAGTTCTCCCTCAGGCCCTTCTACCCAAATTTAACAATTAATTTTATTTTCTTTTAACTTGTACAGCTGTTGAACGCTGGGAGATTCCACTGACTCTGTGGGTGCTGAGCAGTTCAGGCCACTTACTTCTAAAAACGTAAAATGAATTTGTGAACCTAAATGTTAAATATCAAGCTTCGAACCTTTTGTCTTCATATGGGGGAAATCACAGACTACTTGTTGTTGTTAATAAAATGCTGGGCAACATTTGCATAAGGTCAAGCCCTTAGTTAAGCCCTGGGCAGGCAGTATGAAGTACAGCATGTGCTTACAACATCGCCTGGAAAGCCATCCCATTACTAACCTCAACCTGGAATTAAAGTCAGCTTGTGAACTCGGTATTAAACAGAGAATGCAGATGCTCTAAATGGAAAGTTTACAGTTTTAGCAGACTGCGCTCAAGATCCTGGAGATTTTTACTTCACCTGTTGACTTAAACATTATAAATCTCCACAGTCCCCACATCCCTTTTCAAAGAAGCATCTGTTTCTCATGGTTCATTGAGGTATTAACCATTTCAGGCACCAGGTGGTTTTTACGATTGGATTTAAGGCCTGACCCTACAGCCCTTGCTTGAAGACTGTTATACTGTGCAAAGTATCTTTAATAACAATGGGAGGGAGGGGAGGGAAATGGCTTGTTTATTGTCCATCCATGACTTTCATATCATATGTAATCGATTACACAAAACCTGTGGCTTGTTTGCTTACCCCCAATCGGCTTCGCACATTCAGCTTGAGATGTGAAGGTCTAGCCGAGTTTTTCCCTGCCATGAAAAACTGTGGCAGCTGAAAGACTGAGGTACACCTGCAGAGCCCAGTGGATGACGTTGGGTTGCCCACTGGCAGCGAGGACACCAGTCCCGCCTGTGACACTCGGGGTAGCTGCAGTGAGTTACGGTACCGACTGCACGAACAGCTGCTCCGCAGGAGGTGAACAGGGATACGAGAGGTCTGCAGCGTGCTGTCTGCTCCTCTGCCTGCTGGCAGCTGGCTCTAGGTGTGCTCTTAACTTATGGTTTCTTACCTACCCTAAAACTCTTCCACTCCTTGTCTGCTGCAGGGCAGAGCTTGCCCAGCTTGCGCAGTTGCCTCTAGCCTGCCCTACGTCACTCGGTGTTTCAGCCTTCCCAAGGGGGTATGACTTTGTAAAGCCCTCAAAACACACTTGCCCTTTCTCTCTGGGTGAGGAGCAGAGAATGGATCTTGCAGGATAGATCCTGGTCATAATACGTGATGCACCATCATAAGGCGTTCAGATATACAGTGTCAAGGGAATGTGTAATGCCCATAGATGCTTGAAGAATATTAAGTTTAGCTTATGCATTTTAAGTCATTCTCTTTGTCTTCTAAAGGTTCATTAGTTTTGAATGGAAATGGTGGAGTCATATTTTCCATGGGTATCCTTTGAGATTTGTGGAGTTTTTTTTCTTTAGGGCTCAGATATCCACTTCTAATTCCTTTCTGGAGGCTCAGCAGGGACTGCAGGTTTTTATCAACATAGATTATCTTCCTAAAAAGAGGCAGGGCCTTGGTGAGACAAGCAGGGGAAGCCTGCCTCTGTAATGATTGTGCTCTGGATAATAAAGAGGAATTATATCCCAAATGATAGCTATCAGCCTGACAATATTCAAACCCACTGGAAATGAATGGACAAATTAGAACAAAACCATTATTTTCCTTTTCAGTTTCTTAGTAACTTTAAAAATATTTCTTCAGTTATTTATCTAAAGGCTTTTCATGGCACATGATACAAGAGTTCAGTGAGAGTCCAATTTTCCACCGACAGCATTTGCTGTTTCTCTGTAAAACTGAAGAGCTGAATAATATTTTTCTCATGTCAATAAGCATGCCCCAAGCATTGGCAGCCAAGAGGTTAATCCTTAACTTAGCCGTGCTCGGTGCTCAAAGCAGGTGAAACACACTGGGATAATGAGGCAAGAAACTTGTGGAAGGCAAGAGTTTAAATCAAGGAGATGTGAGAAGGCAACACAGGGTAGATGGGAAGAGGCCTGGGCAAGAAGCAGAAGGTTACTCTTCAATCTATGTCTTAGGACTTACTTGACTTATCTTTATGTTCCCTGCCTTATTTTCTTTTTTAATTTGCAGTGCCTCTTTAATTTGGAAAACAGAAAGTGTAAGGTGATTTACAAAAGTTATTGTTGTTGCTTAGAAAGAATGTCAAGAGCTCTGTTGCTCTTATTACAAGAAAACTACTTGAAGTGGCCAACTGCTTTGTCGCGTGAAAGTTTGTTCCACTCAGAAAGGAAAGAGTTGTATTTTCTAGGAAAGAGATTGTATCCTAATGATGTTTAGAGAAAGAAAGGAAACTGGCAAAAAGTAAAATATAGCCTAAGAGTAAATGGCAGGCCTTGTGGTTTTGTTACAGTAGTTCCTTGTTAAACTAAGTTCTTCCAGAAAATTATGTTTTGTTGGGGATTGTGAAATGTCTAACTTAATGAGAAACAAGCACGCTGCCAGGGGCCCTACATAGACACTAACCAACGAACAATGTCTTCTACCAACACCATCAACAGGAAATCAAATGCAGGCAGTTTTAGGAGGGCAAGGGAGAGCCTCTTGAAAACCAAAAAGTATAATGGAGCGGTGGGGGAAAACTATAGGCAGTATAATTGTTTATATTTAGTTTGGTTTGGGTTTGTTTGTTTGTTTGTTTGTTTTTCAATTTTGATTTCTCATACCTGGTTCAGGGGATTAGTTTGGCGAAAAACAATAAGAATTGTTATATAGGTACAGCATTTTCAAAAATTCTGGAGGCAATGTCTGCAAAGAAGCTATCCCATATTAAAATATAAAATTATTTGTTTCTGTGGAGTAACCTAGGCTTCCTACTCGGTTGGGTGAGGACAACAGTTCTGGGTAATGCTGGGCCCCAGTAGCCTGTAGCAGATGGAGGTTAAGCAGATATGCAGTTCATGTGCACTCCAAAGCAGATAATAACTACACAGGAAGGAAAATAGCAAATAGGAAGGATTGGTCTTATTTTACATATCAGGCACAGAAGTCTAAGCCACTCAGAAGTCTAGAGCAGAATAAACAATCAATAACCATCACCAGAGTTGTTCTCTGATATCTTTACTGCAGGACTCTTTGTCTTTCATTTTTAATTGAAATGATGCATGTTGCACCTTAAAGGAGAATGGGAAAGTATATAATCTGAAAATGCAATTAGAAACTGTGGTTAAATATTCAGTAGCACCCAAGTTTTAAAAAAACTGTGTCAAGACGTTTCCCGCAACCTTGTATCCTTTGTGCATCAGAAGTATGTATAGTAAAGAATCTTGTATGCTAAATAGTTGATACTAAGGGTTACTAAGCCACACTAAGGTTAAGATTCAGACCAAACTGAACTTCAACTGTAGAGACAAAACCAGAAAGTAGTGAGAGAAAATGGTAAGTCAGATCTAGGAAGCAAAAATGGGCAGCTGAAAGATCTTGAATGTCAGAGCCAGAAAAAACAGAACTAAACATTGGAAAGAAGTAAAAACTATGAAAAGGAAGGCAATGTGGCATGAGTACGTATGCAGTAGGTAGAATAAAAGAAGAGAAAGAGCTTGGATTCCAAAAATGTTCATGTTAAAAAGTAGCTGACAATGTCATGCATCTAGAATATAGTTATAGCTGTCGAACATAGAATATAGGTGTAGGTATAACCAAACTGAGCTGTGACTAAAGATGCCAGCTGATTTTTCTTACCACCAGCTGTATAAAACCTGTTCATGAGGTGATATATTGTCCTTGCCAGCACATGTGTGAACATCTGCATGTACATTTAAAAACTTCATTGGCATGAATTTGCCTCTGTCACAGGAATGGGAACTTCAGTGATTTCTTCATCCACAAAAATTCAATAGAGGAAAACCTTTACCAGTGTGCTACCAATGGTATTTTGAATATAACAGTAATGTAATAAACAGAAGGGTATAAAACCACAATATAAATAGAAAACATATTCTATATTAACGTATATATATACAACATATAGTAACTCTCTATATATTAGTACTTATGAAATGTAATATTTAATAAGGATAATGATATTTTGAACATAACAAAAGGTTAGGACACAAAATAGCAAACCCCTTGATTTTGTGTATTACTAGATGCTAATTTATTTATGTGCCAATGGTGACAGCAACTACAAATCAAACTCTCACTTTTTTGATGTGTGACAGACCTTGAGTTGGACTGCAAGTAGAAACATGTTTCCTATATATTAGGAAAATGCCATTGTATGTTATGGTCTCCGTCACTAGCTACGTGATCCCAGGCATGAACTGTAAAATTACGGCTACCTTAGGCATTCAGGCTAAACTTGCAAAGGGGTCACTACCCAGCTGCACAATCCCAGCTAGAATTTGTGGGAGTGCAGGAGAAATGCTCAGCCTCTAACCCTGTACCTTGAAACGATAAAATGGGCTCACGGTGCGTAGCAGATATTCATAGCTCAATTAAAAGACTATGTGGGAAAAGCGTGTTTCCTCATGGACTTTCTAATGTTATTGGCCACTGGGATATGCCAGATGCTCTTTCCTCTCAGATTCGAGCACTATGATTATGAGTGGTTGTAAAAGATGCACTGGGAGAGCAGCACAAGTTCAAATGGTGGTCTCAAGAGACCTGTCCCAGGAGAAGAGCGCTGTTTCAGGCAATATAGTACAATACTCTTACTGATGCATTCTAGCATTAGTAGAAATGCTATGTAAAGGCTGACAAACCATATCAATTTTATAGGTTTAGGAGGTGTGGAGACTTCAACAAAGCATCCAAATATTCCTTGGGCTTATCAAAACTCTTTTTCTAGCTCTTTGATGTTTATTATATACACATGCTCATGATTTATAGCATTCAAACAAGAAAATCTTTCTAAGATCCTTAGTAAAAATGGTTTTAAGAGTTCCTTCATTACATCTACTGTATATTTGTCAAAAAAAAAAAAAAGAACATGTTTTGGTTTTATTGCTATTCATGCTCACTGTGGCTTTCTGGGACTATAGAATTGCAATATAGAGGCATTGCTAGAAAAGGACAAAGGACCCTTGTGCAGAATCTGCCTTTATTTCGCTCAGTTTAACTTTGGTAGTGTTCCAAATCAATACCTTACTTTCCTTAGCATCAAAATTCATTGATTTACAGAAATTGCAAACACAATCTCTTTCAATGCTTTCTTAAATCTGCAATCATGACTAGGAAATAATGAGGCAGTCAGTTGTGGGTGCTTGTTTCAGACAATCTTTCTGACTACCATCATAGATCCAGGTTATTATACCTCCTTAAATGGCTCAGGCTCAACCTCTATAAAATGTACAAAACTTTTCAACTCTTGTTGAATAAGATGTGTGTTTGTTAAGTGCTTGATGATTTTCTATACTTCTTGGGAACCCTGACAATTTTAATGAGCTACGAAGTGGTGAAGATTTGCGTGTTGCCCAAAGCCAAGCTGTTTAATTTAGGGTTTTCCTATAGCATATGCACAGATTTGAAATATGTTCTGGGTTATTTGTTGGTGGTGGTTTTTTGGGTTGGTATTTTTTTTCCACTTCTGGCTCCACTCCTTTTAAAGTTTAGTGCTAAAGTTTCCCCAGGCAGCATTTTCCAAAACAGCTCAATTTGTTGGTGTCATAGGCTTGCTCAGCACACACAAGACACATTATTCCCTATTTATTTTGAGTTCCAGTATAAACACATTTGCAGCATTAAGACCAGCTCCCTTCTGCATGCCTGTGATTTCTGCTTCGTGGGTGCCAAGCTGCTTCTGTAAACCTAAGGGTGTAGCCAGAATCCACTTTGGGTGGCTTTAGAAACCCAGTCTCTCTTTCACCTCTTATGCCTAGCAATATTAGGTAATGAAAGTCATGTTTGTAGCAGAAGATTCTGTGTATTCTTGTATACTTTCACTTCATCTGAAACAGGGAAAAGAAAAATGGGCCTGGATTCATTTACAAAGGGATGCCATGCCATGCAAATGGCATGGGAGGTCGTTAATTCTGCTTTAACCCTGGGACACTCCAAATGTGCGTGTATGTGTGCGTCAGCAGGCATTTTTCTTTAGCACACGCGCTCCACCCTCCCTACCAGCTTGTTATAGGTCCAGCAGCAAATATTATTCAACAGCTATGCAAGCCACATTGTGTGTGTGTTACTGTTAGGAGCAGTCATGTATCCGGGCAGCGTACAGGTAAAAAGAAGCTACTGCGGATACCGCAAGTGCAGGCGTTCTGCCTGCTGCCTTCTTGTATGTGTCCAACTCGCTTCTCCATGCCTGGCCGTACCACCGCCAAAGCAGGCCAAGTTCATTGCTGGTCTAACCACACATAGCTCACTGATATTGCACACCAGTTTACAAGGGAAGCCGGCAACTCTTCAAAGTTGAGATTTTTTTTGGGGGGGTTGTGTATTGGAGGGGAAAAAGGTAGAGAGGATTGCTCATGTGATGCAGTGTCCATTGATGTAGAGGTCGGATGTTTGGTCATTCAAAATGTTTACCATCAGCACTGCATAATGTAGCCCTATGACTATTAAGACACGCAGTAGAAGAGAAAAAAAAAAAAAAAAAGTTTTTTCTAAGATGATGAAATTGCTCAGTTCTCTATTTGACTTTGCAGGACACTACCGGGTGCTTACAGGTTTCCTTCTTTCTTATCTTTTCTAAGATAGAGGTCCAAGGAGGCACACAGGCTTTGGAATATTTCACCAGGTATTTTCTACACTTAGGTAGTACAGTAATAGTGGATTAGAAAGACAGTGAATATGTGTTAGGGCCAGAGTTTCAGCTGGCATGAAGAGGTATATTTCCATTGAAGTCAAGGATCTGGCCTTATACTATCTAAGCACTTGAAATCTTCAAGACTTGGCTGCAGACCTTGTGAGAACAAGCTTTGTTGCAAGACTTTCAGCATTGAATGCTTGCACTTGGACCACAAAAATATCCTTTCATACAGTATTTTGGCACTTCACCTTCTGGTTTGGGCCAGAATCGAGATGTACATGAACATGGAAAATAAATTTTAAAGCAATGGAAATGTTCAAATGGAAACTTCAGATGGGTCTCTGCTAATGTTTAGTTTGAGGGAAAACTTCTGATCATAGTTATTTTTATGTGTACCATTTCATTCATCCGTCATTCAGTAGTGGTCATTTTGAAATGCACTGAGTTTGAATCTCCCAGGAGGGGAAAGATAATCTTGCGGTTAATGCACAGAACTAGGAGTCAGGAGTTCTGGCTTCTCAGACATCTAGAGTGATTTTAGGCAGTTCACTTAAGCCCTGATTCAGCAAAGTATGTAAGCATGTGAGTAACTTTAAGTACATGAGTGGCCTTATTAAATCCAGTAGTGCATTTAACAGCACTATACGGCCATGGAGTGTTGTAAACAATTTTTGTTAATGATGAATAAACAACTGTTATTCCTCACGCTGTGTGCTGAAGCTTTGAAAAACAACAACAGAATGCACAGGGCAACCGAGCAGTTCCCAGCACAGAGAGGAATATTGATAAGCATGCAACACTGGACAGGCTTTGAAAAGAGCCCTAGCCCTTTCCTTGTTTTTGCCTGGACAAAAACCTCCTGTGTAAGGTCTTCAGGCATCCTTCTGAGTTTCTCGGGGGCTTTTTTTTGATTTTCTGATGGAGTAGCTAAATAGCTACCTAAAAGCACAAGACCTGAAGTCTATTCAGATGGAAAATGCCTACAAAAGAGTTGTAGGGAATGGCTCTAAAGAGGTGAAAGAGCTAAGGAAACAGTTCCTTCTGTGAGGAAGAACATTTGTGTCAGGGGACTCTTGGATAGGGTCTGGAGTTTCATAAACACCAGTGCTGATTGTCAGGACTTCCTTCTCAAAATACTGAAAATAGTTTTATGTAGAAATGCATAATAAAGCACAGGGAGTGAGGGGGTGCATTATCCATCACTCTGCTTTATTACTCTGCTCAGGAACTGCAATGGCTAGTGTGAAATATGTTGTTTCTCCCAGCAGAATCTCTATAAATGGGAAAATCAAAACTTATTCTACCGCCAAATAAACATACTAAAGGTTAAATAATGTTGTGCTAGCTAGTGCTATGTGCACGCAGCCCACACTAAGAACTGCTGAATGGAGAGTGCCCCCTGAGACTCTCTAGTTATGCTTGGGTGGGGGCTAATTTGAAATGCCTCTTTAAAATGGTGTTGCATCCTTGCTTCCTACTGTGAAACAGACTGCAAGCTACGACTGAACCAACTTCACATCCCTCAGAGCACTAGGAGAAAGGGTCTTTCGCTCCTGTGCATGTTAGCGTTGCCGAGATAGTGGGCGCTTAACGTGGGTCTGCAATAGGGAGAGATCCTTTCTTCTCCTTTTCATAGCTCCAAAAGAGTAAAACTACTTTGTCTTTTGCAAGTACTTAGAGATCCTGGCTGCAGTCCTGTGCAGGAAAAAGGGCTATAAAGACAAACCTTCTTGCTTTTCCTACCAGGCTACCTGTATTGCAGAGGAATCTATTTTACTTGGGTCCTCTATTCCTCCTGTACTTTTTGCTTTGGTCCCACTGCCTCATGTCCTAGCTGAACTTACCTAGTTAGGTATTTAATGGAGAGTTTGTTTCCTGCCATTGGGAACCTGACAGCAATCCTGCACATCTCCAGTTCATTGCTGGTTTCTGAGATGGTGCAACTTTGTCTACAGGAAAAATAACCAGAGCTAAATGTTTTTCTTTGGATTCAGACTAGTGCGCAGTTCTCCATTTCACAACAGATTTTCTACATAAGCCAGCACATCTCATTTAAATGACTGAAAATTAGTGTAGGTAGCTCAAGAGCATCATCACCAAAATACCTATGTTTACACAAGTTACGTTCCTTAAGCACATGAAGCTTTATCTCTGCAAAGCCTTGCTGGCTAAAGTGGACTTCTCAGTACCTCTTTCTCTCTCCTAAGCATTGCTGGGCTTCATCAGGTAGGTGTCTTGACACCAAGGTGGTAGGATGTACTTGTGGAAATTTTTCATTACCCAGGAGAATGACTCTCACCAGGTCTTATGCTAAGCTTAACTGAGAGGAATGCGAAGTCCAGATCCAGATCCCAACACTGCCTGTGTATTTAATCCCTTGAGAAGGGGCCAGAGCCTAGGATCCTTCCAAAATTTAGATTTCTCACTCTCGCCTAATAAAGATCTCTTAGCAGGCTGCAAATAGGCATGACAATGATCCCCCAGCTCTCTAACAATGGAGGGATTTTGCAAAGAAAAATCACTGAAATAGAGTGGGACATTGAGAAACTACATTAACTGAGGCTTCATGAGTATCTCAAAAGCCTATTCTGGACTTGCAGGAAAATTATTGCTGAATCTACTCTAATCTACCTTCCCTGTTAATGAATGTCAATTAAGAGGATTAGGCTTGTATATTAGCTAGTATGATTATAAAAAAGCCCTGAAAATTCATAATCATTTTTAAATAGCAAAATAATCCTAGAAACTGAATTAATTCGATTTATACTTGTATTCAGTTGCTGAAATATATTTCTTTCTCCATGGCTGAGGCACAAAATCAGCACACAAAAATGTTTCCATGGGGGACTCAGTAGCTTTGTTGGTCCCCAGGATCATCATTCTCAGCATGACCAGTCTGAGGAGGTTCAAGGCTCTAATTTTGATGTTATTTTTGGAAATGGCTTGGGTTTCTGCAGTTTTGGCTTTAAGTGAGATCGGAGTCATGCTTCTCAGCCTCAGCTGCCAAGCTAAACTTTTCCCTTGGTGTGAAAGCACGTGTTTACCCACGTGCAATCTAAGCTACAATGTCTTGCTGTAATTGCATTTGTAAAACTTCTTCCTAAAAATACTGCCTCTTAAGAGCACGATCATTTTTTGTTTGTCTGCATCCAAAAGGGGAAAAGAGTTAAAAAATGCAAGTGGCATGTATTGCACATGAGTTAGTTTATTTTAGAATGAAAATAACCTGCGGCATCAGATGCTATTATTATTGTTAATTCATTGCCTCACAGTATCTGCCTCTGTACGACTTGATGAATATCCACTACCCATTCATTATTGCAAATGCATTTCCAAACACTTCATATAAAGCAGGCTTTAGATAGCTCACCACATTCTTATGAAAAGCAACATTGTGAAGCAATGCCAGGGAACAGGCATTTAAAACAAATCCTCAGCACCCACTCCCCAGCAACACAAAGAGAATAATCAATTGACAAGAATAAGTTGTTTTATACACGTAACCTTGAATTCCTGTGAAACTATGTTTCCTGCACTAGTATGTTAAATTCTGTTGAGTAGTTTGTAAAGGCTGCTCTAATTCTGCATGCCTAAATTTGGTACCTAGGTACTGCATATCTTCTGATAGACTGTAAAATCAAATTGAGCTGGGCGGACTTATAGAAGGGCTACTAGCAGGCAAGTCTGACCTGTTTGAAATCTAAAGCTTCATTAAACTATTTGTGCCAAATAAAAACTAACCTGAGCCCTCCCAAAACTCAAACCACATTTCCATTGTGGTCCAAGAGCAATACAGTGTAATGCCCCTTTATGCTCCCAGTCCTGTCTGCCCTTGAGGACTGACTCCAAGGCAGCTCTAGCTTCTATTTGCAGCTACATAGAAATTCTTTTAATGAAGAGTAAAGGAAAGACTTGCTGAAACAGTGTCTCATCCAGTCACTCCTGGATACTCTCTGGTCACCACTCCACACGCTGCTTTGGCCGCGCTGGCTGCCAAGAGATTTTCCAGTAAACGTTGAAGTTGTTGCCTTTTACAGCACAACCTTTACCTCTCAGTTTGCCCTTCAGCCAGGGACCTACAGCTCTGTTAATGACAGTAGAATCCCAAGAAACCAGAAATTAATCAAAACTGTTATTTGTTATTTCTTTAGCTATTTGCATGCTTTTGTTCAGGCTAGCAGATGACTGCTCAAATAACACATTTAAAAAAAAAAAAAGTTAATCTTCTATTTTTGGCAGAACCAGGAAGAGACTGTCTGGTAAGTCTCACTAGAGAGGTTGTTCACTGAAGATTTCTACCTCCATTTTGTAGATACAAGGGGTATAAATAAACAATGAAGTTTCAAAGTATTCATCTGGCCAAAACACTCTACCAGCTTTGATTTCCCTTCGCTACTAAGGAGCACTGTTAAACTTCTGTGATTTTATTAGCATCTAGTGCAAGTCCATCTGTCGTCATTGCCCACTGTTTTCTCTTGTGGAGCAACATTTACTAGAATTTCTAACAGTTCTTGGGCAGACAAATCCATGCACCAGGGAATTAAATGTGTGTGTTATCGTTTTCTCAGAATGCTGGCACACATTCACAAAAGCAAAAGCGCTGTATGATATCTGTACGAATTAGACCCAAAAATACCTCCTTGCATTTCTTATCCCATTCAAGACTCAAAAGCTATATCTGCAGATATAAGTTTTTCATACGTACATTAGAATTTTCTCTTACCACATGTCACTGTTTCTCTTACCACATGTCACTTTGTTGCTGCATTTGATCACCTAAATCCATATAAAAAAATATGAACAGCCATCCAGGGGCAAGTCAAAGGCTTCTCTGATTTACTAGCCTGTCTTTGACAGTGGTGGTAGCAGACATAAATGACAACGTTTTTCTCTTACGTAGCTTCTCACCTTCTAGTAGCATGTGGCTTAGGGAACCACCTGGGTTGGAGACTGTATTGCTCTTGATAGCACTAGACCCATCTCTAATGAGTTACTCTGTCACTCAGAGAATCCCTTTAAACTTTTGGTCTTTGTCATGTTAGGTGGCGATGAGTTCCAAACTTTAATTATATGCTATGCAAAACCATAACCTGCTTTCTGTATGAACTAAACGTATCCCCTTAATGGTGATACTTCACCAAGTATAGCGTTTTGACTTTACCTGGACTCATTTTCACCTGCTGAGTCTAACTGGCATCAAGAGATCAGGAAGACATGTTGCATCTTTGGAAGAAATGCAATAAAAAAACCCGTAACCTTCTCACCTTGTTTTAAGGGCACATTCATATTTGCTTATCCAACCAGGTCTATTAGTGCTTGTGCTTTTCATACATCAGGAAATGTTCGTAAGAGCTGTCAGGAAAGAAGTATGTGGAATTCAGTTATTCATGAAAAATAATGATACATTGCCACAGCAAAGGTTAAAAACAGCTTGTGAAAAATCCTTTAGCAGAAACAATCAAAAAGGTTGGTTGGTTGTATAAAGAAAAGGAAAGGAAAAAAAAGCTCCGCTGAGCTCGATTTTTGAGTCATGTGTTTATTCCCAGTATATGATGAAGATAAGTGCAATTTGCAAAGTTTAAGTTTGGATTACGTTTTGAAACACTCTGCATACCAGAAGGATTCAATCTGGAGGTGAAAAGAAGGTGCCTCACTCTGATCACTATGCAAAGTTTTTACAGTAAAATGACAATAATGGGAAATTCACCTGTTTTCATTTTTCATTACAAAACAAAATCTTAGACTGTATATTTCAAGTGCTTGGCTTAAGTTCATAAATCTGTAGAATGAAAAAGGGAAGATTTATGATTTCTCATGGCTTGATATGAAGTAAGCTAACTAAGTGTGCGGTCTTTGCTAAGTTTTACTTTTAGACTTGGGTCTGCTTTACAACATAATTTGTAGGTTGCAAATTGCAATGAATTGAACCTGGTGATAGCCAAAACTGAACCTGTCCTATAAATGGGGACCTCAAAACTGATGCTGTGTTCTGTTTTGTTTGAATTTCCTACCTTACAGCCCAGCAACCCTATGACAGAATTGCTATGATCTGTGAAAGGGATGTGATGACATCCCTCCCCCCAAAAAAGAAAATCAAGCAGAAACTAAGTATATACAGAGAAGAAGCATCACCATTGACTAGGAAGAAAGCTCATTTGGTATCGTTTTGTTCACACATGTTTAAAAGGGATTCATTTAAACTGGAATAGCTTTAGAAAGAAAGGCTTTTGGACTCATTAGAGGGATGAGGGAAGACGAGAATAAATCGTTAGCTTAGGAAAACAAAAGCAGGGGGGGGAGATACTATTGCAGTCTATAGACGTTTTAGAGGGAGTAAAGCGGCTGATTCTATATGGCACTGTTGACAAAGAAGCTAATGGCTTTAAAGCAGGAATGAATAAACATAAGCTGAAAGTGAGAAGAGGTTATTAGCTCTCTGAACAGTGAGGTGCTGATCCAGCCTTCCAGCAAGACTAGTCGGAACAGAAAGAACTTGCTTAGTTTCCTGGGCAGGTTGTATACCGTGGTTGCTTGCGATAGTAAAGGGCTGCATTCACCGACCTACGGTTCTCATAAGGTTTCATGCTCCCGTCTTCAGATACAGTACTTGGGTTTAGTTCACTGAGCTGTTAACCCTGATCCAGATTTTCAGTCCAGATTTTTGGCTAGCGTGGTCTTTACTGAAACCAAAGAAAATATTTGTAAGAAAGAACTGCAGCAACGTCAAATGCTTTGGGTTCTCAGGCACAAACAGAACTCACCAGATAGGGTCATAAGACAAGAAGAACTAATATAAGGCGTATCTTCATCTCCATATAATTTTTGAACAGATGTTTTTCTAATGGATAGCATATTTGGTTTCCTTCAGTTGAGGTTCCTGGTGTATGAAAGAACACTAATACTACACCTGGGCTCACAGAGAAAACAATTTGCAGATGTTTTTCAATACCTGAACTTCAGAGAAAGCAGATAAAATATTTGTGATTGGCCTCCCAATTATATCTTTAATGAGCTGAAAAGAGCACTGAATGTCTGCCTTCCAAACTTCAGGGCGGCTTGGCTGTGGGTCCAGCTTTTGCAGCTTAGCCCAATTTTTAGTATACATTCATATATCTTCTATTTATATTTTCTCATTCCTCTTACTCATCAGTAAATCTCATTTTCAGAGAATTCTCTCGATTTTTAACTAAGTCAACATTATGTTTGCCAGGCACAGTATCATTACTGAAGTAGGAATTTCACCTTGTGCCAGCAGAAGTCATGGGACTTGTGTTTGAAGGCAGCCTGCAAATCATCCTCATTAAAGGAATACCAGCAACTAATTCTGAGGCTCATATCATTAAATGAACAATGAAACCATATGAGCATTATTTTGCCTTCCGGAAAGGGGAGGAGTGCTTCTGCTCAGTGGGAAGCTGGTAATCCTGCTTCAGGCAGAAGGTAGGACTTTTCTGGAAGTCCCTTCCACACACCATTTCTGTGATTTACTATGATTAAAAATACCCAGTTTATAGTTTAAGTATTTTTAGATTTGGCTTCAACAATTTCTCTGAGAAATCACATTTTCTGTGAAGGAAAGAAGATCTTCTAGGTGGTTTGAAATACAGCCTTAGCTGCAGGTTTGAAAATGTAAATTGTATTGCTTCCTCAGCACAAAGGGGGTGCCTTGCATGGTATCTCGTTCTTCGGGCCTTTCCCTTTCTCTGTAACAAAAATCACTTTTCTTTCAGCGGTATATGGCCAGGGTCTCAGTGGCAGTGGATTGTCACCTTTCAGAGATAAAGTATTTACCCTTTGTGATTGATAAGAGTATCGTGAAACAATAAGGATTTATAACCATTAAATTATTTACATTCTTTTAATTACAAGCTGATTGGAAAGTAGCAAATATATTTACATTTTCTAGAGCAAAATTCTTTACTGAAATTCACATTTTACAGAAAATATTACATCAAAAAATAGGAGTTTCCAAAATTGAAACTGGAAGTAACTAAAGGCTGGGAATAGGCTTGTAACCAAGAAATAGGAGCTTGATAAATGGAAGCGGATAAAACAGGACACAGACAAGTTGAACTGAAATGAATGACAGCCCTTCATTTACAAATTAGATGCTACTAAAAAAGTGAAATATGTTATTTATTTCTATATATGTGTTATTTGTCTTTTGTCATAAGTCAAAATGCACATGCTTAATCTGTAGAGGGAGCTTTCTGAGACAGGAGTGAAACTGAAAAGAGCAACACCAGTGCCATGATGACTTTACAATCTATATAGTTAAATAGTTTATTACATTTTTCAATAAAAGGCTCAGAAAGAGCCCACTAGCTTACAATTTTCTTTGGCAAAAAAGCTCTGATTTAAACACAACGAAAAGACTTGCATGGGTTCAAGAAGGGTGACAAAAGCACTGTTTTTTGCTATCATTGGAACATTATCAAATTATGTGTCCAAAACAAATGAATCTGAATGGAAGTAGTTAAAATACTGAAGTAAACCAGTCCAATTCTTTTAAAGATATTATTGCTAGCAGTATCCTCCCCCACTCGAAATCTGCATTGGGAGATAGGGACCCACTTCAAGTAAATGAGTCACTTTTGCTTCCTAGCCAGAACAATTAAACTTCTTGTATAAAACATGACCTGAAGCCTGCCCTTCACCACATCATCCCTCCTCAAACTCCCAGAGGTCAGCTCTGACATTTAACAGCTCACAAATTCAGTTTCTTAGCTCCTGAGGCCAACATCATGCTTTTAAAACCAAAATTTTGTTACTGAGATTCATATATGGACATGTGTGTGCTTGGATACATGTGAGTATACCATACACGTATGGTATACGTTTTCCTTCCAGTCTACTCAGTTTTATCAATGCCTTTTTATCATTCTGCAGAGATAACATCTTTGTCTCTTGTTTTGCATAGCTTCCATGAATTGTGAAGGTACACACTGTCACACTGAACACTATTTCAGTGCCGGTGCCAAGGTACGAACCTGTCATATGAAACTGCACAAAACGGACAATACAAACAAGCCAAAAAACAGTTAATGCATTTTGCAACTTGGTACTTCTTTATTGCTAGCAGCTGAGTAGTTTTAGGTGGGTTGGGTTTTTTTTTCCCAATTGTTATTGATCTCTTGCCATACTGTGCATACAATTCCCTAAAAACATTAGCTCATTTCTACGCCAGTTTTAAAGATTAGCTCATCTGGGTTATGTACTTTGGTGTGTAGGTGTTGAGTGCTAAATACAACTTAATTTTTCATTTTTAAAAGGCATTCTTAACAATAACAGCTACTTAATTAGTTTGATCTTCTGAGCAATTTATCACACTCTGTGTACTGGGATACAAATAAGACCATCATCTGGCAGGTGCAGTTTGAGGTGTCAGGAGGACAGAATTTGAAGTTATTTATATATATTTCCCCCAGTAATTTCCTCACTTTTCCAGAATGTTTCTTTTTTAGTGGTGGTAGGAGTACAGTAATTTCCTTATTGTAACAGTCGTAACTCAAAGTTCAGTAATTTGCAGCCATAATAAAGACAAATAGAATGTGTCTTTTCCTTACCTGTTCTAGCTCTTCCAAACAAGTTCCCCTGGGCACAGAAGAAAAATGAATCACTTCAGGCACTTGATAAGGCCCAAATAAAATCGAAACCACAGATGAAGAGGTTTTTCCTAAGTTTATTCTTTAAAGTCAGCTTCCTGGTGATATGAAAACTATACAGCCAAGATTCCCCTAATGCAAATCATTTGTGAAATCCATTTCAAGATACTGACAGAAAGTAATAATGATATCTTTTAAAAATCGTACCTAATAACAGGTCTAGGTAACTTTCCAAGTTTTCAAGGACTTTCTGTCTCCATGCTATAAGACTCTTGGGCCATCAATCTGTCAGAATGGGCAGACACATGGAAAAGACCCTCTGAATCTATATCTTTATGGATTTGCTTTTAAGGTGTTAACGAAGACTACCTTAATTTTTATGATTTATGTACTGACAAAGGTCTTTTCTAAGCAAAAAAAAAAAAAAAATAACAAACCCAGCCATAATAATACAGTAAGCTCCATTATGTTCTTGCTAGCCAGCTTTCACAAGCTGGCCACTGAGGTCCTGTAAAATTAAACCAACAGCTCATCACAGAACTTCACAGCGTGCAAGAACTTTGAGATAGAGAAGCCCAATTAGGTCATCCACTCCAGCCCACCCTTCACCTCTGCCAACGATACAAACTTCCATGGTGTTCTCATTTTATGCTAGCCCAAGGAAAATGAATTTCATCTCATATAAAAGAAAGAATGTAGGGTCAAGCATCAAGACAGAGTACAGGCTGTACTTACAATAGCCAACACAATTTTCCCAAACTCCCTTCCTTCAATTAAAAATAAAGGGAAAAAATCGGAAAGAAAAAAAAAAAAGAAAAAAAGAACAAAAAAAGAAATTAAAACCCAAATCATCTGAGCAGCTGAACACTTAAGTAATGGGCTATTTTAGTCTATTTGTGAAAATTGCTGACATCAGCAAATTAAGTTACTTTTGAATGACATGGTCTGCGACCTCGTGTTCCCTTTTTGCAGTTGTAATCATTTTATGGGCTTGAATTCCGTGCTGTTGCTATGCTGTCTGATGGAAAAAAAAAAAATCTAGGAGTTTTTTTTTCAGTCAGCAGATTTATTTATTTATTTTTTATTTATTTTTTATTTTTAGGAAACCCAGACTTCCCTATGCCTCTGGAAAACCGGTTTCTCACAGACAATATCCTATCTCTTTTCATTTTGACAGATCTAATTCTGACTGCTTGCTTTTTAAGTTATTACTTCAGAAATGATTCTGATTTTATCTTGTAACATTCATTTGATCAACACTACTAAAAAGTGAAAAAATTAACATAAGTTATTTTCGGGGGTGTTAGTTGGTTATTTCGATTGGCTGCTTTCTTTTCTTTTTTTTTTTTTTTTTTCCTCCTTCGATCTTTTGAAATCTGAAGAGCCAACTTCCAGAACTGTTGAAATCTCACCACTGCATTAATTGACAGAGATGAAATTCCTCAGCTCCTCAGCAAACAGAATCATTACATCTGAATCTTTGCAACGCTGAGCCCCTTTTTACCCCTTTCTGGGCAAAAATACTGGACGATGCTTCACAGAAGTCTGCAGGCGATATTTGGCTCTCTGAAAAAAAATAGATCCTTTTTATGAGTAGTTTTTTCAAGAGAGAACACGAGCGTGGGGTGAGATACAGTGATGCTTCAAGGGAGAAAGCGTGGCTGGAGGCTGCATGGTGCTGTGATTGCAGGAGGCAAGCAGTGGGGAACCCCCCAGGCTGGCTCTCCCTTCTGTCTGTCTAATCCCACAGCCAAAGCCGGACCTACAGGGTAGGGCAATAGAAATACCAGGTGGCTGAGATGAGGGCGGGCCAAATTAATGCAAACTTTTATCCTTGGCATGAAAAAATGTTTCTAAGACCTCCAGAGCTCTTGCCATTTGCAACAACGACGCCGACTAAAATGCTTACGGCAACAACAACCCTCCTCTTTTGTGTTTTGCTTTAGAAGTAACGTATATTAATTGGCATTTGAGCCGACTTTTCCAAGAGCTCACGTTGTGTTAAATGAATATACACACACACTCTATTTCAAGATACACAGTAAAAATAATGCTCTAAAAATAATGTGTTTCATATGTGTGTGTGTATGTTACAAATTAGCTGTTATTTTAAATACTTCACTATAAAAAGCCCCCCACAACATCAGAGGGGAGTCCGGTCCTAAATGGTATTATACTCTAGGGATGTATTTAAATAATTGCTCAAGTTCCAGTTTTTATTCTGATGTAATTAAAGTATGTTTTACATGCTAATCAAAATGAAATAAAAAAATATTAAGTGTTAATTTACATTTAATTCATTTTGGTAAAATAATATTGCCTTTCCATGGTTGACTGTATAATACACAAAATGAACCAAAAAAAAGAACATTCTAATAGAGAAGCTATACAGGAGAATGCTCCCTGTACAGGTCGTACAAAAAAAAAACCCACTCCAAAAACATGCAACTGCTCTCATGCCATAGAAACACTCTGCTCCTTTCCTTTGTGAGCTGAACATGGCTTAACCTCTCACCCATGTAAATTATCACTTCAGAAAAATACCTTCTTCTTTCTCTGAGCCAACATAGTTAAACATGGCATGGGTGTGGGATGAACAGACTCAAGCTATTCATTAGGGAACTGCAGAGTTTTTAAAGTAACAGTGTTGTGTTCTTCCCAGAAGAAAATAGACAGCTGAGCACAACCCAGGAGAGCTATTTTACAGTAGAAAATAAATTGTCAGGTAAATAGAATTTTTCCTCAAAAATTGCCCAGAAAACTCTGGTTTTATTTTAAAACACAGCCAAAGCTGAAATATTGTGGAAAGAACTGCTGCCCTCATCTTTCAGAAATGCCTTGATTGGTTCAGATTCCCTTTCTCCACTTTCTATGGCTCAGCAAGCGTATGGACGTCAAGGCCACGAAATGAGGCAGCCCATGGGACAGACAAGGCAGTTTGTCTGAACTCCAGCTCTGGCAGACGTCTCCGGTCTGCTAAAGTCCATTCAGAACAGAAGCACTGGACTAAGTCAAGACAGAAACACAAGAGCTTTCTGAATCCAAAATATTTCAGGTTTTTTTGTACTATTTCTGAGTTCTGAACAAAAGTCTATATATTTCATCTTTCTTCTGAATGCTTGGCTTTTGCCACCCCTTCATTTTTGAATATTCTATTTGCTTGTTTGCTTTTTCCAGTTCTACTTGTAATGAATTTTATGGTACTCTTTACAAACACTAAAATGAACACAAGCAAAACCCTGTATGCATCTTTGACTCCAACATCCAGACTAATCTGGAAGTTGCTGCCTTGTGTCACTACACAATGTCTTTTCCTCTTGGTCTAGGATAGAAGTGGTGATTAGTAGGCTAAAGTAGTAATTAGTAATTGAGTAGTAGCAGTTACTATCAAATTAATAAAATATAAATGGAGAATAGATTTCACCCGAAACTCTCTGTGTGAAAAATTTGTACCCTATAGCAGGCGGTGGACGTGATTTCCTTTATTATTTGAGGTTTCATAACAAGATACTTCACTAAATTTTTTCTCTTCCATTGGTCTGGATCCATACAGTTCTTAGACAAACCTGCAGCAAGAAAATGAATTGTATCACTTTACATTATGAACTGAATTATGACTGAATTACATTATGGCTGAATTATATTATGACTGAATTATATCACTTTATATTATGTCAGCTACAACTTGACAGAAGACAGATTGCCAGCTAACATAAGATAAATAACACCCAACAACTGTCTGCAATTTTTGTATGTTACTTGAATTTGCAAGGCATCTTTGAAATGTCGCCTTTAGGCATCACGCATGCTGATGCTGTGTTTTATGGCCCCATTTTCTTCTAAGGCCTGAATGTTCAGGCTGGAAGTTAAGAGGTCTGTCAAGCCCCACTGTGAAAACCCTTCCACGGATGAGTAACCAGTGGCTCTCTACAAGCATAAAGCTACTTGGGTATGGGGAGAAAGGACTGAGATTATTGCCAAAGGAAGCGTTTTGCTCGTGCAACATGGGGAAGGACCATCTATGGCAGTGGACTGGAAACACAGGATATCTTTCTGAAGGGTCTGTTCAGACAACAGGCTTCTTGAGAAGCCTTATTTAGTTTTCAGAGCCTACTTAGGACACCAGGGACCTTTCCTTGTTTAATGCCTATAGATCCTTTGACAGTACCATCGGTCAAAAATAATACCCAATAGCATCTACACGATTACTCCTTGACTGCTTGATTTCCACTGGCCACAGAAGAGCTAGTTAGAATCACAATTGCTTTATACACAGTACAAAACACAGTCTAACCAAGGACAGGCATCGCCCCCAAGATAACATGGAAAGGCATTTTAAAACCGGACAGAAACATTCATACTTTGCCTACAATACTTTGTAATGCTAAACAGGGTAGAAGAACTATCTGGAGTACAGAAAGCCATCACAACAGTAAAAGGCTTGCACTGGGCTAATGAAATCTAGGTGAAAATAAGGCTATGCCACTTTTGGGACCACGACTAACACCTCTGCACTGCACTGCTTGGTGCTATGTAGTGCCTTCTGCTAACTGCCAGGTACCTATTTCCTTACAGAGCCACAAGGAATAAAGTATGGGACATGTTTTGTTTATGAACGATGGTGAAAACACATCTTTGGCAGACACCCTCCTGTGACATATTACATGCAACTTTAAAAAACAGAGGGGAAAAAGAGAGAGAGAGGAAGGAAAATGTACCCATTTTATCCCCCTCCATTCTCCTAAGATTAGCCGTTACCATATGGGATCTTGTTTTGCAGGGCTTTGGATCAGAATCAAGGGTTTTGTTTCTTCAGTTTTAAGAACTTTTCATCACTTTTTCCTTCTAGCCTGAAAATGCAACCTTAAATACTTTACCGGGAAAGCTTCAGTGTTTGAAAAATAATTTTACTCTGTGCCAGCATCTGCATTTGAAATCAGCGTCAATCCTGATTCAGTTCTGACTCCCACAAAGGAATATTCATTTTCACCGGGAATTGTCTTTGCTTACATATATACACCTATTGCACAGGGCTGAAGAAAGAGCGGGGAATTCTCTGTTACTTGAGAGCATCCCTTCTGTTGTTTGTTCTTACTTCTCTGATTCCCTCCATCCCCTGTAAGGCACATCATAGACAGAAAAATGTGCGCTACCAGAAGATTCCTTTGGCCCACAGTTAGGGTGGAAATCAGAGTTTTGGATTACTGAGCAATGAATACAGAATGTGAACTAATTAGTAGGGATGGGGAGAGGTATCTCTGGTAAACGACTGTTAATGTGATTATTGTGTAACAGGCAAGCATGTGCAGGACCACAGTGTGTGGGAGGCTGGAACATGGGATTTGCTCTGTTAGGTCAGGACAGCTTTGCACTGAGCTGAGTATTCTCCTGCCAGCCATCTTCAACGTGTGTTGCATCTGGATAACGCAAAAAAACCACAACAATGAACCCACCCTATTGTGCAGTTCTGAAGAAGGGAGTGCACTGAAGGTGAAACTCCCTCCTGATCTCTGAGTGAAGAATGCAGTTTAACTTCACTTCTTCTCTACCACCAAGTGTGGTTATAAAACCACCCAGTCCAAATCCTGTCTTTACCTGAGATCTTCTTTACACCCCACTGTTTCTGCTTCTCCCGTGGGCATTCAGTATAAAGATGTTTTTATCTGGCACAAATTCTGCATTTTAAAACTGCTTATATCTCCCAAAACTGGTGTGCAGGATTAGGTTTCTGATTCATGAGCTGTGCTGGATTTGGATGTGACCACTGAAGATGACACTGCCCACAGCTGTCCAGTGTACCCACGAGCTGGGAATTACCAAAACCATCTCGGAGAGCAGGACCTAGAACTAGCAGTGTCTGCTCTTCATTAGTCACAGTTCCTGGTCATTACACTAACAAAATCTACCATTCAAACTATTTGTATTAATTTCTTGGCTGGCAGTAGAGGAATGGACGCATTGCCCATCCTGCTGTCCCTGCTGTGGTTTCAGTATCCTGCAACAGAGTGAAGATGAGTGTGGTCCCAGTTTCGCACAGCCACAACCAGCTTGGCTTCTGGGTCAATTGTATCACAATTTTACATACTTCTAGGTACAAAGATCTTGCCTGAATCAGCTGCTTTTGGATGAATTTTGCTGTGCTGAGGGTAGCCATTTATTTTAGCTCTTGCCATCTTGTTAACATAATACTGAACTTTCTGTATGGTTTGTATAGCTATATGTACATGTGTATACTTTCATGCTTTAGTGAAAAAAAAAATAGTACTGATGCTCAAATTTTAACCTCTGGGGCTTTTGAAATCTATGTAATTGATTATTTGGTGTCCAGAAATATTCCTTTTCTGTAGAAGGTGATTTATAACCTTAGCTTTAACACAAATCTTGGATACAGTTCATGCTTCCAGTTGAGTGGCTGATACTCTTTAAACAAAAGACTGAAATGATGACAGCTACTGTATAATGGACTTCTGTGATGAATTTCCAGATGATTGATCATTCATCCAAAAACTTTTGAACTTCTGATATTTTCAAACATTTTCATGATGAAACTGTAAGTTAGCCTGAATATCTGTGAACAGCAGATGGCATGAGCTTAAGAACAACAAACAGTGAAATATACCCTGAAATAATTTTGCAAAAGTACTTGCATGTTATTTTTATCAATTGATCAAATCTAATTTTCTGTCAGAGGTGAAAAATTAGGTGTCACCGAACTGACTTCTGCATGGGCCTAAACTCAGCCTACCGAGTCAACAGAGGTTTTTTTCCCTTGCCTTCAATGGGGTTTGAATCAGACCTTAAAAGGAAAACCCTTCTGATTTCTATAGGACTTTCCCCTAAGGACATAGTTGCTCACAAGGGCAAAATCCTGACAAATCCTGAAATGCACTAAACCGCTGCCAGCAATGCAAGACCGAGAGATACAGCACTTTTGTTTATTATTTGTTTTCTGTGACAGCTCAGCCATACTGAAAATTCCAGTCTGTGTGAAATATAATTTTATTTCCAGTTTTAAAAATCGAAGTCTGCATTCTTCACTAAATGGTGGCAGGAGCCACTCCTTGTTACAAAGCCATTTTTTTGTCCCATTTCATTCCACAGCTGCTGTCTTTTTCTTTGGTTTTGTGGGGGGTTTTGTTTGTTTGGTTGGGTTTTTATTTTTAAGTTCAGTACAGACATTCTCATAAGAACAAGTGAACATTAAGTAATAATGGCATGCTGTTGTTCCTGGTCTGGACCTAACAGCCACTATCAATCACAAGAATTGTGTCAGGCTGGAAGAATGCAGGAATAGTGTGTTCAGTGACACTGCAGGAAATAATCTTACCTCAGTTAATAATCTTATATTTCAGTTAATAGGTCACCTGGATAATTGCATCGTATTCTTCCGTCACCCGATGCTTGTTCCCAAGACATAGTGGAATTTTGGTTCTTGCTGTACCACAGGCAAAGCTGCAAGTTCCCTTTGTATTAAGAACCTTTTGCAGAGGTTGAGCAAGGATGTGAAAAATGTACTTGGTATGCAAACATATTCTTCAAAGAAAAAAAAAAAGATCAGGTTTACCAAGTGCTGGAATCTAATCAAGTTGAACTGAAGTAAATGGAAATAACCAAAGTACGGAAACTGTGGACCCTAGCCAGTAGTTCATACCCTTGTGAGTGGTTCCTCTGAGGTCCATGGTCTAATTTATTCTTGGTATAATTCCATGGATAAATCTGCACTCTTGGGACTTCTCTGTGGCATGCAAGTTCCAAGTCTCTATCAATAATGAAAGCTGAATTGCAAATCAAGAAAATACACAGTAAGAACTGGAACAATCTGCTGATGCATATACCTGTTAAGAGATGGAGACTTTCAAAGGTTATCATGTGCCACAACACATAAAATATATTCATTATTAAATGGGTAGATGATGCATGGCCCTTGCAAAAGTTGGGAGTGTTACTGAAAGTGTATTCGTAACTTTTCCATTGCAAAATCAGTAAGTCTCCACTGCATTTTTTTCCCCATCTACTTTATCCCAGTTGCTTGTGTATAAATAAACCTAGGTTCCACACTGGTTTAGTGCCACTGCTACGTTTTTAGCAGGATATGTATTCATCATAAAAAAGGTGATGTTCTATTGTGTTGTGAAATTTCTATTCACAGACTTAAAACAATATTCTTTTTTTCCCTTTTTTCCATAGATTGGTGACTTTAATGGATGCCACAACATTTTCAAAGAAATAATAACAGGTTTTCTTCAGTTTTTTAAGTGCATGACTGGAGAGAGCGAGTCACGTTCTTTGGCATCATTTAATGTGTGCTGCCCAATTAGTGACATCCTGATTTCCAGCTAGCAGTTAAAATGTTCTCAGTTCAATGAGTGATTATTTCTCTTTTTGGAAAGAATGTAGTGGCAAGTACAACACAATAATTTTTTATTTCGCATTTTTATTATTTATATCCAAAATAAAACAGATGCTTAATTGAGAAATAAAGGAAATAAGACACAATTCCTGCTCCAGTGAACTTGCATCTAATCTGTCATCGTGGTTTTGAACAGAGATGAATGCTGCAGACAAAAAAAGAATAATCCGTGTAGCTTTAGGGTCAGCTAGGCATTCTCTGGAATCATTTTCTGTGTTTTTCAGCAAGTAGAGCACTTACCATATATGTTCATAATATTTACATACCATACTGTTCTTAGTTGTAAAAGCTCAGGGTCATATTGTCACACGCCTTGGAGGATTAGTGGGAAAGTTACTCACTTGTAGCTTGGTGCCTGCTTGTCTGCACATACATTGCAAAACAAAAGGAAATCCCCTTCAATTCAACTGATGCCAACGACTTTCATTCCTAACAGTAATAGAGAAGGTCGACTTTGGTGTAAGTCTACTGACTTAGGATTTATTAACATTTTGGTAAGTTTTCCAGAATGAATAAATTCATATTAAAAGAAATATTTTCAGAAGTACCTTGAAGATTTAGGAGCACAAATCCCACGAGTAAAGGATTTATGAACCCGGACTGCCTAGGTTATATTTTTCTTAAAAGCATCCTGGGAAGCTTTCCTGATCGCTAGCCTCTCCCACTTTCTTTACATCCAGGAGAGGCTCAGACGCAGGCGGAGCACGCTCTCCCACGCGCCTGCGAGCGCTCAGCGCTGCAGCACGGCTGGCCAGGCTGGTGGGAAGCAGCCCAGAGGCTGTCCATTAGGTATCTATCTACCGGGAGGTGCAAGGCAGAGCTGGTGATGGCTCCAGGAGCTTTTCCTTCACGGCAGGAAAGCCTTCGACAGGTTTTTTTTTTTTCCCTGAGGCACCCCAGAAAATTTCTTACAAATTTTGGTTTGTGCTGAAAAATAGCTTGAAAAACTCACCTTCAGGTCTGTCCTCTGACATGCTGAATGCTAAGGGTGAAAAAAAGAAAAAGATGAAGAATGTAAGGGAAAGGTCGTATTATCATTGCTATAATTACTAACTCATGCATTCTGTGTGCATGTTTATGGCTCAGTTCACTACTGCCAGGCACCTTGTTTTCAGTTAATATTATCACAAACATTTAAGTTTATAACCAGTCATCTGCACAGCAGGTAACTGCTGTCTCAATACTTCTGCATCCATGCAAGTGCTAGAAATTTTACAGTTTTACATAGTTGTTCCTCTCTGAAAGTTTACAGCTGCTCTCACTTTTGTTTGAGTTTGACAAAAAACCCCAAATATTTTCTGCCTTTCTTTCCCCTCCTCTCCCTTCCCTTCCTCCTGATGGTGGTATTGCTTATCTGCATTTCTTTCTTGGATAGTTCCCTGGCAATCCGTTTTGCGGTAAAAGATGAAAAGTATGGATAAATCATCTCAGAAGAATTACTGGAGCTTTTCTCACCCCTGAAAAAGAGAATTAAAACAACTGTAACATCAATGAAATTGACTGTGATGCTGCCAAACAGAAATTATTATTACAAGGCCTTTAGCTGTTAGCACAGCGAAATAGATCTTGGATTACTGTTACCCAAAACAGCCTTTAATGGAAAAAAGCCACACCCTGCTAATGTCTCTGAACTTAAGGGATGCAAAAAAACAATGATAAGGGAGACCACACAATTCTGTACAGAGTACTGTGTTCCAGAAGTTTAACAAATAAGGGCATTGCAGAGCAAATCCTGCTGGTAGTTCTCATAAGTAAAAGATGACTTCATTTATTATTTTACAGAATGACATTCTCTTATTCAAGTAATTAGCACATATGCTAGAGGACTCAGCTCATGATACAGTCCTAAAAGTTTGCATTTTTTGCACACTAATTCCAGATTTCATGATGATTGAAGGGGAACTAAGATTAACTGATTTTTAAACATCCCAAGTGGTCATGCTCCCCATGAAAACTGTATTTCGTACACATTTTCATCCCCCAAAAGACATGTCCTTGCAGTGACCTTACAGCTATGCAATGGCCCCTTATGGTGACATTGTACAGAGCCCACTAAGTCACAGATTAATTTGCTATCTATCAGTAAGTATTAGTCTCCTGTCATTAAAATGGGGGCAGAATGACCACATTGGTGTCAGTCAGGCCTTTAGAGACCGTGTTAATGTCTGCACCGAAACTGGAGGACAAGTAAATGTCAGAGAGACATGGCCTCTTGCATAAATAGTGTTTTGAGTTTCTTTGCAGATGGCATGCTAGCAGTTAGTGTGAACGTGAGCTCATATTGTACCTGCAGCGCTCAAGCTTTTTCCTGTAGCCTTTAACCCTGCAACTGTATGTAAACGAGTTTGGTAAATAGAAATTCCCTCCAAGCTTCTTGGCATCTTCCTATTTTGTACCCTTTTTCTGTCAACTTTCATACATTATTTCATTGCACAGTTTGAGCTGAGAAGCCCTTTTTAATTAGCCTATAGTGATCTGATCACCAGAGGGGCAAGGAAGGAATTTTTTCCTGGAGGGTAGCATTGAAGAATTAGCTAAGAGGGATAATGCTTCACTTGTTTTTACCTTCCTCTCACAAATCAGGTGTTGGATTCATGATGCAAGACTTCATGGACCAATGGTCTGATCTGATAAGGCAAGTCCTATGCTCCTACTTACATTGCATGGCTCTGGGATTTGACTTAAACCATTAAAATGTACACTAAATTGAGGAGCACATGAGGAATCTTGAATAATACATAGTGTAAATCTTGGTTTGGTTTTTTTTTTTGGTAACTAAAGACCTTAATTAGTGCACATAAGGAATGCCAGAATAGTAAGAATCAGATGGGGAGGACACGTACAATAAAAGAGGAGCCCCTCTTCAGAACTGAATTAACTGATGAAATAAAAGCCGGTTTTCAGGCAGCTGTGAAGTTGACAGAAGAGCCTTTGTAGCACTATAACCACCACCTCCTGCATGGAACAACCTCAGAACATTTCTGATTCATCTTTGGGATATATAGAAGCCAAAGGCTGATAAAGAGATGAGTCGGTTTCCTCAGAGGCTTGTAGGGGATTTCTCTGTCCTCTCTGTTCCCTTTTGTTTCACTACAGATTTTTACTCTCAGGGGGAGCCCTGGTGGAAAGAGAGACCTTGCAGTTGCTCTTGTAATATGTTTTAAAAAAAAAATTCCAAACAACAACCAAAAACCCTAGCATCTTTTTATTTAAAGCCAAAAGTTTATACGCTGATTTACAGAAACATTCCGAAGGAAGAAACAAAGAGTGAAAAGAGTCTGCTGATGAATGGAAGCTTGTAGTCTCAAAGTAAAGCCAGGCCAATAGTAATTTATTTGGAATATTTGAAATCCTCCCATGTGTATGAATTTCATTGGGCATAGACCGAAGTTTGCTTAGTTACTGTCCTTTAAACAAATGTAGGCACGCAGTTACACAGATTGAAAATTTCAGACCTAACCAAGACATTCAGCCATACAAAACTCCAGTCAGATTTCCAGTGAGGGCCATCTGAATAAACCCTCGGGTCAGCTTTGGGGACCGTGTGCCTAAATCCCCTGTGTACTTCTGGAAACCTCTGCCATTATGTGCACGTGTGGGGAACCGTGCAACTGTGTGTGGCTGCAACTCTGAGCCCACAGAACTGGAGGCCACTTCTCAGCTTTTCAGATCCGTGTATCTCCTCTACAAGCTGGCCCTGGTATTTGTGTCACACTTGATGTGTTTTACTTTTCCACTGCCTTAGGCTTGCTATTGTTCTGCTAGATTGTTGTCAACAGCCTCTTTACAAGAACTTTGTAGAAGATCAGAGATGTGGATATTACTGCAAATAATGCTTGTGAAGATGAACTCCACAATTCCTGACCATGAAAAATGGCCATCGTCCAGTTTTCACATGAAACTCATCAGTCAAAACACCATTTTTTACTAGTCAATAGGTAAAAAGGGACTGGATTGAAGATACTCTCACCTAAAAGCTTACTGCATTATCATTTCAAGCACAGACAGAACATTAAAGAAGGAGAAGCAAGTTTATAAATGGGTTAAGACTGGGGGAGGCGCCTGTAACTGAATAGTATAACATCTGTAGACTTTATAAAAATGTGGATGGTTCTCATAGACTAATTACCATTCGTGATATCAACCATTACAAGCTTTGTAGGATAGGTCTGCAAAGCTCTGTAATGTCTATCCATGTACATTCAATGTCTTACCCACACTGCTTGTAGAGGAAGTACCATGGATCTTAACAAGGAGGGAATGGAATTTATTCCTTCTGTATAATATATCATGGAGGTCCGTAACAGTTTCCAGGAACTGAAGAATCACTAAGATACTTCATTTTCTTTTAATATAGGATAAGTTCCACCCAACACGGACACACTTTTTATCTGGAAGGGAGAGGATGTATAAATCGGACCATTACTGTCTCAAATGAGTAGAAATGCTTACAACACCAGGCAATGGAGCTACCTGGGCAGTGGAGGCCATGAGGTCATTTGCAAATGCTGAACCAATGCTGTGTTCCCCACCCTGGTTCTTAATGAAAAATGACCAGTAAAAATAAATAAAATAAAAAACTCCATAAATGTGAAATGAAAATCAGAAACATTGAGGAAAAACTAACTTAGAAAAGATAGAAAATGTTTCAAAGAGTTAATAACACCCTTCACAAAGTCCTTTCTTTTAACCATAGCTGTGAGAATAACCTCCAGCTTCTTTCTCCTTCCTCCCCCCCTTTCCAGATTTTCTCTGGCTGGAGTCCACATAGCAGAAATGTTACACAAGAAGGAGCTCTTTGCAGAAACTTAGAATGAAGGGTTGGTTGAGGGCATCAAAACAGGGTTTATAATGGAAACTCTTACACTCAGAGTATAGCACAGCTACTTGGGGTTCCACAGTCCAGCAGATTTTATCTGCAGCTTATCAAAAGCTATGCCTATTAAATTGCTATTTGTTGTAACCAACTGTTTACCATTTGATATTGCCTTTTAAGACTGAGTACAGAAATGCTCTCTGAGTTTCTGTTGGATCACTTAGAATGACTGCTGCATATTGCTGCATTTTAATAATTTTCAAAGGCTGGTAGCCAACAGTGAAAAGTACAACCTTCCCATTTAGCAATACCATAAGCACTGTCTTCAGTTAGATTTCAGGGCTAGGCTAAAGCTGAGGATATTCATTGGCTGCTGATATTTTGAAACACCTTTTCACCACCTTGTACTGCTGTGTTGCTCTTCAGACTTTTTGATATGATACTAGACATTTGGTGGCATTTAGACAGAATGTTGTCCAAACACCTCTGAATTCCAGGAGGTGACAGACAAAAATAGGTATGTGTTTTAGGGGGATGCTCAAAAGGAGGAGAAATAAACTCATGGCATGAGCTGCTGTGTCTTTGACAGAGACAATGCCCTCAGGAGCCCTCCTTTCACTCCGTTGATAACTTTATCTGCCCACGCCCAGATTCACAGTCCTTCGGTGTTTTCACCTAAATTATATTCCTGATACTGTAAAAAATAAAAAGTTCAACAATATACCTGCAGTTCAGCAGACATAATTTTCTAGAAGACCTGTCTGTTCATTTTGTGTAGGAAACAGGAAGAGGAAGTGGAAGGAAGGGAGGTCCTGTCTGCCACATCCAGAACTAGTGAACACCATTCTCTATTAATTGAGCTCTGGGTGCAGAAACCCATCACTTTTAACATTTTTTATTGGCTGCTGTGAAGAAGAGCATTAAAAAAAAAAAAAAAAAGATAAAGTGTAGGCTCAATGCTCTGAATGCTATTTAGGAATTCTCCAGAGAGGAACAGAGAGAAGCAGCATGAATAACTGCTAGCAACTTTCTCGTTAATTAAAATCTGACAAGCAGCTGGCAGCTGAAAGGGGGAGCTGTAGGTGGGGGAATCCTGTGGTTCACCACCACATTCCTTACATTCATAAAAGCTACGGAATATTTCACTGTAAGCCCGCCAGAAATGTCGATGGAAATGTGAATTAAAAGAAAGAGCTGTCTGAAGGTGACAGAGATATTGGATGTAGCCCAGGTAATCCACAGACGAAAATATATGAAAATTTAGTGACATGTACGAAGCAACTTCTGTAAAGAACGTTTATTCTGATGAAAGGTAATATGATTCAAGAGATGCTATGGTCTGCAAGATGAACCCGTCCAGGCAAGAAACTCATTTCAGGGAAGAGGTAGAATAAATTCCCTCTGTGCCATCCCTCTGAGCCCAAACATTGGGGTAATGGTTTTGGCCAGAGCAGATGAGCTATTCAGCATCTCTGTGGGAGCTTTGCTGGGCTGCAGCACGCTGTGGTGTACCTTTCCCTGCCCTTCCATGGAAAGGCTGTGAGACATTTCATGACAGCTCCCACACTCGTAAACCACCAGCCTTGTAATATCAGCTTTCAGCTTTTTGATATTACTACCTCCAAAAAGGACCCACTCGTTTCCTGAAGGATGGTATCTTCTTCTGATTTGTTTCTAGTCTTAGCATGGGACTGCATATATATGGCTACACTAGATGCAAGGATTCCCTCTTGCAGCTTGGTCCCCTTGCTGGTACCTCTTGGTCTTCTTTACAAATGATCCCCCTCATGGTCAGGCAAAGACTTGTGAAAGAATGCAATTATTGCTTCATACCCATGAGATTTTCGGCTATATCGGATGTAATAGAACCCTATTTCATACCCAGTATCTTTTCTCTGTCAAGATATTAGTTTGAAGGGCTTTACAAAATATGTGAGGTATCAACAGTGCCATGACTGGGAGGTCCACAACAGAAGCCATTTTGTGTGCAATAATTAAATGACATTTCCTTGCACTGAGAACAGTGGAAAGTTGGCGAGTCATTATCATGTGGAAAATAATTTTTAATCCCCCTGGACAGTCACCACAGACAGCTGGAAGAGTTTACCCTGAAACAAAAAAATCATCTTGAAAAATGATGTTTCTGGTACCGTTATTCTGAATGTGAACCAAAGCCTTGGAAAAAAAGGAAAAAAAAAAAAAAAAGAAAGAAAAAAAAAGAAAAAAAAGAAAAAAAAGGTTTTAGCTTTTCTGTCATCAGTTACCTTAATTTCTTCCCCATTTCAGCTTCCTAAGGGTTCATTTCTGCTCAGTGGCTGGCATTTAGGCAGAATGTTTGTTGCCCAAACATTTCCAAATCCCAGGAGGTGAAATAGGAAAAAAAAATCATGTTTTTTTTAGGGGGGATGCTCATAGGGCGCCTTTTCTGACTCCTCTATCTCATGAGCACTGCTCCCTGTGTTAACTTTCTCATTTGTGTTTTTGGACACTGCTGGAGATTTAACTAAAACTAACTCTAATCATCCTTTCATCTGTGGAAGGTAAACAAAGGGGACATTAATATTTCCTTGTTCTTTAACGAGGTGTTTTCTCTTACTCAGTTACCAAAAGTAGTAGGCTTCAATTTATCTCTACTAAGATGTCAGACTGCAGTACTGTTTTCCAGCTGAATATTTTCCCTTTTCTTGTCTGGTGTGGTACGAGTGCAATGAAGAGTGCTAATTGCCTGTTGTTGTATTCCAAGACCATCTGCTGAAATCTGGGTTTACTATGGTGGTTCCTTTCTTCAACAGCTTATAATTCAATGCCCTCACTTTACTTCCAGGGCCTTGAGTTTCTTTGCCTGTATTCTGGAAATCATTGCCCTCTCCACATACACACTAGTATTTCTCATTGGGATAGATAATCAGTGCAGCCAGAATTATTACATGGACAGTTTTTACACAGATTTTCCAGTTTTGCAGTTTTGTTCACTACTCTTAATTTTGCCTTCCCATTTATTCTTTTAACTTTTCTTAGAACATGTAGTGGGGAAGTATAAGAACACACTGAAAGTGGGGTCTAAGGCTAGGAAGTGCTGTAGGACCCAAGAGCCCTTCACTAAGAGAACTGTGCTTGAGGTTACCCAACAAGCCTAAGTAAGACCCCTGGGTTTGGTGTTTAAACCCCTGAGTGTTCCTCTATCTGCCCATGTGCAGAGCTTGTTAGAGTTGCAAACTTGTGGCCTGAGAACATTCATCAGCTATAATAATCAAGCTCTGAACTGTGTAATTCAATAATCCAAATCAATGTAACGTCTGTTTCTTCAGTTGAGATGCCAGAGTTGACCACCACCTCCACCTCCAAACGGCGAGCTGAGTGACTGCAGTCCTGACACCTACGAGACCGTTTGGTGAAATAAATGGACTCTATACGTTCTGAGAGGCAATATGTCTTATATTTTTATTTCCTTTCTTCTTCTAACAGTGGGAGATCCGGTTTCCCTTGTCTTAGCACTGATACAATGTCATGTCAAAAGAAAAAAAGGCTGGGTGGTGGCAGAGCTGAAAGTGCAGAAGAGTACACACTTACATGTTGGGAAACGATGTAAGATTGTGATCTCTCTTGCAAAATGATCTTGTTCTACCTTACAACTTGCACTTGAGATTTTTTTAAGGGTTTTTTTTTTCTTTTTTGCATGCAAAAATCATGAAGTATCACAAACTGTCTGTATTATGAATATTTCTAAAAGTCATGTGTTCCTTCTCAGCTCCTTGCCAGTGAAGCACTGAACTATGTCCACCTGGGAAAATCTTCACTCCTACCACGGCATCAGTCTCCACTGAGCTTGAATAAAACACACCTACTCCTGGGTTGGCTTAACAGTTGCAGATGCTCCTCAAGACTTGTCTGCTGCCTTGATTTATAGGGATTTATCCATGAAATATCCATGAAAATTAGGCGCCTGCATTTGTTGTCATTATCTGAGTAAGCATGAGACGTGCTTAAAGCAAAAAGAAGTTTTATCCTCATGAAGCAAAGCTTTTGATTATTAAATAAGTTGTGCTTTTATAAAAGAAACATATACAATCAATAAAATACAGGTATAAAATATACTCAAATGAATCTCATGTTATCTCTTTCTTCTTTACACCTGAGCATCTGGTAGCTTATCAGTTTAAAGGAAATTCCAAAGCATTTATCTAGCAACCTTTCCTTTGTGAATTTAGAGGGGTTCATTTCGTGGCATTGCCAGTAACCACTTGGCCCAGGGAAGAGTGGTAAGGGCACACTCAGGCTATCTGACGGCACAACTCTGATCAGGTCCCAGCTTGTGAATTCTTTGTCTCCTTGTCCTTCCCTGCAGGCTGTAAAATGAACCGCACTCACAAGTGAACACGGTCACATCTGCAGATCATGCACTGTATAAGATCTGAGGGTTTTGGTTCAGTTTTCTAACTTTCTACAGAGACTATTTATAGCAGAATACATCTACCAAACTTTGGGACTGTTGTGACAATCTTTATTTTGGCATAATACCTTCCCTTTTTTAATAAACAGTTCATTGTAATGATCTTGAGTTTTCATATTAAGAATGCACATCTTTAAGAACAGAAAAAGATTAATAAAAAGTGATGCCTTTTCAAGAAAGGTTTTTATTTCCATTAACCAATATTCTCCATAGATTAAAAATCTTGGAAAAATCCCCAAACTTTTTGAGCACACTTACACATTGTATATGTTCTATAGATGTGTAACCATGTGATACAGATACTTATATATGCTAACACTACAGCACTAACATGGTTCCAACAAATAGTTTGAAAGATCATACTCACCTCTTTTCTAATGCAAACTATGGGAGAATTCTGCTGATATTTTTTCATATACCTGTATTGCTGGAACACATATTTTCCTTTAAACATTCATTACTGCTCTGCATGTGACATAAACCAATAAAAGCAGTCAAGTAGAATGTATTGCACAACTAAATATTTTTGTGATAGACCTGGTTTCTGCTGAATTGAGAAGCAGCCAAAAGCAGGCTAACCAGAATTATTATTCATCTTGATTTTGCTGGATTTATTCATTAAAAGGGTGTCAGCCTTTTCTGTTTCATATAAAAACCCATGTATTTATGTTGAAATAATGATCCCGTGTTGGACTGGCTTAGCATTACAGTTCGTACTACTTTCTTTATTCTACAAACTGATATTTAGTTCTCTGCCAGTGAACCCAATGAAAGATCCCACTGGAGAGCAATGGGCTCCTTCGTGGTTGCGAGGAGGCTACAGTCAGCATTTCCAATAAGCTGCTAGAGCCAGGAAACCAGATGCCTCCACAGTAGGCCATCTCCCTGTCTTGCCACTTCTGTTTCTGTACCAAATATTCAGGTTTTCTGTCTGCCCAGAAAGCAGAAATTTCTCATTCCTTGCTAGTACAACATCATCTTTTGGGGGGTTTAAACATTGTTGCATTGCTGCATCCTCCTTCCACCCACTTAAAACACTGCTGGTAGGAACAGATTCGTGACTTGGCAGTCTGGTTGCACTCCTCCCTTTGCATTCTTGTATTAATTCTTTCCCCATTACTGTATCAAAAATAAACTTCTTATCTTTGTTTGTAAAATCCTACAAACAATCCATCCTATGCGATCTTCTAGCACACAGTGCTTCCATCTTCCTCCGTGCCCATAATGCTTGATTTGACCCCCTTTTCTTAGTCTGCTCCAAGCACAAGCACATTCCTATCGCTCCATCTACATCCTGAAACCACCTTATCATCTTCGAAGTAAGGGTGTCACATTTCCAGAAATCATTCCTGCTCGTCATTTGGCATACTGCGATTTCCGTCTGCATTTTTTTCTTCTTAATTTTTTTCTGTTCTACTCAGTTCCTACCTTAATTTCAAACCCCACAGATTTTCGGAATTGGATCCTAACAAATAAATTGAATATGAGTGCTTTAGGCAGCATCTCTTATTTTTTTAATTTTTTATGCAGTATCTACCACAACAGCTGCTTGGCTGGGACTGCGACACTGCTTTTAAAGATCCCTCTTTTTAGGAATATAGGTATGGAAAGGACATAGTGAGTTCCTCAGACTTGTTTGGGTAGTCAAGCTTGAATCTTGACCCTGTGCTTTGTGCAATGGAGATGATGGTTTCTCCTCATTGGCACACAAGATAAACAGGAGTAGAAACAAAATGGGTACACAACTGGTACACCATGGTATTGCTTGCAGTGGAGATACTGGCAGTTAGTGTAACTCTAGTGATGTTCACCTCTAGGAAGCTGAGGTTTAACTCTGGGGCCTGCAGAATCAAGACCAGAAAAAGGCTTCACATCTTCCACAACAAAATGCAAAACACCAAAAAAAAAAAAAAAGCAAAAAAAAATTTATATAATGAATGTGGAGAGGAAAAGGAAAGCACAACTTCAAAACCAGTTTTATTTTAAAAGGAACAAACAAACTGTAATTTACATACTTCTAAACTCCCTCTTCCTTCCTTATTCCATTATTAAAAATAATACAAGTGTTGAAAGGACAGCTTAAGCCTTTAGACTCTTTTCTATAACATCCTTCTTCAAATCTGTCTTTTTTCCATGGAGATAATAATAAGCCTTGAAGTAAGCAAAGCTCAAGCAGATCTCCTAAAAGTTTCAGTGAATTCTAACAAGCACATCAATTGGAGTAGCTGTAATTATTTGATCATGTTTTGGTTTTAGACTTTGTGCGTTGTTATTTTTAATTTTTCCCTTGATCTCCTGGGAATCGTCTGATAGCTGACTCCCCCTGTGTTCTATGTTTACTCTGTGAGAAGAATATTTACAGCTGGGTAAGGAGGTGCAATATCTGATGGTCTAATTCAGCATCTCTGAATGTCTCCTGCCTCCCAAGCAATCCCTATTCCTTCTCTATTCAAAAGAAATCAAGAAACTAATTTCCTTGCCAGAATTTGTCTGAATTTTGTATGATAAAACCGTAGGGGATATGAAGGAATAAGGCATTTCTGGAATGCTGGCTTCTTTTTAACTCTATATATTTCAGCAGTCAAAGTTACGCAAGCATTTTCTAAAATAGTGCCACATGTCCTCATAGTGGAATATGCATACCTTAGGGTTTTATCATCAAATGCGGAAACAGCCCTAACATCAGAGTTAGACAGCTCGATGGGTGGTCTGAAACTCCTATCTTTCCTTCTTAGAGCAGAAAGGAAACTCAAGTATCAAGTCCTTGCAGAAGAGACTCGTGCAACCAGAAGATCAGATAATTACAGGACAGTTTACACTGATAAGGTCATTAAACCTTGCTTTTCTTAGGTTCACATGCTTAACAATTTTGAATCAGCAATTTGGGGTTTGAAGAAGTGGGTGGCCAGTTAGTTTCTTATTCAGCTTTTCACAATCAATTTAATGATATGCTATGGATATTGTAAAGCATTAGGATCTTTATACTCATATGAAAGGATGCAAAGGCAACTTCTATCCCTGCAATGGATGGATTTTCCTTCATTTCAACCTACATTAAAGTATATTAAAGTATCCACTACAAAAGCCATGCCTGCAAAACACAACAGCAGAAGCTTTTTTTTTTTTTTTTTGAATGCATGAAATCTGTTGTTTGGCCATTTTTAATGTAGCAGTGTAGCACAGTGCAGTGGTCACCAACAGTTTATCCATCTCTGCACATAAATCTTACAAGATGATTCATCCCTCAGCTGGGATTTTTCAAATGTAAATCTTCATCTGTAGAATGTATCCAGTCTAAAATGTAGATTAACTTCTTCAAAATCTCAAAATTTTTATTTAAGATTTGTACTTTATGTGAGTTGCTAACTAAGGCCCTGTTCCCTCAAACTTCTTTTCAGTCTTTGGACCTAATGCAGTTTCATTAGCTTGACAAGAGACTATGAAAGTACAATGAGTCTGCCAACTAAAAAATTCCCTAAAATCTGCTGGTCAAGGTCTGCTTTCAGATCAAACTAACATCCATACACTTGCTACTTAGGACACTTGCTGTGGATTTAGACTAGCAAATGAACTAGAATTTGAATTGGAGTGTATCGCAAAGTCAGAGGCACAGTGTCTGTATTACAGAAATATTAGGTATTCTTCGGTGCAGGTCATAGGTTTCCTTCTCTCTTTTAATCAAATCATTGAAGTATGCAAATGAGAAAAAATGTCACAAGTGCAAAACACTTCTGAAAACTTGGGGGGGGGGGGAAGTTTTGGTTAAACTCCAAGCTCTGTGATCTTTCCATTTTCCCTTTGAGTGAATAACATTCAAATCTTGAAAAAGTAAAGTATTAAACAAATCATACTCACTTTTGTACAGCAATGCTGTTTTAAGTTTTTGGACAATCAAGAACACCAAAAGACACAATTAGTTTTGCTGCTTCTCCCCATCTCCTTCCCTTGCAGGGAAGGTCTGACTAACAAAACACCCCTGGTGATGGGCTGCAAATCCTGCAGGGCAAAGTAGCAAAAAAAAATTTTTAAATAGCTCTAACTTAACTTTGTTTTTTAAAAATCTTAAAATGGAGCCTTTTGTAGACTTTGTCTCCTTTCCTACCAAAGCTTAAATTTTTGGTCTAAGTTACTTGACAGTGACCCTTTTCAAACACTCAAATAAAACATGTAACTTTATTTGCAGTTCCTGAGGCAACCACTGTAAATGGCAGTAACACAGAGAATTGCTGTAAGTTTACTGTTATGTCACTATGGTGTCCATATATAAAAGCAAACTACTGTTTTCTCTGGAGCTGTAATAAATACATTTTAAGGCACCCAGTTGCTAAGGGCGCTGATTACTTTCAAGAAAGAACTCAAAACCCCGCTTTGCTGGCGATTGGGAAGGGGTCCAGGCAGCCCCGAGTGTCCCCCCTGCAGCGCCCAGCAGCACGCCCTGCCACGGCCGGGTAGGTGCCAGGGCACCGGGCAGGCTTGGGTGGTGGGAGACCAGCAAAGCCATCAGCGCTCCCGGACGGTCCCCGCTGCGTGGTGTTGGCTTGGATTCCAACACTTAGACTGTTTTTATATGTGTAAATGGAGTAGCAAGAAGCTCTACTCAGGAAAGTCTTTCTGGTAAAGAATCTCTCCGTGGCACCAGGTATGTCTGCTTCTGACTCCGTACGATACATCTCCCTCTCCTCCATAGCATTTGGTCTTCAGAGATGAGCCAAGGTGCAGAACCAGAACTGTCTCTTCTCTGGCAACTTGTGACTTGAGTATCCTGCAAACTGGCATTTGTTGAAACAATCTGCAGCTTGCTTTTGCATTTATTATATTTCCTTCCCAGCAATCTTCCTGTGGAGCAGTTTGTATGAGAGACCCCTTGTTCATGGAGAAAAAGAAGGGAGAGGAAATGCCAACGCACATTTATTGACCAGGAGCTTGAAGGCAACCTCTTCCATTAGTACACGGGATTTCAGAAGAGGTCACCTGTTTACTGCAATTATCCTCAGGTCTGTGTGGATATAAGTGTATCACCACCACAGTACACGTGTGTTTGCTGGTGCAATCGGGGGCAGAGACCTCTGTATGTGTTGTACTTTTCCACGATCAGATTGGTAGAACTCCCTTTCTCATTCTTTTTCTCTTTCGTTTAAATACAGTAGCCAAATATACACTAACTGCCCTGATTTCTTTCCTGGGAAAATAAGAGGTACATTGGTCCTAGAATTCAGAAATTCTTAATGTTTCAAGCAGGCTGCATAGGCAGATTAAAAAGAAATCATGTGCCTAAATCACACCAAAATGGGATGCAGGTGCTATCAAGATGCTGTTAATTACCTTCTAAAAAAATTAAAGCTACTAACTCACCAATATTTTCCTTACTTTTCACATCACAGCAAGGCAGGAGCTGGCGAGAGTGAGTAGCTATTCCCTTTTTCAGAAACTGTTCTTAAAGATCTCAGAAGAACAGGACGTTTATTTTCTCTGAATGTTGCCTCTGCCATAGCTGTATGTAGTTTCCTGATAAAACTGAAATATTTAAAGACACAAAGTCATCTTTACTATAAAATACGTCTTTCAGTATTCTACCTTTGCTTTTACCCATCTAGCTTCACCCCTTCTAAGGCTTTACTCTAAAAGTACTGAAGTATTGTGGCACGCTATCCCTCCACAGGTGCTGTAACACAATTTTCAAGAGAAAATAGAAAGCGCAGGTAAAATTACACTATTTTTAGAATGTTCTACATCTTAAAAAGAAACTACCACAAAAATAAAGGCTCAGGAATAAGAAAATGTTATCCCATAATTCCATCTCTTTTGTATCCTTTTTTTTTCCTAATTGTGCACAACTATTTCCCAAGGGCAGAATCCTGAGAGCCAGGTCAGCCCTGCCCATGTCTTCATCTTCTCTTGCTCACCTGCTTTTGCGTGAAGGTGTTTCTACAAACACCCTCAAATCAAGCCCATGGTCCAATGAGGCTGTACAGTGAAATAACAGTAACTAATTTGTCCCATTACCAATAATTTAATTTAAAATTTTTCAAAAAGCTTACAACTCCTGCAATGCAAAGCAAAGACATCCGAAGCTGCAAGTGATAGGACACTTCTAAGCCATAATTTAGTGTCAGTAGACGCAGATCTGTATTTCTACAGATGCTCTACATGTAAGTAAGCAATTTCTTGTTGGGTCTGAACGATAAAGAAGATCAGGATGCACAGCACCCTGGTCATACAAAACATTATTACAGCCTTAGCAGCCTTTCCAACAACATTGCACCAGCTAAATTTCTGGTCTATTTGGGAAACACAAGACCGCATTTATGCTGTCACAGCATCTTAATCTTCTTTCGAAACCCAGCAGAAGGAAGAACGTACGGACGCCTTTACTGCTGTCACCATGGTTATGCTTCTGACTCACCTGCCAGAAGGGACATAACTCTGCCGTGTTTGCTCAGCCGGCTGTCCAGCCTCAGAGGCAAATTTGCTGAGCGCTCTGTGGACTCCGCCAGCTGCAATGTGGCCACGTGAAATTAGTACGCTTGCTCCCATCCGGATTGATCCCAAGTGCTGTGCAAAGTTTTAGCGGGGCTGAAAGTTGTTCACCGACAGCTGAAGCATTCAGGGCACCAAAAAGTAATTCTTTATCACCACAAAATGCAGCAAAAGATACAAGGAGGTAAAATAATGTTTAAGTGAGAAAGCAGGAGAGATTCAGGTCCTCAGCTAAGAAAATTGCATAAGCCTGTCCTTACTATTGAGCACAGATGTAAGCTGCAGTGGCTGTGACGAATGTAATTAACGGATGTAAAATGGGAGCGTAATCCGCGTTCAGCACTATACTTAATCCCTGCAATGGTGCTATGGCAAATATCAAGGCTATGGCTAATGCACATGCAGCCTGCTTTTAATAATGTAAGCAACCTGAGGAAGCATGGCAGAATTTCAGCAGCAATCAGTGCTCTAAAATATCATGGCTTCTGAACAACTTTTGGGACTGTTTCAGGAGGGGGAGAGGGCATTGGGATGAATGAGGTTCCTACAAAGTCAAAATGAAAATTTCTATGGCTTTTCTACATTTCTCTTCAGAAGCTGAAGACAGTGAAAAAGAAACTTCCGGCCAACCACAGAAACACTGATCTTAACTTTTTTCTCTCTAGTTTCATATTTTCTTAGCATAACAGAAAGAAATTTTGAAAAAGTAACCTTTTTACTTTTTCTATTTAATATGGGAAAATATGGGAAAACAAATTCTCTAAGCGAGCAGAATTTCAAGCAGCATTTTTCTATTCAGTCCTTTTTGACTGAAAAAATGCCCCTGTTGACTTATTCTAGCAGGAAGCTAACAGCAAGTTTGTCAAAACATAAGTATGCAGAAAGGATGACAGTAAAATGCTTAAGGGATCAATATGGTGATCAATTAGTTCAGCATATGTAGTGCCATTCCAGGTAAGGGAATCCAAAAGAGATAGAAACATTTTCTTGTGGCATGTACAATCTATATCAGGAATCCTCCCAGGAAAAATGAGAGGACTTCTAAAGATAATTTTTTTTTTAATGAGTAAATGGACAAAAAGATTATTTATTCTGAGCTAAAATTGCTTTTGGCATAGGAAAATACACAGCAGAAACCCAGTGGCTGATTGTCTGGAAATCAAACATTTTATTCTGTGAAGCTCATTAGCGTTCCTTACAATGTCCAGATTCAGCAAGTGTGGCAAAATAAGTCCTTATGTGAGACAGGCAGCGCGTTAAAATTCAGCATGTTAAATAATAACCATCTAAAGTAGAAATATAGACACATTTATGTTTAAGTAGAGTTCTTTTAATTGCATTTTTTCTTCTGCTGAGAATTGAGAGGTAAAGGAAATTTAGTCTATGTTTGTCCTTGGTGAACTGTTTGATAAGACACGTCTTATGACCTGACCAGTTTGTTAAGAGAGACAAGATTTCAGCTGAGCTACTCCAGATTTGATGGTATCACCAGTGAGCAACCCAAGGCGGAAAGTATATCTGCACTTCATTTTAAATGAAAGAAAACCTAAGAGGTAGGAAGAGTTACCAGAAGCATCTGTTGTAAAAGTAAGGGACAGCACAAAGAAAGAGCATATTCAAGATGCAGAAAAGGGTATAAAGAATGAGATTAGTCTATCTGGAAGAATGCAGCCTGCAGAATATGCAATCAGGAAATAAAAGATATAGGTAGGTGTGAGATGACGAACACAGCCTCCTGAAGATAAAGTTAGGGCGTCTGAATGTTGTGATGTAATGTTAAGCCAATGAAAGGAGCTCATCTGAGGAGGGCAATTCTATTAAAAGAGCAAGATAAAATACAAAGTTTAAATATTTAAAGCACATTACTATTAATTCAGAAACTTATCGGTTCACATATTCCAGGATATCACCAGATTCTGTGCTTGGGTAAAAAGGAAGCTTCTGCTAAAATGAAGGGGAAAACAGTGTCTTATAATATTTAAGACAGATTTACAAAATGCCCATTATGGCTGCTTTTCAAAGATGAGTGTAGTTAGAAGAGTACCCCAGTAACCAGAAAAGAATTCTTTTAATACGGCTTTTTGGGGGGTATAACTATAACATTACCAGGCACCCTATTGAATTTCTGTGAATTGGAAAGGGATTTCCAGTTATTTTTAAAAACTCTACCTCTGACACATGTTTTTCACTGACTTTACACAGGCTTAAAATCTTGAGCTATAGACTTTTCTCACTCAGTGCAGTCATAATCTCCCAACAATGTAAAACATTAGCATTTAGCTATCGCAAGTTAATCACTGCAAAACTGAGGTATGCGATGTAAGCTAACTTGTGGCACTTCTGATAATTGTAGTGATCATGAACTTTCAGTAATTGCGACTACCCAAATTTGAAACACCTTAGACTTAAGACCAAATTTCTGCTAGACAAGCCAAAAATAAAGCTAAATCTGTCAATAGACGCTATGCTAAATTGCCTGAACTGGAAAGCAATTTTCATATTTGGTGTGCACTGTAAAGTTGCTTGTACTCATAATACCACTTGTAACATTTGGATCCTTCTTACGTTTTTCACATCCTTCTAAGAACTTCAGCATATTTTGCACATATTAATCAAATTTCATGTTTCAAGGAGGCGTTAGCTCACTGAGGCATCGGCTGCCTACATTTTTCTTTTCAGGAGGATATTTTTCTTTTCAGACAATGTTGAGTAATAGAACTAACCAAGTGCTGATGAGATCTCAGTAAAACTCCAGCCAGTTTCCATTGTATCTGGCCGGTCCTCAGGATTTGGCAGATTTTCTCATATGTTTAATAACCCTCACCTCTTGCAGGAACTGAAGAGACTGACCAGAGAGGATAACATTTGTATTAAAATTGTAAGTAAGTGAAATTTTTAACGTGTTCTTGCAAGCTGGTAAGTGTTCTTTTAAAGTGGAAAAACCACCATTGAAAATTACAGGCAATAATCAGTTCCTCTGAGAGTTGCTTGTTTAACTTGAGTTTACTTTTAACAGGTGTTCCCATAAGCAGGAGAGACTTTATTCCCTGTTTTGATTTATTATTCCCAGATTTAATACTCTGCATTTCTTCAGACTAAATTGTGCTGTGCACCGATTGACCTAGTGTACAGAAAGGTCTTGCTTCCTCAAGATCTAGTGCATTTGTTCCTCATTATTGATCTCCACCTTTGACCAATAGCTTGCTATCAATTATTTATTTGTTATTGTTACCCTGTTGAAATAATGGATTGGACAGTTATCCTTGAAGAGTTCTGAGTAACTTAAAAATGTAAATAACACCAAGAGTCATCAAATTCAAATGCATGAATTTAGGAGACGGTTTCTTAGTGATCCTCGTACACTCTGCTTAAACTGCTGGCTCTCACAAGTGTGGGTGTTCCCAATTCTCTTGTTTATACACATAATATTTAGGAAAGCTGTGTCTTCCCAAGGGTCCAATTTCAGTAACAGGGGTCAATGATGATTGAAGTCAATGGGATTTCAAAATATGCTTTCGTACATTGCTCGATCAGAGCCAGAATGAATGATGCTGTTCAGCATTTCTAATCAATAAGCTCTCATGATTTTGAGACGTATAATATCTGATTATGGTCTTTCTCTGCTCGCTGAGTCTGTAAAACTCCTTCTATTTGTCCTTTTGTTTTAGGGGTAAGTTTTTAGTTGAAAGCTTGATTTGCTGATCTGAGAAAATATTCTGAGATATTTAATAGCCAAAATTGAATATCCACTCTATTTTATTTACAGCTCACATTTGGCCTTTCAAAGTCCTCATTTCCAGAACCTCTCGCATTTTCTGCTCCATGAATTCTTAATGAGTTCCAGTTGAAAGTGCTACAGATCCACATTTGGATCATAAAACCCCCCTGAAAGGTACCGTATGGCTTCCCCCAAGCCCCCACTCCACCCTGCTGCTCTAGCCTCCCCCCGCCTTTTTTGCTAAATGTTGGCAATTTCACCAGCAGTTGGGCCGACCCACTATGTTTTAAAATCCTTTTAATCCTCTTTATAGTAACAGAAACATTTGAGGCTGATCTTTGAAGGCTTTGTACAGTGCAGAACACCTGCGGCTTAATGCGCTGTGCTAGCAAACACCCCGCGTGAGTCTAACGTGGTCTGGCATGTAGGAGCACTGCTGCACAATACCGCTGTGATAATGAGGCCGTACCTTCACCTTAGGACCCTTACCTTCACCGCTAAATCCGCTTTATCGAATGGCCGCATACCAGCCCAGTAACTACATGCACCTCACAGGTGTCGCTGAAAATTGTTCACTGTGTTAACTGGAAGCTGAACGCGGGGACACCCCTTCTACACCACATGGACATCCCTTCTACACCACATGGACACCCCTTCTACACCACATGGACACCCCTTCTACGCTGCATGGACATCCCTTCTACATCGCATGGACACCCCTTCTGCACCGCATGGACACCCCTTCTATGCTGCATGGACATCCCTTCTACACCACATGGACACCCCTTCTACACCACACGGATAGCCCTTCTACACCGTGCGGTCTGCTGCTCAGTCCAGCACAGAGCTTTCTTTCCACTCTGCACCTGGAGGTGTGAGAGCTTGGCTAACACAAAATACAGGGTTAGGTCCAGGCTTCCACCTGCACTCATAAAAATATACTCACTAACAACCTGAATCACCTGTGACTTTAGACATGACTCTAAAAAATAATGCCTGCAAACACGCAGACAGAATGTTTTCGGTAAGAAGTAAAGGTTCCAGAAACTTTTAAAGCCTTTTAGGAAATGTCACTAAAAGAGATGTCATCTCTTTCCTTATGTTTCTCTGTTGTCTTCGAGATGTTCACCTTCACTATTTTATCTCTCCACACATCTTTTCTCTTAAAAGGACTCTGGTGTATCAAAATGTGAATTTATGAAAGTGTTAGCTCAGAAACTGCTCTGAGAAGGAGATAAGGAGAAAGAGCCAAGACATGAAGAAAAGCAACCTGTGCTGAAAGATGTAAACCCACAATTACATGAGGAAATCCACTCTGGTATCTTATAGCCAATAAAGAAGCTAATTTAGTGCAGAGGACAGGCAAGGAGGCCACGTAGGAATTTGTGAAGACTAAAAGCTCGCATAGGAGGCTGGAGAGCAGGAGCTGTACATCACTCGCTGTGGACCTCTGAGTTAGTCTTGTTTTGACGAGCACAGCCAACAGGCTCCTCTGACACATAATTCTCCAAATCAGTAGAAAAGGGTTTTCTTCTTCTTTTTTTTTTTTTTTTTTTTTACTTCCTGGGAATACTCTAAAGTGCAATTAATCACGAGTGTACATAAAATGCTGCGAGACCCCCAGAGGACATGGACCACAGAAGTGCAAAACGCAGCCATGACAAAGGCTACTAGCACTGGGTTGGATCCTGAGACGGTCGGAACTGCTGGGCCTCCAGTCATGTACAGGAAGGGGAAAAAAAAGGTTTGTCTGTTTTATGTACTGCTGACAAGCACGACACTAGTTATCCTAGGGAGAGCAAATGTACATCACGTAGGAAGACAATAAAGAATTTCGGCTGGTTGTCAGTGTTCCCTCCATGTTCCCTCCTCAGCTTTGAAAAATGTAGGAGTCAAATGTTCCCAAACTGATAACGGCTCACCCTGAAAATTAATTTTCATTACAAACTAAGTCTGCTTAGAAGATGATTTTTTTAGTGAGAAACAGCTATAAAATGCCAACTGTATTTGACCTCTTAAATTCTCAGTTCACTAACACGTGATTAATAATAAATAATAATTTAATTCATAAAGTAGTCTTAAACCGCCACTAAAATGTTTTAATGAATATTTACTGGCTTGAAACTACCTTTGAAGAGAAAATATTAAGCAGCTTGAAATAAAATGGAAAAGTAATAAAGTATCAGGCTACATTTTGCTTTTATTTACACTGGTGAAAATATGGATTTGCACTTCTAATCCACTTTTATGTAAACATACCATCTTTTTCTCCCCTGGATTTTTTTCTTGGAAGAAAAAAGTGCTGCAATTTTGCTGGTTCAGCCAAGTAAATTCCCACTGAAACCAACTTAGGGATGACAAAAAAAATAGGGTTATGTTTACATTTTTCCGGGCACTCTAGAAAGATTTTATGTCTCTGGCGACTTGCACCAGTAAATGGGTTTCCAGGAAATAGGGTGGTCTGCTCACTGCCGAGCCTCCGAGCCCCTCTGCCAAAGGGCGTAACACTCTTTGGAGCAACCACAGCTTCCACTGGAAAAAGTTTTTTCAGATTATACGTTTGGGATTCTCAAAGATCATCAGCAAAGCGCGCATCCAAACTTTTCTGTTTCCAAACTGCAAGGTGGCCCTGAGTTCGTCTTTAAGAAAAAGAGCTGAACTATTGATATCATGCAATTTCTCACTGGTTTCATCAGCCACCAGAAACGTGCCAGATCGCACAGGTTTTGATTCAGAGATCTTTCCCTTTTGCCTTTCATTGGAGCTCTACGGTCACGTCCTTTACACGCCTAGGCCTGAAACGCCTTTTTGTATTAAGAGCCATATAGTACGAGACCCAGAAACTCCTACGAAATTTCCAAAACAGAGCTCAAAGCTTTTGTTTGGAAATTGCTTAAGATAAAGGTTCCTCTTTTGAGGAGCTCCACCTCCACCTCTCCTTCTGACAAACGTAATTGTCGATGAAGCCCTATTTTCAGGTGCAAAAAGTACAAAATTGATCCTTTTCGACTGGCTCTAACTGAAACCATAAGCAGCAACCTGAGCCAGGCAGAGAGGAACACTGCTTCCAGCTGAGCCAGGAGGTGATTTTAGCTGCACCATTTTGATGAGGCCTGTAACACCCATCCTTCTGCTTGCACGAGTGCTACAGGCAATGCCGCAAATGCATCACCACGCTGAGTAACAACCGACACGCTCATCGGCCGAATCTCAAAATCTCCTGCTTTCGAGCTGTCTCGAGGAATGCGCACACATGCTTATATAAATAAATGGGTACTTTTAAAAGTATACCTTAGCGCCGAGTGATAGCTTTTACCAATTTTTTTTCCTGCAGTTGCTATGGAGTCTCTGCTGAATTGTACACCGTAGCGTTCGGGTCACTGGAGCTGCTGCCCCGCACGGGTCCGTCATCTCAAAAGAGCTATTGTATTAAGCTGCCATCTGCGAACGGCAGAGAGAAATGAGATGAAGATAGATTTATTTCACTGTGATTTTATTTCTCATATTTTCTCGCTGAAGTAGTACCTAAATGGCAGAACTTTGACTGGAAGGAAATGTGATATCAAAGAACAGAAGTATGGAAATCGAAAAGCAATCCTGTGCTCCTTTATGTTGAGTTCTGGTTCAATTTAGGAAACAACCTGGAACATAGCGATGCAAATCATTAGCAGTGCATCTCTGCTAATAATCTTAATTATGAAGCAAAATCTAAAGCCTCCCCAAATCCGGAGGAAATCCAGATCAGTCCAAATTTCAGGACATAGGTCCCTCCAGTGATGCAGTAATATACAATAGAAACACATTCTGTGAGATGAATAAAGATGTGTCAAACTCCTGCCTGATATTCAAGATCATGTGCTAAGAAGCTGAGTAAACTCTTATCTTGCCAATATTAAAACCAGAAAAATATGATTTACCTTTGTGTCCTCCCCCACCATGCCATCTCATCCCTAGAAATTGAGGAGAAACGGAAAAAGGGGTGAAAGGGATGTTTCTGCACCCTTCCTCCTTGTTTCAGAGGTCCTGAAAAGCTCATCATTTAAGCAAATTTGTCTGTAACTGAAATTACTACCCTTCCTTCCGTATTCAGAGAGTTTATGCTTGTTTCTTTAATATAGTTCCTCTGAGGATCTGCCAACTTCATAAGCTCCTTTCCCTTACACTTCTTTTTCTCCATCTGTAATTCTAAATGTGTTTATTTTACAAGTGAAACAAAATTCTTAATTGATCTAAGGAAAGGCAATCTCTTAAGTTAACCAAGTTCTCAGCTGTGCATATAAGAATATTTGTAGATATGTATCAAAACATGAGCATCAACCACCAAATGCAGGCAAGATATCATGTAGCTGATGTTATAGTGAATCCATATTATGTTCCTAACTAAGACCATGAGAAACATTCACAATAAAACCACACAGTACAAACACAGAAACTTAAATCATGCTCATTGAAAAGTTTGCCAAGGTTCATGAATCTTTTGAACCAACCTGGGCCTATTTTGAAATGAACACAAAACATGATTTTGTATTGAAACCAGGTGGGACTGAGAGGCTTTTGTTATTTGGGGTTCATTTGGACTTGAAACTTGAAGCTGAAATCAAAGGATGGAACCCAAAAGTCATCCAGCTGAAGAAAATCTTTCTGATATGACCAATAAGAAATCACAGATTTATTTTTTTTTATTTTATTTTTTTTTAAGTGAAGTAATCAAGGCATGTATGCCATTAGACTGTGAATCGTATGGTATGATTGCACACATGTTTTTGGAGAGCGGTCTGAAGGAAGGCACAGTAGGGGAACATAAGTAGCTGACACATGTCTTATCCATGAAGAGACTCCATCTGTATCAGTGAAGGACATATATCCTCCTGTTATCTGCTGGATATAATCAAGACAGACAAGAGTCCGAAAGTCCAAGATTGCCACCATCAGAGAGAACTATAAGCTGGCAATTGTGATAGTGAAACAGAAGGAATAATTGGTTTTGCTGTCCCTGTAAGATGCTGAGTACTCAGAGTGTCCTAAAAGTAGGAGTCACTGGTGGCTGTAATTCTGTAACAATATGACTGTGGGCTTGTGCTGAATTATAGAAGGTATATAAACTGGTTTTGTCCAGTTGGAGGCCTCTAAACTTGTAGTCCTGAAGTCCTCACTCTGCTAGAACTGAACTCCCTTTGGTCTCACTTATAGACAGAAGAGGAACTTATAGACAAATGTTTTTTGTTCTTCTTGATAGTCATGTGAGAACAGCGGGGTTTTTTTAAAAAAGTATGTGAACAACGAACAATTCACAAATCAAATAACATCTTCTGAAGTAGCTTCATTTCTGAAGGCAAACTAGTAGATGAACAAGGAGCTGACTGAAGAAGATTTGGAGTTTAAAACTATTTTCACGAGAAAATATGTTTTTTTTCTGCAGCTGCTACGTTAAACAAGGGGAACTTTAAATATGTCTTTGAACAGTAATTGTTGCACATTTTACAACACAAGAGAAGGCAAGGCCAAATTAAAGCCCACTAAATTTTCAGTACCATGAAACCCTAAAGCGAAGGCTCTGGGGAACAGTTCAGTTCATTGCCATGAAAGCAAATATGAGACAAAACTCTTTGGATCCTTTTCCTATCACACACAGCTAAAGACACATGAATGTGGGAAAGAATTTGATTGACTTTTTAAAATTTTTAATGACATGATCCTAGTGTTTGTAAAAGGTACTGGATTAAGACATCTCTGGAGATGGCAAGGACCCTGCCAGCCCAATTTTCCCACGTTGTCTCCTGTGTAGTTTGCAGGTCCGCCTAGCTAGCTGAAGTAAGCCAAATCCATTAATTTCATTTCATAAGAACATTTAAAGAGGAACCAGGTGACACATGTTCGCCTTCACATCTGAATCTCTGCAGAGTTTGAAACAGGCTCAAATCAAAGGGTGTCTTTGCCTCCTGGTGTATTTATTTTTTCTTAGATATTAATTTCTGAATCCAAAGTTCTCCAAAAATCTATGTGTTAAGAACAACAGCTCATTTTCATGTCCACCTCTTTACGCAGTGGTCTTACTTGCTTAAAAGGATGAAAACAAAGAGCTTGCCTATATAAAATGATCAAAGCTGGTGGAAAGCATTTGTTTCTAATACGATCTGTGAAGAGAGTTCATCAGTCTCCTAATAGAGATCTGAAGTTAGATAGACTTTGTGTATTTAAATGGAAGTAACAAAACAGAAGTAATTAATAGAGATAGCAAGGTTAACTCTTCCTGCATGGAGTCTGACTTTGTGCTGAACTGATGCACTAAAGTCAGAGGAAAGACTTTGCATTTGCATTTTTGCAGCTCTTAACATATGATGTGATCAAAGGGCTTTTCAATTCAAAAAGTGAGTATTAGTGCAGCAGAACTGCATTTTCTCTAAGGGAGATGATCTATGGGCAGTTTTGGGTTCCTTCATCACACTGTGCCCTCCTGCCTAACCTGGGATTGCTTGACAAGGAGATAAGAGAGAGAGGATCCTACATAACGGTGATGTTGTGCCCTGACCCTCACAGTTATCCAAGTACTTTATCTTCATGCCCTGCGTGTATAAATATCTGAAGTGAGTGCTCACAGGATGTGGTATCTGATTAGCATTAGCAAATGTGTAAGGAACTGAGGAAGTAAAACCAGCAATTTTCACTTCTAGTGCTCTGCCCGTCTGCCTCCCGAGCTGCTTTTTTATTGTTTCAAGTAGTTTCCGTCCCCTCTTCCCCAAACCATTTCTTTCCACAACCTTTTTCTCCCTCCTCCTTTGTACCAAACGGGGAACAGCTACGTGGCCGAGCTCTGCCCAATGGGCAGGATGCGGGAACAAGCAGCCAGCAGCAGAGGACAATTATTTTAAAGAAAAACAAAAAGGTAATCCTGTAAACTGATTACTATTTACTGAGCCCTTCTCAGAATCCAGAAGACAAATGAGAAGTGTCAGTGTAGAAATCTCATTATTTTAAGCCAGTATTGTGAAGATTTGATTAATTTTTATCACATTTGGTGTTACCGATGCTGTCAGTGCAACGGTAACAACTCCCTGCTGTTCTTGCCACCCGGCTTCCCAAAATGGAGGGTGACTTTGGGGATAAGTGGGTTTTGTTCTTGTTGCTTTTTTATGTAACAATGATTTCCCATGCTCACATACAAGACCAACAGCTCCCCCACACAACAGGCACGAGCCTTCACTCACACGTACCGCACGGTAATGAGAAGAGGAAAGTTCAGGACAGTGCCTCTGTTTGCTGGACAACAAAAGTACTAACAAACTGGACAAAGAGCATAGAAGGATAAAAAAAAAAAAAAAGCCTCTGATTCAAAGCAAATATTTTTATTTGAATTTTCAAATGAATGTACTTTTACTGCATTCCTTCCCTTCTGGGCTCACTTTCCATAAACATCTAGTGAATGAACTTTATAAACAGGACTACTTGCTAAAAGCTAATTTTAGAGACTGAGTTTTTCAACTGTTCTCCAAAAGCAAATTCCAAACCAAACTTCAATATGAATTTTACACTTGGCGATACAATTCGGGCACGTTTGGCCCCCCTAAGACCGCTACTGTTGACCCAGCTACAGCAAGTGCCATCCCCATCCCTGCTCCCTGCCACCACTGCCGCTATAGGAAACTCTCCCAAGCTCCGAGCCCTGGCAGTGCAGCTCTGCCTCCCTTTGCTCTCTAGATCAGCTTTGTGAAATCATCATGGTTTAAAGAATAATGCGAAACTTATTACAGCTTGGCATTTTTGTTTTTTAAACTGAAATTCATAGGACCAGGCCAGACACTAAAGAAATTCCTAATTAATTATTTAACCTTTACTGTCTGACAGGACAGTAACTTCTGGCAAAGGGGAAGGGACAAGCAGTAAGGAATGGCCTGAGTGGTAATACTTAGCACAGGACAGCAGCACTTCGTCTGACTTTGTCTGATTGCATGCTTAGGAATACAGTTTTTGGGGAGTTGTATGAGCCATTTCATTGGAGAGCACAGCTAAAACCATCAAACAAACTGTGCAGTACTGCGCAAAATGAGTTTTCCCCTGATGGGCTGCTTTCCAAATGCACCCAAAATGTTGCTTTTGTGACAAAAAACATGAAGAATATCAAACATGATAAGAGTAAATGTGAACGTAAAAGCATCAATGCCAGCAGATGAATTGCTATTAATTAGTTGTCTAGCTCTAAAGAAAAGTTTCTTCAATCATGTCTCATGGGTTGTTGCATCAACTGTTCTCCATTTCCACAAGAAGTAGATAAATGCCCAACTGGTGAAAATCTGCACACACCTTACTGTCCCCATAGAGTCAAGAAGCCACATATCTTCTGTTCCATTTCAGGCTCTCATAAGAAGGTTAAAAATGAATCTACTATAAGGTATAGCAACATTGAGCAACACAAAAAATACTAAAGCAACACAAGAGGGTTGCAATGAAACCACAACTGTGAGAAAAATCAGAGTTAAAGGAAGTGAAATCCCTGCTCTGCTTCTAACTCACTGTGTGGTCTTGGGCAAGCCACAAAGGACCGTATTTTGAACATCTTACACTAATAACCAGCTCCCTACAAAGCAGTTCTGCTTAACATTGCAGTCCATGAAACTCGCACTTGAACTATGGAAACAGCCTGAACATGGGTCTACTTATGTGAGGACAAGTTTTGCAATCTGCTCCTGGAGCTCTCTTTCCCTCCATCTATCCATAAAAAGCAGATAAAAGCCCCTACCGCCGTGAGAATGGTGTTGCTGGGATTCAGTCTAATTAGTTAACGTTTGCACAGCTCTTGGAAAATGTACAGTGCAAAGTAAGTGCTATGCAGCTGGAGCAGATGTAGTTTAAACCTAATCTCCCAGCTTTGACTTTGCAGACTTTTTGAGTAGCTGCAGAGTAGAGCAGCATGTGTGTGAAAGGAGAATAAAGGACTGTCAGGATCTCCTTTCTAGCAGGACCGAAGCCTCTATAAAAGAACACAGCACATGCTATTTTAACTTGTATTTCTGTTTCCCTGCCATGTTATCAAAAGAGTGGCCTGCCACAAGCCACAGACGTTGCTCTACAAATCTTTCAGTGTGCTGGGAAGTCCCAGAGATAGCTGCACACCACATCACCGTTATTACATAGTGTGGGTCCAACAGCAGTACATTTCACATATTCCAAATCTTTTCCATACATTTGGCACTGTCATACCTTAGTCCCCTAGATTTTGCTCCACCTTTCTTGTTTTCCTAATACGGTTAATGCTACCCAGCTGTTTGCAGTCAGCTTTAAAAACTATAACTAAATTAGCATTCCTGCTGAAGCTTATTCCCTGAGTATATATTCTCTACATTACTGATATTCTCCATGCATTTCTTGACATTCAAGTATGGCTTCACTTTTATTTGCACAGTGTTATGTTTCAAAAAACAACAGTCATTTGAAAAAAGGAGAGATGGGCCTGGAGAAAAACTCTGGATCCAAACAGTCCCTGGATGCTGGAGAAGTTTACATCCAGGCTGGATTAGAAATGTGCAAGTAAACCTCATCACTCGTCAGATTCCCTGTCCTTCTGTTAAACTGTGTGTTCTTACAGCATGGATGCCCTAGTAATGGCAAATCAAGACCTTCCCTAATGATAAATTAGGAGGCTAAGTTCAAAGGCAATTATTTAGTACAACAACTACATGTTTGACCTCCATGGCTGAAATTCCTTCATGTACTGCTTGCACCCCAGCAACGCATTTAAATGAACCTTGTTTTTCACCTATCCTGTAAAAACTAGGGTGGTGGGACCCCCTGGTGCTATTTAGTCATTACCAGTGCCCTGTGCAAGCTGCGGAGCTCCAGCACCAGGACGGCGTGCCGGGGGTGCCCAGGGTGCAGCCCTACGGCTGACCCACGCAGTACTGTGCTGCGGCTTTCTTCCCCAGAGACAGCCACTCTGGGGCCCTTAGGACCTCTTTTCACCCAGGTTTGTCATTAGGCCCCTCTAAGGTGGGATGTTAGCTTGGGTTGCTGGTTTAGATCTTTCAGGAGTGGGTCCAAGAGAAAAACCATGTTTTGGTAATACCGTGGTATCGGAATGTATGATTTTCTCAGAAAGTGGCAATTTAAATAAGTTCTCAGTATTTAATGCAGCCCTACCTGGATTTCTAAATCTACGAAAAAAAATACCATTTTTTATTATTCATCCTCCAGGCAGTCCTTCTGCCCCTGTACCTACCTGTCTTGTTTGAGCACGGCTCACAGACATTTATTCCACAGGATTGTTCACCCCTCCTGCGCCTGACTAATGTGAATATCTTCCCTTCCTTGTTCACCATCATTTGTGCAAAAACAAATTTCCTCCCCTATTCCGTGTTCAAAACCCCATCCTGCGGCGAGCATGTTTCCCACCTCCCGCTGCGCCCTGGGCGGGGGGGCAGCGAGGTGAGTCAGCCCCAGGCACTCCTGGGAAGGTCGGAACCCCTCTCCAAGAAACAACAGCTTAATGAAGGGGCGGGTAGGAGGGAATTAAAAATGCATCTGCACGAAACAAACAAGTCCCCAGCAAGCTCCCGCTGTCTGTACGCTGGTCTCTGATTCAGCAGGACGCTTAAGCAGGGGCTAACTAGTGATTTCACTGATGGAGAGAGGAGTCTGTGTGCGCCGAGAGTTCACCGCGTGCTGAAATCACCTGCTCAGTCAAGTTTCAAAGGCCTCCTCTGTCATCTGCGGCATTAAGGGTCAGATTATTAATTTAACAGAGTGGTTGTACTATGCAAGGAAATGGAAAAAATCTGCTTCCACCTTGGCCAGAGCAGTAAAGCCCGGAGCAGCTTTACACATTTTTTCGTTGCTGCTAGCCCCTGCGAGAAGCAGAATTGCGTCCCTGCTGCTCCTCACCCCGAGCAGCGTTAGTGTCAGTCCTGGCATGATCCTTCCTCCGCTTTTTGCCAGTAGGAAATCACCGGTAGCAGCAGACTTCTTCTTCATCCATTGTTGATCCCAGCACACCCTGCTCTCACAAGTTGCCGTGGATCCAACACAAGCGTCAGGAGCGCATGGCACTAAATGTGCACATTTGGGTTTCACGTCTTTAATTCCAGGTTTTGTTTGAGGGTCTTTAAGCTGGGGAAGGGATGGATAATTATATAGTGGGGGGTGTGTGTGTGTGAGGGTTAATACTAATTTCACAGGACGGGGATACTTGGAAAGCAATGGTACTGAAAGAGACCTAATGGACATTACATTAGATAGGAAATTTCCATCTGCTAAAATGGCAAAAAGCCTCATGCAAATATGGGCTGCATTTACAGACAATTCATGTCACAGGCCAAAAAAGAGGAAAATTTCTTTCTTTAAATGGCAAAGTACCAACAATGGCATACTACCTAGAACGTCAGTCAGCTCTTGACATTATTGTGTTCAAAGAGTTCAGAGAAAATTAACAGAAATGAATGAAGGCTGGAAGAAGAGGTCTATAAAAAGTGTTAAGTGACGGTGTGCGTGCAGGAGAAGGACCCAGTCAATTCATGCATCAGCCCCAGAGCACAACCCACAGAGGGTCCAACATAACCCAGGCTGCCTTAAGCTTGTGTGAACTGGGCCCACCAAAACGGACACATCTCCACTCCTGAAGTGAATTCAGTCCAAATGTGGGGACTCTCCCTCCACAAAACTGAGTAGGAGTAGAGCTGGTTGAAAAATGGAGGCTTTTCAGCAGAAAATATTGAGAAAATAGAGCTATTTTTTAAAGTGTTTCCAAGAAACTGTTTTCCAGCCTCCTTGTATAGAACAAGGATCCAGAGATTTGCTCTGAAGATAGAGTGCTGAATTCATTGACCACAAACATTTGATGTGTGCAACTTTAATTACAACTTTCCAAAATAAAAAGAAGTGCCTGAAATTTCCAGGAAAATATCTATTCTTTTCTCTTTTATCACTTTTACACATAACCCGTACCTCAGTTTCTTTCTGTGTTTGCCCCTACCACAGTATCATGTCACTGCGTTTTTTTCCTGCTCCTTTTGTAGCCGTTTCTCCCTTCCAATGAAACGGGCAATTCACAAGTACATAGTGCTCCGCTGCAAGGAGTCCAAAATGTCCAACTCTACATTGTCACGAATCCTGTCCTCACTTGACCTAAAGTTTAATTTGTGTAGATATTTAAATATAATCCAGTATTAGCATAATATGGGTGGAAATTAGTCTTGCGTTTGAAGGAAGGATTATATGCCCTGGGCTCTTTCCTTGTGCCTATCCCTCTGGCAATGGAAAGTGGCTCTGGGTTACTTCCATTACTGTGTATCCCGGCTTAGGAAAACTCTATCAGAAACACAAGATAAATACATTTCTGCTGTTATTTTATACTTAAACAAAGACTGTTAAGGCACAGGCAAACACGGTGCCAAAGGTGCTGTGGAGGCAAGGACATCCGACTTCAAACTATTTTTGCACTTAGCATTTCAATCCAAAACTGAAGGCTATGACGTGCATTCTGACGACATTTATACTTGACCTACTAATTATGAAAGTTATCGCAGGATATGCTGCTCACTAATAGGAAATAATAAATAAGCATATCAACGCAAAACTGTTTCCTGTACTGCTAATTGCACAAGAGAAACTCTTTCCAGTTAAAGGAAATGATCTATTCAAAAAGCATTAATGTTTCTGGCCTAATTGATAAAATGATTAACTGAGTAGGGTCAGGAAATGAAGTCCCTGTCCTTTGGAAGGACAGGGAGACAGGCTGTAGAAATGCTTCTGAGGTGGAGTTCTCACACTACAACAACCAAGCCTAATGAGCAGGATTTCCTCGGTGACCTGGCAGACTTTGGGAGGAACCTGCAGAAATGCTGAAAGGGTTCTGACATGAATATATGGATAGAGAGGAAAAGTGTATTAAAACAAGATCATGAATGGGAATCATCATGAAATTAGCATGCAACATCTTTAAAATTCCCAAGAAGAATGAAAGCATTTTGAGGAGCTAATTTAAAAGATGACAACTCTCTGGATCAAAAATAGCTCTAGATGAAAACACATACATTTGTTGGTGTAGCAAAGAACAGAAATTGGCGTAACTTTTTCTGCTCCAACAAAACTTCCAGAGGCTTGGAGTAGCTGAGCTGTCAAATTCCCCAGGGCTGTAGAGTGTGGAAGGAAATGGCCAAGAAGATCTGCCAAGGAATGAATCCATCACTATTGCCCATTCCCCATACTCCCTGTTCTCACATCACAAGTCATTGGAGAATGGCTTGCTGTACATTTTATTTCAGCCAGTTCCCATGTGAATGGATAAAATGATCTGGTTTTCCAGTGATGCTTCCAGGTTTTTGAGGAGTTGTACTGAAATCAGGATATTGTCCTGCAGAGTTTGGGAAGGAGGCTGGAAGGAAGAGAATACAGGGTAAGCTCCCGCCAACCAAAAACATGGGCCCCCAACTCATTATTTCCTATGTTCCTTCCTTCGTTGTTCATCCAGTCTGTCATCTCACTGTGTCATCCTGTGACATGTGTTTCACATTCCATCCCTTCCAGATCTAAATTTTTTTCACCCTCCTTCTATTTCTTTCTACCTTGTCTTTCTTCCAGCAAATAGCCACCCTACATGGGCTGAGCAAACGTCCTTAGAAAGGCTTCCAGAGTTGGCTTCCAAACTCTGATCACCCTCCCAGCTCAGAATTGATGTTGAAAGACTTGCATAAATACACACCCTGCGTCTGTTCCCCTGTTCTGTTCTTCATCCTGGTGTGAATCAGGGAAAGTTCTAACTAGCATCAGCTATGTTACACTGGTAGAAAAATGACATGAGTGAGCGGAGAATCAGGTCCATCCATTTTCTTCTTTCCAAATGAAATTATGTCATTTGTTTGCCGCCTTAAAATGAAATGGTCTTTCAAAGGTTGGTTGTTTTGTGGGTTTTTTTTTCCCACTGGATATCACATGGGTTTTCCATTAATAATAACAATAGCTACAAGAACAGACCAATTAAAGCACACGGTCTCCTTAGGTTTTTTTTATTATTGCTCTCAACATTCACTGTTGAGAGAAATGTGAATAGCAGGCAAATAACTCAAAATACTACTTCACAAAGATTGATTCAAGTTGCTGCTCAGAAGATACTGCACCATATGGAAAATGTAACTGAGTAGCTGACAATTTTGTTTAGTTTAAACAAGGGTAGGTAAGATCTGATAATGCATGGGATCATTTTGGCACATGGTACAGCTCTCCCAGACCCATTGCATTATGCCTATCATCAAGTTAGTTCATCTAGCAGCACGAAGTGGAACACCCTGACCCTTCTTATCCCTGTTAATCACTTTTAAGTAAATAATACCTCTTTGGAGAATAGTGATTCATATGCTGCAACCAAAGATATGGTCAAGCTGTGAACTGGTCTTCCTGCAATGATAGGTAAAGTCAGGGAGCAAAGATAAGGAAGGATTTTGTCAGACTATTATCATTACTTCACTTTTTAATTGCCTATAAAAGTTTTTTAAAGCAGCAGGACTGCATCGAAAAACACAATCCTTTCTGTTTTCTTTCAAGACAGCTTCTAAACAGCTGTTCTGTTTCTCTCCCATCGTCACCTATTTAATTTTAAGATAAGGGATCCTTAGGAATCATTTCCTCTGTGAGCAGCTAGGAAAGGTTATATATCACTAAAATGTCCTGTGCTATTTCATTTTAAAAAAGTCAGTCCAATTCTTGGTTTCCTGAGGCATTGTTATAGCTGTGATCATGAAGGGCAAAAGTTGAGCAAGATGTTGAGGAGCCTTGCAGTTCAGACATTTATTTTTCCGCTTTCCTTTCTGTTTTCCTTTCCCAGGACCCAACCCTGCTCGATATCGACATGCTCCTGCATCACAACAGCCTGCGATAGGTAGGACCAGGCTTTTGCTGAGCTGCTCCTGGTAGGATTTTGGAGAGCTGGGCAGACAGCTGTTAGTCCCTCTCTTGTGATTTTTAAGCTCTTCATTGAGATATGGATCCGGGGTGTATCTCTAACACACTCATTAAGCTGGCAGTCATGGGGATAACTCTTATGCACCAAAAAGGATTGTCCAGACTGCAGAAGACAAAATGCAGAACAACCAAGCTACCTTGGATTGAACCGTCATGCAGTGTGTGTCCAGGCAGAGATACTTGCTCAGGCCTCAGGCTGGGACAGCACTGCTTGCACACCACAGTTCCAGGACTGGTGACCCATATGGTTATATGACTAAAATTTAGCCACTATGGTGCTTTATACTAATGCCTGTTCCTGCTGTGGATAAAAAGCCAAGATTTCACTCCACAAAATGTTTAAGTCAGTTTGTTCGCATAAAGATGGATTATGTGTGCAAGACAGGTACTTTGCAATGGACAGGTCAGGAAGCTCTGCTTTATTTGTTAGACAGATACATTAAAAGTTTAATTTCTCAATCCATTTAAAGGAAACACATCATGTTTCAAGGAGTGATGACTGTATGTTTTTGTCCTTTTATGCATGAGATCCCATAAGTAAAGACAGTGTTGGAGCAGACCTGGCTGTGGATTTGATTTTGTTTTGATTTGTTCTCTCACGTTTTGCTGAGGCTGGGGGAAAGACTGGCATGGTGTTTGACCTGCCTTCACAAGGAGTAGGTTCAAGACATTGAGACGTTTAACACATTTGGATGCTTTTATTCCATCATTTCCCTAAGTACTTAGATCATCGTGCCCATTGTTAGTTTTTGTCAAAGATTATGTCTAACAAGTCTGCTCAGCAGACAGCAAGAGGTCAAATGCCCATCTGGTGTAAATCAGCAGTACCCCACTGATGTCCACAAAGCCAGGGGAGCTGTGCCAGTTTACGCCAGCTATCTGGGCTCAGCATTCATGCCGGACCATGTAAAGTCTTTTGAGGTGTTTGCAGTTGACTTGAACACATTTATCTTCAACACCTCAGTTAGAGAGCACTGATAATCTCTAGAAACAGACCTTGAAGGCTTTATTTCCTGGGAAGCTGACGCAGGGTAAGAGTGTGCCTTTTGTAAGGTCTGTGAAACATATGTAAACTGCTTTGGCAGACAACCAGTTCTGCATAAGTAACTAAAGCTGAATGAAAATCTTCTCTGTAAGACACATTCTTCTCCTATGGAAGTTTTCTGCAGATGCCCATAGTCCCTTTTTTATCTCTTTATTTGCCATGATATACATGGACCAGTCCTATAAGTTTCTCTTTTTTTTTTTTTTATTATTCTCAACTATTAAAGAAATTTAATTTCCTTAGTTATATATTTTAAGCATTTGTCAGGTCTACATGGAGCTTGAAATAGTTATGGTTCTGTTTATAGGATAGAGGGGAAAAAAACACAGAAGAACCAAAATCTTGCTTTTACTAAGTGAGCGAAAATTGTTCTTATGCACTGAAGATTTGTTATAGTCCTAGGAACAGGTATTTAGCATGACTTTATATCCCAGTGTAGGGCAAAAATGAAAGTTGTAGAAGGACTCTGCAACACAACTTTGTCTTGGCATTCCTTGAACCTCCACAAGAAAATGAGGGAGCTTCACCTATAGCACAACAAAAGCCCATGTGGCAAACAATTTGTTCACAGCATAGTGTGAAACTGAATCTACTCCATGTTAAGCACCGTAAGCCAGGCAAGTGAAGAATTATAGTCCTATAAATTCATATACATGTAGACAAGCGCACAAAAAATGGAGCTTGCTGAATTACAGAATAATTTGTGTTTCTTTAATTCACTTTTATGTAAACAAAGTAGAAAGTGCATACCCAGTGCTTTACTGCTTGACATCCTCCTCAAAGAAATTGTTTTAGCATCTTTGGAACAACTTTTCTTTGTGCATTTGTATCTCCTCACATACAGTCCTCTTCTATCTTTTGGAATTGAATAAAGAAAAAAAAAATTCAATACTTTTATAGAGACATGCAACATTTCACTTCCAAAAAGATGTCGTAAATAGTTTAGTGTCAGAGTACTAACAAAAGAACGTGTTTTTGAAGTTTTTGATCTTATCATGGCCTTTGAAACTTGCTGGGTGGTGAATTCATTAAAAAGATGCCAAAATATAAGCTCAAGGTCTCAAATTTATTTAGTGCTATAGAAGCCTCCCATTCCAGGAGGAAAAGCATCACTAACTGAACGTGCGTATCAAACACAAAACCAAACTATGCCATGCTAATGGTAATTTCTTGAATATTGAACAGTTAACATTAAAATCCTGATTAAATGAAAACAATTTTTTTAGAGATTCTACATTTTTTCCAGACTTTGTTTGTGGCAATCAGGTTATGCAATACGTAATTCAGATCAGAATTTCCACTGTACACAACCAGTAACATGTGATGCAAATTAAGGGTGGGCAAACCCGTTCAGATACAGACAGGATGAACAAACTTGAACCTCAAACGATAATTTACTCCAAGGTGTTCAAAATGTGCTTTCGGATTTGGAATGTTTATTCTTTCATTTTCAATCACTTTTATATTTCTTCTTTCCGAATAGGCCAGCAAGTACAAGTGAATAAACATTGCAACACATGCTTTCTTAAAAGACTCTTTCTACTTGTCTCTTTTCATGACCAACACCATTGGTTCTGCCAGCAGTGCCAGTCAGTCCAGCATTCATTTCTTCTCCCATTTAGCACTTGCTTTTCCATTATCCCTAATCCCACACATTCAATCCCCAAACTTTGTTAATTTACATCATCTTGAGATTCATCGATTTAGGAATAACCCGTATTCCTTTGCTTCCTTGCAAAAGTCTGAACACTTCTGCGCAACCCTAAACCTCAATCCCAAACAGTAACTTTCATGACTGTTGATTCAAACGAGCTAACGGGGACTGTCCCAAACTCTGAAATGTTTAAGAGGAGGAATACAGTGTCCACTAGGTAAAAGAAGAACACAAGAAATAGGGAAGAAAAGGAGTGGAAAGAAAATAGGGTATAAATAGACCAACCACTCTCACCCCTTCCCTTCACCCCAGAAACTCTGGTGTGAGTGGAGGGAAGGCGGGTATCTCCTGGACTATATCCAGTTTTAAATTTTGCACACAAACTCTTGCTTCTTTTTGCCCTAATACTAGGAATTTTAGTCATATTAAGCAGTGCGTGGACACATGAATTGATCGTGCAATTCTCAAGCAATTTTTTTTCCCCACAGCTCTTGTTTGAATCAGCTGACTCCATAATAGGAATTATTACAGCAGTTAAAACTTTGTGAAGCCCTTTGAATACCTAGAACTAAAACCTTCCCTCTGCTTTGAGGGAGCTTCTCCAGAACCTGAACAGGAAAAACTGGTCCAAGAATATTCAGTGCTCTCCGCCTGCACAGAGTGATGGCGAAGGAAGCTACTTCTCGGTAGCAAACCCAGACAAACAGTGAGGCAGTGGTCATCCAGCTCAGGGAATGCGCTGGGAATATTCAGCATTCATGGAAAGAATGAGGAATGCCGCAGCTCAAGCTACCTTGCAGCTCCCATGGGCGACGGGTAGCTCCACGGACACCATCTCATTTCTCCTTAAATGTGCAGAACTGCACATGCAGTAGTTTTTTCCCTTCCAGGAAGAACTCTTTTCATCCAGTTCCAGCTCTGTTGATCGGTGGGCCCCATAGGGACAGTGCAGAAATTATATCACATGCGGACAGATGAAACAAGTTAACCTGCTTCAAAGTGGAGCACTTACAGTTAGTCAAGTTTGGTGAGGGGGCACATGGGGAAGAACTGTACTTACAGTCAGGATGGAGCTTGAATGCATTACCTGGGAAATATAAGTTTCTTTGTAGAAAATCAAAATCATCCTTCCTGTCCCAAGCAGCCAGCACACGGACAACTGCAGAGCAGTCGTGCATTCAGGTGCCCGTGACCGAAGGAATCACTCGGGGTTAGAGGTCTGGGAAAAACTCCACAAACTTGACAAAAAAAAAAAAAAAAAAGTACAATTTAACACTTTTGCAATGCACCAAGACATTTTTTACCCTTATCTTGATATTTTTGCAAAAATTAAAGGCAACTTTTAGTTGCTGGCTAAGAGTGAAGCTCTTTTCTGAACAGAAGGACTAACAGTAAGCCCAGGAACAATGCAACAACATAATTTGAGAGGAAATTCTGCTATTTTTAAAGGAACAAGGCTTCAAAACTCCCATGAAATATAAATTTAGAAAAACATTTTAAGTCAGTTGCAACATCTTATCTAGATAAAAAAAGGATGTATTTTGGTTAAAAGTTGATCACTTTTAACTTTTTGAGTTTTAATACAAAAAACAGTCAACTTTTTCATCCAAGAGATGTCTTGGACATTATTGAAAGGCTTTGTTTTGTTTCTTTTTTCAAAATGGACATTTGTTAAAATTCACATCTTAACATATTTAAATTTAAATGAAAATTAAATTCCTCTTTGAAAACTTATTTTGTTAATTTTTTTCATTAATGTTAATTTCCAAGGGCTGTACCTGTTTTTCCTTGAGCAAAAAGTTAATGTATTCAGATCTGCTGGGGTTAGTTTCTGTATTTCTGGACTACAACAAAGTAATTTGGCTTATTTTATGTGCTGGAGAGTATATTCATGTTATTTTAATTTAGACAGAGCTGACTAGTATATTAGCAGTATTTCATTCTTGGCCTTCCCTCACAATCAAAAAGCATATTTTTTAATCATTATCAATTATAGCATCTAGTCAATCATTTTGCTCATTTTCTTACTATGGTGTAATAAGAGACACAATCTACAATTATCTCCACTTCTGTGAATTTATAAGCCTGTTATTAGGAGTTAAAACACAATGTATTTACAACTTGTATTATCATAAATGTAAGTGCCTCTTCACATTCATTAAACCAGAATATGATCCAGAATCTTGTATTTTAATTCTAAGGTCAAGAATTATCAATATATTTCTAAATCACTTATTCTACTTTTTAATCGGGTATTTTCACCATATTATCTTTGTACAGAACATGTTAACTTACATTTAACTAATGCCTGTCTTCCAGACTGGCATGGAAAACCCACCACTTCTCTATAGGTTGTTTGAAAAGTTAACATCTCCACTGTTGAATTTGTACATTCAGGGATAATTATGTTATTCATGCTTATTAAGTAAACTCATTTCTCTTTTTTACACATGGTGTGTTTTCTTGTTGCCAGAAAATGCCACATAAAACAAATTCAGTACTGTGTTTGGTCCTTCGCTCTAAAAGGTCCACTGATCTCTGCATGGCAGTGGTCTGTACAGGACTGATTTTTTTATATACTTTGTTTTCAGGTGGCAGGTGTAAATTGGGTTTTGTGCATTCTGATAAAATTGTGGTTTGGGGTGCAACATATGAAAAGAAGTATTTAAGCAATGCATGAAAAGAAAAGAAGATAACCACTGCATCTTTGAAAAGGGAGGAGGGAGACTGAACGATATTTCATAACTATTTTTTGAGAACAGTTGGTTTAAATTTCCAAATAACTTTTGTTTCAAAGGGACAGTATCAAAATACATGCGAAAAATAAAATTCTAAATAAGGCACAATAAATTATTTCACTGCCTAGGTATTGGATTTCAAAGGGAGAAGAGAGTATGCACAAGGATATTAGAGTGGACTATATTGTATCTTTGGGAATTGCTGTCAAATATTGATGAAAACAGAGAGACTGTCGGAGATCAGATAAAAGAAAGAAATGATTACATTTGGAAGAACAATGTGAAATGTGTGGCCAACAGAGATTTCAAGTGTAAGCTAATAGCAATCCACCAAAGAACAAAGCTGGAGGAAGTCCCACACATTCAATCGCATTTACAGTCAGTTAGCATATGTAAAAATTTTATGGTGCATTTTCCCTCATTTTGAAACTCTCAAAGTAAGCTGTTCAGTAGACCTGTGACACATAGTTACAGTGCATTGACAAGCACCAACAAGACAGATGGAAAAATGATGAACACTGGTTTTAGCCATGTTATCATAACTTGTGTTTATCATAACATGAACATAACTTTTGGCCTTTCTAGAATTTAATTAAGTTATGACACATAAGAGACTTACTGGTTTTATGTATTATACATAAGCTCATGAAAAGCATTGTCTTTCAGATGCTATTTCTGTGAGTGTCATAGTACCTGGATATAGGACACAGAATGTCTTTGTTTGAAACCTATAGTCACAATATGAAACTAAAAGCCATGGTAGAAAAGCTTGTTAGTATATTGCTTTTCCTGGAGTGATCCTTCCTTTCCAGAAATATTTTGAACAGTCTCTCTCAACCACAAATTTCCACTAAGATACCTGCAGTGATCAGCAGAGATTTCAAGAACTGGCAAATCAACATTTCCTAGGCCTACATAAAGATTTTTTTTACAAAGTTTTTAAGTTAGCATAAATAACTACAAAATCATTCATCATTAAATATGGAAGTAAGGAAGTATAGAGTCCCTCCATACAGACAGACATGGGCGGTATTACTAGTTCCCTTAAAAGCAAGCTAGTGTTTTCTGTAACAATATAGCACTGTAGATTTTATACAGTTTTAACGCATTTTCTACACAGATTTTTAGATATGTTTGGTTCTGTTAAAAAGGACAATGAGCTTCGTGTCCTGTGTTTAGACGCTTGTTACATTGCTTCTTGTAAATCTAGAGCAACTCCGTGGACTTCAGCAGTTATTGTATAAATATGTGTTGTGACTAAGATCACAGTGTGGTCTTATATTCATGTTGGAAAGAGGTTACAACCCATCCCTTGATTTCAGCAGCTCTTGGATCTAAATTTACCTTTTGAACCACTGCACATGGGCTTGGCAAAGCCAGCTATGCCCTTAGATTGAAGATGAGATGGGGTTCTTGGTTCTGTTGCTTTGGGCTTGAATCTGGAGTTTCATTCTCCATCTTGTCTTTATTGCAGTAAAAATGTAAAATGAGGATAAAGGTATCTCATTACAGAAATCTTCACCATCTTGTTGCCTTGCCTTACCCTTTTATGACCACAGGGATGTTTTGTTCATATCTGCTTGCAAAGCCCCACTGAAGCTGGGTAAATTCCCAAGAAAAAATGCAAGACAAAATAAAGACGTGGCACCTAAGGGGAAATTCTTTGACTAGCAGTGCCTGCTGCATTTGGATTTGGGAAGGCATGATAACATCACCTGTAAGATTCAGCGCTGATGATGTTTTCCATGTGACCTTCGGCACACTTTTATGATAAATGCACAGATAAAGCCCTAATTAGACTAGAGCACTTCTCCAGCCATGTGACTCACTCCCACTGGAAGTGAAATAGCAGCTGTTACACATAACACCTCAGATCCACAGACACATCCCAACTTTTTACCAACTGCACTTTTACTGTATAAAAAAAGAAATCTCAGAAGAAAGATTAAGTTCAGGTAACCTGTTAGCCAGCAATACACACAAAGCTGAAACCAAGTTATATTTGCTCACTTTTTCCAAAAACACCCACCACCAACTAACAATCTTCTGATTTTCATTTCCTTGCCAATTTTTAAGAAAAATAAACATAGAAGATGAAAGAATCTTTCTACTACTTTTTATTTTTCTGTAGTTATGTTCTTCCAACAGAGATAATCTCAGAGCAGAAGCTTTCAGAGGTGGGTGCTGGCTCAGTAGTCTTTTCTGAAGACTGCTATAAACAATAGATGGTCTTGAAAAAAAAAAAAAAAAAGATTAGACAGTTTTGTTTTGATATTATACCTAGGAAAAACCAAAGAACCTGTGTAAGTCAGTAGAGAAGTGACTTGCTTGTTTCTTAAGCAAAATGAAATTGCACTAAGACATATCAAACTTTATCTGGTCTTACAACAGGTAATGCCAATCTGTTAGAAAGCCCTTAAACTATGTTAAATCAAATGATCTTTGATTTTATTGTGGCAGGTCCTCTCTGTTTATAGCCAGTCCTGCACATTTTCAAGACAATGTTTTTCTGTCTTGCGTACCAAGGTCTTAACAAAACTATTTAGTCTCTTAAACAACATCACGCTGTTGCCATTCTCTCACTGGGACTCGGTTAGGGATAACTGCACCAGAGTTAGTTATAATTGGGCAAATTGTTGATTACTAACATACTGCAATGACACAAGTATTGTCTCGGGGGATTACTGTGATGAACAAAACAATCAGCTGAGCGTTTGGAGAAAAGGAGAGGAGTCATAAATGTAGCCCACGGGAATTGCAGATAAGAGGAGTTGTACTGGAAATGCACATGATGGCCGCAGTGTCCATTTTCCTAGTATTAAGAGCACCATTTGTTTTGGAGAGCTGTTAGCTGCACCTGAGGACATACAAAGAATTTGGATTTTAGAGAAAAAAGCCATCGCTTTTGGTAGCTCTACATGCTGCCCCCTAAGCTGAGCAGGAGGGCTTTGACTCCCAGCAGGAGAATGAAATAAACCAGTGCTAAGAGACGGTGCCGTGATCCAAATGGAAAATGGTAACATCCAGGTTTGTAGCCATCTGCATAGGCTATGGAAAGTAGCTTACAGGTTAGAGAGAGGATGAACTTGGAGAAAACAGTAGGCCCTGTGAAATTACTATACAGGGAACTTTAGCTAGACTTGGAGTTACTCTGTAAATCACTGCTTTAATAAAGTTTATTCTGTTTACCGAGTTTGGTCTCCTCTCAGGTTTCAGCCTCACATGAAGTATCTCAAATTCAACATTTAAATGCAATTAAAGTTATGACACAAATACACCACACCAATGCCAACAGGTTTTACGGGAAGGCGTACTGTTCCCTGTTTTAAGACTCTGATGTTTTCTTGGTTTGCACTGTGTTTATAAAGTTATTTTTCTATCATTTAAAATTTAATTTTCCATTTTATTTATGTGACAGTAGACAGAAAATCTGTTATTGAAGCTTATAAAAGACCTAGATTTCACTGGAAAGGCTGGTGATGTGATCATTTACTGATTTCACTTGGGCTGCATGCATGTAACTAAAAGCAGAATTTGACAATCTGTCCCTTGCAGTGAGAATGTGCAGACATACCAAATGTCATAAATGCTCCCAGCTGGAACTGAGACCTATACTTTTCTCATGGGGACAACACAGAGATTGGGAAGTTTGTCCTTAGTTCAGAGCTGGGTGGCCTAATTCCTTCTGGTTTAGGTTTTAGACCAAAACGAATGTGTACATCTGGGTCATAAGTGCTGAGAAATTTTGGCTTATAGTGGAAAAGATTACAGCAAGCCCAGGGTTAGTGGTATAGGAGGAGCTGACAGCCTCGTGTACTCCCACCGAGTGATTGCTGGGTCTTTCCTAAGAAAAAAGACTTTCAGCAGGCAGTCTTGGCAGCAAAGAAGAGAAGACGAGTAGATGACTGCAAGACCGAGACATACTGGAAATGGGCAAAGTTGATGGCCATCTGGGATGCAAAAATCTGCTGGGTTTGTGTAATTTTGCAAATCTGATTTTGCTTACAGCTATATTGCTTTATTCAACCCTTCGGAATTCAAGTAGATGAAGGATGAAGAAATTCAAATAAATGTTTCTGGTATAGACTACCTCTGCATGAGGGAATTCTGCTTCCATGTCCTCTCATCAGTGGTATCATCCGTTTATGGTCTTAATGGTCATGTCAAGGGTTTCCAGAGACAATGCAAAATGTCTTTTCGTCAACCGTACATTCAGGTTACTAATTAGGGGAAAAGGAAAACTCCTGTATTGCCAGAGCTGCTCCTTTCCCCCCGGCCAGTGAGCTCCCTTTGCCCATCCAGCACTGTGGGTGACCTTCCAGACTCCCTCGGAGGAAGCAGCAGCAATGCAGTTTCAGCTAAGAGGTGGAGGGGCTGGAAGGTGCGACAAGAAAAAAGATTATGCGCATTGCAAGTTCATGTTTGGCAAACACTGGTTTGGCGTAAGTTCAGGTTTGTGCATGCTTAGAGAACCTATGACATGTCTCCACTCCAAGCATTATGGATGGTTCAGGATCATGAACTGGCTTATTCTGTCAAAAGAAGGAATTCTGAGTCTCTTTTGAAAGGCAGAGACTGTTGGAAAAATGTCAGTGACTCTCCTACTACAGAGGGAGGCATTAGGTCTGCTCCTGACACGCAACTGGAAAATAGAGCTTGGGTATTACATTATACTTTCTTCCTAAGTCACCTTTAACTGGGAAGGTTTTCATCTACCTTCAATTTCATGGATCACAGACAGCAGATAGCAAGTCTCCTCACATTGGATTTGAAAACTTGAGCATTTCAAAATCTAGAAAGTCATCTTGTCCCTGAAGATCATAATATCTGGGAATTAGCCACTCCAGGACAGCAGTGAAGTAGCAGCTGCAGACTGTGCCGCTCCATGGTTCAGGCACAGCCGTTCCTGCCACCTCTTGGTTTGTGCTCAGACTTCGCCTGAAGAGGACAGAGCTGTTTGCACGGCAAAGGCGTTTGCTGTTTGCACTGTCTTCCCCCCTACTCTGAGGACATTAGGCAAGAATAATATATGGTCTCTCACAACTTCTTGGTGTGATTCCACATTATCCCCTATTGAGCAGGATTGCACAGTTTGGCCCCTGTTTCTGAATGGCAGAGATTACCAATGAAAACACAAATTGTTGTGGAGGTCGCTTGATAAGATTTTGTTTACACACTAGGAGCAGTTTCTCGGAATCATTAAATTAAATTAAATAACACATTAACTTTTCCGCCAATATCTAAGCTCCAGTGCTAGTCAGTCATCAACTCTGACAGCAGTAAATCCAGCATAAATAGAAAATACCATTAACTTTAAGTAATTTGCATAATAATTACATTACCCAGATGAGTATTTCTTCCAAAAGGAGGTCAGAAATGCATTTCTGATTCTTTATTGTTTTCAAGTAAACTGGGAAACTCAGTCTGCACACAGTAATATTGGAGGAGATTTGCAAAGCATTATTAAAAAGACACTAGTGTCAAAAGACTGTTCCATAAAAACACATGCACTAAAACCTTCAGCATTAATTGAATCATGCTTGTGTTTTGGCAATGGTGGAAACCTGGCTCAGGCATAGCTCTGGTGATTCATTAGTGCTAATTAATGCTTTTTCCAGGCTAGTAACAAACTAAAGAGAGGCTGTTTTTCTCTACTGATCATTCCACAGTTACAGTAATGGTTTGATTTATGTATCAGCCACTTAATGCCGTGTTTCATTCATTTCTAAACAAGTTTCAAAGGGACTGAGGGTGCTTGTGTGAAAGTTCAAGACAAGCAAACAAACAGAAGTGTTTCCTACGAGCACTGCGAAGCAACACTGCCGGGTTGCCTGGGGCTCCCCATCCCACCTGCTCTGCCTCTTCTTCCCCAAGACACAAACCACGCCGGCATCCTCCTTTCACGCTCCCTTCCCCGTCCCCGGCAGGCTCAGCTGGGCTGGCAGCCACTCGTGCCGTGGTGGGCTCCCAGTCGCGGATGGCCAGCCGGCTCCCGGCGAGGACCTGCCCGTCCCCTCCGCAGGGCCATCAACCTCACTCGCTCGTCCCAGATCAGCTGCCGATTTTCCCAAAAACCCCTCACAGCTTCATACAGGCAGTTCAATCCAAGGGCACAATCGTATCTTCAGACGTAGGCGGCGGACCTGAACTTCAATATTATTCTGCTCTCAGATCTACAGGGTAGATTTTGACTCCAATATTTTGCTCTCTCTACAGGCACAAAACTGTGTGTGCCAGCAATAGCATAAAAAGTGTAAATGCTGCAAAAATATGTTACCATTTCCTCTCGCTCTGCTGCCCAGTTTAGAAATTTGGCTGGAGGCATTCACTGCAGTTTCGAATTTTCTTTTAATATCGTTTTTCTGTAACTGTTTTCTTTTACATTTTTGAAACATTTTTAGTGCTCAGGAAATGTCTTAGAAGGGGAGCCTGGAAACAGAAGCACTTTACTTATCCATAGATCAAGAATAGGGTGAGCAGTGCCCTTTGTTGCCAATGAGCTTCAATCCTTGGATGAAGTGATCTTCTCAGTGGCTGAGAAAATATTTTGAGCTTCATGCACATTCAGTTCTCGGCCACTTTTGGCTGAGCAGTGACAATTCAAGTGCTGTGGATCTCTTTCCATTAAGTACACGGCTGACATCACCAATGCGTTTCCCATATGACAGCGAAGAGTTTCCAGATGGAAACAACTTTCCAAACACTGTTGACTGGCCATGAACTATAGTAGTGACACAGAGGTCTCTGCACATCTGAGTCAGAAATGTGCTGTTGTAAACTAATAATAATAAAGATAATGATAATAATTTATTATAATAATAATAATCACCACATTAGAATACCTGGCTCAGCATGTATGTGAGGGGGAAGGAGTAAAGTCACCTTAGTTTTATAGATTGTGCTCACGGTTCAACAGGTATAGGATCAGATTCCCTTTGACAGAAATGGTAAACTACAGTGGCCTTGTACGAAAGTTGGGGTACATTTAAATTTAGGAAACTGCTTGTGCTCTCTATCCTTTAGCTATGTTAATGATGAATATACATTATATGCATATGTGGACTAATAATAAAAATATTACTTTTTCAAAGCCCAAATTAGTATAATTTGCAACTATAAGGCATTTGAATTGGATATAGCTTAAAATACAAGTGGGGAGAACAAACAGGAGGAATTAGAGATCTGTGTGCAGCTACAGGGCTGCAGCCACACTGGGGTCACAGAGATGTGAGGAGATAGCTCACAATCTGGAGTGCTGCAATGGACCAATACAGGCTCTTCAGGAACGACAGAGGGGATGGAGAGGAGGGGATGTCACCCTGTACATGGCAGAGCAGTGGAAAAACATGGAGCTCTGCCTGGGCAGGGATGATGAACCAGCTGAGACTTTATGGGCCAGGATTAGAGGGCAAACCAATGTGAGCAACATTGTGGTGGGTGTCTGCTAAAGACTGCCTTACCAGGAAGAAGTAGATGAGGACTTCTTCAGACAACTGGAAGAAGTCTCACATTTGCAGGCCCTGGTCCTCAAGCACACTGATATCTGTTGGAAGGATACCACAGCAGGGCACTAGCAATCCAGGAGGTTTCTGGAGGGCATTGATGACAACTTCCTGACACCGGTGATCAAGAAGCAGATGAGGGGAAGCGCTCTGATGGACCTCAGACTTACAAATAAGATAAATTTGTCAGGAACGTGAAAGTCAGAGGCAGCCTTGGTTGCAGTAACCTTGAGATGGTGGAACTAAGGATCTTGCGAAGACAGGAAAAAAGCAAAATCAGGACCACAACGCTGGACTTCAGGAGAGCAGATTTTGGCCTGTTCAGGGGCCTGCTTGGAACAACCCTATGGGAGACAGCCCTGGAGAAAAGAGTGGTCCAGGTGAGCTGGTTGATACTCAAGGATCACCTCCTCCAAACTCAGGACCAGTGGAACTCAATGTGCAAGAAGGAGGCCTGTGTGGATGAACAAGGAGCTCCTGACAAAATGCAACCATAAAAAGGAAGTGTACAAGAAGTGAAAACAGGGGTAGGTGACCTTGGAGTAATATAGAGAGGATTGGAGGATGGAAGAGGATGAATTGGAGGATGGATTAGGAACATTTAAGCAAGCTGAACATCCATGGGACCTGAGGCGATCCACCCATGGGTGCTGAAGGAGCTGATCAATGTCACTGTGAAGCTATTCTTGATAATCCCTGAAAGATCAGGGTGATTGGAGGAGGTTACTGAGGACTGGCAGAAAGCAAATGTCCCTCCTGTCTTCACAAAGGGCAAGAAGGAAGATCTTGGGAACTACAGGCTTGTCAGCCTCACCCTGATTCCTGAGAAGATGAAGGAGCTAATCCTCCTGGAAACTATTTCCAAACATATGAAGGACAAGAAGATGATTTGGAGACGCCAGCATGGATGTATGAATGTGAAATCACACATTACCATCAGTGGGCAAGGGGAGAGAAGTTTATGGTGTCTGTCTTCACTTTGGCAAGGCTTTCAACACTGTGTTCAACATAGACAAACTGATAAGGGACAGACTAGATAAATGGACAGTGAGGTGAACTGAAAACAGGCTGAGCTGCTGGGCTCAGAGAGTTGTAACCAGCAGCTAGAAATTCCACTGGAGGTTGGTCACTGGTTGTACGCCCCAGGGCTTGATACTGGGTCCAACACTCTTCAACATCTTCTGTAATTACCTGGCCAACAGGACAGTGTGCAACCTCAGCAAGTTTGCAGACAAGGCAAAATTGGGAGGAGTGGCTGATACACCAGATGACTGTGCTGTCATTCAGAGGGACCTCAACAGGCTGGAAAAATCAGCAACAGAAATCCTATGAATGTCAACGAAGGGAAAGGGAAAGTCCTGCACCTGGGGAGGAACAATCCCAGAGGTGCTCTCCAAACTCAGGTATCTTTTGGTTTTGTGATTCTGTGTTATATGATGCTGGTCAGAATATAAAGCATCTGTTTGTTGCATCATTATGGGGGACACAAACCTTCCAGAGATTATTACTTTAGGAGACCTTGTGCTTTAATAACTTTAGAGAGCTGCCATACAGAATTTTTTTACAAGTTGACACATTTTAAAACAAAACAATAGACTAACTTATTTTTCATTGTGAGTGCACTGTAATCTTACCACTTTACCAGCTGTCATTATGCGTTCATTTTAGAGAAATTATTTGAACTAGGTTAAGGACTATCCTATTAGTCTATCTATCTGAGATCATTCTTCAACTAATGGTGAATTAGAGGGCCCTCTATTTGGGGAAATGTCACATTTTGGAAGCAAAGTAAATCTGTATCCCAAAGACTGAGATCATGGAACAGTCCCTGACACTTCCTCGACATCATTGCTGTTAAACCTGCTGAGCATGAAAAATGCAGTTTTCAATAATTATGTATTTGCTTCTATAAAAGTCCTTCTTTGATTTCATCTGGCTATAATTTTTCTGATTCTCCATCACCCTTAGAGTTTATAAATGGTAATTCCATATAAATCAACACATTTGCACTGTTGCAGAACTGGTCTGAGAGCAGAGCCTGATGCAGAACTCTCCTAAATTGTGCTTTCCTGCACAGCATTAAACAGCTGCCACACCTCACTGTAAAAGCTTTCTGTTGGGTATACAGGGCATTGGTACATTGAACTATAACCAAGTTCTGAAGACAAATAGGCATATTCAGACATGTGGTCACTGAAGTTATTCCAGATTTATACTACTGAAACTTAGATCAAAACCATTAACTTCTACACAGTAACTTTTACATGTTTGCTCAAGGCTTTCAAGGAGCTTTGAAAAATATCCAATTGCAATACAGCTACCAGGAACTACATTTGTATGGTATTGCTCTTCCAAGCTTTAGTTAAATGCAGCAAATAGGGAGAACGCAATGCAGACCACTTGCTTTGTGGGAGTTGGTTAGCTTGTCTACAGTAAATGCGTCACGAGCACCATGACAGTGTTCAGAGGGGATGCACAAGAAATGCAACTTGCATACAAGGAGACCGCAGGGTTAAGAAGAGAGAACATATTCACCGTACTAACAGTACGAAACTGACAGCTCAGTATGTAAATTTTTATGCCAACTTCAAAGTTGGTCTAAAAGCTCAAAGTTTGTAACAGTGTTTTTATTTGCAAAATAGCACGCAGAACTAGAAAACTGAGCTTAAACTAGATTATTGCTCATAGTCATAAATCTAAAACTGATTTTCACAACAACAAAAAAAATATTGGCATATATTTAGACCGTGCATGACCTTGCTGAATGAACTTGGCATTCTGAAGAACAACAAAATAAAAACAGATGACAGATTCTTGTTTTCAGACTCTACAGATGCATCTCACAGCATGTGAAGAAGAATAATTACAGTGGGTATGAGGGAACTCATCTCATCCCTTATGGGCTTTAGGTAACATTTGCCTCCACTAAGGCTATACACATCAATAAAATCCTTCAGGTAAGTCCTGAATGGGACCTTCAGCACAGATAAGAGTTTCATTAAGGATCCATGGCAGAGCAGGCAGACTGTCTAATTAGGAAATAAAATGTCCTCACACAAGTAAAATTTCCTGAGGGGGTACATATAGTACAGCTAATTTTCTGAGCTTTTCTGGAATTGCTATATCAACCCCTCAGAGAAACTTTTGCAACAAAGGTTTTCATGTGGTCTTCCCACCGTGTCCAGTGGGGAGATCCATGGAAAAATCTAGTCCCAGCTCTGTGTGTGCCTCATTCTTCTGCACTTTTCTTTTGATATAAAGAGTCAATAAAGTCTTTTAGTGGTCTCTGTGATAGAAGCATCTGAGGTTGGATATGGGAAATGAGTTAGGAAGCAGAATTAGAATTGCTGTTGTTTTCCTGCACTTTCCACTAGTATTGCATACAGATACAGACTCTAAAGTGGCTGTTCCCAGCCCCAGAGCCTGCTCTGGGCACCTCTCTAACTACCAGAGACATCTTGAGTTACATGCTAGAGTCACTGTGGGCTTTTCAGAAGATGACTGGAGAGTGCCCCACTCATGTTGCCAGGAGGACCACGTTGTTCTAGCTCTGCTGCAGGAGCCAGAGCCACCCAAACGACACACTCTGCAGCCTGGGAGAGCATCTGCAACACGCTCACTCCCTTCTTCATCCACAAATGTACGTAACGCTAATGAGAAGGGTGAAAAACAGCATGGTGAAGCAACATAGCCACCTCCCTGAATTTGGCTTCTCTTAACTGGATTAGAAATTGGCAACAAGAGTCTTGTGAGTGCCTTGAAAGACTCTAACAATATAGACACAAATGATGGAGGAAGCTGAAAAAGGGAAAGAGGAACATTACCTGCTAAAAGAATAATGTTTTCCCACGCTGAAAACATTATTTCACATTCTTGAATGTAATCATAACACTTCGTTCTGTAATAGATAATCATAATACAAGCATATTGCAAACAAGTACTTGTCCCTCTCTACTTGCATCATCTGTTCAGTACCTATGCAGCCTGTAAAGTAAATGGCACGTTTTCTTTTTTGTTTTGCATCCAGAGTGATGTTTTTGTTAATCCAAGTTCACACTTGATTAATGCTCCTCTGCCATTGCTACCACAAAACTGACATTTAGTCCAACCGTGAACAAGATGTTGGCTGCAGTTCTCCTATCATTAGAGTGTATTTCCTTAATATCCCACGTTAATATGGTGTATATGACTAGACAAGTAAGACAGAAGCAGAATTTTCATATTTCACTTCAACACATTGTATTCTGGGAGTTGACGTTTTGGCACAACACAACACAGGCTGTAGCTCAACAAAAGTATCATTTGCGAGAATCTTGTGTACAAGTTGTTAATTGAAAATCCTTGCTCTGCCGTTGATTGGCCTGGATGAAATGTAAATGTATGTTCCTGACACTTTACCTGAGAGGAAGGGAGCGAGGAAACAGGTTTTTAAGGTTTCGCTAGGCTGAGATCTGGGGCTTGAACCAAGATGATACTCCAGTTATTCAGTTGGCAGAGGGACAGGTTCAGAAAAAAAATGAATCCCACATATCAAAATAATAACCTGCCTTTTATAAAATCAAAGCTGAAACAGAACTTTCTGAGGTTCCAGAGTACTTATTTTTATATTCTTTTTCTTTTTTTTTTTTTTTTCTCTTTAGCACAGGAGCAGGAGCACAGGTTCAGGCTGGGGAAGGTGATTTTGTTATTCCCAGCATAATCAGATTGGGTGTGCAAGGATGTTTGGATCCCCCAGAGCCCAGTTTTGTAGAGGGTTGATTCCTACCCAGTAAGTCTGCTGAGTTTTCTCCTGGGCTTTCCGCTGCTCTTACACAGCCATCATTGCTCTTCCTTCAAAATAATTATTTCTGATTCATACCATAGGCTGTGAAAGAGGAACTGGCCTCTCATTTCCAGTGCGGTTGTACCGGGGTATATTTGACTCATGGGTGTCAGATAATCTAGGTCAGCATCAGCTGCACATATGAGCTCTTGGGTGGTTTTCCCAATTAAAACCATGCTACTAGCTCCCAGCATTTTTTTCCTACACAAATTGATAGCTGAAAAATGCACACAACTCTGGATGACAGAAGTTACTGAGGAATGAGGAATATTTGAAACATCATAAAAGGAAAAAAAAAAAAAAAGCGAATGCTACATTTAAACCTCTGCTTTCTGCTATAGTTGATTCTTATTAATGTAGTGATTCCCCAGATAAACTGCAAGGCAACTGACTCTGTTTTCTAAAGTGTGGCCATCTACGTGTGGCCCATATGATTGGACATCTCACATACATACAGCACTAATGGCACTATGTCACTATGTATTTATTCACCCATAGTATGAGGTATGCCTCTCACTTTAAATTTGAATTTACTCTCACCCTCATAAACCAAATGGTATCTTATTAGTAGTAGAAGTTGTGGGGTCACAGAATTTTTGGCAATAGAGGCTTAGGCTGTGAGCCCAGCCTGCTTTGGAGATCAAAGGAGGAACATAGTCTGAACATCTTCAGATCCTGGTGAACAGACCTCCTTTTCTTTGCAAAACTGAACTTCAAACGAGGTCAGATTCACACTGCTGCAACTGACAGGTCCATTTGCATTATAGAACTAAAAGAAATACAGCAAGGAGAAAGAAACAAACTCAAAATGAAGAACTGGTCTTGCCTTACACAGCTGCTGGTAGATCTTGCTTTGATTATAATGGGGGGGTACTCTCAGCTTTCTACAGAAAGCTTGGTGTATACTATTGCATGGATTAGAGCTCTGTCAGCTTTCTAAGGGAAGTATGATGAGGGAGTCCTACACATGCAACTTCCCAAATTCAGACCTCTACATAAAACACTGCAAAATCAGGATTTTCAGTTGTTTGCTCCCTATGTCAGAGGCTCAAAGACACATTAAAAGAGCTGAAATTACCCCAGCAAGTCTTGTTTTGGGGAATCCTTCACTGAAGAAGAATTGCCACGGAGTATAGTGTTTGCACATCCAGATCCTTCCGCACTGCCACTGGTCCCATATTCAAGGTATGCTTGTGGTGGAGGACAGTAAGCAATAGTGATGGAACAGCAAAGTGAGCAGTGCACCATTAATCCTCCAGCTAGGGGGATTCATCTCATCCAACCTGGCCACCTAAATTTTAGGCATACAGTCTAAATTAGTCATTCCCCTTCTGGTCTACATGGCCCAGTTAATTCCATCCTAAGACAGACTTGTGACAGTGCTTACCTCTCTCCACCGACTCCAGACAGGCTTTAAATAAGCACTGCTGAAGTTCGATGAGACAGACCTGACTCTTAAGGATTGTGATTCACTGACATGATTCAGAGGAGCCTCTCAGAGTTATTACAACCTGACACATGTGCATTTCTCACGGTCAGCTCCTGATGTACGCAACTGAACCAGCGCAGTGACACTGGATGAATGTGACCCTGCTTATCCCACAGCATCTAGTGTTCGGAGTGCCTGCCCACTCGCCCACCAACAAAGAGCAAGAGATTATACCCGCACAATCTCAGTGATTTCACTTACTAAAGATACTATCCAGCCTCTGATGCTTAATCTCAAAGAAGGCATGATAAATAAAATCAAATAAACCCCTTCTGTGATGAAGTACAGCTGCAACACTAACTGAAGCTCTCCTCAAACACCAGTCTTTTTGTTGTCACCCTAAGCTATTTAAAAACTCGACACAAAGGAATACAAATGAAATCTCTGTAATGCTTTAAATCCTTTCATTTAGTCTCTAAAGCTCTGTAGCTTTTCCCATATATTCCATGAATAACATTTTAAAATATATTTTAGCAGCAGCACCTGATAAATCCTCCTAATGGACCATTAATTAGTTTCAAGATCAATTGCTCCATTCTTTTTTCATTTTATTAATGTAAAATTTATTAATTCACGCAGTATTTATTTTTTTCCCCCTTCTTGTTTTCTTCTTATTGCACCTTTTGTTCTGAGTCAAATTAACAGGCAATTTTTGCTAAGGCAGTATGAAAAAATCAACCAGCTTCCCTCCCTCCCTCTTTCTGTTCCTCCCTTCCTACATGTCACTCCCAATTCATTTTAATCTCTTTCATTGGGAAATGAAGGATGTTGCTGAGCAGCTTAGAATTGATTCTTTGAAGGACTTCCAAGTAGCAAAAACATCTTTAAAACCAAAATACCCTCCCATGGGCTTTAGAATTCAGGTGGGACATTCAATAAAACACTGTTTTTTCTTTTTCTTTTTCTTTTTTCCTATCTACATTTCAATCAGTTCTTTTCTTTCTCTGTTATCTGTGTGCGCTGAAAAGGTCAACAGACCTCTGTATTACACTGTATATGGAAAGTCTGCAAGTTTTCCAAAACTACTGTAATTAAAACACAGGAGAATTTAATTTGATCCCTACCAGAAACTACAATGATTTAGGGATCTTCTATTTTCTTTCACTGCAAATCAGCAATAATTAGTTATCAGATTTAGTTTGGACTTCTGGTGTCTTTGACTGATCAGTCTACTTCATAAATGAGATGAAAGTTTTGTGGACTCTGGCTTTGTCATGGCAGCTTAGCCTACATAAGTGGGCCAGTAAATCAGACACCCAGGACTCTCTAGCAGTGATATTTCTCGTAGCACAGCATTTAGATCACTAGATATATAAAAAAACCAAAAAAAAAAATTCTCCCAAATTATACTCTATTTGAAGACTATCAGAACAGGATCCTGGAAAATTGATAGTCTTTTGGTTTAATAGTCTTACGGCATAATTCTTAGAAGGTGATTTATAACACGACTGCAATGGAATGGGTATCCCTCTACCATTGCCCATAAAGGTTCTTTTCCCATCCCCTAGTGACTTGTTCCCACTTTTTATATCCCGGGGGAAATCTTTTCCTGCAATGTTTCTGTGGCCCTTTTTTGGCTGAGGAAAAGGAAATTTTTGGTGAAGAGGCAGAAATGGATTGGTTTAACTATTATTTTAATGTCTTACTGATTTGACTATGTAGGACAATTGACAAGCCTGATTTTGACCTGCTGCCTTGGGTGTACGCACCATTGCCCTCCATTGCCCAGGACCAGAGCCTTGCAATGGACCCTTCCCAAGGAAGGCCAGTGGACCTTCTAGAAGGCACTTGGATGGTGTGAGAACAACAGGCTCCTCGTTACAGCTTCCTGGCTCACCCTCGCCCTCAGGAAAGGGCCATGGATTTGCTGTAATACTAAATTAATTACAGCTGCCTCTCCAGAAATTTGTATGTCCCGTTTGGACAACTACTTCAGGGTCCATATGTTTATCTGTACGTCATCCAAAGTACGTGATCAACTTGGGTCCTCTAAGCAGAGTGGGAAAACAACCACATTTCTGCTTTCTCTCTTCTTGCTGACCTGGAGCGGAGTACCCTTGGGGAAAGCCAGGGAGGGCAGAATTGAGAACAAAGAACCATACTACTAAAAAGTGTATTTTCCTGGCTGTGATGACAATGACAGATATTGAGCTCAGGAACGTGTGGCCAGAGAAATGGTGAAAGCCTTGCTACCTGGGCCTGAAAATGAGATCACATATGGTTATCACTGAGGACAGTAGTCAGGCTTTGAAGATGTGCAGAATATGGAAGACCAAGAGAGAAGCAGATGCTGCGTAGTGAGAATGATTTTCACAAATAGAGATCCAGCAGTCAACACACCAGAAAAAATTGACTGAGTGGTTTTACAGTCTAGTAAGGCACTATTAGCATTCCTTTGGCAAATGAGGATTGATTTGCTTGTGTATGATAGATTACCAAACGCCAAGTTAAAAATTGGTGCTGTGCCATGTAACTATTGCCCAAGTCCCTTTTTAAAAGTCACTTGGTACATAGTTTAAAGTAAGTGTGAGGGGTCACTGGAAAAAGTTAGTTACACAGCTTCCATTGAAAATGAAAGTACCTGTTTATAGTTATGTATTCATGCAAACAGACAGTGTAGCATAAATAAATATCACCATTCTGCACTTAACATCACAATGGAAGTGAAATAAGGCAAAACTCAACACATAAAATCTTTATTGGATCTCAGGAGGAAGAGAACAGCAACTTTTTCATTGAAATGTCCATTGCTCTGTGCTGTCAACACTAGTCCTCCAATGCAGAACAATCTTCCTAATTGTCCACAGGAGAGGAATATACTGTTATAGAAAACATTTGGTAACTTGATGTAACCTGCTTTATTCTGTGCAGAAATTTTAACTGTTTACTGATAGTTGTCACACTGTTCTTGGCTTATTATTTACTTTTCATTTCTTATTAGGGAAAACAAGTTAAAAATCACCCTGCTTTTTGTGCTTCAGTATGAAGTCTTTGGACTCCTCATCTAAGAAGCGTAAGGCCTTCTGCCTTCCACTCCTGCTCTTCCCAGTCCTCTTCCCACCCAGTCACTAGGAAATGATGCAAGGAGAAGGGGACAAGGACCCAGATGCCTCTTCAATCCATTCTGCTCTTTGACGGGAGATGACTTGTTCCACTGCATGAGTATTAGGGCACAGCCCAAAGTCTGCTGAAATAAACACTTTTCCTCCTGATTTAAACCCCAGCAGAAGAGCAGGTGCTGTCCCAAGCACAGAGGTTTCCATTAGGCACAGCACAAAAGCCAAGCAAGAAGGGAGGATGATCTTCTGTGGTCTCCTCCCTCTTGCACAACTCTGCATGATGGCCAGTGCAATGAAGTTCTCAGAAAACCCTAAAAAAACAGAGAGGACTGTACAAATATCGTAAGCCTTAAAACTGGCTTATGGACAGGAAACAGAAGGCGTTAGTAAAAGTGAAGAGTTCAATACAGGGAGAGGTAGCAAGTCGTGTGCTCAAAAAGTCAGTATACCATACATATGAATAGCCTTGTGCAGCGTGAGAGTTTTACTTCAAAACTGGTTTTACTGATAACACAGTAACTGAGGGTAGAAAGCAAAAGAAACAGAGGAACCAAGCCACATGGACTGGGAGAGCAGAAAGGGAGCAGGGAAGGGGGGATGAACCTCTCGCCTCATAAGTGGCAAAGGCATTTTGATGCAGTAAATAGAAGTGAAAAGAAAATATAGAAAATATTTTCCTTTCCTCAAAAATGATGAGTCTGATTCTCAGTCTGTATAATGATCACAGCTGTAAAATAGAGACTCAAATGTTGAACAGATCTTGTTTAAATCAAATTAATTCTAGACACTAAATTCAATTCCCATCAACTTTAGTGAAAATACAAAGTGCTGAGCAAATGACATTCTGACTTGGATTTTTGTCCCCAATAGAAAGGAAGAAGCTTACCAGTCTTTATGGTCCCCTAAGATATCTATTTTTTATATAAAGTTCATGAACATAGGGTGTATCAAATCCAGCAGTAAAGACTGTTTCCAGATTTAACAGGAAGAGTTTTGGAAATGTCATACCAAAATGTTATGACTTTATCTAAATAAAAGCTGTTAAAGTCCTATTTGCAAATCTAATATTTATATTTCATGATAAAGCAAAAATTGTAAAGAACACTGGCCCCTGCTGTAACAGTTAAAAGCTGGAGGCATAATTATATACTCATTCATCTAATAGGGCAGATTTTACATCCAGGATTAAAACATACTTTAAAACAAAAGTGGGTTTGAACTATAAAAAATGTACATATTATATTGCCCTCTTACTACACAATTTTATTGCTTGGTAAAAACAGTGAAACACCTCATACCTCACTGGAGGCTCTTTTATACAGTTCTCTTCTGGCTGATCAGCAGTGATCCATTAAAACACATCGAAAAATTACAATTAATTTCTGAAAACTGACTTTTTCCATTTGTTTTAGGAGCAAATAGTTGACCTGAGGAGCTTGCAGCTTTGCTTGCCTCTGCTGCTTCGATGGTCTCAGTGCTTTAGGAAGTATCATCTTCCTGCTAGAGTCATGGAGATACAAGTCTTGTGTGCTTAATATTCATTTTTACTTCTGAAACACAAACTTTCACATCACAGGGAGAAATAATCCTTTACATGTTTCTATCCCTATTCTATATCCCTTTTTCTATTTCACCCTAGACCCTAAATGAAAGACAATGAAAATAACAGCCTCCTTTCTCACTCGATCTGTTTGAGATCCTTCACTCAGTCCGTTAAAAACCAGAGGGGTGTGCTTGTGTGTATTGTGCGTTGGGGGAGTTGTTTCCAGATAGCTCGTAGTTTAGGTTTATCACCTTCCTTTATTTTCCCACAGTTGTAGTACCCCAATGTACTAAGGAAAAAGTTTTCTTGATGCCAAAAAAGAATTTTTCATGTTTTTCTTGCCACGGATACTTTCCTAGATGAGTTAATTTCCACCTAGAGAACCTTTTGAGTCATCTAAATCTGAGGAGACGAGCCTTTTCCTTGCAGAGGGCCAAGGAGACCTTTCACACACCTTTCGCAGGCCACACATTAACACATAGATTAGTGTTATTTTATAATCTGGGAGGAAAAAAAAATATAGCTTCAAGTCATATAAAATAAAGTCACAGGGTAATTCTGCCAATAGGTTCTCACATCTTCTACCCATGACCTCCCTCGCACAGTGGACTCCCATATTTATACACCTCCTTGAAAAACAACTCCTGAATGCTTTATTAAGGGAAATATCACATATACAGCATTCCAGCCCTGGAAAAATTCACAAGGAATGTCTCTGAAAGTACGTAAAAAGTGTAGCTCATCTCTGACTAGGTGCTCGTTTAGCTTAAAAAGATACCTGCTGAAGCAAGAGCATTACATGCATTTTCCTTTGCCAGCTTCTTCTCTGCACCGATGCATTCACTAATGAGAGGTTGGACAGCAGCACCCATGGACTTCTGCTACTGGATGCCATTTTTAACCTCCCACAAAGGTGTATGTGTAAGCCACGTCAGCTGAGGATGGGTGAAATCGCCCTGGAGCTGGGCACTTTGCGCTGGCAGTCTGCAGGTCTTCTAACAGAGGGGATGAACACGCAGCGCATCCCACCCTCCGGTCACCCCATGCACCCGCCGCCTGCACACACCGCTGGCTGCTGAAGCACATCTTAGATAAAATTCATATGTACATTTTAAAAGAAGCTCCAGAGGGATTACTCACATCTGTATCTTCTCCCAGCCCACATGAGGAAGAGTCTGCAGGATTGGGTGCAGCCCCTCAAAGCTGTGCTCTGGACAGCCAACCCTTCCACTCCCCTGCCAACATCTCCTCCATGAATTCATGCTCTTCTCACTCACACATCTGAAGCTTTCTTTATATCAGAGAAATTCTCCCATACCACATGAAATGCCTTTGTTCCCTCCACAGTATTTGTTGAGAAGTATGGTTGGATGCACAGAAAGATAACAGCAGGCATATGAAAACATACCTAAAACTTAACTTAAGCCTACATTCATTTAGAGTAGAGCTCAAGGCTCTTCTATTGTGGCTTTTAGAACTTCATATTTGCTTGCATGCTGTCAGGTAATGAAATCAGAGCATGAATTTGTGAAAGGCCACACATAACAGGTTGTGTCACTAGCTGGGGGTACTATATGTTTTGGGTTTCCCAGAATATATCCTCTCTTTCTGCCTGGAAATGTTCTCTGGGTAGTAAAAGATAATTTTTCCCATTTGTCTGGATAAGTCGGCCCAGAGAAAAGGTAGCTCTCTGGCTGCCAGATGTACAGCAGCCCCAGGCAAGTGTATGTACAGATCACCAGGTGGATGTATTGCTTCATGTAGTAACTAAGTCAGACGGACCTCAAATGCATCGATTCTGTGGTGCACAGTATCTGTGCCACTCCTCTGTTTGGGATATCTGGGACCAAATGATTTCAAAGAGCTCTATGAGCTAAAATTCCTGGGGTTTACATTATATTGCAGTATAGAGGTGATATCCTATGCTTTTTCTTCTTAAAATACTTGTGCCTGATTTTCTACATTGCCAGCATCTCCCTTCTGCGTGAAACCCACAGGTTCATCGCCCCCCCACCTCAATAAGCATTTGGCGCTGTTCTGATGATAAGTATTAGATTTAAGAGATCTCAACAGTGGGAAAATCCCAGCCCATGTGTTGGGGAGTAAGGGCGTTCTGGTAGTGCGTTGCTGCTGGGATGGCTCCTACAACATCACCTAATCAACTCCATCAATTTTTGGCTGTCTGAATGGCCTGAAGTTGCTGGGAACCAGGCCAGTGGCTGAACCACTGAAGGCTGAGGGATGGATCAGCAACATGTGCTCCTGACCTCTATGTTGAATTAAAAGCAGTTCAGATGATGAACCATGGTCTGGGTATCTATGGAGATGGAGCCGGTCTGTGGAATTTGTGATTCTAGCTATATATAAGAGTTGTCCTGTATGTTTTACATATTGCCATAAAATGATTTATCTTGCACTCCTAGTTTTGATCACAAACTCCCCAGTAAGAAACTGGTTGAGCACATGTGGAAGTGGTGGCTCTTGGGGCACATAAAAGGAGACAAATGCAAAAGGGGCATTAGTACTGCAGAAAAGGAGGTCTAAGATGTGGTGTCAGCAGCAGGTTTTTATGCTTTACTGAGACCATAATGTCACCCAGCAGAGTGGAGCACAGTGCTGGTTGTCATCCTGTCTTGCAGCTGCTGTAATACACTGGTGAAATCTCCTCACCCTGCCCACACAGTTCAGCTAAGTTCTCACTGCTCTGTGCTTTTTCCAGCCAAAACCAGTAAGTGCTTCTTTCCTTCAAAGCAAAAGAGCACCACAGAATCTACCTGGCTTTGTTATCGGATGACTTCCCTGAAGCGGTAGATCAGCCTCCCAAATTTTCTGTGTGCACCAAAAGCTAAAATGAACTAACCCTCTGTCAAGCAGCATATTCTGGGACATTTTTTCCACTTTTGCAAACATTAGTCTGTCTAAGTGAATCAAGTACTTAACATGGCATGATGAGGAGGAACCCTGGGGAAAAACTAGTGAGCTCATAGTCCAAAACTGATGCAGTCATAGTACTCGAAGAAAAAGAAAGAAAAAAGCACTCAAATTTTCCACTATGATAAAACCAGAAGCAAGCGCTAGAATAAGTAGGTTATGACATCCATTGTGCAGTGTCACTACAGTGTTATTTTTTCTATATAGCAGAACAGTGGTTAATTCATAGCTCTTGGGATTATTTTTTTTTCAAGCATAAATCACTATGGGGTTTTTTTCCCCCCTATATCAATCAGTGGTTTGTAAAAATCTGCAGGGAGAAATAAACCATACAAGCTGGCAAGTAGTTTTAGTGGCATTTAAAACAACTGTGGTAGTTATAAACAGTAAACAAAACATAGTAACCAATTTAAACACTAGAGATTGTTGTATCATAGGAGCATAAATCATTAACTTAATAATTTCAGCAGCAGTGACTCAAATACAAAATTAAGCCAACAGTACCCCCTGTGGCAATAATGAAGTACTGTATTCCTTACAGAAAACAACTGACACAATTTGTGGTTGCAGCTTGGAAATCCTCTGAAGTTGATCCTTGGAAGACAGATCTCCAAGCAGCTTTAGCACGAAGTACTTTTATAAGGAGTGATATTCCAGACACATTTTTATAAGCACAATCCAGAGCTTATGAGCAATGGGGATGAGGTTAGAGGTATTTAGAGAAGAGATGCACACATATAAATGTGATGGCAGATCACTGCTGGGATTCAGACAGTTCCGAGTTTTTAGACATTACCAGCTATTTTTCGGAAGAACCTAGTGGCACACCAGTGTTACGAAGTAGGAGATTAAAACATAGTAGGGTCTGAAGATGCAGCGTTCTCTCTGGCTAAACTCCTATTACGGTAGGACTGAAGGGTTCAGTTCCAAATCTCCCAGCTGGCCATCTGCGAAACACTGAAGCATATCTGAAATGAAACCACGCTCTCCTCCCCTCAGCCAAATCCATCCTACATCTCTTCCTACTGCCTGCAAATGAAGCTTAGAGTGACTAGGCTTCCCTCTAGGCATTAGTCATGGGTCAAAAGTTAGGTGGCTGAATCTTAGCTTTAAGACTCCTTAATTTTCCAAGAAAATTGCAGAACTTGTAGGCTACATGAATGCTGCTCAGCCAAAATGTCTTTTCATTATCATCTTCAGATTTTGATACCTCTTCAAAGGGATGAGAAAAGCCAAACATTGCTGTCAGAGTTGGTAGGGAATACAATTCACTTTCACCTTCTTTCTTTTTTTATTTCTCTGATAGTAGTCCTTCCAGTCCAGTATTTGGGGGATAGGAACAAACCATAAATTTCTGATGCTGGATGATACTAGGGGGGAGGGAAGTCATGTGATAACACCCCACTTCAGAAGTGTCTTTTAATTAGGATCTCAGAGTTATTGTTCCAGACCTCTACATATGGATTTCTGCATACGAAAATATGTAGAAATTTAGGCTTGGCATTGGTCAAAGCTCAGGTTGAAAAAAGTCGGAAATATCACTGTTAAAGCACAGGAAATTTTCAGATGGAAGAAACAGATAGAGGCAATATGGGTTCCAGTTCACCGTTCAAATAGCTATTGCAGCACTACAGTGTTTCCTGCTATTTTTAGCTCAAAAAAGAAAGCATATATAAGAATAAGACATAATTTTGACATATTTAAAATGAAAAAAAAAGCAAAGAAAAAGAAAAAAAGGTTAACAATCAAACAGGAAAAGACAATCAAATGCTATTACAAGAAGAATCAGGTGGAAGCTCTGATGTCTATCATCTACATTATTAACACATGTCCTAGTGTAAGCGTTGTTTTCTTCCCTTTGTTTCAATGCCTAGGAATCCTATTTATATGGCAGAAGCCTTGTACAGCATGAAATAAGATAACAACCAGTGAAGTTACAATCTAACTATAAGACAAGACATTAAAAATGTGGTGCAGGGACACCTTTCACTTACATATGTACAATAACAATTTTTCAGTAAATACTTCAGTATACTATTATTCCTCATAGCAATCACTCGAGTCAAGCCTACCTTCCTCAGCTGTCCTTTGTGATTTTGCAGGGTGGCGATCTGCAATTTCAGCCTAGTCCCTTTTTGAACACAACTAGATTTTTGTTCTGTAAGTATGTGTCATGACATGCATTAACGCTCACAAGAAATATGAAGTCCTTCCCTATACACTAGGGAAGACACAGACTGAAAAGTAAGGGACCGATTGTGAACATTCCTGAATATGAATCCAGGCTATTGATTCAGGCCTACATATCCCATATAATGTATACATTAGCAAATAAAGGTGATGACAGGAATTTGGAGAAACAACAGGTTACAGTGCTGCATACTCCAGGACTTTCCTCCAATGTCTGAGATTTCAACTTAAATAAATCATTTAAGAAAGAATCATTATCCGAAATGGTTTTAACAGCATTACCTTATCCTCTTGTTTGAAAGCCCTGGAACGACAGGAGGTCTTTTTCCTCAGTGTATCAGAGAAGAGAAGATGCAGCAAAGTGCTGCTACTGCCGGTAAGTAATCAGGATAATTTATCCAAATAACCCCTGTGGACTGAGTCAAGCCTCAGCTATCTGAAAGCCCTTGTCCCGGGACAGCCTTCTGAGAATTAAAGTACAGAACAAGGAAAAGAGAAGAGATTCAGAACGGACACCCTGAAGCTTGAAAGACACGTTTCTGTCAGGATAGCAGGCAGTGGAAAAGCTGAATTCCCAAACCTGTGGCAAAGCCATCACATATGCGGGTGGTACCACTGCACCCAGCCCACACACCAGAGGAGCTCAGGGCTCAACTGCGATGGGCAAGTGTCGATGGCAAACGGGACCCAGGACTCATGCCAACAAGCCCAGATGATTGTTAAGGGCTGAGGAGCCATGATATCTCCTGTTAAAAAGTAGCCGGCAATATTCTCTATGCATTTACAGGGAACTCCATGTAAACACGGAGGGGTTACTTTGGCATTTTGGGTAGCTTTAAGATGACGTCATTTACATACTAACAGGTAACAGATCAGAATCCTTCATCCTCAATGCTCCAGAGTCTCATATCGCCTTCCAAGGTGATCATTCAGATTTATATCCATTTAATACTACTTACAGAGTAACCAGTTGCTGTATACATTACCAGTTGTCTCTAAATCTAAACTGCATGTGAACTATGGGAGTGAGATGCGCCAGACTTTGAAAGGGATGAATCCAGTTCATACACAAAACACCTATCCATCACGTCTAGCAACAGCATGTACAAAAAATATCAAGTACCTTGCCTGGGCTGAGATTTTTTTCCTTTCAGATGTGTCCTGGTGTTTGCTTTATTTCTGAAGCAGCATTAGCCAAGAAAATCCTGACAATGGCCAACTATCATTGCTGTGTAGCCAAAGCGAGGATTAATAACACATTTAGCCAAAAGCAGGCTTAAGGATATTTCCCAGCTGAAATATTTTTCAGGTATAAAACACTGCTATAGATCTTTGCATGCAGAATGATTCTGCATCACTCACTAGGAAAAATCCCATCAACAAGAAGGTTCCTTGGAGAAGACTAAAAACTAAATAGATAGCCTGGCCAATTACTCAGCTCTAGCTACTAGCAAAAAAGCTGCTTAAGAGGAATAGGTGGTTTGTGGAGCTTTGCACTGGACAGTACATCCTGGGTTTGGGTTCTTGAGCTCAAGACTATTGGAATCACTGGTTATCTGAAAAATCATAGATCCAGCTGTGGCCCCTTTGGGAGACTGTGGGAGAAATGAAGGCTCCACAAGTGAGTGCTCCACCACAGGGTACGCCCTGGCCTCCTGGAATAAGTGGGATTTTTTCACCAGTGAAAGTTATCCATTTTTCACAACAGAAGGCAGCTCAGACCCCGAGGCCATCGCTAGCCAGCACGCAGGTAGCCCACTACTTACTTATAGGCATGCATTAAAAAAACATGCTAAGAACTTTCTTGAGTTCACAGATTTGTAAAGCATTGTAAAATAAAGACTTCCCTTCAAAGTGTAGGCCAATGTTGACCACAGAAAACTAAGGAGGCCTTGTTTTGCTGTACACAGGCAGCAAACATCTTCCAACTTTGGGTCTAGTTTAATACACATCCTTGCAGGAAAATAATTAGGTTGTTAAGTGTGAGTCAAATGTCACTTACGTTATGAATAGTGCATGTCTGTGTGATGAAAAAATGCTGACTACATATGAGTTCAGCCTCTTAAGTAAATTTTCAGCCAAAACTGCTAGAAGTTACTTAATATTTGTGAACAACATAAACTGTAAACAAAACTACAGAGGGAAATTTGGTCCCTGGAATACACCCGTTTAGGTCCCAGAGATTATTATATCAGCAAGTTAGCTCTATCATTAATCTCTCTTGAACAAAAGAGGTCTATTTGTGTCCAAGTATATGTGGCAAATAATGTGGAATAATGTTGTAATAAAGTTGCAGAGTTTCAGGCAACACTGTAAAGGTATGGTAGAGGGCACATTGCTGTTCTTCAGCTCCTATCAAGAAATATCAAATATCTTTTAAAAAGATTTATTTTGGAAACATTGTGTGAGCTATTTACCAAAATGGAAAGGTAAATGAAGTAAAATCACAAAGTTGGTACAAGACAAGACGAAACATATCTTCCTTTATCCAGTTGCTTACAAATTCCCATAAATCATGTTAATTTACCTTTAGAAATTCACAGATGCCCTCGATGTGTCACAGTACTTAGTCACCATGACGGTGTACAGACTGGGAAACAAGTCACTGTTCTGTAAGCACCCTTCTGAAAGCACACCCACGCTTCTCTTCCAAATTCTCATCCAGGATAACATCTCACTTCAAAGTAGTTGTCATCATCTTCCTGCTCCCAGTCATTTTTCAAAGGAGAAGGTAAAGAAAATTTCACCTAAGCTGACAAGTCTGCTGACGAACTACTAGTAAGGACTTTTGCAAGCACTTCATCTTGGTTGCCAAAACCACTATTCTGATCATCTGGAAACACGGCTCACCATCAGAAAGGGCTAAACCAAACCCAATTGCAATCAATATGCTGCCCTTGTTTTGGTCACATGAACATTCTGTGGCAATGTGGTCCTCTTTTATGCACATCAACCCATCAGCTTGATTGGGTTGCTTCTACTGTAACTCCAAGCATCTCACTAAAATTCATACAGCCCATATTAAATCTCTGTAATAGATAAAATCTGCTATTTTAATGCCATATACAAAACAAAACTCAAAATCCTGTGTATGCTTAACATGATAAAGGAAAACGTGACTATTGATGCCTCCAGGATAATTAGAAGTGAAAGAAATTCAGCTTGCCAAAATCACCTTATCAAGAACCTTGTACTTATACTTTTAAAAATATGAGCTTGCTGTCTTTCCCTCCTATTCTTACAGCTTATACCCAAAATTCTGGGATGGCAACATCCTGAGTTGTACTGTAAAGCACACTTAAGGACACAAATCCAGTATATATAATGTGTTTGAACTCTGTGAGTAACCAATAATGTAAAACACACAACCCTTTCAGGCAAAGCAATGCTATTTGTGATCCCTATTTACCACTCCAAAATAATGTGAAAAAATAACATATTCTCCATACAAAAATGCAGTGATAAGCCCTATGTACAGAGATCACTTCAGCAAAATCTTTGAAGATCCTGCATGAGATGACGAATAGCTATAAATAAGCACGTATTCAATACTTAGTGTTACCTTTTGATGATGCTTTGAAATGTCAGGTACGTCCAGTACAAACTGAATGGAAAAACAAATTGTATCTAGTAGTGTCAGAGGCAATCATTTTCTTCAGCACCACAATCCACATGCTTAAACACTCAGCATTTCTAACTTGCCTTCTCCGTTGAAACACTGAAATACTTCACAAATGTATAATGTAATCATGTATTAGCAGCACCCAGGTATGTTCACCATAACATTTGCATTGACATGGTATCTGGAAGTGCCCATCAAAGTCAGACCCCATACAAGGCACTGTTCAAAGAAGAGAGAAAAAAATGTTATCAAACTAAGCCAAGACGCCATAAGAGCATCAAGAGAATGGTGCAGCCAAGATGAGAGAAGCAGTATGAGAATCTGCTTTGATGGAATCACTGAATGTATACAGGTAAAGAGGGCAAATCTATACCATCCTCTGCTGCTACATCTTTGTACTGGAGCTTGATGTCTAGAAAGGGGGATAGACAGTTCTTTTTTTTTTAAAGGAAGAGACTTCTTTAGGGGACAAGCAGTGACTATATTCCATTATATTAATTTATTGTTTCTGAAAAAATCAGGTATATTTATGATGCAAAAATTCTGTGGGCGTTTATATTGTGAATCAGAACAGTAGAGTATGCTTTGAGACAGTCTAAGGAACAGAAGATTGCCCTACAGTCCTTTAAGAAACTAATCTTGAGCTTGAATCACTGATTATCTCTTGCATGATTTATCTATTCCATAGAATTGGAATTACCCCATAGAATTAGGCCCTGCAATTGCAATGAGAAGCCATACGCAAACTTTATCCAAACATTTACAAAAGGCCCATTTGTTCTTCAGTTTCTGTCATAGTCTCCAGCCTTCCTTAATGTGAGAGTGTCATGATCCGTTATGTTACTACGGCAAGGCAACCATCTTTGTGCTATCTTAATATGACTAATGGCTACTCCATCCATGCAATGGTTATTTTATGTAATTGAGAAGAACTGACCTAGACCGTATTGTTCAGAGCTCACAGAAACTTCCTCCTTGAGGTTCACTCCCCAGTTCATATCTAGTCCATGCAGATCCTGACTGATATTCGAAAGCATAATGCCAACAGAGAGTCTGATCTTCAGAGAACTGACCATGGCAATACTGATCACAAACGTAATGTTGGTTACAAGGTTGTTCTGTTTCTTCAGGAGATCGTTTCCATGTATCAGATTCAACTTGCTCTAATCATGGGACACAGGGTTTATCAGCAAGGCTCAAATTTGCCTCTCTGCGATGTTCCCCTGCATCAAGCAGGGATGTCTAGAGTTGTTTGAGACCATCAGCCAAATATCCCATGCCAGGAAACATGGAATAATTTTGTAAGTATCGTAGCACAAATAGAATATAGTTTTGCTAACGATTCCCCTCTATTTGGCTTCCTTGAGGGTGCATTTAGAGTACTATGTCTAATTTTGTCCCTTCCTCCATTCAAGAAAGACGTTGACAAACTGGAGTCAGTGCAATGCACAGCCAGAAAGATGCTTAGACTGGAGAACACGAAGCAAAAGGAGAAACCAAGGAGGTCAGGTTTGTTCAGCCTGGAGAAAAAGAGGCTAAGGGTAGGATTTAACTCCTGCCTGCCACTCCCTTAGGAAAGGGTGATCATAGAAGACGCAGGGCCAGGCTCTTCCCAAGGCGCACAGCAAAAGGAAAGGAGGCAACAGTCACAGGTCATAGGAAAAAAAATTCCATCTGGACCTTAGGAAAAAATAAATCACAGTGAAGGTAGTGCAGCACTGGAAGAGTCCAGAGGTGTAAAATTAGACACCGTCACTGTTGTGAGAGAAGCCCAGTGACGGTTCACCAGCAGAGGTTCTGGTCTGCAGGGCCTGATTTTCTCAGAGGGAGTAAATATCAGCTGTTTCCAGCTGATGTCAACCTTTATTACTTTGAGGAAATTAAAGGTAGGTCACTGAAGACTCAAGGACCAGATTTTTAAAACACCTTTATGGAAGGAGCTGAACACTGAGGACAGCTGCAGACACATCTATCTGTTTAGCTACCCTAAAATTGTTGCTAAAACACCGTAGAAGATTAGGCCTTTATTGTTTTATGTGTCTCTTTTGTTAGTTACACAGGTCAGATTTCTTTTGCTATCCCACAGTGCTATATGTGGTGCTGTGTTTATTTTCCAGGTCAAGTAGTTTCATGCACTGGAACTTTAACTTTGAAGAAATAATATGAGAAAAAAAAAGAAGATAATCTTAAATCTACTGAGTTTAAAGGGAAGAGAAAAAGTTCAGTTCACATGATTAACTGTCATAAGCACAGTACATACCATCAGAGGTGCCAAAGCCCAACTTGAAAGGTTTTAAATGTTTCAAGCTGTGCAAGCATGCGTTTCTTCAAACAGGCAGAACTGATTATGATGATCACAGGCAAAACCTTAGTTAAACAGAGGATGTGCAATTTTTGTAAATCGTTATACAGCGATTACTAACTATTGAAATAAATGGCTTGAATGTTTATTAGCATTAGAGTCTTTTTTCTCCCCTCTGTATCCCTGGGAAGAATAAGGAATGTTGCAGGTGATGAAGACAGTTTTCATCATCAACACAGGATAGGCAACGAGTGTAGAGAAAATCAAAGTTGATAAAGTGTTCTTTAGATTTCAAAAAGTTTGGTAAACTTTGGGACAGTTTTCATTTCTGAATAACACTTTTCTAACAATTAAGGTCAAAATGCCACAAAAATGCTATTTTTTTTTTCTCTACCCCTTTATTACCTAAAATATACACATTCTGGTCATACCAAGAAGCTGACTCAACATCTGTTCCCCACTGTGTCAGGAGCTGTACATACTCCTCTACACTCAACATTTTAGATGAATGAATGGAAAGAAGCACAGGAAATGTTGAAAGTAGGGATAAGGTCATGAAATCCATATTATATTTTACTGTTCATGTTCCTAACTCTAAACAAAACCTTACTCAGCTGAGCTATATATATTTTTAAAAAACAACTTATTTAAACTGGCACAGAGCATTGTTTGGACACTCCTAAATCTTATTTAAGTTGCACAAGAGACTGAATTGACAAAAAGGTATGAAGCAAGCTAAGAGTTTAAAGAGAGCTTTGTAAGGGGTCAATTTTGGCAATTCGAAACTTCAGTTAAACTAGAATCACTTTAAGACTGTAAAGGCGTGTATTATTTTAGCCATGTTGTACCTCCAAAACAGTTAAATGCTCACAGCCCACCTCCAAAACACCATCTTCACCATTCACCACCAGATCAGAGAGATGAAAACATCTGGAGGCGGACAAGGAAAACATCTGAAGATGGAAAACCTCTTTACCTAGAAGATGGTGGGAGTTTACATCTTCAGTTTAGGTGAAGGCTAGCTCCCAGCTGGAGACACCTGAAAGAGGTTTGATTTTTCCATCAATGGTGAGTACCTGCCTTCTTTTTAAAATGCTGCAGCCACCACCCTTCCAGATTACAACACAGCGCTCAGGCTGTGATTCACAGCACTGTCCCTTGTTAGGATGGACCATGCTTAAGTCCACAGAAATAAGGAGGCATTTAAACATTATCCTCATTAAGATATGTTCAACGTTTTCCTGGCGGGGATTCCTGACCAGTTAGATTCACAGCACCTTGAATAAGCTGGAATTATTTGCTCCATTTTTTGGAATATAACCAAATTTGATTCACTCAGGGTGACAAAACATCCTGACTCCTATGTGAGGCTCTTAGTCATAGTTTCTCCTTTCTTCCATTTCATGATCTATTACATGATCAGTTTGCCTGTATCTCATCTCCTCTCTAAATACAGAGACATATAGTTTATCTATACTTAGCTCTTTGTTATACATGTACTCTTTACAAATATGTAGCAATTTCTGCATGCGTTATTCAGAAGAATAAAATACAACCTATAGTGTATTGAAGTTGTCATTCTACAGTATCCTTAAATTTGTAATGGAAAAAGCCAGATCCAAAGGGAAATCTAAGAGGTTGATTAATACCAGAAAAGGAATAAATAAGATTGGAAACAGAGTGGATGCCTGAAAATCTTACTTGTTTCTACCTAGGGTCACTAATTTAATTTTCTCCTACCGTCCATGTGGTTTTTGTTTTTTAATTTCCAGGAATTCCTGACTGTTTATTCTATAGCAAACCAATGGGATTTTGAGGCCATGGTATGTTGTGGGAAATGTCTCAGTAGTATGTGTTCTTTGTTAAAAGTTGCTGAGGAGCTGCGTTGGTGTAATTGAATAAACACTAACTATCCCACTTTTAAAAGGGAGTGTAATCTGCACATCAATTAAAGCCAAATGTCTGCTTAATGGTTAAAACGCTGCTATGTGTCATCCTCCCAATATTCAGCAAAGAAGTGTTCCATAAGTGCCTTGAAATCAAATTAGCAGTGTTAAAAAAAAAAATCTTCAAATAGATGTGTGAAGGCAGATGGCTTGTTTATATACGATTTTAATAAGAACAGTGTTTTTGTAATAAAATCTTGTGTGAGTCATCCAACATGTAAAGCACAACAAAGGAAAACAAGGAGCGGGCTATACACACACACGGACCAGGTTCTGACTATGCGAAGTGCTCCAGCACCTGCCCCAAGCCTGGCCAGCACTCTGCTCCCACCCCACCGCCCGGGCTGCCTGCGCCAGGGTGGGCACCCGGGCTTCAGCCTCACGCCTCGTACGGCGATGGCCACCCTTGTCACGTCCCTCCCTGCTTCTAACAAAATCTTCATGTTAAATATAGATGTGATCGTGAAAGAAATAACAGAGGTGCTGCCACTGGCAGTTGGTAGATGTTTGTCCCTGATCTGGGTCCAACCTCAGTTGTCCTTCCTTGCCTCCTCCCATTGCTAATATTCCTCCCAGTGCTTCACAGATGTTTTCTTATCATGCTACTGAGTGGTTATTTTTCAAGTGGCTTCTCAGAGCAGATGTTTCACAGGCACGTGCTCTTTAGCCTTCTGTTGACATTATTTCTCTTATAAAAGAAGTGTTACTGCCATGCTACTTTTAAAAAAAGGAAAAATAAACTCCAGAACTTCAAATAAACAAACAAATCATTGGGGTTTTTAAATACCTGCTGATAATATTGTAAGACAACCCTGATCAGCCTGGATGCTGTAGTTGTTATTGTACATTTCACAAAGCAGCTCCTTCAAAATGCCTCTTGCTCAGAAAGCTCTAGTCCCTGTCTAGTTGCAGGACAACTCCTTTAACACTTAGCAGTAAAGGCTACGTGAGAAATAAAGTGTGGCACACATACATTTACTCTTTGGACATACACTATTCCACCACCATATTTTGATTATTTGCTTTAACAGAGAAGTCCCAAAATAAAATATGCATCATTTGGTTTTATGCCCACAGGTGAGTGAATTCACACGCAGTGAATCCTGCCTCTGCTCCCTCCACCAATTTCATATACCGGGGCTTGTTCTTTTATTTACTCGGTCCTAGCATCTCTCTATTCCACTTCTAATATAGTGTTTCATTCCAGTTACTAATGCAGATATATTCACTTGCTGCAGTTATGCTCAGGTTTTCACAGGGTGTTTGGAGGTGCTTCACTTACTTACACCCAGCTAGTTCTCAGGTCAACACTTCAAAATTAGTGAGGAAGAACTCATTGCAGAGAAGTATCACTGGAGGCTGGATTTCAAGAGAAATGTGCAGCAAAGTAGTCATGTGGAAATAAAACTGGGTTGGAGGCACTATCTGGGTGGAGAAAAAAAACAAATATTGCATGAATTTGGGAGCTACAAGCAGTGGCCAGGTTTCCCCCAGCGAGTATGAAACTGGAATTGCTCCATGAATTAAAACTTGGTTTCACGGGAGCTGTGCCAGTCAAAACCAGCTGAAGAGTTAGCCCGCAGCCCACAGCTTTTGGCTTTGACCAAACTGCACATCCCACTACATGCCCTTGATGTGGAAGCACAGCCTTGAAGAATGAGCACAAGAGCAGAAAATTCTGACTCGAGCCACCTCGTGCCTCTGCTCCAGTTGGCCTTTCTATATAACCAGTTCATTAAACAATACTTCAAGTGCCTGATTCATCCTCTTCTATGCCAGTGAAATTGTTGGATCCAAACCAGCATAAAACTGGAGCCACACAGGGCTCAATTAAGCCCAAGGATTTTGAAAGGATTGATTAGCTAATGCTTTTTCAGTTCCTGTAGTATAAAGCACCAAATATGTTTCCCTTGCAGAGACTTTTTTGACTTCCAGAAACTTAGGACGTGGGTCTGGGGGAGAGCAGCAGTGTGACAGTGACAGGTAATCAGGGAATGGGATTTTGAGACAGTCTATCCACCAAGTAGCCTTCTGTAGGTCTCTGAGACCTCTGCTCTGAAAGCAGCTTCAGTCCTGCACTCATCAGTTTAGGAAAAACAAATCCAACTTTTTCTGTTTACAGTCTCTCCCTCCTTAGCCTAACATCACTCCTTTCTCACTGTCCTACATACCACAGAAACATCTGGGGTGGTGGCCCGTGCCAGAACTCACACCAAGTTGTCCAATTTGTCAGCTGTCCCCAAGGACAGGACAAATGCCTCATATCAGATGTCTCTCCATCCCACTAACAGTTTTGCTACACTAAGAAAATAGTCCAATGGTTTAACAAAAAAAACCCACCCCAAAACACAACAGTGGGATATAAGCAGTTTGGAAGCCAAGGTGAGGATAGGGGAAAAAAAAAAAAAAAGGCTTAATATAGTTGTGTGTGTGTGCGTGCATGCGTGTATTTACTCACACACAGACACACTCACAATATATAACATTCTCTCAAAATATACAAGATGGCCGAGAAATTTCAAAGGTGAGCAGAGAATATTACCAGAAAGCATAAGAGAAATAAAGTAGCTGACTTCAAAAAGAGTGGAAAGTACTTTTGATTGGATTTCTACTAACTGTGGGAAAGCTACTAGGGGAAAAGTGGGAAATGTTTAAGCAACTGTTGGAAAGAGTGCAGTTGAAATTCTTCCCACTTCAATCTAAACAGGGAAAAGTGCAACATAGGCCATTGTGGTTAGGTAAGGAATGAAATGCAAAGAGTTTTACAAGCAGAGAGCTGAAAGCTTTTTAAAAAGATAAACAAATCTGGTGCAGAGGATTTGGAGGCACTGTATGTAAAAATAAGCAGAAGTAAGTTAAAGGATCAAATTAAAGGAGCAAATGGAATTACTGAATGCTAAACTACATAAATATTTCAACTGACAACAATGGGCTCTTTAGACATATTCACATTAAAGAAAAAGGAAAATATAATAGTGGTCTCCTAAAAATGCACAAAAAAATGAGAAACAGGGACAAAGGAAATGGTCTAATAATAGTATAGAGAAGGAAGGGAAAAAACAAGGATTATATTACTGTTCCTGATTTAAAGCCCAGTCCTACAGGAATTGAAATGCGTCTCTCTGCTCTTTTTAGGGGCAGATCTTCATCTGCACCAGGTGGTGGCCAAGACAGAAACAGGAGGACAAAGTGTGCCACTTTGCCCACCTTGTGACTACGGGGCTGGGTCAGGCTGCTGTGCTTGTAAGAGGAGGTGTGAAACTTCTGCAAATTTCACCTGGCTGCAGGGATCCTAAAGGCGCCTTTCTGGTATTTGTGGATCACTGGGAGTCAGCCGTTTCCTGATCACTTACTGCTGAATTCAGCCCAACTTGATGCCAGATAGCAGGGCTCTATAAACCCATTATTACAATGCTTTAATATCTGTTACTCCAGAGAAATCTCAAGGCAGCGCAGCAACACTTCTATAACTCCCCATCTATTTTGTTTACACCTTGTGTCCATGAAAGGAAAAATGGATGCTAAGCATTAAGACAAAATTAAACCTCAGTATAGCGTAACACGCTGTGAAGAGCTACAAATGACAGTCAGATAGTCAGCAGCCTGCAATTTTTGGACCTGGAAGAATTACTTGCTTTACATGGCTCTCTTCTGTCATATGAATCTTCAAAGCAAGGCACTGATGCAGAGGAGGATTTACAAAGGGAGTGGGTTAGGAAGGCTATACCCCCCTTTGCATCACTGTATGCTCACGCTGTTTGATGGAGAGAGGCCTCGGCACTATGGTGGATAAACCAGTATTTTTCTTTCAAGCTCTCTCTCCCCATCTGGCTCCACACCTGTTATGTGTTAAGCTTATTTTCAGTGATGATGAAAAACATTTAGGATGACCTAATAGATGTGTACAAAATAATGAAGGAAGTGATAATGATGCGCATGGTAAAACATCTTCCCATCCAAGAGGCCCAACAGCCACGAAATGTGGCAGAAGCATTCTAAACATAAACATGAATGAAATCCAGTAAGAACCTTTTTCACAAAGATAAACACCTGGAACAAGTGGTCACACTGGGCAATAAAAACAAATTGCAACAGTGACTTAAGTATTTTCATACTGCAAATAAAAATATAAAACGCTGGAAAGCGGGAATGAGATAAATGTAACAAGAAAACAAAAAGACAACACTTGGATGTGTCCATGTGCAGGCTGCATATGGAATAAAAGCAACTGTAAAAGAACAACTGTTTATTATTATTAGAGTTATCATTACTTTATTCATTCTTCTGACACCAAATGTATATGAAGCCAAAGCCAGACACTTACAGTGGAATTATAAGTACATACATGCTTACACAGTTTACAAGAACAAATCCTGATTTCTTATTTAGGGCTATCACTGCTGAAGATGTTGGCACTGTGTGGTGACCAGGGTTACCAAGAATATTTTCTGCTTTGAAAAGCCCACCTGGCCTCTCAAACTGATTTGCTCTATTTCAAGTTAGCCCTGAACCTGAACCCCAAATCCAAAACCTTAAAGGTATAGTTCTGTCCCTAAATTTGAAACTTGGGCCCTTCTCTGGGCCCGGTTCTCAATAGCTTTATTGGTGCCACATATTGATTTTCACTTGCTGAGCGTGTGGATCTCTATATTCCCTGAAGACGAGCTCAGAAGGTAGATATACCCTGTGCCCAAAATACATATGTTTTGACGTAGCCTTTGAAAGTAGTGTTAAATCCTTAATATCGTCAAAAATATGGAAATACATTCGATTTCTTCTTCAACAGCTCTACTCTCTCTCCGTTCTGCTAGCTTTTGCCCTGAGGCACAATGCTCACATGTTCAGATACTACCCAAACACGCTGGATGACAACTCTGTGTTTACACGCAGGACAACTCTCAGTCCAAGTTTCTCTTCTCAGGCTTCAGATGATGTTTTCATGTTGTTCTCAACAGACTGTGTCTCGGGGCAAGAAGCAACATGGTTTCGTTACTGCTTTGCTTGGATGACTGCTGATTACCGCCCACTGCAGATGGGGGGGTTTGTGCCGTGTTTTGGCCCAAGTGTGCTGCAGTTCTCGCCCCACGTCCCACAGCCAAACCAGCAGAAGATGGTGATGGCTGTCACTCCCCATTGCCCTCTGCCAGCTTGGAAACCGGCCGCCGAGAAGCTGCATCTCATTAGTGCTGCTGGACAGGCTGAGCCGTGTTTGCGTACAGTGATTAATTCAATGAATTTGGCGTGCAGAAATGTCTCAAAATTGCATTATTCCAGTGAAAACACCTGGATACCCTTAGGAAACAAATATAACAACACTAGTATTGAGAAAAAGGAATCACTAGGAATTTTAAAAGGGGGAAATAATTTGAAGTCACAGCTTTTATGCATCAGAACCCACTTGGTAAAACAGATCCTTTTGTAGTGTTATCAAATGCTCTGGCACACGCATGACATACAAAGTGCAGGTTTCCCATTCTGCTAAAACACTGGGGCAGGTCTTCATTCACTGAAGGCTTTGCTTTAATATTAAAAACTTTGATAGGTGTTTTCTATGCGGCTACGAAACAAAACCATATCAAAAAGAGTTATATCTGTATGCCCCATAAACTAGATCAAAATCTACAATTTTGACTCACAGTCAGTAATGTGAGGATCTCCTTCCACCCCCAGCTTTTTTACAAGAGAAAGCACTGGAGAATTTGAGCATTACTAAGTTTCCTTGGTTCTCCCTTAATAAAATATAGTAAAATTGAAAGCTTTAGTAAACCCACACACCCCATCCTCACGTATCAAAAGGCTGAAAGGTACTAGTAAAACTCAGAAGTCAGGGTGTCTAATCCAGTAACTCTTCTACATCATTATCACAAAGGCTGTGATTAAACAACTTCAGCTGATTCAAAAGTGTCATAGTGGCCTGGATTTTTGAAGCCTTTCTAAAACTGAAGTTCAGAATTACAAACGGTCATACAATGCAAGAATCAGCAAAAAAACTTTGCCTAACAAACAGTCCCATTTAGTATTTCAAATAGTTACTACACAGAATGGCAGTGACCAGGACAAAGAGTAGAAGAGAAGTGCACTTCAAAATCTATTCAATAAGATTTGTTGTTTTAATTAAAAAGAATAAAACTCCACATTCCTAAGCATTGGCACCAGATACATAACAATTGCATGTACTCTGAGATTTCTACTGTATATCTCTCAGTTACCGATTTGAGGACAATACAACCTAATTTCCGTTCTCTGAGCTAATCAAACTGGGGTGAGAGGGGCAAATGTTTCCAGTATTTTTCTATGGAAATCTCTTGTGGCCCATTCTATTTAAAAAAAATAAATAAGTGAAATTCCTTTTAAATCTATACTTTTTGTATTCAGTTAGAACTAAGTTCATATATGACCCCATGGAACAAAAGAAAGGGAATGTGATGATGTGACAAAGGTATTTATTTTCCATGTTCCATTGCTATGAAGTGCTATCTTCTCAAGCTCTCTGCCTATAACATCAATTTAAATGAGATATAACAGGACAATTAATTCCCATTCTGCAGCTGTCACCTGGTTTGCAAAATCCTTTCAGTAGTTACAATCCCTTATTTACTTTTCTGACTATTTTTTCAATTCACTGGTGTGAAGAGAAGAGCATCTTCTTCACACCAATCGTCTCTAGACAACTTCTCCACAATCATAAATTAATTACGACCAACCATCTTCAATAAAAATACAAGGGTTCAAAATGACAGTGTTTCTTTAACTGAAGGACAAGAACAATTTGTGCTTACAGTCACTGTGACAGCATACCCAAAGCTGTTATGTGTGCATATACAATACACCAGAACCTGAGTTGCACCAGTCTTGCCTACACAATTGTACCTACGTGTATAGATGATAAATGCTTGCACGATGTTACGGACCTCTGGACTTTTTCATTCTCTGTATCAGAATTGCAAAACATATGAGATAAAAGTCATATCATGACCAGCAATCGAAGCTAAGCTCAAATCCTTGCACACTCAAACTGCTGTTTGAGCACTTGTAAATTAGTATTTGCTTGTTCAAGATCTTACTGCAATATTTTGGATGAGACTCTTCAGTATAAAATACGGATTTTGTTCGTTATCAAAAAAAAAAAAAGACAGAAATCTCTTGCCTGATCCTCCATGGAACTTTTGCTTAACTTAAACAAAACTTAGACAGCAGCCACTTTTGCTTCCACAGTATCTCTAATAAATAAATATACTCATTCGAAAAAACTTCACCCCAAGTTCGTCTTGGTCCTCTTCTTAAAAAAAAGGCGTATTTTTTCTTCCTGACCTCTCTCCTAGCAAAGACAGATAGATTGTGTGCAGAGTTTATTACGAGATCGATCAAGATAATTGAGGTATAATTTTCCCAGCTATTTCTGTCATCATTTTTAAAGGCAGAGATGATTATGCTTCCCTTTCACCCATCTGGGAAAACACACTGTGTTCTCATGTAATTTGAATGTTTCAGCAAGGATGTGAGACCATCTTTTTGGATGTAGCTAATAGCTCTGCCATTAGGACATCCTCTCTTGAGACTTCATTTTTCTTATTAATAATTGTCAACACTATCTCTTTTTCAGAAACAACCAACCACACCTAAGTCTTCTCTTCCTTTCTGGCACAACACCAGCCAATATTAAGTCCAAAATGTGGCTATGGTTCTGAAGATCCTTAAAGATTCACTTGCTCCTTATGAAAATCTTCCTTGACAATACCTTTTCTATAGCACACTTTTTCTTTTTAAGAATGATTATTGAACATTTATGTGAAAATACGCTTTTTTTTTTTTTTTTTTTGAAGTCACCTCAAAATTAAACTCTAAGTCTCATATTTTTGCTGGAGTAACCGTATGCAAAACTCTCTTCTCATTTATGCCAATCTTCCAGTGCCGTAATTTAAGTGAATTATTCTTAATTGCATCTAACCTTTCAGAGAACAAGATCCTGACCGTCTGCTTTGTTATTTTTCACTCAATTCTTTTTTTCCCTCTGTGCTATTCTGTTTCTGATAACTGTGATATCAGTTACCACAAGAAGCATTCCTGTTCTGAAATACATGCGGTTTGATCCAATACTAGATAATTTTCGGATCTGCCATGATATCTGAATAATGCTCTGTTTTACAATGATCACTTACATTTCAATCTATTTTAACCACCAGTTTTCTACCCAGGAATTTTCTATGTCACCTCCAGCCCTTAATGCGTGAAAAGTTTAAGACTTCAAGTCAAAGTTTTTGCCTCTGCTTACTGTTAAGGTAAAACTGAGACATCAAATAGGTCAACAACACATGCATGAGTGGATATTATTGTATATATAGTTTGTATTAGTAGTTTGAACCCTGACTTTGTTATTTTTCTAGAACTGGCAGCGATAAAACGTTCCTACTGGTTTTAAAACCAGTGATTTCCAAGAGTGTTCGTGACATCAGCATATCTAAGCTTCAGTGTCCACACCATATCTAAGCATCTGTATCCACATTAAACATTCTCGTTTATATATATATATACACACATGCATAATCTTTGATGTACCTTGTGCACCAAATCCAGTCATTCTAGAAACACAAATACAGCTGCTTGCTCTGCATTTGACTTAGAGTAAGAATATTAATAAATTTATACTGTTCCGGCTTACTCTTCAACAAGTTTTTTTCTCTACTACCAAAAATAAGGCATTTGAACTAAATTGTTTTCTGAAAATAATTACAACACTGAAAAATAAAATCAAATTAAATAGTAAGCTTTGAAAATTCAGATCATAATGGTGACTTTTAGTTAAATAGGACTGTTTTCAGAACTGTCAAAATCTCTTTTAAAATGAACCACAAATTATTCACTATCTATCTGGAAAGTTCAAAGCACTTCAACATTTTACCCAAGAGTTTGCCTGTTCTGACTGGCAGCAAAATAAATATGATGGGTGGTCTGTTTAAGGCACCTGTCCAAGCCCAATCACATTACATTTTTATAGTGTCAACATTTGAAAACACCATAGCTGTTGCATCAAAAAAAGTGCATGGGAATATCTCCAAAGCAGATGGCAACTAGCACATCACAAAAACATGCAGATTCCTGAGCCAATTTATATAGCAAAACAGCATCTACTGCAGAGCAAAGGGAAGAATAATTAGCATATTCAAACATTCAGAACTTCCCAACGTCACATGGTTTATGCTAAGGACCATGAAGAGTAATTGCTTGCACGTAATATTGGCGTTCATTTGGACAGGACCAAATTAGAGCAAGGTTTATTCAACTGAGTAATTCTCTTTGAATCTGAAAGAATATACAATTCATTTGAAAATATTGGCTAAATTTTGCATAACAGAAACCACAGAAATCCAGACAAGGATCTTTTTAATTCAAACACTTAAGTATTTTGGTGTCAGGTCTTTCAAAGCAGTATCATTCTAATGTCATTAATATATCAACTTTTATTATAATTCACAGGTATCTAATAGAGGCCTCATTTCAAGACAACAGTGGGCAATCCGCATCTATATAATACATAACACGTCACGCTGGATCTGTTCGCATACTGCATGCCGAGGTCTCTTTGCAATTGCTTCTGAAAACACTGATTAAGTTACACAAATGGAACTTACATGTTTCACATTGTCTGAAAATCTAATTATTTAATTTTCTACATAATTCTCTCTCTGTTAATTGACACAGAACAGAGTTATCCACAGGTGGCCCAGTTTTGCAGTCTTCACGTGCATGAGAATACAATGAGTAATGGAAAAACTGGTTTACAGCAGATCCAACAACCCGGCGGGTAACCTTTCTACAGTGACCTGTTCCTATTTTTCATACTCTAATTCCATAGTTCCTCTGCTGCAGGAAACAAAACAAATCCTTGTTATTGCTAGCTTGATGGTGCTGATGATTGTAAAAATGTAGGTAGATTTCAGATATGAGAGAACTGGGTCATAACTATTTTGTTGTCACTCAGCCACCACACTCCAGCTACGAGAGTTTACAGATCCAAACTGCGACTCGATTAAACTTCTGAGAGAAATAATTTTCAGTGGCCTGCTAGTAATGGTATGGCCATGACCTAGAATCTAACAACACAAAACCAAAGTAGAATCTTAGGATGTGCTTAATCTCATCTAACTTGAGCTGTTCAGACTTCAGATGGATACAGCTGAGCTCATGGCCATAAGCACCCTTTACAGACCATAGAGAAGATCCCCTGCCTCTAATGACTACAGAAAAGGGCCAATGTTACAGACCCAGAAAAAGATACCTGCACATGTAAAGTCCAACTAAACAAAATAGTAAGGACCAACCATAGATTTTATCCTTAGCACACAGAAAAAAATAGTACATCCAGAACATACTATCAGAGATTATAGAACTCCTCTTTTGGGACATAATTCATTTTAGAAAAACAAAGAAAACATAACAAATGTATATATGAGAGTCACTCTGCACATTGGTTTTACATTCAATCATAAATTTATATGTATGAAAAATGTATTGATGTATACTGTATGTCCTTATACCATATCTGGTCTATGATGAAAAAGATACACCACAGTTTTTTATCTTAAGGCATCGCAAATGTTACCTTAAAAGCTTGGAGTACAGTATTGCACCGTTCAGCTTACCTCAATATTAATATTATATATATGTACAGATATACATGTTGGATGCTCTGTTTTGGAAGAATTTGATGCAGTGACACTGAAATAATTTAAAACATAGCACATTCAATTTAAAGAAATGGGGTTTCCATTAATCCACTGTCTGAAAGTGGAACTATTTATCTTTAGAAGACTCTCTGATTTCCAGTCCTCCAAAGGTCCTGGTGGTTGATCTCGTCAAATAGTCATAACATTGTACTGGAAATGTGAACAAGATGCTCATTTTCCCAAATGCAATGCTATAAATTTAAGCCAATATAAACCTGTCAGAATTACCCCTCTATAAGTTTCACACCAGGGTGTGGTGCTGCACAGCTGAGTTGAGCTAATAAGCACTGAAAAACGAAAAACGCTGCTTTATGGCATCATGTAAATTGGCACCAAAAAAAACAAAAATGCTTGCACCTACGCCCCAGTTTTGCCAACTAAATGCCAAAATGTGGAAGCCATACAAACGAAGTCCCACTGGTACGAAAGCAGGAGGAAAGCAACAAATAGTTCCGTCAGGGAGTTCTGCATTATACATTTCAAGTGTTGATACAAATTCCTGCATTTTACCTGCTCAGGCTCGGAACGGGTACATTAACCAAAACCAATGTGAACACAGATACTTTCTACTTGCAGATCAAAAAAGTGATTTCTGGCATTTCCATGTTCTAATATCATTACAGGATTGTGAGTCCAAAAGACTCTTTTGTTGGGTTCAACTTATCTTTGGGTCAATCAGAGGGAGTTTCTCCAGACTGATGGTAATGTAACCAAAACCAGATTTTAGCATTAAGAAAGCAAATCTAGATTTTGTTGTGACTGTATAAAGTCATGCCAATATGTTTAGATGAGCAAAGCTCTCTTTCAGACTTCCAATTTCTACTGGCAAAAGTACTCCACATAGACATGAGATACTTCGGTTGGATAGATTGCATTTCTGTGGAGAAAACGAGAGAGCTTGCTAGCACAGCTATGTTATTTCAGAGTGTGGTAACATGCCTGATTAACATACACATGAATGCAGAATGGGGCAGCACAGATCTGGGCACACTCATTTCTGACTCCAGTGCAGTAATTTCGCTAGACCTCTCCTGTTAATTGCAATAATTCCTAATTCATAAATCAGAACTTAAAAAAAAATGACTCAAAATTATGAGAGTTTTAAAATAAGAATCTTGAGGTTTTTTTCTTGTATGTGAAGATTTTAAGGTTCATGTTTTCACAGCTTTTTCCTCAATTCAGAGTGCTTATGTCCTTTTAATGCAACAAGAACGTGAGATTCCTATTCAGTAACATGTAAGAACGCTGGTCCTCAAGAGAAATATTGAAAAACACAATGAAATCACAAGGCGTAAATCAAGAAATAAACAAAGGATCCTTCATTGTAAGTCCAGAAATTTTACTGAAAACTGTAATAATATTGTGGTACCACTACCAACATCTTCCCACAGGCAAAGCTCCAATGGAGCCAAACCCTCCCACGGCACTTCAAACTTCCCCCAAAAGTCCTGAACTCAATCTCCCACGGCCAAAGTGAGCTCACTACCCAGGGTGAGCATCTTTGAAATACTGTCTGATATATAAAGCAGCTCTGCCAGCAACTGTCAAGTCAATGTAAAACCAGTCATACCAGTTAGCAGCCATAGTCTAATCACCAACGTATTAAATAAAAGGCAGACACCACCAGTCCACATATTAATAGAAAGCAGCTTTGCTATTTGCTGAGAATACTGTTAATGTGTTTTTGGTAAGCCCCGAGCATGTCTGCGAGATTCCTTAGGGAATTCGGGTTGAGGAACATCCCTCCAGGCTCCAGCAGGCTATAAGCTGAAGAAGATGGGCCAAGGAGCTTGCCTGGGAGATGCCTGCAGATGCGGCAGCTGAGTGGACATCCAAGTGACTCAGAAGCAGCAAACCCGCTGCAAAGAACAAGCAGAAGAAACACACAGGGACCAGTAATGTAGCCAAGACTGGATTTGTTTTGGCAGGATGTTGGCTAGCTGCAGGCTCAGATTTCTGAAGAAGGGAACTGCCTCCTGTTGTCCCTGGGACTGTGCCCTCGTTTGTTTTTAAACAAATTGGATGGCATGCAGTAAATATCTGGCTCCTTCAAGTAAAATTATCTCACAAGACCCTAAATACCAATTACCTCTTGGGCCAAAAAGAACATGATTCGTTTATTTATTACTTGTTTACCTTGCTGTGGTAACTAGAAACATTGGGTCAAGATCCCATTGTGCCAGACAGTGTTCAGATGCAGAACGCAACTTGCGTTTTCTCTTTGCGGACTGGTTTCTTCCCCTAAACTGCATGGTAAATCATCTCTGTGATGCACAATATTAAAGATGTAGCCTAGTCAGGGAACTTTTTTCTCGTAGGAACAGGAGAGCTCGGCATCAAAATATCACTGGACAGGAAAATAACTTTTCAAAATCTACCTATTTTGAATGTTGATCATTTGCTAAAAAACTCAATTTTTTTATTAAAAATAGGAATGGAAATAAATTTTTCATTTGGCTCAGTGAGGGTATGAACAGTTTAGTACAACAAGTGGACCACTAGGCTGTGTGCCTGAATAGCAACTCCTATGGCACTTCCTACCTCTACTGCAGCAGTTGTGCAGACAACTGCTTACAAGAACTTTTTAGAATAAGCTATGCCAAGATGTACACTGAAAGATGAGACCTAAAAAAACCCCCATACCATATAAATTCTATGTTAAAACACTGCCATTGATTTCCAAAGAACGAAACCACCTGCAAACGTGAGGACAGTTGTTTATTTTTATCAGATGATAGTAACTGGCATGATGGTCTTAAAAACAGTGGACAGACCCTTCAGCCTGTAAAAAACTGGGAGAAGGATAGGACAGGGAAGGAATGCACAAAGGACTCAAAGAAATTCAACACTTAATTTTAATGCTTTAATAAGGAAGAAAGCAAGTATATGATAGCTATCACTCAAGCAATAAAACTAGATATTAATGGCATGATCTGATATGGTGATGATAATGTCATGATACTGAGAAAGAAATAAAGTGGGTATGTGGAAAGATCCAAATACTTGCTATTTTTATTTCCATACCAAAATCCTTTCTTCGTCAAAATCATCTAAATCTAAATATACTCAACTAGAAATCAGATAATACTTCTTTGTAATAATCGATGAAGCATCTGTGGACTAACTCACCTACTAAAAAACCAATGGTAACTGTACATTACCTACAAACTATTTTTCAATGTGGAGTGCAAAAGCCTTAGTTCTTCATATACAGTTATAACAGTGCTCCTGGATGTTATATATGTACACATGCTGGACATAAAAATTACTCTGCAAAATACTGTTTTCAGCTAAAGTTAATTTTAAAGTGCAAAGCCATTTTAAATGAGAAAAATATCAAAATGGTTGCAAGTAAATTAAACTCTTCTGGTTTCTTCTGAATGGAGTCAGTGTGAGAGAACAGACTTGGAACAGAGTGTGCTGTGAGCAAGAGCCTATCCTAAGGAACAAAACGTGGCTCACACTTAACATTTACTTTCTTTAGAAAACTTAAATAAGGCCACATATTTACATTTCGATGTTTATTTAGCATTTAAGTCAAAATGTAATCAATTTATTTCATTAAGCCCAGAAAAAAAAAAAATTAAAAAGAGAAGCAATTGCAACAGAGTATGTTTTTAAGGGTGTGGGAGGACATTTTATGGACGCTGTGAAATGTAATAAATTCCTTTTGGTGATGTTGTATGTCAGCAGTGCAAGACTTGTAAAAAACCATAAGCATCACAACTTAAGCACATGTTAGTTTAACAAAATTTGTAAGCTATTTTCATATTGACTATAATTTTCTACAGTTATTAACATACTGTTAATTCATTCAGGATAGTCCGTTCAGTTAGCAGGGCTAGGTTTTAGCAGCAGCCATGACTTTCATGGATTTCATGGGTTACATCTGTCTGCTTCATAGGTTTGGCCCAGGGAAATAGTTATAAGCCTTTTCTAGTTCTTATTCCAAACACGTTCCCTCCTTTCCCTCCTTTTTCGGGCAGGAGGCAAAACTGGCAGGGGAGGGGACTTTATCTAACAAAAGAAAACTCCCAGAGATGAAAGAATCATCTCCTGGCCATTTCTGAGCACTTGATTCAGATCTATCACTGTTAAAAGGGGTTCCTTTCTGCCTCCCCTTTTTTTTTAAATATCATTAAAATACATTTTTAATATGATTAATATTCAATATCATTAATACACTTTAAAACATCCCAAGATGTTTTCCTCTGGTATAAATAACAAGTTCTCACAGTAAATCTGTTGTAATCAGAATTATAACTCAGCTCTTTTCCATTTATGGTTGTTCAGAGCTCCTATTATCTCACAAGTTTCTATGCGGTTGGCTATTTTGTCTTTTTTTGAAAAATACTGGTAGGGAGTCCTCTCCCTTCAGGGAAAGATAAAGATAGTCCTTTGCTTGTTTTCTAATAGAAAAGAAAGAATAAATCTTATGCCTTGACTATTTCTCTTCAAGAAACCCAACAACACCACACAAAATCCTCCAAATCTACAGTACTATTTTTGCATGGTCTGCTATTTCATCCTTTGTTTTGTTCCTGGCATCAAGCTTTATTTGTTGGCACAAAGAAATCTTGTACCTCCAAGCTTGTAACTCAGAGGGAGGGAATGATAAACCATAAGCGTTAAAAAGGCTTGATCATGGTTCATTGTCATAACTGTGCAGAGGAGTTTGTCCAAAGCCACACATCACCTTTGTTCAGAGATCCTTCATATATTGCTAATTAAAGATGGCAAGATAAATTAAAATATTAGAAATAAGTAAATGAGTGAATATATCCTACAGTCATGATTAAATTTTCCTGCTAAGTTAATTTTAAAAAAAAAAAAAGCATTGATGTCTCAAATACCAGAATTATTTTTGTATACTGCAAGTCAAATGAAAAGTAAGGCGTGTCTCAGGTATTAGCCACTGGCAATACTGACTTGTTCATGGTGGCATTACTTTGCTGAGATTTTGTACTCTTCAACTGGGCAACTGAGACTATAAAAAATTTTAGATATCTCTTTCATGCTTCCCTCACCATGCAATTTTCTCATTTTCCCAACTATCGGGGTTTTTTTTTCCTTCTATTTACTTCTTGGACCCGCTGCAGAATGCTTCTGGATATTTTAAAAAGACAGCTGCTTATGTTTTGAAGGGGCATCATAAGATGCCATTTGTCAGTCTACATTTAACTGGTGCCCTAACTAAATATATAGGAAAATAGTAGTCAGGACAGTAATTTGAACAGAAATACGAGCACAGCACGCTCTTCATATTACACGCACACCGATGTTTCATCTACTTATCCCACAGGCCATTCTGAAGGTAATAACATGCTACCTCAAGAGGCTAAGGTTTCATTACTTTTTTAAGGACTAACAGGTGTGCCCCTATGGCTTGCCAAAATACTTCATGATGAACTGCAAAACTAATCTGTAAACTTGCAGTTCACCCCCTGGCTCGCACTGCACCTGGCTAGTGAAATGGCAATAGCAGAGTTTATGCCCGGCCATCCTTGTTCCACTGCCGCAGACCTCAAAGCACCAAGGCAGGTGGTTAATTGACACATCACTAGGAAAAAAAAAAAAAAAAAAAAAAAGTCTTACAACATTGAATGTGTATAGGTTACCTAAAAGTGCAAAAGCAAGCCTTACTCCTTATCCCCCTACAGCAGTTCAGCAAAACTACCGAGAGCATCAGAGTAGTTGTGCTCAGACACGGATTAAGGTCAGACAGGCTTTCAAACATCTACTGGACCTTTGTAAGGTTGGTCCTTGCAGGCCCTTTGCTTTCTGCAGCACCTGGAAGGGGCCAGCAGAGCCCACTGCTACCTGCCTCGCCTCAGGTCGCTTGTCAGCCGGGCCTTTACCGTCGGCAGCATAAACTGGTGAGGCTGAAGCCTAATCAGTCTTCCAAACCCATACTACAGCATGAAAGGTACGACCCTCCCTTTACTATTTGATCCCCGGGTTGCCCGCCATATGGCATTTCTAAATATGGGGTTTGTAGAGATGCAGTGTTTTCTATAAATAGATAAAACTTTTCTGGTTTGGGGTTAGGAGAGCTGCTCCTGAGGAGAGCCGGAGGCGGGACACGGGCCCTGGCCGTGCAAAGCGCTGCAAGAAGCCCGTGACTCCCTCCCGGCCCGGCGACGGGGCCCTAGGGTCGCCTCTGCGCCGGCGCGGTGGGCCGCGCTACCGGCCGGGAGGAGGAGGCGGAGAGCGGCGGGCATGGCGGCGCCCGCAGCGCTGCAGAGGAGCGTGGTGTTCCCCGCGGGCAGGCATACCGCTTCCCTCATCTTCCTGCATGGCTCAGGTGGCTGCTTTCACCCCCTTCTCTCCCTTGCTACCCCGGGGCGCGGGGCAGGGTTCGGTAGGCGCCTCTTCCCGCTGGGGAAGGGCGCAGGCGTGCCGCCCGAGGGAGGCCACCCTCCGACCGCGGGGCCGGGGGGGTTGCCGCCGCCTCCTGCGCGGCTCGGCCCTCTGCCCTGCCGGGAGCGCGGCGGTGCGGGGGGGCGGGCCGCGGTGGTCTGGTACTGCGTGAGGGAACCGTCGGGACGGACCCGCGGCGGCTGGAAAGCGAGGAGAAGGGGTGTCAGGTGCCCCTGTCCCTGCGGCTCTGGCATCCCATGCGGGCAGTGCGGCGCTGCCCGGCAAGGAGGAGGCTCCATGGGCAAAGCGGTGTGCCTCTGCGTGGGCTGGGCCGAGCGTTTGGGCCTGCGGTGGGTCCGTGGAGTGTGCTTTAGGGACGGTGCTGTTATACACCCGCCTGGCTTGCCTCACCATGAGAACAAACGTGTTTCAGAAGATATCTTCGTAATTTGTCCTGTCTAAAAGTAGCCATATGCAAAGGATGATTTTCATAATTGAAATGGCTCTTGGCATTTTTAGGATCAGGCTGAGAGTATTGTTGTCACCTTATAGAAACCAGTGTTACTGGACTGACCTCTGCCCGTTCAGAAGGGTCCTAGCCGTGCCCAGACCGGCTTCATGGCCCCCACCTCTGCAGACGGTAGTTTCCTGCATCAGTGACCCGTCAGAGGGCAGGAGGGGAGTCTTTGTTTTGTTGGGGCTTTTTCTTCAAGGTTATTTCTAATCTGCTAAGTAACAACAACAAAGTTCACAGGACTTAAATGACAAAAAAACCCAACCCCGTAATCACAGGCCTTTATTAGATCAGGGCCTTGGGAGGCAATGCTATTGAGCTGTCCATGTGCATATGGCAACGTGCTCAACTCTTTCAGTGTCTTTCTCTTAGTTTTGCTTTTAGCTGATGCTTCTATTTAGCTTAACAAATACATATGTGCTCATTACATTAGTTTCATTTTTATAATCTAGTTTAATTTTGCTTTTCTTAAATTCTGTGAGTTAAAGAATGAAAGTGAAAGAGAGTTCATAAGATGTTCAGCCCTCTTGTTAATGCTAATGCTTTAATGCTTGAGGAAATAATTTTCTGTCATGTTGGAGGAGTAAGGGAAGATTATGGTTAGAGGTTGATTCCACATGTGGTTAAAGTACTCTACAATTTTTCATTTTTGATATGATTTCATTCATAATGTTTGCAGTGGGGAAGTACAAGGGTACTTTTATTTGGTTTTGTTTAGCAGTTCTGCAGAATAGAATTTAAAACAGAAGTAGCCACAGTGCCATTGCTGTGGGCTGGCCTGTAAACCTGAATTGGTGCCTTCTGTACAATGCTTGTGATGGAAAGTGGCAGTCAAATGGCATGAATCCATTTTGTTCGTAATGCTTGCTCCAGACAAACTATAACAAGTGGAGAATGTAAGTGCTAAATGGTATAGAAAAAATATTAGAAACATCCTGGTATTGTACATAAAATTTAGGTGGAGGATCCATTTGGTAGCTCAGCAGGGAAGGCACATGAACATGACAAATATATAATAATTTTTTAGACTTAGGTTTGCAACTTTGCATGTTGTAACATGCATATTACATGTTGTTAAGTTTAAACTTTGCACAGAAAGCAAATTTGGAAATTCAAGCTATATTTGAAAGGAAAATAATTCATATTTTACTTATGGGGGTGAAGGGGAAACAATATTGCTGCCATCTATTTCAGGTTTGGAAACAGACTCAGCAGAATTGTCTGTGCATTGTTTGCTGTTTTTTAGTAGTAGTGTTCAGAAGAACATGTAATGCTAAAATATAAGAACAGCCTGAAAGACAAACCTTTCAGAAAGTTGTTGGGTTTTGTTTGGTGTCAGTCTCCTTTTTCTCCCTCCCCTCCAAATTCTATTCTTACCAAATCAAAATACATTACCTCTGCGTGCACATGCTCACAGCGGTTGCAGAGCATTTGGACCATGGGGACTCTTGACACGCGGAAGGTAATAATTAAACTTTCTCTTACTGAGTTTTCTATGAACTTTTCATGGACAAACTAGCTTCATTAACTCTATAGGCTTCTGTTCATCTTGGCAAAGCTTAAGAAACACAAATAATAAAAGATGTCTCCTTAGGGCGTTTCTAAAGACCTAAGTAAGTCCCAAATCTGTCAGCATTCAGAGAGTTGCTTAGGTTGACCTACCTGAGCATTGTTTCTGTTCAAGTATTTGCAAACCGTAGACTTTTGCTTTCTAATTGAAAAAGAAGAGTGTGTAGAAAAACCAATGTTTATTCAAGTCTCCTTAAAATATATTGTTCATAAATTGGGGGACAGCAACCACGAGGATACCCTTGCGTGTCAAGAGTGTCTACTTAGAATCAGAGGAGTGTTTGGACTTCAGACCATACTGCTCACATAAGATTTGTGTCAGTTTTGCGATCCGATTTCTTATTTGTTACTTGGAGTACTTAGGTCAGAGAACTTCACGGTTATGCCATTTGTGCTCAACAGAAAAATAAATGCTGAGTTTGGATCCTTCTTGCCTTCGGTTTTAATTCTGAAGATGCATTAATTGTATGTGTAAATAAAGATCACTGAATTCTGTTTGAGTGCTAAAGCAAGAGCCGATCTTCATTGGGGAATTGTAATCATTGTAACAATAAATCAGTATATTCATGTGGCCTTGTTCAGATGAAGCCATGTAATGTGTCAGTAAGCCTGGCTTAGGGCAGTGATTTATTTTTTTTCTTGTGGCTTGGCCATTTTCTTGCAAAGAATAGAGTAAGTTCTAAAGTCAAACTCACCAATTTGAGATAAAGTAATTGCCAATACTGTTACCTCAGATTAGCAGTTTGAGTTGATAATATGTGGGAGCCTCAACTTCAAACAAGACTAAAGTCCTATGGCATGAGTGGCAGTAGTAAAATTCCAGTTGGCTGAATCCCCACTAAATTTTTAGGTTGAACGTTACTACATGTTGTGTTACTGCTGACTAGAAACTATATTCCTTGATGGGCCAGTTTCTTCAAGCTTGAAGCACTGTTTAATTCTTACTGGAGACTTGTTCATGCGTGCTCTTCAGAGGGGTGGCAGTGAAGTTACAGTTGAAGATACCAGTGATGCAAAGACACACTCTAGGAAGTGTGTGGTGTACATATGCGTGTGTGTTTGAAAGGAACACATGCTATGTGCATAAGAATTCAGCTGTATATCTGTTCATAGCACTTCAATCTGCAGGGGTTTTGGCTATAGGCTGAGTTGATAAGGCTAGGAAAAAGTATGTTGAGAGTCAGATATCGACTAGCTTTCAAACAGAACTGTGGGATTAAGGGTTTTTGAGGAGCCTGCCAGATATTTTAACCCAAACTCACCTCTTGAGCGCTTTTACAAAACATTGGGAGTGTTTGACTGATACTTCCCTTAAAACCTATGTGTAATATTAGCAAAATTAAATGTGAAGATCCTTTTTATTGCTCTTGACTAGATTTTGAAGTGGGTCAACATAAGATTCTGTAGTAAAAGTAATTATCCTTTCTAAGGAGAGCAGCAGTTATTTTATCTCACCTTTTTAAGGTGTTCATCGGTATTTTTTGTTTATCGCTGTTATCAACAAATAAGGTGAGTTGCAAGTAAGATGTAAGGCCTTGTGCGTGATTAGGAGGTACTTAAACCATTGGATGTAGTAAAGTAGTTATTAAGAGGCCTTGCAGCATAAGCTTAAGTAGTCTGTTTCTAGGAGGTTTTGAGTCCATCTTCCTTGGAAAGGGAATTGAGGTTATTCCAGAAGGTTCTTTTTTAGTATTTTGGAGGATTAACTTTGCGATTTAGAAATCAGGGCAATCTGGTATAAATATATTTGACATTGTATAGTTTTCCTTTTAAACGCACAAAATAATTATTGTTGTACTCTTCTGTATGATACAGGTGATACTGGCCAAGGAGCAAGAACGTGGATAAAACAAATTTTGAATCAAGACATGACTTTCCAACATATAAAAGTAATTTACCCAACAGCTCCTGCCAGGTATTGTTTAGTATATATTAACTGTAGGATTAAATTACTCTATTCCAGTACTGTAAAATATGCTTGTGAATATTGGTACAGACTGTCATAAGACTTCCTTCTTATTTCTCATGTATATGCTTTTTGGCAAAACTGGAACTCAGCAGTGTGTTGCTACCCAGGGACTGTGATTTTAAGTGGTTAAGACTTCATAGAAGTTGCAGTCTTTAATTCAATTATTATCCTCATAGCATCTTTCCATCTCCTTGATATAAATAGAAAATACTCCAGTGTGTGTTGTAATGGCATTATAGAGCCATGTTCTGGATCACAATCCTGCCTGTATTAACTCCCAGAAATTGGCCACTAAAATATTCTATTGTATTTAATACCAGGTTTCAGTTCTGTAGGTGGTCAGTCTGTTTGGGAAGTAGGATGTGAAAGATCTTCAGCTGCTGGAGAAAAGACTGGGAATTTAAAATTAAACATTTCTTATAGTTTAAAAGCTGACCTGACTTGTTTCAAAGAGAATTGAGTACAACATTCATTGTAGGCACAAATATCATTAAATGACACAGTGTTCAGTGGTAGACTGGAAATACAGATAAAATATTTACCCCTGGGAATTTGAAAGTCAGTGAGGTCAAACCTAAATGCTACAAGTTGGGCATCTCCTTTCAGATTTAGCTATGTAAAGACACGACCTTATATTTCAGAGATGTTTAATTTTTCATAACATAAATTCATTTTTAAGGTGTCTGTGACTAAGTTAGGAAAATGTTTCCTTGAAAGGTAACAGGGCTTAAGTTTCTTTCTGAATTTGTGTTTAAGCGTGGATGAATGCAGAAAGGAAAAGGAAATTGTGACATTCTACACAGACTTTTGAGGTACAGAGGTTTGAAAGTCTGAAAAAAAATTCTTGGAGGGTATAAACAAGTATAATAGCAGATTTTGTCTGGCACTCACTAATACGTGAAAAAAAACTCTCCTTGACCATGTATTTTTATGATCTACTTAGGCAGGAAAAGCAATTGAGAGATTGCAGTGTGAATGTACTCACTGTGTTACAGAAAAATCGAGCCCGTGAGTGAAAGTCTTTGAAGCAGTGTGTTTTGGGTTAGTAGGTAGTGAATATGATTTTCTGTAAACAACATGCTCATTACTTCATTGATGACAGGCTAAAGTGATGGCTAGAGTTATCAGTGGCACATCACACGTACTGACAGGCTCCATTTCTTTCCTGTTGACACAGCGGGTACTGGAGAAATGCAGGACGTTTTACTTCCCTCTGAAACAATCTTTCTTCACGTGTTATATGCAACCAGAGCTCCTCAGACCATGTCTGTTAGGGCAGTACTTCACTTTCCCATCCCAGTGCACTTCTGGGGTCCAATCCTTTTCTCATTTGTTTTGGTTTCTTTGGATAACTACAGATGTATGCTATGTATAAATGATTAACCAGCAAGATCATCTGACTCAAACGAGCGGTGTTTATGGGGAATTTGTTTTTATCTTAAGACTTTGGATTTCGGTAATTTGGTAAACAGATCAGAAGAAAGATACAGTGGTAATTAAAAGATGTGAATAAACAGTTAATTCCTCTTTCTTTTTCTTTGAGGTTACTCTTATTCTTCTCTACAGCAGATAGAGGTCATGCTTGATTCAGAAGTGGGTTTTAGCAAAACTGAAAAGTTGTATATTCAAAGAATAAAAAATCCCCATGCTGTTTCTTTGACTGGCAATATGAAGTATGCTTGGGAATATTAGTGTACAGCCCTCTGATAAGCACCGTTAGCTTACATAGTGAAATAAACCAGATGCCCTTAAGTACAATAATATTCGCCACTGTTTGCAGCAGTGCTAAAGTGAAGTTTGTGAAGATGTGTTATTGGCTGAAACCAAAATAATGGAAGCCATTACAGACCCATTTCATGTTGGTTTTGTGTTCAAGTCCAAAACACACTATGGTTTTTGAAACATTTGTAATAGTTGCTCTCCTTTCTTCCACAGAAAGGAAAAACAAGGCCTAGAATGTCCAGACTTGAATGGCAGACACGAAAATAACTGTATCTCCATTAGGAACTTAAATATATGGCCTGATTTTATGTGTGTGCATGTTTTTATAAGAATTCCAAATGCTTTTGGCACCAACAGGGCAATTCAGCATCCTTCTTAATAAGACCTGTAGCTAGATGGTTATGGTTGCGCAAATGTGCTGAAGAACGTTCTGATCCAATTTTTGATTGTGTAGAGACAGAGCAATATGCTGGTGAAAAGCTGTGCTGATGTGAGTGAGAGTCTCTGTGGGTGGCACAACCTGTTATTGCATTGTCAATTACAGGAGCAGAGTGCAAAGCTTGCCAGCAGGTTTTTACACTGATGATGAAATCAAAGAAAAGCTTGAAGTTAGGCAAGACCGTACTAGGATTGCTTGGCTAATACGCTCTTCTGGCAAAATACTGTTAATGTGGATGTAGTTCATACTCTATAAACTCCTGTCTTTTCCAGCATAACTTACCACATACACATTGAACACTCTCCGTCAAAGTAGTTATGCCAGTAAAAGCAGGTTTGATGCTATAACTGCAATGCTAGAGGCTTTGGCAGGATAAACTGCAGGTCAGGATTACCTCTTCACATTTTTGATGGATATAATTTTGCTGATAGGTAGATCTATAGATTGGTTTTACACATTCTCCACCTCTGTTAAATAGAGTTCTGAAAAGCAGTGGAATTCACATTTTTAAACAAAACATTGAATTTTTTTTTTCTTTGTGGAGGATGGACGGGGTTTATGTTTACATTTTGTTTAGATTTTTCTCCCAGGCACTGAAAACATACATATATTTCATTCACTACAACATCAGGTTTAGACATATTTTGATTCAAGAGTCAATATGTTTGAAAATTATTTTGGAAAATGAGCCCTGCATATACTCTAGAAGAATTCTAAAACATGTTCTCTGGCTTCATTAGCATTGATTTCAACATACACTAGAGAGGACACTCATTTTACAGGTAAAAGCAATAGAACGTTACTAAACTACATTTTATACTGTTTTCTAGTATTCTCTATAGGTATCTGTAAAAAGTTACACTTTTAAAAAAATATTTACTTTTCTTCAATCATTTTTATAATGTACAGGGTCTGTATAGAGAATGATCACCAGACGTCCCCTGGACAGGTAAAATGTTTGTAGCATGTTGTCACACTCATTCCTCATCACTTTGGAAAGCCCTATGAGTCTCATATTTGTTTGTTTCCTGAGTGAAAATAACAGAATGTAGATAGTGCCATTTACTATTAAAAAAGAAAAACTTCCAAAATTTCTGAGTAAAATGCTTACAGTAAAAAGCATGCTTAGATAAAAAAGGGAAAAATGTGTGGATTTGAAGTCTGTGTGAGAGTGGTGACACCTGGATTTGGAATATGTTTGGAAACTAAATGCATGTACCTGGGGCATGCAAATTTTGATTTACAAATGGAAATTTGTAGACATTTCTGAAGAGGTTTTATTTTTTCTCTGTAACATAAGCAACTGGGATACTTAAAAATGAGTAGAGAACTTGTTTTAATAGGTTGTTCTTTTAACTTTAGCTTTCTTTCAAGATGAGTGCTTCTGTACATAGATTAAACTTGTTAAACACAACAGTTAAATTTCCTTTCCCTTGTAATGCTAATGTATATATTTAATTAAAAAAAAAAAGCTCAAATTGTAGCCCTAGCAGCTGATGCAATTCTTGAAGCCACGTCTACAGTAATAGTTTTAAAGGAAAGGGTTTCCTTTCTCCTTTTTTTTTTTTTATTTGGGTCAGGATGGTTACAGCTTTAAATACTGTTTCAGCTGCTACAACTGTGACTTAAACATTAGGTTTCTATTGAGTTTCTAAATCAGAACTGAATACCACCCAATTTAACCTTACTTTTTTTTTTAATAGAAAGTGATAGTTTAAATTGGCATTGCAGGAGCTAACGTGGTGAAGTTAAAACCATTTAGGGTCCACTTGTTTTAATAAGTATACCTTACCTTCTATAATTCCCTTAAAAATTCCCTTAAAAAATCTAGGTCAAAGATTCTTTGCGTTGTCTAGCATTCCATTCTGACAGTCCTTCTCTTTTGCAAGTCAGAAAGTAAACTATAAATACTTTTTGGGCTATTTTGTGGATCTCTTTGACATTCACTCAACATACCTTTCTGTGGCCAATACGTCTCTGTGCAGAGTTTGTTTTCTGTTTGTTCTGTTTGGGTCTTTTTCCTCCCAATTTATTCTATTTTCCCTTGTCTCTTAGTACATGGCTGGTAAGGACTGCTCAGCATTATGTGGCCTGGTACTCCATCCTTTCACCCAAGTTCACATCTTTGCTGGGCTCATGGGTGGAAATGAGTTTCATCTCATCGTAGTCCCCATTTGGCTATATCGCAAAACCACCAGACAGTTTGGCACCGTTGAGCTACATTGGCAGTCTCCACTCGCGAGAGGCCTGGGATTGGAAAAGCAGCAGGGGTACTGCAGGTCAGACTTGAGATGGATTGGCGGAGCTGCGTAGGGGAGCGTGGATGGTGCCTATCATACTATTTTTGGCTCGAGCAAATGTTACTAATCCTTCATTTTTGTAAGCCCTAACCTCATTCATAAATTTAACACAAAGAAGTCTTTTTAGAGGTGGAAGTTTGAGGGACAAATGGAAAGGGTTTTGGTTGGTATCATGGGGTGGTTCTTTCATCTCCTTCTGTAAGTAGAAATTTAACATATTCTGCATAATAATGATGAAAGCATGCTTGGTAAACTTCATGTTTTCCTTTTATTTCTTCTCTTGCATTAGGTGAGGAAAGCATGGATATGCATACATGTAATGCTTACATCATGTGCTAAATACCATGTGGAATGCAGTAGACACTTGTTGGAGATAATTTAGTCATGCTTGGGGAAAACAAAGTAGAACATGATGGTAATAATCTTGGATTTCTAATTCCTTTAACTATGTTGTGCTCTTAGACATGCTTCCTCTTGTTTTTCTTCTCTAAACTGTTTTCCAGTACAGCACTTGTGGGGTTCTAAGTTATGTGTTGTTCTGTGCTTTTGCTTTGCAGTCTTTTCAGGGATTTTTGTGTTTATCTCACTCATCCATACTCAGCGTTGTTTGCCACCAGCTTGTGAAAGATGCCGCTTTGAATCCCAGAGTGTTTCCAGCCCCGTAATGGAGAACTGATTAAGATTGGACCTGGGTTTGCCTCTTGCAAATTTCTTTTGGTGAATTCATAAAGCAGCCACTATTAGCTGGTTGCTGAGGAACTGGCAGTGTGTAGAAAAGGTCTCTAATGGTCTTCTCAACCATAACATTATTACTATCTCTCTGATTAGTGCAAATCCTCACAATTTACAGCACCCTACCCCCCAAAAAAAACCCACCCCAAAACCAACCCAACAAAACCAAACAGAAACAAACTCAGAATTTGTCCTGCTGAGTTTTATGTCAGTTTCTATTGTGGCTTCCTTTGTATGAATGAGTAAGATTTGTCCCAAGTAACAAAAGCTCTCGGCATACTATTTCTTCAGGTAACCATTCTGTACTGCCTCAGTTAGCTCTCATTTCAGGCAATACACGTACAGAACAACTCTATCAAAAGCATTTGCATGTGGCTGAGTGAAGAGGCACAGCCTTTTCTGAGGAACAGATCAGATTACTCCTCATGGAGATGACTCTTGCCTTTTTTTTAATGTTTTTTTTAAAGTATTTCCAAGTTGAAGATGTTTGAATTTCTGACACATCTTATGCTTTGTTATCATACTGCAAAGCTTCATTCTTAAGATATGTTGAACCTCAGTTTTAACATAAAATACACCTTGGACTAGAGCAATGAATTATACTTCTGTTTTAGATAGGTGGATTCTCTGCCTTCCTCCCATTTTGTTTTAAAATTCACTTTCTGCTTCAGGCAGACAGTGGGAAATAAACAGCAGAATTATGAACTAGATAGTCTATTGTGGTCTATTAGTATCAGCAGTGAGATTATGCTAGGAGAGAATTTGGGACTGGGGAGTAACTTTGATTTCATTGGAAAAACCTGCCAGCAGCTTTAAGACAGTCAAGACTTGCTTCTAGAATCATAGAACAGTTTGGGTTGGAAGGGACCTTTAGAGGTCATCTAGTCCACCCCTCTGCAGTGAACAGGGATGTCTTCAACTAGATCAGGTTGCCCAAAGCCCCATCCAACTTGACCTTGAATGTTTCCAGGGATGAGGCATCTACAGTCTCTCTGGAAAACCTGCTCCAGTGCCTTCACCCTCATAGTGAAGAATTTCTTCCTAATAATTAAATCTACCCTCCTTCAGCTTAAGGCCATTACCCCTCATCCTGTCACTACCTGCCCTTGTAAACGGCCCCTCTCCAGCTTTCTTGTAGGCCCTCTTTGGGTACAGGAAGGCTGCTGTAAGATTTCCCTGGAGCCTTCTCTTCTCCAGGCTGAACAACCCCAGCGCTCTCAGCCTGTCTTCACAGGAGAGGTGCTCCAGCTCTCTGATCATCTTTGTGGTCCTCTTCTGGACTCGCTCCAACAGCTCTATCTCCCACTTATGTTGGGGGCCCAGACCTGGATGCAGTACTCAAGTGGGGTCTCATCAGAGTGAAGGAGGACTTAAGCAATCTGACATTGTGCCCTGTAGATTTTATCGGAGAGATGCACAGTCTTCTGAAAGACAACATTACATCTCATGTAGCTTTCTGCCTCCTAACTAAGAGGAGATGGGATTGGGAAGGAAGCAAAAGTGAGTATTTCAAAAATTTTGTTCTTTCTTTATTTGAATCTTAAAGCCTAACTTCACTATAAATTCCCAGTTCTGTCTGACATCTCAGGAAGTTCTGTCTGGAACTTCAAGAAAGCTGTAAGCCAGCACCAGTGGTCTGGGTTTTATGTGACTGCATTAGCAGGGTGATCATAGTGCTGAGTGTGAAGGCAGTGATACAATTGTGCATCAAGAGAAAGAGTTGGGGGAAGAATATTTGCTATTTATTTATCAACATGTTGTCTGCTACTCTTATGTTTGTTATTTAAAACAGCTAGCAGTGCTGTCTTGTCTTTTAACTTAAAACATGGGACAGTGATTTATTGAATAATGAACAAAACCACCTGTAGTTTTATGTGAATTGCTATGCTAATAGCATCATTTTGGAGATAGAATTTGTCATGTTTTTAGATCTGAATTTTGAACCTTGTGTAGCAAGCAATTTGGTTGCTCTCCACTTCTGTTAACCTAATTTCAAACTATTTAGCACAATTGTACACGTGATTAAAAAGGTCTACAGTAGATACTCTATGTCCCAAGAAGGTGGAACAAAGATTGTGTTATTGCTTCCTGCTTTCATTATATTTTCATCATTAGTACATAACTCACATTAGCAGAAGCTAACCTGTCTTCAGTGTGTGAAAACTTGGATGATCTGTATTACTTTGAAACTTTGCAGTGAAATCAACAGTGAAAATTACTTCTATTTGAATGCATGTTTAAAAGATTGAAAGGGTGATAAATACTTACAGAGATATTACAGGATATATTTTCCTTTTAAGACATTCAAATATTGGGTGTGTAGGATCTTGAAACCGCAGTCTCACACAGGAAGGGTATGTGGGAGAAAACAATTGTGGATCAATGCACACCCTTAAAAAATAAGACCTATAAAGTAGTCAGGATCATGGTCTACAGTGATTTGAGGATGCTGGGAAGCATTTTAAATGTTCTTTTCCTCAGAGTACCTGCAATTTCTTAAATGCTGTTTGATATTAGCCATGCCTCTTTGATAGCTTCTTTTCTCTTTATTTTTAAAATGTTAAGAGTTCAATTTTTAGGAAATTGTGTTTCAGATGTCTCTTAAATGGATACAAGTTTGGAAGTTGGATATACCCAGAGAGAGGGTTCTTGATTCTTGTTTTCTTACATGGATTTGAATCTTGTGTGCTCCAGAACAAGTAAAACAAACCCACACATCCCCTTTAAAACTAAACAAACAACAATTAAAAAAACCCCAAAAATCCCACACAACTTGGGAGGCTATATATATTAATTTCAGGCTTCAACAGCACACATTTTAGAGACACGGAGCTTTATTTTTAGTATCATTTTTAAAAGGGAATAAAGAAAGTGAGGCACAGAGGAAAAAAATCATGGGGACTAATGTTACAGGTTCTGATTAAACTTAGGAAAGCAAAAAATCCAAACTTAAAGCTGACCATTTGGTCTGACACTGCCCTTCACTGACCACGCTGATCTTACCAGATGGAGTTTTCACTCCACTCTGTATTTCTTTACTTTGGTGTATTTCAGTCCAGCCTCTTGTGTCACTGTAACATAGGAATTTTTTATTTTTTTCTTTTGTGGTTTAATTGTATGAAAAAATTTTGTGCTGTATTCTTGGAGCTGTACAGATGGTTCCATGCCAAACATATTTGTTTACCGTGGTAATGTCTGAGTTTTAGTGTGCCAGCTAATAAAGGGATTTATTTAAGGAACAAGGTGAATGACTAAAACAGATGTACCAGTTGGGTGAACCATTAAAAGAATCTTAATTCTCAGCTTTATGTAAAGGTTATTTTTAATGCATTTCTGAGAAATCAAGAGTGGTTGCAAGGATGGTTTTGAGACAGCTGAAAGCATCTTGTCCATTTGCTTGGGGGTCTTTTCCTGTGGGCTTAAGACACATTAGTCTTTCATCTATCTTACTGAAGAATTTGCAAAGACAGTAGGTAAAAGTCCTGAATTTTGACATCTGATTAAGTGTTATAATATCATCATGGATTTTGTCCTGTTTATAAATTGTATGATTCTATCTTTCAGTTGTGGGGAAACCTCTTTTAATATTTCTGTAATGTAAATGTAAATTTCTGTAATATAATACAAATATGTATCTTAATTCCATGGAAATCCTGGGTCAACCTGCTATAATAATACTAAAACCTTACACATCTTTTCTCACACAAACATAAGGTACTCTGGTTTTACTAGAAAATGAAGCACTCTGGCTACTAAGCATTTTAATCAGGATTGATGTAAAAGTGTTTAAAAGAGGAGCTAAACCTGTAAATTGAATGCCGTTTGTCCAAGCACTTAGTCTGTTGTACATCATATAGTCCAGGTGACTTTCAGAAACTCCACTGATTCTGCTGTTGTTTATATCTTTGACTGGAATGTCTCCTCTTAGAAATTGACTTTTGTGAATTAGAGATTTGTAATCTTGTTTCTTAGATGTTGATCAACTCATTTGTGAAGAATCCTGGAGACAGTGGTAATACTAAAGAGAGGTTAAACAAAAAAGCAAAAACATTTTAATAATGTTTTTTAAACTTAGCTTTAACTTGTTGGGTACACAAAATATTTCCATTGAATTTCCTTTAATTTAGGAGTTACCTTTATTAATAGACAAAGGCTAACTTGGAAAAAGAAAATGATTTGTTAATTCTGGTGCTTAAGTATATGGTTTGTTTTGAATTAAGCAAATAGGCAGCTAATTAAGGCACATACTGTACTAAACTTGACCACATACTTGTATGCCATTTTGCATAACAGTAGATTTTAGGTACTTGTTTCTGAAGCTGTTCTCAAAAAGATGAAACAGTGTAGTCTGTACCTGTCTGTTGCTGTTTGATGCATCTTTCTTTGTATTTGGCTTACAAGCTTTTATGTCACGGACTTTATTTCATGTTCACGGCACTGGGCAGAAGAAAACCTGTGCTCTCTCATTTTCAACTTGTGTGACTGAGGAGTGCAAATGCCACTTGTACAAGTGTACAAGTAGTAGTATTTCTGGTTTAGAACTGGCCATTTACATATGTGAAGCCTCTCTGGTATTAATAAAGGTAGAATTTGTTCCTTCGTTGAGAATAAGAGAAATAGCGACTCTCTCATTTTAGGTTAGTTGTGGTTTTGTTTAATCCTAGTACTGAAAAAAATCCAGAGAGAGCACAGAATTCAATGTTAGCATTTTCAGTGGCTTCCCATCCAGACAAATCTATCAAAGGCTGTCTGTTTGTAGGCGGTGATTGTAATCTGATCTGAGTTTAAGTAAAAATGAAAAATGTGCCCCCTGATTAAACATTGCAATTAAGGATTTTAGGGGGCTTGTTTTTGAGATGAAGCATCAATCTCATAGCAGTATGTTTGGTATTAAATTGTAGACCCACTTCGAGGCAATTAGATAGCCTTTCTTGGGATGTCAGGGCTCTATTCGTCATCTTTATTTAAAAACAAAGAAAAAGCTGCTTTGAATTATAACTTCCTTGATTATCTGAGGTTTGGGCAGAGTGTTAAAGCACTTAAAATACTGACCTGACAACACAGTATTGGGAGGGTGGGGTTATCATGTCTCTAATTTGTGTCTGTGCACCAATCCAGTTAGCACATGACAGTTCTTTAAGTTATTTTTTTGAGATACCTGCCCCATTAAGGTGAGGATGGCTATATTTATTTAAGAAAAAGAAAAATTGACATAAGGAGGAAGTTTTTGTGAATACCTAGAGGTTCATAATACCTTTCTCCTGTCAATTTTGACAAGAGTAAGACAACTGAATCCCATAAAGTTAGCTCCTGCAAAGCTGTCCTGTTTAGCAGTTACTTCAGTTTGTCCTATTTCAAGGTGGATTTCAACCCTAACTCTGTTTAGGATTAAGAACCTCTTGGCAAGGTTCAGATTTAAAATGTTTAGCTGACATGATCAACCTTGACATTGAACTGACTGAAACTTGGTTTTACATGGCTTCCAAATGCTGCATTCATTCTTGAAGGACCATGTTTAGAATGCCAGGAAATGCAGTGTGACTGCATGTAAATGGAGTTAGACCCAGAAGAGATTCCTTCTCTCCTTTGCTGGAGAGATGCTGAATTGTTTTTATTTATCATGTATGGTAAAGGCTTTTGATCTTATGCTTCATTAATCACTTGTTTTCTTTCCTTACACCACTCCAGGCCATATACACCTATGAAAGGAGCTGCTTCTACTGTGTGGTTTGACAGGTATAAGATCTCTAATGACTGTCCAGAACACATTGAAAGTATTGATGCTATGTGCCGGGGACTTACAGACTTGATCAATGATGAAATTAAAAATGGCATTGCAAAGAATAGGATACTAATAGGTAAGAGAAATTTATTTTTGATGTGTTTATTTTAATGATTTGTAATTGTTAAGAGATATCTACTTCAAATTCACTCCATCCAGAAAACTCATGAGCATGCCTTGCAACTGATGAACAGCCTCTTCAGCAGCCAGTCCTCAAGAATATTGAATCATTATTTAAACCTGTGTCAGGTGGGAAATGTGGCTAACTGTAAGCAGTGTCCTCAAAAATGTAACTTTAAAAAGAGTTTTTAATGTAAATAGTCATTTGTAATTGTTATTTAAAATACAGAGTGGGCCATAATTTACTTTGAAAATTAGATATTTTTACTGTTTTCTTTTAGCCCTTTTCAAGGATGGAAAAGTATACTTTACCAAAATGACTTGTATTTTGGAGAGTGGGGCTGTAGCATATGAATAATCATGAGCTTTTCCTTACTGATCTAATCATTTTGTGCCAATTCATGGGGAAAAAATATTGCATGTTACACATCACTAAAGATTAACACTTGATAACAAATGAAGTATTAACTGTCATAGTTCGTATGTGTGTATCTTCCTGTTCTTCTTAATTTCCACAAATTTCCAGTAACTTTCACAGTACTTCTGTGAAATATAGTGGGATACTGAGGCACAGGAGTTGAGGGAAATGGAGTAGCCTGTATCGGTGAGGGAATGAGAATTCGTGAGTCCTTGGCTCCCTGTCCCATCCCTAGACCACAAACTATTTAAGGTTAGGGGGAAAAAGTCTTAATGTGGGAACTTATAAATCTATGGTCATCTGAGTCATACCATCAAAATCCTGCATGATGGAGCCACTGCCATTCAGCCTACATGTTTTCTTGGTCCAGCCCCATGTTGCTCTTTTGAAGGCCTCTGTTCACTTTCCAGTTCTGGCTCATTACCCTGGCTGCAGAATGCATTGTTTTGGATGGCTGTCAACACAGTGTCTTTGATCTGTCTTTCCTGTGTTATACCTGCTGGCTTGGAAACAGCTGAAGAAGTGCAGGTACTTTTCTGTGGAGTGAGCTGGGAGATGATCTGCATACAGATCCAACTTGCTACTAGGCTTTTCTCCTTTCTTTGCAGCCTTCAAAATTAGAACTAGTGAGACTGTGGAGTATGACAGTTGTTTTGCAAGTCATAAGCAGAGTAAGGAAGTTGGTATGCACTGATTGTTTCAGCCCGTAGATTTTTTTTTGGAAGTCCCCATCTCTGTGTGTTTGCATTCCTCATCTGTAAATCAGAAACACTGGAGTGAGTCCAGAGGAGGACTTTGAAGATGATCAGAGGGCTGAAGCACTTCTCCTATGAGGACAGGCTGAGAGAGTTGGGGTTGTTCAGCCTGGAGAAGAGAAGGCTCTAGGGAGACCTTACAGCAGCCTTCCAGTACCTAAAGGGGGCCTGTAAGAAAGCTGGAGAGGAGCTGTTTACAAGGGCATGTAGTGACAGGACAAGGGGTAATGGCCTTAAGCTGAAGAAGGGTAGACTTAGATTAGATATAAGGAAGAAACTCTTTACTGTGAGGGTGAGGAGGCACTGGAACAGGTGCTAGAGAGATTGTAGATTCTTCATCCCTGGAAGTGTTCAAGGCCAGGTTGGCTGAGGCTTTGGGCAACCTGGTCTAGTGGAGGGTGTCCCTGTCCATTGCAGGGGGGTTAGAACTAGATGATCTTTAAGGTCCCTTCCAACCCAAACCATTCTCTGATTCTATGAAATAATTATTCTTATTTTCTCACTCTTGAGAGCTTTGATTTAAGGCTTCTAGAGTTAGACACTGTTTCCTTGCCTCTGTGACAGAGACTGCTTGCATACATCCTCACAGCTGAATCTAATATTTGTGCAACAAGCAAAATTAGGCAGTGCTGAATTAGCTCCATCCAAAGTACAGAAGAGGACCCATGTGGATACATAAGAAATTTGCTAGTGGAAAGTGAATTATGTCTCTTGTGTCTGCATGAGATGAAGCGTTCTTCCACGAGAACTTTGTGGCTTCCCTCTACTGGTTTTGATGATAAACTGATGTGTGGTGCAGTGGAGAACGAAGCTTAGAGATCCTGTAAGGTTTCTGTGCATAAAGGTTGGGTTTAGTATCAGTCTGAGTCAGCCTAATGTGACATTCTTAGTTGTTTTAGATGGGACTTTGTGCAAATAATTGTCCATCTTCTGGCATTGTTTCTTCCTGGGAATTAGGAATTCTGAAAATTAGGATTTCTGGCAGCTTTATAACATTTTTGATCAGAAGAGAATGAGGCCAAGTTTTGGTTGTGAAGATACAGACAGTGTGTCTGCATCAAACTAGTGTCAACTGGAAAAGGAGAAATGGATTGCGTGAAATCTTTCCAAGTTTGGGAAAGATTGGTGTACAGGAGATAATGGAAGATATGGTCACTTGTTTAGAATGTCAAAGAACAAAGTCCTGTGAGATCTTTTTAGATTTCTCTTTGGAAAAAGTCAGGAATATTCATCTAGTACAAGAAGAGGAGGCTTGAGGTCACGGGTGGGGAGCAGACAGTGGATTTCTGACCATACTACAGAGTTGGAGGAGGCAACCTGCTTGAGGTGAAGGGAAAAATAAGACAATTATAGCAGAGGAGACCATGGCGAAATTTTGCTATGAATATTTCTTCAGTGCATCCAGTGATGTTGAGTCATGTTGGAGATCCATAATGGGAATACTGGTATGTATCTTGTTATGGAAAGTAGAGACAAAAATAGTTGAGAGAAGAGACTGGAGGACTTAGGAGGCTGTGAAGAGCAGTGGGGGCCTTTTCAGGTAGGTCACAGAAGCCAAGAGAGCAGAGCAGTTGCATGAAGAGGTGGTTACAGGGAATGAAATGGTTGTTAAAGCGTTAAGGAGAACTGCGTTGTGGGACTGTCCATTTTATAACGAGTGGGAGTTTTAATGAGTGGAAAGAAAACAAAATGAGCATGAGGAGGGTAACAAGATTGAAGGTTATGGTTTTATATGGAATAGCAGACTAGAAATTACAGGCTGAGGATGAGTGTCAGATATTGTTAGATGAGGGCAAGTGAGGTGTTAGGCAAGCAGGAAGGTGGGTAGCTGCTGACAGCTCCTAGGTGTGGGATAAGAAGGCAAAGATCTGAGGGAGCACTGTGCAAAGGAGAGTGAGTGGGAAGAGAGGGGAAGCGGGAGCAGGCTCTCAAGCAGTGGAAAATGAGAAGCCCAACACCTGGTGTTCTGGGGGATGATTCTCCCGGAGCCCTTCAGACTTTCCACAAGGCTCAAGATTGTGGGTACAGTAAGATCATTTGTTCTGAAAGAAATTATAGCCTGCGCTGTTTGTTTCGGCAGTTCGGTTAGCTCTGAAATCCATGAGCGGCTGCTTGTAGGGCAGAGCTCTAAAGCTGAGGATGGAGTCCAGGTTGTGCGATGCCACTCCTCTTTTTCTATATCAAGAAGAATAATGGTGCAGCCTTGTTTTTAACAGCTGCTCTATGAATCTACTTCTAAAGAATTGAATTATTTAATTTACTGGAGGTAAATAAAGTCTTACAATTAAAACCTCCATATCAATTTAGTGTAACAACCAGCACAAAGTAGGACACGGCTCATCTACCTATTGCTATTTCCTGACAGTTTCATGAGTTGCTTTCCTGTTCACACTGAAGCCTTTTGAAGGAGGTAGACTTCTGGTTTATTAAGGTTTATTTCCACTGACCTTGGAGGAGGAAGGAAGGGAGACTGACTGCAATATGTAATTATTCAAAAATAAATATATCATCCCCAGAATTTGATAATGGAAGTCACTTTTTAGCCAAACATTCTTGTTGAGTTACTCTTACTGGTCTTCCTGGCTAAAGCACTTCTTGCAAATAATCCTGTAAGTAGGTTTATATTGACTTTGGAGATAAAAGAGGATGATAAAATTAGTCAAATTCTGACACTTGGAGCTTTAATAGTATCCTTTCTTAAAAACTGGATGTATTCCTTCTTTATAAATGCCTGAATTCATTGCTAAATTAGATAAGTAAGCAAATAACCACAGTTTGAAATGTGGGACAATAATTTCTTGTTCTATTTAAGGCTGAGTTGGTTTTTCAGGTGGTGGTGGTTTTGCTTTGTCTTGTTTTCTTGTGTTTGGTTTTGTTTTGTTGGGTTTTTTAAACTGCTTCCATAGTGATAGTGCACTATAAAATAACTCCTCTTCGGTCGAAATTGCCAGAGATTTCAACAGTCTTACTCAAGAATATGTTAGAAGCTCTTGAAAGAAATGGCCACTTCACATTGGGAGCATTTTGAGAATGCTCACTTTAGTCAACTACACTTCAGTGAAAGGCAGTCTCTTTGTTCCCTCTTTTGTTCTTAATTTAGTGCTACTTTCCTACTTTTACAGGTCACTTTTTGTGTAGGGCAGAAATGCTGATCCAAGCGTGTTGGTCTCTGCCACCTGTAGTCACTTGTGTAAGCAGCCAGTGAAAATAAACTTTCCATAACAGTCCTGTAGATTTGACTGTATGCCAAAAAACACATGCATGATTCCTGACCCCTTGTACTGTAACAATAACACAAGACACACAACCACTTTTTGTTTATTGCTAAACTTCTTACATAGCTACTGAACCATGGTGGAAGTAACATGAAAGCTCTGTGCTTCTTGTAAATATTAACATTTCCATCTCTCTCAGTGTGTGTGAGAATGGGATGGGGAGGAAGTATCTTGGCTTTGACATCGCAGAGAAAGAGGATTCTGTAAATACGGGAAGATTAAAAAAATCCACAATAAATCATTAAAATGTTGGGCAAACTGCTTAACCTACAGTCTTGGTATTTTGTCTTTGGCTTCTAAGCCTCTTGCTGTCACTCATCCTATCTTGTATCTTCTGTCTTTATTAGGAAAAACACTGTCTTTCATTGAGAGGCACTTGCTACCTTGCTTTCACAGAGTAAATTCATGGTTTTATTTGTCACTGCAAATTAAATGAGATTTTTCTTTCTGAACCACCTATTTATGTGGCTTTGTGGTTTATCTAAATTATGCCTATGAGATGCTGGGCTGAAAGCCAGTAATGTCAGTCCATCTCCCCTGTAATACCAGCAAACATTTCATTAATTTTCAGTGTATCAGTGTAAATTTGCGTTATATTTGTACTTTGGGGAAGATGGTTGCTCCTCTTGTTTGTTTGCACCTGAACTGGCCGTTTATTTTTCTTTCGGATCTCTATGACACTTTTTACTCCCTGATGCGCAAGCAACAGACATTAACAAGTGAATGTTTGTCTCCTTCATAAATCATTCAATAGGAGGTACAAATGCTAATAATTTCAACCAGAGAGTAGGATCCACCACTTGTCACACTGTTTTCCAGCTCTTGATGGTGTCTGTATGAACGTATCTACGAACGAGGGTCTTTGAAGGCTGGTATGTTCTCAGTTTTGATCTGCATGGTGAATGACAGGTGTAGCAAATGATAGTGAAGATTAGGAGTAAATAAGGCTCACAGCACTAAAAAAATAATTCAGTCATGATATTGTCATCACATATTATCATCAGATAATGGCTTTGGGAAGAAAAGAATTATAAAGTGAATTGAATTCTGATCTGTTCAGCTTTAGTAGAAACAGTTGAAAACATGTGCTTACTCATCTTTAATAAATGCCTGAATTCAGTGCAAAATAAAATGGATGGATGGGCTTTTAGAATGCTTGAGTCAGGGTGCACATTAACCTGTACTTTCTTCACAGTCATGCCTACAGGATCGGAGAAGTGAGGCATAACAACATTTGCTAATCCACCTTCATGTATCAGTGCAGGTTCAGCTCTAGGCAAATCTTTACCATTGCTTTTGTGACTTATTCTAAAAGATCTCCATCAGTAGAAGGTTCACAGCTTTCCAAGGCAACCTGTTCCTGTGCTTCACTGTTCTTTGCTTTCGAGAGCCTACTTTCTAGTTTTTCTGTGATTCAGTTTAAAATCACGAATACTATAAACATAAAGAATAGGTATTTCACTTCCTTTTTCCACATTGTGCAGTTATGCTGACTGTAAAAATGACAGGTAAGTGTTGCAGCAAGGGTGTGCTGTCATCCTCAGAAGCAACCAAGAAAACACACTAGGTAAATAAAGCAAGCAATTTGATGAGTAACACCTTAGTAAAAATTGATTTGAGACTTTTCATGGATTTCATTTTCCTTCTAGTGCTAAAATTTATGATTCCTTAGGTACATGTGGTAGGTTCCCCTCTACTACCCATATCAGTTGAAAATAAAACACTAACTGGCTCTGGTTTTACTGCGAGTTGATACGTTAGAAACTGTTGTATACTTTTTACAAGAAAATTACAATTTTACAAGAAAATTTACCCCGTAAATATGCATTTCAAAATGCATTTTGGCTGGTGGAAAAGTTGGATAGTAAATTGATTCATATTCCTAACAAGAGGAAGTGGCTGAGCCAGTCAAGGGAAGTTGCCTTTATTCTCGTAGAGACACTCAGTTACTGAGTAACAAACACAATAAAAAGGGTATCAAAGGTAGAAACCATTCATTGCAGTTCTCCTGGTGTGTAAGATAAGTGTTTAATGAAGTTTCATGAATAGATTGTAAGGAGAAAATTGCTGCTGTGAGGATATTCCCTTTTGACAAAGTACATGTTTGAGCACTTACACAGGAGCAGTGTTCAGGGAGTTCTGTGGAGAAGAGAATTTGCTGTTCCACTGGTGTTTGTACTCTTCGTTGATATTCATATATGAATGCTGTTAAATGTATATAATACTTCCATTCATGGATGAAAAAGGAAGGTCAAACCAGAAAGTCAGCTTCTTTGCAGATGATGTGTAGAACAAGGTTTTGTTGTTACCATTAATAGAAGGTAAATCACAGGAAGTCTCCAGGGAGACCAGAAAGTAAACTGAAATGTAGCTTTAGGGGAAAATTCCTGATAATTGATTGAAGTAACTCTAAGTTGAAATATCTAAAGAAAGGAGAAATTGAGAATAAAAAATGCTGGGAGAATGGGAAGAAGGTGAGGCAAGAGTATGGAACGTGTTGTGGTGATAAAAGAATGGGCAAACCCCATTTCTATCTGTGACAATGTAGCCTCATACAACAGAAGAGTATTTGTCTCTCCTCACCCTATGGTGGCACAGGCATTGTATGCTGTAGTGTTCATCTCTTGCCACTTTGTTACTATAGCTGTACTGACAAATTTGAAGAAATACAGGGAAGGTGAAGAACAATACTTGAGAGAAACTAGTGAAGAAATATTCCTTAAAATAAATACCCCAAAACCCACCCCTAAACCCAAGTCCAATTCCTTATCTCAAAGTGCTTACTTTCCCCTCTTCCTCTTTTGATTCTGTACTGTAATGAAGTAGTTTCTACCTTTGTCACTCAAATCCACGCGAGAAGAGCTCGAGGTCTGTCTCTGCAAGGAGCAGATGATCTGTACTCAATGCAGATGGCAGAATTCATGTGCTAAATGTGATTAATAGCTGTGATTTCCAGTGTGGAAAACAGCTTTGATGCTGTTTTAAAACTATACTGGAAAGATCAAAACAGTGATCTAGTTTGTTTCCTAAGTCCATAATCATTACCTATAACAAATTGACTGAGGCATTTTACAGTCAGATTTATATGACTCAGGAAGCGATCGACAATGTCAAACCTATGTTTATTAGAGAACTGTTTTTATGTAAAGAGTGAAAACCTAAAGAGGAGGTTTCTGAACTGAGGAATAGGTCGTTGCAGTCACTGAATTGGAGCGTGGGGGAGAAGGCAGTGGTTTTAGCATTCTCTCTTGCATACAGGACACAAGAGAGAAAGAAGGACCAAATAAAGAAACCTTTGTGATAGATAATAAAGTTAGTCATTTTCTAAGATACAAACCCAAACGTTATTTGACCAAATACAAAGAAATGAATAAAGCTGAAATTTGACAGTAAGTAAATATTTGGTTTCCTGAACTCCATATGATGTTGAAGTGTCATCATGGACCAGATTATTTGTTCAGACAGATACAAATGAGGAGCAAATTAATATAAACCAAGATCTTTAGCAGAAGTAAGCTCAAGGTTTTATACAAACACTTTGATGTTTAAAAGGCTCCTAAGGCCATTTACTAGCTCTGGAAAGAAGGTTTTATCACTGAAAAATGGCAGCTGTGATGAGGGTTTCTATTTTATTCAAGCAAGAAGAAATTACATGTGAGAAATTCAGTCTCTATTCACTCAGGGTTACATCATCGTATGGCTGGGATTACCTTAACATAGTTACAGATGATATTCCAGCAAAGAATGTTTTGGTTTTAGTAAATTATTGCATGGGAGTTTCATTCTGATTCAAACTCTTTAATTTGGAAGTGTGACGATCCTGTGACTTCAGCAGATCTTTCTAAACTAGCAAAGCAAGTTACAAGCAGCTTTCTTCTCACCGCAAAGGGATATTGCCTAGAAACCAGCACTACACAGAAGCAGATTTGAGGTTATAAATGCACACCTGAGTGAAGTTTCTTTGCAACTGAAAAAAAAGTGCTTTACTTAATTGAGTCTGTTTTGTATGCTCTTACATTTTAGCCTGTGCATAAACCTCCTCTGTAATGCAGGAAAGTGACATGCAGATAGACGCTTTCCTGAACTGTTATCCCGAGCATTGTAGAGGCAATACTTTTTAACTGTTTTGAAGCATTAATCACATATCTCCTTGAAAATAGACATAAGGGAAAAAAATGAACGTACCTTTTATGTGAAACCTGTTGGCAAATTCTGAACTTTTGTGCACACCCTTTGTACTTCTTGCAAGTAGATTGGCCTCAAGCAAAGGCCTTGCTATGTTCTGCCCATTGAAGGCTGAAATGTTGCAGTGTCATTTTTGATCTTGATTAACACTCATGACGCAATCTGCTTAGCAATGCTGTGCTGTATTCTTTATGCTGAGATCATTGGTTTACACAAGTGTACTTGTACTTCTGTGTTTTGCTTACATTCTGACTGTCACTCCATACATTTGTTTTGCCTAATATCTGTACATGCATCTTATTTTTTCCTTAATCCAAAATTTGAGTTCTTACAAGTAAGTTCTTGACCGAGCATGTCTTTTATGTGTTATGTCAAATTTATGCTTATACTGAAATACATCTTGTAATTGAAAAAAATTTGTCTCCAATTACAAACGCTTATTCAAACTGTTGTTTCTGAAGCATTTACTACATAGCATTTACTCAGATTGTTGTGGTATCAAGTGATGAACTTCAGGTTTTCCCCTGAAAAACCAAATTCAAAGAACTAGTCCTTTGTATTACATTTTCTCATAGTAGTGTGAGCCACATAAAAGAACCATTACCTAATATTCTTCTAAACAGAAGGTGACTGCATTGTCAAAGACTGCTGGTGAGTAATTGCAGATGGTGTTGCCAGATTGTGACTAACAGGGTACAAAATTCTAGATTAAATCATTTACAAACTAGTAATGAGTTTTCAATGCAGCTTTTTTTTCCCCCTGTATTCTAAAATACTTAAAATGGAGTTCATTTTGTATGTGAACAAAGTATATCTGTATTTATTTGTAAGCAACTGCAAAATGGTCTCTTAGAGTGTAAGTGCTTCTTTTTGTGTTTGGGGATGACAGCATCATTGAGAATGATCAAAAGGAAATGAAGATGTAAATGATCATATTCCACAGAAGAGAATAAAGGAAACTTCAGTGCAAGATGTTGCTGTTTACATATAACTTTGTGTAGCGGTTGTATTTTACATACTTTCTCAGAAGGCTGTATTTTTCTCTCTCTGAGAATGTGGGGTCAATGGTGTTGAATTTTTGTGATTACTGTGACACTTTTGTACAATATATTGTTTTTATTTCTTTATTGTGGAATTCTTTTAAATGTGACAAGAGAACATATCTGGTAGGAAATAGTGATGCAGATGAAAGGCTTGCAGTAGTATTTTCAATATTTTTTATGTTTGTGAAGACAAGTTTATTCAAAATTTCAAGTATATGGGCTGTGTAAATTTTTAAGGTGTGCTCAACTTGTTTACCCACGTTCTTTCCTACTTTTCCTCAACTGCCTTTGTTTCTTAACTGCCGCTGGGCACTTAAACATACTACATTTAACTTTGAACTAGTTAAAGATTGATTTGCAGGGTAACTAGCAGGTCCTGGCTTTATTTACCAAAGATAAATATCAGGGTATTATCAGCCCCTGGGTATACAGCTAAAGGATCCCAGGTATATCTCCTAAGTTGAGGATACAATTCTCCTAATTCAATTAAGGATTGTGTTTGAAAAAGGAGAGCAAGACTCCAGTCTCCCACATTGGGTCACCTTGTTCTTTCTCCCTGAGATCCAAGTTCTATCGATCAGGAACCTGCAGTTACCACTTTTGGCCATTATAGTCTCTTAAAGACTACAAGGTGACAGTAAGTACAAAGAAGAACTAGAAATTCAGTAGAAATTCTGATCAAAAATTCTTCAGAAATCAAAAAAATAACATGGGGGAAAAAGAAAACACCTCATGTCTGGATTAGTCTAGTGTTTTCAGGAAAATTTCCTACACAAATCCGGCCAAATCTTCCAGCCATAACATGGGATGGAGTGTGAGCTAGAAGGGCTTCAGACCTTCTGGGACTTGCAGATAAATGTGCTGGAAGAGAATTCTCCATTAGGAGAATGACGCAATTAATATTTACGAAGCACAGCGTTTTCTGCCTCTGAGCTTGCGTGCACCAGAGGTTTCCCGTGTGGTCCCAGGATTCAGTGAAGTACCAAAGTTGCAGGGTGTCATTGGGCTCAGTTTTGGTGCTGCAGGGCTGCTGCTTCCTGCCTGGGTTTTGTTTAGCACCCGTGTCAAATTTCTGCATAGGACAGAAGTCAACCCCAGAGGGCTTATGTAGCCCTAGCAAAAGAGCTGTTCCCATTCTGGAGTCTCATTTAATCGCTTCAGAAAGGTAACAAGCTGAAATGGTTTGATATTTTGTCTACTATTTTTGCATTTCCTCTTCCATCCCTAATTTCATTTCTCTTCTGTGAAAAGGTCTGGGCTCAGAATTTTGTAACTAATTAACACCAGTTAACTACCTGGCATAAACCAATCGTATCACGAGTACCCTGGGTGCTGCTAATGCTGCCTCTAAGTAGAGCTGCAGTCATAACCTTTCTGCTGGTTGCCATCTCTGTGCCAGAAGGGATTTCAGCAGCCAGTCATTCTTCACCCTAGTCATTATCTGGATATAGTCAGTATAATAGCCTATGTACGATGTCCTTGTGAAGTAATGCAGTAGTCTGGATTTCTTTCATAATGAATAAGCATTTGTCATGTAAAAATCATCCCTGAGGAATTATCTTGTGTAAGGAATTAGCACAGCTGAAGAGACATATGGAACACAGAAGGCCATTAATTCAGAGATCCTGTTAGAGCTCAGGATTTTCCCCCATTTATTATATATCCTAAGGTGTAACAACAAAAAAGCCCTCACTGTTGTGTATGAGTCTAATGTGGTTAATGTTCATTAGTTACGTACGATAGTGATACAGATCTTTCATGTGTGAATGCTACTAGCCCAGGGGAAAAATAAGTTGAATTAAAAAAGCAGTGAGAATTATCTGTTCATAGAGTTTTGCTTTATTAATGCCAGAGAATGTATGGCCATGGTGTTCAACTATCTGGTAGGGACCATACATGGATGCCTTCTAAAATAATGGCATTTCAGCTGACTTTATTTATTTTTCTCTCTCAGTAATGAATCTTCAGCAGTACTTTAGCTACTGACTTCTTAATTGAATCATGCTTCGATTTAAGATCATTGTAACCTTTATGTTACTCAAGATGTTTTTTGATTGCATTGTATATAAAAGAAGTCTAAAGATAAAAATAAATTGGATAATGGGTTACAAAGACATACAGCAAAATCCAATCTTTGTTTCTTTTGTTGCATCCTAGGAGGCTTTTCAATGGGAGGTGGAATGGCAATGCATTTAGCATATAGGTTTCATCAAGATCTGGCGGGAGTCTTTGCTTTGTCTAGTTTTCTCAATAAAGACTCTGCTGTTTACCAGGTGAGTGGTAGACTTTACAGAAAAACTGCTTAGCTAAAAGATAAATGTGATAATTAAAATTGAGTACATCATGTTTGTTTATCTGAGACAATTGATTAATATTCTAAACTTATGACATTTCTTGGAAATAGATAAGCAGAGTATTAGGGAAGTGAGGCTTTAAAGCTGTCCTTATGTGATGTTTTGTTGCTTTTTTGCACAGGCAGTGCAATTATTTTATTTGAAGTCAGTCATTGTAGAAGGCAGATTAATAAATGAAACGCTTTGCAAGTTGTCCTTAGTTTTTAGAGTCCATGTAAGTGTAACTATTCTTTGAAAATTTGTGATGAATTGTAATACTCATGGGCTCCATCTGCTGTCATGAATTTTTTCTATTTCTCTTATTTGGAGAGGGATATAGGGATATAGACCTTAAACCCTATCATTTGTCAAGAGTTAGGACATTGGAATTTGAACTGCAGTTTTTCCAATGTTTCCTTGTTTGCTTTTGTAGAGATAGTACAATATAACCACTAAAATGCAGGTTAATAAATGAAATGCTATGTAACTTGTCACCATGTAATTGTAAATATTCTTTCAAAAATCTTAGTGATATGTCTGACAGTGTTTCTTTTTCATCTAGGCTTTGAAAAGAAATGAAAGTGTTCTTCCTGAATTATTTCAGTGTCATGGAACTGCTGATGAACTAGTTCTCTACTCATGGGGTGAAGAGACCAACAGGATGTTAAAGTCACTGGGAGTATCAACGTCACTTCATACTTTTCCAAACCTTAATCATGAGTTAAACAGAACTGAAATAGAAAATCTAAAAGCCTGGATTGTAAAGAAATTACCTGTTGAAGCAGCAAAGGCAAACGAATAAAGGAAGATGCAACTTTCTTAGACTTTCTGATTTTTTTAGGTTTTAAGATCATGCGTGGCATGTATGTGGGTGTCCCATGTACATTAATTAAGCACAGCTTCAGGTAGACACTTATATTCCATAAAGTTCACTTAAGTGGTGAAATGCTGGTGCTATGAACACTCATTTTATCATACGGGTTCCATGTTCAGTTTTCTTGTCCAGTTTTTAAGTACACATCCACATCAGTCTGGAAAATAATGACTGATAATATTAAAACCATTCCTAAATAATCAAAGTAGTATTCAGGAAGCATTGCTCTGAATTTCCCAAATACTTTTTTTCTTTTTCAGTGTGTGTTCTAAAACGGAAAAATATACAATGGTATGGTTGTCTTTCTAACAGCATTACAGCAGAAAAAGGCCAATTACTGAAATAATGGACTTTCACTTGTAGAAGTACATGCATATATTCAAGTTAGTTCACTGAAAGGAACCATATTGGCTTCGGTTTGATTCTCAGCACGTGGGAATGAACCTGCATAACCATTGTAGGTCACCTCAAAAAAATAACTGAGGTTCGTATTATATTTTTAAAAGTCCTAAGTAGCTGTGTCTAGCTATACCACTTTGTTACTGTTTTGTTACTCAGAGATCTAGCTTCATGTGAGTTGCTTGAGCCCTGTGTGGTTTCTCGTGTAGGCTTAAAAAAAAAAAAGTGCCATGATTGTTAAGATCTATCCCGGTTTTGAAGAAATCATTCTTTGGGCACTGTTCCTGTAGAAACTTATTTTTGCCAACAGTTTTATTTTGGCCTGCAAGATCACATTTTAAATTAAAAGATGAGGATACTTGACTCCTCCGTGAATATTTAAGAGTAGTAAATAATGATTGTGATATAAAGAAAGCTTGTATCCCATTATTTTAATGGTGGATGATTCATCTCTGTGTCAGTTTGATAAATTAACTCAGAGTATAAATATCTATTCTTATGTAATTTTAATGCTTTTTTTTAATTCCCCCATTCTGCCCCATTTTCTCCTCTCCAAATTCAGTAATTTTATTAGCATGACAAGGTATTCAGCCTCTATCCAAGGTCAATAGATCCAAGTCTCTTGCTTAATCTTCTCCTTCCCCCCTTTTCTGCAGAGTGGATCTAGGACACTGTTGTTTGCTCTGTCACAGCAGATTGCTGCCAGTATTGGCTATGACTCCAGAATTGTTGGCCAGCTCCAGGGGACTAAGAGTTTTGTTCGAATCCTCATGCACCGAGGCCTGAGCCAGCTTTTACCTATCTTGAAGAATAAGCAAAGGGGAAAAAATGTCACTGTTCAAGTACAAGGCATGTAATTGGCAGTAGCAAGTAACAACTTCCTGCTGCTAAAAATATTTTGCTTTATTTCATTTTGCTAGCATTAGCAAGTCAGCAGTCTGTTCTGAAAAACAGGATTTTAAATGGCACATGAAAACTCAGCTATTTGAAACAGTAACTGAACCGAGTTTTTTCCTGGTGCCCTAGGCTTCCTAATTACTACAAATTAAATTGAAACAGGTGTGTTCAGAGGCAGCTGAGCTAACATTGCCTTGGCCCAACTCTAATTACAATCCTTGACAAGTGAAGTTGTAGGATTTTAGCAATAATACATCATTTTGAGTTTTGCACCATTTTCCGCTCTTCCTGCAGTTCCTATCGGGAGGCTATTTGAACCGCTAATGCAAGGTGGTAATTCATTTCGGTGACAAGTGCATTCAGATGGGAAACTGGTGGGCCCCTGGCAAGGTGGCTTTTAACAAGGTCAGAGAATAGCACAAAACAATTGAAATAAGATCATGGAGGGAATAGAAATTACTACCAAGCCAAACCCAGTTTTCAATTGTTTTTGCAGTCTTAATAATTGCAAATACAGTGGATACAGAGTAGTTTGGGTTTGTTCCCTTGATACAGGCTGAGAAGCAATTCCAAAGGTCTGCATTTCATGACGTTCTTAGAAAACAATGAAATCCCCAGTTTGCATCTGTTTTCTTCCATCTTCCTCGGCCTGTGAGTGAAATGCCAACTAATCAGGAGATGCATTGTGACATAAGATTGGAAATCTTTTAGGTATATGCTGTAAAGGGGGTCCCAAATCTCAGAGTTTTGAGGTCACTTTTGGCATGTTAGACACCCTATCAATGGAGGTTTTCCTTCAGTCTGCAGGTAGCTTCAGTGAGGACAGTGTGACTTGCCTAGCCCATTTGCTGAGGATGGTGTGGCTCTCCGTCCCAGATGGTGCCCAGCTCAAGTTGGACAAATAGATTGAAGTTTAGCCCAGAAAAAGTTGGGCTGCTGGTTGGTATTGAGAAGCAGCCAGAGGCAATATTAGTCCTTGAAGACAGTGGGCCTGCTGTTAAGATCTCTAGTCAAATGAAAACTTTAATAGTCAAAATTAGCCCAGCTGCTCAACAGCACGTTTCAGAAGTAATCCAGATAGGTTTTTGACTGACTGGTCCTTTTTTTTGACCTAGCCCCTTTTTACTTAAAAATTTTTTTCAAATTGATGCTGATCACAGGGCAGGGGAGGGGTTCGTTTTCCAAAAGGGCATCTCAATGCTTACAGCACTGCTGCTCCAGGATCTACCCGTTGATTTCTGGGTGGAGTTTGAAGTACTTTGATCTTTAAGGATCAAAAAGAGTTCCCTTTTGACTAACTGGTTGCATGTTGTTGGGACAGAGTTACAGTAGCAGGTGCCAGGGCATACAGAGCCCTGAACTGGGATATCTTAGCGGTTGTATCTAGATTTAGATGAAGAAAATGCAAAAGAATGCAACATTCATCCCTAATCTTTCACTCCTGGTATATTTAGGGGTGTTTGCATGTCATATGAAGATGTTAAGGAGATAGATGCCATGTACTCTTAGGAGGAGCAAACTCTGAGCTCTGTCTCATTTTCTTGTACGTGGACTTTTTTCCACTTCTCTCTTACAGATTGAAGGAGAAAACATGTTTAAAGATACTGTCGTCCCATACATAATTTTGACAAATATATTGCAAAATTCCAGTGCCAAATGTGGATCTGTATCACTTGAGCTACTGAAGATATGAAAATATAAACTAGAAAGAAGGGAACTCTGTGCTGTGATAATCCAGAGGAGGCAGGAGCAATTACTTGGCATGCGGTTTATGTTCCTACTCACGCTTTCAAGGTTTTGGGGTTTTCTTTGTTTGCTTCCCCCCCCCCCCCCCCCAAACTTAGAAAAGAGTTTGGTATTAAAAGTTTGTACTTAAATGCCATTTAAAAATATAACTGAAATAACTGAGTGAGTAAATCCATTCAGATTGATGTTACTTTGTTGGAGCTTGGTACTGTTTGGGTGAAAAACATAATTCAGTAAGCAAAAGAAAACTAGCTTAATTTAAACATTAACTCTCTTGGGCTTAGTGTGTTCCATATTGCTTCAGAAACAAAGCAGTAGTGTTTGGACGCTTTTTTTTTTTGTTTGTTTCCTTTCTTTCTAATTGTCGTGGTTTAACCCAGCCAGCAGCTAAAACAACCACAGTGCTGTTTGCTCACTCCCTCCCTTCCCACTGGGAAGATTTGGAGTAAAAAAAAAACAAAAACCAAAAAACAAAAAAACCCCCACAAAAAAACACTCGTGGTCTGAGATGAAGACAGTTTAGTAGGACAGAAAAGAAAGATAATGATAAAAGAATATACAAAAAAAATATATATATATAAAGTGATGAATAGCACTATTTCTCACCACCCAAAGCTGATGCTCTGCAAGTTCATGAGCTGCGCCACTTCCTGGCCAACCCCCCAGTTACGTACAGAGCACAATGACATATGGTATGGAATATCCCTTTGGCCAATTTAGGTCGGCTGTCCTGGCTGTGTCCCCTCTTCTTGGTTGCCCCCCGCCTTCTCATTGGCAGGGCAGCATGAGAAGCTGAAAAGTCCTTGACTGGCAACAGCTAAAAACATCAGTGAGTTACCAGCATTATTCTCATCCTAAATGCAAAACACAGCACTATACTGACTGGTAGGAAGAGCATTAACTCTATCCCAGCCAAAACCAGGACATTAATTTGCTGACATTACACATTCGTATTGCAGATGTTTGAAATTTGTGACTAGATCATTGCTGTGAACTTGGGTGCCTTCTGAGTAACTAATGTGCTAGTACAGACATGTAGAGCCAGAGAACAAATGTGAATAAGGCAGAAATCGGCTGATTGATGTGGGAAGCCAGAAGTCATTGGTAACATAATTTTGACATTAAAGTAAGAAGTTCTCTACTTAATTTCTTCTCATGTTAAATTTTTAACTCTAAAGATGATTTACTAAAAAAGCTAAAGCCATTTAACAAGTCTCTACAGATGAAGTGAGCCAAGTGGGTGAATGTAACTTGTAATCATAAAGATGAGATCCAGATGGCAAAACATGGAGATGGGAACCTAGAGGACAATGTTAGAATGAAATTTGTTAAGACATAGATCTCCATCTAGTTTACTTTCCAGTTGACAGACATTCTAGAACAGCTGAAAAGTTGTTTGGGAGATCTTAGAAGAAAAACTTACTCCATGAGTTTTCCAGCTTGAGTCGACCAGTTGGTTAAAGGTGCTGTAGAGAAAGGAAATAACACAATTACCAATTCATTGTAGTTTCCTACTTTTGTTTGTTTGTTTTCCAAACCTCCTTCCATTGTGGGAGCCTGGTATCGTTACTCAGAAGATACAGCAGCTGGCAGTTCTATTTTCAATACCAGATCTGTCTGCTCAAATGTTTCCCTGTAAGGGGACTTAACAGCACCCTGTTTGTGTCTTGGTTGAAAGCACGGATCAGTAGCACTCGCCCAGCACGGGGGAGACAAATGCTTTTCCTGTGCAGACCTGTGAGGGAGAGTATTTGTCTTTACAAATGAGAGCCAGAAGGAAAGGCGGGGGGATTTCCCCATCCCTGTTCTCTACTTCAGTGGCTAGTGTTAGCTAAAGATATGAGACACCTGGATTTAATTCCTCTGCCCATCTGAGCATGTTCACTTGAGTGCCAGGCCTTAAAATGTTAGCTGTATAGTCAATTTATCTAATATCTTTTTAGTATAGACTGTATCATCATTCACTAGAACAGAGAAGGTATTCCAGATTTTCCTTTGCTCAGGTGAGTACCTGCAAGAGAGTTATGCTTGTTCTCCATCTCTCTCTCAAGGAGTGTTTAACTGTGGCAGCTGCAGTAGAGATGACAGAGCATCCTGCATCAGTCTACTGAGTAGTTTCCTGCGAGTGTGGGATACTCACCTGCACCTTCTCAGGCAAAGGTGGGAAATGAGCTTGTTCCCTGTGTCTTGGGTGAGAACTGTGTTTACTGAACAGTTAGATTAAAAAAAAAAATTAATTAGAAGAGCCAGTGGTGTGAATCTAGTAAGCCCCCTTATTCCCCGGGGCACAGCACTCAGCCTGACTACCTCAGCTAACCTGCCGTCATCGAGACAAGTTTTGAGAGTTTGATTTGAAGTAAAGAAATTCCACTTTCTTGTTAAGCACGTGAGGGCTGTAGACACTCTGGTGAGGAGGCACCTGAAATCTTTTGTGGGTTCATTGTATAAATCTATAGGCTCCTTTGAAAATGCAAGCAGAAGTTGGTTGCTCCTTATTAAGTTCTCAAAAGAGTTGTGTACTGAGTGTTAAGCATTATTCTTGGATCATTAATTGCTAGTGACAAGGAAGACAGATTCCTGAGAACAAAGCCAATGAGACTTTGTAACCTGGGTCTTAAAACATAATGAAGACAGTCAAAATAGACCAGAGAGTATACTTACAACTTTTCCACTACTTCACAGGGCCAGTATTTTGTGGTTGGAGGATGTGTTGCTCAAGGTTCCTGAAAGTGCTTATTGTTTTAAATTAAATGCAACACAAAGGAGTAATAATCTAATACTCTTGAAGCTCAGAATAAAACCATAGAAAAATTAATTGGTTGCTTGTGCTCTCTTGGTGTAATTAAAGTTGTTTGTCAGAAGGTATACAGGTAGACATCAAGCACATCAGATTGCAGTTTGAATTAAAGCCACCAAGAGATGCTACTGTCATATATACAGTAGAGAATTTGTAAAAATATGACTTCTGCTGCTGCTTGGCCTTTAAAGCATACAGAACTAAATCAGACCGCAAGGCTTACCTGCTGTCATGCTGTCACACTGTCATAGTTGATCTTTGTGTAAAAAATTCTTTCTGGAGTGAAGTTTAGCCAAATAGTGATACTCAAGCATGTGAACAACCTCTTCTGCCTTAGAGCCTATGGTTCCCACTGATGGATCTATGTAGACAGTCTGGCTTCAAAGATGGAGTTTGTTTTGTTTGAGTTTGGAGGGTTTGGGGTGAAGTTCCTAATGCAGCCAAGGTCTTGTGTGGGGCAGCCAAAATAATTATGAACCTTAGTCACAGTAGTATGCCAAAAATGCAAAGGCAGTGATTTAATACTTCCAGAGTACTAAGAATGGTTGAATGCTCAACCGTCCTTCCCTTCAATGGTTGTGATTTTTTAATTGCTAATCTCTAGCCCCATTAAGGTATGCTTATATCTGAAGAAGGTCTCCCTTTTGGGTTTACTTTTTTTTATGAAGTGTAAGTTGGCATAATTTGCAGGTTAATGTGATACATCATTCTGGCACCAAACTTCATTTATATGTCAAAAAAAAATGGAGCTTCCCTTCATTCTCTTTGCACTGCAGAAATAGTAATGGCTGATTTGATGACCTTCTGGGCAAGAACTATTGCATTACCATCAATAGAATTTTTCCAAATATGCAATAATTTAAATCAGGTTTATCCATAGACCCATCTTGACTTAACCCTTCATCCTGCACCTTTCAGAGAAATGAATAGTTTTCAGTGTTTCCACTGAACAGATTGCAGTCTAAATCTGTTAAATGTATGCCCAATGAGGAGCTCAGAGTTTGGAAATGGGACAGACACTTTCTTTGGTATGCATCAGAGTATTTTCCAGTTAGGACTTACAGGTGTCTGTCTGACTGCCACCTCTTTGTCCCCACTGGTTTGGGAAGGGAGAGGAAGCTTGTTTAGAAGTACGTTGCCTCTCCTGTTGGGCAGTCAGCCTGTGGAGAATTGTTTGATCCCATGACACATCACATCAGATTTACATTTAAAGACATGCAGATTTTTCTTTAAAGAGATTTTTGTACTACAGACAACCCGCAGCACGTACAAAGGTGATGTGGAGTGCCGTGTGCTAATTTAAAATAATTTTCTCAGTAATGAACTGGATTGAAATTGAAGGATGGTGCTGCCAGTATTTTTAATAATATGTTGACATATTTTTTGGAAACAATGTGGCCCGTGCTTCCGTTTGTATTTATAATTTAGCATGACTCATAACCAGAAGTCAGAACTGTCCTGGTGAAAAGAAAAGAATGGATATTAAGATTACAAGTGCCAAGGCAGATTTTGTATATCGAAAGCTGACAAAAAAGACAATTTGCAGAGGTTTCAGTAAGTGCATCATTAAATCATCCTTGGCTCCTTCTCAATTGTTTTTCTTTTTTTTTTTTTTTTTTAAACGATGCTTCTCTAAGCAAAAATATAAACATGTGAAACACTGAAGGTAACTTTCTTGGAAGAATTGTTTTTTTCCCCACTAAGGAAATGTATTTTTTTCTGAAGATGTCCAATTGATTAATGCCAGACCGAGTGGAATTACTAAGTGAAATCCTCAAGATGTTCTATTGTTTTTATAGCACAACTCAGTCGCCAGTGTTTTTCTGTATGTAAAAATATTTGGCAGCTTTGTTGACCAGATAGGCAATGGTATGTGAATTTTGCATTTTATATAAAGGCCCTTGGTTTCACATCTAAAATGTAGAGGTTTGACATTCAGCTGAAGCAACGGGTAAGTGATTGCCTTCAGAATTTCTGTAGGGTGTCATGAGAAAGGAGAATGTCGTGTCGTGTTCCACACCACCAGAACTGGACATAAGTGTTTTGATTTTCCTGAAGGCATTTTCTGACACAGCAAGGATTGCTTGTAGCCCTGCTGGCCTCAGCAGCTCTCCCCATGGCCCGCGTGGAGACGCAGGTCTGCTCTCCCGGTGTTAGAAGCAAGTTCCATCTTCGTAGCGGAACCCCCTTACTATGTTTGGCGTGAGCAGCATTGAGAAACGTATTGTATAAATTCCCTTCTTGAAGCACTACCAGTACTTTGGTTAAGCCACTGTAAAACTACTGGTATGCATTTGTTCATAGTTTGGAAAATACTGTTTTCATTACAGTAAACCAATATAAACATCAGCAATATTCCTATCAAACAAATTAGTTCTCATGTGAAATGTATGGTAAGTAAATTTGTTGTGTAGCTGAATACAGCGTTATTTAATGGAACTTGATTTGGTGCCAACCAAACATATGGATCTTTAAACGCATTCCCCTTGTGGCTATGTTGAAATCATCCACCAGTAACACGTGCTGAATTCCCTTCCAGACTTGCAGGCTGGCTGCCCTTATTGTATGAGGTTTTGAAATGCAACAAATAGTATTGGGGGGGGGCAGGCAGAATACACTGCAACAATTTCTGTTGTGTTAGTTATTTAAAAAAGAAATAATTGCTCGACTAAAGCTTTTCTGGTTCGTCGTCCCCCCCTCCTTCAGCCCTTCAGCCTGGAAAAAAGTTTTGTCTTCAAAAGCCATAAAGGTTCTTCATTCCTTTGAGGATTTTTGTCTCCATTTCTCTTCTATTTCTTCTCTTTTTACCAGGGGAAATTGTTAAAAGGGGAAAAGGGGAGATAAATGGAAGACAACGAAATACAGGTCAATATTTTTGTCCTTGCCTTTTTAAAATATTAAAATTATTACTATAGCAATATATATTTCTGAAAAAATAATTTCTCAGAGAACACTGCCTTTTTTTTTTCTTACTTGTGACGGTCTATGTTCTTTGACAGGAAGCAATATTGGGAAAGCTACTTCAGCCATCACATTTTTAACCACAGAACTTTAATGGGCTAACACAGTAGGTTACATTACGCTTGCAGAAGAAGAAGTAGCATAGATCCCTGTCTACCGAACGCTTCGGTGCGTACTTACATTGATCGCTGTGTGTAGGAGTATTTGAAATCAGTGTCGTTCCCTTCTTGTAGTGAAACATACACAAGTGTTAGTTTACTACAGTGTTCCTCCATACCAGTCAGTGCCTTAAGGTGGGCTTTAAAAAGTACTGTGCTGTAATTACCTCAAGTCATTTAAATTTAACTCACTGTGATTTCTTTAAAACCTTCCCTTTGTACTTAATCAAACGCTGAAGTGGTGCTAAGACGGATGGGCCTCATTTTACTTTGTCAAATTCCCTCCAGTGCTATAACCACAAGTGAGGGTGTTAGAATGATCTACACATAAAACATCTGCGTGTGCTGATGTCTCTTCTAGTCAAAATAGTGCTTTGGCTTATGGAGGTGATTAAATGGCACAAATTGTGTTCCCAGGTTTGTGCCCAGCGTCATATTCAGAGCTTCGTACACGTTTAGGTTCTGGCTGGCTGGCCAGACCTGGTAGGGTTACCTGACAGTGGCACGCAAAACTTGCAGGCATTCAAAAATAGCTTAACATCCAGCTCCAGGCACTGGATTGAGACCACCTTGGAGGGACTTGGCTTTAGAGACCAGCAAGAAAATAAAACCTTCTTTCAATAAATAATTAGGAGGACCTGTTAATGCTATACAGAGTAGAGCAGAGTTGTCTGTGCCAGTTCCTTCTGTAAATTGGTGTAGCTCCTTTGGGACCAGTTGAACTGTGCCAATATACATCAGCCGAGGATCCGACATGAGCGGAGTTACTGGGGGTTTGAGCCTGTGCCAGCTGAGGAGCTGCTTCTCCTGGATAGCGCATCAAGCAGAAGAGGATGTCGAAGGGGCAATTCAGCAATGCAATTTTTTATTTTATTTTATTTTATTTTTGTTAAGCTTTGAGGAAAATGTAGGTGAAATGGTGGCACGATGCTGACAGCTGGAGAGGGGGCACTTGTGTGGCAATGAATGCAGCAACCAGTGGCAAGCTGAAAGATGTTCTTATTCCATCAAAAACAAAGTTAGGGGCTAATTATAGATCTGCTGATGTAATGGAAACATTCTGCCCCACCATTATTGTCATAATCATAGTTGTAAGTCTGGTAAATTAAAAGGTCTGTTTTCCTTGCTTTCTGCGTACAAATTCCATTTCATAACATTTGGGGCTATTTCAGGGAGGTTACAGGGCTCTGAAGGTGATTAAACTTACTCAGTCATCAGCGGCTTGACTTGTAACCCACCCAAGGACTGCTTATAATAGTATTGCTTCATTTTGTAATTTCTCTTGAAAAAACCTCAAGTGCCAGACTGAAAAATGAGAGTTCTGTGCAGCTAGTACGATCTGCCGTCTATTTTGTTAAAACCTTGGCAGGAGGGGAAAAATGAGGAGGGGAAACAGCCTGGGAGAACGGAGTCTTGTGCTTTGTCCTGCTACCGTGCAGCGTGGAGCAGCGCGCGTACGGCAGCCGTATGCTCGGTGGGCACCATCCAGAGCGGGACCAAGAACAGGGGAATCTCTGCGGTTAAATCCAAGCTCAGTCATCACACATTTGCTGACACGCACACTTTGTATATGTTTTCACCATGCGAGTGCACCAAGTCTGTCTGTGACCTTATACTTAGGCCTGTGTTTCTGCGAGAAAATGGTGGCTTGTGACTCGGGCTGTCTCTAGTGGCAATTGACTCCTGAAGTGTTTCAAGGCAAAACCAAACTTTCCGCGTAGTCTATACCATCACAGATCACTTAAGCTGATTCGGTCAACTTTGCCCTGAAATAGTTCTGAGGTGCTCACCCTGTGTTCTGTTTGGTCTTATCTGGGAAGAGATATCTAGTCTCTTTCCAAGGTGTTTTCAGGTTGGAGCCCAGCTCTCTCCATGTCCGCTTGATGCAAGTGGTGGTTTGAGCTCAGAGTAGACCTGTAGGAGGGGTGGGAGCCAAATGCTGAAGAAGTTTCTTCTGCTTGCAGGGGCAGGTTTGGTGAATGGGTGACGAGGGTATATCAGCAGCGGAGGAACGCGAGCGTGTCAATGTGCTGTTAGCTTTGTTGGCTGTCAGTAGGTGTCGTGGTTTAGGCCCAGCCGGCAGCTGAGCGCCACGCGGCCGCTCACTCACTCCTTCCCCAGAATGGTGGGGAGGAGAAGTTAACAAAAGGCTCGGGTCGAGATAAGGACAGGGAGAGCTAATTATCATCACGAGCAAAACAAACTGAACTTAGAAAGAGGGATTCATCTAATTTATTACTAAACAGAATAGAGCAATGAAAAAAAACAAGTAACATCAAGCCTTAAAACACCTCCCCCACCCCTCCCCCCTTCCCGGGCTCAACTTCATTCCCGGCTTCACCCTCCTCCCCCCCCTCAGTGGGGGGGGGGGGGGGGGGGGGGGGATAGGGGGAGGGGGATGGGGGTTGCGGTCAGTGCAGCGCACGTTGTTTCTGCCGCTTCGTTGTCCTCGGGGGGAGGACTCCTCTCATCCTTCCCCTGCTCCAAAATGGAGTCTCTCCCACGGGCTACAGTCCTTCCCGAACTGCTCCGGCGTGGTCTCTTCCATGGGGTGCAGACCTTTAGGAGAAAACTGTTCCAGCATGGGTCTCCCACGGGGTCACAAGTCCTGCCACCAAAACCTGCCCTGGCGTGGGCTCCCCTCTTCACGGGTCTACCGGTCCGGCCAGGGACTTGCTTCAGCCCGGGCTTCCCACAGGCCACAGCCTCCCTCGGGTACCTCCACCTGCTCCAGCGTAGGGTCCTCCACGGGCTGCAGGTGGAATCTCTACACCCCCTCATCGGTCCTCCATGGGCTGCAGGGGAACAGCCTGCTTCCCCATGGTTTTCACCACGGGCTGCAGGGGGATCTCTGCTCCGGTGTCTGGAGCACCTCCACCTCCCCCCTCCTCCTGCACTGACCTTGATGTTACATCTCCGCACTTCCCCCTCCGGAAGTAAAAAAAACTTCCCACCTTCTTAAATATGTTATCACAGAGGCGCTGATTGGCTTGGCCTTGGCCAGGGGCGGGCCCATCTTGGGGCTGGCTGGCATTGGCTCTACCAGACACTGTGGAAGCTTCTAGAAGCTCCTCACAGGAGCCACCCCTATAACCCATGCCCCCACCCACTACCAAAACCTTGCCACACAAACCCAACACAGTAGGTTATCATCTTGCCCGTTCAGTCAGCAGTAAGCTGAGCTTTACTTGCACAAGCTGGATGCAGAGACAAAACATCTAGGTCTTGAGTGCGTTTGGATCTGCTGTTGAAACCTGAGGTGTACTGAATGAGATGCTGTCATAGCAGTATGCATGGATGAGAAACACGGTCCCTGAGGGTTTGACCTTCTAGGAAGAAATATGACAGGCACTATGGGTTTTTGTTGGTTGGGGTTTTTTTTAATTTATTTTTTTTTTTATTTAGGATCAAAAACAATGGACAGTATGGTGAGACAGGATAGTGTTTGAAGGTGACACTCAATACTTGGGAAGCAGGTATCAGAGGTACAAGCATGATGCAATTTGGTGAGATGTGGTTGGAGAGGGTGAGGGAGGACAGCAGAGATGGTGAATAACATTCAGAGGAAAGACTCTGGGGGCCATAACCTCAGTTCAGAGAAGACGTAATACTTACAGGGGCCAAAGGGGGAGTAGAAAATGTCAGAAGTCTTTGAGAGGGGCAGAAGGTTATGATCTGTTCCCCAGCCACCACTTGGAGATAAGCTTCTCTTTAGGAAAGAATCAGCAATATTTAAAATTTATGTGATGTGCATAAAATAAAATGCTTTGTCAGCTGATCCCTCAGCCAAATGTAAAACAGAGTCAGAAGCTTTTCAAAGCTTCATAATCTTTTAAATGATAAATCAATGTTTTTACACTGTATTGAAATTACCATAAACTCCCAGCCTTTGTGATAAGCTACCACAGAAAGGAATAGAAGCCAGCAAATACTTCTTGCTAATAATCTCAGAAGACACTCCTAATTCTTTCCCAAAAGACAGGAAAAACATGATTCCTAAATTCTGTTCAAACTGGTGTAGATTCTGTGGCGCTTTGGTTATATAGGGAATAACTATTTAGGTAAAGGTTAGAAGACTGCTAGTTAAAAGACACTTGAAATTATGTTAGCTTAGCAAAGGGAAACAAAAGTCACATTGTAAAAAAAGAGAAACTGCTCAGTCTAGTTTCTGTCCCAAACAAAATGTGGAAAGAAAACCAACTGCATAATATAATAAATGTAGGGCTAAAAACTCTTGTCATTTTGTTGCAAATTTCTTGATTTTTGTAATGTATTTCATAAAGTTGTAGCTCATATAGAATCATGACTATGTGAGAATTTTTGCTTATAAGCATATCAAGTTTTTAGTCTGAATTGCAAGGAAACTGAAAATATGCTCTAAAAACTCTAGAAATACAAAATAAAGGGAAAAAAGCCATCCAAATGATCTTTAGTAAAAAAGATAATATCAGGAGTTCTTAAGCTGGTCATACAACTTCAGGGTATATATGTGAGTGTTACATTTGAGTAAACTGTATTTGAGTGCAATGTTGCACCACCAACTTCAAAATGATTATCCAGCCTCAAGAGAAATATTTGCTAAGTAATATGACCAGGTCAAGATGAGGGTGATTCCACTGCATGACTTCACTGCCATGTGAACTTACAGACATGTAACTTAAAACTTCATTCTTGCAGATAAACTTTTTTCTCTTGATGAAGTGAACCTGGAAAGCATCTGATCACCATCCTACTTACAAATTTTTTTTCATATTGGGAAATTGTTGCCACTTATCCCTTGATATGCTGTTCCTAGATGAAATCTAAGTTCTTCAGTCTTTCCTTATGTCATGTTTTGTAGGTCTCTATAATTTTTATTGTTCTTCTATGGTTTACTCCTGTTTAACACAGGATGCTCAAATTGGGTAGAGTCCTCAGGATGAGACCTTGCCGTTGCAAAGTTGCACAGAGTAACTACTGCCAGTCTCTTAGGAATGATGTTCACATTTTTAATGCAAACCAAAAAAGACCTTTGCCCTCTTGCAGCACAATAATATTGACGTGTATTTGGTTTGTCAACCCCTATAACCCCAGATTCTTCTAAGTTCATCTATATTTTGTAATAGTAAAAAAAGTGACAATAATTATCTTTTTCTTTTTTTCACTGAGCTGGCTTAAAAATAAGTAAATTTAATTTAACTTTGTCCTTCAAAAAAAAAGGGGGGGGGGGGGAAGAATTAGTTTTTGGGTGGAGAGCTTTTATTTCTAGTTTCATCCCAAAGCAAATTTTTATGGCTGAGTTATAAACCCCTGAAAATTGCAGTTCATAATGGAAACATTGGCAGACCCTGAACGGCGCCGCTGTAAAGTAGTATGAAGCTTTAAGTTTTTCCACTTTTAGACCTGGAATAAAACTAAATTACAACACTTTCCATACAGGCATTTGATTCCCACCCCCCCCTGTGTAATTTCTGCTGGATCTGTCCAGTGTTCCCTGACTTCCTATGTTGCCATTGGACTTTTTTCCTATTGACTAGGCAGTTCGTTTCATTCAGTCGGTAGATTTACCAATGGCGATACTCAAAGTGGTGTTTACTGGGGCAGATGGTGCTAGGATATGTAATGCTGGCTTGAGGAAAGTTATAGTGCATATTTATGGAAGAAATTTACAGCAAATAGGACGGGAATGAGTGTTATGGGACTCAACAAAACACGTGAAATGATAAGGGTCCCTACAACGTTGTTCTGCAGAAATGTTCTTCCAGGCACCATACAAACCCATTGACAAGGTGGATGCAAAGGCACTCTAAGAATATCAAAATATCAAGATCATTGTTTTCCTTTCCCAAGGCAGGAGAAATAGAGTGGCAATGTGATTTTTCATAGCATTGCAATATGCTAGGGTATTCCAACAGGAGCAGTTTTATCTGAAAGTGGATGTGAACGCAAAAAGCAGAATAGAAGTCAGCAAGTGTACAGGGCTTTTTTCTGGAATTATTCCTGGAGTCATTTCTCATAACTGGTGCAGGCTGCAGGAAGCCAGAGATCAACATGTGAGTTATTTATAGCCATTTTCTAAATTACTTCAATGCAAATGATCTGTTTAGCTACTTCAGTCCTTAGGGCAAGAGTTGCAATGCCGCTCATTTGGCCCCCATGGTATTCCTCTTCCAAATTATGGAGCCAGGGCATAAGCAAATAACGTACCCTTGGGTTTCTGTTTTGGGTCCTTCCGTGAGGATGAAATTTTTTGTTTATTATTGTTGTTGTTGTTGTTGTTGTTGCATCCCAATGGACCTGTGATGGCTCCTGGCATGAACAGCTGAGGGCTGTGATATATTCCTAGCTGGTTTGTATTTAGCTGCCTTGTCCAGGCAGCTCCCCAGATTGTCAAGGCGGCTGGGACTTTGGTGTGTGGATGTGCTCGCTGTTTCTGGAGTTCTCCATGGACAGCAGGTAAATTTCTTTGGGCCATAATGGAAATTATTCTGACACAAGACATGGGAAACAGGTTAGCCTGAAAAATAGCCTTAAGGCCATAGATAAAAGCGATGTCTACATCCCCCGGGTGACTGAGAATCATTTGTGAATAGTGAATTAGCTCAGGTTGGATTAGCATTCCCACTGAAGGCTTTATCTATGTCCGTACTATTTCTGCACTTGCCTTTTCCTGGATATAGGAGCAGAGCATGCAGTCTGCTGTAGTGAAAACCCCAATTGTTCTTTCCCAGTCAACTGGAAAAGTTTGTGCCTTTAGGGGAAGTTATAGCAGCGACACTGAGCAACTAACAAACTGGGCAACTCTGCTTTTCCTTATTTTCCTCCTTTCTCTACTGCAAAATAAGTGGATTTCAGCATAAAACATTTCCAAAACACAGGCCCTTCTAAAAGGATTTTAGATCCAGACAAGTCACAAATACCCTCACCCAGATGTGGCTGAAGATTGTACCTCTCATTTGCCAGAAGTTACTGTATCTGTAGCTCTTTACTGGATGGAAGCGTAGGTGAGATCCACAATCTGCTGCAGGAAAAATTAGCTCTTTAGCTTTCACTGAGGAGCTGAGCTATTCCAGTTGGCTTTGTAGGTGAATTCCAGTATCCACTATCCCAGTATATGAAAAACTCTGTGTAGTGTTGAACTCCCAGTGAAGATAGTGATAAACTGGAGCAAGACCAGAAGAGAGCCACCACGATGATTAGGAAGCTAGAGCATGAGAGTTGCTAGGAGTTGCTGAGGGAATGGGGTTTGCTTAGTCTGGAGAAGACTATGGGTGGTTGGGATCCAGTTGGTGTCTTCCACCATCCAAAGGGAGCTTTTGGAGGAGATGGGATCAGACTCTCTAAAGGACACCATGGCAAAGGGACAAGAGGTGACGGTCACAAGTTGTAATGAGGGAAACTGGATGTGACGAATGTATTCTTTATCATGAGAGTGACTAAACACCAGGAAAAGTCCCTCCTTGGAGGTTTTTGACTGGATGTGACGAATGTATTCTTTATCATGAGAGTGACTAAACACCAGGAAAAGTCCCTCCTTGGAGGTTTTTGAACCTCGGCTAGACCTGATGTCACTTTGAATGCTTTGAAACTGGCATTGCTCTGAGGAGGTTGGAGTAGGTGACCTCCTGAGGACTCTTCCAACCTATTTTTTTCTATGACTCTCAATTCATTTTACCAGAGGTAGCATCAATATGGAAGGGAAAAAAAAAGTAGTAGAATTGAGGATTTGAGAAACAGGTATATATCTATATGACCAACTGAGAGAAATAGATTTCCAGATATTTACTTTTAGTGGTTTAGTTCTCCTTTGGAAAGTAAAATCAGGAATCGTCTAGATGCTGGGAGTAAGAAATCCACTTACAATCAGAAGAGCCTAATATTTTTAGATCCTGTTTTTCAAAAGTAAAACATCATTAAAAAGAATATATTTCCATTGCAAAGCAGAGAACAACTGTAATGTTTCTTAATGTGCATTGAAAAGTATCAAAGTCATGTTCTCCAAGTGTGTTTGTGTGTGTATATTGAATAAATATAACCTTTGCTGTATACATTTTCAGTCACTTAGCGTACATCATTTTGCATTTTAAAAAGCGTCAGCATTGGGTTCTTATATAAAATGTTTGGAAAACGGCACGCTCAAAAAATTATGTAGCGTTATGAAAAGCTAAGGTGATTTACACTTAACTACTGTCCTTTTTTGTTTCCTTCAGCTGAAGCACTATTGTGGAAGGCAAGAAATGTGCAGAACTGGCCTTTTGCTAATTTATCACCTGTACAGTAATCAAAGTCTTGTCACTTTGCATTAGCTTTACTTTAAAGCTAACCAAAACGATCGCCTGGCCTGTAAAACAGTCTAACTTGACCAGATGAATAAACAACCAGAGACACAGTAATTGGTGCTCCGCAGTGCTCGGTGTGCAGGCAGCCAGGAGGCAGATTTGGGATCCGAAACCAGGTTTTCTGTGCTCTGGGCTAGCCCAGCTCACTTTTCTCTGTCCTGCTCAGTGCCTTCGTTGTTAATACAAGAACCAAAATCAACCAAAAGCAGATAACCTTGCATTATAGGATCCTGATTGTTTTTAAACACTGATAAGGGCACTTTGTAAGATCAGCTTTTGATTTGTAGCTGTTTACATTTGGAAGAGACTGAGAGATGCTAATGTCCCTTCTGGCATTTGCAGCTATTTTGCTTTCTGAAGATTTGTGGGTTTTACATGGCATAAGATCAAGCAATAACAAAGCTGTGACAGACAGGATTGCTGTCGAGGTACAGAATGAGTCTTTCGGCTCCAAACATGTTGCTTACTTAGCAAGTCAGTGTCTGCACACTCCAGTGATTCCTTTTGCATAAGGGTCATCACTTGGGATGTAAGATTCTGAAAAAAAAATACACAGTTGGGTTGCATCTGTGAGTGGATGAAAGAAGGCTCTGAGCTGGGATTTCTCTTCTGCTCAGGTAGGCTTTTTCCTGCGCCATAGATGTCCTCACAAGACAAGCAAACATAGTCTCTGTTATTAAGCCAAAAGGAGCAGATAAATCTGACAAATTTTGCTTTTCTGCTGTTTTTCTCTTTTTGGTTTATAAAAGGTCACAGTGTGAACCACTTCAATGCCTTCCACTGTTTTCTTTTACATTTTATAGTGCTTGCATGATCTCAGTGAGGGAGCATATTTATTGTGCATGCCATTCAGTTTAGATTCAACTGCAGCACATGATTACAGCAACTTAGAGGGAAAAAACTGGAAAATAAGTCCCTGATGTAAAACTGGTAACTGAGCCAAAACAGTAGTGCCAGTTATTTCAATGCCTCACACAGTGATTTACAAATTCACTGCAAACACATTTAACGATTTATTGGGACAACTGTGCATATTAACCAGCTCTCTCAAAACCTTGGATGCAGACTTCTTTCGATGATATTTTTTCCTTTTAATATTTTACAGAGAGACATTAGAAGGTGACAGTAGAAAAAGCTTGTGTTTGCATCATACTTTTCAGTGCCACCCATGAGTTTATCCCTTCAGTCTCCACTGTATTACTTTATTGGGGAAAATATATGCAATGTCTCGTAAAAGAATGAATACCTACAGGACTGATCTGAATCCTACAGATTATATATATAAAGATGATGCATAACTTTTTTTTTTTTTTTTTTTTTTTACACACAGGTATTGCACACGCACGTGCTTCCATGTCTCTTAGGCTCCTGAAGAGCACGAGAAGCAGTTTGTAGCTGGCATCACTGGTTGTCTTCCAGCCTTTGCTTACTCTTTCCTAATTTGCACAGATTAAATCTGTGGGATTTACAAGAGGGTAAATAAGGACAAAAACACACAGATACATTCCTTTTATTTTAGGCAGGCATTTACTATCACAAGCCTCTTGTCCAAGAGAGATATTTCCAAATTGCGCTTGTGTTAATGGTAAATGCAGAAGGTGTGGTCAAACCCTTCAAACCATGTATGAAACACCAAAATAATACCTTTTCATTAGAGAATATTACAGCTGTTGTCTTCCTACTAAACCTGCAGCGAGGCATGACTAAATGCTGCCTGCAAAAAGTTTTAAAGGTAAATGGAATTCTTGAAAGCCCCAGGTTATTTCTTTATGTTCAGTTTAAAGGTTGAGAGATGCGACAGCTCAGATTTTTTTGATCCAGTAAGGTCCCATCCCACAACCTTATCTATATGATGCAAGGTAACACAGCGCTAAGTGCCAGCACAGACTAGACAGTAAGAGCTGTCTCAGGATTGTGAGAGGAGACTGGAAGTAAAGATTTAGTTTCTCACATAGAGTAAAAGCTTGATCTTTGTCATCCCATTTGGCTGGTTACCTGCAAATAAGGTAGATACTATTATAAACACTATGGAAGATATTCTTATTTTTGTAAGTGTTCGGTGGGGCTTGGGTGGTAACAACAGTAGAAAAGATCCCTTTACTCTCACTGCACACATACTGTATGTGTCTAGGGCTCCAGTATATCAATCCTGTTGCATATCTATTTTTAAAAGCTATATTTTTTTTATAGCTTACATACTGAGTCTCCAATGCACATTTATGTGCTACAATGAGGTCATTTTTCTGGATAATTGGGAAAGTTAAGTAATTGCTTGAAAAAGTAAACATTTCTGCTAACATCCATGAAGCAAGTCTTAGAGCTGTTTGATACCTATACTCCTGAAATTAAACAGTGGTTTACATCAACATGAAATCCATCTTGAGCTATCCTATGATGTCATGTGGCACTGCCAGGGCACATGCAGGCTACTTCAATACGCTTCATTCATCATGGGGAGCCTCATTGTGATTTCACTTTTCCCTTAGACAGCAAAAGGCAATATATAAAATGTGGTATCCATATGATTTGTGTGTATTTGTAGCATACCTGTTGACAGCTTAAGACACCAGTGGGACAGACTGGCAGAGTTTTCTATCTTTTATTGCCTTTATGCTCTCCAAAGCATGACCTTGTGGTTTTAAAGTAATTTACCTGTAGGCATATTCATGTGGTAGCAAGATACTTTGAAACAACCCTCCTTTTTTTGTGATTGTTGTATTTATTCAGGACCAAACAGAATGATCTCAGTCTGTGTCTAGGCTTCCTTCTTTTATGTGGTTTAAGGTCATAATTTCCCATTTTAGCCCTGATTCTGGGATTACCGCTTCTAACGTAGCATCACAATCTGAAATACTTCTTTACTTCCACCTACTCTCTGTAGTTTTTACTCCTTTATGTCATTTGCCAAACTCTTAGACTCACGCTCCATAAGATAAGACTCATCTTTTTGTCATCTCAGTTTGAGCCAAACTCAGATTGGGATGTCAGTTAATTGTTTCTGCTGTGATTATTCCCAGTGAACAGTAGTATTCAAGTCAGAGACAGGAACGAATTTGGGTAGCAAAAAGCCAAATGCCAGTTTGATAAGAGAAGGGCAAAGTTTAGGATCGAAGGATGGAAAGAAAGGAACAGATTTTAAATTTTATTGCAATAAAGATGGGTGCAGTGCATAGGAAAAAGGGAAATAATCTGGTCTGAGAGGCTGAGATTCTGCATAAAAGAATAGACAGTGGAACCCTCAGTTACAGTATGACAGCTGAGAATAAATAAAGAGTTGGGGGGGGTTTGACAGCCTGGAAAATTAAGAGATTAATGATGATTTACCACAAAGGCCAGTGAAGGGGAACCATGGCAGCTGAGCTCGAGGAGTCATTCTTGACAACAGAAAGCAAAAAGCAAGAGAAGAAACAGAAAACAAGTGCTGGAAGCGGATCCTCAGCTGAAGTCACAAATAACCACCCATCAGAGGGCTGAGTTTAGATATCCTGTCATACTTCAGAGGATGCTGACACATCCATCAGCTCTTTAATCCCTTTGATTAGTTCTGAATACTTCTTAGTTAATATTTGGAAGCTTTTACTTCATTTGAATTCTTCTTGAAAAGCCTGAACGTAATAGTTGTTGATTTGTATGCTTGATGCAGCTTCAATTACTTTCTCCAAGGGAAGCAGAACCTCCCAGAATTTCAACAAGTCTGGGTGGATCTCTTTGCTGGCAATAGAAATCAGTCACCTTCATTTTGTTTTTTTGAAATATCAGAAATATCTGCTATAGACTAAATAAGCTTGTGTTGCCCTTGGAACTAGCCGATTGCACACATCACTTCCCAACCCCTGAACATGTTTATTTTTCAAACCCACACATTCCCTCAAAAACATTTATTCGATTTGCCACCGTACCTTACCATACTTCTATAAATGTTCAGTATGATGCAGAAAAAAGTTGTTTCTAGCTCATTGCATCTGGAAATGAGTGCATAAGCTCACAGCTGTAAAACTACAGTCAGCTTCTTTTGACACTTAGTGGTGCCATCAACATTATTATGAATTGGAGTGGGCCAGTACAGAAAACAAAATTATGTGATTGCTAAGGGCTCTGGTTTTGAAACAGATTTACACATAAGGAGTGCAAGTTACCAAATAGCATCTTAAGGATAAGTTAACCAAAAGTTAGAAAACATCACCATAGACACATTACAATTTTTTGGAGAACTGTAGAAAAGCAGAAAGTATAAATGCCCCAGTTTTCCAAAAGGGAGCTATATAGTCTGAGACCTATGGGCTGAATCAACAAAGAACAACAATCAAAATTGATTCTACATTCAGTTGGAGTTCAAGCTGTGCAACATGTGTGAATACAGCACCCTTCTGCTTCCAGGTGACAGCTAGACTTCTCAGTTTGCAAAAGTAAGGGGAAAAAAAAAGAGTATCATATATTTAGCAGCCTATTGTCAGATAACGAGTGGAGCCTTCAGAGTGCTGCCAGCCCCTGAGCACTAACTGTTAGCCCAGTTGTGTGAAACTGCTGCCTTTGGTGCCCATCAGTAAATGGGGCAATGAGGTTGTACATAGAAATGGATTCATTAGTTTGGGGGAGGTTATTTGTGTACTAATACAAAGGAAAAAACAAACTCATTTTGCACAGTAAAATGTGTAATGAGAAAGCATTTAAGATAATGTGGTATTTAGGGGGGGTTGCACTGACAGCCTTAGAAAAGTCCTCCAGTTTATTCACAAAATAGTCACTATAAATGTACGTGTGCTCTCTAGCTGCATCATTTGCTTACTGCTGGAATCTAAATTTTTTATAGCTTTGGGTCAGCATGAAGCAATTGTTTGTTCTTTTTGTCATCAGTCTTACAAACATAAGCCAAAGACATGGTTTAAGTATAGGACTTCTCTAGCAAAGAAAGAAATTAGAATTAATTCTAATTAATTGCAGCAGCCATGTTACCAACATATCTACAGGGGTGAAATCTCACCAGCAGTTAGCACCAGTGGGGTAACTGTCAGAGTTGGATGTTTTCTTCATTGCTTGACCAAAAGCAATTTTAATTTTGACCTATTGAATTATTTTAGTGGGGAAAAATATTTTAAAACTAAGGCACAGTCATCCACTTATAATTAACCTTCAAAGCAGTAAGGTCTGTGGAACAGGATCTTTTTCCTCTAGGTTACCTAGTCACACTCCCTTCTATCATTAAGTTATGGTGTAACATATATATTTAAAAGAAAGCATTGACAACCACAGGAGCATCACCATGGACCAATATTGTGGTGGTAGTGATCTTCATTATACTGAATGTACATCTCATTAGTTTCCCCTCATTCCAGAGGTGATTAGGGCTGGCATTTTAAAAATGGCCAGACAAGGCTTATTTGGTATGTGTCCTTTTATTTCCTTATTTCAAGGGGCAGTTTCAGACATGGGCTTAGCCATGTTTAATTTTGACTTTCATTTCTCTTCCATTTCAGTCTGTGATAGTCTGGTTTGTGTTAAAGTTTGTGATAGGAAGTCTGTGCTTTGTGCTTTCCTTGAGGACAAATGGAAGTCACAAAGGAATGTTTAGCAAGCATTTCAATATCTTGGTTGGAGATGGGAAGTTTTGAAACTCATGAAAAACTTCCTGTGTTGAAATGCCTCTAAGAAAACAATGGAGGTCTAAAAGCAGAGTACAAATCCATGGCTCCTGAGGCTTCGATGCAGTAAATTATGAGTGAGGGAACAAAGGGCAAGAGACTTTAAAAAGAAAAAAGTTACAAATGATCAAGAAATATAATTTGATCTATTTCAAGCCTCCTCTGAGATGGATGGCTCCATGATTATAAAGTTGAAGATAAACTAAAACAAAGTTGTTTAGAACCTCTTTTGCATAGTAATAACTGTAACTACAAGTCATGCCTGTGTGTATTTTCTATTTCTACACATGTAAAAGTACATTCATAATCCATTTGTTCAGACACCAATCAAACCTGACTTACATACTGAATAAGTGGTTTTCATAAAACCTGTGTTCATGAGCACCAGAGAGCCAAATAGAAAACTTAGGGGGGGTTTTAACAGGTTAGGTGTTGCGGTTTTTTATCCTACAGCCATTGGAAGACTGTTAACAAAGCATTTATTACAGGGCTTGAAGGTATATATTTAACTTAGGGACAACATGTAATTTTTTTCCAAAAGAAATCCCAGAACAAATTGTCTTCCAGATGATGTTCTGGCTAATTTCTAATCAGATCCCTCCAAATATTTTTATAGATAATTTAGAGAACCAGAATTAACCAAATCTTGAGAGAAACTGTGCTAGCGCTCTCAGCACAGAATAGATTTTGCTCATTAACAGTGAGAGTCTTTGAAGAACAGCCATCTCCTGACTCAGAGCAGTCAGTTCACTGATCAAAATGAATGTTTTTTTCCCATGCTGTCTGGGTAACCCCCCAGCTGTGCAGGCTGCCTGCAGAAGCTGCTGCCTCAGGTGCTTTGTAACTACATTTGCAAACTTCTCCAACTGCAGAGATCTTGGTAAAGGGGGAAGTAAGTGCCTGAAGTCAGGTGCAGAATTCCATTACCTTGAAGTCTGGTTATTTTGCCCACTCTGCCCTCAAAGGTGAGCAATTTGAATTATTTTTTTTTGTATACACACTTTTGATCCCAAAGAGATCAACATCCAAATACTTCACTATCAAAATTTTTAAATGCAGCATTTCCTTTCAGAAGTGCTTTTATGTTACTTTCACTGTTTGAAGTACACATTATTTTTACATTCCATTTTAAGTTGCTAGCCACTTTTCATTATTAACTCATTATCAAGGCTCATTTAATTTACCTCAGCTCTTAGAGGAAAATAATGTCTTAAATACTTAGCCAAAGAATGAAGCAACACACCTTGTTTTTTGTGTGAAAAAAAACGTTCTCAGTTCAACTTGCATTATTTTATGAATCTTATTTTTTGTTTAAATAAATTTAAGATATTAATGTTTGCTTGGAATTTGTTTGCCTTTGACTCTTTTTCCCCCCCAAAGTTCAGCTGCTGACCTAAGAAAGCTGGATGCAGAATGGATTTAAACTATTATTGTGCAAGTACCTTAACTCAGATGAATCCCTGAACTTGTTCCAAACAATGCTGCTGTTGGAGCACTGCAGAATCAGTAAGCAAAACCGGCCTTCCAACTCCTGGCCCCAGCTAGATGATGGGTAAAACTGAAAATAAGTATTAAATTGATTAGGATGGAAGTAGTTAATCAGTTAAATATAGGTCTAATTAGGACTATGCTTGTTTCATCTTATACAAATAATTTTCAATGAAGTAGGGATTCACATTTCTGAAGTTGCCTAGAATGTAAGGAACTGGTTGATATCCTTGTTGATAAACTTTTCTGGGAAGCTTTCAACTTCTTATTGAAATCTAGTGAAGCAAGTAAGAAAACACCACCGTTGTGAAGGGTGCTGGTGAGATAGCGTCAAAACTGCGCTACACAGCTCTGATTATCTGTGCTCTGGAAAGATTAACTAAATTAAAGCATGCGTCCCCTGTGAAGGGAGGGTAAACCCTTGGTTGTCCAGAGGAAAATGAGAAAGATGACTGATCTGTGTGAGCCATTCTTGGGGATTAAGAGGAAAGGAAAGAATTACTTAAACTAAAGGATACTCTTGGCACATGAACAAATGAGCTTGAACGATTTGTGGATAAATGAAGCTTTCAGAAGAAGCTTAAGTACAGGGTCTGTAATAGCCTTGTAGTCAGGAGAAATGGGTGAAGCACTGACCTACTTTCAGCTGGAGCATGGTTAGTTATGAAAGGAGCTCCCATAATGCAGTTATTGAGTGGCACAAGGAGCCCAGGAGGTCCCTCCCCAGCCTGTGGTCCTGTATTACAGGGAGCACAGTAACAATAGCGGCATCCTAAGAGCCATGTCGACGACTTACCACTTTCCTCAATGTTCTCATTCCTTTTCATATGTATCTTTATTCTTGATTAAACAAAAATCAAATTAACAACATCCCTGCACTTCAAAGATTTTGACTGTAGAATATTTGAATAAGGGAGAAAGAAGCAAAACTGTTTGTTGAAAGAAAAAATACAGTAGATTTGTCTCTTTTCCCTCTTATGTTTGTTCCTTGTGCATGTTTGTTATCTCACCAAAAGCCTGTGTTGTTGGCCAAGTGTTCTCAGTTTTTAGTAAGGTGAAATAAAAGAAAAATAAGGAGTCAAAGATATTTGCACAATCTGTCTTTTTTAGAAATCCAAATTTTTTTGAGAATGTGAAATTAAAACTTTCTACTCTGATTATGACTAAAATTAAATTTGCAATCTGGATGACAGTCATTTCCATCCAGTATTGCAGGTGCATTCTGTCTAACAATCCTAATCCACTTTCTCATTGGATAAATGGCAGGATTCCAAATTCAGTTATCTGCAAAATGCTAATTAACACCCTTCAAAGTAATTCTAGCTGAAGCCAAGCATTATTTGGGCACAGGCAAGGATTAATAGGCACAGCTTTTTGTCTATAGCAATAAGGTCATTCAGGGGAGATCAGAAGTACAGTAGATTAGCGTCTCCTTTATGTGCCTGCCTCCTTTCTCAAAAAACTCTGGTCAAGGCAATAAAGCAGGCTTCAATCCTCATCGCTGTTCAGCTGAAGGCCACGTCAGGGTGCATATATCAGCTTTCCAAACCAGTAACAACACATTAGCTCATTAGTAGCTTCATACAAAACAGATCTGGAGTCCCTCAGTGAATAGTATATAGCTGCCTTTGTGTAGCCAGGATTTTGACAAAGCACTACAAAGTGTTTCTTAAGCTATAAGGAGCAGTGAGGCAATGACAAAGAAGAGACAATAAAACATGTGGTATATCCAAGTAGGTCATTGCCATAAATCTTCTTCCCTGATTAAATCTCTAAAAAACCCATAATGTCTTAAGACAAGCACCCATATGTTTAATTCAATGATTTAAAGTAAAAAATATAAAAGCAGCACATCTCACTTTTCTAATTCCCTTAGGCCCTAGGGGCTGAAATCACATTAGATTGCTATGAGGCTGAGGTTTAAGTGTCACTGCCTTTTTTTTTTTTAGTAAAATGGGATTTTAACAGTCAATTTAAAATAACGGTGAAAATAATTTTCAGCTCAAAATTTCACCCTCCTCTCCATAGAAGGTAGGCAATTTTGGTTGAGGCAGAGGTATTTTGTTTATTGCAAAATATTTTGAGATCTTTTGTGTGGAGCACCAGTTGATCCAGATTTCATGGATTAACTTTTATGTTTAATCACCAAGAGAGACAAATAGTGGGATCCTAATGAAACTTTCTCTCACAAAAATAATTCATATATGGATAGGCACTTTTGAAAAACCCACTCAGACATGTCTGCATCTTTAGAAAAGCATCTAAAAACCTTTGAAATTTAACTCTAATGTATTCAAAACCTAGTTCCCTTCAGACACTGTATTGTTCTATGAAAATAGAATTTTCTGTATGACCAGAAAGCCAGATGCTTGCCACCTTCCTCAGAAGACACACCTCCCTTTGGCACAAAACCTATTTTCTGCAAGCATGTATTTAATGCTGCAAACAAGTGTTGTATCTGTCAGTCTGCTAAAAAAATGCAACATCACTTTCATGCAAATCTGACACCCTTAGCCAGAGTTTAATACTAAAATGCTGCTGGTAAAGAAAAATCCATTTAGGGGATACATATAAAACATCCACCTCACGGAGTCCTCTCAAAATGCAAAGGCTGAAACTGATCAGGATAATACAGCATGATGAATTCTCTTACAATGAAAAAAGGTTTAAAAATAGCATTTATTTTCTTTGGTTTGCCCTGTCTTCTCAGCTACACTTTTTAAAGTTAGTGACTGAAAGGGATTAGTTTACCATGAACAGGTACAGCCTTGACAAGAGATGGATTAATGAAAAACAAAACAATGCATTCTTTATACAGAAAGTGGAATTTCATGTTCTTTCTGCAGACATTACAGAAACACAGGATGACATTTTAAGATATTCAGCCCTCAATTATGTGAATGAATTCCTACCATCATGGGACTGGATTAAGGGTTGGAATGCATTGTAAAGGCTCTGAACCTAAATTTTTATTTATTTATTGCTTGCCACACGGTATTTTGAAAGTAAGTGGTGAGTGCAATGGAAAACAACTTGAAGCGACCACAGCCAGTCATCCAAAACCCAGAAGGTTTGCCCACTGACTTCTCTCCCCGTTGCCACTTTCTGTGAGCATGAACATCCGACTTGAGTCATTTCCTGAGCATTTGTCTAGTCTGCAAGGCATGCTGCATGTCTCCGTTCAGGACTGCAGACCTTTCCGTATGGTTAAAGAGGATACCTAAGCTGTATTTAATAAGACTTGATCAGTTTGAACTCTTCATAGAGTCCTCAGCTGTGAGGGGACTATACATATAACTTTAATACTGGTCATAAAGCAGTAATGATAAAACATGAACAACACCTGCAGCCTCATATATGGTAGCTTTCATCTGACCTTTGCTCAAAATTGCTTTGCTCCTTTTTATATCTCCATTAATCTGTTGAGTTTCACAACATTTGTACAAGGTAGATATTATTGATACTTTGAAGACAAGGAAAATATGATACAGATGCTGCATCTCCTCTTGGGAAAATACCAGTAACTTGGCTACCAGTCCTGCTATTATCAAGGGAAGTTGTGCAAAACTTCCCTGAGAATAAAAACACTAAATGACTTGTCCATGAGTTGCTGGAAGAATTAAGAATTTAAACATTATTACAGCTCCACATACTAACCTTATGCAGTGCCTACCACCATATTTATTTGATAAATTTCTCAACTCAAATGATGATTCTTTTCCAAAATAAATAATATTTAAGTACATTTTTAGTTACATAGAAAATATGAATTGATGAAGATATTGTAGATCTCAGAATTAGTAATAAGTAGTTCTCAGGAATTTTGTTCTAGGTAAATGTACAAGACTTTTTAATCTGAAATGTTCTCATTTTTAATCTCTTACCCCTAACCTGAAATGTCCATCACAGAAACCATCCAGCCACTATGTCTGTCATCCCTATAAAACTCCTTTTACATCAGGTCTTCCAGAAGGCACTTCTGGAAAGGGTCTCTGAGAACGGGGCAATTTCTATAATTAGCTGAGGCTATACATATAATTGATCTAGAAATAGTATATCACAATTTCTTTTGTAGCTTCACTTGCCTAAAATACCATGAAATTAATTTTTAAATGCTGTAATGGCATTTTTGGTCTTGAACCTAGACAGAAGTCAATGGTGAAAACAATCTCAGGTTTCAGAAATTGTTAAAACAGCATCTACTTCCCCTTAAGCATCACCAGTACTCAGAAAGAAACTGGAACATAATCATCACCTTATTATCATTTCAATGCCATAACTTTCCAGATGTGTTCAGGTTTGTTTTTTTTTTTTACAGAAAAATTTCATCAGTTGATTCAGAGTGATGTTGGACTATATGGGACAGTATAACCACCACAATTACAAAGAAAGTCTGATTCACTTTCTGGTGCACCCAGAGACAGTTCAGGAGGAGGCAGAATGAGGAATGAAAAGAACAGGCTGGTGGGAACTGATTAAGGACAGGAAAAAATGGAATTGAACTGCAGTGACTTCTCTTCATCCTCCTGCCCTCTTCAAAAAAATTTTAATATAAGAGAAAAAAGTCCTATCTTCCTCTCCCATTCCTCAACAAGGAATGTTCCCACTTTCAGGAAAGTACAAATCAAGGCCTAAAAGCTCTGGCCTGAAAGCAGAAGTTGGAATACGTGTTGGGAGCTGTAATTTGCTCATCACAGCCCAGTTCTCCTCCATAAATCAGGATCTGCAACTGGATTATATCACCCATAAAAACCTTGGCCAGAGGTTCCAGGGTGAACATCTCTCCCCCTCATCCTGAGTGGAGACCATGCTGAGAGGACTTTGGTAGTAAATAAATACAGAATACAGGTTGTTCAGCTGACTCTCCGGCTTTCTGCTGAAAGGCAGGTACAAATATCAAAGTTGCTCTGGAGAGCGGGAAGCCAGCACAAGAAGGGAGAGGTAAGAGTTCTGTGTATTTTTCCAGTAGTCAGGGCAGAGAATGAAGAAAGGATGTAGAAAGAAAAAAGCATCATGTCTTCTCTGAAACCACAGATACAGAATTAAAACAAGCTTTTGAAAGTTCACCAATATCCTGTCTGTACTGTTTGTTAGCCATACCAAACTTCATAAATCCCCTATATCACCATTCAAAACTTGGGGCAATGAGAATCTGTTTCAAACAAGTCCCAAAAGTGCATTTCTATTTGCCCACCTGAGGAACCGCTTTGCCTCTGCCCGCTCCCGCTGGAGTACGGATCAGACACACACTGGCAGCATGGGCAACGAGAGCTCGGGCTGAAGCCCAGATCCCAAGCTCACAGTCACAGAGTCTATGAAGAACCTCCAAAGATCACTAGTCATGGCTGGACTCTTCATTTAACCTCTTAGAATGGTAACTGGTGCTAAACCCACACAATTACCATGTACTGGGAAATTCAAAGTCTTTCCTCAGTTCTGTTATGAAAGTTTTTGCTCCTGTGATCAGAATGATTCAAAGGAAAGTGACTGCAATTTAAACTGAGAGATTAAAAAGAGTCAAGGCCAACAGTAATGGGGAGAACCATGGTGTCAAGTACCCCCCGAGGAATAAAAGGCAAAGGACAAGGTGACAAGTGGTTCAGGAACGAGCAGACTACCACAACACCAGTGGCACATCTCTCCTTCCCAGCAGTGAAGGCAAAGACAAGCCTTTCTCCTTCCAGCAGGTCAGGGTGTCTCTACCAGGAGAGGCACAAGCCAAGAAATTACTTACAAAGCCATCCCTTGCAGGAAGAGTGTCTGGATGATCTCAGCAGATCCCCTGTAATACCTCTGAGGTTATGACTGTGTCTCAGCTCCAATGGAGTAGGCAGACATACCTTCTTCTCAGACAAGTTTTGTTCCCAGCAGCTTTGCCTTACCTAATAAATTTAATGCCTATGCATCTTTAGGGTTTACTACTTCCCTTTAGCTGTGTTTTGTTAAATAATCTTCATCACTGCAATTATTCTTATAAAGAGAATGAGACTGTTGTTACAAAGGCCTAGATACTGATAGTAGGTATAGTTAGAGATCTGGGAATGAAGAAATCACTATGTGAGGAAGGTGTTTGGGTTTGGGGTTTTTTTTAAGATAGTTATAGGTTATTTGATTAGCAGGAGTTAAATAATCTGTTTATTTGACAGCATATTTTAAAAGACCTTTGAGAACAGATCACTGAATGAGTTGGATGAAGGCCACCCCTTGTTTCTAAGTCAGATGGATGGATGGAAGGAAATACATTTAAGACAAGTTTCCTGTGCCTCCATTTGGGAGGGAGGAAGGAGGCCCCCAGTGGACACAGCATTCAACCCCATAAGCATATTTTTGCCTAAGCAGGACAAATCTGACCATGAGTCAGGGGAGTAACATGAGATTAAAGTCTCAAGCATATGAATAACTTTTCTTATTCATTGGCCTTTTCTTTTTCCATTGTTTCAAATTCACATTTTTTCATTTTAATAAATGTAGGTGATATTTTAAATGAAAAGCAACTTTGCTTATCAAATACTAAAATGTTTCCATTCAAAAATTGCAGAAAAGGAATAGATCAGCTTGGAAAAAAATATAAGCAAGAGTAATTTCATAAAGCCATGAAAAATTAGTGAAACACTGTCACATTGAACCACTGCTTTTTTTCTGCAAATAGCTCTCCTAAAATTTGGCATCCAGCTCTAAAGAAAAATTACAGACTGCCTATTTCCCAACAGCACAGTGTCCTAACTTTCAAACACCTAAATACGCAAGTGAAAATCCTTTCACTCAATTAATAGGTCTGTCAATTCCTTCCCATCCTCTGTCCCTTCAGAGAAAGGGCCATCACTCTACTGCAGTCACTACATGCTTGTTCTGGGGGTGAATCCTGATTCCTACCTAACTCCCCTTATCAGGGATGGGTTTGGCTGGCCATTACAGATGAGTCCATCTATTTTCTGCATGGAAATCCTCCAGTGAGAACATCTGACCTCATCCAACCATTTGTTCTGCTTCTCCATAAACCAAATACTTCACTTTGTGCCAGAGGGGTATTCTCCTGCTGTTTCCAATTGTCAGCTATCTGCCTTAACAGAGGCAACCTGTGCCTTACCAGTCACTGTTCTGGATTTCCAAAAGGAAATAGATATCCCTTTGAATTAAAGTCAGGTCATTGGAAAATAGCCTATATTTTGTCTGGGATTTCCTTTGCCACAGAAATCCCTCAGTCTGGTAAGGAGTCCCACCAGGAAGTCCTCACGTGGTACTACACAACATGGTACCCCTCACACGTGTAACCTCCATAAGCAAGTGATTTTTCTTGCTTTATTTAAAGGCAACCAACTTGGAGTTTTCATTAATCACTTTTATGCAGCCTACCTGAAACTGTATCTTTTTTGCTTAATTGGAGAAGTATTCCAAGAATTTACAGGTGCTAGTCTACAGAGTTATCAGCTAGCCAATAGTTGCTGCAAAACTCTAGGTTAAAGTCAAACTGCCTGGCACTCTCACTCAGGTTTGTCTTGCTGACTAAGTCAAGGTCTTTGTCGTATAACACATAACTAGTTTTGTGTCCAACCCCTCTGTTTCCCCCCTCCAAGTAGCTTCAACTGTGAGCCTGTGAGGGATCTGGTTATGTATTTCTTTTAAATCCTCCTCTTCAAAATGTATCACAGAGTCAGTACATTGTCACAGCACTTTCTGGAAATGCACGCTAATGACCTGAGAAACCAAAATAGCCCTCAGAACAGTTAAGGAGAATTTGCAGGAATTCCTTCATGCAAAGCTGGGCACCCTAGAAGAAAAATGCTTTCGAGTTCAAACTGTTGTTTATTTTGGAACATGTTTCTCTCTCTGCTTTCAATGGTGACCTAGGAATGAGCTCACCATTGGAAGCAAATCTGTCTTCTGTTTCCACTCCTAAAGGATTACCTACTCTCTGAAGCACATGGGGTTATTGATGGCCTTACACCAAAATTATGATTTGGAATTCTGTGGAAAAAATAAATACACACACACACGTGTGTGTGACACTGACAGATTTAAGTTAGAAAACTTGTTGAAACATTACAATGAAAAGAGATTGACTTTGTAATAAATAGAAGGCTTCCTATATTCGCAAATGTTCTGCTTTGTGCTTGAACAGGAAAATATCTAATCTAGCATGGCTATATAGGAGAACAGCAAAAACACGTTGTTTTGTAATATGCATATGGGCTGTGTAGCATTTGGCAGCATCTCACACAGATCCAATTAACCAACAGCCTTGGTCTGCCTTTGCATGGGGTTGTTTAACATGGTTTTCTACAAGCAGACCGTGTGAACTGGTGCTGCTGGCAGTTGAACAGTGCTCCAGTTACAAGGCTGCCGACAAACTGAGCAGAGACTGCTCTGCCCATCACTCCATGCTGCACTCCCTGCAGAAGATGGTTAACATCAAACACCAGATCTCAGTAACACCACTTTTGATAGAGGTTAGTCCATGGCACTTGGAAGGCAAACAAATGAGAAAGGCACATGAGGTACATGACAGCCACCTAAGGTGCTGTTGTCAAAGATGCCCTCACCTTGATTTCATACCACCTCCTGCTCTTCTGACCTTGCAAGTGCACACTCCTTTGAATCCCTTTGCCACACAGGGGCAGACAGGTCCAGGATCCACTCTGTAAATGCATTAGGAGCTTTGCCTTCTCAACCTCTGCCTGGGGGCGTGGGGAAGGGTTTGAGAGCCAGTGAGTGACAACTGGCCCACCAGAATGCAGATGGAAACTCTTTTTGAGTTAAAGAGATGGCTTTATTTTTCCTCTTGCAGCAGCTAACCTATTAAACTGAATATTGACAGAAAGCCAGATACGGTAGTGACAGATATGGTATAACACCACAAGCAGAACAAAAAGAAATAACAGGCTCTAGCATCCCTATTTGGTGAAGTGTCATCCTGCTTTGAAGTTACTTATTCTGAAATTCCTGGGAAATTACCTGGCAGCTGATTTCTTAGGTTTGCTTTGGTCCCTCCTCATACATACCTCTCCTTCTCCTTTCCTGCCATTTTGTCTGTCCTCACACATTTCAGAAGGAAGGATTATAAAAAACCCACCATAAAACCCAAACCTACAGATGCAGGAGAGACTTCTCTTAAGTCACTCCTTCTCTTTTTTCACTGATGTATTCTCTCAAGAGTGATAATCATCTTTTTTGAAATGCAGGTCTAAGACGGAAGGAATTTTTATCTGGAAGAGTAATATAAATTAGCTTTGACTGCCAGTTTCCACTGATTATTACTTTCCAGGCGGAATTCCTACAAATTCTTGAGGCATGACCTCTGATGAAAAAATAAACCCCTTTAAAACTTGTTTGAGAAATTCCAGATAACTTTCACAAGAGATTTAATTTTAGAGCATTAACACAATCTTGGTTGGAAAGATAAAACTACAATGCAGTTATTTGGTAGGAGTCATTACTGAACAGTGAAGTCATTTGAGCTTATTTTACTGTGCTTATCTTTTTGCTCTCTTTTTTTCCCCCCCTCAAACTAATTTTATTATGCATTACTCAGTGCACTCTGGATTCACCCTCATAAAAGGATAAAGTATCTCAGCAGATATCCAGGCTTAGGCAGTCATTTTGAGAGTAAACTCACAAGTCTTAGTTATCTACCCCAAACAGCCAGTGCACAGGGTATCGTCTACATATTGTCAGTTAGTGTTCATTAGCTTGTAAATCTTGGGTTTGTGAGGCTTAAGCAAAGGTAAAAGCTGCCACAGATAGAAGAGCTGTTTTAAATACAAGTGCCAAACACTTACTAATGGCAAATGCATCTTTGAATCAGATTTCACCTCTCCTAAGGAAATAAATTTAAAAAATTTGCACCAGCAAATCAAGAAAGCCACTCTCCTGCACCTCTATTTGATCTGCAAATGCATGAAAAGGTGAAAAACACACACTGGAAGATATTAGCTTATATTGCAATCTTTTTCATACTTTTTGAGTGTTTAGGGCCAGAGTCCCTGGTTCTTTATTTGCAAAGCGTGCACACACTGCGATGATGAGGTGCGCTGACTCTGGAGGCATGCAAGCTCTCGCTCAAGGAGCTGCGGCCAGTGTCAGCACGGTCCTGCAAAAGCACCTGCCCACTCACACCCTGGTGCTTGAGCAGAGCCATACAGAGCGGGTTCCCATCTTTAATTAGAAGCGTACCACAGTGGAGCAGTGACACAGACCAGCAAAGCCTTCACGATTACAGCTACTGCCAGGTCAGCACACCTGCCTCAGGGTTAAGGTATGAGAATTGCAGTGCCGTAAAGGCAATGAGATCCAAATATGTGGGGGCTTTGGGGGAAATTATTTCTGTGTCCTTACACGTGACTTCAACCCTGTCAACTGCGTTATAGCTGGCTGAGACTTTCCAAAGCAGAGCAGAGGGATCAGGCGCTGGTTTCTACTCTGAAAAGGGATTAGCAGCTGGCTCCAGTCCCATGGAGAAGTCCCATTCTACTCTCACCTGTACCTAAGACAATGCATTATTTATTTTTTCAGCTCAACTTCTGTCTCCTAAAGTGCTTCTCTTCCCACACAAGCATTAACAGCTAGTACTCCCCAAGGCCTGCTGAGAGATGAAACTAGCTGTTTCAGACCAGCATACTGGTCTGTCTTATGTCTCTGTGGGAGTAGGCACCAACTGAGGATAGGAAGCTGCGTAGGTCATTAGGAGCTTCTTTTATGTGTTAGGACCAACTTAAAATAAAGCCAAACCTTTCCTTCCTGACAGCTGCTTACAACACTACTTCAGAAATTCACTGCCCTCCATGAAAGAAGCATGATCACTTTTTGGCTAGAAAAATAGCTTTTTGGGGAACATGTTTCCATTTGGGAAAAGTCCCTGTTTTCCTGCAGAAACATCAAGTTTAGTCCTCCCTCATCCCATTTGTTTTGTCATTTTCTAATCCCTTCTTTTCCATTAGCCCACACTGCTCATCTCACTGGCAAAATGGAAGAGCAGAGCAGGGAAAGAAGGAGGAAGGCAACCCAGAATTTCATAACCAAAATATCCTCTCTATATTTCTATTTTTTTTTTTTTTTTTTTTTTTTTTTTGGTAGACATCAATCTTTCAGCTATATTTCTCTGCTTCTGGCTATGCCAGCTCAGAAGCATATTACACCTCGATCTCCTCCTCTGGTCAGTGCTCCCCTATCAGCAGTCACTGCAGTATTTCTTTCCAAAACTCCATCCATATAAAGCTCCTCTCTCCTTTTGAGCTCATCCCCAGCAGAAGCATTTCAGCTAGCTGAACTGGTAGCAGTGTAATTCTAGCTGAACAAGAAAAAGTAGATTGAAACTCAATGGTTACATGGAGCAATATCTGCATCCAGCAATATCTTGACATGCACATAAGCGTGTGCGGGTGTTTATATATACACTTTTTTCCCCTCCAAGGAGCGCCCAGCTGCCTTAGCCAAATTAGCTGGTTTCTCCACTAACTTAGCTTTATGGACCAGCTTATTTACAATGTGCAGAGTACAAGTGCATGATTGATAGCACAGCTAAGCAGGACTCATTCATTTACCTGAAATAAATGCACTTAAAGAGCATAAATTTCAGGGAGAAAAACAGTATCTGAAAGCCAAAACTTTCTCTGTTTTATGAGTATCTCCATATAGTACCCATTGGAACAGGTCCATTCCTTGCTTGACCAAACTCATTAACCAGAGTTGGAATAGAGCTTACTCCTCTGAGAAATGTAGGCCTTTGTTTTTAATAAAACATGTGGGCCAAATTAGCATGTAAATAAATGAATGACTTTCAAGAATCCCAGATAACACTTGCTGAGCAATGGGTCAGGCCAGATTTAATCTAAAAATCTTTCTGCTGCGTGTAAATGATTATGTCATAGCATTTGTCTTTAATTACTAAACTGTTTCCAAAGGCTTGACTCATGGCATGTTTCTCGGTTAACCACAAAAACTTGTACTACAAGATTTGCCATATAGATTTTTTTTTTCCTACAGCATTGTTAAGCCCTGGCTCCTGAAAAAGGAATGTAACAATCTCCCAGAGATAGATACTTGATCTTTACAGTAGTGAGAGGGGTTTTTTTTAAATAAAGTTTCCATATAAAGGAAAAAAAGGCACTTTTGACTCATAATGAATACTGCAACATCCTTAATATTGACAGCAAGCCACAGAAGCTAAAGCATTTCAAACACATCTATTTCAATATCTCTGTATGAATCCAAGTATGAAGGAGCACTTTTGTAAACCTATGTACAATGATTTCTGTAACAAGATGTACCTTTTTCTATATGCCATAATGACCACCCCTTTGCCAATGGCAGATATTTCAAGAAAGGCTCAGCCTGCCCTTGTTCCTAGCTGTGTAACACCTCTTGGCATCCATGAGCCCTTTCCTATGCATGACCTGAGGATGAGGTGAGGAGAATGAAGTGTACCAGCTACTCTGAATTAACAGACCAATCTGGGAACCTAAAAAGTATTTGAAGAAGGACAAAAAGTAGGAATTTTTTTTTCTTGTTATAAAGAAAATGTTGGCCTGACCTCCCAGCTCTAAGAAGGACACTGTAAGACTGAGCTAGTGGTTTTGTAGTTCACAGTAAAAGTCAGAAGAGAAACATGTAATAAGCAGAACTGGTTTGTGTGGGCAAACTGGAAATTTAAAATACCTTTTACCTGCATCTTTATAACTTGTGTCTGATATAGGGAAAACATGGGCACCAAGTGATGCAAGCTGGTGGTATTTAGAGCAGAGTAGAAACAGGCTCCTGCTGTCTTTCAAAGGGAAATACAGCAGTTGGAGACTGTCAGGGAAGAAGTACATTCCTCCAGTAAATTTACACAGTGCTACAAGGTGCCTCTACAGGAACTGTTCAACTCCCTACACTTTAGATTTCATCAAAGCTGCTGGTAGAAGTGTACCACCTGCTAAATAACCTTCAGAGCACCTTCATTCTTCAGCTCCTCTGACTGCTGGCCATACCCTCCCCAGTCACGGGGCAGGAGCGCCCACACAGCACACATAGCCCATCACAACCAGCTCACCTGCCAGAACACATAACAGGAGACTTACACTAAACTTCTCCAGCTCAAACCACTGAGCAGAAAAAACCCCACATTGAACAGTCACCAAAACAAGTAACATCCAAGGAAAAAAAAGCCACTGACCTTTTGATATGCCTAGAGCAAGGTAAAAGCCACCCGCAATCTCTACAGCACTTGCCACAACTCACTTGCTAAGTCAGACTGTTCATTCAAAAAGGGAGGCATAGGGATGTCCATCTGACCTTTATAAAAAGCAGTGATTGCCACTGATTAGGACAGCCTGATTCAGCTGTTGGCTGGCTCGGGCAACATCAGGAAGGAAGCATTGGGGTTTTCAGGTTATAAAAGGGAAGAGAATGACCCAAGGAAGCTATTTTGTTGTAAGTTTAATATGGCTGAAGAGAGCAGGGTTTTTTAGAAGGTAGTATCAAAAGGGCTAGAAATTTTCATTCATCATAGTAAGTCAGCTCTGAAAGCGGAGTAGGACATTCCCTCTTGTAGGTTAAACTTTCCCCCAAAGCATTCCCTAACTTCAATTATAGTAGCTTGCTTTGCAACTGCATGTTTTAATTCTCTTTTTAAGATGATCCACATAACAATTAGTCTGCAGAGCAGACTAATTAATAGCTTCTGTAAAGAGGAAGATTAACTGATTTGTTTGTTTAAAAAGTGTTACAGAAGCACATGTGTGATCTTTCCCTTCCTTGAACAGCCTAAATAATGAAAAGTCCTCTGAGGAGAGTTTAAATATTTAACTCATTTTTTTGTCCTCTCTAAATTTTTTCTATTCCAACAACTATTTTAGTGAAACCAGCAAGCGCACAATTTCATGTTTCCATGACACTTTCTGGAGTCTTGCACCAATGTAATCTAAGGATGACACTTCATAAACAATATTTATGCATCCATTACAGTAAAGCAGTTTCTACCTCTTGGCAGGGATAAACCTAAGATAGTCATGTAATTATCTTAGGGAAGAGCCACTGTCCATACTGGAGATGTCTCCCCAGGAAAGGAGGCAGCCTTTAGCTGCCCCTCTAGCAGCAGAATATTGCTGTAGTTCAGAATTGGAGGAGCTGGTTATAAGAGAGGTTTCGCTGGTATCAGATGTTGCCTTGGTCTTAATTAAATGCTTTAAGTTGTGCTTCCTTAGCCTCCATTTGCTGCCAGGTGATTGCGCAATAGAAGGGAAATATCATGGCCTTAGTCTGAGGTATAAATTAAATATCTCTAAGTTGCTGAGCATCTACTGTACTTTGTGGAGTGCATTTTCTCATTCATTGTATATGTGAGCTGAACAAACCTGGCTTGGACTCAAGCGAAATTTGGCATGGGGCAGTGGCCTACTGGCCTCTAGGACTTTCACAAGAATGTGATTCCACATTTTATGTGGCTATGTACTGGTGAATGGAATGTTTAAATAAATAGCAAATTGAGTCACTTAGCCCTGAATCAACAAATACAGTGTCCCAAAAGGGATTCCCCACAACTTACAGCCGTATATTGCTGAAGATTCATATTCAACTGATTTCAAGACGCTCAGGGTGGAAGACTGGTAAGATGGCAGGCAGACTCTTAGTAAATTCATAAAGCAGAGCATATCACTCCTGCTGCATGAAACCTTTAGGAGAGCTTTGATCCAGGGCAGCTCCACTTGAACATATATATATATATATATGCATGCTTATAACAAGAGCCTGTACTTGTGGCTGCAGTGTTTAGAAATTCTCTTGCCTCTCTCCCTCTTTTACTTTTCTCCAGTAAGAGAATGCATCTTTAATAATCAAAAATAACCTATTTTGTGTGCAGCAGATTGGTTCATTAGTAATGGATTAGTCAGAGGTTAAAAAAAGGTTCTATTGAAACATTCGTTCTATTTAAAAAAAAAAAAAAAAAAAAAGAGGCAGGGAAACCCAGAAAGCAAGTTTAGGGAAGAAGGATATATCACAATAAATTTCTGCTATAATGTAACAATTTAAAATATTGTTCAGTCTTTGTTCTTTGTATCATAATGGATCAATCTGTACTTTGTGGACAAGGTCTTTTATCAGTTTCTTCAGCTGCCCACCTATTTTTGAAACAAAAGGACAAGCTGTTTCTGACTGAGGAATATGAACCTTATGCCACTGGAAATTTTACAAAGGTCATCTGCTTTTCTTTGAGTCTTAAAAAAAAAAAAAGTTCTAAAAGGTACTTTCCTTTTTGTGATTTAAGTTCATGACCATTTATCATCATGCCAAGTCAGTTTGTCTTTTAAAATAATCTTTCCAGAAAAAAAAAAAAAAAAAAAGAAAAAAAGTAAAAGAAAAAAAAAGGACGATTTATGAGTTAGGACACAAAGAACTTTTCCTGCTGCCAAAGTTAGCCACAAGGCAGTTCAAATGCCATCTCCTCCATGGTGTGTCTCTGCCCAGCTCTAAGTCTAAGTACACAGATATAATTGGAATCCATCAGGAAAACACAATTTCTGGAAAAATTGAGAATTTTCATAGGAGCAAACAAATTCAAATATTTAAATTCGGTGTACTGGAACTGAAACATTCTGGTTTCCATTATTAGTTTGAACCTCAGATCCCATGAAATGCTGTTTCTCACTCCCAGTGAAAACAAAGATGGGAGCAAACTTTTGAGTGCTGAGCTTTCTAATCAAAACTGAGAGTTTATGTTGCAAAGCAAATATTTCTATTGATTTGAAATAAAAGTTGGTTAAATGTTCATCAGATGTTAACCTAGCTGGATCTGGTAAGGTGGCAGTGGCTGCTTCATAGCTGTGAGAGGAATTAAAAGGCTTTGGCCTATAGTGTCGTAACCCAAAGCAGTGATTACAGGGCAAGACCTGTGTAAGCATCCGAGGCAAATCTCTTACACTGTACTTCAGGCAGAAAGGAGAACATATACACATGCAAAATCCACTTTTCCATCACTTAAGAAGACCTTTTTGCTCCTGAGCATTGCAAACATTTCACAGCTCCCCAGGAAAATGTGTGCTACATTTGTGACCAATCTTACCACCACAATATCATCCGCACGTTTAAGAAACGTCGATGTCATGGGTGTTACCTTTTCACAAGGTACCTTACCCTATCACTGTCACTGCTCTTTCCCTTTCTCTGTTAAAAACCTCTTATTTATTCTTGGGCTTAATATTCTCATATAGCCTTCTATCTTGCCCTTCAATTTTTCTCTCTTAATCTTGTGAAACAATCCCCCACAGTTTAAACTGAACTTGTTACCTCTTTCTGGTTGAAAGGATTTATTAACAATTACTCTAGATTATGTCAACCAACTTTAACAAAAATGGCTTTTGATTTCATATCGGTTCAGATGCTGACTAGTGCTTGTGGTTTTTTTCCCTTTATTGGGTTTGACATAAATATCCACACTGCGATCCTTGCCAGCGTTTGTTTTCCCTTTTGTGCAAAATGAAGAATACAGTAATTTTGCCAGTAGATTTTGTGATCAGCAAAGTATTTGCACAGCCTAGTTTATTTTTCTAAACAAAAGAGGTGGGGTTTGAATGATTCAGGGAACCCATTACACCCTCCTAGCTCTCCTGCAGTCTCAGATGCAGTCAGCTAAATGGCCTCGCTCTTACCCAGAGGACACATCACCGGACGGGCAGGTTGCATAGGTACGCAGAGCATTCAGTATTTATTTCATACAGGACTTCGGGGCTTCCCACCAGCGCTCAATAAAAAAAATCACCAGGCCTACGACTTCCCTCCTAGTACACAGACATGAAAAATGTGCTTTGGCAGAGACAGCACTCTCTTTTCCCACAGAAAAGGGGGAAGAAAGATTTTTTTATTGCACTTCTGGGGCACATGCTGCTCTCCAGGGAAGCGCTCTGGAGCAAGGAGGGGGGGTGTGATGCAATGTTTACCCCAACGTTAATAAATGACAATCAGCAAGCGCTGCGATGGAGTGAAATATGGCAATTAGGCCAGAGAGCATGCGAAGGGCCATGACGTGCCTCCGGCCCCCATCAGAGCTGGGGCGAGCAGCTGCTGTGGCTGAGCAGGAGCAGAGTGAGCTCTGTGTCGCTGTAATGCAAGCCCGAGTGTCGCAAATTCGGGGGGCTGCTGGAGGTGGCGCAGTCCCCGGTGCTCGCTACGCCTCCTTTAAAGGTGCATCTGGGCCCACACCTGCTGGTGGTAGGTGTGAGAAGCCATGGGGCTGGGTGGGACGCCGGGCCTCTTCAACCTTCCCCTGTTCTGTGCCAGCTGAGCGGATGGCGGGACCTGACCCAGCAGTTCCCCGGTTCGTGTTTGCAGGACTTTGAGTGGGCCAAGGCAGCAGTGGAGGGAAAGGAAACTCTGCCTGCCTGTCTCTTATCTCTCCAGAAAAGCGTTAATCCTCACATGAAAGCCAGATCATCCTCCTTGCTACTTATTTGTGCTGCATTTGGCTTTCAGGGCACCTGCAGCTTGAAGAGTAGCCAAAAGGAGAAACTCCTCCGGTAAGGGAAGGCAAAGGCTTCTAGCTCCCCTCCCCAAACATCACGCAGCTGGCCAAGTTTGGGGCACGGGTGAAATGCAGATTATTAACCTTCTTGAGGAGGAAGGAAATCTTGAGAAACAAATTGGCCACTAGCCCTAAGATGGCTCAATTTTGCTGCCCTTTTTCCAGGACATGTGGCAAAACCACAGTCTTGGCTCTACTAGTCTAACCTAGAATGGAGTCCAAAGGCAGCCTTCTATTTTGAGGGCATTTGTTCAGGCTTTTGCAGTGGGATGTTTTGCAGACAAGTGCAGTGAGAAGATGGAGATCTGTCCTGCAGAGTAGATTGCATGCAGTTATCACAGTCATCCTCATCTAACTAATAAATAGCTTCTAAAACAATAGCATTTTGCAGCTAGAAGAGTTGCATTTGAAAAAGTGTATTCTTAATAATTGTAATAATCTACTACGGTACTTGCCAGATGCCTGCATTTGGTACTAGAAAGATTTTTCTGTCCCAACCTTTGAACGCAAGATGCTGGTACATGGTAACCCAGCAGGAACTACAGTGGATCATCACCAGACTGTTGAACCTGAAAGGGACCCTTTTCCATCCACCCGTGAAAACACATTGAATTTATCTGGACTTTTTGGATGAAAAGTGCTCTGCTGAGCATCTTGTTTCTCCCCTGTTGATGGTTCTTACAACAGAAAATAGTAATTTATTTGTTAGCCAGTGGTGCAGGCAGATATTTTTGTAGGCCTGTTTGTTTGGATGTCCTCCAACATGAGGTCAAAACATATCCCAATAGCAATTGGGCCCCTTTGGGGATTATCCCAAGGAAGGACTCCCTTCATTCTATTATATAATACCAGTCAGCAGTTCAGTGCAGAAAAAATAACTTTAAAAAGCCAAGCCACATATTTTTTTCCTTTCTTTTATAGAAAACAAAAACCATAAATGATTTTTTTTTTTGTGAGAGCATAATAATGTTTTTAAGGATTAAACTCTCTAAAACAAAGATAATCATGTTCCTGTCTTGCAGTTCTCTTTAGTACTTAGCAGCATGATTCCTCAATTCTATCACAATATAGTTAGTGATCTGATGTGAAGAACTGTCTTCCTGACATGTACTCAACAGAAACTACAAAGAAAATATACCCTGACTTCTCTAAACTTCAATCTCTGAAGTCTGGGGGGAAATGTTCTTTACCGATGATCTTAAAAAGGTCTTTTTCCCAGCCTGCGTAAAAAAAATGTAGTGTAGTGTTACTATTCATTATATTTAAAGGACTTTAATATACCATCTCAAGCCTTTTCCTTGGACTGGATTATTCCCACAGGCCAAGTCTCTGGACTCTCCAGCACACCTTCTAGACCTCGTTTCTTTGGAAAATCAGCCCTTTCTGCAGCTCACACAACTAGCCACCCTCCCTGATGAGCCAAAGTTCTCTTGGGGATCTAGCACCACTTCCCAGGCTTTAGAAGAGTCACCGCAACCCTTTTTGTGTTTGACATCTTCATTTGTCACCTTGCAAACTTAGACTCAAGTAAGACATGGAGGGAAGTGTCACTGTGGTAGGCCACCGCCAGCTGCTGCGGAGCAGTGCATGGGAAGCAAGCAGTTGCACATGTTTTCCTTCTGGCTTTCTCTAACAAATTTCAGAGGCACTTAAAAGTATATCCAGTGGGATGAGTCAACAGACCTGACTGTGAGCAGTGCTGTCAGCGTGCACTGACAGCAGCATCGGACGGGACGCTGCCCGCACGCAGCGCGGGCAGAAGCGTGGCAGAGAGGGGTTACTCCTGAGCACCACGGCCACGGAAGTTGCACACTGAGAACTTTGTTTATAAAGTGAATTCCGTAGGTACAAGTCATCAGGAGGAGAAAAAGCCCCACGGACAATATTATATAATCCAGATAAATTTACTAATAGGGGATTTTCCAGTGGAAGAAACCTTGCATCATGCTTAGGCAAGTAAAAATAAACCTGGCACTTGCATTTGTTCTAAACACAAGAAGAGTCTTGATGAACTACTAGTTACATTTTTTGGCTAATTATTAGTCATGCTGAGCATTGTGATGTTGCTTGCAAATTTATTCCATAACTACATCCTAACCTCATTGTTAAGGTAGAATAGGCTTTCAAAATCAGTTTCTTTGTAAGGCTCACTGTTTCCAGAGAACAATACATTTTCCTTTCCTAATTATTGCTGATGGTTTAGCCATTTATTGAACCCGTTATGATCTTCTTCAGAGAAAAAACCAAAAAAGTTACTTGTGAAGTAAAACGAATCAAAAAGTAAGGTTTGTGTAGCAACCCCTCCCCTATATGCCAGATACATTCTAAAAGTTTTCTTGTTGTTGGAAAAACAATTACTTTCACTGTATTTTGCATCTGAGGATCACTAGTGAAAGAAGATGTGGTTTAGTGTTAATGGCCTGCTTTATTTAAATAGTGCAGAAAAAGCAAAAATTATGCACTGTGACAGATTTTTGACAGATTAAAAAATTTATGACAGATTAAAAAAAAAAAAAGCAGATGCAGAAAAGGATCCAAAGTATGACTGAGGAGGCATACCATGGTCTTAAAAACAAAGCAAACAAATAAGATGCAAAACCAGGTCCGTTGTCTGGAAACAAAACTTTTATTTTCAGAGAAAGAAATAAAAGATCTATATCACAAGTCTACGTTACATTTGATAAAAATGGAATATTCAAGCAGACCAGGTGATTCTAGAGGTTCGCAACATGCCACTGTTCATCCACGAGATGCATGATGAGGTGTTCACGACTTTCCGTTGCTGAACAGTACGATTATCCAGAGAGGAAAGTGTGTTTAGGTTTGGCAAAGCCTTGCTGGCTACTTTTTTATGAAAGCTTACAGTTAGGTCCATCTAAACTAAATCCATCTGAGCAAACCCAGGTTTGTGGCAGAGAGGGGTTATTTCAATGAAAACAGAAGTCTTCTGAACTTCTGCTCCACAGAGAGCCAAAACCAAGGTAGGTGTACTTGGGTGTCAGTTACAGCTTGTACGCGCTGGTCTTACACCCAAGATAAGTTACAACAGCTTTAGACCAACTGGCTACAAGTCCCGAAGGGCAAGATAAGAATGAGGGAAGCACAGATGTTCCTTCTCCTTCACACATCTTGCTGGGGGTGGACAGTGGATCGTATAGAAATTGGCCGGTACTCATTGCAGCTGTCTAAGTTTGGCCATTCCCTTTCCCTCCACCCCCACTTTCTCCTCTTTCCAAGTAGCAAATGGAGCATCTCAGGGAAACAGCTGACCTGCAAAGTCCACATCAGGTACAGAGGTTTCCTACTGGGGCTGGTCATTCCTCTACCTCCATCACCTTTGCCAAAGGCATCTGCCAAAGGAAATAATTCCTGTCACATGTGAATTCCCCTTCCTATGCTGAGTCTTGGCATTGCTAGCCTCTTAACCACTTCTTTCAGCTGGGAGAGAATCAGCCCAGCTTCTGTAATTCTCAGAAGTGCTCCAGGTTTCTCAAAAAAACCATGCTTCTGTTGGAACCACTATTTCCAGCAAATAGAGGGAGAAAAGCCTGTCTGCTGAGTTCATCCTAGATACTGTATTAGCTTAGAAATGGAAATAGAAAATTTGGTCACGTCATGCTCCTGTCAGGTCCCAGCTGGCAGCAAGAAGGACTGAACACAGCTGTAGGGCTCTCCTCTAGCACACCATCTCAGCGCCCCTAAGCAGAAACCTGGGAAAGCCACATCAGCTGGCAGATGTCCCCAGAGGAGGACACATTCCACACACTGAGAATGAGCCAAACAAACAGCTTTAAGAAAACAAGCCTTCTCTGAAAGGAGCTAAATGTAGATGCGACTGCCAGAAAGCCACCAATGCCCCTCTGTGGTTTCCTAGGCCATGTGAGTTAGAGCTGATGCTCTTTCCTTGGCTACACTGTGCCAGCGGACTCCGCTCCCGGGTGAACTGTTCTGCCATAGGTAAAAAGCTGGAGGTCTCTATACAGATTACCTAATTTAGGCTGCTGGTAAGAGAGGTCTCATCACAGCTGGACTTCCTCCCAAGTAAAATTTGAGTGTGATTGTTCTTTCCTCTTCTCTCAAAGATGGTTACATTGCTATAGGTGGAGGTAGTGTGGATGCACTGATCTAAAGAGTGAACAGTTTGGTCTGTAGCCTCTGTCAATTGATGTTAGGCATAAGAAGACAAGAAGCTTTCAATTTTTTTTTTTTAAACCTAGCCTGTGTTTGTTGAGCTACTCCTTAGAAAAAACACATTAACATGTAAGCTCTTCAAATATCAAGTGGAAACACTGACACAATAAATACTGTGCCACTCACAATAGGTTTTTTCCAGGGCAGAACTGGCCCTTAATATCACCTTGCTTTGGCAGATTTTCAAAGCAAGCAGAAGAGACAGTTAAGGGCCTCCACTGGGACTCCTCTGACATCAAATCATAGACAGGTCCATTCCAAGTTGAAGGACATCCCACCATGGGTCATAATGCAAGAGTCAAATTAAAAACATAGCCACTCAAAAGTAAGTGGCTCGATGGGGACATTTGGTTTTGGAACCATGAACTGCATAATTTAAAAAATAACCTTGCACTTTGGAGCCCGGCGCTGACAACCAGTGTATAATATCCCACCAGCAGAATATGAAAGGAAAAATTCTGTCTTGGATGGAATGTGTGGGAAGTTTATGCCTCCGAATTTGCCTCTGAATCTTGAATATTCATTCCCCCTGACCTTTCTACATCTTGCATGTTCCAGAATCTGGAATCTGATTCCACATCAATCTAACTTTGAATAAAAAAATAGTTTTGATAGTTTTGTAAAGTAGGAATATTAACTTGGAGCTTGGATTTTCTTCATAAAAGTCTTCACACGTTCTTTTTTCATCCTGACCTTTGGCTCTGGGCAATGATGCCAATAACCTTTCTGCCAACATACTGATGTAAAAGGGGAAAAATTGGGGGGTGGGGGGGAGAGTGTAATACTACTGTCCTAGCAATTGGATCCAGCTGGCCTCCTCAAATACATTCAGCCACAGGGGGGAAAAAAGACCAAAAACAACTTAAACATAAAAGACATGATTTGCAAAGGTTTTGTGCACTAACAGCTTTTATGCATTTGAACTAAGCGTTCTGCATGCTTGGAAATCGGTCCCAGGAGTGGAATTATTCTGTGCCAATAATGTTACAGGACAGTTATTCCTGATTCCCTGGTTCATCCCCCTCACATTTTTCATGTTATGTTAAAGGTTTTTTTAGGTTGGAATATAAAGATTATTTCTTTATACCTTTCTTTCATAAGCCTTTCTTCCCTAGTATCCAGCTTCTCTCTTCCCTTCTTGTTTTCCCCATGTGTGTTTCAGCCACTGGTCTGATACTCGTGAGGAAACTAAAATCCTGAAGTCATGTGGTCCTGGATTTCACAATACATACATGAAATGACTCTGTACCTTCAGCTCATTGTTTTGATACCTGGTGCGGTTCTTGTGGTGGCAAAGCCCTGTATTAGCTTAGCTGAGAGCACCAAGCTCATTTCATATGTTTTACACATTAGGACAGCCATCACTGGGAAAGGATTATGAGGTTCTCTGGAGTTGAGCTGGTCATCTAGACATGAAAACTTTCCTTACCTGTCATCACTTACCAGAACTTCTCTCTGAAGCGTCCAGCAGCAGCATTTCTGTCTTGGCATCAGGTGGCAGGCACTGTCTAAGAGCTTAATCTGGGCAGAGAAAACAAGACACCAAATGAGGCATGTTTCTGCTGACTCAGATCGTAGCAGCAGGCAGCCTGGGAGCTTCTAGCCCTGCTGCGTGTCCTACAGTTCTGTTAGAGGTGGGTTTGTTTGTAAGAAGGAGCTAGGAACATGTCCAAAGTTGGATGGTATCAGAGGGACTCTGGGATCGCGGAAGGGCGAAGCACACACAGACCCATTGTCTTTCTCAGCGCAGCTGCAAGACTGCCACCCTAAGGCCAGAGGGATGTGCAATAGCATCGTTGTCCTTCCTCTAAGGGCTCACGTAATTACCAAGCATGCCTTGGTCTTAGCAGGGTCGCGGGTCTGTCCAGCTTCTGCATTCATCCGCGCAGCAGCCTGCCTTGCTTTTGTGTTTTATTTCCTGAAACATGTTAAAAGGCTGTGCACGCACCTGTATGAAACAGAGTGAGACAGAGCCCAGGCTCAAAAGCAGCATGACCCCAAAGCGTTTGGAGGGAGTTCCAGGGCCGTGGGGCTGCACCTCCTGCCCATGCACTGCTCAGCTGCTCTGTCTTGCGCTGTGAGGTTCGTCTGCACCCCAGGAAGGGCTGTGGTGGGGGCAGCGATGGGGGAGAAGGTGGCACTGGCATTCGGAGAGGATCCAAGGGGTGCAGGAGAACACTCTCCACCTGGGAAGATGCTGTTAAGGCTTTACTGACTGCCCAAAATTGGAGTTCAGCAATATTGCAAACCTCAAGCTTTAAAAAATACTTGGGTAAATATTGGAAAGGCAATGAGATTCAATTAAAGTCATCAAATGGAAAGATAATACATTAATTTTTTTCATTTTATTTGCCTTCTGATGTTGCCTCAGGCACAGCTCATTTCACAGGTTTTCCTTTACAGCTGGAAGGGTTTTCTCGTCAGTTTTCTAGGACCTTTAAGGAAAAAAAAAAAAAGGCATAAAAATATTGAGCAACAGAAAAAAAAAATCCCGAGTCATTTCTTCAAAGGACATGAGTCACATTGACCCCGATGACTTTAAAAAAGACATAAGCCAGAACGCTCAGCTCTTCCCTCTTCCACATGCTCAGGTCTTGGCTGAAAACGAAGGATTTGCTGTGTAAAAAGCTGCAGCGATGCTACTGAGACCTGTGGGTGAGGAGTGCCTTCTGAGCCTCGTGCTCAGCTCGTCACGTCCATGTGCCGCTGTTCATCGCCTCGGCGCAGCTAAGGATGAACGCGGTGCCTGGTGGGACACGCAGCTGGGGCAAGGCGGGGGGGAAGCACGGACATGTCACCTTAACTCAGAGCTGGGCGATCATAGAGTGTGTTTGGTTGGATTGCTGGGGATGCTTTATGTCAAATTTCTGTTGAAGGAGAAAAAGTTTCTTTACAAGCTCTGATTTTTAGGTCTCATTTGACATTCACTGAAGACAAAGGATATTCTCCCATGGACTTTGGCCCTAAATTTTATTTGCTTCATAGCATGCTATCCACCCTCTTTTATCAGTTTGTTCCAAGTAGGCACAAAGGGGCCACGCTCTTTGCCAGACCTCATCTTAGTCCTTTCTGTACATGCTATTTAGCTCTGCACAGGTTTCACCAAAACTGAAATCTGAATTTTTAGTATTATGTAAAGCTTTTCTTAACTGAACTCCAGTTCAGGGTCCTGCTTCCTAAAATGGTCCAGAAAGAATGAAGGTAAAATTATTATTTCAGGAGTGAGAGGAGAGGAGAGGAGGGATTTTCTTTTTCAAGTTTGGTTTCCTGGTGTTTTGTAAGAACGTACTCTCACATGTTCAATTTTTATTTAGCATAAATTATTTTCACTGCTGGGGTCTCATCAAACCATTATTTTGGATGACTGAAGTCTTTATTTTACTTCTCAGACCAGAGATATAATTTTCTTTCTCTTTTCACTTTCTCTTATGTCAGTCCTTTAACTGAAAAGCTGAGCAGTTGGAATCTAACTTCAATTTAATGTAACACTTATCTGTGCTGCTGTTCACACTGTACGAGGTAATTTCGAAAGGGCAGAGCAGCTGGATTCCATTACAGAAATGCAGCGAACTCAAAATAGACTTTGTAAATATATTTTTTGAGGAATTCAGGCAGCTGCCTTTGACACCCCTGGGCCTTGTTGTTTCAGAGAGCTTTAGTATCAGCTGAGGTCAGAAATTACTAAATTGCTCCCCCTCCTCCTCCAGAAAAGAAATTTCCCTTGGACGAACATTAAGAGTCAAAAGCAGAGATATTTCTGCCTTTGCATTTTTAATAATAAGTTTTATTGCAATAAGTACTAAATCAAGAAAACTCTCTTCCATATGTGTTCAAGAACCATTTCCACTCTTTTTTTTTCCTACACATATGACATTTGTTTTACAATGCTGCAGTTTACAAATCAAATAGTTTCTCACAGAGATAGTATGTTTTTATTCCATTTGTCCTTTTTCAAATAGTCCAAACTTCTGTGGTTTTGTCATTAAAAGTCCAATTGGCAGATCTATACGGAAACTTTATGTTTTCCAGCTGGGCAACTACCAGTTACACATACTCATTATTATTCACATTATCATTACAGTAACTCTGGAGGATAATTTCATGTGGCTTACAACGTCCATATTCAGTGATCTACAGCAGATACTGTCCTGAAATCGTTGGAATTGAACTCTCCTTAAGGTGTGAGGACATTTAGATATAGATCTGAGCCTCCTGCCTTGACTTTTCCTTTAGGATAAAACTAATGACAGCCTTGATCCTGATTTCTGGAGGCTGCTAGTGTCTTTAGAGACTTTCCTTCAGGAGGAATATCCTCAGTTTGGAATATCTTCTTGTTGAGAAGGGATGGCTTAGGTTTGTTTCTCCCATAGTAGTTTTACCTACCTGCAATTTCATTTACTGCATTGAAATTATTTTTGACCTACTCCATTGGCAGAGCAGGGGTAGGATCTTGACTCTAGTGTGAATGTTTTAAATCATGGTGTTATTTCAGTGGGGTTTTCAATTGCTGTGAAAAAATTCTAAATCCCCAAAGGTTTCTTTTCCCCTTTTGCTGTAATTGTAAATGACCACACAAAGAGTACTCACTCTTGGACAGAAATTCTGTATGCCATACTATAAATCACCAACCAAACGAGTATGTCAGAGAGGATGAGCAGACTCTAAACTGTAACCATCCTAGTGGGTGGTACCATTATACTAGGCTAATTTATTGTAAAGCTTCCGCTGACATGAGCATATTTCTGTTGCCTGACATAGAGTAGTTTATGAAGGATGCCAGAACTCTTCCATTAAGTCACTTCCGTAGTATTCATATCATGACCCTATGCTATATGAAAAACATGATTGTGCAATTTGTGAGGCATAAAAACCTTAAGACTCCTAGATTTGTAGCTATTTTTTACTTTTTTATTTATTGTTGTAGAAAGAAAGGAGATTGATGAATGGACACTTAGAGAAGTTTTTATTATTGAGATAGTAAAAGCAACACCAAGTGCCATGAGACATCACGAAAGCAAGCTCTTCCCTCCCCTGTGTATATAGGCCCTATTTCCATAGGCTTTTGTGCAGTTAAATACTTGGCTGGAATGAGATCCTATGCAGGAGCAAATTGGGTGGATGCAGATGGATTTTTCCCTTGATTTGCAATCAGGGAGGCAAGCAGATACATCCAGCTGTTCTCATTTCCCCCAGGAAATACAGTCATCCAAGCTGAGAATATTGCCTTTCTAGATATTTCAGGGCAAAAATAGACCCTGCAGAAACAGTGAGGAGCGGACAGAGCCCATCTTCAGCCAGCTCCCATGGCCAGCTGCAGGGTGGTTCAAGGAGCTTTGCTTGGTCGCTTCTGCACCCAGCCTGCAGCACACCTGGACGTTAAAGGATAACATTTTGAAGAATTCATGGGGGTAACAATGAGGCTTGCATCACTTTAAACATTTTGCTTCCAGTTCAATATGTTACCCTCCGTTAGGTCAATCTACTGCGGATGGTGTTCTCAACTAAGAAAAATGTAAAAGGCACGTTTTTGATGGAGTTCTTGGCAAATTATTTGATTACATTCCCTGATACTCAACAGATGTCTGCAACCCACATGGCAAACAGATCCATAGAGGCAGTAGCTCGCTATAGCACATGATATGAAGAAGTGATATATAGCATTTAATAGAAATAATCTATTATGTATGCAACACTCCCACAGCTTAACACTGCACTAGAAGTGTTTTTCAGGCTAGCCAATGACTGACCGACTTAATATACATTTTATTTTAAATCTTATCTAAATGCTTGAAACTTCTATATCAGGGACTTTGGACTTTGAGGAGCCATAAAATGAACCAGACATCACTTCTGTTTAAAGATAAATTTGAAAATTAAACCATTGTTCATTGCAGATGTACATTCCAGGCCATGAATGTAACTGGGGAAGCAGAAAGGAAAAATAATCAGAAGCATTTAAGTGTTTTCTGAAATTTGAATTCAAAACTGTGTTTGCGAGCATTTTTGTTTCTTTTTAATGAGCATTGCCGTAAGTCAAATTTCTGTATGGTACCCATGAAAAATTCCAGCTGCGATCATGATTGTCTGAGCTCCTCTAGACGTGTGTTCTAGTTGCTGTTGTGCCTCGCATGCAACCATAAGGTAGCTGGCTGCTGGAACCTCCTGGCTTTCTTATTGATGCCCTGTTAAAGTTCAAGCCATAATTCTGTCACACAACTGAGTACTAAAATTTGGCTCACTCTCCTAATGGAAAGCAATATCTTCAGTTCTTATGTGAGGTGCATTTACTAAGATAGGATTGACAAAAATATACTTTTAAACCTCATTTTTACAGTCTTTATATACAGGTATATATGTTTCTATTGACGTCTGATATTGAACAACAGCCTCAGGTATAGAGTTTTCAGCATCCATTATCAGAAATAAACTTTAGTATTATGCATTAAAGGCTTTGAAGCTCTACACTAATAATTATCTCTTCATCATTATGTATCAATGAGCAAAACTGTGGTAAAAGAAACACTGGAGCATGTAATCTTGCTGTTTAGTCAGTTTTTACTCTGTTCTGTTAAATAAGATCACAAACTGAGCTAATATTTATGAATGAATATTTGAAGATATTTTTGTTCTTTGCATTCTGAGGATGTAAAATATGGCGTGCCTAGCTAGAAAGGTACTCTTAGGACAGAGGTAGAGCCTGCCTGTATGTAAATTATGATAATTCTTTCTTCAACATTTTACGTATGCAGTATCATGACACTTTATTACTATTATTATTATTATTACTATTACTCAGCAGATATAATAAGATTGTCCTTTCTGTGTGAGAGTGGGTACCCTTAGTATGCAGTGCCTCTTGAATTTTCATTAGTGCTCACGTGAGGACTGCCCAAACACTGTGGAAAGCGTTAAAAAATATTCCATTGACTTTGGATAACATCCAAACTTTTGGGGTGCTTAATTTTTCATGTATTAAGTTTAGAAGCAAAATGTAAATTGTCTGCGCATACCTTTTTGTTTATTCCAGTTGAAATGTATTTATACAAAAGAACCAGTGTATTTGCATTCAGTACATCTAGACATTTCATGACCATATGTTATCAGAAGTCCCCGATATGTTGGTTCATCACACTAAGTAAAACTTGTAGGCACTGGGTGTGGTTTTTAGAGGTTTAACTGGGGTGAAGAGTGTTATCCTGTCCCATTTATAATGATCGTAGTTGTATATGAAGAACTGAGAGTCGGTAATAGAAAAATAACTGTTCCCTCTGAGGTCTCGTAGATAGTATTGCTAGTGCATTTGCTCTGCTGGTGAGACAGGCAGTGACATCCCTTCTTGATGTGCAAAAGAAATCAGCCAACTTCTCACAAGAGTTCATTGTTTTGTGGGTAACATCTTACTGCTGAGTAAATTTATTAAAAACAGGTACTTTGTGAAAAAAATTCATCACTGCCTGTCATAGTCTCATGGAAAAAAAAAAATCTGCTTTACACATATCTTGCTTCTTGACAATATTTTTTTTTTTTCTTGGGGCTTCAGAATATTGTGAAAGGACAAGACCAGATGTTTGAGGAGTTTGGTCACTACCAGCTGTTGTTCTTGATGAGCATTTGAAAAGCACGTAGGCATACTAATCAAATATCTTTGCTGGAAGTCCACAAGGAATTCTTTGTTAGTAACACTGTTTTCTTCAAAATATAACAGTTCCTCATGGAATAATATTTAGGCTTTTTGTTGTGTAATGTTTGTAGTATTTGTTTTCATTCCTGGTCTTAGAAAAACTCCAGCTTGACCTTTCATTGTAGAGTTACTTCTTATACAATATTCTACATCAGTTAAAAATACAGTGGTATAAATTAGGTTCAAGAGGGCGAGTAGTTTATATGTGTTATTTGGATATGTAGCATATGTTTACACCCTATTCATCATTAACAGCAGACTCTAAGTACGTGCTTGGTAGCACTGGCAAACCTTCATATAAGCATGTAAGTCGTATGTAAGAGACCACGATGTCCTTTTCATGTTCCACATTAAACAGTGGTAATGAAAACTTTCCAGAAGGTATTCCTCCATCTCCTAACAGCAGAGCTCTGCGCTGGTGGTATGGGAGTAGATATCTGTCCTGATCCTGCAATGCCAAATCAATGGCCAGTTTGATTTCAGAGGAGGCAGCGATGGACCCCATGTTTTCCCATGTTCCTTTGGTCTTAGTAAGGGCCAGATGAGATGGAGCCCTAGGAACAGATCTCTGAGCAGGATTCAGCCCTGACTCTGCCTCTTCAGAGACAAGCCTGCGCCAGAGCTGGAGCGCAAGTCTGAGGTGGCAGCTCTTACTCTCCATGTAGCAGAAACAATGAACAGGGATGCAGCCAGGCTCGTTAGGCTCTTTTGCATATTAATTCCTTCCAGGGAAGAAAATATATAAAGCCAGTCGCTACCAAGCACTTCCATTTCTACCTGCACTGCACTGCAGACTTTTTGCGCCAGATGCTGGTGCTAATGGCTGCCACGTTTTTGTTCAAAAGGGACTGGTAGGTTATATGAATTCTGGTGCAGCTAATTGATAAAGCTGGTAAAGAGCATTGGGACTACACAATATAGACCTGTTATAGAATCATGATTTTGCCAAAAACATTTTGGTGGCTTTTTTTCCCTGACCTCTCTTTGTGTCTTCCTTACCTTTTAGTCTGGAACAAGATCACAAGTAGATTCTTGCTTTCTAAGCTCCAGCTTTTCTCCTGGCACCTAATACTTTAGTAAATGTCTCAGACTGCTCACTTTCTTCTTTGATTTCTATCATCTGGAAGTTTTTTTAATGCTTTCTGTAAGCGTGTGACTCTGCAAGACTCCTTACAATCAAATTATTTGTCCATTTTGGAGAGGTACTCAATTAATCCATCTTTTTTCATAGCAATGAAAGCTTATCATTTTTCTGATAAAGAGAGAGAACCAAGGAGGCAGATTCAAGCATGTGTGACACTGCTGCCGTTTCTCTCTGTCCCTGTGGGTTACGCTGCATTTTGAAGCAGGATCAAAATAGGTATGAAAACACCTGTAGGCTGTTTCGTGTCCAATTAAATTCAGAGTCCAATTCAAAGGTCCCAGCAGCTTCAGGAACTGTCTCTTTGCTGAGGTCCAGTGTAACAGCTGTGGTCTGCAAGGCTGTTCAGTGAGCGTTTCCAGGTCTGTACTCACAAGGGATCCTGGGGATCCCTGGCTGTGGAGTTTATACATGCTGGGAACGGGGTTGACACTTCCTTAAGGTTCCAATATAAGAAACAGTGCTGTGGGACTTCCTACTGAGGATGAGCCCTCCAGGCAATGCTCTCCTTGAGGCAGACCAGCTGGATCAGCATCTGTTATCCCTCTCCTTCCTATGGTCCTCTCTAGGGGGAAAAGGTGAAGCCTAGTGATGAATGAGAAGGATTGGGAATCAGGTCTCCTGAGGACTCTTCCAACAGCAGGATGCATGTGGCATGTAAGCTGTTAACAGGTGCTCTCTGAACTGGAGATACAGATGGCTCCATCTGTGTTTATGAGGTCTCTTAGCTCCACTTGTCTCTGTCACATGTATTTAATTTCCTGTACAGTACTCACTTTAAGCCATAAAGGTTGTATCTGCCTTGTTTTGGAAAAACATACTTGACAGCACCTGGGAGACCACATTCCCTTGCTAACTGCGCTCTCGTGTTGTGGGAGCTCCCCACTCTGATGCTGCAGCCATGCCTTTTTGAAATGCCAGGGACAAACCACATCTTCAGCCTCCTCATGTGCAAGACTGTCTGTGCTGGCAGGGGAATGTCAAGGAGAAGGACTCCCATGCGCCTCCGAGCACGCAAGCCTGCTCTCACGAGCTGCTTCTCCAAAAGCACAGCTTGAGCGTGGAAGTTAAGGCAGTCAAAGAGCAGAAATTTCTCTAATGACCAGTCATGTGTGAATCTTGGATGATGCTGGTCAATCTCAGTGCATTTTCCCACACTGTGATTTTTGTCTTTCATTGTTTATTTGGATATGATATACTGACTTTCTGGCTCAAGAAGAGACATGAAGGAGCGAGGATCGCGATATTATAGAAGAGCTGTCCCTTTTACATACGTTATTCCCGTATCCACTCAGCTTGCCTCTGTCTTTTTGTTTCTGAACCAAAACAAAAAGTGAGTTGAAAGCAACTCCACAGAAGGAAGAAAACCCTGTTCTGGACCACTCATGGGCTAACATATTTCAGAAACACATTTCAAAACAGCCTGGAGCTTCATGATTTCACATGGCTGCTCCTCAGGGAGACCTGAATTCATGCCGGCCACTCTGCCACAGCGACTGCTATCAGCGCATAGGGACCAACATGCAGATACTCTGCCATCCCCATCACTGCTCAACCTGCGGATGCCACTGGCTGGCTCAGGATCTGCCTTTAACACCAGTTCTTCCCAGGACTAGACACGCCCCGCTTAGCCCTGCCACACAGTTTAACCCTGCAGACGATTTGCCCCTTTGATTTCTTTATTCAGAGCTATATGGCAAATAGAGGCTGTATCACTGTTTGCTGGGGGGGCAAAAGGGACACCGTGGTGTCTAGTCAGAGTAATGGGCCAGCAGCCTGAGCCAAAGAACCTAGATGATTGCTCCTCTTTAGCTACCCGTCTCTAATGCCTTGCCCCAGGAAGTCTCCTGAGGACTGTCATTTTCTGTCAGAGAAGGTTTACTACATGCTTTTTGCCTAATTAGTGATTTTTGCCGTATACTAGGAATTAATTGTGAGCTGCCTTGTCGATGTTGTACGTGGTTCAAAGCCTCCTCAGACACTTTTCATTCTGTGCATCTTTCTTAGTACTTTGGTGAACAACAGACACACTGCTCCTCACCATCTGTGAATTTAGCTATCATTTTTTCCAGCTCTTCCTTACTTCACCCTCATGACTACTGGAGTTGGAACTCATATTTAAGAGATTTCTGAAATTCTGTGATAGCCTAAAAGGATCTTGTGAAATAAGTGGAAACCGAGATCATTCTCTCCAGCAAAGAATGAGAATTCAACTCAGGAACCAGCTGCCCACCGGCCTTACAGGATTGTTACAGAGGCAGAGCGGCTACATCCCTAAATGCAGGGAGTGTGTCTCTGCCAGTGCATGCACATCTCCTGCAGATACAACAGTTCAGATCTGTTAGTTCCCCACCTGGAGAAAAAGGCATCTTTTGATTCTGAGCACAGTGATATGAAAAAGTACTTATAAACTGTTTTTCAATAATCATTTATTATTGTCAACTTCGCAGTTCAGAATTGGCACGGTTATCAAATAAACTGGGTTCAGTGACATGATTCAGTATGCAGAGACCATCACGTCTTCTGTCCAAGTATTTTCTGAATCATATCTCCATTATTTGTGGAAAGACTGGAAAATAGGTTAATTGCTTTGAAATGGAAATTTTTTTAAAAATGGATTTATTTTGTATATTTGAGCTTAACCTTTTTCTGTAATTTCCAACACTGTTAGGAAAATCTGAAATGCCAATCTTTTAAAAAACGATATCACTGCCATAAAAATCATTCAAACAGTCTTCAATTTCTTTTGTTAGCTTAGCTACACTTCCATTCAGATACTGAAATCTGAAGCCTAGAAAAAGAACACCGGTTAACAAACCACAGGCCTTTAAAATGATAATTGGCTTGAAATGACAATCTTTCTATGTACCTCTCTGTGTGGTGTACTAACTCAACCCTGTTGAGCTCTCCAAATCTAAGATCTTTTCCAAACTTTAATACGAAGTTACTGGGGGTGCTACATGTTATTTGTGTGATGAAAACATTACATTTTAAAGGGAAACAGAAAGAACATGACCAAGACAATAGTAGAGGGGATAGGGGATGGAAGAGAAGAATATATCTTCCCACATTGTTCAACATTTCTAAAAAAAAAAAAAAAAAAAAAAAAGACTGCAAGTTCAACATCTTGGGATTATTTTAGCCAGAGAAAGATCAAGTTCCAGAATCAAAGGATCCTCAAAAAAAAAAAAAAAAAAGTGCCACTGGGGCTCTAGCTCGTATGCTTTGGTGACCCCAGCAGCAGTAATATGACAGATGGAAAAAGGAGAACTCTTATAAAAAATACCTGGTCTATGCCCCTTGGGAAGCTAGCCCCTCCCTAGCTGAATGAATGCTACTATGGCAACAAATTAACTAATAAAAGTACATTTTTCATTCTAGAATTTCAAAGAAACAAGCTATAGTGTCAGATGTATTCATAGATGTTAAGGGCAGAAGTAGCGATTAGGTCATCCAGTCTGGCTTGCACATAACACATCCTATAATTTCATTGAGCTATGACTATATTGAGCCAGGAGTTTGCATCTGACTGCAGTATACCTTTGAGAGAGTATTCAGTGTTTAGGATGGAGACATCAAAATAGGGAGAAAGCAGCCTGTCCCTTCTTCTTTGTTCTATTGTTTAATCAGCTTTGCTATTAAAAATGTGTATCTGGTTTCTAATTTGAATTTATTTTTATTTTCCTCTACTAGATTAACAGATCTTGTAATGCTTTCTTCCTCTCTCTCTCTCTGAGAATACTCACATGCTGTAGTCAAATAATTTCTCATCAGCAGGAGCTTTTTTTCCTTAGCAAAAAAGCATATTTCTGTGACTCTCTTTGCACAAAATTTGATTCCATTGCATGTAAAAGGATTTTAATGTTCTTTCCACTAAAACATCCAGTTACAGGTCATCAAAGAGCTGTCTAATTAAAGAATATGAATTGCATAGCAGTTATGATATGATATGCTCAGAATAAATCTGCAGGGGGATCTAAAACTTCATCTTTGGGTTTTTGAAGGCAATTGCTCTGCCATTTGAGCTAATGGAATATTTTGCTGGGTCAGCCCAGAAGAGAGGCTTTATATCTTTACCTCCATCTCCTCAAACAGTGTTGCCTTTCACTCCTGTAAAAGGGGAATTCTCAGCGGGGCCTTCTTTGAAACACTAACATTCTCCAAGACCTTCTCAGCAACATGATATGACCATAACTTGACACCAAGCTAGAAGTTGCCCAATAAATGTTTGCAAGCCTGCAATAAACCCTGTTTCTAATAGCGCGCTTCATGCTGTGCTAGCAAAGTGGGGAGGAAATGGCAGAGGAGGAAGCTCTCTGCAGCCCTGGAGAAGGACCCCGGCGGCACTCCGTGTACCTGCAGCACCTCTGCGCAGACCAGACAGCCCTCGGCTCGCTTTGCTCTGCTTGCCCGGCATCAAAGTCCTCACAGAGCCGAGAGGAACGCCAAAATGCTCTTCAGGTAAAATGTGGAGGTGCTACATTTGTGGTTTGTTGTTTTTTTTTTTCTTGTTCATGACGAGCTTTAAGCAAACAGAATTTGTTTCAAAGGTAAACACTAAGGATCCTAAGAGCTCATAGGAATCTTTCTAGATTGCTTCCAGGGGCTCTTTTGGGAATATAGCATGCCTGTGATGAAGTCACCCTAAACACACTACTGGGCTGTGTGGTTTCACCTTCTGCCCGCATGCCGATGCAGCCCAAACTGAGCTGAAGTCAGCAGCTCAGTATAGGGGTCTTTCTTTCTCTGAAGAAGCCCCTTTGACCTAATGCTCCATGGGCATTAGGGTTTAGCTATGTATTTCCCTTTACAGAACTAGCCTTTCTGTGATAACTAAGGCTCTTGTAACCATGAGTTAAGATTTACTGTTTAGTTATTGGTGACATACTGATTTCAGAGCACAAAGCACCTCTTGCAAAAGTTCAGGATATGAATATGAAAAAGCCCACCAAAAAACCTCAAACCTAAACCCAATAGAAAAGTAGAAGCCCAGATTCCTCTCATCCCTCGCTTTCTTACTAGACCTTTGTGGCCACCACAGCTTAACTTTCTTTCCATACAAAAATCCCATCCTCAGCTGACTTGGCTGAACTCTGGCTTCCTCTCATATAGTGATATATAAAGTAGCTTTATGGCACAGCTATAAATAAGGCTGATTCATTTACAGTACTTAAAATCTTGAGCATTTCAAAGAAGAAGCCATTTAAAGAATCCTCTTGGGGTCCATTAAAGTATGAAAATATTATGTCTATTTTGTAAATGGGGAACTGAGGCACTATGAGGTTAAATGACAACACATAGAAAAGTGAAGAATTTAGTGTGGATTTTGTTAATCATAGTCTAGCACCTTAAGCAAGAGAGCATCATTCTTGCCTTGCTGCCTGATGCAGGGATCCAAGTTATTCTCTTTCATAAATATGTCTACATCTTAAAAAAAGAAAGAGGTAGCAATAAAAAAGTAGTTAAACAATATATATTCCTTGTGCTGAGGCCAGCACATTTGAACTGATTTTAATTTGTTAAAAAATTAAAAATACAGTCTACCTCCAATTCATAAAAATGAAGCTTTGAAACTAAGACAGAAATTTGATCTTTTGAGCATGGCTATAATGCTTAGAAAAACATACCATACATGACTCAGTACAGTTTATCTCTGTATCCAAAGGTATGCAACAGTCAAAGTCAAATGACTCTGCTTCACATTCATGCATGATAAGTTTCTGCTTCAGTAACTATGCTAAATAAGTTTAAGAAATGAGACTGCTGTTTTCTAGTTTGCAAAAATACCCCAGAAGTCATTGACTGTACTTCTAAAAAAATTCAAAAACTACTTAAAAATAACCAACCAGAAATGTTAACATTTATTACATAGAATTACTAGAAAATAATTTTATTTTAAAATCTAATGATTTTACTCTGGTTTAGTCAGTGAATTCTGATCATTATTAAAATGGTTGCTACAGTTCATATAAGTAGAATTATGTCTATTCTTAACTCCAGTCAAAACAAATGAAAAACAAGAACTAATCTGACTAGTCCTTTATAAAAGTTCTCCCAGGCACCTAGAGAGACCTTTAGGTACCTAAACCTTTCAGGAGCTTCACCTCACTATTTATAAGTGAAAAGATTTCCAGAATTATGAAGGCTGAAGATCAACATATATTCTCTTTAGAACTAGTAAAATTAATGGAAAGGTGTTTTTCAAGCAAACGTATTTTGTTCTGAGTCTTTGGCAAATTTCTCTTTCTAACTGTGATCGTGCATACTAATGGCTGAACTCCTTTTACATGTATCCTGACAACTAAATTCACAAAGTGGTTAAACTTCTGGCATGTCACCCAAAATTTACATCTGCCAGTTTTGATGGAGGTATTTTTCTCAGTAAATCTCTCATATGTCTAATAGGCTCCAAGTACATGTAGTTTCATATAAACCACCACCAGAAGAAGCTGGCAGCTGCACTGGTCCTCTGCCTTTTTCCAGTGGCTTGCTCGTTAAGTCCAGTCTCACCTCAAAGGATGAACCTCATCACCAATCCTAGATAGGAAGATAATACATTGGGTCATTTGGGAAGCAGAAGACAACCAGAGTCACCATCACCTTCCCTTTCTCCAGTAGCCATGTGCAGTGAGAGTCTGATACACCTAGCCCTCAAGCTTCAGGCATCCTGGGTTTAAATCTTAAGGGAAGAGAGACAGCTAAATCCCATTGAAAGACAGAACTTCATGCTATGATTTTGTGAACATTTATACACTGTTAAAAAGCAATACTGCTTGTTCCACCCTCCTTGTTGACTGCAGCTACTCCTTCCACACCACTTTTTCTATTATGCCAGTGCAAGCATTGGCATTAATGCACTGGCTTCCCAGGCCACCATCTTGGGAAAATTATATATATTAATATTACCCCAGCAAGGAAAAGGTAAATTTTCAGCCGGAAAAAGTCTTTAAAGTGCTTCATTAAGGAGTATCTTAATTGTTTTTGTCAACAGAGGGGTGGTGAAGGAGAGAAGGTGAGTAGTGCAGGGGGATTTTAGGGGTTTGGCCATGTATTTGGTAGCAAAGCTAACTTCAGGTGGCCAATGCATCCAGGGAAAGGTGGCCTCAGTGACACTTCACTTCTGAGTGTTTGCCATTAGATCGCACAGAGGTTTCCTGACTTTGTGCACTGGCTTTTGCAGAGCCTGTGCTTAGCTATCTTAAGGTCTATCTGCATGACTGAGTACAGACAACCATATGTTCACCTGGCCTGAGCTCCACATAAACTAGCTGCATCTTGGAAGCCACAGAGTCATTTAATGTGGTCTGAAGTCCAGAGTGACTGACCCTGCATCTCAAAAGGCTGGATTTGGTGGCAGAGAGGGTCTGTTTTCATTTGGCAATAAGCGATGAGGTGCTTGAAGAATGCAGTAGCTGGTTTAAAATATACCGGTGTTGCACAAACTTTCTTTCCCTTAGAGAAAATCTACCTCTCATTTACCATGACCACATAGCTAACACACAGGGGTTTGCACCCTCGTTTACCTTGTTGTAGGTTTCATGTGCATTCATATCCTGAGCCTCAGGGATGGAAATGTACCTACAACGCTTGTAATCCCTTCGCATCTTCCTCATAATGTCTTTGGTTGAAAGTTTCTTCAGTGCAGGAAGCCAGCGCAGGTCTACGCACAACTTAAATCCCACTTAAATTGCTATGGCTTAAAGTCCCACTAAAATAGCTCCTGGGCCTCACGCTGGCCTTCTATACAGGGATGAATTCCACTCTTATGGAATTCCTCAGCATTTCCTCCTTTTAATACTCTTTTTCTTGTTGGCAGGGTAAACTAGCCTCTTCTGAGCACAATAAGATGACATTTAGCCAGCACTGATACCCAAGCTTGTTTCACACTTTAACACTAAAAGCAATTATTATTAAAAATTGGCATGATTGAATGCAAACAACCTGCCATACTTTAGGGAGGATCAATGAAAATGTCATTATCAGCACTGTGATTCACTTCACTTACTGTAAGATGAATCACACATGACTATTGGAGAAGAACTTACTAGAAATGAAAGTAGAGGCTGTCACACTTTGGAAATAATCATTTGCAGAGATGATTTGAGCTTGACTGGACTCACTGGAGAGGCTAAAGCATATTATTGACAGAGTTCACCACATTTCAGTCTTGGCCCATCGCTACCCTTACACTGCATCATGTAGCGTATAGGAAAAATGTGTAACAAAAGCCTGAATGCACATGAATATTAGTGTGAATGAGGCAATTGAATGTCACTTACTCATTGTTTCTATGATATCCAGATGGTGAACGGTCATCTTCTGCTGTCCTTTCCTCATGAGATGATCTCTGCAATCAGTAGACCCATCAAACTAAAAAACAACAGTGAACAAATTGATTTTTCCCCCCCCCATGGTTAAATGATCCAGTACTGCATTCGTTAATTTTTAAGATTTGTGATTTCCTTTTTTTCTGTTTGCGTCGCAGTTCACAAAGGTAGTTTGGTTTTCTCATGTAGAGACACTCTTCTAAGTATCTGCATGCAGGTATTTTTATATACATTAGAACATTGATGTTAGAACCATCTACACAGATTTTTAGAAAATCCTCTTTTTTATAAAAGCTCAGTCATACACTGGTGCCACGAGACTAGGCTGACCAGTCTCAGTCTACAGTTAATGAAAGAAAAACAGTTGGAAAGTGTCACCTGAGCAGGTTCAGAAGTGTCAAACAAAACTGTGGAGATGGTGCCAGGGGGCTTTAGATGATACAGGAAACACGGGGTAGGAAAAGAAACTTCGGCATGGAGGGGAACGCATGAAAACCATTCAGCTTTGTTAGTCCTGTAAGTCCTGGCACTCCATCACTGGGAGCAACTGCAGTTCCAAAACACCGGTGAGCGCGGCACAAATGTGATAAAACAGAGGAATCCCAGCCCTCGCCGTGAAGTGATCACAGCACACCAGGCCTTTGACTCACTTGACCTTCCCCAGTGTTATTTTTAGTGCTTTTTTTTATTTTGCCTTTTTTTTTTTTTTTGGCCATTGAATATGTATTAACTGTTATACAACGCTTACCAAGTTTGTTATGTAAAATTCTAGAGATAAAACCTCAATCCAGGGCCCCCCTCTAAAGATTTTTGAACTTCCTGAGGTCTCTGGGAGCACATCCAAGGATTTTTATTGTTCCCAGAAGATATATGGAGATTATTTGTCATTTGGAGAATGTGTGTGCTAGAGTGTATTGGGGGACTTTGCTGAGCACACTATTGTGTTGCTTTCCTGGAGAGAAGGTGGGATTCAAAGGTGACCTAAACCAGATGTTGAAAAAGGAGGGAAAGAAGAAGGGAGGGGGGGGGGGGGGGAAGGACAAACCCCTTGAGATCTGCTAAAGATTACCAACTGCATTATGCATTTTATGAGGGTGCCTTCAATATTACTCATCCACAATAAGCTCCCATAGACCTTATAGGATTTCTTTTATTTTCATGTATTAACAAGACATCAGCGAGGAGCTGACACTTGTTTTCCATATCAAGCAAAGTTTTATAAGTAGTTTTTTTCTGGCTATCACCTCAGCTTACATTTTACATTGAACAGTAATTCATTTTTTATGGACACTGTCAAATGTTTTTTTTAAGGAGTTCCTCTTTTTCTAAAAAAAAAAAAAGTCTAATTTTTAAGGGGCTCTTAGTGACTGGTCTCATTTTGGATATTGAACCTATAGAGTTGCAGGTGCAGATAACTGCTGGAGCAATTAATTGCACTGAAGAGTCAAATCCTGGCCACGCTGAAATCAGTGGGAGTTTTGTTAGCGTGACCAGCATTTCACCCTATGCATTTCATATTTACCTCATCCTCAGCTGGACCCACAAATAGTCTGCGTTGACCCAAAAGGTCCACTGGCTTTCATAATCACCACTGTTTGATATGCCTAGAAGAGCTGGTAACTAAATAACGTTTTCCTTTCTGGTGATTCTGCCTTTTTTTCATCTGGCAAGCACTAAATTTATCTCATTGGTTGGCCTGGTTTGCAAGCAACTATGATCTGGATCCAAGGGGTATAAATCTGTAATATCAGCATATTATCACAACATCCCAGAGAACTCAGGCTTGCTAATTACCTCTTAGGGTAACGGAATGGCTATTTTGGGGACAGCACACTGAAATAATGCTGGAGTCAGTATAATAAAAGGCATTCCAAGGCTTTAATAACCACATTGGTGGCACAGTGGTAATTTGTGTTTGCTGTAATATATTTAGAATCTGGAAGAGTATTAAGAAATAGATTCCCATTTCAAGATTTTTGGACAGAGCAACCTGTTAACATCCTTTTAAATCTTAAGTGTACAGTGCCACTGTTTCCTGAACTTACTGTGATTTGTTGCTGCATTTTTAAACAAAAAGCATTCACTTTTACTGAAAGTGGAATCAGATCCTGGATGCTGGATGCTGGACCGAAGTCAGCCATCCCAGAGTGACTTTTGAGATGTTAGATAAGCAGATCTTTGGAAGGCAAACAGAAATGAGAAAATACCGGAGGTCAGAAAGCTATAAACAGTCATATGAGGATGTTTACATTAGCCATGTTCCATTTGTGTATCTGCAGGAGGGCTGCTGTGTCACATCAGGACGAACACGACAAAATCTCTATCAGTTCAGGTCATAGCCACATTTTGGGAGTTTGGATCTGTTCAAACTGAGGAATGGCCTGAACTCTTTAAAACTGGACACGTATGCAGTATTACTGCTCTCAGAACATGAATACATCCATAATTTCTGGTTCAAATTGTCTGTGGCCCACTCATTTGAGAAGTAGTGACCCTATTATCAAATGTAATGTGGGACTGCAGTGGGGGTCACTGCAGCACCCTTCCCTCCAAATTTTGAGTAAAGGAGATGGTCTGTACTACACTTACAGAAAACTCTTGTTCCAGAGACAGGATTTCAAGTTTTGATTTGCATTCTCAGAGCAGTAATAGTGTAACCTCACTCTTTAAAATGGCAAAAGGCAATCATGGCAATCATCTAAAGTTCAACCTTTGCCTCCTACCAACTTCTGATGCAGACAATGACAATTCTTTGCTTTTTACTTGAGAGATTTTGTTTTAGTTCACTAGCATATGATAACGTGTCCTTTCTTTTCTTGTACTGGAGGAACATTTCTCCAGTAGGAACCAGGAGCTCCTGTTGGAGATGCTATCAAATCAAAATGCTGGTTCCTGCTATGAAGACTCCACAGTGTATGTACCAGGTGAGACAATCAATAAGGTGTAGAAGGAAACAAGACAATACTAGCTGTTGTATTTAAAAACTATCTGTACAGGAGGTAACTAAGTGCAACATCATCAGAGATTTGAAAGAGGAATATAAGGAGGTTTGGGGAGGTTTCTCTAGAAAATTACTTTCATGTTGGAAACATGAAAGAGAGAATTAAGATGCTTGTTTGAATTATCAACAATTCTTTAACAAAGAATGGCACAGTGGTATGCCACAGGCAGCACATAATGTCTTTGAGAGTATCCAAAGAAACAAAAAACATTTGGGAAGAGGTGAGAAAAAAAAAAATAAACCTGAATTTTACATCCTGTCCAAGAAAGCCAGCAAAGCGATCCACAAAATTCACAAATACAATTTCTAACGGTAGCTTGACATAGTCAGGACCAGTATATCTAGCCTGCTTTCCTGATGCTGCATTGTAGCCAAATACCCCCACACCAAGTCTGCTGTCCCTTGCAGTAAGTGAAACTCTACAGATTAAACTAAACTAGTGTATGTTAGAAAGAACAGGAGATATCAGAATTCCACTTATGCCCAGGAATGCTATAGCTGTGGATGATCTGTTAGTGACCTCTGCACAAAAAGCAATCCACAGACCATGTGGCAGTGGAAGGTGAATACCAGCAAAGTCCCAGCTAATCTGAACTGAAAGAAGAGGTGTCCCTCAGCCCAAATCTGGCAGTTGAACCCATTTGCCCATTCCAGCACTAATCCTCTCCTTTTGTATTTTAAATATTTCCCATGTGACACTGTATGAAATGTTCCAGAGACTCCTACTAGAATATTCACTTTTCCTGTATTTAACAGCACGCTCTCATCAGAGAACTGTATTTTTATCTTTCTTCATTAGTTTTTTACCTATTACCCACTTTTGTCATCTCTTTGGTGCACAACTTTCTATTCTATTTATTTCCTTCAGTTGAAGTTACACATGCTATGATCCCATCACAAGGAAACTTTTTATGCAACATGCTGGGGTAGCAAAACCACTTGCTACTGGAGCTGATGTTTCACATGCCAGTTCTTGCAGTGCTCTGGGGAGGAGATTAGTCATCTCTCCTGATCCGAACACATTAAGCTTTTTGGGTTGTTTTTCCTCTACCTCAGCATGATTCTCTTCTATCCCCTTGTTTCTGTTAGCCATCTGGCAGTGCTCTACCCCACCTCCAGACCTCTTCTCTGCAAGTTTCCATTTCCTGAGGTCGCAAGCTCCAGAAATTTCTGAGTTGCAGTGTGCCGAGCCTCCTCCTCCATGCTGATATGTGGGAATTCTGAGGTTCAGTTGACTTCACACACTGGGTGAGTTAAGGTCCCGAAGCTCTTCTTTCTGAAATTAAGAAATCTTGGTTATGAGTTTGTTTCACTTTCCATGTAATTTAAACTGACACAACTTGTGATCAGTGTGATCCAGGGTTATTTTCTATGACCAGTGCTTTCATAATGTCCTCACTGCTTACAAAAACAAAGTAGCTTTTGTGACTCTATCTTTTGACTTAGTTGTATTTCCATTAATCCCCTTGGCTCAAGAATTAGGGATGAAAACTATGAGTCTGTCTTTTGCTGTGGTCCTTTGTAATCTATAGCTCGGTTTCAGGCAACGCACACTGCACTCCAGAATACGGGAGGTTTAGCTAGCACAGCGGGCATCTGTCTGCTGCCTGGCAGGCACAGCCATAGGAAGAATACTACTTCAGTTCTTCTCTGAAAGAGATAGCTTTTAAGTGGCAGCTAGATGCTTGTCTTGGCTACCTGATATCTAGGCTTTCACCCAACGGCTGACATCAGCTAGAGCATGGAAACTGCAGATTGAAATATCAATGTGTTCTTCCGAAAAGCTTCTTAGATCTGTCACTCAATTTTTCTCACTGGCCTGACAGAGCCTATTTGTTGACTCTGAAAGTCATAAAGAAAGGCCCACTTATTTTCTCAAACCATTATACACTGAATGCTTAATGTTGTTCAGTCATATTCGTGCAATTTAAAAAAAAAAAAAAATCACATTTGAGTGGTCCTTCATCATGCCCAATAGAGTACATTATCACAGCAGGAGTCACCAACTGGTGCAGTAACGTAAATGTCTTGCAAATTGCCATTTTTTAGTAAGCGGGAAAGTTTTCCAATTTTGAAGAAAATCTGCACATAGTTTTGCTGTCCTCTGAATAAATCATCATATACAAAATTTGTGGTTTGCTATCATTTGACAAATAACAAGTTCCTTTCTCTGATTTGACCTTTGTGATTACATCTATTGCTAGCGATTTAAGCAACACGGGGAAAGGTTTCTGGATGCTGCATTTGATTAGATGAGTTTACTGTACTGCTGAGTTGTTAGACTAGTCCATAGCGCAATAGAGTCACCCCTGACATGTTTTTGGCCAAAGTCAATGAGCCATCCCCTCAGCTGAGTTTTCGGGGGGGGGGGGGGGGAGGGGTGGAGGTGGTGATTTTCTCCCTCGTATTTGTCCATCTGGACTAAAAATTTATTTTAATTTGGAATACACCAGCTCTGTACGATTTTGGTGAGCTGTATTTCTTTCAGCAGCCAATTTGACAAGGATATGCAGTTAGGATGCTGGGAGCAGTGCTGGGACAGAAGCAGGAGTGTGATCCTGAAAGACAAGATATAGGTATTCATTAAAGCCTGCAAATATTATTGAAAATGTATAGTTTGTAATAATTAATGTGCTTAATATTATGTATATGAGAAATTCCAGTGCTTGAATCACTCATAATATGAACTTAAAGATGGACATGAAGAAAGGCTAGACCTAGACATGTTTTGTATATGAAAGATGTATTTTTAATTATTTTTTAATGAGTTTTCAGTATATAAATGATCTATTTGATTTTCAGAGCACTGTAAACTGCTTTATAACTTTTGGCTCTTATAAAATCATTTGCAAACACTGGGTAACAATGGTGATTTCTGATTGGCTGGCAGTGATGTCATGCATGTGTCAATATTTCTCATTAAAAGCACAGGTATGACCTTTTTACCTTGGATTTTCCATACCATAATAGCTATAAGGCACTCACAGTTAATAGATTTCTGAGGGATTATTGCACTCTTTGAGTAGCTGAAGTCAGTTGGCTTTTGGCTGGTGCCTCATACTGCACCTGAGGTGTGTGATAATCCCGCAGAAATGCGCTGCTTGTTGAATCTCGTGGCTTAATTATAAACATTAACTGAAGTCAGCTACACATTAACTAGCTTGCCCAGATGTTTCTGTACCTGATGGATGGATGTGATGACTGATGAAAAGAAATCATGCAAAAAGGTCCGCTTCTGGTGAGTACGTTTGCCATGGAAAAAGAGAAGGAGACCAAAGTGGTTGCACTACCCACTAACAAGAGAATTGAGACCTTTTGACTGCAGGAGGACACACAACAAATTTAATTCTAATTTCTCCATCTAGGGGAGGAGCAGCTCAGTTTAAAACCCTGAGTGTCACCACCACTCCTGCCTGCACATCACCCTCCACCTGCAGTTCCCCTTAATGAGGTCCATGGCCATGTAGCTCACTTTTGTGCAGTCTTAGATCTAGGATGCTTTGGAGGCAACTCCTCCTCAAATCATTCTTTAATGCAAACAGTCATGAGAAACAATGTGAATAACCCTCCTTTTAGGTTGTTTTACAATATTTTCCTTTATAATATTTACCTAGTGTATAAGATTCTGGCTAATTTTCATTTCAGTGAAAGACCCATTTCTTAGAAAAGCTACTTGCAAGTGGGAATGTCTTCAACAGGGAAAAATTCTCTGTCAGCCCTTCAAATCTAGGCCAAACACTCAGCTGAAATTATTTGTAAACCCACTCTAAAACCCACACTAACTAATTGATAGCTGTCCTAATTTAATGATACCTGGAGCAATGTGATAGGATTCATGCCCGCAAAGCACATGCAAGCATTAACCTAACATCTGCATCTTTTACTAATAACTTGCAGGAATTAGGACTAAAGGTTGTGCAGATTGCCAGGGATCCCTTGACATTAAGGAAAGCCTCAGTGGCCCTGCTAGGGCAGTTTTCCAGATGTTTTGCTTGGGAAGCACAACATATCTGTAGGAGGAACTGAAGTGTAGTAATTTGGTTTCAATCAGTATTTGTTTTCATGCCTAATTGAACATTGATTATAGAGTTGCTATCAGTACTTCCATAATACTAATAAAGTCATGGTTAAATGGGCTGCACTTAAACATTTGTAAAGAGTAAGTCTTTGTGCTTCCAAGTAAAAGCTTGATTCATTTTCTGAAGTTGAAAACAACTATTCCCCTATAAGCAGTTCAATGTATAATTGCCCTTAGACATATCACAAACCCTCACAAAAGTTTTGGAAGAAGATTTTGAATTCAATGAACAATTAGTTGATTTTTATTAAATTTTATTTCTACAGGTAATCCTTCAAGGTGACTGATAAATGATGGTCTTGGTGTGCCTTGCTGTGTACTTTGTCATTCCAGCAAAAGCAGCACGCAAGGACAATGCAAAGCTGCGTGCTTTAGTGGAGTTGTCCTGCCAATGCACTATGCTCCTTTGCTTCTCAGTAAAAGGAGAGGTGCCATATGATATTAAGAGATAACACAGTGTGCATAGTAGAAGCTGCAGAGCTGGTTGCATTTCACAGATGGAGAAAAGACTGCATATAAAGATAGTCATGCTAGTTTTCTTCATCTTTGGCATTTGCTGCAAAGGAGAGAATCAATAAATGATAATACTAATAAATTAAAAACAGGCATCTTCATGTTTCTGTCTCATTCTGCAAGCAAACGTGATTCCTAGTATCACCAAATGGAGGGATATTACATGAAATATGTCATTACCATAACCACAAGACAGCACTCTTTTTTTGCATATTCTTAGGTCCTTTTAAACTACGCATGGGTATTGACCCCATGGGCATGCATGCACTCTTTCTGGTGTTTGTCTTTGAACTTGAGCAGTGATACATATTTGTAGAAATTGTTGTGCAGCAAGTTGTGCTCCCTGAGGCCATTCATCTCCCATGAAAATATTCAGCAGGATGACCACAATACCTATTCTTCTGGTCTTCTAGGTTTTGATTTTTTTCTGTTCACTGTTCCACCGTGGTCTTCCCCTGGGGATCTGGCAAAAGGGGAACATTTAAAGGAAGAATCTGGTGACTGATTTGCTGTTGAGGAAGAATCTGTGACTCAGAATGTCATTCTGATCCCAGTCTCTACAGGTCCCAGGTAGGGCAAGAGATTGCATTAATTCCCAAGGATGTGCTGGGTCTCTGAAGCCCTGGTTCTCCTTGATTTCAAGCAGCACCACCCCATGTGGACTGCATTAGCAAGCATCCTACAACATATACTTCTAGCAGGAAATCCCACTGAAGCACTCAAACCCTTTCTAATTGTTATAGAACATATTAATCATAACTCTAAAGAAAAAATTGCAGCCTGTTTTGTTTGCCACTCTGTCCCCTTTCCTCCTGCCCATGGGGTACACTGCCAACATTATGCTCAGCCAGCAAAATAAGAGATGCTTTAGTTATCTCAGAGTCTGCACTAAGAGCACTTAATTGTAGCTGAATCCTGACAGGGCTTATGTGCTGCTGGTGAGAAAAAGCACCCACTTTAAGATGTTTCCTGAGTATCAGTTCCTCCTTCCCTAAGAGCCCTCGACTTTTTCCAGGTTCTTCTAAACCTATTGGTCTTCTGGTAAACCAAGGTACCAACAGTAATGAAAATAGCTTCTTTCTTCTGTATGCAGTAGAACACCTCCCTTTTCACTCCCAGACGAGCACATTGACTAAGGCAAACTACTCTCCCACTTCATTTTTTTTTTTTTTTAATCTGTCAAGAACATAAGAAATGATGTGCCAGGCCAGCCCACAGGTCCAGCCAGCTCACTGTACTGTCTCCAAGAGTGATGGATAATGGGATGTACAAGAAAAAGTCAGAGAACAGGCAGGCATGCCATCATTCATAGTGCCTCAGGATACTCTCTCAGAAATTTGTGGCTCAGGGAGTCCTGAGCCTTTTCCAACTTTACTGCATCTTTTTCATGATGAGGAGACAAGAACCACACATAGTAATTGTGAGGCAGATGAAGCACAGATTTATACAGTGACATAATGATGACTAATGGTTTCTATTCTTTACTTTTCCTAATTATTCCTGGCGTTCTATTTGGTTTTCTTTTTGATCTGTTTTCTTTTTAACATCATCTGTTGAGGTGGAATTGTTTTATGGAATTATTTATTGTAAAGGATTACTTTTCCTATGTGCACTGCTCTGTATATGTCTCTAACCTGAATTTCATCTGCAACTTTATCTGCTGGTCACTTTTATTAAAGCACTTTTGAAAGTGCATCTTCCATGCATTTTATAAACACTATTGACTTAATCCTTGTAATGCTCATGCCAATTTAATGTATAATAAGTGTGTGAAGAACTAGACTCTGTTTTACCAAAATTCTCCTTGAAGCCATGTTTTACAAGGACAAGGTTGCACAAAGACTTTTGGCAGACATCTTTGAGAAAGCTCAAATATTTTTAGAAGTCACGTGGTTATCTCACTTTTATAATTGGGAATCAGACACAGAGCACCAGGCAGAATGTAGCCAATCGAATATTATCGTAGGAATTCATTCCATTACTTTGATGTTTGGAAAAGCTCTTTTATGAGCCCATTAGCAAAGTGTGATATTCTTACAGCAAGGTGCAGAAGAAATCACTTTAAGGCTTTTCAATATTAGTGAACGCTTCAGCACACCACCTCTTTACAGTCTTCAGCACCTGTTCATTATTTTGAAAGAACAAGTAAATAAATGAGTAAATAAATAAACCAACCAACACATCCACAAAATCCTAGCCATAGAATTTTTTTCAGATGAAGTCCTCTATTTTATATAAACCCAAGTTTTTTATATAAACCCAAGTTTTGGCCTTCATTCATTTCCCAACCAGCTGCAGCATTTCATCTTCTGAAGAGCACAAATGACATCTGAGAGCTGAGTGCCATTGTGCTAACGACTCCATAAACAACCCCACCAAATCCTGTATGATAAATTTCCCCCTGATTAGTTAAACAGATATTGTATCATGCCAGCGGAAGGAGTTTTTGTTGATACAGCATCTCTGGAGACGGTGGTGTGTTTTCTTTTAGTATTTGAATGCTCAGCAACTGGAGTAGTGAGAATGAAAGAAAATCAGTCAATATTATTCAGTTCTGATGATCTTTCTTACCTTCATTTTTTCACTTTCTTCTTTCTTTTTTTTTTTTTTTTTTATTTTTAAAGAGACCTTTTATTACACTGCCAGATTCTGTCTTGTAAAAATGAAACTGAGTTGAGTCTTTGAAGGGCAGAATGTGAAAATACTGTCAGGTCCAATCACAATATGCTTTTTTTTTCAGTCTAGGATCCATTAGAACTACTTCTGTGTTTCAAAAAGGAAAGAAAAAAATTGTACTTATTTTATATTTTGAGGTTATTTTATTTTTAGTCCTTGGGTTTTACAGTAAATGCATCAGTGGGTCACTTTTATGCATTATTTTTATACCTTTGTAGTACTATTTCCATGAGTATGTTGATTTTATAGTGGAGTTTCCACTTAAGGCTGTTAGCAAATCTTTCCATAGAAGGCAGGTCTTTATAAATGACTATTGTTAAAGAACTGTTACTGGCTACGATGGGTGTGACAATAAATGCGGGAAAGACCTGGCTTTCGGTTATTACTCTTATATCAGCTTTCCCCTCCTGACTGGAGGAAAGGGGTAATTGTGTCCTCCCTTCCCCCCAGCCTCTGCACTTTCCTTCGGGCAGCGGTTAGACGCACAGTTTTCAGAGAGAAACAAATGACGCACAGAGGAGTGTAATCACCGTGGCCTGCTCAGACATAAAATATGGACCCTTGGATAGACTTTCAGAATAGTATGACGTGTTCCAGATAAACAGTAATTTACTGTAACGGGAATGCGAATTCAGTATGCAATGTCTTGGGCTCCTAAAGTAGTAATGCTTTTTCCATGACATGTAAGGAACGTTTCTGGTGTTAGCTAACCGCTGCAAGGGAAGCCCATGTACGTGAACATCTGATCAACTGGATTTTACAGTTCTGTGTCATACAGGGCTCTAATTACCGTGCTTTCAATATTAGAGAACTCAACACGCTTTTAATCAATCCCATGGGCTCTGCTATTTCCATTACTTAGTCTCAATCCCTGTTTAAAAACTGGTACTGAGAATTTCTTTTACGTACTTAGTGAATCTGTAAGTGCACTACTCCTGAAAGCAGACACTCGCACTAAATCTGGATAGTTTATATTCATTCTAAATGAAAACAGCAGAACAGTGGGATGACTGTGAGAAATTATGACATAAAGCTGATTCAAGACCTACTCAGACTCTTTGACTTCATCTGAGGGCTAAAGTGCTTTTATCTACGTGTGTTATTTACGAAGGAGCAGACAGAATCCATACATAACCCTCAACATGGGGAAGTCCAGGCTGTTTGAACGTCTTCAGTCCAGCTCCCTTTCTGATCCGTGGCCCTCTATTATCATAGCAAGCCATTTTGTTCAAATATGTGCATGCAGATCTTAAATAATAGTAACCATTGTCCACTAAGCAAAAGAAAAGCTTTGGTAACTGATACTTAATGAAGGAATTGGAGATTAAAACAGAGGTAGAAGCAGAACTGGCAGAACAGCGGCCATGACTTGAGAGGAGAAAAGAGCAGGGAGGGATGCAAGTAGATCTGATACCAGTGTGAACAATCCTGACTGTTTCTGAAGTGTATACAGTGAAATACAGTGAGTTTTTGTTCCCCAACTGTACCCAGGGCTTTAGCCCTTCTGGGAAACTGCAATATGCCTGGAACAAGGGGCAGCAGGTTAGGGGTGGATTCAGCTGAGACACGTAACCTTATGGCATATTCTTCCTTTAATGTGAAGCATGATTTGAATCTTGGAATAATCAATTTTTGGGGGTGTGCTGGCCATGTAACATTTTGGTGTGGCTTTCTCCTTATTCCTGCAGGAATGGGAAAGTTTTATTTCATATTTTTATATTGTGACAGTTCTTGAAGTAGGTACTCTTTAGAAACTGGGGGTAATTCATTAATTCATATCAGACTAGATACTGACACATATAGAAAGTTCTAAGAGCATCAATCAGTAATCTAAACCACTTCCAAAATTCAAGATATGTTAGGAGAAAAATTATACAGGCATGTTCACTGCCTGTGAGACTGAACCCAGATCTCAGATACTTAGAAGAGGGCTGTAAGAAGCTTACATGAGAGAAAAGACATCTTAAGGAATCATCACTAAAGGAGAAAAGAAAAGGACATTGCATTTAAGTTGGCCTCTCTGTTAAGGCCAACAGTTTTTGTTAATAGCTTTTTATATATTAATACCCGTTAGTACCCAGGCAGTGGTCACCTAACCTGTTCAGAGCAATAATTAGAAAACAATCAGATGGACATGAATTCAACTTTTCTTAGATTTGAACCAAGACAACTGAAAAAAGCACTGGGATGAGTGTGTGGGAAAACTTTGGCAGAACACAAACATGTTTCTCCTTGAATTTCAATGGGAGATGAGTTGATGCATTGGCATTGATCTAGCATGCCAGATTTGGTGCTCTCCATCTTATAGGACCAGATTTGAAGAGAAGAGGACCAGAAACATTCCTTTCAGTGATATTATTCTGATTCTCATTTCCTAGAAATGTCTAATTTGGTGAAACCTTAGAAATTGTTGTCCCATTTACAAGTAACAGATAAGGGGGTTTTTTAGTAGGCTTGGATTAAAGTACAAGGACAGCAGTAAACATAACTGCTACTGTCAGAACACATTTTGTTCTTCTTCAGAAGATTTTGTGCAGGAGATCCAATTCATTGGTGCTGTTTTATTAACCCTGAAGTGTCTTCTCTTTAAAATATTTTCACATATGACTTGCAAAAATGGTAACATATACTGAAATGCTCTCTTCCATTATAGAGCTTTCTATCTCATTTCTCACTTTCTGTGTAAAATCTTGTGCTAGAAGCCCTAATTGACAGACAGTAATTTGAGAAGGATCCTATCTGAAAGCAGTGGGGTTTTGGATAGATTATTTATAGGAAGTATATTATTTTGACTATCTGGGCCTATTTCCTTCTGAAAGATGAATCCAGTACTGGTGTATCTTTATTTCTGCCATTCTTGGCTGTGAAACACTGTCCTTATTAATTTTCATTAAGACAAGTACACTCTATCATAGTCTAGCCTTTTGCTAGCTAACATTTGTGATTCCATGTAGATCTTTTTGCTAAAACGATGCATAAAGAACAGTGACAAGAGTAAAAGTGTCAGTAATTTGCAGAATATATTCAAGTCCAGAAATTTTTCATTAAAAAAGTCTTTGTTCATCTTTGTCCTCAATTTAAGGTCTAATCCATAGGTCTTTAAAAGCAAAAGAAAGGATTTCACCAAGTTTTGTGCTTGGTATTTATTGATCTTTAAGTGGGAAACAAAGGTACTCAGGAAGCAAGTGGTGACTCCAGAGAAAATATCTTTGTTTGTTTGTATTCATCAGCTGATCATTTTCACTTTTGTGTTGCAGTGCAGCTGATGTTCTTCCTGCAAATATCAAGAAGTTTGATTTGAAAAAGCAAATGTTGGAATAAATTCTATAAACATCATGTAAGTTCTCATATAAAGTTACATTTTATAGGAAATTTTACTGGTCTTGTATCCATTAGCCAAAAATCTCAGGTGCTTAAATCTGTGGAAAAATAAGCTACTGTCTGTTGAAGTTTCAATAAAACAGTCAAAAAAGTTGATGTTAAAGAAAAACTGACATGCAAAACTAATATTATTTTAAAGACTCAAAGGATTTTTTTTTCTTTTTTGGTTTATATTAGGCACATTAGAATTCTTCAAGATTTTATTACTTTCAAAGATCCTAGGTATTTTAAATAGTAATTCTCACTTTGAAGTTGAAGTGGAACAACAACTTGCATTCAGAAATTTATCCTTTCCATATTTGTTTTAAAGATAGGATTTTTTTGTTTCTTTCTTTCTTTTTTCCCCCTAAGCTTTTCTGTGTATATGTCTGTAAATGTTCCTGATTTAGAGGGTGGCACACACAAAAATCTACTGAGACATTAATAGTGGCAAAAAAGAATTAATGATATGACAAGCAGCATGAATATAACTCACTCATTAATGTGACATAGATAAGATCAAGATAAAATCATGTACTTTCAGGGACTAAATAGTGAATGTATTGCAAATCATTGGTGTTTCTTTCTATGAAGCAAAAATTATAATAATACCAGCAATTTCGGCATCATTCATGGGCTGTGGAGTCAGTTTTCAGGACATTATAAATAACCACTGCTTGCAAAAGCTAGTCTATCAAAAAAATGCGTAAAATGGCAGGTACTTAAGCATTCTGTACTATCATTCGGCTCCCTTACACTGAATGTAGTAGAAAAAATAAGAAGTTTGGCAAACTCCTCTCTCTTGTCCAAGCAGCAGGAAAGCCTTGGTTTCTGCCAGTGCCCTTGGCAGAAAACAGAAATCAAACAATAACGCGGGTTTCCTTCCCAAGAAGCACATTCCTGCTGTGGCAGCTCTAAGGGAGAGAGAGGGACAAAACGCAATAAAAAAATCCATTTCTATGTCATTCCCTTTCCATGACTTCATATAAGGTTGTCAGCGCTTAAGGTGCAGTAGCCCCCGTTGCCATTTTACAATCAAGATCTCCACCCTTGCCATGTACGAAGGACACGTATTGGCCTTTGCGTATTGTACTGCTGGTTGTCTCAAGCTATTAGACCATAGCAGAAAAACCCTTTTTCTGTGTTCCACAAAAATACTACCCACAAGGCTGATCATCCTTCCTCTTGCATGACAGCAGGCATCTTTTGCACAAGGGTTTTGGACACGTCTAACAATGCCATGAGCTAAGGCATGTTGGGAGTCTTTGGTTTATTCAAGTAAAAACACTTCAGGCACCTTTAACCTACTTTCCCCAGTGGACCTTGCTGATCCACTTTTTTGCTAAATCATATTTATAAGATGTATCTAAAAGGTTATGATCACATTTGTGCTGTTGAAAAGAGTTTAAGAGCTAACATACGCATTTATCTTTTGTTATTGCAGAAAATGTGGGGTTTTTTAAAGCTGATAGAACAATATTTATTTGCACAAGCAAATGTTTTTCTCCCAGTTCCTGTATCACTAGAACTCCCCTATCTTTATGTAATTTACAATAAAATATTTTCATAGGGAATTATAAAATATAAAATCATTTAAATTACACATGTAAAATAAAGGAAATGTATTTTAATGAGTTCCCTCTTTGGGACTCATAAATGTGTTTCTTCATGTAAGGCCTGATCAAAAGACCACTCAAATTAATATAAAGGGTCTCAGAGATTTCTACAGATTTCAGATTGGTCCCTTGTTAAGATTTAATTCCACACAGTGTAACTCAAATAATCACATGTGGAGCTGGTTGGGAGCGGGTTTTATTTCTTGTGAAAAATTTCATGGAAAAAATAATACTTTAAGAAATGTTTTTCCATTTGCATTGAAAACACCTACTGACTCCAAGCTTAATGTTTTGGCTGTGTCTTTGGCAACAAGGAAAATAGTTCTGGCATTTCTAGATATGCTATCTAGCACATAATGTTAGATAATAAAGCCTAAAATGTTCATGATCAGCTTGTTAACATACACAGATGAAAATAGTTAAATAAACCATTTGTTCTTAAAATAATGATCTCAATTTGAGCACTCCTAGATATTTACTTGAATTCTAAATAGGGTTTTTTCCTGCTTTCCTTTTGTGCTTGAATGGTGTCCATACGGACTAGTTCTGTCTTAATTCCCTCATTTTCTCAGTTCACTAGGTATGGTCCCTTAGGCCTTCACATGGCCCACAATGATGAGAATCCATTTCAAATCTCACTTCTGTACTTCATGTTTTGTTACAAAATCAGAACAAAACCTGTCAATCCCTCCCTTCAAAACTTCTTGTCTTTCTGCAGACATCAAAGATTTATGACTTTGTTCACAAGACCAAACGCTCTGTACAAATACCGGGAATTGTTGTAGGTGGGCAGTGCAGACAAGCTAGGACGTTTTTGAGGCTTTCTGTTTCTAGAACTAAATAGTGAAAAGTCCTGTCAGCAACAGGACAGAGTTCAAGAGCAGCTTGCCTTTATAAAGTATTTATGTAAAAGATATGATTAAGTTACTTCTCCACACAGTATGCCTCATTTACAAACACATTGGTGTTTCTTGCTCAGTGATAACTGTTTCAACTCAGCCAGGTCTGGATATTAAGCTGGGTTCTTTCCTTGTTATCTTTCAGGACATGGCAACTCTGTGGACCAAAGAAGTCCTTCAGCTGTGCCTGTGCTAACCCATATTGTCAAGTGATGCCACCAATGACAGATACTCAGTGGCCATGATGTAGATATACCTCCTACGTACAATGGTAGAGTAGACAGGGGAAAAGGACCTGGAATGTAAAAAGCAATAATATTGCTGCCAAACAGCCTAAGATAATCTACCTCACTGCTTCAGCTCTGAAAAGAAAAATAAGGAACATGCAGAAAGTACTTCTTTGTCAATGCTTAATCTCAGGGACTGATAAGGTTATTACTAATGATAATGGAAGCAAGGGAGCCATTTTCAGGTAAGCAATGGTCAACAGCTGAGAGCTATTAAAAGAGGAGAAATATCTGAGCTCCTGGTCATTTACTGACATCTGAGACCACAAAAATAAGATGTAAAATGAAATGCTGACTTTTAATGTAGCAGCCAGTGTTATCTAAGAGGAAATGCCGGTGCAGTAACTGTCCTGGTTTCGGCTGGGATAGAGTTAATTTTCTTCCTAGTAGCTGGTATAGTGCTGTGGTTTGGATTAGGATGAGAGTAATGCTGATAACACACTGATGTTTTGGTTGTTGCTAGGCAACGTTTACACCAAGTCAGGGACTTTTTGGCTTCTCATACAGCTTTGTCAGCAAGGAGGCTGGGGGTGCACAAAAAGTTGAGAGGGGACACGGCCAGGACAGCTGACCCAAACAGTCTAAAGGGGTATTCTATACCTTATGATGTCATGCTTGGTATATAACTTGGGGGAAGCTGGCTGGGTGTTTAGGTCACGGTTTGGGAACTACCTGGGCATCGGTGGTCTGCTGGTGGTGAGCAATTGTGCTGCACATCACTTGTTTTGTGCATTCTTTTGTCACTATCACTATTATCATTATTGTTATTATCATTATCATCATCATCTTCCTTTTCTGTCATATCAAACTGTCTTTATCTCAACCCACGAGTTTTACTTTTTTTTTCCAATTCTCTCCTCCATCCCACTGAGGCGAGGAGTGAGCAAACAGCTGTGTGGTTGTTTTAGCTGCCGGCCGGGTTAAACCATGACAGTAACTAGGTGTGATGCTGTGTATTTTGGTACTTTCCATCTGGCTTATGTGCCCGCTATTGCACTCAAATAAACAGGACTTCTGGTGGCTGCAGGAATGGGCTCCATAATCTTAATGACAAGATTTCAAATGCTGAGAGACATTTATGACTAAGTTTATGCTTAGCTTCTACTCTACTTTTATGTTACCACAAAACCATCTGCTCTGAACTCACTGGGGAGGGAAGGCTCAGAGAGCACAATATGAGTGTCTTAGCAGTCTGGAAGGTTGAGAGGCTCGTCCAATTAGTTGAGCCATTTCAAGACTGACCAATTTGTACCAAAACTAGGCTGTTCAAAGTTTTGCTTGCGTTTGCAAAGGGATGTGTATGTTTCCACTGACTCACGAAGAAGTCTGACTTTGGAAAGCTATTTTAAATTAAAAAGAAGCATTCCAAACTACCAAGAACATTCAAAATCAAACTTGACTACCTTCTGTAATAGCCATATTTTCCAGCTCTAGAGAAGACTTGCTTCAGCTTTAAAGAAGGAAAAATAATGACATCCAGTGGCCTCTTACCTCCCTAAACAGTGCCCATGTTTGTTACGCTCCTTAGCTTACCTGCCCAGGCACCAAAGTGGAAAATACTCAGAGAACAGACCATATACCACCACTCAGTATGGTCCAAACTGCAGGTGTGGTCCAATTACAAATGGTCGAATTTGCATAAAAACCACCCATTTGTATACTCTGCTCACTAGGCTTCCTAACAGAAAGATAGATTCCAATTTTCTATTAAGAAGAATTAAGAAATTATTTGGGAGTTTCAGAAAAATACTGATTAGAACATTTAATCAGAATATCAATAAGAAACCACCCTTACTTTCCAAACAGTAGAAGTAAATACAATATATTTATACAGCATATTTGGTTGGTGGTTGTTTGTTTTTCTTTCAAATGGGGCCAGAAATTCTTCAAGTCCTATACACTGTCTATAAATGCTTACCTATATGATGTAAATAGGTATGTATACCTGTATTGTGACTTACTAGTCAAATCCTCTTGACTTATTCACCTTATTTAGAAACACGAAACACTTTTTGTTCTTGGCAGAATAGATTTAATCACAAATAGGTTCTGATGCATATGTTAATAGGGTGAGTCTTTTAGATCAGACCTCAAAATCTACAATGTCTCCTTAGTTTGGATTCTGGTTGCTCTCTGTAACTCCTAAATTAAGGTTTGCCTCATTCATTCTTTGTCCAATATTTTCTGACCCAGAAATGTCAGTATTTCCATTCTACTGTTGTTATTACTAGTGGTATTGCTATTGTAGCAACACATGGGAACTTGACTCAGGGACTGACTCCCATTGTGCCAGGTGCCGTCCACACACAGAACAAAAGCTGGTTCCTGCTCCAGGTCCTTAAGCTTGTTAAGTGCTTTGGGCTGAAAAGCTTTGAGTGGATATAAAATATTACAGCTCATTTACAAAATTTGTTTAAAAAGATAATCGGGTTCTAAAGGGAGCTGATTTAACAAATGTGTGTAGTAATACATCAAATTTCACTGTGGTCCCCTGTGATTTCATAACGATATGTGTAATGCTTAATTCTCACTTATACTAAAGCCAGTTTGCATTGCTTTTACAATGAAAAGCTTAAAGTAAATGCAAAAATAGACCCAGGGGATGCATTCTTTTCCTGCTGCTGTGGCCAACGATAGGGTTGAAAAGGGATGTATACTTGGAGCAATTAGTTCTCCCTGGGCATGGGAAAGGACCCGAAGAGACAAAGAACCCATTTCTTGCTGATGGTCCCTGCAAGTGTTGCCCCTCTCTCTCTTCTCCTCACCATCTTTTCCCAACTGCTGTGATACTCTCTAGCTGTACTTCTGTGACTATTTTAGTTTCCATGCTGAAATCAGACATCTTCATCTGTCAGAACGATATAGAACTATCCAATTTTAAGGACATCTGGAAACTCCAGGAGATTTTCTGGAATTCTTTACTTCAACAATGGTTTAATAGTTGTGCATGAAGTCATAGCCATACAAAGACTTTCAGATTGGGTTGTGCCCAGCTCAGTTGATAATACCTAGAAGACAGCAATGTAATAATGGATCAGCCCAGTGGTCCATCTGCTCTGCTCTCTCGTTTACTGCAGAAGCTTGTGGTTACATAGAAAAGATACCATGGTGCTTCTCCGGTATGTCCTGCTAGTTACCATCAGCCTGGAGTTTATGAATTTTTGAGCCTGAGGCTGTATGCTGGTGTTTTTCATTGTCCTCAATGACTCTTTCCTTCAATACTTTGTCCAGTGATTTTTGAACTTATGTAAAATTTTGGTAGCTACAGTATTCTACTGCAAGGAGTTTATGACAGACAGCAAACTCCTCGTCCCGTCTCACTGTCTCACTGCCACTTTGGAGATGTCCCCCATACACCCGCTCCCCATCAAACACCCACTACTGCAGCCCAGCTCTCTGGCTGACGGTGCAGTCACTGAGACCAAAGCCGTGCATGGAGACATGTCACATCATGTTAGGACTGCTTCACTGAGGCAGGAACAAGATACATAAATGAGACTATCTTTGGTAATAAAGTTATAACTTTTCATATATTTTAGCGTGAGAGAAAACTTTGTGTTCCAAAGCTGTCAATTACATTAACTTAAATAGGTAACTGGCATTAAAAAAAAACCACCCCACCACCTACCTAAGCATTAGATTATCAATGTTTTAAAGAGCAATTACAGCATGAGCAAGGTTTTAAGATCGCTCCTCAGTTTGAACCTCTGTTGCTGTTCCGAAGCAGTGAAGCAGCCATGGGTATTGCCATGGCTCTCACAAGGAGGATCACAAGGCACAGGAGGAACCTGGATGCATAACCACCCAAAATATTATCTATTTGGGACTCCCCACCCCTAAGTGTAGAATAGCTTGAGCATTAGGTATTTTAATTTGTTATAACTTGCAAGCAACTGGCTACGTTGGCAACTGCAAAGAGGCTGGGACCGTATCACAGTCTAATAAAAGCCCCAATAAAAGTTTTAAACTAGTTCACACATCTGCAGTCTGATGGGGGGCATTACATAATGTGTGCCGATCCTGCCATGCTCCCCACTATCCCCTCGGTTGTCACAGAGGGAAAAAAGTGTTACTATGATGTCCCCCAGGCATTTTTATGGCCTTCTCTGAACCACCACCATCTTCAGACAAACCTCCTGAGAATTTATTAGAGGGATATAGGTAATTCTCTGAAGTGCCTATAATTCTCACTTCTCAAGATTCTTTGAAAGTATTATAACTTACCCTCCGGTCCACAGATTCCTTCAAAGGCAGATAAAAATACATGTCTGGTATTTTTATACCTTGGATAAAAATAATCAAGCTGGTCCTCTGGGTCCAACCAGTGTTTTAAAGCATTTGTTCCTCCAAGTGCTATGATTTCACCCCACAGTCCACAAAAATAGAGTCCATAATTAATTTCCAAGATTTGAAAATGAATGGAGACATTTAAGTCTGTCCACATCCAGGAGGGTGGGGGAGCTCTTAGTAGCTCTGAATAACATTAGAAGATGAAGTAGATTCAGCTAACAGTGCTGGGCATCCTTCCTTCTTGTAAGTACAGGTGTCCTGTGTCCAGTGGGATTTATAGTGGGACTGCACAGCATTTTATTAAGTGATAAGGTGGGTCTTCAGACTTTGCCCAGCTGAGGCAGATTTCCAATGGTCAGAGACTATAATAGACAATACAAAGGACAATCTTTGCTTTAAATATAAAGATAAAGCTCCATTACGCAACTCTCAGGCTCACACCTTACCACGCTGCAGGTTCTGCCCAGGCACCATGCTTCCAGCATGGCAAAAAAGCCTTAAAAGCTGTGCTATAAAACCATCCGAACACCCTTCATTTGCAGAGCTTACAATATTTCAAGACACATTTTAAAGATGTGCAAGCTGCCTTCCTTTCTATATTCTTTCCATTCAAAGGAAGTCATTACAGTTAAATGCTGAGGGGCCAGGGGGAAGTAGCATCTGGCAGGGGCTGGTAGAAATTTACTTTGAACTCTGATGAAGAACATTTCCACTCTGTTTATTACTAAATCCACTGGCCATAGATGATCCAAGGCTCATAAACTCAGGTATGATGGAACTCCCTAGGGAACTATCAGACAGAGAAAGGGAGAGAGGCTCGCGCACGCGCACGCGCGTGTGTGTGTGTGTTATTTCTCTTTCATTCCAGCTGTAAGAAAAATAGTGATAGAATGACAAAAATTGTTCTGTGCTCTCAGAAAAGTAATGGTACATGGCAGCTATTCTCACAATGAAGAGAAAAATGCTCATTAAAATATCAACATCACCTCTTTTTTTTTTTTTTTCAGGTTTTTCTTAGCTCTCTGGAAGTACCTCCTTTATACTTTAGAACTGTTTTGTGGATTATGACAGACTTTTCAGCAAATTTATTTCAGAAAGGAAAATCTGTCTTACATCACCAAGTAAGCCCAACCTGCCAAAATCAGGATGAGGGAGATGTACTAATGCTTTTTCTTTTTTCTTTTTTCTTCTTTTTTTTTTTTTCTTCAGCTACTTTAATTCATTACCTCACATTATGAAGTCTGTGTGTTATCTTCTCATGACATTCCTGGGCCATATAAGTTTCAATCCTAAATGAGAATGATTATCTTTAGTTCATCTTTATCTTAATTTGAGCTGAAAGATCCAATTGAGCAGGACCAAAAGAAAAGTGGCTAAAGCGTGCATTAGATGGGAATCCAGAACTCTGATCTTGAAAACCCCTGCTCAGTTTCTGCTTCTCTGTAGAGATATTTAAGCTTCATTAGCACATATTTTTTTTTTAATTCTGCAGACATCAGTCCAAAGAGGCAAACCAGTAATGCCGCTCCCTGGGGTAGGAGAGAAACCACAGTTCCCAAGGGGTTTTTGAGGATATTTTATCCACTGGCTGCTAAATGTAGAACAAGCTACAAGGCAGGCATTGGCACCTAGGTCTCTCTTTCCCGCTGAGCACCGCAGGGAGGCGGCTACAGGAGCGGGTCCCTCTCCCTGCTCTAGCAGGAGGAGAATCCAGGTGGCCCCAAGGCGGTGATAGATGCCGACTGCAGCAGCTTCAGACAAAAGCCCAGGTCTCCTGCATTTTCAGGAATACCATAGCCCCTGGCTGTTATTTTAAAAGCAAAGCCTGACTCCGCTTTGGCTCTGAAAGGACAGACAACGGCGCTCCGCTCAGGCAAGGATGCAGCAAATTCCCCTTTGGCACCAAAGCTTCAGAGAAAAGCTGAGTTGAGACAAAGTCCTGTCCTCAGAGTTTGTTGTTGGTATGAATAGGCTAGGAAATTCCCTGGTCAATTTGGAGGTTATTTCGGAGGGCTGCTCTGGAGCAGGTCACCGAAGAGCAAGACACAGGCACAGCCTCCTAGAAGGTACTCACTGATGTGGGTTTGAAGCTGATGAGAGCTCCTAGACAGGTTAGATGATAGATAGATCTGCTTCGGTAAAGACATGTAAGAAAAAGGTTAGTTTTAAAGGAACTTAAATACATGCCCTTTCTTAAAATCCAGCAAAGGACTGCTGAATAAAAATCCAAACTCCTTTGTCATCTGAAGTTCGTACTTGGTGTGACCGAAAAATAAGAATGCCTGTCAAATTGCTCATTTTTAAGTCTGAGCCACAGCACAGGGGAAAAAGCAGTAAACATTAAGAAAAGTTTTACAAGCTCTTTCATGAGCTAGTACCTGAAAAATAAAAGACAAACTCTTATCTTTCTTGTCAAGTGTTTATAATCTCCTGTTTGTGCTTGGATGGTTTCATGAAAACAGAAGAACCATTCAGAAACATGGTTTACTCAAACAGCTCTTTCCAGGGGTAAAGAAATATAGTGAAGTAACACAAACCAGATAATTTTAGCATTTGCAGTTACTCTCAATAGCAAAACAGATTACAATAAAATAGGGAGAGTACATTGCCACCAGTGCTTTTGCTTAGATATGTGACTCCATATAATGAGCATGTTAGCTCCTCTTCTTCATTGATTGTGGAATAAAATAGTGTATAATATGGCTGAACACAGTATTTTATTACTACTGTAATTATGTCATCTATTACCATCATCTTAGTGTTCAGTTAGGATGGGGACGTGCTTGGCATGGTTCAAACATAAACTAATGAACAAGTCTCTCATTTAAACAACATATGTCGTCCACATAGTGGTAAGATACAGGAGATGGGGTTGGAACTCAGCTGAGATGACAGAGAGGGAAAGAGTGACGGCTGAAGGAATAGCCAAATATAATAAATACCTATTAAAATCAATAACAGCTTTTCCATCGGCTTAAGTAACTTTTGGACCAAATCCTAAATGTACCATTTGGAGGATTTATATGTTTCTTTTAATAGACGTGAACAAAAGTCTTTTTTATTAAATTATGCATTTGCTGCTGTGGCTTATGGAAACGGCATGCGTATCTACTACTAGTGTGACGGACCTCAGTTCTGACAACAGTTATGCATTTGTTCAGCTTTACGTGGTGAATAGCCTTAGTGTATAAAATTAAGCATGTGTACAGGACTGAGGCTTTTCTTAATTTTATAATAATTTTATCTGGAGATGTACCAAATCCAGACCTACTTTTCTCTGACATTTGTTTTTGTTTTTAATCTCGACTCTCTCTTTCTGGTTCCTTGAACCTGCATTTCTGTGCACAGAGCACCGCAGGGAGCTGTACCCGTGCAGAACAGCCTGACGGACCCTCGTAGAGAGGCAGCGCGGAGCCTGGACCTCTCGCTCTCAGGCATCGTGACTGTACAGATGACACCGTACCACCAAAAAAAGAAAGCCAAGCTTGCAAAGTGCTTTGAAACAATGGCTATTCTTGAATCTCAAGTAAACAAAGATACATCCCTTGAAAGGGTTAAACTTGGGAGAAAGATCATATTTTAAAACCAGTATGCTTAGCTTCTCCTGTTGGGCAGGTTTAGGTCACTACACTCATCACGTAGGTTTTCCAACTTTCCTTTTCAGGGGTTGAACATACACAATAGACTGAAGAGACAGCCTGTGTGCAGGGTCATGCACATAAAGTGTAGGTGTTAAAGCACCTCATAGTACAGTTTCATGATACAGTCCATTTCGTCTGTCACTGCTGGCTCAAAGGGATGGTGGTCCCCCAGCACCACCTCCTGCTCCAGCCTTTGGGCTCCTGCTGTCTTGTTGGGCCAGCTCCTGAACTGGTTCTACTCACTAAGAACTGGCAAAGTAACTGAAAAAAAATACAAACACCCCAACTACCCAAAAAAAAGTGTAGTATCAGCTGAACTGACTCAGAGAAGAGACCTGGCAGCTCGTGAGCCTCCACACAGTCTGGCAGCAGGGGTGCCAGGAGGATGAGTGAGAGAGGACAGGGTGTCCCAGGGGGTGATCTTAATCCATAGCCAGAGAGATAGCAGCACTGAGAGCCCAGCTGCTGGGAAGGAGAAGAAAGCCACTTCCTTCCAAAACAAGCTTCTGACAATGGTGGTTTCAACCATGAAGGTGGTTATGAAATAATGCATTCATTGTTCACCATGAGCCCCTATATAATAACATTTTTCTGAGGTGAAAAGGCGGCAGGATATCTAACGTAACTATAAAGAAATACATCATGTATCACTCAGTCTTGTTTAGGCAGCTCCGCAAAGGATTTAGTCCCATGTTTAATCACATGTTTGTAGCATTACTGATGCTAAGAAAGTGTTTACGCTGCTGGCAGCATGAAGATGGATAGATATGTGCTTAAAAATGAAGAGTAGATTCAACTGCTTTTTAGAATTCTAACCTTAAAATTGTGCTGTTGATACATGGAGACCTTTGGAAAATATTAGTTGTAGAAATCTACACTTCTATAGAAAAGAAAATGCTTACTTTGGAGATTTTGTTCATTTTTTAAAAGAATTTACTTTAAAAAGGAATCTATTCTATTCTATTAAGAATAGTTGTAGAAAAATGATCCTTTTATATTACAATGTTTGTTCTTCTAACTCCAAGCACTTCATTCTTAAAAACTGAAACTGTAATTCAGCACAAAATGTTCCTGAAACTGCTGAGGGAAAGACCCAGTTCTTCTATCATGTTCATTACAATGCTTGAATCACCAGATCCTACTGCTGCTTTATTTCAGTTTTTCACTTTAGTGCCAGGAATATCTGCAAGCTTCATGAAGTAATGCTTCTTCCACGTTAAGCTAAAAGATATACCCAGCAGATATTTCAGACTCACTCAAGAGTTTTTAATTCATCCATGCTATGCTGTCCTTTGCTTTCACATGACTTCTTCATTTAAATTATTCACATCTTTAAATTTAAGGACTGCCTGTGAAAAGAGACTGTTCGGATTAAGTTAAATTAATAGAAGGAAGGAGGATAACAGAATAAAGAAGGACAATGTGCTTTGTGGGGAAAAAAAACCCACAAAACAAAACAAACAAACAAACAAAAAGCAGAGAAAAAAGAAAACCAAGGGAACTGGTATGGAGTGTCCTTGTTAACATTTTCCAGAAAACTGAAGACGCTACCATTTAGAAGAAGACTAGAAAAGAAATCACTAGTGAAAAACTTTCAAGGTTCAGAAGCATGTAGTTATGTCCTTATTTTTTTCAAATTCCAGTATTGTACATTTCTAAAGTCCAGCCAGGGATAAAAGAAGATGTGCCAAAACGCTGTGAGAAAGATTCATTTCAAATGTTGCTGGACCTAACAGAAGCTGGACATGGAAAGAAAATTATGAGAAATCCATATTGCTTGAGATTTATCGACAATTTTGTAGATCCCAGATGTTTTAATGATTTATGTAAGCTACAAATATTTGAAGACTTATCCAGAACCAATTCCAAGATTTTCAAAATTTGTCTATCACTTGTCTTAATGGCCCACTGAACCTGAAATGATGAAGTAAGTCTGTTTTTCCTTAAAATGTGGAAGAGCTGATGAGGCCAATGGGAGAGCCAAGGGGGGGTGGGGGGGTGGGGGGTGTGTTGGATATTTGCTCAGATCTTCTCTTGAACCAGAGACCCAGGCAAAACATTGCTTATCTATAGAGACAAGCCCTGTACAACAGAAATACAAATCTGGGCATAGGTGGGATAGCTATGTCCCCAGCTTCCATTGATTTTATTCTTGAGGTGGAAAACTGCTGTAAAGTTGAGACCCAAAGCAGCAGTTGAATCTGTAACCTTCCTGCTCTCTTATCTTTTGTACATTATCAGCAGTCATGGTATGGATTCTGCAAATACAGTAGCGGTTCTCTGGGTGATTTTCTGAAAGGGGTAGCACAGCAGGGGAAAAACCCAAATATGCTGTAAAAGTTATTATCAAAGTTACTTTACCTCTTTAAAATGTGGAAATCCTTATTCTTCTGGCATTACTATGGAACAATTTAAAGAACAAAATGTATTCAATATTTTGCATGGAGTGACTTCCATCAGACTTTGAGGGAAGTTAATAAATCAACAGAAACCACTTAACTGCAGCATTTTCATGGGTCCAGTGGAATTCTAAGCAAATAACAGGTTTGTAAGAATGAAAAGTCACTTATATTATACACACAATCTAACGTTCAAAGGAGTCTAAAAGATGCTTAAGTGTTAATATTCTATGTAGCCTTCGCTCTCAGTAGTAATTGCAAGCCATTAAAAAGAATGTTAAACCATAGCTGTTAGCACTGGCACAGCCCCAAGTAAACACTGAACCCTCACGGAAGGGGGTTAATTGGTACAAGAAGAGGTAATTTATTAAGGAACACTGAAACTCTGTATACACCCAAAGATCAGACTGAACTGCAAAAGTCTTGTGTGAATATTACATCTGATAATCAGGGGTTTTTTCCTACACTGCACTTTAGAGTCTCAACCTATTCAGAAAAACTGAAAAACCATCAAGGTTTTTCTACGTGGCTCCAATAAACCTTTACCTGGTGCCCTTCAGTCTGCCACTTCCCCCGTCTCCCTTCCCTGGAAAGTCTGTTCTCACTAAAACACAAGCTTACTGGCAAGAAAAGCCAACAGGACAATCAGACCAAGTGTGTGGGACACGTCGCTTTCTTTCGCAAGGTTTGGCACACTGTGCTAGAGCCTTACTAGTCCTGCATAGGTCCAGTTACCTTTTTCTGGATTGATAAGCTTGTATTTTTATGAATTTTCTTAAAAGATCATCTTCTACAAGGTTTCGGGTCTCTTAAGGCATCATAAGGCAAATGAAAGTGGGTGGCTGTCAGTCCTCCTCACCCTACTGTCTCATGAACAGATTTTTTTTTTTTTAATGACAGCTCAGAAAAACACGGTTTAGCTGTTCAGACATCAGGAGTGGAGTTTTGCCTTCAAATCTCCACGCGCCACCGTAAGCCTGGGACGCACCCTCCTTCCAACAAGCCTTAGGAGCAGCGCACCGCTCAGAAGAGCTGCCCAGTAAGTCTGCAGACCCAAGGGCAGATCCAGCCTCCAGGCTGAAAGAAAGGGTATCAACTTTTCGCCTCTCTCTCTCTCTCTCTGGCATATTCTTTTTCTTGGTCTGCCATGCAGATGTCTCTTGCATATCTGGTAAGTTTTACGTGAAAGGTGCGCAGAGTACATGGCAGACGTGCGGTTTGGAAAGGCCAAATTTTATGATTTGGTTTTAAGAAAATTTGCACATAAAATCAAATTCAAAGCCCACTGAGGTCACTAGGAATTCTCCCACTGTGCTCGGCAGGATTTGGATCAGGACCATGAACTAGAATATCTTGAAATCAGTGTTTAAAAGCCTAGACAAACTAAAAACAGACTTGTGAAACCCTCCCGGCCCGCCCCCATTCTGTGTTTTACCTCCCATGGAAAGGTAGCACAAAAGCAGGGAATGAGGGATCTGATAGCTGTAAGGTGTTCTAGTTGTGATCCCCACATTTTCCTCTTGATCTCTAGAGGAAGCACGAGAGTTACATCTGTTCAAATTATTTTATTAATCTAAACTAAAAGGAAAGCCTAATGCATTAAAGTGATTTGCAATTTTATCTGATTTGACATAATTTATTTTGCATTACTAAATGCCATTATTCAGGGAGGGGCCATTATTTCTCATACAGGAAATTATTTACCTCTCAAATTAACTGCAGTGATAGTTACACCTCACGTTTTCAGAGGTTTGATTTAAAGAAGTATTTCATTTGTGCCAGTGTAGATCCCAATCCTTGTTTTACTGTTATCACGTACTTTTGATAACAAATGATCAAATGATATAGAATTGGTGTCAATGAAAGAAAAATAAAATCATAGTTTAGTGATTATAAGGACTTCAAATTTTCTGATTTTGGATTCTTATATAATAAGCCCAAACCAAGCCTTAATCTTGAGAAAATGGACTAAGAAAAAAAATATGTGAATTTATACATAGTACTTTTTTCACTTCTAGTTGCTGGTTCATAGGACTTAACAAGGATTTTGTGTGTAAAACTGAAGCAACTTAAAACCATGTTCAGATTAAAATATAGTTTTAAATAACAATCCTAATCATTTTTAGGTGTCTTTTGCTAGTTCAGCTATTCTCTTCAATTTATTTTCTAAGCTTTCTTGTTTATTCATCATTTTTACTGTTCAACTATAAGCCCTTGAGGCTTCCAAAGAAATGTTCAAGTATTTGTCACCCAACTGTATGAAAAATATTATTCCAATTCTTTATTTTCCATTAAAATGTCATCCAAGAATATATTACATAATTCCAGCCTTTATTTTTGCACTACTCTTATGAGCAGAGCTGCTTAATTCTGAACGAATTGGAAGTAAAAGCAAACAGTTTATTTGAAAAAAAGCTATTAGGTAGCTACTACACGATAGTATCTGGAGTATCCCTACACACACTGACTTGGTCAGTCAGAAAAGTTCTAAGAATAGTTGTAATAACACCACATATGTTAAAAATTTCATTCCTCCAAAGAAAAATCTATTCTACATGAATTCGAGGGCATTGATAGAAATTGTAGAACTTTCAAAGTTTCTCTGATTTTTTTTCCAAAATATTAAAAAAAAAAAAAAAAAAAAAGTCTTGAGTTTGGTGGTTTGGGTGGTTTTTTTGTTTGCTTGTTTCTGGGTGTTTTGAGTTTGGGTTGTGGTTTGGGGGTTTTTTTGGGGCGGGGGGTGGGCAGTGTGCAGCATAGTGCTTCTGTAATACAAGGCAGCACTAATAAGGATTATTCTTCCCTGTCTGGTCCCTGCTAGGTAGGTTTTCTGCTTGGGCATCTCTCATAACATGCTATTGTGTGCAATTCCCAGGATGCACTGTATAGTTTGCAAGGGTTGTACAAGGATGCACTTGTAGACCAAAGTGCATTGTGGATATGTAATCCATTCAAGGACGAACTCAACTACAAAATCTTTGCTTTTTTGGTGGCGATGCAACTCAACAGGCAGGTATAAGTTAACAAATAAGTTACACAGAAAGTTTCAGTTCAACACAACAAATTCTTAACATTCCCATTAAGTGCGAGCCAGTCTGGAAAGATTCTTTCACTAAATATTATGACATTTCTGCAAAATAATCATTTATTATGGCAGATTCTAATTTTATACAAAACCATTCTGGAGCTCAAACTTCCCTCGGTGTCAAGAGGTTCTCCTTTAAGTTGCCTGTCACTTCTTTCTACACAGGTGTTTACTCTAAGTTGCATGCATGACAGTATATATTAAAGCACTTAAAACAGTGATGAAATGGTGAACAAGTACCCCAGAAATTTCAAGGTACTGTCCTAAACATGTGGCTTTTCAGCAGTCCCATAGCTCATGCAGCTGGGGGTATGGTCCCTGGATGATTACGTTGCCATGACAAGTAAGCTACCTCAAAATCTACTACTACAATGCTCTATAGAGAATTCCCATGTCTTGTAATGGCTTTTAGTACCCAAATACAGCAAGGTGGTATAGAGCAGGTATATGCAACAAAGGTTAGTGTACGTTATTTGTATAGCACTGCAGGATACCAGATACCTTGCAGAAGAGTACAAAGACAAGGTGCAAAAATATAATATACTGTACATACAAGATCTAAGGAATGGGAAAGAAGCAGCAACTTTATGGATATTCATGGTTTCTACCATGAACGTGAATTTCTGTTGTTCAGAGCTGCAGTTTGATTTATGTCCACCTCTGATATGTTTGCAAAATGTGATGAACTTAAGGACTTCACGACAGCTCACTTTTGCCTTGTACTCCTGTTGCTAATATACATACATATATATATATATTGGTGTGGTTGTACCAACCTCACGTGAACCATGAGCACACAGTAAGATACTTTTTATTGATACATATTTTGAGGATAAAATGTATTCAATATACTTCTGCAGAAAATTTCCTAATGATATTAAGAGTTATTGCACCAACAGCTCACAAAAATATGTTTTCATCTGAACTATTCTTCACTACATTCCTTAGTTCTGTTTATATTTCAGCTCTTTTGTAGGCTGAAGTGAAGCAATATTTTAGCTAAGAACATTATATCATGATATACAATGTTATCAAGAGCAGCATATACCTTTCAAAGCAGATATAATGCTCCATTTGCATTCACCATATGAGTTCACTTTGGAAAATAAATCTTCAGATAACACACAAAACAGGGAGGCAAAACCAGGGAGACACCAGAGGCAGCGGAGTTAGTGGATAAATAAGTGGCTCTGGGGAAACTCCTTCTAATGTTACTTACACATGCATATATCATGCATTTCTGCTGAAACATGAGGATTTATCTTTTTTATACGCACATATGACATAAACCATATGAATGAAAGTTTGGTATTATTTTATACAGAAGAAAGAAATAAAAAGATTCCTAAATTTTGAAGTCTGATGTTCCAAAGGTAAGAGATGCTCCTAACAACCTAGCTTGCTCTGCTTTTGTTCTCTTCTCCTCTCCCTCCTGGAACTCCCTATACATCTGGGTCTTTAATCACATGATCGCATGCTATCCTACACAAGATCTTTGTTTTGGTCCACGTGCATTCAAGGGAGCAAAGATGCAAAAATGCTAGTGAACAACCCTTTGGGTTGTCTATTTTAGATAAACCTAGAATTTTCAAAAAATTAATCAAAATCAAATGCTGCTCAAAACTGTTCCAAAAAAAAGGATCTGCATTGACTTAAAAAAATTTACTTCAGTATGTTCACCCAGCTATGCAACATGAATGCATGATGAGAGACAGGGCAGAAAAGATTTATTGGCACTCATTTGGAATGGTGTATATTATTCTCTCATGTCTTCACCACTTATAATACCGTCATCCCAAAATGATGCCACTAAAACCTGAGTTTCAGATCATATCATCATGTGCTTAGACTGTATGATACACACAGTAATTTAAAGAAAATATAACTTAAGAACTCCATTATATAAAATATGTTCAGATTTTAAAAATTTCAGACCTTTTTCTTATGTATGCTCTATTCTTAAGAGACCAGGTGCTTTAGCTACTGGCTCCAGCTGACTGGGACTCAGCAAAAGCCATTAAAACTTCATATAGTGTTCTCAAATCGCTTTCCTATACATAAAAATGCCATGTTTTTAAGGCTTTCTCTCCCCTGACTATTCTGAACTAGGAGCAGGTCAGGCGGGAAACCTGGGAAAGATTGTTTTCCAAATCTTCCATTTTCAGTCTGACAAGTAGTGAGATAAGTATCTGAAACACATCATTTAGCTAAAATGAAATATTGTCCATTTGGGCCATAATACTGTGATGAGAAATTCCAGAATCGAAAAAGATGGGAAGCAGTGATATATAGGATTCTTCAGATTCCTTAATGACATCTGTTTGAAAAAGGGTACTACTGTAGGATATTAGGTATAATTTCAGTAGATACTAATTAGTAGGTATCTTTTATTGGAGAAAAGTGAATGTGATTTTATCCCATAACTAATTCCCATAGATGAAGTGGCAGATTTACACTGTTATAGCTCTGGACAGGAATTCAAGATCTCAGTTTTTGCCCTCATCACCATTTCATGTTTTTTCTTGTTACCTTGCTGAGGGAAGTGTCTTAGAGGTAAATCTTGTTCCTGCTTGGATTGATGAGAATTCTTCAGCTGGGACAGAATTTCCCCTTTAATCATTTTATGCCATCTCTAAAATGAGCACTTGAGGAAAATGTACTCAAAGCACTTGTGATGTGTTTTCTTTAAGTAACAAAGGTTCTGCTGGGATCATACTTGTAGTTTGGGGTGAAAGAAAAGAATTTTCAGCCACTAAGAAAACATAGTCACCCCACCTCCTTATGATCCCACTTATTGAGCTAGTTTGCATGGCCAGAATACCTCAAATGAATTTTCTAAAATTACAGACTCTATTAACTATATGAAAGATTAAAAGTACAACTTTTGCCAAAGCATCATAATTTTCACCCAGTAAAAAATGTGAACGGCATTTTCAGATTAGCAGAAATGTATTTTGCTTCTATTCTTTGTCTGTACCTACTTATATCTAGGTGTACATCTCTACATCCTGATCTCTATATCCATTATACTCCTTGGTAGTCACAGCAAGAGCAAGGACATATACTCTAACAGAAAGGAAGGACAACCCCGCTTCCTAAAAAGCTTTAATCTGGCTAATGCTGTAAGGAGTGGAAGCCTATGCTCTGTGACTACCCGGATTAGAATATAGCTGATGTTCTAAAAAAAAAAAAAAAAAAAAAAATGCACTGGGTTTGCATAAAACTGCTTTTTCTTTAACATGCTAAAATCTGACCTTCTTGTGTGGACGGTCTTTGATACCCATCATAAAGTCTTCTGGGAAGAGTTCAAGTCTATTTGGTTTTAAATAGCAGTTAAATTACAGAGCCTGCGCTAGACAGTAAAACCTATTTGCTTGAGTATCTTTAGGGTGTGTGTCAGCCCAGTGGCAAGACTGGTCTGGAAAGATTTTGCAGGAGCAGAGATCTTGAAGGTGCAGTATTATCTTAGTCAGACCTGATCCAGGCTGTTAGCTGAAAATGTATGAACACTACCAGGTTCATCTACCTTCAGTGAGAAGACATATGCCTGTCCCTCCTCTGTTGAACACCAAATCTTTAGACAGGAAACACACTGTGCTCACTGTAGAAACATTTTCTTACGACTATTTTTTTCCAGGTTCTATGAGAAATTATTGGACAGTCAGGATCAGGATGGGATTGATACCATGGAAAATTCCCTGTTTCAAGAACTGAGGTGCTGTGCTCTTTATTTCTGGTGACATTTTCTCAACTGAACCAGGAAAAATAAAATATTTGATTCTTCCTTCTTCACCAGATGTGCAAGAAAGACCCAGAATTTCTGGATATAAAGGTATCATATGAACTCCGGATCAGTGAAGCATGCCTGTGTATGAACTCAGAATTCCCAGCAGGCTTCAGGAAGAGCTATTTTTCTTTCAGGGATACCATTTGTTTTCCATTATAGCCACCTTCTGTTAACATTTTTCTGAGATGAGACCTTGTATCTAATTGTATTCATCCACAGCTCAGCCTATGACTGACTTTCCTGGCACCACACGTCGGTGTTTGTCCTGAATCCAAGATACTCCAGGAACTGTGTGACTATCTACGATCATTTCTTTCTCCCCCATCTAAAAAAAAAAAGACCTATCTGGGAAGAGATAATTGCATTTCCTGCTACCTGAAAACCAGTAATAATGTTATTGTGATCCCGCAGAAAGTTCAGGGGCGCTTGTAGAGTGAAATGTCTTCAAAATTAGGTGGCACATCTCTCAGCTGCCTGTGCAACCCTCCTTCTTAAAATGAATTGTTTCATGTGTCTAAATTTACCCTTTCTGAGGGAAGACTGCAGACAGAAAAGGATGGTCTAGTTTAGTCCTTTCAGCTTTATTCATTGCTGCCTCTCTTTTTCCATTTTGCAAAGGAATTGTATTTCTGTCTTTTGACTTCTCGCATCTTTTCTGTTGACTTTTAAATTTCTGTCTGAAAATCCTTTTCTGTCTCATCTTCTCTGTTCTGTTCCTAGTAGATCATCCTTTAATCTGAGCATAAATTATGTACCTTACTTTTGTTTCTGAGACTTTCAGACCATCAAAAAGTTTTCCCTAATAGATTCTTACTAACTTCCCCCTTTGCATCAGTATAGTTTGCAAGTGTCGTCTTAGAACGTCTTGAAGTAATTGCCATCTCTCCTGCAGTTTCTGTATCCCTTTTTTTGTTGGGTTTTTTTCTTGCTCACTCACCAGTCTTAGAATATGAAACTCAAACATTTAATAATCACTTTCATTCAAATCACATTTCTCTTTTAAGCACTCAGTCTATTCTTCCCTACCAGTCAGTATTATATGTAAAATAGCTACTGCTATAGTAGCTCTGTTCTGCTTTTGAGACAAAATGTTTCAGCTAACACTTCACCTAGTAGCTTTCAGTAGGGTTATAATATTTCTCTTGTTCTTCTTAAATCTGTTTACTCTTACAGGCATACAGAAAATGTATTTCTTACATTTTCCCAAAACCACAGCTTGGTTTGTGCAATCCAGTCCTAAAAGTCACAGGCAACCATGCAAAAGATGCACCTCTTCTAGCAGTCCACAAAACATACTGCATGCATCACAGTATACCAGAGGTAATGTGCGTGTGTGTATGTATATATGTGTGTATGTATATATATGTATGTATGTATGTTAGAACAAATACTTCTAGTAAAAGACAGAAAGGCTCAACTGTGTTTTGTAGAAAGTGAGTGGGAGAGTTAAAAGGCATCATGAATGACCTCTGCAATAGCAGCTCCTGGATAATCATAGCAAATATACACATCCTTGAACTGAAACACACAAAAAAATCTCATTTTTCTCCATCCTTCTAAAACAAACTAATCATTTCTGTAGATACTGTTCTCCTGTGATTTCTCTCTGAGTTTTGGTTATGTGATAAAACTCTTTCTCCTTTTTGTTTCCCTGCACATCTATATTTTTTTAAGATCATCTATATTTTTTTAAGATCATCTATATTTTTTTTAAGATGTTGTCCAGATATATTCTTTCCCTGTAAGATCACACCACAGTTATCTAATCTGTGACATTTCTGAAACATTGAAAATGGAATGATTTGAAGAAAAATATTAACTGGGAAGGTATATAGAGAGTTCAAACAGAGGCAACACTAGTTCCTGACAAACTCTGTGTCTAGAAATAAGATGAGCATCTGAAATGAACGGCAGTTTCTTTCCTGTGTTATCTTTCCATGTGGGGGTTGAATTAAGAAATTCATACTTGAAAAGCTTGAAAGTTCTCATTATGAACAAGATGTCAAAACTTTATCTGATCAAAGCAGTATGTGGGCCATTTTCCTGGGAACACAAAGAGATTGATGCAAATTGGAGATCCAACTCCAAATAGCTTTATCTGCAAGACCTGCAGATAGTACTGAGGAGAAAGAGCCAAGGTTCTCAATGGACTGAGAGCAACCCCAAGGAGAAGGACTTGGGGGTGTTGGTTGTTGAGAAGCTCAACACATGCTGGCAATGTGCCCTCGCAGCCCAGAAATCCAACCGTACTGTGGGCTGCATCAACAGAGGTGTGACCAGCAGGTCGAGGGAGGGGATTCTGCCCCTCTACTCCACTTTCGGGAGACCCCACCTGGAGTACTGCGTCCAGCTCTGGGGTCCCCAGTACAAGACAGACATGGACCTGCTAGAGTGAGTCCAGAGGAGGGCCACAGAGATGATCAGAGGGCTGGAGCACCTCTCCTATGAGGACAGGCTGAGAGAGTTGGGGTTGTTCAGCCTGGAGTAGAGAAGGCTCCAGGGAGACCTTACAGCAGCCTTCCAGTACCTAAAGGGGGCCTATAAGAAAGCTGGAGAGGAGCTGTTTACAAGGGCATGTAGTGATAGGACAAGGGGTAATGGCCTTAAGCTGAAGGAGGGTCGATTTAGATTAGACATAAGGAAAAAGACTCTTCACTGTGAGGGTGGTGAGGCACAGGAACAGGTTACTCTGAGAGGTTGTGGATGCCCCCTCCCCGAAAGTGTTCAAGGCCAGGTTGGATGGGACTTTGGGCAACCTGGTCTAGTGGAGGGTGTCCTTGCCTGTGGCAGGGAGGCTGGAACTAGATGATCTTTGAGGTCCCTTCCAACCCTAACCATTCTGTGATTCTATGATTCTGCAACTCTATGGTACAAGCCCTGCTCATTTTGAAAGGTTTTTCTCCTGGTGGACTTCAAAAATTGCTCCAGTTGACCCTGCAATGTCTATACCTTTTTTGATACCTACTATAAGCTAGGAGATGTTATATTTTTGGATAACTGTATAGCTTCAGCTTTCCACAGTTTTCCATTGTATCAGTAAGAGAGCAGGGAAACGACTTGCCTGAGAGGCAGATTTGAAGGCTCAGAGACCATCCAGCTGTATGAAGATCTCAGCCTCATTTTCCCTCTCATGGGACAGGGCCCTCAAACTCTACAGTGTTTGGGCTGAGCAGAACCACACCTGAGATACTGACCTTCTCTACCTGCACATGTGTGTCAGATGACAGCTCAATGTGTTTGCCTACTTCTGCAGTGAAAAGCACTTCCAGAAGTTTGGAGTTCCCACCTATCTAAAACCAAAGGATCCTGTGTCCATAAAATGCAAATAGCCTGGCATTCATTTTAATTTATCTGTGCACCTTGATAGCTTAAAGAGGAAATATTTTTCTTCCCAAGGAGTTTCCAGGATAATTCATCACTGTTTGCTTGGTGTTCAGATTTTGCAGTAATATGCACTACATAAATATGTAGACAGCTTAGTTTCATTACACAGATGCCACTACCCATATGTTATTAAAAAATAAATTGAAGGAGAGGCCATATTCTTTGAAATACACTGTAGCTTCATCTGTCAGTTCCTGAAGAAAGGTAAATTTACTTTCTATTGATCATTTCCTACTGACTTAGTAAAAATATTGAAAAAAGGGATGAGGCGTATAAGAAGAATTTACCAAATTTGACCCTGGTTTGCAAAATCAATGGAAATTTGCCATGCTTTAAAAGGTAAGGAAAAAAAAAAAAAGAAGAAGAAATAGAAAAGAAAAAATAAAGATGCTAAAAATAAACTGGTAAAGGAGAAAAGTTCCTGTAATTTTAGGTTTAAAATATGAGCCTGAGTAATCAAGGAAAGTATTTTTACTGCCCTGTCAATATTTTTCCTGGAAGCTCTGGTAAATAGACTTTCTTTAGATCTGTAGTGTGCGTGCCTAATGGTCTTAGGTGTCTCTTACCGCAGAAAACTTTATCCTTAAGAAATACAGTAAACAGGAACTCTGTGGTTACGTAGTTCCTGAAAGAAAAAAAAAAAAAAGAAACATGTTCACTGCCATGACACACAGACAATTTATACTGATTTAAGAAGAAGCTGTTCTCTTCTATTTTGAATCTTTCATGTCAACTTTTGTTTCCATTGCATTAAAAAACCTGTTTTTAAAACCTATCAGTGAACTGGATCATGTTTTCTCAGTCACTTGAATTAACATCCCCGTAGCCCCAGGAGCCCCGCAGAAGTGCTGGAAAGCAGAAGGGAGCTTTTTTTTGCCTTTCTAAAGCTCTATTTATTTACTCTGCGAGAGAAAGAGATCAGCCATCTTCTCTTCTGAATCAGCAGCTTGTAGAAGCTGTGATCCATCCAAGACTGAACTAAGCTAGAAAAATTATCTCAAGATCAATTAGACACATAATACTCCCTGGCTCAGTGTCACCTCAGTCACTTCTGTTTTTTAACCACACTCTCTGCTTCAAAAGCTGCCACTTGCACAAATGAAATAATGCAACATCGTGTTGGCTCTGCACATCTCCCCGTCAGCTGCAGCTCATCTCCATAACCTGGTTCCTTGAGTAACGTGCATTCTACATTCATAATGAAGTCCATCTTTCCGGTCTCCCAGATGGATGCACAGTTCAATTGTCCAACGCAGGGGAAGGCTGCCATTACAAACAGTGTGTTAGCCAGGGAATAAACCTCAGCACTCGGTGTTACTGCGCTGCCATGCAGACCAGGTGCTCTGTCATCATACTTCATCAATACGATCTTGATCCATTCTTGACCACAGCACTGATCAGAATTAATAGTTAGGAAGAGTGTCGTTTTCTCTTAAGTCCTGTTTAAAGCACCTGTAATGTTAGGTAGAACCATAAAAGATGTGACCTGCAGCATTGCACACAGATGCAGATTCATTACGGTAACACTACCTAAAAACCAAACAAGACCAAGACAACAAAAGAGCAACAGTACATTTAGATTCTAAATAGTTTATTTTCTTAAATGATAAATTCCCTTCACGTTAAACTCACTCGTTAAATTAAAAAAAAAAAATTGACTCCATTTATTTGATGACCAGTTATCGCTTTCCCCTCTCTCTGTACAAGGTCACTCCCAGAGAACAGGAAGCACGCTGAATGCACTGTAGGCTTGGCCTCAGCCCTTCCAGGCTGCAGTCCAGTGAGGAAGCTGAAATTTGGACAAACATCCCATTTTCTGTTACCCAGTTGTGGTGACAGCTGTGTTCATGGGATGGATAGGATAGATGGGTGGGAAGCACCAGTGTAAGGCGTCAGCATGCCCTGCTGCTCACCTCACCCCTCTGCCAGAGTTGCTTCTCCAGGGGAGAGAGGTGGCCACCATGTATTCAGATAAGGCTGATCTCATGCTCTTGCTGCTTCTGCTCTTACAGTAACATCAGTGCTGGCAGAGGCTGGGGCATGTGATTCAGGCTCATGTCAGTGAAGTCTTTGTTTTAAAGGAAAACCTGAGAAGTTGAAAAAAAAACCCCTTACTCTTGTGTACATTTTTTACTGCTGCAGCCTTGTGCCATCAGTACTACCAGCAATGCAAAGCGAGACGTGGCTGAGAAGAGCCAGTTAAATCAAACCAACTCTTTGCCATCACAATGAAAGTAGGGTAATAACAGGATGGAGTGTGCAGGTGTCCGGTGTTTTGGTCTGTTCTTTTATTCCAATGATCTTTGTACTCTTATCTATCCCAAGAGCCTGCTATTTTTTAGTTCATTTTCCATTTTGGCTCAAGTACTCCTTTTTTGTCACTGTAAATTCTGTCTGTATGTCTCATTCAGGTGATTTAGGTGTTGTGCACAGCAACAACTAAAGATGTTGAAGGATGTCTGTTGTTCTATTAGACCGATGTTTATGGCTTTGTAGCCTCTTCTTAGTTGGTTTTATTTATCCCAAGGACCACAGCTCACACTTTTCTCAATCTATTTCCTTAGACACTGCAGGAGAAACAATCTTTCCAGTATGTGTTGTCAGCAGTATTGTTTCTGAAACAAATCTTACTTTTTGCACCAGATATAATGTTAAAGGGGTTTTTTTCAGTAAAAATTGTCAGTTTGCCAAAATTGGAGTTGAAACACAGGGAAGAATTGGGTTTAATGAATTTCCCAATATGAAAAAAGTTGAGGTGAAAAAACTTTTCAACAATTTTTCAAAATGCCCTATCACTTTCAAAATAATTTTTTTTATTGTACTTTGAAACAATCTAATTCAAACACGAAGACCAAACACTGGGAAAATGGAGAGGAAAAATAAAAAGAAACAAAACACATAAGAATTGACAAACACTTTTCAGAAGAATTTAACCATATTTTTTATGAGTGGCAGATACACAATCTAAAAACCTCTTCTGAAACCGAAACAAAAGCACCTTCTACAGCTTCTAATCCAGTGTGATAGCTAAATTACTGATGTAAACCCCATGATTGCTTTCAGTGACCTAAGATAAATGATACTGTGCTTAATAAAGTTTTCTCTGGAAAAAAATCTTGACTCATTTGTTAGCCTGTCCAATGAAATAAGAGCAGAATTTTAGTGCAATTTGTTCCTCAGAGAGTGTCTTACAACATGCATTGTTTTTTTCTGAACTTCCTAGGGGTCCTGTAGACAATGAGTTCAGATCCCTTCAGAGCGAAGAAAAAATGAATCCACAACTCCAGCATCTTCAAGGGATAGCGTACCAGTAATTAATGGGCTTCCTATTTTCAGTGTAATTCTTTCTAAATAATTAATATCTCCCTTTCAGTTGAAATGTAATTAATTCTCATTCTGGACTGACAAGAACCCTGGGTCAGTGAATACAGTCATTTTTATTATAAATAAACAAGTTTTAGAGCAATTATGAATGAACAATAAAGTTGATTTCTCATAAATTATTTCTGGCACAATGTTATCTATTACATCACCATAGTGTCCTTCATGTGAATAATTGATACATATTGAACTTCACAGAGAACTGAAGCACAATGCTTTAAGTCTAGAATAACACCTTTGAGGTCAGCACTGGCTCTTGTTTAATTGGACTTAGAATCAGTGGCAACTTCAGCACCAGCACCTGAAGAGCACAGGTTTGGGGACACCTTTTTGGGAGTGGTAGGAGGTCAGTTCAGATCTCTCCAGAAACTGCACCTTGTCCTGAAAATTTTCAGGGAACCCTCTAAACCCTAGTTAAGATGTCAGGAGGGATATCACAGAATCTCTTTCCAGCTTTCCTTTAAAAGCTTCACAGATGACAAAAAGAGAGGAGTTTATGGAAGTGAAGCTGAGGTGAAGGGGTGAACGATGAAAATATTCCTCTGAGGTTCAAAATACAACACGAATGCCCAGATGCTGGAGCCGTTCTGGTCTCCATCTTTCCCCAAAACCCAGCCAAGACAGGAGCCCTCCAGCCACCGTGCTGCCTCTGGTGACCCTGTCCAGCCTCTCCGAGGGCTCCCATCTGCAGTACGGATGGGTCCAGATGTGCCTTCCCTGGGTACGGTGAATCGTGCGCAGCCATCACACCGGTGCTGAAATGGTCGCTAATGCTGAGCCTCCACAAACCTCGCTCCTACCTCTTCATGACACCGGCCCTGAGAACTGGTACAGCCCCCTCAGCCGTCGCCGTGTATTTACGGCACGTAGCAGCAATGCTCTGATCCACCCACCAGCACGAGATCGGTTCGTATGAGCAGGGTTGTGCAATAAACAAAACGTTAACTGTATCCGAAAAGCTTTTCTCTGCTCAGCTTTCAGCTTTGTACTGTTTATTTTTGTTCAACAACAAAAACAGATGTTTTTTGGTGTTTTTGCTTCTCCAGATGTACCATTTAAAATGTTGTCAGCTGTTCAAAGACACTGCTGATTTTTGGAGAGCAGAAAGAGCTGTGGGAAGTTAGCTATCTGGCACTGGAAATTGGATTTTCTAGGTGCACAGTCCTTTTTTTTTCCAGTGGACACACCATGATTAAGGATTCACTTAGGAGTTCTTCAAAGGGTCCCAATGTGGCTTAGGCCCACAATGCAAACTACACACATCTCAGCAAATTGGACCTTGGCGTGAGCGGAACGTGTATTAACGTACAGATCCCGGCTGCCAAGACACACAAATTCTCTGTGTGATCGCTTGGATTTCTGGTCTCTCTCTTGTTGGGGAGGAAATGTCGTGATCACATGGAGACTTAGCATGAGAGGCCACTGTAAAAAACAAATAAAATGGAACCATATTTTCTGACTGGAAACAGAAACACAGTTTACCATCAGATTTTTACTGCAATGGTGTTACTTCAAAGTATAAATAAAGCTACATTTTTTGTACAAAGAAATAAGCAAAGGGGTTTTTTTTCGGTTCGTTTTCATTCAATAAAAGCAAAGGCCAAAAGGATCAGAGTGAATTCTGCATTTAGATTTGGAAAGCAGTTTCCTCAAGTGTGCACATTTTGTTATGATTCCATATTTAGCTCAACATTCGTATCCCACTAATGTGCTGGACTGCATATGTGCAGCAAGGTGAGGGATATTTATCATAATTTGTAGCTGGTGTGAATCCATCACATCTCAAAAATATGTATTTGGCTTTCAGACTTACAACATGGGAGAGACTTTTATAAGCCAGAAGATGATAGTCCTGATAACTTGAAAAAACAAAGACTGCAGTTACTTCCATATTCTTGCCTGAGGATCTGAAATCAATAGTGGGTTTTTTAAATTCAATTTACATTTATGTGTATTTAGACTCTTCCACTGAAGCTTACCAGTTTCACATGTCTTGTAAGGCACTGCTCTAGAGGGGAACCTGATGAAGGCTTAATTCTGAAATTCAGATCAATTTTTTAATTCATAGCTATATTGAACTGTAGATTGAAAACTTTCCTTAATACTAAAGCAAATAAGATTGTTTCTATTCTGCAGTGTGGATTTTCATTATATTTTCTGTATCATTGTGCTCTGTAAAACCCATGTAAATCAATATAACTTCACAGTTTCAGATTAATGTTTTCTTGGCTTCTATACTGAGTGTATCAATCACATCACTAATTTCATTATTGAAATTAGTTCATTACTTTTGGCCATACCACTCTGAGGAAAGACAGCTACAACTTGCAGCCTCAGTCCCCTGACAGACACCTTAGCAGGCTTCCTAGTTTAGGAATTAGGAATACACAGCAGCTGTAGCCCCAAAATACTGCAAAATTACCTGATTTCAAAGCATTTCACAGGGCAGATTCACCTAAACCTGGACCTCCATTCTTTCTGCAGAAATGTGGAAAAGTTTGGGTCTTATTCTGAATAGGAATAAAACAATCTAGCTAAAAATAAAGTGGAAAATACATCATCATGAATTTACAGACAGATATAAGGCTTTTTTAAGAAAAACCTCTTTCTCTTTTTAGAGTGAAAGGGAGCCACTGATGACTTGATCCATTGATCAAATTTAAAACTTAATAAGTAAATATTTCCTTTATACTGTGAGTGTTTCCTCCTAGGAAACTCAACACCACAGATCATCATAGAGGCCAGAAGTTCCTAGAATTATGAAAGGCTATTTGCTTGGGTAATACAATCACAGAGAGTTACAAGTAGAGGTTAAGAAACTGATGGAAGAGAAACTTGCTTCCAGAAATAAGCCAGTCTCAGAGTGATGAAAGACACATTCCTCCTGAGTAGATCAACCGAGATCTGCCTTGCATGCTTAGCTGCACAGTCCTGATTAGTCTGTGGCATTGGCCACTGTCAAACAGTCTTATCAAACTGTAAACTATTGGTTTGATTCAAGCTTTATACTTGTATTCAGAGAATTAATTGTTTGTAAAGAAACACTCAGGACAGTTACACTGTTCTTGATCTGTATCTTGTTAGAGTGAACGAAGAGCATGCTCATAGAAGAATGTGTGTGCCATCAGAAAAGAGTCAGCTATGCTCGTCATTCCTGAGAAATCTTTGTCTAGCATGTTTTCAAAAATCTTCAGTAACTACCAGTTTCGATAAGCAGTTTGCTACATATCTGCTCTGTCCTCATACTGAAAGGCTTTTTTATAACATTTAAGCATGCATCTCTCCTGCTGCGCTTTAAGTATGTTATGTCCCACTTTCAGTAGGAAAAGTTTCAATTCTCGTCCCCGTTATGGCGGCTATTCTGTATTTGAATATTGCCATTGTGTTGTTCCTGCTTTCAACCTACCCTTACAAAATAAATACTCTGTTCAATCTCTTGTCCTAGGCTACGCAAGGCAGAGTACTTCAATGGGTGCTTCTCAGTAATCAATTTCTATGGCTTTTTTGTACAGCACTTGCCTCTTCAGGAAGCTTTTCCAAGAATTTCTTTGAGATTTTTCATGTTCAAAACCACAATGTGCTCATTTCATCTCGCGAAACTTTAGCGTGACAAGTGACTAACATGTAAATAAGGTTTGGTCCAAACCTGACTGAAATCAAAGAATTCGTTTACCATCTCTGGCTTGTGAATTGAGGACACACCAAGGAAATAATTTAATTTTCTAGTAGAAACAGCATAAATTTTTTTAAGGAAAACCACTCCACCAGCTGTTTCCTTTGCCCACTTACCCCCCATCTCAGTTCCAAATATGTTCTCAAGCTGATCATGTTGTTACTACAGAGATTGCGGTATGTTTATTTTTGTCATTTTAAGTGGTATGTTATCTAAAGATTTTAATTTACTGGAGAAGCTGAGTTATTTTAAAACCCTTTTTCAATAAATGATCATCTTATCGATGTTGGCCCATTATAATGACATTTACTACATTTCATTACAATAAAACTTTCAAAGAATGGAAAAAGAAAGGGTTGATGGATGCTAAGTCAAGTAAAGGTTGTAACATTCCTGGGTTTTATCAGAATACAGAAAACATGAAGCAGTACGTTCTGTTGTTCCTTTCCTGGTGAAAGAGCTATTGGAAAAGTTAATTTCAAAATGTGATTCTCTCCATATGCATTGATAATGTTTCAATCACCAGAAACGTAACATAATTAAAACTTAATTTTGCCAAAGTTATTTCTCCTCTTAAGTCCCTTTTCACAGCAGTAGTGGTTTGTAGATGTGGCACTTCAGGACATGGTTTAGTAGACAAGGTGGTGTTGGGTCAACGGTTGGACTTGATCATAGAGGTCTTTTCCAACCTTAAAGATTCTATGATTCTATGGTATTTACATTATGCCCATTTCATACCTAGGGAGAGGAACCATCTGGATCACAGGATAAGAGCAGGAATGGAATGAGGCTTCTCTTTACAAGACAGGTATTGGCAAATATAGTAGTAGTAGTAGTAATAGTAGTAGTAGTAGTAATAATAATAATAATAATAATAGTAATAGGCACCCAAATAATCAGATACCAGACAGGGATGCAATTTGTTGATTCTAAATAATACTACATTCTGTGCAGGCAGTAAATAAATAACATTAAGTGAGCACACACTATACTGTGATGTACTGTGCTGACCTAGCCACTGATCAGATATACGGAGGTGAGTGACATTGAGAGCAGGAGGAAGCCCATCAGCCCTTTGGCCATTCTTGTCTGGTGAACTGGTCCTCTTTGAACTCTTGTTGCTTCTGCTTCCTGCTCAAAAGCCAGGTCTGAACTAAAGAAAAACAAAACCCCCAAAATATCCAAACAGTAAATGTACAACAAGCTACAATGATTACTGAATTAATTGCTATTTGGACAAATCAGTTTCCTCTAATGCCCTAGAAGGCAGATAGAGAGCATCTGCTATTAAGACATTCTTTGATATTTTAGCTGAAGTTTTTCCCACTTCGTTTGCCTTAATATCTGAGAAATGGCCATTTATTCAAGTGACAGGCAAATTGTGAGAGACTCAGACTTTAAGTTTGCTTCAACTAAATACCTAAAGATTTAGATAATTATTCAAAGCTTATCCAAACAATTTGAACCTCTTCAGTCAGCACCCCTGGCTGGAGATCTCACAAGAATATGGAGGCTGTCTTGTGAGATGTCCAGTACTTCCTGTTTCTGGTTTGTATTTTGGCCTTTCTCTGTTCCTGTCTCGGTATTTTGGCTTTTATCTGTTCCTGTCTAGGTATTTTGGCTTCCCTTGGTTTCTGTCCTAGCTGGAAACCAAAAGTGCAGATGCATGTGAAAATGAGAAATAGTGAATAATATAGCTAAACTGAATATTTCATATTCTAAAACTTTGATTCATGTTCAGATTTTAAAATGAGGAATAATTTGGTTACCCCTTGGGTTTTTTTTGAAAACTCAGATGCTTCTCCCTACCATACCGGCTCTCAGAACAATATGTTCTTGTTAATTTATGGCAGCTATGCTACATGACTTAGCACCATATTTTTGTGATGATTAAACCTGCAAAAAGATGACATTGAAATCAGCTAAATTTTTCTAAGAAAGTAATTGATCCATGTCTTCAAGGGAAAAAAAAAAAAAAGAAAAAAAAAGGAACAGGAAAAAAAATGGGTCAAGAAAGTTCCTACATGAATTTTTTAGGATAATTAGTGGGTTAGAGTTTCCTTGCAACTAGCGGGTATTTTCCAGCTGGCCAAGGGCAGCAGTGATTTCAGATCCAGCATGTCTGATGAGTTTCTAATGAAATCCAAACAATGTCTGCCCTGGCTCTTTGCAAATAGAGAAGTCTGTGCTTAAACCCTGGAAGGCTCTAAGGCATGAACCCTTCTGTGTCAGCTTGGAGATTTGCAAAGGTTTGCAAGAAAAGAACTTCCCAACCGGTCCAACGTAATGGCTGTCAGAACTGCTTACTCTTCTCACCACACTTGGACACATATTCTCCAAAAACACCCAATCCAGCTCAAAATGAAACCTGGCTCATAGGCTCTGACATCAAGGATCCAAAAGTAGCTGCAGTTGGTGAACCCCAGTGATTCTGGAAAGGTCCTTCGGAGCATCAAAGCATAGGTCATCTCAGATCCTGGAAGCTCCCTTCAGTGAGGGGTGGCCAAATAAATAAGCAAGGACATGAGGGATTTAAAAATAAATCATATTAAAGTGAAAATGCTGCAAGAGCCTGTGGACTCAGTTATTTCTAATATTTATAATATCATTTCCAAAAATTTAAAGACCAGCTGCAAAGCTTTAGGAATGGACAACTAAACCAATAAAATGAGCCTAAGTACTAATGTGAGGCCACCCAGGTTCCTTCCCTCAGTAGTTACCAAAGTAAATGTGGGATGCAGGAGTAGGTGTGTCTTCCCAGAACTATGTTCTGTCTCAAAGAGGGATTTCAGGCACCCTTCAATGCTGCCCGCCGCTGTCCCAGCTGTATGACTTGAAAGATCTGGGCAGAGCATGAAGTGGGAGGGAAGGAGCAGCTGTGCTTCTGAAGTTGGCAGGAGCTGCTGCCTTGCAGGAGCAGGGGAGCAAGGCAAGATGCAGATGAGCAAGGCCAGCCCCTGATGGCATCTTGCTTCCACGATAGCAGCAGGTCCCAACTCCTCTCAAATTGCCATAAGCCGAGGAAGCCCCTCCTTTCATGGATCCACCACCTTCAGGGCCTGGCAGGGCGGCAGCTGCCAACTCCCCAGAGCTCCCACGTTGCATCCTGCACACTGTTGTGTGTGAACGAGCTGGTCCTTTGCTGTGAGTCAGTCTTCCAGGGCCAACAACTCTGGACCCTCTGGAAATTTGCCAAAGTTTGGAGGTAACAGTACCGCAGCCCAAGGCATGGCGGTGTTCCTAGAGAAAAATGGCCAGAAATCTAAAAATTTGCAGTTTTCCTATGTTTTTTAGCAAGGGATGAAAAATAGTGTGACAGTCAAAACACAAGAGCTTTGCTCTGGCTACAAAATAAGTAGCTACTTACCTGTGAGTTATTTAATACTATAAGCAATAATATTAATATAATGTACTGAAAGGTAGTCAAATACTACAAAATGAGGACTTGGCCTCCAGGGAACTGCTCTGTCCTGGCTGCCAGCAGGTCAGGACACCACTGCAAAGCCCAGTGGTGTAAAACTCAGTGCAGAGGGAATGCATACCGATATTTCGTTATTATGACCCCATTATTGGAGGACTGAGGTCTTGGCATTGGAAAACAATTTTCTGAGAGGAATTAAATCTCTCTTGGGAATTAATCTGCGCTGTGTAATTATGTGTGCATTCACATTCTGCTGGTGTCAGTGAAGAAGAGGAATGCCCTGTTCAGTGAGACGTGTCTGGATTCTTTGTTGTTATGATGCTTCATCTCCTAAGGTGACAGGTATTTGATGCCTTTTTCCATCCCTCTCCTTTCAGGGTTTTCATGGATATGAAAAAAAAAAAAAAAAAAAAGAGAAAAAATAGAAGATTATCATTGAAGTGAAAATCTGAGTAAGCAAATGCATTTGGCTCTAACATACATGGAAAGTTTATTCTGGAGCCAGAGGTGGTTACTCTGACCATAATTTTACACAGACAGTTACAAGCAGTTATCTTGGTGGCTTCATACCATTTTAATGTGAAGTACTTTAGTGTTTTACTTTTTAGTATTTTTCAATAAATAAAGCAGAATGAACTCCAATGGTACATGCTGCCAACTACTTTCCCAACCACTGCTCTTTACAGAGGATAATTTATAATGATCAAAGATAAACTAAAGCATTAGGCTTGAAGAAATATGACTTTAGGTTTAAAAGTTAGTTTTATGAGGTAGATAATCTTTAATATTTTTTCAGGCCTTGTAAATTTGATTGCTTTTTCCTTAGCTCTTTAATTGTTAGAAAGGCGGAAAGTTCAGAAACACAGTTTTGTTTGTATTCCCAGGAGTTTCTAATCATTGCTCTGTCTAGCTGCAAGAGCACAGGCCAGTCTTCATAGGCGCTGAACAAGTATTACTGCCCGTTGTAATTGTATTGGGAAAGACCTATTTAACACTTCTCTGTCAAGAGATCATCCGAGCACGTGATAAATTTACCTCCCATTCTATGCAGAGCACAGCACCTGATCCGTTTGATGCTGGTTGCTAAATACTAGCACAAGGTGAGAGATAAGATCAGTTCGGTTCTTCTTCAAAGGCAAGGCATATATTAAACTCGTGCCAGACATAAAACAAAGGAAACTCTCAAGTGACAGCAGGCAGGCAAAAGGCAAAAGCCAGCGCTCGTGTTCCCACATGCAAGTCCCCATTAACTTCCCGTAACGGGTATTTGGGGGTGAGGTGTGCCCACGCACCCACCCTTGCCTTTAATCTCAGTTCACTGCTCCAGAGTTATTCTATCAGCATATGGAAAGGCAAAATACACTTCTCTGTGTGTATCTGGTGAAGATTTCATCTCACGCTGTGGTGAACCGCTTAGGCGCCTTCCTGTGTGTGACGTGTTTCTTTAAAATATATAGATTCAAAATACAGAATTTTGAATTGCTTCGTCTTTACATGTTTTAATTAATTATTCATAAATTTTAGTTGTATTAAAAGACATCTTCTTAATCTCCTCTGGAGTGACCTCATGTGTTTTTAATGTCCTCCTAAATGATGCATTAGTACAAGAAGGGCATGAAGAGTTCAGCTTTTTTTTTCCTGGTTAAGAAGAAGATGCAGCAAAAAATGAAAAACTCAGATAATTCAGATTTTCAGGCCTTTTTTGCATCATATTTAACCCTGCAATGTAAAACATATAAGCCTTATATTACAATAGAATTGAAATTCAGGGCTCAAGAAGCACAGTAGTGGGACAATGGCTGTTAAAAGGAGAACCTCCATGCCTTCTAGTCTCTCTAAAATGAAAACTACAAAAATAAAGTCTTTAACCTTACACTTTTTATCACCAGTAGAACCTAAACCACACTACAAAGGAGATACACTCCAACATCCTAATTTCTGTGTGCATTATGACCATAGGAACTCAAAACTGAGATGGAGCAAATAAAAGTAGGGAAAAACAAACCAACATTTCACTCTTCACACACACACACACACAAAAAAAAAAAAGTGAAAACTTGAAAAATATCAATGGAAGGTGAATTCAGCCCCATTGCAATCTCTTCAGACTGTGAGTTGAAAAGCTGTATTCACAGGAGGTGTATTACTCATAATTTTTAGCAGACCAGATTTGCTGGGTTCTGTGCAACACTCTGATGCGTATGAGATGACAGAATGAGTCTATCACACATCCCTGCATGGCGGTAGGCACAGGGGCAGGCCTGATGGTCAGATTACTTTTGGGGAAGAGCTTGACTTCTGTATAAGGGGCATAAACTTCTGAACGTTCCAGGATGATGCATTATTTCTGCTGCCATTGCAATGCAACACTTCTAATCTCTCATTTTCATTGCACAGTGTCTTTGAGATCTGTCTGTCAGTTGGCAGCTCCAAGCTCAGTGTAACAGTGAGCTCATTAGTGACCAAGTAGCTGTGAAGCAGTGTCTACACCATGCAAGCTCAGAAAACATGATAGCGGCCTCTGAGGCTGGCTGCTTCTAAAATTTTACCTAAAATTGAAGCCAAGACTTACACCTACGGGACGTGAGGGATGTGTTATTGTACTGTGAGAGGGAATATGATCCAGAAGATGACTTTCTCTCTCCACACACTTGGAGGGCAATCATTTAAAAATTCTAGCATTTGTAACTGGTTACAAAATGAAGAAACTGGACATATATCTGATTACCATAATACAGTTCTAGATTATCCCAACGTGATGCCATTTAACGTTCACAACTTTATGTTCAGAACTGCATTAAGTCAGTGGAGCTTCCCATTGTCATTATTCCCACCTTCATTTTAGGCAGCTGTGCGGGATGTTGAATTGTTCAAATAGCATGCAAAGTAAGAGTAATATCTTCACTTTCCTCAGAGTTTAATGGGGGCAGGGGTATGCGCACATGTGTTCGTGTGCACATGAGAGCAAGGGAGGACAGGAGAGCGGAGGTGAAACAAAGGGAGTGAGGTTATGAGGTTAGTTAGATCAACAATTAGTGACAAGTGGTCTTGTGGCACCTGTGACAACCAAGATTGATCAGGTACTTCAGAGCTCAGAAATGCAAGGCATTTGGCAACCTCTGATCTCTTAATTCAATTGATTCTTTTCCAAGAATTTTTCAAACTGATGACCTTTCCGAACCTAATTAGATGGTAAGAATCAGAAAGAGGACACTAGAGAATTTTAATAAAAGGAATTTAATTGTTTCTTCATCTTCACAACCTGGGATTTATGAGGGAATTGCACTGGCTTTGTAGCAATGTAAAATAAATAGACATTAGATGATGACAGGGAAAATAGAATTGCTGCCAAAGCTAAAAAGAGCTTGGCAAAAGAAGAAAGAACTACTACATAGTCAGTCATTCTTTACTGTACAAACCTTTTCATAAGGCACAGAAAAGAGATATACAGAAATAATGGACCCTTGCTAAAAGATGAAAAGGACTTTCTATAGCTTGCATTTTTCACCAGCAAGGGCTAAGATGCATCTCAGTTGCGACAAAATCATATTGTTCCTTTTCACCATTCAGAAAACTGATCACGGCTCACAAGGAGCATTTGTAGCCTGAACTTTTAACAGCAGAAATAAATAACTGAAACAAGAGGTCAGGAAGAGAACAAAGTTGTTATGAGCATAAATACATTAAAGAGATATCAGTCAAACTCTATTCTCATGTATTTCCTTTTTAACTGTGCCTTTCTGAACCAACCAGAGTGATTTTTCATACAGTGAACTTCTAGAAAATTGTGTTTCCATGCTTGACAGCACTAAAATATATTCATACACAGAAAGTTTCAATATTTGAACATTCAAAGAATTTGGAGAAGGAAGAAACCCGCTTCCTCATAGGCTAAGATATTTCCAACCTATTTTTATTTTTTCATTATTCAGGCATAATCTAGGAACTATCCTGTATATTTATTAGCTAAGATACAGAATCACTAGAAATATCTTCATCCAACTTTATACTTACTTCTGCTAGCTTAAATCATAAGACGAGATGTCCAACGGTAGTAAGTGTCACAAGAGAGACAGCTGAAATGTAGCTTGTCCTTCTTGCTTTTACAGGGGCCTGAGACATCCACAGGTTGTGGATGCCCCATCCCTGGAAGTGTTTAAAACCAGGTTGGATGAGGCTTTGGGCAACCTGGTCTAGTGGAGGGTGTCCCTGCCCTCAGCAGGGGGGTTGGAACTAGATTATCTTTGAGGTCCCTTCCAACCCTAACCATTCTACAATTCTAGGATTCTATATGCCAGGAAGCAGGTGTTGCATTGGATCACAGCAAGCCATCTGATGCCCCACGCTGCCACACGTTCACTATGACTCCTTCGAGTAGTCTTCACTGGGTTAAGTAGGGTGAAAGATAATAATTTTTTGCATTACTCCAGAATTATTTTAATTTGGATTTATCACTTTGAATCTGTCCCACACACCAGTCGATTCCAACCAAAATTTTAAAAGCAGTAGAAGGCTCCAAGATAACTAAATACCTAGAGTTTTCATGAAAACTGCCAGTTTAGTAGAGGAAGGACCAAGTCCATACTGCTCCTCACCCGTGGAGAGATGATCAGGCAAAAGCCAGGTGCTGGACTTTCTGCCCAGGGAAAGCCAAGGGGGTAGTCACTGCACATGTGCTTCAGGACTGACTGCAGTGTAGCTGCCTTGTGGTCAGAGAGGTATCAAAGACATTCAGAGCAGTGCTTGGGTTATTGGAAAGGGAGACTATTTAAAGAAAAAATACTGGGGGAAAAAGAATTAATTCTATTTGTCTTTTCTCATTGTCTCTCAGGGAATTAATTTGAGGCAGTAACATTTCAGTCATTGCCAACACTCATTGCATTTTAACAACATAAGTAGAAGACATAAAGGAAGGTTTAACGCGAACAGAGGAGTCGCCTCTTCTGAGGTGGCAAATCGCAAATACAACAAAAGAACATGGCACTACACAGTGTGGGAACACAAATCATAGTATAAACTATGTGGGTAAAATCTAGGTCTACTGAAGTCAAATAGATTTTGCCATGAACTCCAGTGGATTCAGGATTTTATCTGATATAAAGATGGCACAGCTGAAAAAAATCTCGGCAAATGAAAAGTGCATAGCTATATATACTAACAAAATTCTCTTAAATTCTTGGAAACACTCCTATTTAGCCATTTTAGGATTCCTAATCTAATTGTCCTTTCTTAAGAATTACCTGCTTAATTCCATTAAAGAAGTTTAAAAAGCAAAGAGATTCTTCTGAAAATGATAAAAGCTTTTCTCACATAAGATTATATATGTCATAGTTTTGGAAACAAGGACAAACACCCAGAGTAGAGCCCAACAGCTGTTAATATAGAGGAGCTATTAAAGGGGATCTCCTGGTATTACATTGCAAGCTGTCATTTTCGGTAGTACTGGAGGTATCTATTGATGTAATGGTCTCAGGAGACAGGAGGGCTTAAGTAGTTTTTTGAGACGTGAGGGTATTGACCTGACCTACTCACAGCAGTTGAATTGTTGGGAATGTTGATTCATGATTTTACAAAGACCTCACTATTCTTATTCTCCAGAGTGGTTATACACCTGACAAATGGTAAAAGCAACATTACTGGACCTCAGAGAGTTATTCTACTTTTAATGCATGCCATTATTAAGCCTGATAGCCTCTCTTATTGCTGTTTTGATAGCTGCCTGCTGTTTAAATGAAAGCACCACGTTTCCTGACAGCTCATGCACAGGTGGCCCCAGTCTCCTTCTAAACATGTTGAGGAGAAATCAATCTTTGTGAAGAGGGGGTAGGAGAGAGGTGTCAGTTCATGTCATCCCAAGTTTGAACAGAGAATTTCACCTTGTCACAGGGAGAATGAGGGAAAGGGGCCCAGGGAGAGGATGCTGTCAGGCACCCCTACCTCACCAGCTTACTTGGTCTGGGACCATCTCTACAGAGCCTTACGATGGCAAGACAACATCTTGTTTGTAGCCCTTCTATGTGAAGGCTGTGGTATCTTACACCTGCAGGGATTTAAGGTGAAAAGTATTGATATAATTATTTATTCCATCTTTCTGCAAACCACAGCCATAAAAAAATAGATGCAACTATTGCCATAGCTGAGTTACTCTTCCCAATTACATCAGGAAGACCATTTCATGAGTCCATGTCACTGTAAAAATAATATTAATGCTGACTAGAAGTGACTGATGCTAGAGGACAGGCCCCGTTCACATGTGTTATCCCTTGATTTGTAAATACGTACATACGTGGTTTAAAATATTTGTTTTGAATTTCAAGGTCTGTTTGGGCTGCACTAAAGAACCACAAAGCAAGCTTTGACCTTTTGAGGACTCTTTTGGGTTAGGTAGTCTTTTCTAGGAGAGTTATGCGACTTTGTCTGGGACACTCAACAGGAACCACTTGCTGTGGAAGATACTCTGCCACTCAGAAGTGCCATCACTATGGTCCCCAGCAGCTTGCTGTTGGAGCTCTCCATTAGTAGGTATTTAGCCCCAACCAAACTCTCAAAATCTGGAGAAGTGCAACCCACAGATGGCAATCTGAGCTCCAGAGAGGAAAGACAACCTTCTGCTGTAGTTGTCTCTTCTGGGAAAAATTTACTATTTGCTAGTTTTAGAAGTTTCTCCTTTCCATACGCAGAGTATCTGAATCACACTCCAGTGATACCAAGGACTCTCTATCGACTCTTTAGGAAGCTTGGACACCTCTCTCTTCTATTTTGAATGACTGTTCTGCTCCAGCTGATCATTTCTAGCATTCTGGCAGGTAAACTAAGAATATCCAAGTGGGCAGATGGGCTCCTATGAGCTCAAGCCAAAGATTTTGTCTGGATTAGAGAGCATTTGTAGACTTATGGCCCCTGTAAGCTTGAATCTGAGATACTGCTCCCATGAGGAAAACTGTGGTGCCACCCTCCATAAATGCAATTGCTCTCAAGTGTTTCTTGCCTTGCTAATCCCCTTCCTCAAAACTGTGGGAATGAGCTGAGTGGTACTGGTCCATCGGGAACAAAGGAAGGTTCTTCTCCAGGCATTTATTTAGCACCTCCTCAGCACTGTTCCACCACAAACACAGCTCTGGCCTTTCCTTTCCTAACTTTCTTTCACAAAACAAAATCTTACTAAACCTCTTTCTTACAGCAGCCTCTACACACCAGTAAAGTTCAAGGGTGTGGCTTTGGCCTCAACTCTAATTATGGCTTGGGGTTATATTAGTTAATTAGCTGCTACAGCTTTCTGCATTTCTGGCTTGAATGAGAGCAAAATTTGCAAAAGCCACAGGAAAGACAGTTGGTCCTCAGAGAATTTTTGGACCATGGAGAAGCAATAAGTACTAGAAAGCTTGTGAGTAAACCTGGAGAGGAAGTTTCCTACTGGCCTTTAGCAACAAGTCTCTGGATAAATTTTTACCTTATTTAGAAAGGTTACAAAACGAGAAACTTCCCCGAATTCACACACTTAACTTCAGGTTAAGGTTTTGTAAAAAGGAGAAATGTTCTGCCAGCATGTTTATGCGGTAGCTGGTTGGACCTTGGTGCTGTGTAACCTGCTTGGCCATACCAAACACCACTCGTAAGGAGGTGGAGGTGTAATGATGGGTTGACTCCATGAGAAAAAATAATGAAAAAATCCACTCTTAAAAGTGTGAGGACCTAACCTAAAACCCTTTTAACAAAAGGTGAGAGTTCACTCTCAAAAAGGAAAAGTAAAGTAGCATTTATAAAAAGCATTTTTGCAATGATTTAATTCTGCTCCCAATGAAGCTGGAGGTAAAATTGTTAATACCTTCAAAGTGTGCAAAATTAGAATATCACTTAACACCTTTGATAATCCTACCCCAAGCATACTCCTCCTGGGTAATAGTTGTACACTCATGAGCTTCACTTTAAAAACCTTGGCAGAAATACAGATGAAAGGGGCTTTTTATTCCTTCCTTCCTGAGTAGTCGTATGTTCCCCTCACTGTGGTAGCTCCATAATCACAGTCATTTCTGAAGGTCTGACCCCCATTCTGGAGATGAGGATCAGAGATAAAAAGAGGTTAAGGATATGATTTTTCAGAGGTGTTGTACACATGAAACTCACCTCTGAATTCAAAAGGAATGCCTTTCAGAGTATTTTTTCAGGCTCTAAATTATTACAGAAGGCCATGCAGAGCAAAGAGAAGAACCTAGACACAGTGTCCCCTCAGCCTCAGCCCTAAGAGCGTAAAGCATCTGACCACACAAGCCATAGGCTCATAGTCCCAGTGAATCTTGCCTGATGTACTGGAGAAGGTTTGGGATTGCTGACAAGGCTTCTGTGACTGCCAGTGCCCTATCCACATTACCTCAGCATTCACAGCCCCTGCTGAAGCCAGGACCCCATCGCATCAGAGAGAAGCAAAAATGACAGTTCCTTCTCTGAGAGCCTGCATTTTAGACAGCTAATAGGAATGGTCTTCCAACAAATAGGAAGACCACTGTTCACTCATGGCCATTTGGCAGGTCAGTGCTGATGCTGAATCAGAATCCAGAGCCCCTCCGTGTGCCTAGTCCAGAGGCTTATTTCTGCCAGCCCAGGGAAGTCATCTCACTGCTCCTAGCTCCTGTGAGAATACTCCTTTTCCCTTTTGTCAAAGTCTCAAGTTTTTCAGTAAATGTTCAGAAACTGAACAGGGTAACTGTAGTTCTTCACCTAACCCCATTTATACTTGAAGGTAGCCTTGCTGTCAAAGCCTTTTCATGGAATCATAGAATGTTTTGGGTTGGAGGGGACCTCAAAGATCCTCAAAGATCGTCTAGTTCCAACCCCCCTGCCATGGGCAGGGACACCTTTCACTAGACCAGGTTGCCCAATGTCTCCCATCATTTTCATTCTAAAAAGATAGTAAAATAAGGTTTGCCACTGTCTTTGAAGGCTGAATACTTTAGAAGCTGAAGAAAAACCTTTTTGCCGTGCCTCTCCAAAACACTAGAATCACCCTTTTTGGTTTTGCTATTTAGCTTAACAGGAGCCTTCTGCTAAGACACTTTGTTCTCCTGAAAGATACATAGGCATTTTGACAAGGACTCCCTGTAACTCTTCTCCAAAATGTTTGTGTTTTCTGCACCAAGATCCGAGGACTTTCAGGCTGCATGAGGATCTCTTCTTGTGACTTTTCCCTTTCAGTATTTGGCCTTCTGCAGGAGCTGGAGGTCTTTTGTCTGTTTTGAAACCAGGCTTAGGGATTGATTCTGATCTATCTGAGACCAAAGTAAATGAGGAGAGCCACAAGGAAGAGAGGTAGTGCTTTCATGGAGCAGCACCAGAACTGTGCTCAAAATTTGATTCGTACCAGCCATGGTATATTGAGAAGTCACAGATCTTGCTGTGAGGTCTGAAAAAAAATCCTGAGTGGAAAAGGGTGTTTTAAATGCTTTCAGTTTTCCAGAGGAAGATTAGTGAAGAGTATACAGAACCGGCTACACGAGAGTGCATGTTGCAATAGCCTAGCCCAGGACAGCAACTTTGCCAGGCACAAAGAGACTCTGATATGGGTGTTACTAGTTAGCGAGTAGGGACTTTCAGCTCACATATAGCCTCTTTGGCTACACCCATACTAGCAAACCAAGCAGGGCCAATGCATAGATACGGGTATTGTTGCACAATCACCTCTGCTGATTCATTGCTAGCATGCTACACTGCGCAGGAAACCATATAGCACATGTGCTCCCTTCTGTATCTGTATTGTCAGGCTGTCCTGTGCCAGCTAGCATTCCTGGGCACTGTTCAAGGGAGAGCACAAGGCAGGGACTGTTCCCAAAAGTCCGGATAGATGAGCCTATTATGTTGAGGAGAGGTAAAGAGAGTTTAGCCATATGGATGCAAGCCAGTCCCTTTGCTCTCTTTCACCCTGCCTGTGCTGTGCAGTAGATGTTTTTAATATCCATGAGAAAATTTCACAGGTATTACAGTCTGGATGCTGTGAGGTAGTGATCCATACCAACTCTGTAATTAGGTCATTACTAGTTCTTAATAAACATTGCCTTTTATATTTTAAATAGGGTCACTTTTGTTTTACAGAAAATGCTCTCCTTGGCTGCATGTAATCCTCATTACTAATAGCTAAGCTTCCTTTTTTTAAAAGTATGCAGCTGTTTCGATTGGTGTTAGGCCTGCATTTGGGGATTATCACTTTTATTTCTGATTAAAATATCTACATGGCAATGTAATTGAAACAATTGTTCCAAAGTAAATGCATTGGTTGTGGTTTTCATTATCAGGATAATCTTCCTCTCTCCCTCACACCCAAAGCAGTGAAATCCTTCCCTCTCTAGCAGTATAAAACCGCATCAATGTGCGCAGCAGATTTTAAACAGTTTACTGCTCACTACCCATTAAACTATTTTACAAACAACAATGAAACAGGAAATAACAAAGCATGCTCTTTGAATTAATACTTGGGCTAAAATACTCAGAGTTTCTCTGCAGTTCATAAACTGCTCCAGCTGTGTGTTCATGGTTTATGACATTTCGAGAACCGTGCTCCTCAGCAAAATTAAAACCTTTTCCACAGTCGGGGACCTGCCGCAGCCCTGTGGGCTCTACTGTGCGGCGGAGGCGGCGGAGGTGCACCGCTTTGCTGCACGATGCCAAAACACCAAGGTAGCTCCCAGGCTGCTGAAGCGAAGCCCTCCCAGCACAGGAGAAATATGGAACATTTATTTTCTCTCTGCTGTAAATATAAATAAATCAGAGGAGGAGCTGATGATACCGATGCTACGAGGATGAACTTCGCGGTGGGATGAGGCGCCTCTTGGGCCCGGAATGGTGGAGGAGTACTGCCACCTCTTGGCTAGAAGACGAAATGACGGTGTCACGGGAAGACTGCTCCGTCATCCCGATCATGGACATCCCTGAGCGTGGGCTCCTAACGGGTGTCATGGCGGGGGGGGGAGGGATAAAAATGTCTGGTTTGTCCCATATTTAGACTGGTAAAGACTACTCGCACATGGGGACATTTATTAGCGCTTACTGGTTTGGTTTCCCATCTAGTATGTCTGAGGCACTGTCCTAACCAGGGTGCCAGGAAAACACTTTAAGAATCATTGTCTCACAGCAAGAGCAAGCAGCAAACTCGGTTGACGTAAAGCAACCCCTCCAGCTTTTCAGTGCTGGGCTTATCCCAAGGCAATGACATTTGTGGGGAGATTTATGGTATTTTGTTATATTGTGATGGAGTTCTTCCAAAAGAATAAATTACATATCAGTGCTGTACTGACGCTAGGCAGGTAATGATAGTCTCAGAGGGGGCTCAACAACATCTTGCAAACATCTGTGGTCATTTGTGTGAGTGCCAATTAACCTGTGGTGGTCTGGTAGATGAGGAGGGCTGTCTCTTAGGTTGTAGAAGTTAAGAAAATTTTAAGAAAAGAGGGGATGTTTCCAGACACTGCCAGGGGAAGTCTTCAGGTTCCTCATGGAAAAGAAGAACTGCACGGTGCTCTGCGCTCCCCTCTAAGCCATCAGTTGTCCAGCCATAATTGGTTTCACTAAGTGCAGGGAAGATGGGAGGGCAAGAGCATAGCGATACCGGCTCATTCTTTTCTGCCAGTGACTCAGAGAACATCTTTGAGTCTGGTTTTGTGTATACGCTTCAGCCTTCCCTGGTAACGAAATTCTGACCACCTCCCTAAGGATCCTCGAGATGTGCAGTCAAAAGAGCTGTAGCTAGTGCCAAATTATAATCAGCCCCTATGCCCCTAATGCCAAATTACAATCAGCCCCTATGCCCAGACAGCCCTGTGCCTTGGGTCCCTAACACGCACGGGTCCTCCTGCTTAAAGTCTGCTGCTTGGTTTGTGCCTGGCAGGAGAACACCGTCATTGATTACTTAATCTGGAGAGTGAGAACGGACTGATTAATGGGGTCAAAACTACGTACCTGGAGTCACTTAGGGCTATACAAGGCAGGGAATATGTATGTGAATATGCATCCGCACAGATATGCATGCTGAAAACATGACTTTTCACTGATACCTGGAGTGGATCAGCACTTCTCATAGCCATGCCATGGGATCTTTAAGCCATGCTTTAAAATACAATTTGTTTAATCTATACTCTTCAACAACTACTTCAAAACTCTTTCTAAGTTTACTGGGAGATCTCAGCTGAATTCAGGATTGAGGACAATCACTGTGATCTTTCTCTCATATTTCTACACAAAACCTTCCCAACTTAGGAGGCTGCCACAAGGAAACAAAGTTTTTTAGTCACTCAGTTTGTTGGTCTAAGTTTATCAGTCACTCAAAACACATTCCTGAAGTGAGCTGGCAAATGGATTTAGAGTTGTTTGGGTTTTTTTTAAATAAGAGAACATATATTGCTGTTTAAATACAGAGTGGAGGTTTAAGCACTTCCTTTTTATTATTTTGGTTTTAGTTATTCTGATAATTGGCAAAACCATCAGGAGGGGTTTTAGTTTTGCAGGAGGACTCCAAGAGTTGCTTGGCTCTTTCCCTCCCTAAGGGTAACAGTCTTATAAAAAGCTGATCCCTGTGACTGTAAACAGGAAAAAAAAATGAGTGTGTTGGGAAATGCAATAATAGTTTGTCAGAAAAAGCAAGCAAACTGCATCCGGAAAGCCCATATGTGTTCGCTTCCCAAAACTGCCATGAAATTAAACTTTTCAAGATGAGAAGTACTCACCAGAGTGGAAATTAAAATTAAAGTGCTGAATGTCCACAGCTTTACACTCTATAATGAAGTAGGAAAGTCTTTGCAATGCGTCGTTTTTCGGAAATCATCCTCCTCATTTCTGAAATGTTTTATGGTAGCACAACTTAATAGTAGGTTTCCCCATTTGTTGTGTATGTTTGTATAAATAAAATTTATATTTCTATATTTCAGGCCAATTTACAGAATAATTATAGCATTAAAAACTCAATTTTTGCAAGAACAACTCTGGTACATTGTAGAATCGCTGGCTTTGTGTGTGTTGCTGTGAAACATCCTCAGTCTGCGTAGATGCAAAACATGTTTAACCAATTTTTACAGTATAAATACTTTGCAATAAAGGAAAAGGCCATACTTTCATGTTTATATGTCAGACACAGATCCACTCTGTATCCTGCCAAGCTTTTGTAACATTTAAATATACGTACATATATACATATATATATATGTTTTAATAGTACTAATTACCTGATGAAACATTCTTCCACTTCCTATTCCCTCCCCGCAGGAGGCAGCTGTTTATAGAATAGACCGCGGTGAGGGAGAGCACACGGTTCAGACTTAGGAGCAGGGCGTAATCAAGGCAGCTATAAAAATAATTTCACTTTGTAAAGGTTTCTCAGGTTTAATTGAGCTCTTAACAGGCACAGTAAAATGTGATGGTGATGTGATTGACAAAATTCAACCGTGTCTTTCTGTATGAGATCCCAAACAAAGGTGTATTTTGTTCCAGGGCTGATTAATTTTGACTTCTGTTTCACTCCATCTTTGAAATTATCAAGAGAATGGGAAAAAAAAGTTTTCAAAAACAGCAGTGCTTGGACTTTACCTTTCAGTGCTGCAAACAAAGGTTTGGTCTTCTCATCTGCTCAGATATGTGGTTACTTTCTCTTCTTGTTTTAATAATAGAGGCTTCATCGGTACTCGAGATGATGAAAGTAACACCTGTGATGGCCTCGCTAACAAACATCAGAAGGATTCTGTCACAATTTTATTTCTATAGCATACTGTATTAGTTAAAAGAAAACTTGATTATCTCAAGCATAATATTTTGGAAGTTTTTAACTGTTTGATCAAGGGGTCACACCTCTAAAGCAGATACTCACTCACAGCTGCCAGCACATACTGGTGCTCTTCTAGCCTAACCACCTGAGTAACTCTTGCTTCCTTCACTATGCAAAGGGAACTCCTCTATAGAAATACACATCCATCCACACACCCCTACCTGCCTGACTCTGGTTATTAAAACCAGAATAATTTTAATTTATACCTGTGATTTTTCTGCCATTTGGGTCTTTTGCATCCCCCTGAGCCTGCGCAGGCAATCCACAGGCAGGAGGCTCTGCGGCCAGGAGCTCCATCTGGCTCTTGTGCACTGCCAAGGAGGAGGAAGGGTGCACGGATCTCACAGCAGCACCTTCCCCACTCACTGGGACCCCCTGGTTGAAAATCTACAGTCTGTGCATGAAGAAGGAGAAAAATACACCGAAGGGATCCTAGCGTTTTTCTGTGCAGAGTTACTGTCTGCGCTGTTAAGGTTCAGACATCACTTCCTGTGGGCCTCCTTCTTATGTGCTTATTCATATGAAGTAGCACCACTGAAATCAGTGCTGTACAAATAGCATTTATTTAATGCTTCGTAAAAGCCTACAAAGCCCTGTGAGATGAGTATTCTTATTATTGCTTCTGAGTTATAGGTGAGGGAATTAGCACAGCAGGGCTAATAGAGGAGACTTGCCTTTCAGTGCCAAGTCATCTGTTGTTTTAATCCACCTCTAACTCTCCATTGTCCAGTGACTTCAGGTAATTGCCTTTCTAGACTCCCTGGTGAAATAATATTCATCCCCTGACCCCGCTGTCAGTGTGGGCTGGTGCTTCCCTGGCAGAGCAGGTTGGCCACTTTCTGCTTCCTCCATTAACAGAGACAAAACCAACTTTACTCTGCTGGCTTAGTCTCTTCCTCTGCCTTCGTCTCTGAAACACCTAAGGTAGGGGGCTTGGTCTACAGAGTCCTAAAAAGATACATCATATCCTAGGTTATGCTGTCCAAGCTTAGATCAACACCCAAGCTAGAAATTATAAAAGTGATGGAAATCTTGTGGGAGACTGGGGGGGGATTGCATAGAGAAGCAATATTGATTTTGCTGTAACTAGTAATCTACCTACGAGGAGCAGAAAGTTACTGCTGGTTTTGATACTACTGTTTCCTTAATTGTTGCCAGGATACCTGAAACTGGGATAAGTACCTCTTCTTGGCTGGTGCTATAAATCTGTGAAACCTAAGACATGGGACTGGACCTCCTGAATCATCAGCTCCAGTGCCTTGCTGACACAGGCAACCACACCATACATTAATCCATAAATAAATATACTGGAGGGATGTTGTTCAGGAGAACTCTTTTCAAAAGGCATACATAGAGCAAAAAAAATAAATAAGGCAGCTGGTGAAAACAGCACTCGGAAGCAACTCCTAGTTCTGACCCACTAGACCTCAGGCATTCTGTGGGCCACATCCACTGAAATAAAATAGGACTATTTCATTTCAATTAAAAAATATAAAAGATGGCATATTTCTACCATTGCTGGTTCTTTGATATCTTTTTATTTCAGTAAGAAAGTTTCTAGTCTTCCAAAATTCTGGGAGGGGGAAAAAAAAAAACCACAAACCAAAAGGATGAAGTCCCGCAAAATGGAAGAATGAAAAAAATCCCTTAGCATCTCACAAAATTTCTCCACTGATAAAATCCCACTTCTACTCCTGTTGACTTATTCAAATGAAAGGAAAAAAGAATTATGAAAAGCTGTCCCACAGCTGTAAGTATCAGACTGGCACAGATTTAGAGTGCAGCATTTTTTATTGTATTTATTTATTTTACTGATGATAAGGACAAAGTTTTATATGACTCAATTTGGATCACTGTAATATACAGTAATTAAGACTTGATACTATTAGAAACAGTGTTTCAATCACCTGGAAAAGTCAATTTCATTTCTGAAGATAGTAGAAACTATAGGTTGACTGTCAGCAACATATATTTTCTACAGTCTTTGTGTTATTTATGCCTCATCTTATGTTTTCAGCTTCTTAATTAAAGTGGAAATTGAATGCACTTGTTTTAAAAGGGAACAAAGTGGAAATGATTGATGAAAAGTAGCTGTAAGAATTGCCACTCTCTGAAACCACTTGATTTGGCTGTCACAGAGGACTTTCCAAAGGCTAAATTAGAAAGACAAAACAAAGGAGCATTGTATGTTGAGAGTACAGATGGTAGTCTGAACCCTGGGGTCCAGGCAGATTAATTTCAGTATGAATTTATAATGTTTTAAGGATATGCTGTTGCTGTATTGATAACTGTAATTAAAGAATCACTGAAGATTGATTTAAAAATATAGTAAAAATGAAACCTTGCAGGAGAGCCTAAAACTTCAGAGAAAAAAAGTCTTTCTATGAAGGGACAGTTTGAGGGCTCTTTTCCCTTTTTTGAATGTCCCAGTTGTCTTGCTGCTTTCAGGAGCTTTGATACTTGGCCAATACTTGAGCACAGAGTAATGAAAACAAGAACAACTCTAAAATCCTGAGTCGTATTTTTTTGCAAATGCCGTTGAAATGTCTAAGGGTAACATTTCTTCTTTGAGGTCCATCTATTTAAAATGTTTGTGTTGAGCTGAGTGTAATTTGACTGAGAAATATTGTCTGATGCACTCTAAGGTTTAGGGTCAGGGTGATATATCAGCGTGCATTGCATAATGTTCCTCTCACTGCATCCCATCTGAGTATTACTGAAGCAAAGGCGGAGTGAGCAAAATTTACCATGCTGGACATTGGCTTTCTCTGTTAAGACTGATGCAACAGAGAGTAAACATTTTTTTTAGTATATTTATATATATATTTACGTGCATTTGAATGGCTGCAAGCTGACTAGTGAACCTAATGTAATGATATTCTAAGATGAAGGGTAGCCAATATTCAATCTTGTCCTGACAGATTTGAAGTCTATCTTATCTTAAAGACAAGATTCATGGGGACTAGATATATATTGGACTATTATTATCTTTTTATGTAGTCTGAGAACTGGAGCCTCGGTCAATGACGCTGTACCCTGAACACAAAGACCAGCTCTGCTTTTAGTCAGCCTTTGGTCTAATTAGGGCGAGAGCAGTGTGGGATATAGGTGCGTACTGTAGTAACAGTGACTTATCTAGCTGGGAGAATGTAAAAGACGACATGAACTCTCACTGTTTCCCTGGGATGGGATAGCAGGAAATTTGAAGAAGGCTACTATGGTTTAGATTTGACCGTAAAGGACACAGGAAATATTTATTTAGAATTAGAATTAGCACCTGCTCCTTCGGTGGTGTGGTAAGAACAGCTGAAAGGTGCCATTAAGGAAATGAGTAGGTGGAGGTCTGGGAGGTGACCGGGAGGTCTGAGAGCTGGTAAGAAGCTCTTTGCTAAAGTCCTGTTTGTATTTGTGTGGGCACGAGCAAGTACAGGGAAAGTGCTTAAGGATGTTGTGTCTATATATGCCTTCACAGCATTTAAGCAAAATATTAACTTGAAGGGCAAGTTTACAGTCCTTGTGAAGATTTCCTAGCACAAACATATTCAGGTGATCCACTTTCTCACTCAGACAAGTGGCTGTCAAGGTAATTTATGACTCTCCTAGATCTAGGACTATCAGTTATGCAGTGATTGTCTCCTAGTGATAAGGGCATGACGAGCTGTTCCACCAGCCCCTACTTGTCAGCTCTTACAATAGAGCCCTTGGGTCTCCAACAGGAACTTTTGTTACGATGACAAGAGGGAGCTGCTGCTGAGAAGTCCTACATCAAAGAAATTCTTATCTAGGGTGAGGTCCCTTTGCAATACCCCAGTAAAGGAAGGAAAATTAAGATATCTGGTGCTCAGTATCTATAGTATAAGTGCAGGCTTTCAAGACCTGCTTATACCCATTTCCTTCAGTGGGCTTCATCTTTCCTAATTTTAGGGGCTACAGCGTAGGTGTCTATGTTTGTACTGGTCATGTAATACCCCCTTAAAGTCATCTGAGACTCAGTGAGTATATTAATGGCAGTCTGGGGCATGTTTCAACTGATCCCAGACTCTACTGACTATGCTGAAGAGATCTCTATTGACTTTGAAAGGAGCCTCAGTGATGAGCTCAGATATACGCACTTAGTTTGTAGATCCATAAAATTAGAGAAGACAAATCCCAGTCTCTGATCACACATTCAAATTTTGAAATGTAGCTTCACTGGGCCCATATTTCCTTTTCATACAGATAACTGTGAATCGATAAGGCACAGTCAGTGCCTTGGCTTTGCAGGACTACACTTCATCATTAACTCCTCCAACACATCTGAAAGGAAGTGATCCAGTCTAGGAAAAAGGCTCATACAATTTATTCTTCCCATAAGCTAGTGAGAAGCAAAGACTGAATTACGTCTGTCAAAAGCAGTGTTCAGCCTGTGCCCTGGGTAAAACATTTATGTGCTGACTATCCTTTGAAGAAGGACACAAGGTACTCACTAACCATTATGGGTTTGTTTTAAGGGAACTCGGGTTCTGTAAACAAGGCAGAGCGATGTTTTCTTCTGGCAACCCACACATTTCGCAACAGCTTTCACAAGCTCTACCAGGAGACAAACAAGTACCTAGCTAGCAAGGAGAGAAAGCAAGCCCTCTCTTCAAACGGAGGGAGCTCTTTCCTAACCACAAGCAGTGGTGCGTTCATGGTTCCCCAAGCACCTGGCTGTGACATGCCAGAGGGTGAAATAGGCTTGCTGAGGGACAAGTTCAGGTGGAATTTGTTACAAAGCAGCTCTGATGGACGACTCTACAATAAAGAATTTGTTTTGAGGATATTCACTATCTCAGTTGTTCCTGTGAGCTGTTATTCTAAGAACGTAAGCACAAACCATGCCTTACTGAATTAGACCTGATGTGGCCCACTGCTCTGACAGTGCCTTTACACAAGGCATCTGCTCTATCCCATGTGTTACTTTTCTTGCCCTTGTCTCAACTTTCTGTGTCCATCTGGAAAGGCAAGGACCAGAACTGTGCCCTCCACTGTAGATGCCAGTGGATAAAGCTGCCAGAATGTGCTAGAGAGTACTGCTGGCAAGAGCAACCACAGAAGATGTTTTTGTTGCAAACAGCCATGTAGGTGGATAACAACTCTCACTTGAACGTTTTGCCACCTTGTTCTTTAAGCAGTGAGCTACTCATGCAACCAAAAACCTTGTGGCTTAGGCTGTGGACTTTTAGTTCTGGCTGTGCCAGTGGAAGAGATTACTGCTTCTGGCTGCTGGAGGTTGCTGCTCTCTCAGCTAACAGCTAAACTGCCCATATGAGTGCACCCTACCCCGTTAAAGTCAAAATGTGCTGGATGGGAAAAGTCTGGTTATTTAAATATGGATCTGAGCTCCTCTTCTGTCACAACAGTAGCCAAGCTGAAGGCTACTGCATCCTCAGGTATGCTGACACAACTGTTGGTATGGCCATGGTCAGACTGGCATTAGCTTAAAAATGGTTTGCTGGATGGCAGGGAGACAATATAGGCAAAGAGCAAGAGATGTGGAATACTGTCACAGTAGTCAACATTTGCATTCAAAAATAGAACTAACAAATCTAATTCTGTTGGACAGAATTAGCCGCCATGAAGACAAGAAGATCCCATGCATCCACTGAAACTTATTCAAGTCCTAGAATTTAGACTCAGGTCTCAATTTAGGCTTGAGAACTGCAAAATCAGGACTTTAGAGTTGGATGCATGCTTCTTACAGTAAAAGAAATTAATGATATGTAGGGGTTTCTTTTTCTTAGCATTTATTTTCTTTTATTATACCACATAGATCCATTCTTGAATAAAAAGAACATACAAGAAATTCTCCTCTTCCAAATCCTCCAGCAAAGTACCGCACCCAGTTCCACTACAACAACCCATCCCCAAAAACAGATGCCATTTAGGTCTTGGTGGATGATATTCTCCCCTGCTACTTGCAGGTTCCCACAAACAGTAGTATGCCTCAGCTTTGACAGAGCATTTCATCAGACAGTGATCAGTGTTCTCAGTCAAAAAAGCACTTACTTATAAAACTATGTATATCAGGACCATCTGGAGACCCCCACCATAACAGGGCAATAAAATGTACTTTAAATTTATATTGTGACATTGTGCTTATTATAAGTTTAGTTCTTTCAACAGACGCATAAACCAGTAACTTTCCTTGTGTTAAATATTCCCCAAAGAAAAGTAAATTGACCTCTTCAGGGATTTTCTGAGGATCAGAAAAATGTCCTTTCAGTATCTGTTTTCCATTATTGTAATTACAGAGGGTGATGATAATCCTTTCAGCATTATTGTTTCGACATGTGCATGATTTATAGTCGGACATCTAAGTTCATTTGATGCCGTTGTTGAGAGCAGCGCATTGTACCAGAGATAAAAGGAATGTAACAGACATGTAATCTGATAACTAACTTAACTGTGAGTGGAATAGAAATGTGGTCTTATTTAACATGATTATAAATAACTGCTTAAATTTCAAGTCATCAGTGGAGTGCAAATGCTCTGAGATATTATAAATAAACAATTTCACAAGAGGGTATTCAGATCAGCTGATAATATTCCAGCGAAGGAACAAGGAGTTTCTGCTGCGCACCCCGGCACTGGGTCCTGCTGAAACTCCTTAGGCAGGCAAAATCCTCCAGGAGATCAACAGGAAGTTCACATAAATAAGCAGCAGAAAAGAGTCTGTTACAAGCATCTCTATGGAATTAAAAGCCCTTTTTTTATTTAATAAAAGAGGCTCTGATAAATTGTGCCTACACAGGTGATTGTACATGCCAGGAGGATAAACTGCATCAGGGAGGGAACAGCTTGTGTGCAGAAGTCATTTTCTGTTCCCAGGGACAGGGGAAGGCTTACCCACAGCAACCTCTGCACAAAAATGTTCCAAACTAGCATGTGGCGGGATTTGCTTCGTGTGATGGCTGCGAATTCCTAACAACAGCTTAACTAAAGCCCCCTGGAAAAGAAGAAAAGCAGCAGTCATTTTCATACCAAACGTTTTGTCTTCAGAAAGGATCACAGGCAGGCCTGCGGGCAGCATGTCAGGCTGTTCCTACGAAGAAGCAAAGGTAGAGGTTCACGTCCCAGCTACTGGGCACCAGTTCTCACCGTGCGGGGTAACGCACCAAGCCTGAAGTGCAGATGTTGGGACAAAAGCACGTTTCTGCTTCTGCTGCTCCTTCCCAGTGTAATAACCCTCAACTAAGGGCTGGGTCAGGCAGCTGGTGTCAAGAACCTCTTCGGTGACCTTCATGCAAGCTCCCAGGGCTCTCAAGTCAGATATCCCAGCTCTTCAGGGAGATGTACCTCTGTGCAGGAGGTTTATGTGGCCACATGCACATGTCTACAGCTAAGCTGGTCACCCTCGGCTCCTCTTGTTGACGATGGTGAGAAGTAGGCACTTTCAGGGTCTCAGCCTTCTGGATAGGATGAACTGTGTCCTAGAAGCCACTCCTTATCTCCAGTGGCTGTGGCAGTTGTGACTATATGTAGGTGTCTCTGCTGGAAATGTCAAAAGGTAACCGAGATGAGACCCACCTGCAGTGCTTGGCAGAAATCAGCCTTTATTTTATACTGTTGGAGATTCTCTTTGTTTCATACTCGTGCGTTGTATTGAGTAATGGAGTCCGTGACACGGAGATCCTTCTCAGGCTTTTAAGTGAAATATTGAGATACAGGGACGATCAGGAACATCAGTCCATATTTATTTTAAAATGAATATATTAAAATGTGTTGAATCCTGGTACAGATACCCTTACTTAGTAAAAGTACCCTTTCTTAGTTAAAGAACTAGCTTTATCGAGTTTTATTCAATTTACCTTAGAAATTCAATTGTTAAATTGAAATAAAGCCACTCAGATTCTACCAAACATTAAAAATACGTAGGCTGAATATAGTTTAGGCAACACATTCAAAATTTACTAGAATGACAAAGCTGACGATAGAAACCCAAAGTCCTGCATCTCAGCATTAGCTAATGATTTGCTCTGAGATTTAATTTCTTTTAATTTCTGTGTGTAACTGGACCATATCCTTATATGACAATCATCATTACTGCTCCATGGGCTGGACTGAGCCTTTGTTATAAATCTAGTCAAGTCACTAATTGGTGCTATGCTGGTTTACATCAGCTGGAAGGTATAGGCTATTATCTACCATTATCAGGGATTTGACTGAAAAATTACTGATGGAATGATTTCTATTACAAATATCAATTTATTCAAATCAGAATTTTTACAAAAAGTTTTAACTAAATAATGAATAAAACCGGAAAATTTCTCCCTGAAGGAAAATCCTGTATAAAGGAGTCTCGTATCACTGAAAACATTTCATTTTGATAAAAACATAATAAATTGTTTCACTTAGATTTTTGTGTACGTGACACGAAATATCTCAGTATTTTAAAACATCTAGTTTAAAAATTGTTTTAAAGCAAAAATGGAAATATTTTATTCTGAAAATGTTCGCTGATAATTTGTAAACTATCAAAAACTTTTTTCTCTATCCAAAGCTGGGGAAGAAAACAAATTTCAGCAAAAACAACCCGGTTTGTCAAAGTAGTTCCAGTGGAAAGTCTTACAGTCTGACAGCAGGTTTTTGTCCAGGTCCCATCACGAACTTCTTTCCTGTATTTGAAGTTCCATGTGAAAAAACTTTGAAAACAGGAACTAAGGAGGAACAGAGTTGAACTTGTATTATTCCATCCTCTTTTTCTCCCTGATACAACACTGATATATTCTACTTAAAAATGCACTTATCTATGTATCATGAGATCAAAAGATATTTAAATCATCAGCTGTAATGCTTGCTTAATTAAACTAAGAGAGTGATTTAATAGTTATGGCTAATCTTTATATACAGATTTACTTTTTTTTAGATTGTGAACTGTGTTCTTGTATTTAGCCTGAAAGTAGCTGCATATTTGACCCTCAACAGCAACAACAAACGATACACAGCAGCTCTGACATGCTATCAGAGTCATGGATCATTTTAAAGAGCCTGGAAATGATTAAACACGGGTGCTGCTGCATGCAGTCTTTAATTGATTGATTTGAGTTTGCGGTCAGAAAATGACTGTCAGCTACAGCTTATCTGTAATTACCAGTAATCAAAACCAGACTTTTCTCTCTTCCTAATACTGTAATGCTCTTTCAGTGCTCTTGACGTATGTGTGACTCAGGCATGTATCTGCAGTTGCCTAATAGTGTTAGCCTGAATAGCAATATGCTCCTATACATACTCATTAGAAAAAGAAATACCTTTATATCTCTGAGATAATCACTGTGAGTAAGGAGGAGAGAAATTGGCAGGAAAATGTCTGAGATTTAGAATATTCTTTTCATGTTGTGCTGGTGACAAGGGAACAGCACAGAAAAATCACATTCTTTCTTTCTCCTCCACTTTGTTTGTGTACTGGATGACGAGCAACCAGAGCGCTTCTGGAGCAGAAGCAAATTTTATTCCATATCACTTAATGGAAACAAGCAAAATCATCCCATTCTCTTGAGCATCCCTCCTGGAGTGATTAGAAAGACATTTGTTTTTGAGGGAAGACCCTGAGAGTTGCTTTGAGACCTACTTTGACTGCACAGCCTGAACAAGAAGATGCTTGCTCTGCTGAAGCTACTGTGAGTTGTCATCAGCATCCCTGTTGCTCTACAAACAGAAATGGCTGATACACATCAGACCAAAGGGTTGAACTCCCACTGGATGCTCTTTGGGTGAAAAGAGGATGGAAAAATTGGATCCAACTCCTTTTGAAAAAAGGAAAAAAAACCTGCTCAAATGCCATTCAATTTATAGAAGAAATTATTTGGTCACCTAATTCTAAAGCAGAATCATGGTTATAAATACTAAGTGATGGAACATGCTTCCTGCAACCAGAGGTAGGAGAATTGGTCAGAAGCTGCTTAGGGGGTAAGTCCCACCCCTTTGCAGCATGCCCCGTTGGGTATTTTAGACAGCTTACTACTCACTTTCTTGGTGATCGTGAACCCTGCTTAAGACCTCCAACCCTATCTATGAGTCTACATCAAGGATGTAGGTGACTATACACCTGAAGAACAGGCACAACACCGCTTATCACTGCAATGCCCAAATCCCATTTAGATTTAGTTTTTCATATCTAAACTGAATTTCCCTTTCAGGATACATATAGGAACTCTGCTCTGGATAAAATGCTTTGAAAAATGCAGACCAATGAATAACCTGTCAAAATTTGAACGCTCCCATTTGACATCCTCTTACTAGTCCCCAAAGAGGGATTAATTTCCACAACATGTGGGAAGCACTTGAGACTTGAGATGTGCAACAGTCAAATCAGAAAACACAAATCCAATTTTTCTGGTATATTTCTGACTGGGTGGCAAAAAGAAGGGAAACCCAAAGTGGGGGGAGGCTTTCTGCTTTCCCAGCAGAAAGAGAAAGAAAAAAGAAAGAGGGAAGATGGTAGTGCTGAAAATTGAGGGAAAAAAGGTTACGTTCTGCTGATGTACCTGGTACCTCCTGTCTGCTTGCACTAACTAGCTCAAGTAATTCAGAAAAAGAAGATATAGAAGGATTCTCTAGAAAATATATTTTCAAGAGCAGCCTATTCCTCCAATGTCTATCTGCATTTAACATCAGTGAGCTTTTTTTAGATGTTTTAAAAGGGTAAATCTCGTTAAATCTAGGTAAGGAAAAAAAAAATCCTCTTTATTAGATGCGTCATGAGAGCACACAGCTTTCTCACTGTGGATACATTCTTTATGTATAAAGAAACATATTGTGTTTGTTAAGGAAGAGTTGAACAATATTTTATTTTCATATTTTGCATAAAGACTTTCATCATCAGTCACTTTGGTGAAGATACCTAGGGAATTTGCTATCCTTATCTATAGGACTTTTGAGCAAGCATCCCATATATGTGCTTTATAAACAGGTAATGTCTTCTCCTGTTAGTTATTGCTGTCAGAGCCTGCTGCTCTGCTCCAAAACACACAGATCCTGGCTGCACTTCCTATTTTTTTATTTATATGTTAAAACTGCAAAGCACTTGCACAATGCTTGTCTGTCAGCACTTGAGTTGTCTTGCAGAAACCTACCGAAGTATTTGTGGTGAAAGATAAGTATGCACTGTGCTGGACGAGGGCCTGAACAACCAGAGCCGAAATGCTGGGGCCAAACAACTCTCACCATTCAGAGAAATTTAGAGTCCAGGGCAGTGTGCTGTGGCTCTGGGTCAGCTCTGGGATATCTACCAGATCTCCTGCTCCCACGCTAAGTCAAAATCCAACGGTGGCAGCTGGGCGTGCTGCCCCTGTTCTCAGAGCGGGCAAGAATAAAAGGTAAATCCCTGAAGCAGTCAACGTGTGTGTACTTCCTTTTGTCTTGGTCCCTGTAAAATGGATTGTCAATATCACTCCGATACCATGGCTTTTGGGGGTTTTATTTCTTGGAAATCCTTATAGCAGAAAATACTGCAATAAAAGGAAAGAAGGGAAAAAAGGCACATTTGTGCTTTGATACCTGTAGAGGGGAGATCCCTGCTGTTCCACCACTTCCCTCATTTATCAAGGAGGTGTTGCATTGCACTGGATAGAAACGCTACACCAGAAAATGTTAACATGTTGCAAGAGAAAGTGCCAATGGAAAAAGTATTTTGGCCCCCTTTGAATTTCTGTCTGACAAGTACTTAAAGGAACCAGAGTTGACAGGATGATAAATTTCTGCTGCAGTTTTGAGGATTGAAATTGCAAGTTGGCACACAGTGATTCCATTTCTTAATTAGTTCAAGATGGGCTTGGAAGGGGCACATTGTCTAAGTCTTCCACATCTTTCACAGAGTGTGTAGCATCAAGCTTAAATTTCTCCTCTGATTTTCTCAGGTGGCTACGCATGCCGCTGAAAAACTGACTACAATGCTGGCACATTCGCTCATCTGAAATGCAGGCTATGTTCTGGAGAGATGTTTCACATGTTGCTATGAATGAAGTGAGATCTGGGACACAGCTCTGTTTTACCCAGTAGCAAAACTGGAAGAAAAGGAACCCCCCGAGTGGCAGAGGGGTGCAATTAGTGACAATTCTGGTGGGAACTGCTGCAGCTTTTCAGGATGCTTCATCTTTGGAGGTGAAGTCAGGATAGGTTAGCTTGTGCTCTGCCAGATCCAGCTGGTCCATATATTATGTCCCTAGAAGCAGTATTCTACATAGAAGCTGCGTGTACAAGTGCTGATGGTTTTTGCTAGTAGTCACCACCTGAACTAATGTGCACCAAAAGCAACGGAAATATTCCTGTTGACTCCAACAGTGCTGGACCAGCTCCTGGGAGTTTACATGGGGTAAGCAGCTATGCATCTCCTCTGATTGCTGAAGAGATGCCAGCAAAAAAATATAGGTTCACATCTTCATAATTTCAAGAAAAAAGTGATAATTGCACTCATATAATCTACCATCCCATACAACATAAACCACAGGATTTCATTAAAATCTCTGGTTTGAATTTCAGCCTCACTCCTCATTGAGCTGTTCACTTTAACTAAGCTCACTGTAAAGGTCTATTTAAAGTCCTCTTCAGGAACACTTTATAAGTTCCTTTTCCATAATGTTATTGACTAACTTTGCCCAGAATTCCCAAGACCTCAGAAGACTTCTGCATTACATTTTGGTTTATTTTTGTGTCTTATTGGAGGCTGTTTTCCTATACTTCCATGTATGAAGATGCAAGCTCCCACACAAAGAAACCCACAGACCACAGTAACCTCTGGGATAGGGGAAAAAAGTCTCCAGTTGTTATATCCATTTTTGGAAAGTGCATATGAACTACTCGTAATCTGAGTTCATCCAAAACTATTTTTGAAGTCTAGCTGTCAGCTTTTTTGTCTCAGCAATATTTCTGCTGTGCACTGAAATTCACTAAACTAGAACATTGTGGCATTAAGCTTTCAAAAAGAGGGGTAAAAAATGTTTCTGTTGAGTTGAAAGTACTTTTAAAATAGGAATAAAGCTAGAGAGAGCTTTTCTCCCAACCCAAGAAAAGAAGCCATGGATGCATTTTATACTTTATTTTCTTATCTCTCATCATAAAATGTGTTAGATGACAAGTTTGGTTTTTAGCCTTTTCTATATATCAATCTGCACATTTCATTCTTCTTTTAGTCACATGTCCGTAAAATGTAGCATGCCAGCAAGTTGGCTATTGAGGGCTAATAGTGGCTACTTTTGCCTCTGAACAAGACTTGATCGAACTTAGCCAAGACAACCAGAAGAAAAAAGTGTATGTTTCCCATCAACTTTAGACTTCAAAAAAAAAATGTCTCTGCCTTCAAGTTTTCTGCTAGTTGCTAACCCTCTCCAATTCTGGATCTTGCCAGGCCTCTTGGGTGACTTTCTTTTATTCCCTGGACCCAGGAGTCCTGTTACTGATAGAAGAAGGTCAGTTCTCTTCAGTGATCTGAATAGTGATTATCCAGCAATGTTTGTCATAACTTGTGTTTTCAAATCTCCTTGCTTTTTCTGAAAGAGCACTAGACATTTTTAAGTACGCTCTTCATACCAGTTATTTTACTATTCCATTTTCAGAAGTCAGAGCTATTAACAATAGAGGTTTTATAGGTGGAGAACAGTCAAGAACTCTCTTTCTTTTTTGCAATCAAAAAGTACAGGAAAATACAATGCATTTTCAGCATTACTGAAAATTGTTATGATAAATCTTGCATAGGTACTTCTTTTGAATCCTCTATGTATTTTAGTCAGTCATTGCCAGCTGGTAACAATTATTAGCAGTCTGTTAACAATCTTTTTTCATGTAAGCTTGTATTAGTTATGTTTGCAATTCTTGTTAATGAAAGCTCCTAAATGCCAGTTTTCAGATCTACTGCAGTACAAAGATCTCCTGGTTTCCGCAGGGATAGAGTTAATTATTTTCTTCATAGTAGCTGGCATAGTGCTGTGTCTTCGATTTAGGATGAGAATGATGTTGATAACACACTGATGGTTTTAGTTGTTGTCAAGCAGTCGAGGACTTTTCAGCTTCTCATACTGCCCTGCCAATGAGAAGGCGGGTGATGCACAAGAAGCTGGGAGGGGGCACAGCCAGGACAGCTGACCCAAACTGGCCAAAGGGATATTCCATACCATATGACATCATGCTCTGCATAAAACTGAGGGGTGGGCCAGGAGGCAGTTCAGCTCAAGAACTAGTGGAGTATGGGCTTTGAGTGGTGAGCAGTTGTGCTGTGCATCACTTGTTTTGTTGTTGTTGATGATGATGATGATGATGATGACGAAGATGATTATCTTCCTTTGATTTTGCTTCTAAATATTAGAGATTATTTTCCCATGAAATGAGATTCATGTGCTGCAAACATTGTTTCACAAAGACCCTGGAGAAGGTAGAAGTAGAGGATACATGTACATTTCTGCACATATCCTAGAACCACATCTGTGCTTTGCAAAGGAGTGATCCTAGGACAAAATAATATAATATCACCTCTTCGTAGGATCAACGTCAGAGGGAAACTGTAAGGATGACAAAAATCTAAGCTTATAGGCAACGCTTTATTGCTCATAGTATAGAACATGCAATTCTAATAAAAACTCAGAAACAGATTCTGGTAGCAATTCTAATAAAAACTGGGAAACATTATATTCTACTAGCATTCTGGTATTATAAGATTTGTCCAGCTAGGAAAAGAAGCTATGTAAGATCACTTGGAAGAGATTCAGCTAGTTATACAAGTGGTTCTGCTACTGAGATGGTTTTAACCCACTCTTTTGGAAAGGCAAACCTACACAGAAAATGAACTGGTCTTGACAACTTGATAAACCTACGGAGTACAGGAGGCAGCTTCCTACCTTTTAAAAAACTTTAATTTAAAGTGCCATAAGATGACAGAGTCCAGAAACGAATACAGAAATACAAGTGGAGTAGAAGTGATATTTGGGGCAGTGGCCTCAGTAGCTTCTTATATGTTTAATATGCATAGGACTACATTAAAATCCTCTACTCATCTTACTTCCTCCTTTTTAAGTTAAATGCATCCACAACACAGCATCAGGTGAACACCAGTTGGTTCTCCATACATTTGAAGGATAGACTAAAATAATTAGGCGTTCAAAAAGAGACTGGGGACTTTGGTTGGGTTCCTAGTCGCCAGACATAATTTCTTTTTTTCTTTTTCCAAAATTCAGTGCTCTGTAAAAGCTACAAAGAATGATCTATTTGTTAGCAGCAGGAAGTAGTATAGTCCATGCTATGATAGGAAAGAGAGTGCACTGGGTTGTTCAGAAAATGAACGGGAATTGCTTTCAGAAAGCTTATCCGTTAAATATATGTTATTCCTTCTGCAGGGACCTAGTGGAATTTATTATCCTCCAACACAGTGAGGCTTTCTTTTCACAAGTGAGGATGAGAGAAACTAGTTAACTGCTTGCTTATTCTAGCTGTACTTTTCAAGGCCATTTTATAGGTGCAAATGTTTTGCTATGGCATTGTAACCTGTAACTATAAATATGTATCTTTGGCAACATATTACATACTCCAAAACATGAAAGTTTAATAGTGTTAATAACTTTACCCAGTAATTATATTCTGCAATTCATCTACACAGCAAAGTGTTCTTTGCAGTGGAGAAACTCAGGAGCTTCACATTACAAATAAGGAAACAGGAGCATGAAAAGGTGAAGAACTCGTACAAACTCTCAAAGAAAGGCAATAGAAGAACTTTGATCACTTGCCTTTATTTTTCTACCATTTTGCCTTTTAATTTTATTATTCTTTATATGTTCATATTCAATATGACTTGTCTGTGGTGCTTGAATTTTCTTATTCCTCTGAATTGTAGAGGTAATTAGAAGAAAGAGAGGAGAAAAATAGTTTTCAAAGATATATTTTTGTCAGCAGTTTAGACTCAAACCTGTGAAATTAGGAAGAGTTCTTAATACATTTGGTGCCTCCTCTTTTCTAATTTTTACAACCATTTTTTTAAATCTATTCTTCAGGGATTTTATTCCCAACCTATGACATTTCACAGCCTAGTACAGTTGTCATTAATTAATGCTTATTCCCCCTACAGTACTATAAATACCAAGATCTGTGGAATGTAATCCAACCTAAGATAGCAACATATAATGCCTACATTATCACAAAACAGCCTTTTATTTTCCATTTATCAACAGCTAAATCCAGCAAGATGCTTACCAAAGGAAGTCCAATTCAATTGCTTACAGAAGACGTTCAGGTCCGTAATGACTAGCATTTGATTCCTTTTACAACCATCAAAATGCACCTAGAACATGAAAATAGACTTTTCATGTTATGTAGGATTTGAGATTTAAAGACCCAGTCCTGGTCCTAATTAATCAGGAATGTCATGTGTTCTACTGCTAAAATATTTGTTGCTAATTCAAGAAAATAATAAAACATTAAACAGTTGTGAGTAATCTCAGCTCTTGAAAGCTAATAATATACAGCTCTTATTTTTCCAGTGATTTCTGCTCAGCCTATCTGTGAGTGTAACAGAATTAAATGGCTTCTGTATAATACCGCTAGCTGTTCCTTTTTTTTTTTTTTTTTTTTTTACAGATCCTTAAGGGCAACCCCACTACATAAATATGTCTCCTTTACTTGGAGTAATGGAACCCAGGCCAGGGTGAGTCCAGTACTACCCAAGACTTGATTTTCTGGGCTATTTATAGAGATGATCTTTAAAGCAGCATTAATATGACCCATTTTAGAGTGACTGAGCATTTGGCTCAACTTCCTTGCCCCTCCCAGGGCTATAGCTGTCAAGGTTTCAAGTAATGGAATCCAGTAGCATGAAATAGTAAATTTATTTTGCTTAGGCGCGCGTGCGCACACACACACACTTACACACATACGGTCATCATAATTTCCTATGACATTTAAGAGAAGAAAAACTCTCATACATAATATTCTAAAGGTTGAATATTTGGCTACCAATTTTTTCCAAAATAACTATTAAGTTGTAATCGAAAGTGTTCCAGGCCACAGGGTTGGGTGGTTAAATTACACACTGAGGGGGAGATGGGCTGTGAACACTCAATGTGAGCTTTATTCTCTCCAAAAATTCTTTCATTAGGGAAAAACTAAGACAGGCAACTCAATTTTATAATAAGAAAGTGCCACTTTTTTCTATTGAACTGACCATTTTGGAAACTCAAAGGCTTCTAAGCATACTATTAATTTTTTACAATGTCAGCATGCTTTTTATAAACTGTTTGGGGTTTTTTTTTCTGAATTTTAACAGTCCTCCATTTTGGAAATCTTTAATACTCCAGAGGAAAGACTTTGCTTTCCCCGAAGTGGGGAACAGTATCATATTTAAGCCATATGATCTATTTTTAAAAATGCCATAAATATGGAACAAGCCTTTCCAAACTGTTCACATTATAAACAGCACCTAGCAAGAGCTGTAGCAAGGGCTTTGCTTTTGTTCTTAAAGGAGATTTCTTGCATGAATTTTCTCTGCAAGCATCAGTGTGAAGGCTCAGCACTGCTTCACCCTTGTCAGAGCGGAGAGCATGCTGGCAGAGAAGGCCATGTGGGTGGACATATCTCTGTCATCCATGTACCTACCATGATGTAAGTCATCCAAAGGCCACCAGAGCCAGTAGGAGCCTTTCCAGCAAGGACAGTAAACTTTCATCAAACCATCTGCATAGGGGTGTGATCAGGGTAGATGCTCCAGCATGCAGTGAGATAGGAGGGACTGAGTCCCTTTGGGACTGACTGCGCTCTCTTGGTCCCAATTCTTCTATCATAGTTGCTTGCCACGGTGCATCACCAATATGGTAAAAACACGTTTATGGTGGGTTTCTTCCCTTTCTCTTACAAATCACCTCTACCTGAAGAATGGTAGGAAGGATATTGTTCTGAATCTGTAACTTTGAAAGGTCGTGACTTTAAAACCTACTCGATTTATAGCTGGAATTAAAACATGAGAACTGTTGAGTCTTTCAAAAATCACTGCATCTTTCAAGAAGTGTTTTTCCCATCTCATCCATATGATATTCTATACTTTCAGCCTTAAATGTTTCAAAGATAATGTTTTAATGCTGTGTTATGAATAAGCTACAGCTATTTCCTCTTTTTCAGGTTTTCTTTGTTGCTTTTTAAGTTAGATTGACAGTAACCAGAAATTTTAAAGAAAGATACACCCACCTCTTCCTTACTGCCCCCACCACCTCCAAAACAGCTTAAAACACATTCCCTGTTTGCAGCACAAAGAGCGTGAGCTGTGGGGAGCATTCCCCAGTTCCCAGGCATGTCCAGCGGGAAGGACCTGCTCCGCCATGGTGTGGTCCTGGTGCTGGTGCAGCTCTGCAGGCTGCCTCCAAGAGCTGTCGGATTTTAGACCACCCGTTCGCATGTTCCTTCCTCCCTTGCCCTGGTTTAACAAGGAGGCGAGGCCTCATCTTTGAAACAGAACTTCTTTCCAGGATTTTTTTTAACATTTATTTATTTTATTTAGAGGTGGCATATAAAAGGCACAACCTGGCACAGGGATAGAGCTGAAGAATTCAGTAGCTCTCCGGAGAAATCGGTTACAGGCCTGGGATTTTTCTCTACTAACCCAGAGGAATTAATCTCCTCCTTTCACATAAACAAGCCTTATGTGGAGCCTAGGTAATAAAATAATTACAACCACACTTCACATACACATTACCATCTGCCCTTTTCTGTTCCGACAGCAGTTCTTCCTCAGGCTTATGTGAAAAGGAAAAAAACTTATTAGTGGAGAACAAAAACATATCAGTAAAGAATAATGTGTGTTTCCTTATTAGAGAGCCTAGTTCCTCTCCTCCCTCCTTATTCCAGTATGTACAGAACTATAAAACACAGAAGTGTTCACAGGATATTAAGTATTAAAGCACTGATGTCAGCAAGCCAACAAAAATGCAATGGACAATATACAGAAGTGTTACTGGGGCTAAGACTGTAAAGTATTCATTTTATGATTAATTTTGAAGCTAACCCAAAAAACTGTAGATATGGTAAACACATAAATTGCTGGATTAGCTAAATCACATCAGTCCCATACATTCTGCTCTGTCAGAAACAATTACTTAGAGCCATCAGATGGAAATACAGCTGAGTCCTGACATTTACAACAAATACCAACACCCTTCATGTTTTGGTATTCCTCTTCAACACTTTGCTACCAGCTTATATATTTCCTAATGTTCACCAGGCCCAGACAGGCACGAAGACAAGAAACCAGTCATATATATAATATGTAAACAGTTATTTAATCAGCAACCTTCAGATTCTGAAATTTCTTGTATGTTAATTCATCAGCTACACCTAGGAAATACCAAAATGTCTGTTTGCCTTTGACATCAACAACTCATTAACTATTAACCTAAACTTTACATGATGTCACTGATGCTGTATTGACAGGCATGTCACCAGTAATTGTCACTAAAGAGTTTGTGTATGTGCGTGTATGCAGATGTGTGCGTATGAGTATGTGTGAGACAGAGACAGAAAATGTCCATGCAGTCTTTTCAGAGCAAACAAACTGGGAATCCCGGCATTTTTAATCCCTGAAGTGTGTGCAGTGCACAAGGAGTGACCTGTGGGCGAATTGATATAGAAACAGCACATTCCTCACTCTTTCCTAGAAAAATCCTGCCAAAAAACTTAGTAAATGGTGCAGAACATTTTTTTTTTCAATTGGACCCCAAGGAGTCACAAGTAAGAAACAGAGAGACAAAGGAAGGTAGAAAGCATCTATGAATTGCATGTTCAAAAGTGCATTTATAAAAAAATAAAAAAGGGAGGAGGGGGCGGGGAGAGAGGTTTACAGTTTGGTCATTTTATCCCTTGAGTGCCACTAAATGTTCCAGGCTGCGTGTATCTGGGACCGAGCCAGGTTTTTCATGTCCTTTCCACGGTGTTGCTGAACATTCCTGCTAATGGCCAGGTCCTCTCAGACCTAAACCTGACGACTCTTCCCGGTAAGAAATAACATTCAAGAAGGTGTTAGTGATGTGGGCTGAGCAGAAGCACTGCAACACAGGATCTGTACAGAAAGGGTTCCCCTCTCTGCTCAGCGCTGAAGCAGTCAAAGCTTTTGGTCCCTATGGAAGTTGAGTGGCCTGTTGCTCAAATACAAAGGTCTGGTTTTAATCTTGCCAGGAGCTCAGGGCTCCTGCACCCAAAGGAAGACCATCTGGAGAAGAAGTGGGGTCAGCCTGGATGGGGAAGATTGCAAGATCAGGTCCTGCTGTACAGCACACACATCCTCAGTATCCTTTTTCTTTCTTACATGGGATCCTATGGGCAGTGAGGAACACTACCATGGTTTGCATGGAGTGCTTTACCTCTTAGACTCGGCAGAGTGTTTATGAAGTCTTCCTCTCTTTGAAGTTCTAATGGAAAAACATACTCTATAAGGCTACAAAACTGGGCACTGACCTGGAGCAAGAGTGCCTCTTTAAATATCATTTTGTATTTGAACTCCTTGGGTTTCTGTTCACTTACCATAATCTCTCTTGATTTTTGTTTAACGTGGAGAAAGCATATTGCAGTCACTCTGCGGCATAAAAGCAAATGCAGTTCTCTGATGAGGAAGTGCTAAACAGGACAATTCCAGAACCGGTCCCAGACCCACTTCTGCTATAGACATTTCAAAACATGTTGTGATGGTCTTGTTGCTTCCCCTAAACAGCCGGACACAGTTCACTAAATGACCTCTCTCCATACAAATCGCTTAATGTTTCCTTATGAGCCATCTTTTCTCTGTTGCTTTAACTTTCTTCAAGGGATTGCTCTCTTGTGTATACCTTCTTTGACTATAGTGGTTAAGTTTTAAATTTACCCTTAATGCTACTATTGTAACAAATGGGGCATGAGACTGACATCTTCTGGATATCAAGACATGTAAAACTCCCACTTTTCATTGTCATTATGTTGGGCATGTTTTCCTAAGAAATAAGGAAAGAGCTTGCTCTAAATTCCTGTCTCTAACCAAGGTTTTGTCCACAGAGGGAAAGAATTGGAGTCTTTGTTTTTAATTGCAAATACACACCATGCTTTCAAATTGTTTTCCTCACTTGGCAATAAGTTTCACTGTTTAGGTCGTTTCCTTGCTTCCCCTTTCCTCAGCAGGAGACAACACAGTCGTCTTAGCCCCTAAGAAACTAAAGATCTTTTGTATTTCTGTGTTTATCTTGAATATCTAGGACTCTGCAGCACTTGCTCTTTTCCCATATAATAAGTCTGCATTTCAAGGGTAATCTCTTGGAAAAGACATGGAGTGAATGACAAAGAAACACCTAAGTAAGAAGAAAAGATCATGATGCATATGCAACCCCCTCAGAAACAAACCCTCCACTAAAACCCAAAGCTTGACATGAAGCATATGTGAAAGCAATAACTTGCTCTGGAGAATCGATGTCTTTAAGCTACCCTTTAAAATATTTCAGATAAATCAGTCAAACAAATAATGGAAATCTGAATTAAACCAGTTGGACAGAGCCTAGAAGCCCAGTGTTCCTGGAAGTGCTGAAAAAACTTCCTCTATCAGCCAGCGAAAGAAAAAAAAAAAAAAAAAAAAAAGAAAAAAAAAGGGCAAATCTAATTGGAGCAGAGGGGCAACCTTATTTACAGAACATAGCTGTTTTTCAAATACTCCCCAAACTTATTTTTATTTGTAAAGCACTGCTGCTGTTTCAGCTAGGCACATATTTAGCTGAAGGAATTGCCATACCAACATTCAGTAGCCAAAAAGTGGCCAGTTAGAGCAGTGTCATACAGCCCCACAGAGGCATGTGTAGGTCTGCATCACTGCTAAAGCAAAAGCAGGCTTCTGCCCTCACCTCCACCCATTGTTGTTCTCAGTGATACTGATAATCATAATTATCCTGTAGTGCTTGGTGATGCCATATACATTACCCCTTCAAGTGACACATCTGCTGCTTCTCAGTTTCCTCTAAAGACCTTGAGAGATAAGTTATGTAGCGTCCTTGGAAGCAATTTCCTGTCTCCAGTCACTTTTGGCTAATCTATAAAGTAAGAAATAAAAAAATAAATTAAAAAAAAGAAAAAAAAAAAAAACACGAAGAATTCCTAGTACCATGTGTATGGTGACCCCACACAGCTGCCAGCAAGTGCAAGCAAGCATGCTCATTAAGACGTATAACACTCTTATCATGCCACATGGAGGTTTTATGGCATATCACGCAAAGTGTCCAGCAGCAGAGTTTGCACTTGGAGGAAAAATAAAAGGAAGATGTTAAAAGATAAGAAAAAAGTAGTTATATTCATATTCAGATTGCAGTAGTATTTTACTTTACTAACACAGCTTAATCTGCTGGCAGAACTGTTGCCATCATTCCCCAAGAAATTTGGAAAGGCAAGGGTGGTCTTGTTGCTAAATCACAGGATTGGCAATCAAGTTCTTGTTTCCAGAAATGCCAAAACTTCCCTCTGATCCTCAGCGATTGCTTTAACCTTTCAGCTCCCTTAACCTTTCAGTTTTCACACAGATAAAATACCTATGGAACCATAGAATTGTTTTGGTTGGAAAAGACCTTTAAGGTCATCAAGTCCAACTATTAACCTAGCACTGCCAGTCCAACCACAAAAAGAAAAAAATAAGTATCAGATATTAAACTGATAAGACCTGATACCACACTTGATCTTAGCCAAAAGGCCGAGAAACTCCATTCCTGCCACTCCATCTGGTACTAGACTGGTGGAGCCCTTCAACATAGAATTATAGAATCATTTAGGTTGGAAAAGACCTTTAAGATCATCGAGTCCAACTGTAAACCTAATCCATTTTAGCCCAGCCTGTCCTCATCCTTTTCCAAGAGGGATTTGTGAATGTCTCTGTGCCGTGCAGGTAGCATGCTTTGAAGGCTAGCACCAAAATGTTTCAGTGGGAAGTGCAAATAATTAGTGATACTGGAGATTTTTTGTCAGCTGAGCATCGTTCCTTTTTGAGGGGCTTTCCGTAGCTGTGTATGTTGCCTGCCGGTCCCATTCTGCAACACTTCAGTGAGAATTTCACCTATATTAAAACTGCATGATCAGGTCAAGTGCAACTTGCATTTCTTAAAGGCTCCACTGATGTAAATCTATACAAAATACGATAAGGTGAATACATTGAAGCTCAAGAAATATACCAAAAAGAAAATGTTTCTTGTGTCAGAAAATGTGTATTAGCTAAACTTTACATTTGAAATGCTGGTCTCTTGTGGACCCAGAATATATTTTCCGTATGTCCATGTGTTGGAAGTTTCATAAAATGCTGAGCACGTATATTTAAAATAGCTCTGACAATGTATAAAAAAGCTCTAAAATATTATGACATGGCCAATTTCCATGCTTTTTAAAATCAATGACATGACACAATATATTTTATGTGTGGAAATATACATCATAAATATTGGCCAATGTCATAATATTTTTAATGTTTTATATGTTGTCAAATCTGCTTTAAACACAGTATGTGTGCTGTACATTTACTGAAACATAACTCAGAGAGATGCAGGAAATCAACTATATTCTTTTTCCATGTGGGTTTATTACATATTTTATGGTTTTGTTGCTCCTTACAGTACAAAACTCTTTTTTTTATCCCATTTTTCCTTCTTTGTCTTTCCTTCTTTCTTGCTTGGTTTCTTGTTTGCTTCTTTCCTTGCTTTCTTTTTCTTGCTTGCTTGTTTTTTCCTCCACTTTTCTTGAACAAGGTGAATGTTGTTTGAAAAACAAGAACAGACCGTAGTTTTCTGTTGCTCACTTTTCTCTTAGCTGTGCCTCTGACCCAAATAACTTCAAGTCACGGACAAGTATTATTATGTTAACCATGTCTAACCGTTGGGAGTGAGGTGTTCGTACACCCACTTTAAAACCAAGGAAATAGCTGCCTTTCCCAAAGCTCCTGTGGGGCCAGAGCTCCAACTCTTTCAGCCCAACCACGAGGCTGCAGCTCCACCGCAACACAGTCAATCAAACCCTGGGATATCACAAGTACAAGCGGAGCAGCTGAAATCATGAAAGACAAGAAAATGTTTTTCTCTGCGAGGCAATGTCATTGCAAGGCAACGAAACCCTGCAAGGCAGGGTAAAAGTTCAGCTCCTCAAAGGTGTTAGGTCCCCACGCTGATGGCTGTCACCTCCCTGTCTTCCAAGTGGCCTGGTCAGTTTTGGTGTAGACTGGCCAGGTGCTGTCACAGCCACCCTCAGACGCTACCCCTGACATCAGTGAGCACTACATGGTGCCTGCATTTCCCTGTGGACCAGACCCTTCATTCATTTCAGTGACCCAGACATGACCAAACACTTGTCCACCTCTCAGTAGCACAATCTCCCACATCCAAAGAGCAAACAATAATGCAGAGCGGAAGAGTTTCATCACTGTATGTAATGCTATGAGATAAAATTTATAAGAAAGATACCACAAAAGATACACTTTCTTACATAGACTGAAATCCTGGTCCCACTGATGTAGACAGGAAAATCTTCAGAGTTCAAAAGGCCAGAGGCTTTACCTCTAGACATCTTGCTTATCAGACATGACCGTGGGTTTCTACTATGGAAATCTTCATATTTTATTCCTAGCTATAACATGACGGACCAACAAGTAGGTCACAAAGATGACTTTTAGAAAATGTTTTAATAGAAAAAGAATATTTATGCAATTAATGATGTTCCTAGGGTGAAAGGGAGTGGTACAGTAGCTGACTCAAAAAAAAAAAACCCCCAAAAAATCCAACCAAAACAGAATAAGAAAAAAACCCCAAATATTTGAAAATGTTGTTTCATGGGTTTTATTTTATTTTTTCAGGTTTTTCCCTTTCCTTTTTTTATTCTTCCTCCATTTTCCCTTTAGAAATGGAAGGGAAGCTTAATTAAAACAAGTTGTTCTGCAAGCAGCAGAGCTAATGAAACCTTGTTTCCTGTGGGTTTTTGTCCTATATCCCCTGCTGTGATAACCTTAGCTCCATTCTCATATCCTCCATGGCTGCCCTTGCAGTTCCCCAAAACAACCACTCAAATTCCCCATTGTGTTCTTAAAATCCACTCTACACATGTGTTACCATGTCCCCAGTTCCTTCCTAAACCACTGATTTTGTCAGAAGTTGTAGCAACTTCATTATCCTTGTGATTGGCAACAAGCCAGATTGCTCATGTGTCTTTAAAATCGATATTTAATCTGCACTCCAGTATCTTGCATTAATCTTAGTGTAGCCTTATAGTGCAAAGATCCTGCGGTTTGGGGGATAAATAAATAAATTTAACTGTATTCTGCAACACTGACATGCAAAAGAAACATGAGAAACAACTGATGTGAATGAAAATACAGCAAATATGTTCCAGAATAGCACTCCATAAGGGTTCACATCTATACTCGGACCCATTAAATATTTTACTGTGAAAAAATGTTGCAACTGCATTGGCACAGACAGCTCAGCTTATGAGCCAGGCCTTGGGCCTGCTACGTGAATTACTACCGGATTCCCTCACAGGGTGAGTAAACCTGGAAACCAAAGCCTGAGAATTCAGTAGGTGGGTATTGGGCACTAAATCAGTATATATTTCAAAAAGAAAAGTGTTTGCGTCTGCAGAAGCAATAATGCGGAGCTGAAGAGCCACTGTGCTCTGCGCCTGAAGGGTATTCTGTACAGCCAGACTCCTGGGAGCACCAAGACCTGGACCAGCTCCCATGTTTGTGTGTCCCAGTGAGGGTGGACCTGACCCATGTTCATTTAAGAGATGCTGCTAGGGTCCGTGGGTCGAATCCAATACACTGCCTCTTCCTTTGTTTTTGTTTCTGAAGTATGTGCAGCCGTGCAGCTTTGACCCACCCCCATCAAGATGGCTTTTCCTCAGAAATGATGGGTGATTTTATGCATTCCAGCTTCAAACAGCCAGGATAGGGTGTGAGCCTGAGTGCAGATGTTCAGCCCTTTCCGAAAACTCAGCCCTTTTCAAGTGCCTCTCCTCAGTCATCCAAAAAGCGAAGACACTGGCAGGCATTAGCCACTTGTGAAACACTCTGGATGGGAAGGAGGGTGCATGAGAAGGATCAGCTTTAACATCTGAAGCATGGCCACATAGTGTTTTGCAAGTCAATGCAGGCAGGCTTTGCAAATGCTCTGAGCAGATGTGAGCTCTTCCCCTCTGCCTGCATTTGAAGGCAACACAGACCCTGTAAATCCTGTTGGTATTCAATGCAGGCCCTTCAGACAGACAGGGGACATGGAGGTAGGCTGAGATTCCTAGTGCTCCGAAGCATAGTCAGGACAAGCTCACATTTTTCTGCGAAAGCCCTTATAGCCATCCCATGTGAAATAACCTTCTCCAGGTGTAACTGAGTTCTTTCCACCGCTAAGGAGGGAGCCAATGCAGGGACCCTGAGGAGACCTGTTGCCAAAATGAATCTATGGAGCACTTCCTAGCCTTAACTGACCTTATGCAACTGTATAAGGCAGTAGGTCATTCAGCAGATGTCTGCCCAGGGGTAAAGTTCAGCTCCATCTCCATGGCTGTGAACAGCATCAAAAGTGCTGTCTCAGTGTGATGCACCTGGTTTCCAGCATTTCTGCTCTAGCTAGTGAATCCCAGCACCTGCAGCACTTCATGGCTAACTCCTGGCTAGCCAGCTAGCCGTCACTCTCCTTCTAAGGGAAGTAAGAAATACCAATTTCAAAGATGAAAAATTAAGAGAAAAAGAAGTTATCTGATTTTGACTAATGCAGTCGAGGCAATCAAATTAGTATAGAGGTCCTCACTATTCACCTTCTTTCCATTAATCTACTTTACTCCACTTTATGCTTTTAAGCTACCTTTTCCTGAGCCAAAAGTTACTCCAGTCAAGCTAGAAAAACAAAGTGTGCATAGGAATATGTGAAGGAGCACATTTGTTAATGCATTTCCCCTCTTATTTCAGGAACACATTCTTACAATATAGGCCAGTAATTCTGAAACTGGATGGGAGAAAGAAAAAGATGGGTAACAGTTTTATTCCGGGAGGTGGTCATGGAAAAAGGAAAGAAGAAAGGAAAGAAAAAAATCCACATATTTAAGAAATAATAACCTAAATATAATCACTTGATGTACAGAGGAGATGTTAAAAATAGCAGAAAAGACAGCTCTGCTGAAAACAGCAAGCTGAGACAGAACATGAAGCAAAATTAGTCCCATCAACCAACAGCATGAATGAATTCTGGAATTATTTGTGTGATCTCCTATGATGCATATCATTCAAGATTAAGCCATCCAAGGCAAGGGTCCAGAAATACTGGGGGAGTAGGAAGCAAAATGCTGTTTGATTTATTATTTTTTTTTCAGGAGGAACTCTGTCATGAGCCTCACTAAGAAGTTATTTCTTTTTCTTTAGGGAAAGGCAAGATTTTCGTGATGTTTCTAAGAGATGATCCTTGGCTCTGAAATTTTGTATCACATAGGTTAGCTGAAGACACTTGGATCTGAAACATAATTCGTTTTTCCAGAAGTAGCACTCTAACTAAAAATGGTCCCCTTACACCCATGGAGAATGTTTCATTGTTCACTCTTAATAAAATCCATGGACAGGTAACTGCGAATAATGTATAGTACAATAGGTTGTTTTTAAAGATGAGTGCTCCCAGTATAGCAGCTTGCTATACAATAGAGAGAAACAACATGAAGACAGACAACATCAACTTACTCAGCTGGGAGCGGAAAGGAGGGAAACAGTCTACCATTATGTCAGCCACCTCAGTTTGGCTGGGATCAGAGCCTCGGAGAGGCACCTTGCTCTGCACAGAATAAATACACCACTCCTGACAGCACAGAGAGCAAAGCAGAGGAAAACCACAGAGCTCAGATAATTGCACTTGAAAAGAGAGGAATTGCAAGCAACCTGGGTGCACAGTTCAGAGGTCTGGTTCCTTCATGGTCTCCCCAGGTATTTTGAGAGAGCAGGAACAATTACAGCTGCAGTGAGAGCGAGAGTGCAGGGAAAGGGGCAAGAGAGGGACTGCCAAAAATAACCCTCTGTAAGCTGCAGAAGCAGTGATTGAGAAAACAGAGTCAGGGCTCTACACATACAGTCACATGTATGAATCTCAAACAGAGCAGTGAGTGTTGACTTCAAACTGCAGAGCTTTTTGTGGAGGGGAGAAACCCCACTAACTCTTAGTTCTGGTATAACTATACTTCCACTTGCCACATCTTATATCCTGCTGTAATTGCATCCCAGTGAGCCATGCCCGTGCTGCATATGTACTTCCCAGCCTGCCCATATGCTTCTTAAGTGGTGAGCTCATCTAAATCATCCCTCTCATTTCCCTCCTACAGAAACTATTCATGGCCAGTCTATTTCTATTCTGACCAGATCGTTGATGCTCCACAGGACTTTGTGGAGCCAACTCTACCGAGATAATTGTCAGATTTAGAACCAGTTAAGAAAAGCTCTTCCCAAAAATATTTATTTGGTTAAAAGAATCCAAGAGATTCTTAAACTCTTGTGAACAGCAGGTGATTGTTTTTGCCAACATGAACCCTCAATTCTTTTTATATATCTGTAGGCACCAGGCACATTAACCTCTCTGAGGCCATGCTAGGCTCGGACCATATCAGGCTGACAAAAGCTGACAAGCAGACACAAAGGTGAACTCAAGATGTCCTAAAAGTCATGTACAAGTTCAATCATGGCCAGAAGTACTCAGCACACGCAGTGGGGGAACAAATCGTCAAAGTTGCTCATGGCCAAATTTCCAAGAGCTCCGTTTCCACTGCAGAAGCCAGATTTTCAAAACATTTTCTAGGTCTCCAAATAACGGGCTGCACTTTTATACAACTTCAACCCAAACGGCTGTACTCACTTGACAGCATGGCCACTCATTTAAATATCCAAAGAGGTGCAAGGTCCTTCTGCAAAGTCACAGCTAAAATGTGCTGGTTCAGAACACTTAAGAATTGGGTATGAAAGAGTGAAAGAAGCTCAAGTCCTTCAAATACAACATGTTCAGAGTTGATGACCAAAATAATTCCAAGCGTCTCTGATTCAAAGCACTATGTATGTCTGTATTCTGGTTTTTCCCAAAAGTTCATTTTTGGTGTTGAACATCAGCATTTCATCTGGATGTGCAAAAGGTATAAGTAGAATTAATTTACATTATCAAAATTTTGATGGCAGCATGAATTTTAATGAAGGATGGTTAGAATAGAAAGTCTTTATCTCACTCCAACTATAACAGCTATTGGAGCCTGTGGTATATGTGAGTTTGAGCTACACAGATAAAATTTACCAAAAACTGGACTAGATGCAGCAAAAGGCTTACCTGCTGCAAAACTTTCATTGGATACACATAAATATGAGATATACCATGCCTGTCTCCAGAGTATGAAAGAAAGTGTGACTGTGACCAGGCAGAAGAGAACAGACCTGAGTTCTTGTCCTCATATCACATCTGTCTTCATACGAGCTGGAACAGAGGGGGGCCGTCCCCTTCCCTGCAGAGCAAAAGGAAAAAGAGATAATTAGATATATTACCATACAGTGTTGTGGGTGGGGAAGATAACTGATAGTATCTAAATTTTTAAAAACAGAATGATAGTTGGGTTTTGAAGGATGTCTGTTCTAAAAGAGCAAAACGTATTGTTTGGAGTGGCCCAGTGGGACATAGCTATGAACTATGGAACAAAAGCACAGGAAGGAAAATTCAAGATAACTTTCAGGAAAAACTTCCTAATGGCATGATATACAGCCTAATACTGTGGAATAATCTTCTAAGAGAAGAGGTGGAAGCCCAGCTGAATGAGTAATTTTAAAATTAGACTGTAGGAAACAATTCAGCATTGGCAAGGGGAATGGACAAGATGACCTCATCAGCCTTTTCCATCTCAGATTTCTATGGTTCTGAGGACAGAGAACAATAAAAAGCCACTGCACAGAATCAATCCCAGAGAGAGTTGCAATGGGATAAATGGGATTGGCTATTGAAAGGTGTAGATTGCAAAAGAGACTGTGAATGAGGAAAAGTGGATGTAAGGAGAGATGAAGTCATCGATATGTTTAGAATGCAGACTTGGAGGCAATGATAGGCAAAATCCTGGGCAAGGAATATAAAATCAGAACAGACCAGCTTCAAAGAGATAAAAGGCAGAGCATGAGGTAGGAAGGCTAAGCGATTTTGCATGGAGTATGTTTTCACTTAGCAGGTGCCAGGTGTGCATGGCTCACACTCATTAAGAGCCATGAAGTGTCAGGGCAAAGCCATTTTTAATACTAAAAGATTATGTGAGAATTTAAGGATGATGCCCGGCTATTTGGAAAGATAGCGATATGGGTATTATTCTTTTACGTCACAATCAAAAGGAAGTCTCCACTCATTTGGCTGGAGGGCTCAGGGTGCATGGATTTGTCTTCTGAGCCAATGCCATCATGGACTGATTTTCTCAGCCAGTACTGAGCGGTTAAGCACATATATGGTTTTCCTTTTACTAATACAACACACAAACCTGGCTCTTTAATATCTACTGGAGAATAAAGCACTGCAAGAAAGAATAAAATTCAGAATTCAGCTTGATCCAGCACAGGTAACTGACTAACTATACAATTATTTTCTGTTGGGGAGCTGAAAACAGATATCAGCTTCATAACTGGTAAGACTGTTCAAATTGTAATTGTGGAACTGAAAATATAATGCATTTTGGCCATGTCAGGAAGGGTTGGGAGTGCTCTGTCCCTGATTTTTGCAAGTGGATTTATGGTTTATAATTCAACCCCATTTATAACTCAAGCCCATTTTCAGGCAGCTCCCAAACTGTATTTGTGATTTGTGCTGTATTACAGATCCTGAGGTATTATTTCTGCTTGTTGACTGGATGCCTGGAACTTTTTAAGCAGTGGCATAGCAAATGGCATGTCACAAATTCCATTGTGCAACATTCATAAAAATTCAAAAATGCATAGTTGGTTTCATGAATACATAGCAAACTTTGGAGTATTTGCAGAAAACAAATATTGTGGGCCTCCTCATTACTAACACACACAAAGTTAATCAAATGTGAAGAATTTATAAATCGACCGATTTCTTCAACCAGTTTCAAGATATAAGAAACAAAAGTAGATAATGGCCTAAGAATGTTCAGTTAAGAACTTAGGAAGCACGTTAGGAAATTACAAATTTCTACAGTCCTAGAAAGTGATGTTGTTGTAGTTGCTAAACTACCTGTTTAAACTGTAAGAAATAAAAGTCATTGTTCTCTGTATAGCAAAGGATTCCATACTGGTTTAGGCAACATGCTAAAAGTATATGGGAAAATTTTCTCATATGGGAAAGTTTTCCCTTTAATTTCATATTATCCAAGATAAGAGGTAGGAAGTCAGTTCGCAGGAAAAGCATGGGAAGGAAAGTTAATTCCTTCCTTCCTAAAGGAAGAGTGCGTTTACTGTATTTATTTTGTGTTTCTCCTTAGAAGTACCATGATAATTACACGTTTTATCAACTTAAATGCAATTAAAAGCATGAGATTCAAAATGAAAGGCATACAGCAATGAGCCTAAGAATAATGATCAATAGTGACTGTTCTGTACCACCGGTCACACTTCGTAAACAAGTTTTTACAGATAAATTCGATGTAAAAGAGCAAATCTGTTTCTGCAATCCCTTGCTCAAAACTGAACAGTTGTTGAAATCTAGAGCCTAGTCCCAATTCATAGCAGTTGCAGATATTCATTCCCAATGGAAAACCAGGAAGAACACCTTATTTAAAGTATACATTATGAGATATTGTCATATGTATAAAAATATAATAATTTCTATGCTATCATATACAACAGAATATATAATTTCTGTAATAGAATCGTTTCTGTCATAGGCTTTAGTATAATATTTTAGAAGCTAGCAATCCACCTACTATTAAATAGCTGTTAAGATGGGATTTACTCATCCCTAAGCTGTTGATTCTCATATATTATCACATTGCTATTTATTATTGTGTGTTTTGCTGATTGTCACTATAAACATTCTTTATTTGGTACCATAAATGTGGATAAAAGCTGCACAGCATTTTATAATAAAGTCAGATAAAGTCTTTTCAGACACTTTCCAACATAACCACTGAAACATTATTTTAGAATCTTTCCCTCAAATAAGTAACGTCATTTTGAGGGCGCTTAGGTGAGAGAAGGTTGCTGCCATCAGCTAAGTTTAGAATATCTGTTCTTTAAAATGCATTTTAAAAGGATATGTAATAAAGCAGGATATGTAATAAAGGATATGTAATAAAGCAGGATATGTAATAAATCAGTAGGCAGAAATTTGAAAAGGGGATTTACAAAGGGACCTAGAAAATATATCTTCTTCTAGAATATTGAATGAAAAAATAAAAAGGCATAGTATAGAAAAGCAAAATCAAGAGTATTACGTGCAAGAAATGAACATATGTTAAACGGTGACTGGAGTTCAAAGAATTTTTTTGTTGACTTTTATATATAATTTCATTTAAATATATATGTTTGTCTTATATGGTATTTCTTGAAAAAAATCAATAATATCATGATAAGCCATCTTGAAATACTTTCTAGGTGAGTATAGGAATGAATTAATTTCACTGTTAGAGTATGCTAGCAAAATGAAGCTCAATTCATTCCCAAAAGTTCTTTGAGCTGTGATTTTCTAGAGTGTTTTCTCTCTCTTACGACAATTGCCTGTAGTATGATGAGCCATTGGAATAAAAATGCTTGCTGAAATAAGTATGTTTTTCTTGAACTGAGATTTTTCTAGCATGAAACTAGGTAAGGTCGCAATGCCACTGTTTAATTATTCAGCCCTTAAGCTGCCTGTTACAGTTCAGCACAGTTACTGCCAGAGGGGATAACTTTAGTGGTCTGAACCTGATGTCTGAACAGACATCCTGGAACCATAAGGTTTGAATATTGGCAGAGCAGAGCAAGTTCTTCATCCTTCTGTGGTAGCTGTGTTTTACTGCTAGGCAGTTTATTGAAGAGGGGTCTTTAAGCTGTGCCCTTAAAAACCCAGAGCTCACATGAAAATTAAAACTCCCATGCTGCTTTCCATGAGCCCATGAGCCAGTCCCAGTGTCATGGGCCAAAGTTTCCCATTCATCCACTGCTGGGGTTTATGCTGTTCATTCTGTCCTCTACTGCAGGGATGGCTGCGTGTCAGCAACACCGTACTGTGAAACGTAAAGCGCTGTGGGAGCCTTTGTGATGAAAACTGCTACACTGAAGTAAATCGTAATTATCATTAACACATACATGAGCCACTTTAAATGTGTTCTGTCCAGACCACAGTAAGATCCGCTAAAGACTAATCAATTGACTTACAATTTATAATCTTGTTCTTATAATCTTGTTCTCAGCTCACTCTGCAGTGCTTGGGGATTGTTTAGTACCTCATGCATTTAATGCTCAAGCCCTGTGGTGATATTGCCTATTATCATGATTTAACACTGATTAATACCCTGCTATTCTTGGCAATATCAACTATTAGTTGAAAGAGAAAACATTAAAAACACAGTTGGGGCTTTCCCTGCTAATTTTTGTGTTATTATGTAATGAATTCTGTTGGTCAATATTCTTACATACTTTATATACTTTTTTTTTAAAAAAACCTTTCTTCCTGAAAGTATATTTTGGCCCATTGAGGATATCTTCCATGCACCCATACACAAACAATCTGTATAGATGAGTCTGGAGAAGAATACATAGAAGAATATGTCTGTGCATATACTTGTGTGTATGTATGCATACACAATGCCCATAATGTGTTTATATCAAAGGTAATCATGAATACACTCCAAATGCTTCACAGGCTGCATGTTCATGGGTCAGTACAAGCAGTGCTGAAACACTCTCTCGGGTGGAAAGCAGCAGCCGTTCTGCACCAGCAGCACTACACAGCTGTGTTTGTGGAAGGGGAAGTGAAGTCTTCCAAATTAAACTGTTGTAAATTTTAGATAGGCAAAATTCACCTACCAGAGTTGGACTTGGCTGGCATTCTGAGACCTTAATCCTTACCCTTGCAAAAGGTCCCATGTGACCTCTACAACCATAAATGGTGTGTATCTGGTTTTGCATCTCATTCAGGAGACAGTAATGTCTGCGTCCCGACAGAGGCATTCACCTTGCACAGCACTGCTCTGCCACAAGAACTTCAGTTACACCAGCCTATTCTGACTGTTTCTTCTAACTCCAAAGCTGTGGTTTTGGCTTGCTTATCTCCAGTCTATCCACCAGACTCCTCACTTGTCATCCCCGATGGCTTCAGAAAGTCCAAACAGGCACAAGACTATGAATGGGCTGTTATAGGAGCTTGTTACAGGGAACGGGACATGAGAGAAGATCTGACATCAACTTATACATGGTGCTGTAGTTCTCATCACACAGGGCTGAGTCAGAAGAATATATGCCTTGATTGAATCTGTCCTATCCAAAGAAGACATTTCTGAACAACACATGATCCCAGGGGAAAAAAAAAAAAAAAAAAAAAAAAAAAAGCTTACAAAATACCCTGAGTAAAAGAATGAAATAATGAAAAGTCCTGCCAGAACTAGCGCTTTGCAAAACTGTGGAATAGAAATGAAGGCAAATTAATCAGTACTCTGCTCTATGTCTGCAAGTAATGAACATCCATGAAAGGAAGACCGAGAATATCATTATTTTCTCACAACAGCAGATTCTGGAACACTTCCAGATTAGTTTAGTTGTGAGGGGATATACCTGAAACTGTGGTATAACAGTTATCAGGGAAGCTGCTCCTTCTGAAACTGATACATGCAAGCTCTGTATTTTCAAAGAAAAAGAGGAAAACATGGAAGACTTCCCAGATGACACAGAGTGGATGAACCAGTCTGGCAATGCTGGGAAGAGCTTGAGACAGATGAGAAGAGGTGAACCTGCACCTGTAGCAAAACACTCATCAAGGTGCCCAAAAGACCTCAGATGAACCCATGCCAGCACAGCTGGACTCTGCTGAGCAAAGTTAGCCTGGAAGTCAGGTGATCCAGACTGACATTTGTATTGACTCTAAAATATAGACATAAACTTGAGTCCCAATCACTCCAGATAAAAAGACCTGAGTCAGAATTGCACATGCCCAGAATACAGCCATTGGACTTTTACAGTTCCCAAAACTTTCAAAGCCCTGATGCTGCTGAGTGTGACACACTCACCTGCTCACAAGCACAAGGATTTTCTCAGTTTCCTAACATCCTTAGGAATAAAATAAAATGCAATATTCGAGTTTAGTCTGCCCTTATTGTATTCCTGGAAGGCTCTTGGCCAGTAGCAGTTTCCAGTACCTAAGAACAACCCAACACGAATGAAATTTTTTGTTAATAGACCTGGCTCCCAGTATTTGTGATCTGCACTAATATTCATCATGTTTGAGCAACTCAATACCACATTTGTTTTGAAGTCAAGGAACAAAATTTCTCTCTTTACCCTATAGTACTTTCACTGCCTTTTACACAAGTCTACCGCCTGGACTGCAATACCCAGATATAGAAAGAGCATCATCTTCTGCGCTTGTGCAGGACACAGCAGAGCCTGTTCTGCACTACTGTAACAGAAACTTTAATGTAACTGAAATTACTAAGATGATGCATTTTCAACTTAAATCAATGTCTTCACTAGCAGTGCCTCCAGGAACATTTATCCACTGCCAGTAATTCCTCTTACCTGCCAGAATCTGTTCCACTGAATTTGGAGAGGGTTTCTTTAGAACTGAATTGACTGTGGAAATGTCTTTTTACTATTCACCTACTTGCTACAACATCAAAACTCTTGCTCTTTTGAACTGATTGAGTGAGAACAAACAAACAAAATTCTGAATGTCACAGATGAACATAAATGCTTTCCTTGCTTTTTTTTTTGTTTGCTATCGTACAACCAGAAAGACTATCAGGATATGTTCCTCACTGTATGATCACAAGGCATCACATTTCAACTGATTTGTTCAGGAAGATTGTCCTAGCTACATAAAGTGACTATTCAAGAATAGGACATACAACAGCACGTTCCCAAGCCAAGACAATCACAACACTCTGTCACAAGTATTTGCAAGTGCCCCTTTCTTAAGAAAAGAAAAATATTTATGTATTGAATGACAAAATACCTCTATTTTTTAGAAGTGTCTTAATTCTTGGTTTATTGTATTAACTTTTTTCCTAAATTCACTCATTGGCCTGGCCATTGTATCAGGCTCTTATTCCTGTGCAAAGCAGAGCTGATAGTTTTTGAAGCTGCCATTCTCCACAATGGCTAGGAGGAGGGAGGAGGAAAGGACTGGAAGCCAAGAGCTGAGAAGGATGTAGTGGAATGAAAGATGATCAGGGAAGGGAAAGGGAGAGTCTGTTTTGCTAATGCTGTTCTGGCCACCTCTCATGTCTTCCTCTTGAATTTTTTAAGTTCTTCAGCTGCATGTATTTAGCTTTCTGGCTGCTTTTGTTTTTTGGCTACTCAGCCTCTCTCTTTGCATCTACTCTCTTTTTTTTTTCCTTTTCTTTAAGAAACTTGCTTAAGCTTTTCCGGCCACGTCTCTCTCACATTGTGTGGCCGCTTCTCTTAGCTTCCTTGCCAGGCTCTCAACCAGGGCTGCTTGGCTTAGACCTCCCCCTACTGCTAGATGCTATCATGAAGCTTCAGAAATCTGCAGCATGATATGGGCATAGAACATAGAACAGGTTTATACAGGCAATGGGGTGTTTCGTCTCTGCTAACAAGGCAGGGTGATGACGACTAACCTGCCTGGCCCCCTTCTCACCTCATAGATCACACAGCAAAAATCTGCCTGGAGAAATCTGTTCCCTCCCAGCTCTATCTCTCCTTGGGTATAAATACGTAATAATGGGTAAAGCAGCCAAGGGCAGGCAAGACAGCTCCTAAAACCTTCTCAGTGCCAGTGTAGAGGTCTTCAATGTGCAATATAAAGTTTAAGGTAGCAATCACCAGATGCTCTGCTCTTGAATTCTTGGGACCCATATTATAAGCAAGGAGTACAATTTAAGAGAGTTCATGTACATACATACGCATTTATCTATCTACCAGCAAGCCTATCTATAAATGTTTTGATGTGTTAGAGAGTAAGGTGTATTCCTGTGATCCTAAATATCCATAGGAAGGTATGCTGGTTTTGGCTGGGACAGAGTTAATGTTCTTCATAGTAGCTAGTATGAGGCTCTAGTTTGGATTTGTGCTGAAAACAGTGTTGATAAGTCAGGGATGTTTTAGTTACTGCTGAGCAGTGCCTACACAGAGTCAAGGCCTTTTCTGCTTCTCACATCACCCCACCAGCGAGTAGGCTGGGGATGCATAAGGAGTTGGGAGGGCACACAGCTGGGACAGCTGACCCCAACTGACCAGAGGGATATTCCATACCATATGACATCATGTTCACCATATAAAGCTGGGGGAAGAAGAAGGAAGAGGGCAGTCTTTGGAGTGATGGCGTTTGTCCTCCCAAGTAACCATTACACGTGATGGAGCCATGTTTTGCTTTGCTTCCACGTGCAGCTTTTACTTTACCTATTAAACTGTCTTTATCTCAACCCATGAGTTTTCTCACTTTTACTCTTCCGACTGTCTCCCCCATCCCACTGGGGGAGGGGTGAACAAGCAGCTGTGTGGTGCTCAGCTGACGGCTGGGGTTAAACCACGATAGAAGGCTCTGTAGACACTTTGTACACTCATCTGTATACATGGTCTTAAAGTAGGAGAGCATGGGAATTACAAAATCAGATTTATAAAACTGCTTCCTGTAGCACTGCCTCATAACTCAAAAGGAATGCAATTCACCAATGTAATTAAATAGAAGCTTAATCTTAAACATACACTTTGGCATGAGAATGGCACTGTTTATTTCACTTGTAACATTTGTTCTGAAGTGCAAACACTGTTCCTACTCTAATGAGAGCAGCACAAAAATCATTTAGCCATTAGTGAAAGAGAACAAGAGAACAGAGATGTCAATGCTGCAAAGTTACATACATGCATTCAAGCATATGATGGCAAATCCATCCCAGAAGGCAGAAAAGGAGAGAAACTCCCCACTCCAGTATGTAAAAAGAAGATGAAAAATGAATCAGCTCGTTGAATTGCTCATTCATCAGTACATGTTCACAGAAGCAATAGGTGCATATACTGTTTATGAATTGCATTGAGGAACTAAAGCACTGAAGGGTTGGATTGTCCATTTTTGCTCCCACTTTCTTCTCCAGTTCATCTGGCCAGAGGGTGTTCCTAGACCGTCAGCAGCTCTGCAGCAGCGTGGTCTACAGAAGTCTGCACTCATTGATGCAAAGTCCTGGTGACTAGGGAAAGCAAGGAGCTCTTGAGAAACTCCAAATCCCCCACACATTTTTTTTTCCTAGCAAGTTATGATAGTTACTGAATGAAAAAGAAAAGAAAAGAAAAGAAAAGAAAGAAAAGAAAAGAAAAGAAAAGAAAAGAAAAGAAAAGAAAAGAAAAGAAAAGAAAAGAAAAGAAAAGAAAAGAAAAGAAAAGAAAAGAAAAGAAAAGAAAAGAAAAGAAAAGAAAAGAAAAGAAAAAGAAGAGAAGGAAAAGAGAAGGAAAAGAAAAGAAAAGAAAAGAAAAGAAAGAAAAGAAAAGAGTATAAATGAAAAGAAAAGAAAAGAAAAGAAAAAGAAAAAAAGAAAAGAAAAGAAAAGAAAAGAAAAGAAAAGAAAAGAAAAGAGTAGAAAGGAAAAGAGAAGAAAAGAAAAGAAAAGAAAAGAAAAGAAAAGAAAAGAAAAGAAAAGAAAAGAAAAGAAAAGAAAAGAAAAGAAAAGAAAAGAAAAGAAAAGAAAAGAAAAGAAAAGAAAAGACACAAAAAGAAAAAAACCCACAAACCTGTTCCCACTCTGGCAAGGTCTCCACTCCTGTACTGTTCTGGCATCTCCATTGCTTTTGCATGTAGTCCCAAGTGTTGTCTGGCTTTTGATCTTTGTGTTTACACACACAAAGAAGATGATACACAATCTAAAACACATTGGAAATATGTGTATAAGAAAATACTGTTTTATTGTCAGATTCCTCTTTTAGCATTTCAGAAAAGTGTGATTTGGGACTTCACTGCAATGCTTTTACTGTTTCAGTCTGGAATACAGTTAAAAACCCAGTCCTGCTCTCATCAAAGTCAGAGGTCAAGAATCATTTGCACCCATGACCGAACATTTAATTAAAATTATCAATAATTTTTTAGAGGCCTGCTCTTCTCATAGGATCTTAAAGAACTAGCTAGCTATACATTGTAAACAAAGGAATCCTTCTATATACCACTGAAGGTCCGCTACTTCTTGGATGGTCCTTGAAAGAGGCTTAAAAGCATATTGAAAAAGGAAGTAAAAATGAGTATGTCAGCTGAAATCAGAAAACTGGAAAATATCAGTACAATATAATTATTTAAACTGGAATTCCTCCAGAACACTGGGATGATTATAAATCTGGATATTCTTGTAAGTCTTGTAAATGACTGAAACTCAGATGTGATAAATTATTCATCCATACAGTGGGATCGCTGCAGTATAAATTAGAGAGCTTACATGTTGGAAAGACTTGCACATATCACTTTCTTCTCTTGCATTTCTTTCCTTTTAGCACTGCAGGTGTGCTCCATGTTTTGCAGGCAGAAAATCAAGCCATGTTTCTCCCAAAGGTCTTGCAACCTCAACAGACAAGATAGAAAATGAAGGCAGCAAGGAAAATCTGAATGTTCAGGGAAGTTCATTGGTTTTGTTGCCTACAATTTGGTTTAGCTGTCTTTTGACATGGACAGAGGGGGATCATACTCAGCTATAGCTCCTGATCCCCTTCAGAAATCAGCCTCTTCAAGTGATCTAACACACACGTATGCTGCTTTAAAGCTAATTTGTACAAACCAGAAGTAAGTGTGGGAAAAATAGCCAAGAAAAAATTCCAAACAACCATGAAAGTAATGTTTTACATGAACAAGTAAAATTAATTTTTTTTTTTAAATTTCATTTTTGTGACTGTTCTTTAGCTTTTTTTAAGTCTCAGCAAATTAGATTAACAAAGGCTTACTAAGGAGATATTTTAGCTATTTCAAGTCATTTCAGCTGTCACTGTTTAGAGACTGCCCAATCACCTTGGTATGTGGAGCACTTCTACAGCAATGAGTGATACAAAGAACTGAACTTGGTAGAAGAGAGGATGGTGGTCCTGCACAGAGGACAGAGCATCTGCCTTGGTTGGGGTAGTGAAACATTTGGAAATGTTGAAAAATCTAAGGTTTTTATCAACCCAAAAGAATTCAGGAAAGAAAAAAATCAGAGTGAAATTTGCCAAGTCTGACAATGGTCCATGATAACAAGTTTTGGGAATCAGATTTTGGGGACAAAAAAACCCCATAAGTCATAGAATCATAGAATGGTTTGGGTTAGAAGGGACCTTAAATATCATATAGTTCCAACCGCCCTGCCATGGGCAGTGACACCCTCCACTAGACCAGATTTGCAGGTCCAAACTTCCCTTGCAGTTCATTGGTATAGACATGAACAATCATTTCCCATTCCTGTAGCAGGAAGAGACATTGCTACTAAGTTTAATTCTGCTAGACATTTTTTAAACTACATGAAGGAAAACAAATTTTAATGGACATATGTACCAAATCAAACAAGTCCACTGAATTCTTAGCAAAGTCTATGGACTTCAGCATTGTTTATCTGTGTTGCGTTTAAAGAGACTTCTGAGTGGCTTTGTACAATAAAAAACAATAAATACTATATAAGCTTCTACCCTTCCTTCATTGAAGGTCTCCCATTGAATACCTGTCTATCATGCAGCTGATCCAATGCTATTCTGCCAGCAAAGTGTCCTTAAGAGATTTTTTTTAGCACACTGAAATACATCTATCTCCTTGTCATTCCAAGACCAGTCCAGTTCCCATTGAAGCCAATGGGAAGATTCCCTTTGATTTCCATGGAGATTGGCTTGTTTCATGCTATATTGCATGGCAGAGCTGTTTTACTTTCCGTTGAAGAGAGACTGTGGATCCAACGCTGCACACCCTAACTTAGGGAAACCATCCTTCATGGCATGGTAAGCACCACTACCTTTACATTTCTCTGACAGCTACACAAATCAGGAAGTAAACTTACTTACAGTCATACAAATAAGAAGAGGTCTATAGATTTTAATATTCACTGAAAAAGCTACATCACAAGGCCATACTCCACAAATCACTATTATCTATAATTAATGGTCAAATATTAAGTAAATATTAATTAGCATCTCAACTCCTTTTTATTAAATTCTAATCAGTTAAACATGTCATTTATTTTATGCCATAGTAGTGTCACAGAAGGCATTGCAGGGACAGAAAAGCTGTTTACTTTTTAGTTTTGAAACTGAGACTCTTAATGAGGGAATTTTATATGAAATAAACTTTGCCAAGTGAATGCTAAATTCCACTCATTTTTTGGATGTTCCTCACTTCTATTCTTACAGGCTTTTCTAATTATCCTACTAATATGTATCGCTTATTTCTTGGTTCTTTAAAGCTTATATTTCCTTAAAAATTAAGACAGCGTGTCTGATTTAAGCCACTCTTTCTACTTTCCACAGCAACAAATTTCTATCCTTATATGTGAAGGACTGTGATTCACAGTTATGAGAAAATATAAGATGCAGAATAGAAAAGGAAGAGGGGCAGTAGTGCTTTGCAGCTGTACACTATCTTTCCTTCAGCAGATGTAGTCCATTTTCACAGCAGTTCTGTATAGGCACAGACACAGAGCATGAAAAGCTGAGCAGAAAAGGTGGGGGTGATTTTGTGACTGATTTTCACAGTGCAAAGAGGAAAATTAGGCCCATGTATCCTTGACCACTTCCTCTAAACAATGCCTTAAAAATCAAAACCATTTAAAGTTTATTGTCTCTACTAGTTTGAAAGTTGGTGACTCTTAAAGAGACATCCTGTTTAAGTAGCAGCCATGTGAAAAGATTGCTCTTGTACAGAACCAGAGTCAGTGCTTCCTTCCATAACTGTTTCTTGTCATATTGCAAGATTAGCTTTGAAAGATGTTGAAATGGGCCCGATAATGGTTATCACTGAATGCTCTTTGATGACTTAAGTATAAGTTTAGTGGTCTCGTTTCCTGTGCAGTGAATAACTACATAAATGAAATAAGCAAGATACCAAGAGAGGTATTAATGTGCTGCTTCACTGGCAGTCTCACGAGGAATGCAACTGATGATTTAACAGGCATACACACTGCACCGTTCAACTCCTCCAGTGTTTTTCCTTCAGGGTTTGGACTATTGCACCTCTGTAGGGCAGTGTGGGAGAACTGGAGCAGTTCTGTGGAAAGGCGGAGGATTTCACTCTCCGGGTCTGTGATTCAGACACATTTTACAGCTACTGAATTCAACATATTCATTTAATTTAAATTTTTTAAAAATAAAAATCCTGAATGGGCCCATTCTAGAGCAGCCCTGGTCAGAAAGAGGCAAAACTGTAGAGGTTGTGCAGCTGACATAACCAAGGAACCCAGTGCACATTGAATTGCAATTGAAGAAGCCATTGAGAGAGGGACTTTTGACACATGTCTGCGCTTAAGCCACTTGACTGCGTAATTTCTCTTGTAGCTGAACCTCTTTCACAACCTCTCTACTGCCTGTGGGATCATTTGTCCAAGGAGGGCCACATCACAGTAGCTATTTCTGCAATGGAGCTGCAGAAGGATCTGTGTCTGCTTAGAGACTTAAATATATCTGTGAATCTGGACCTAAATTCCAATAAAGATTACAATTTAGCAAGAAATTTTAGTCATTCAGGTACAAAACCCTTCATTTTTTAAACCTGCAAATATTAACATGTTTATAGTCTTTCCAAAGGCAAACAATTCCAGGAATAAGGAGAATGAAAGGGTTGCTTTGGGCAGCAAGAAACTGCAGTCTCTCAGGAGCCTCTGAGTCTGTTTATGTGTGTGACGTTGTGGAACATGCTGTGAATTATAACTGACAGCACAGACCGTAAAATTATGGTCCCTTTCTAACTGCTGTCTCTGTGCACTTGAGCCATGAGGTATCATTTCTCAGGAAAATGCATTTCTCATCCTTTAATCTGGAACCACTTTCATGTCCTACACAGGCTCCATTACATGCCAGTAGAGCCTACCTCTTCCATGAGGACGTTGTCCAGATGTCTGTGACTTACTCTCTGGGGTCCTCATAGGGCAAAAGATATCCGACACTTGAGCCTAGAAATTATTATTTATTATTGTCAATACAGAAGTATGACACCAATAAAATCTACTTCAAATTACTTGGGTATTTCTCAGTGCTGTTAATAATATAATGTGGTGATAACCAACCTCATAATCCACTTGCAAAACTATATGTTACTAACCGACCACAAAACGCAGTTTTTCCCATTGTAGTATTGTGGATACTTCATGCCCTGCAGGCAAATAGCTTTGGTTAAGGGAGGAAGGTCTTGAGAAGTTTCATGGGTTTGTGACAAGAACAGCTTGTCTGAGTCTAATTTTACCCAATAGTTGCATAAATGAATTTTTAAAACATGATCCATATTCTTAATGTCTAATCCAGGACTGTGCGGTTTCATGCAGGGCTAATCCCATGGAGTAATGTATGACTTAAAGCCTTGGATCAGAGAACTACTGAATATCAGTTATATGAAAATTATGGTGCCTGAGGATAGCTAAAATAAATAGAAGGGCACACAAGCGAAGAAATAGAAAAGACAGATAAACAGTATGAAAAAGATCTTGTTCAAAACACTGAAATTCCCTAAGATTACATTTAAAGACTTGGAACAAGGACTATGTTAGTCAAAGAGGCAGATGTTAAAAGTACACCTTGGGCAAGCCCAAAAGAAAGAGAAGTTACACTTGTACATTTAAATCAGAAGATTAAGAGAATCATAGCAGAGACACAAAAATGCTGGGAGACACAAAAAGTGCTTGAGCTAGCAGGCAGCTGCCTCTCAGAAACCTGGTCATGCACTTCATAAAATGGGTGAAAATTTCAACAAGGCAGGAGGTCCTCTACACAAACAAGCTCCCGGGAGGTACAAGGCTGTGCCTCTCTGGATTCTCCCACCTCTCTTCGCTTTGCCTGACACAAGGGGTTGCCAACCCCGTGCAGCCCCCTGGTCGAGTCTATGCTCACGTGGCCAGGAGCAAGGGCTGCAATGACTGAGCTAGTGGGAGATACTCTCTTTCTGGGTTACTTTGTGACCTGCCTCTGTCCTTCTCCAGCAGAGCAGTGAGACCGCCTTGCCCGTCACCCTTGAGGCATCCTGCCCATCTCAGCATTTCCAGGCATGTAGGTCTTTCCCTCGTTGCTCTAGGTCACATGAAGATTTTGTTGGTCACACCTGTAGATGAGTTTCTTACACAAATCCAGCCTACTTGTATCACTTTGTATCAGAAGGTGTCAAATAGGCCCTAAATACCTTTATCTACATTGCACATGCACTCACTCCAAAAGCGACAAAAAATAGTCTACTGAGTCCACTCCAGAGAGCCAAGGGCTCGCTCCCATGTTGTCCCTTGAAGGAAGAGGTTGCACAAGGACCATCTTGGAGGACAGACCTCTGAGCCAGCACTGACCTGGGCACCACAGCCCTTGCATGCTCACTGCCCCCCGGGCTCGCAGCCACAGGATTTGTCTCAGCAGACTCTTTCTCTCTGCCCCGTCCCTCCTGTGCTGGATGGGGGCAGCAGGCAGAAAGCCAGTAGGACACAGCAAGAAGAGAGGCGGACTCCCGCTGTGAGCACCTGCTGTGCCAAGGAGCTGAGGAAATGCTGCTATAGCAGACAGCCAGGAACCACCAGATGTGAGGGACGATCTCCAGATGTTGGAGGAATGTCAGCCTCCCACAACTGGGAAAGGTGCTTACCACCATAATGGCAGAGTAGCTCTGTAATCCCTTCTTTTTTCTCTTATTTACTCCTGCCAAAGCAATCAGCAAGTTCAAAGCTGTCACTGAACTGAGACGAGAAGGGGGTGATTACAGAGTGCAGTAATATTCTGCATGTAAACAAAAGCACTTCCCATTACGTAATGCAGTGGCACATACGTTATGAGCCTTTTGCAGTGTGCTACCCACAGCTAGTGGGAGCCTGCTCAGCTAGGGTGCCTTGGCTCCTCATCACATGCTAACCTCATATTTTGCCTCTGGAAGTCTTTAGCTGTGTCCCTGAGTGCCAGTGCCAGCTAAGGCGGCAGTCATTATGCTCCCTTGCGTTTCTGCTACATTGACGGTCGAAGTCTCCTAAATGCCACTTGTAACACAGCAAATGAGCCTGTGCTTAGTTTTAGCTGATTAATTCGACAGCCAAATCTATCACCACTTTTCCCTTGGATCTTGTGAAATATAATCTGAAGAGATAATCTGCTGTGATAAATAAAACAAAACAAATGAGTGCCTCAGCAGATGGTTTCACTATTAAAGTCTGAAATTAGAGCTGAGAAAAACTTTATCTGCTATGACACAATATCTCATCAAACCTTGACAGATTTTTCCTGTCGTTCATATTTGTATGATGAAAACAATCAACATGGTATTTTTTTAAAAGGCAACCAAGAATCTCAGCCCAGCCTCAGAAAAAGCTTTTATTTCCAGATGTTCTTCTCTTCGTAACATGAAACATAAGAACTCTTGTAACAGGTCAGGCTAAAGATGCATCTAGCCTAGGGTCCTGACTTTGAAAGCAAACGGTAGAAGGTGTTTCAGAAAATGTATAGAAAACATACTAAATATACCATGGTGCTTTGCATAGTCTGGCCTCCTGGTTTCTCGTGCATTTTCTACTTGTAACTATTCTCCTTTTAGTATAGCACTAGGTAAGATTCAGAATAACTATAAGATTAGGCACCTTGGATGGGTGGATTAAGTGGAAATTACTCTCCATGAACATTTAAAACACATGCAAGCCTAATAATCCATGTATATGAACATCTACCCAATTTTTTTTTATTAAAACTGAAGCAGGCAGACAAGATCATTGTCTAACAAAAAACAGAGTACTTGAAATGTTAAGAGAGAGCTTTCACTTGCACTACAAATATTGCTCTTTCACTACAAATGTCGTGTACTTCTCTACAAAAATATTTATCCTTTGTCTTTTCAATTCAGTGCCTGCTTTTCTATTCAATTGATCTTAGAAGAGCTATCTTCTTGCCACTCCTCTAAAAATAACAGGCAAAATCCCTGTTAACCTCAAAGGGAAAACAGCCACTCTGAAAACATGCATGATCAGGATATATAGATACATTGATCCAAACACTATGCCCTACTTGGGCTATATTTGTATGGAAGTGGCTGCACATTTGAAATAATCATATTAAGTAACTCCAGATTTGTGGCAGCATAATCAGGATCAGGCACCTTTGCCTACCTGATTCTAAGACAGATACAAGAGAACGGGTCCTCTGTCTTTATCCAAAGGGGTCTCTATTTCCAGTATGAGGTCCCACACGGTAGCCCACATGTACAAGAGAGCACTGAAAGGCTGTGAAAAAACATTGGCTAGGTCTCTTAAAAACACATTGTGAAGCTGGACATTTTAGGTTAAAAATACAAAATAATTTTTTAAATGATAAATTGGTCTCTGCTTATGAATTTTATCCTGCTGGAAACAAAAGAAACCACTATGTGCACCTTATGGTAAGGTTTAAATAAATATTAGTTAAAAAAGCAAAAGTGCGGTCTCTTTTATTGCCAATTACAGGTTTACAAAGTTAAACAGGGAAAAGTAATACTATAGCCAAAACAGACTTCCAGAGAGCCCTCCAGAGTCTTACTTGCTGTTCACTGGACTAACATTAGTTATATTTTTATACCACAAGAATGGGCAGGGAGTATTATTAGGGTTTTGGTAGCTTTATGATCAGCTTCATATTCAAGATATTTTCTTCCAGAAATCTCCAAGTTTATGTGCAATCCTTAAGGAATATATCAATGGATTGGAAGAAGCAGTAGTAGTATTTTGCGAGGAAAAGAAAAAAGGCAGGCTCGGGGTCATTCTAGAAGTCAGATATAGCTGTAAAATTTGCTTCAACGCATTCAAAGCAAGTTGCTGGCTTTCTGCTCCCTGTGTTCCAGGAAGAGAGCATTCTTTGGCAGGCACTTCATTCAGAGGTTTCGATTTATGGGAAAGAGGCTTGCCTCAAAGACGTTATTTTTCTTATTTGACCAAAGTTTGGTGTTTCCATCATTAGAACTTTTTGTCTCAAAAAAAAAAAAAGGGGGAGGGTGGTAATTTTCAAGACATTTGTTTCCATCCAGATAACTGGGAGTTCCTAGGCTTTTGTACTACGGCACTGCTAGATGAAAGTGAAATCTACAAAGGAAAGATCTTATAAATGTCAGAAAATAAAAATACCAGCCCTTAACCAGATGTGTGTGATCTTTCTGGACACCCATACTGATCTTACCACTGTAGCAGCACACCCAGGCATGTCCAGGTAAGCCAGGGAGGTACACTGGCCACATTTTGCACATGGAAGCAAAGGCAGCTCTGAATTGCCCACGGCTGCACTGTGCTTGCAGGAGAATTCATAGCTGAACCCACATTTCCTGAGTAGTAATCCAGTGCTGTTAACCACAAAAGAAAATAAAATATAATGGGCCAGATCTTCTGATTGAGGAGGCTATATCTCAGTTTTGCCAGTCGTATATTGTCTAAAGATCTGGCCCAATACACACTCCCTGTGAGATTTCCATAAAAAATAGGGGTTCTTGGTCTATCTGGTTCCCTATCTCAGATTTCAGATTTTTTTCAAGAAAGTTTTCCACTAAAAGAAGTATTGTGCATTTTCCACAGTTAGCGTGCAATAATGCCATGCGTGTAGCAATGGAACATAATTTGCCATCAGGATTTACATGAGGTAATGCCATCTGCATCACATCTCTTTTGCTATGGAGAAAACACTAAAATGTAATTTGAGGTCAAGATTGTAGGGATTAAGATTACTGCTTCTTTTAAAGTACACTATAAAGACGGAAACTTTAAGTGGGCTTGTAAAATGGAAGGATCCTTATGTCAGGCCATATTTTCAGCACATTGCCTGTTATTGCCTAGAAGAGTATTTAAAAATGAAGTAAATGCCCACTGTACTGTACTCTGATGAATGTACCACATGTTCTTTTTCTATTTGCTTGTGTTGATTTAAGAATCCCTATGTCTGATCTTCTTGTAAACACTTCAGGAAGCAACATCATATCTTGGATCCCAAGGCAGGATGAATCTCCCTTAATTTTAGATATCTACTTTGTGCGTATCTCAGTCTGGCCACGTGGCTCTCTAAATTATGCACTCATTTTATCTCATCCTTTGAACTAAATTCGATACAGCATTTAGAAGACTTCTAGGCTGGATTTCTTTTTCTCAGAAAGGAGAGAAGACAAGCCTCTAACAATTCATCTGGAGACTTGACAGCGTAAAGGGTTACACAGCCTCAGCCTCAAAAGGTTACACAACCTGAAGCAAGTGCTCAGCAGTACCTAAAGCCAGACCTCCTCTCTGTGCCTGATCTCTGTATCTGTGGCACTACCACCACTTTCCTGCAGCTTTATTTGCATCAGGGCAATAGTAGCATCTCTTCTATTTCTGCAGGCTCTGGCTTTGACCCTATTTATCTGTATAAAGTCATGTTTTTAAGGGGAACAGAGTGGTTTCTTCCTCTCTGGCTTGTATTTTCCCAGAGATTCTTCTCTTGGGCAGCTCCCTAGTTGCTCTTACCACATTATCTGAGGGTATCTTTAATGGGTTTCTACATCCAGTTCCTCTGTTAGGTGCCATGACCCTCATTTTTTCAGGAGTGAGAACTGAAGCACTAAAATTCAATTCACTTGAGCCAGGTTACAGGTAAATCTGCCTCGAGGGTAGGGAACTGAACTGAGGTCCCCAGGGAATGCAAAACGTTTCACTGGGTCCCCTTATCTAGACTACTTAGGATGAGGAGCCTGGACTGCACAGGGGTAAGTACATCATCTAGACACTATATAGTAACAGGACTGCTTCAATGTTAGTGGGGATGCATGTGAACATACATACAAAGGCATCCGTAATGCCTGTATTTGTATGGTTATCCTTTTTTTTTTTTTTTTTTAATGGGTTTAAAACACTTTTCTGACTGATAGGACAGAAAAAGAACATTGAAAATAGCATTTCATAAAATTGCACTCTGCTGAACTGCTTTTACACGATCAGAGAAGCTCCCCAGGTGGTGGACTAAGTGTCAAGTTTCTAGACTTTCACATCACTAGTCCGAAAACTCCCCGTTTGGCAAAGGAGCAGAGACATCTGCTGAAATTGAGAAATTCTTATTAGCTGAGTTCAGGATAGAGAAGCCTGCAGCTAATCAATGACACCACTACCACCATCATCACCCAGAGCTGCCAGTGCAGCCCAGATGAATTCAGAGTCAGAGTTTCAAAGACCTCGTGATAACAGAGCTAAACACTGAGAACAAAAAAGATTAGATACTTTAGGAATCATGGTTCAAAGATTAAGTAGAGGTCAATCTAGTCATAAATAAAGAAATGGATAAATTCTCCTTGATGTGAGGCTAAGTAATGAGAAAGAAAAACTCTGTATTACCTGAATTAAAAGTACATGAAGCTCATTGCTTCTTTTTACCCTCAACTATGCCAGTGAACTGGACCAAAACAAAATTCCTACTACTGAGGATGTTGTCACTGGACCTTGTAGTGACACCTGTTGAAAGGTACAGCAATGCATAGCTGTATCAGAAATCTCCAACAACTTGAATAGGTGAAAACTTCTGGCACATCTAGTCATTTGTGCTCCAGCAAAAATGATTATTCAAGGGGTAACACAATGGTAGAGCTGTTCTTACATGCACACACATGTATCAGCAAGAAGCAGGTAAGGCCCACCAGAGAGATCTCAAATCTGCTCTCATTATCATCTTTGCCAGAAGTTGCACTTAAAGAGATGCTTTAAATAGTTGAGATAGAATCACAGAATAGTTCAGAACATGTTTTTCAATTGTTTTTAAGAACCTAATTATATTTTTAAATCTTATCTGACTGACTCTACAGAGAGCTCTTTCCATGAAACTAAATCATTCCCTTGTGTACTAGAAAACAACGCAGAATTAAAAGATGAAAACTAATTTGGAAAAAAACTCAGCAGTGAATCTGCAGAAGAACGAAAATGGTATTTAAACTGCCTTGCACTTCCACAACCCACTGTGTGAGCCACAAGGGCAAGGGTATCCTGTAAGACTGTTAAAACACTGCTGTTTTTTTTTTACTTCAGGCTGTCATGACTTGCTAAAATAAACTGAGAGTGAGGTCAGAATCAGGCCCAAATTTTTTTATACAATCTCTGAATTGATCTATCTGTATTTTAGTCATTACTGACTTGCATTGCCTTGTAAAACTCATCACTGCCACTAAGCATGGCTTATAACTTCTAAGGATACAAGTATTTATTGTCTCTAGTCCCAACACGTTACATGTATTCCTCTTGGATTGCTCTGGCAAGTGCTTTCTTTGTGCCCTTGAAATGAGATTGAAAATGTGCTTTTAAATACATTCTTTTAGGGCAGGGAGGAGCAAGACAGCAAAGCCGTAGGATCCACTCAACAAGCAGAGCCCATGGCCGAAGCACTATGCCTTCCTTGCCTGGTACCTTAGAGCTCCCACAGGACAGTTGGTAATTCCCTGTTTGGCACTGAGTGTCCCAGACGCTGGAAACTTCTTGAGGCTCCACAATAGTCACTGGAAACTCATACTTCTGAAGGCACATTTTTGCTGCAGAGCGGACATGGTGCTGAGTAGCTCAACCCAAGTCTGGCAGGGTTTAGCTTTTCACCAAGGCTAACCAGTATGAGTGCTGCACTGGCTCACTGTGGCTATCTGGCTTCCAGAGCCTCATATGTTTCTGACCAGGGCTGGCCATGCCAAGGGGACTTAACTTACTGGCCAGCACAGAGCTCCACGGGTCGCTCACGTGGCCACACTGCTCTTTGCCCCTTGCCCAGGCCCTGCCTCACATTATGAGCACCTCATTTAAAAATAAATAAAGACTGACTAAATCAGTTTTGCTCTCTCATAATGACACATGCATGATTACGTGCCTGGCAAATTTTCACTGGATACACACAGAGGGAGTGAAATGTGTAAGTGCTTTTTCCTACTGTGCGTATGATGAGGTATTACAACACTAGGATACTCAGTTGAAAGCAAGGCTCCGGTTCAAAGGAAATGCAGGTGGTTTCGATTGTTTCTGTGGACCAGAATGCCTGCTTAATAAGAACAAGCAAGTACATGCAGAATTCAGAGGATCAACAAACTGTTCTCATTAAAGGCTTTCTACCGTAATGTGCCTACAGACACATGCACGCAAAATTAAATAAATGTCACAACATAAAAATGTGGGCTATCAGCTATTGTATTTCAGTTCACTCGGGGATAATTGATTAAGCAGTGCATTCTTTAGTGATGTAATATAAGAAAACTACTCTTAATTGGCAATGGTAAGTAAGTAATATGACAAGAAAGACTAATGCACAGTGTAGATGCAATTCAGAGTGTATGTCTTCTGTTTACCAGGCCACCACGGAGGTTGATTACTTTGGTCAGCTATTTTTCCACAGCTTTAATATAGCTGGTTAAGCAGTAAAAGATTCTTATTTTTCCACAGCTGCCACCTGCCTGGAGTACAATAGACACTTCTTAACTGGCACCTATTCTTATTGGAAATAAATGTACTGACTACAAGGTGGTCCTGATTATAGAGGACTAGAAGGAATATATTGTTTGGAAGTTGTATTCTGTTTAATGTCTTTCATAATGACCTGGGGCAGGTGATGGAGTGCACCCTCATCAAGCCTGCAGATGACACTAAAGTGGGGGGAAAAGTTGATAGGCTTGAGGACAGGGCTGCCGTTTAGAAGGACAGAAATGGGCTTGAGGAATGGGCCAAAAGGAACTTTATGAAATTCAAGGAGGGCATATGCAGAGTCCCACACCACAGGAGGAGGAGGAGCCCCTTGCAACACTACAGGCTGGGCACTGGCTGGGAAGCAGCTGTGCTGAAAGGGGGCTGGGGTCTTGGCAGAGCACAAGCAGGGTGCCCTGGCAGCAAAGGCAGGCAACAGCATCCTGGGCTTTATCAACAGGATCGTGCCCAGTTACTGAGGGAAGGGATTATTTCCCTGTACTCAGCCCTTCTTAGACACCATATAGAACAGTATGTCCAGTGTTAGGGACACCAGAAGAAAGACTTCAATAAACTGTCCATGAGGACATTCAAGATGCAGAACAGGTTGCCCAGAGAGGTTGTACAGTCTTCATCCTTGAAGGTTTTCAGATGGATGCAGCCCTGGTCTGACCTCATAGCTGACCTTGACCTCCTGTAAGCAGGAGGTTGGGCTACAGATCTCCTGAGGGGCCTTCCAGCCTGATGTGTTCCATAATTCTGCAATTCTGTAAATTATTGTCTAGGAGAATAATTTCTTTCAGCTGATGTAAAAAGAAAAATTATGTCAAAAAAAAAAAAGAATGCTTAACTGATTTCTGGGTGCACTAGAATAAATGAACAAGAGGAGGAAGACGAAATATAAAGCAAGGAGGTATCAGTTCTAACCATCAACAATGTCTGCCTTTTGTGCATGTTCTACTTGGGATGCATTGCAAATGAGAAGTGTTAGTCTAACCTGTTCGTTAACACATTTAAATGAAGCGAATGTACCGGTGTCCTTGAGCAACATGCCCACAGGCTCAACTGTCCTCACCATTAAAACCCATTCCTTAATCTCTAACCTAAATATTTTTCCTGAAAATTTAGTCAGTTTTCTGTCCTATTTACAGTAGACATGGGGCCAGATTGTTCCTTTTCTTTTTGTCTTTTGCATCTTTGGAGACTGTTGTAAGTTCTCCAGGTTATCCAACCCAGTTCTTCTAAAATTTCCTCTTAATTCATAGCTCTATACCTCTAATATTCTCCCTGCCTTTCTTTCCACTCTATCTGGTTTGTCTGTCTTGAAGTACGGCATTGGGCTTTTACCAGTATTGAGTAGTGAGAAAAGATTATTTCATTTGTCTGGTAGTCTATACATCTGTTCATACTTTCCAGTATGACGCTTGATTTTTCTAATGAGTGTCTCTGAGAGTGGCCAAATAGCAAGACACTGCAGACAAAGTTGGAAGAAACACCCAGGAGGCAAGTCTGAAATTATCTTTTTCCTATATTTGGACTGGGTCTAATATCTTATATTCAGGATGAGGTTAGATAATGTAGGGAAGGCCCCACTCCACCTTCTCTCCTTCCCTTCCCAACTCATTCCTCTCCCCACTCTGACTCCTAGCTGTGGAGTCCCACCTGTTGCCTTCGCTGCCTTGCTTTAACTGCCCAGTAAGCCAGTTCAACTCAGAAATCCAGCAGATGTTATTTGTTTTATTATGCTAGTTTTCTTCTGTCTTAACTAGTATACTTGGCTTCCTGTGGAGCCTCAGCTAGAGTAAAAGATGAGCAGGAACAGGAAGAGGAGAAAGATAGAAAAAGAATAGGACAGTTTTGTCTTAATCTCTATGGCAAACTGTTTTCCCTTTCAACATTTTTGGAGTGGAGGGCTTCCAGTGAATGGTTATTAAGCCTCACAACACCCCTGTAGAGCAAGTCTCATGGATGAGTAAAGCAAAGTTCAGAAAAAAACAGTCTTTCTCAAGGAAATTAAGCAAGGTAGGAGGAAAGCTAGAAGTAGGACTAAGCTCAAAGCCTCTTGCTCAAGCTACTTACTTTCCCCTTTATCTCCATGGCCCACTCCTCATGCCAGTGCTGCTTTGCAAGTTTACAACAGCTGAGGCTTTGAATGTTTTAAATATTACTACTACAAATAGTGTCCCTACATAAAGACATGCCAATAATACAGATTTTGTCAAAGCTAGGCAGAGGGGATCAAGGGGCATATCTAATAAAAGAGGTAAGTACTTAAAACCTAGGAGATACAATGTCTTTCAGGTTTATGGTCTCCATAACAGAATTCCCAAGTGATGGGCAATATATAGCAGCTTTCAACACAGAGCAAGTTAAACAGAATGGGATCAGAAACTGAAGCACTTAAGGTAGTGATCTGTTCAATGTCAGTACACTGAGTTAACAGCCACCTAAAACTAGTCATCAGTCTCCCCTGGATGATTTCTGCCTTTTATCTAATACTTGTTTGATGTAAAATACACTAAAAGTCCCTGGAACCCAGACAAAAATCCATGGCGCCACCCTCCTTTCTGATCACCTCAAGTCGCAAAAGCATGCTGTCACTGCTGGTGGTCTAGTAAAATTTTGTCATATTGACACAGCTTCAGGACAAGATGAGGGAATTGTGCCCAGCTTGATCAGTAAGATACCCTCATAAGCAGTGTGATGGGGGCAGACCGAAAGAATTAAACCTGAACTGCATGAATGTTATCCCTATTACATTATTGAAAAATGAAAGAAGAAAGCAAATATGAAAGCAAGGGAGGGGAGTTTTCCTGCTGCTGCATTAAAATTGGTAGTTTCCATGGGCATTTTGTGAGCAGCACAATCTTCCCAAAGAGCTTAACTGAAGTGTCTATTCTGAGGATCCTGTTCAGGTGCAGACATAAGCAGAGTGCAAAGCTACACCATTCTCTTGAGACTGGAAAAGCTGTGAACATGAGGGGAGGAGCACCTCAAGCTGCCTGGGAAAATGGAAAGCCAGAAAGTCAGGTAGAGCCAGATCCACATGTCAGGAGAATTTAGGGACCCAGATGCTGACAAGTCTCACATTTCAAAACTAGATTGAGCAGGGGCTGCCCTCTGTACGTCCCTTCTGTATGATTTTCCCCCAAGGAACAAACAGTGCATAGGTCCTTGGTCCCAACTTGTCCAGCCTGGGTCTCTGACCAGAACTTATGCTGACTTCTTTACAGCCCACAGGCCCCAGATTTCCTTCTTGGAAAGCACGTCGCGGGAGGGTAGCTGCTGTACAGCACTGCCTCAGTGCAACAGAGCCAGGCTGCTACATGGGCATGTACCCAGCCTCGAAGTCCTCTCAAGTCCATCAGTTCCCCAGATACAGCCTTAGTCTTAATTTGAAAATCCTTTTTTCCTTTGTGATTTCATTTTGTGAGTGAAACCTTCACCTTCTTGCAGTTGATCATTATTTTGATATCAGGAATACATGCATTTCAACAATTTTTATTCTTGATAAAAAGGATATGAGGAACTTCGCAAATACATTTACTGTATAGAAAACTGTATGAGCAAAGCTGGATATACACCTAAAGGCTGATCCTGCAAGAACTCCACATACAAAAATCACATTTAATTCAGGCTGTGTTTTGCAGGTTGACTGTGAATGCACCCAGAGCTCCCTCTTGGCGAAGCAGAAGTATTTTTAATTGTCACGGTAGGTGATCCTAACAAGTACAAACATCAATAATGTAAAATCATATGTATTCTTGCAGGTACAGTCCACTGAGAATCATCCAAATGTACAGGGATTATAGAGGCTTGTAAGAAACGTCAGCAAAATACACCTGATTTTGTACAAAGGATGAATTTTGGCAAAACAACAAAGGGGCAGCAGGGATTTGAGTGCACACACTTACTGCATATATACTTATAAGATGGCTGTACTGGAAATTTTTTGGGCCTGATCCTAAGAAGCAGATTTCAATTCCTGTTAGTCAGCAGCCAGTGTTGTCAGAAACTTGCAGGATTCACATGTTAGCCTCCATGCCTGGTAATCTGCAAAGATGCACAGGAGGCCTGCTTACCAACCGATTTTAAAGCCTCAGTTTCAAATCTAGTCAGAAGCCACTTATCTCTATAAATTGTTTGCCCATCCCCAAATAAAGTGGTGCAAAAAGATTATTACACGGGTTTGATTTGTTTTTTCCTTGGGTTCAAAAATAAAAGGGGACCCAAGCAACCCTCTTTTTCCTACCCAGACGCTGTAGAGGTAGCTGAAGTTATGGCTGTGTAAGGGACAGATTATAGACATCAGCTCAGCCTGGGCAGGTGGGTGCGAGGAAAGGTTTTGCATCACATTTTGGTCAGGCATCGTTCCCACACCAAAGATTTTGGGGAGGGGGATTTGACACTGAACTGCTACTGCCATGTATGAGAAACCCCCCCAGGGCCAGACCCACCGGCTGTAGCCGAGGTTCAGCTGCCAGAGCTGGGCCCAGGGCCTCGGCCTAAGCCTCTAGCTGCAGGGTCAAACCCATAGCTGCTGAGGTACTAATCCCAGATTTATAAGAAGTAAATCTATGCTTTAAAAAAAAAAAAAATCCATGCTTAAAATTCTGCTTCTAGTAACCAAGCTAAATATGACATAAATATCCTGGACAAATGTGTGGCTCTGGAAATACTGAAATCCTGGCCCCGTGACATGGCTGCTGGGATTCCTGCCATTCGCTAAAAAGTTAAGCTAGGAAACACTTTGTCCAATTACTAAAAAACAATGAAGATATAAAGGAATTATAACCTAAAAACAGAGGTGTTGAAAGAAAGAAAGCAGACCCACGTAATAAACAATATTGATTTAATTAAGGCAGTAGAGAAAAACGTTCACAAGCTTGGATGCCCCTGGTGCATGTGTGTGCACGGGGGGGCAGGTGGGTGTGCGTGTGTACAAGCACACGTGCTCCACTTGGGACTTGCTTCTGCCCGAGTCCAAACAGAGGTGTCAGAGACATGAGGGACATAAACATCAGCTCCTCTGCTGAAACGTCAGCTCCCCTGCCCTAAAGCTGCTGCAGAGAGCAGTGCTGAGACGGACCCTTTCAAGCATTCATGGCCTAGACCCCATCCGTGGAAACCATTGCTGGTTGTGTACGGGAAGATGGACGATGAGATGGGCTTTTGTGCCTTGAACTTCTGAACCCTACAGGAGATCCGAACCACCGAACCACACTTCAGTTGTTTGTGAAGAGAGTAATTTATTGAGCTCTGTCCTGGAAGAAACCACAAGATGTTCTGAAGGGCTAAATTCAACAGCTAAAAATATTCCTCCAGAATTGGATGCAATGAGAAAGGCTTCAAGATTTAGACAGATGCGTGTTTCCATGGGCAGTATTTTGTTCTTTAGCTCTCAGAAAGTAGTATTTTCGTGCTTTTGGTAATTGGAACAAAGACGCATTCAGGCCCCGTTGCATAATGTCCAAATGACCACAGAATAATTTCTGGTTATCCTTTTCAGGTGATAAGCAACAGCAATAACATGTTTGGTAATTCTTGTTTCTCTAACAGGAACCTCCAGCACACTTATGAATGATGTGTGCTGGAAAGGTGAGTAAACAAACAGATACATCAGCTGAATGTGAAGCAATCTGGAGAGACCGAGCAAGAAGAAAGAGGGGTACTTTATGTGTGTGTAACTTAGAAATTATGTGACCACATACAAAGGCATGTGATTCTTTCCCTTTGCCTGTTGGTTTCCAAGCCTCTCAGGAATACCTGTGCCACATTTTGAAGCTTTTCTTTCACAAACATGGAATCTAGAAACTTACTTTAAAATAAGCTGCACGCAATTTAAGATCATATCATATACTCTAATACCACAACAGGGGATCTAAACAATTCACCAACTATCTTGGGAATCAAAATGAGGTAAGTTGGTACAGCCTATGTGAAAAGCACCCACCTAATATCAGAGTAGGAGGAGATCATAATGAGAACCATCTTATTTAAGTGATGCCAGAAAAGCCAAACTACTCTCAACACCAGATATTTTAGGGACCTTTCCACCATGCTCTAGATTTTTTGGCTGGTCACTTTCTAGATGATTCAATTCCTGTTGCTTTGGAAGTATGCTGAAAACCACAGAAATAGCCGCTAATCTTTGGGAATGCTGGAGTCTTAAGCATCTCAAAGATCCCAAATGTATTTCAAGAAGCCTGAGGCTTTTCCCATAGGAGTTCAGTGATTTTTGTTTCTAGGAAAGAACAGTTATAGACACCACTCAAAACAGGCTGGAAAAGCAGACATAAAATTACAACACAGTTCAACTGTGAGCTGAAGTACTTGGGGAGAGGGCTTTTGTCACTCCTGAATCCACAAAGACACTGCTAACAATTAGCTGTGAGAAAGAGCTTCCATGCACAGAAAGTTATGAGCAGGTTCTCTCAGCTGCAAGGTGCTATCAATGTTCAGTGCCCTGAAGAGAGCCATAACTGTTTACACTGGTTCAGTAGTCATCCCATTACAATATAGAGAAACTACAGAAAGGAGACTGAAAAATTGGATCAGGAGCCTGGATTTTGCACAGGCAGAAGGTCCACATGCCACTTTTCCGCATGCCAGAAAAATGTGTGCAAGTGTGGTACTACAAAATCAGTGCCAATCACTTCATCCTGTCCAACCAAAGTACTCTCTCAATAAGTTCTCAATGAGGGAACGAAGAGTTTACTGTACCTTTTTCTACTGCAGAATAAATACAACCCCAACAAGATTTGTTTGTTGGGGGGGGTTGTGGGGTTTTTTTGTACTGTCCAGATCTGATCACACATTAAATTTTTTTTCAAGGGACTTTTTTCAGGTAAGCCAACACTCAGGCACCACAAGAGGACAAGCTTTCAGAAATAGACTTTCTCATTTAAATAGCTAAATGAAATTGCCAGATAGGTGCACACTTAAATATCTGGCTACTCTATTTAGGTGACATTTTGCTGAACTTTGAATTTTTTTTCCCTGAATGGGACAATTTTGTCCCTGACACTTTGGAACACTGTCCACTGAATTTCTTACTCAAGGGAAAGTTGATTGCTTTGCTTATTGTTTTAGGAACACACTTTCTACTCTTTTTGTGATTCTCTGTTTACTTGACTACAGTATCACAAACAGCCGAAGATATTGATGCTCTTCAAACTTCATGAGACAAAGTAGAAGCATAAAACAAGAGGTAAGAATTACATAGGTGTATGTTCTGCATAGGGCATTAGCATATCTGCATATGCTGCACCCTGCAAGAGTGTTGTTCGACACCATGAAGCTTCCAAGTGTTACCAAAACACAAATATAACAATAATAATCCAGTAATGTATTAATTGCTTGTAGGCTTGCTTGCTTCCACAGAACTATTCAGGTCAGAAGGGACCTCAGAAGGTTTAGTCCAACAATCCCTCAGAGTATACTTTTCATGCCATGTCATTATAGCCTTTATTTTACACATCTCCATGTACTATTCTTTCTCTTTTTCTTATTGTTATTTTCTTTCCTTCAGATGGCCCGCAATATGGCCTGTCACTCTTTTCATCCATATCTTTACTGCAGTGATAGTCACATCTCATTTCACTGATTTTCTGCTTTTTCCTGTGTCCAGCTACTTTTTCATTTTTATTCTCACCTCTGAAGCTCCACTGAAGGACCCGTTTCCTTTGCACATCATCACTGCTCCTGTTTTGGTTTTTTTTTTTTTTTCAGAATCACAGAATGGTGGGGGTTGGAAGGGACCTCTGAAGATCATCTAGTCCAACTCCCCAATCCCCTGGCTAGGATCACCTATAGCAGGTTGCACAGGATCACATCCAGGCAGGTTTTGAATATCTCCAGAGAAGAGGGCTCTGTTGCCTTTCCCCAGTTCCCAGATGTCACTTGTGACTCATTTATCTGTGCAGGAATATATTCCTGTTACTCTTAATCACACTCCCCTTCCAAAGACTCTTCTTTATCTTGAAGAGATTATACTATGTGTCTGCTTTTACGCTAGCAGATGAAAATCTGGCTGGCTGGCAGGCACACATACCTTCTTTTAACAAAACAAATTCCCCACGTTCACCACAAGCACATGCCCAAAGCAAGTGTTGTTAAAAAGTAAAGAGAATTTTAAAGAGAGGAGGGAAATGAAGGCAGCCAGGGAAAACACAGCTTCTTAATTTTGCTGCAAATTATTCTCCAATGCTTCCTTCTCCCAAACCACCTTGATTAAACAACCAGTACGCAGCTTGCACTACGCTGGGTCAAGAGTAGCAAACATCCAGCTGTGCCTGGCATGCAGGTGTTTGGGTTATGTGTTTCCAACTACAGGTGGACTGATTGATGTTGTGGTTGTTTTTCTTCTTGGGAAGAGGGCCATTCAGGAAGGAAGGTGAGGGAACAGGACTGGGCTGGGCATGTTCTGCACTGCAAAGCTCATGGTCCACTGGCATTGCAAAGCTCCCTAAAAGATCCTGTGCTGTATTCAGAGCCCCTTTCACATTTCCCTGCATAACCACAAGTGCTGGACAATCTGACACTTTTACACCACTCAGAGGTTACCTCTGAAATGCAGTTCATTTTGGGTGGGATTAGGTGGGCCCATGAACTTGTGCTTTCTACCACAAATCCTTTTGAAATACAACCTCACTTCTGCAGCCCTTCTCAGACACTTACCAATTCAGGAAGAGCAGGTCAGGTCACCATGGGCAGGGGCTCCACACAGCTCAGGAAGTGGCTATTGTCCCAAATCACATTCTGCTGCCTGGATTTTTCCTGTGGTTTTAGTTTAAATAACAGCAGTTAACTCCTCCTGCGTCCCCTCCTGCCTTATCCTATCTCACCAATGCATTAGAAACTGACTGTATCTGAGAGTTTCCAGCTGTTAGCTTTGGTGATAGGCCTAAATCTCTTCATTGACTTTAGCAGTCTCAACCTAAAATGTTTCTGTGGTTTAAGTTAATGAAACCTTCCTGGTGCAGCTGTTATTCTGAGTTAATAAAATATCTCTGCACCTCTCCATTAACATCTCCTCTGAATGTTGACTGCAATAACAAGCCCCCACCCCAAGGATTCCCATTCTGCTTCTTCAGAAATAAAGGTGTCACAGCTGATGAATTGCAACTAGCAATTAGCAAAGGCTTTAATTCAGACTTCTCTGAGATGTGATCTGTGCATTTACATGAAGAGGGGCAATGTATCCTTGGTGTTTGGCACTGGAAATGCCACTCCAAATGTGCGTTCTGTTTCCAAAAACAAATTCTGTGACAACTTTCAGCAGTTGCTCTTAGGATGATAGAATAGGGTAATAGAATTATACACACTGACATCACCATTATCAGTGCCTGGCCCAATATGTTTGTATTTCTTGGAATACTGAACAAATTTTGCAGAAGCTTCCTGTTCTTAGCAGGTGTGGAGTGGCACTCTCCAAACAAACAGCATTATCTCACCCTTTGTGTTGGGGCAACTTCCATATGTCTTCATCTTCTCTTTTCCCTTCCAGCTTGTTCTTTTCCATTTTCATTCACTGCTCCTTCTCCTTTATTCCCACTGAGGGAAAGAGAGAGGATGTTGGCAGGCCCCTTCACACCCTGTCTCCTTGCAGCTCTCCAGCAGAAGGGGCAATGTCATGTAGCCAACTGTGTTTAGCTCTTTAGTGTACAAAAGCCAAAGTAGTAAAGCCGTGGTATGGGCACAGTTTTCAAGATCAAATCTGCTGTTTGCATGCTGCATTGCCAGCACTTTTATGTCAATTAATGCTTTTCTGCAGTCAGGTGTTTTTCATTAGCAAGAAAAGAGAGATTCCAGGTGAAGATTTTATAAACGTGTTGACAAATGCCAACATTTTTTATTCAAGTTATGATTGAAATGATTGTAACGTCCTAGGGAAAATGCTAGGAATGCTCTTGATGTGGTTAGGAGGGGGAAAAAATGGCTGAGGGTGCCAGAATGAACTCTTTGATTCTGCAGAAAAACTGGACAACAAGCCAGAAGGTAGTTTGTTCATACACATATTGTGGATATGCGGCTTAGCACAGTGTACTGTATACACAGGTTTATAACTGAACCACAGAGGTGCCATTCTAATCCAGATGACATTTTAAACTAAATGCTTAAGTTCAACCACTTTCCACAGGCTGAAGCCCAATTCCTAGCCTTCTGAGGTAGATACTGTTTCCTATTATTTGCAGGTTCTTCTTCTCATCGTTAACAGTGTACCAAGCAACACAACTGACAGTTGCCGTATGCTGCTTCTATCACCTTCCCATTAGGATACAGGCATACTTATACGCCTGTCTTTATGGTTGTGTTACACAATGCACAAAAAATGGTGCTTTTCACTTAGAGCAGATAGTCATATGGTTTCTGACAGCCCTGAGGTCTTGTACTTAGAGGTGTATTCAAGATCCATGTCTTGTGTTATATTATCTGTAACCCTTGCATACACTACTGAGAGTGGGTGTGTAGTTTAGCTCAGCTAATAACCAAGGCTGTTCCCTGAACTGGCTTACAGGAGAAGCTCTAACTGTGTGAAATTATTTTCTGCCCCAACACAGACACAGTAATGGTAACGTGAATCCCAGCCTGACTCTTTCATATAGTGAAGGAGTGCCACTGCTGTCTCAGAAAGTGTAATACCTCAGCTGGCGATTGTTTGATAACTCCAGTAAGTTAAAGAAACAGCAAACTAAGAATTTGTATGCAGGTTGCCACCAAAACAGAGAAGGATTCCTTCCCTAATCCAAAACAGCTCCCTCGTTTTGTCTTCTTTTACACTGATTTCTATGCTTTTATAGAGTTTTTTTAGTGTGACCCCTAGAGTTTAGAGAGTCAGTATTTGGCTGACTAACCCTTCTTTACACTGGGATTGTGTCATCAGTAACACTTATGGTTTAAGAGTGCAGGATTTTTAGGCCAAGGAGTTTCACAAAGAGCAAGAGCTGCTGATGCATCCAGGGCACAAAGGTGTAGGGACTTGCACCACGAGAACCAAGCAGCAACACACAGAGAGGTCTGCACTGAGCCCCCACATCTGCTGTGCTGTTGGCCAGTGCTGGCATCTGTCACGCTACATGTCCCTAGAAACCCTTGTGTGAGATTCCAGCACTGTGGCAAAACACATTTCCATTAGCAGTTGAGAGGTAATCTGTTTTACAATCACTATAACCCAGCAATACTATCAGCCCAGTAACCTGCTTATGCGCACTTTCCCAACCTTTCTATTAATAAACTAAGCTATGAAACAGCAGATTACTTTCCATCCTACCTAATAAGAAGAAAATAAGTATGCTGTAAAAATACAACTGTATTTTTTTGCTGTACAAATAAATTGTCATGAAGCTCTGGTGGTTGTCAGTGGCTGTCCTCATTTCCCTCTGGACATGAAGCTTGTCCCTTTTGTCTTCAGCATACACAAGTCACAGAATGGCCAAAGAATTAAATCTGTTACTGCCAGAGCTCAGCTGAAGTCGGTGTGCATGCTGCTGCACAAACAACAAAAAAATTAATGATTTTTTTTAAAAAAAAAACTCATTAATTGCAAGCTGGTTTGAAACAATAGGGAGAAATTAGTAAATTTCTAAGTAGAAGTGCAAAAGAATAAAATCACTATGGAAAGAATTTTTACTTTCAAAAGCAGACAGACGCTCTGTTGTGGTTTTAAAGGAGAAGGGAGGAAATGTTGGTTTGGCCCATTTTGATCTCTAAAGGCTTGTAAATCAGTGATAATAAGCTTTCCTAGTCTAGCCTGGGAGAGGCTATCCTGGAGTGATTCACATTTCAAAGAGCTCAGGATAAACAGTGCACAGCTCTCCAGTGTGTTCCTGTGGAGTAAGCAGGACAGTACAAATTGGGGAAGACTGCTGTTCAGGGTGGACCAAATCTTCCACCAACCTCAAAGCCAGCACAATTAGTACAGCAGAGCTCAGTTGCTTTCATTTTCCAGCCAAAATCACTCCCTTGTTAAACTCTGGTAACAAAATAAAGGATAAATAAACTAAAGAAAGGCAAAGGATGACTGTTCCCTTGGTTTTGATACTGGATTGTGTCACAGGATCCATTTCTTCCAGGACCCTCCGGGGCTTTGAATTTTAGACAAAGTTTGTTTATTTGGTTGGACTCTGCAGAAGGACATTGGTCCTGAGAAACAGAAGAGATTTATGGCAAATATAATTAATCTACAAAAGGTAAATGCCCCGGATCCTTTGTGTCGGGTGAAAGGCCATGAAGAAAGTTGTCTCAAAGTCAGTCCCACAGTACAAGCAAGACAGAAGGCAGTGAGGCTCCAGGGCTCATAATGATGGTGGTGGAAAAGGGACCATAGGGCAGCAACATCAACTGCTGTGGCAACTCCAAGCAACACTCCACCTCGCAGTCTTACATAGGGAGGGCAGTTTTCCAGGATAACCTAATGACTGCATTTACACCAGTAAATAAGTATATAGTATCCATTCTTTTCTCACAAAATCTCATTTCTAATATGGCAGGAAGCTCACGTGGGTCTCCAGTTGAAAGAAGAAAAATTCATTTGTATTAGTGCGACAGATAACTAACAAAGAGAGATTTTCTATTGGATTAGCTGAGAACAGAGAACAAATCAAAGAGTTTTGCAAACTAGACAGACACAGCAGAACTTGAAAGGCAGCCAGCTGGCATAAAAATTTCCATGGAGTAGCAGGTCTGGGCAAAACAAAGTACACGGTATAAACTCTCCATCATGAAAGTACAGGGATTTTAGCATCCCTGGAGTAACCACATTATTCCAGGGACAGTAAAGGTGCATGTACACAGAGACCTCCAAAGACTGCAGAGCTAGTGCTGACTTACAATCTGTAGAGGTTATTATTTCACCATCCCCATGTGGCTCTGGACTTTGCCGTATAGATCTCAACACCGTGCTGCATGGCACAGGCTTGACATGCCCTACACTCCTACACTGTACACCTAAATCATACCATATTTTTGCCTTAAACACCTGATTAGCTTACTCAAATCTTTTCAGCAGCATCTGGAAACAGACTAATGCAATCAAAAAATCAATGCAGAGAAAAAAGATGTCATGGTAGCAACTGGGTGAAGATACCAATGAAAGGGTGGGTCACTGGCAAAGGCTGTGATTTTGTATTTTGTGTTTGGTCTGCAGACAGCAAAAAGAGTACCTTGGAAAGAATGAAACTCTCTCCCTCCCTCTTATTTATGTTAACGTAGTGCCTAGAGACTGCAGTCAGCATTGAAGCTCTGTTGTGCTAGACATTCCACAAACATAGTGAGAGATAATCCCCCAGCTGAAAATAATTTGAAATCTAACCAAAAATACAAAACAGAGAGAGGAGAAACAAAGACGCAGAGATGGAAGGACTTGGCAACAGTTAGACAACAAGTCAGTGGAAGAGCTGGAGACAGAGTCATGCCTCCTGCCTTTCAAGTGAGTGTCCTCGCCACTAACTCATGCTCTAGCTCGAAGCCAGGCAGTTTATGTGCTACAAATCTATTGCTTAAAACACAGAATGTACTGCTGCTGCCTGAAAGGCTCTGGAAAATCACACTTGTTTCATAAAGGTATAAAAGAAAGATCAAAAGACAAAAATAGATTGTGTGGAAGGATGTTGATTCACGTTTTGGAACAAAATTCATATTCAGAGCATTAAAAGCTTTAAGGTAGCAAACCAAGCTGAATTATAACCATTTTGTTATCCATGATATTAGATCTACAATAAAAAAGACCTGGGTCTTAGGCTTTAAATAAGGTCTATACAATAAAAAAAAGCAAAAACTGGTCCATCATCCTCATCTTTATTTTTTTGCTCAGTAGAAGAACAAGGAGATTATTGCTGAATTACAAGGCAATAAATTCTGACACAACTACTTTACAAACATATGCTGGAATCATCTTGTGGAATTTGCTTGTAAGGGAGGTCATGCAGTCAAACAAAAGCTGGTCTTTTACGAAGGGCTGAATAACCTCATGAGTCATTACCACTAACTCATGTTGTTATGCAAGGAAAGGTATAAAAATCTTATGTTCTAGAGCACAAGGTGATTTTTTACATATCTCATTTTTAAAAGAATGAAAGACTGTAAGGAATCAGGAAGAAAATTTACTGTCTAATATTTATGCATTTCTCCTAGCTTGGTTTGCTATTGCATGTTCATAGTATCCTTTTTATCTGTGGATTTACCCTTTTGGGGAGAGATTTTATACTAATGCTGACATCCCAACACAGGGAATGTAATTAGATACTGTTTCAGATGCACACTCTCTTTGCATTAAGAAAAAAAAAAAGATTTGTGTGCTCTACAGTTGGCTCAAGTCTGTAATTTCATGGGACATGACCATTTAATATTTTGTAACTCCCAAGACTCGGCAGCATTATATTTTACACCATATTATTGCTGACTATAGCAGCACCCCATCCCTTAAAGTCATGCCAGAATTAAATCTCAGATGCGAGGTTTGCCATTCTTACAATGTTCACTCAAAATACTAAGAGAAAATCAAACCAAAGATTCCCATAATTTATTACACTCTCAATTAGAAAGTTGTATACTACCACCAAAACCACTGGAAATATTAAAATTTGGTAGTTTAAATACAATATACAGTATAAAGGTGTTCCTTGTCTTCAGGTAGCCTCTGGAGATGATGAAGAATATGGTGTTTCTAGCCAGCTCACCTAGATGCTCTGCAGTGCCTCTGGAGGCATGTGCTTCTTCCCGCTGACAATGTAAGGAAAACTATCCCCCTAAACTTAAATGTTCCCGAATCTTATATTCTTTGGCTGCATAAAGTGATTTAAAATAAATTATGCAGATGCCCATGGGTGTGTCTGCTGCTGCTTATTTTACTCACACAAGCAATATGACTAATTCTATTTCAAGGCTAATCAGTCCCGTTAGATCATTCAGTCTGCATCCTGTATAAAACAAGGCAGGGAGTTTTGCTCAGTCCTGTAGTGAGTTTGATGAATGTTACTTGAAAAAAGCTTGGTTTTAAGCTTCTCGGTCTGACTGCTCCAGGAACAGTCACTCCAATAAGCATTGTGTCAACACAGATTTTTATCTAGACATCGGCACTTCTTTCCAAATCATTAATAAAAAATTTGGAAGTTACAGGGCTCCTGCAGTCCCTGCAGAACTGTAGTAGAAACAGACCCATTTGGAAATGATGCCCCAGAAAACATAAAGAGATGAAGTTATGTCTCTATTTAGTACCGAACACCAGAGATTAATCACCACCATCATTTTAAAACCTGGAACTTTATTTCTAAAAGGTGGATTTGTCTGGGGTGTTTAACATCAAGTGATTGGTTTCTGTAAAGCTTTTGTCATGTTGGTTAAAGAATCTTGTCATTCCCTCCTGACTGAGGTAGTTATGACCCCCTAACTCAATTACAACAGGAGGGTCTTGTTATTACACCAGAGAAATCAAGTATTTTTATTCTCTCGTGCTAAAGCATTTTTGCCAGGTCTTATCATAAAGTTTGTGTCTCTTTTTCCCAATTACTCTATGCTCTGTGAAAACAAATGTGAACTGCCTAGCATTGGCCCAGCAAGCATCTGAAGAGAGACATCATCACCCCTGCCTCTCCATTCCTCCCCTATCAGCCATGCTAATGCTTAGTTTGAATTGCTTCATGTCACTGTGACCCCTCACATTTTTTGGAGCCCTGCTGTCTGAGAGGCATTTCCCCCCTCCTGCAAGAATAGCCAGCAATCCCAAATGCACCCAAGCTGTGCTCAGGAGGAGTTTTCTTCAAACAGGCTCCAAGCAACCAGCAGCCCAGATGAACCAGGCTGCCTGCTCTGCCTCACCACCTTTTACGACCCCACGGAGCCATCCCCTGCAGCACCCACAACTGCAATCAGGAATTCCATTTTGATTTCAGATCGCGCATAGCGTAGGGAGCTTAACCAGCCTCGCAGAGCCCCACCAGTAACAGCAGTGCTTTTTGGTAACAGCACCCCACCACCAATGCGTGCTTGGCATCCAAAGAGCAGATTCTTAAAGCACTCACTGCACACTATAACGAAGTTGCGTAATGCTACTTTGCTTTACTCAAATGAGTTCACATTGTGCAAGATGCGAATCACCCACATTTCATCAAGTCATTTCCCTGTGGATGTCAGGGGAGAACTAGACTTCAATATTTTGGGGTGCCTGTCTCAGTTTCTGGGTCATGATAGGGATAATTAAGATTACAGCATCTTTCCTATCACAACCTCTTTCCCTCAGGAAGCCTCAAGTTTTGGGAAACATAACTACACCAAAGTGAACTCCAGCTAGGGGTGTGTTGTAGTGTGGATACCATGCCACAAACCTTACTCCAATTTCAGGGGCATGAACCCAATGACTGATTTCAGACAAGCTACAGCAGCCGAAACAAGAACAAAGGGCTGGTGTATATAAATAATAACTGCATCCTCTCAGACTGAAGACACTAAGAGACGTTAAAGAAAACATACAGTTTCTGAGGTTTTTACCTCAAATAGAAAGACTAAAACATCACAGGCTGGAAAAATAGAGTCATCCTGCCACAGGACAGAAGCAAAACAGTCTTTCAGCAGATCAACACTCAGAGATCTCTCCTCTCCTTGCAGCAATTTGGACATGAAGCCACAGCCAAGCCCTTGCTCAGGGCTGGCGTTTGGGTTAACCATTACTGGAGATGATATTGAGCTCTGACTACTAATCTTTGTTTCCCCAGCCTTGAGTCTGCCAGCCCCACCAGTACTCTGCACGGATCCAGCTCTCTGCCTCTCTGGGCAGAGCAGACACAGTTAGTGTTGTTACCTGGAGCAGCAGATAAAAGCATGAGTTTAGACAGTCTGTCTGGGATAAAACAGAAATCACACTATCTAAGCATTCACATTTCAAAGGGTGGGTTTTTTTCAGTTATTCAGTTTTATCGTCTTTTTAGGATTCAGTTTTCTCCACCTGGCTTTTGCTTAAGACAACTGTTTATGCTAAGTTTGACCACAAACAGTTAAGCCATTTCTGAAAATGTTGACAGAAAAGCGTGTGTATAAATTTGCTTCTTTTTTTTTTTTTTATGTTGGCAACCTTTTTTATTTTGAACAGCTCAGCAGGAAGTGGAAGAGAGTTAAAATTTGACCCTAGGTCAAAAATGTTTTTTGATGATCCAGTGAAAATCCGCTTTTCTGTCGCCATGTCTGCAAGACACAGAGCTTAAGTAGCATGCAGTTAAAGAGTCGGTCAACCAGACGGTGGGTCATTCTGGTTTTCATTGTGTTAGTAAGATCTAAGGCCATGCAATTGTTCTTAACTAGCTCTGCTCTGAATTTTCAGGTGGCAAAATTAGTTGTTTAGGAACTAAATACTAGAGTGCACATTTTTATTGCTGCTTAGATAAAACCACTCAGGGGAATAAAAACTTACAAACTGTGTGAATTTAAGTATCTTACATTCTTGGATGGATGCTATCATTTAGGGTTGAAGTTGGTTTAAGCCATGATATAATCTTATTATAGCAGAGTGTGATTACTTCTTCTCTGAAAAAGAGTATCTATATCAATTTTAACAGCACATCCTCGTTCAGCTCTTTTATTTAATCTTATGAGATCTTCATCTTAGTTTTTTTTATTGTTACATAGGAAGCCAGAATTATATATATACAAGGAATTGAATTTTAAAAGGAAAGAACAGTGGTTTTGCATACTGTCTTGCTTTGTGAGAAGCACCTATTACTTCACAGCTTTATTGCTCACCAGGTGCTCACACAGGTGAGGTGAGACACTCAGACCTAGAGCTTTGCCATCTTAAGATCTGCTGGCAGAATGCAGATATCAGTTGTAGCTTGTACCCAGCAGGAAGCAACTTGTAAACACAAGATAAAGCAATGAGTACAAAAGCGCTGGCAGAAGCATGGGTGTTGAGAAAGTTAGCAGCTTTCCTGTCTGAAGGAGCCAGGCCAACAGATAATTCTTTGGAGTGATTTCTTCCTCTTAGAAAGTACTTAAGTGACCTTAAGCTGCTGAGCTGGCAGCAGATACAGCTTGAGTTCAGCGGATGCACATGTCTGCACTGTGTGATTCAACCGTAGGGACCCAAGACCTTGGGAAGCAGCTTTAATTGAATAAAGCCATCCAGGGCATGGACAGTGCTTGCGTTGAGTTGTTGGAACAGCATGAAATGAAAGAAGTGCTATGGCCTAGAAGCCATAAAACTGCACTGACCGCATCCTCCAATCATTTTTTTGGCGCCGAATTACACAAAGTTGTCTTTTCTTGGTTCGTTGCACAGATATATGACAAAGTTTATTCATTCATTTTTCAAAAGATCATACATAAAAATTATCTTCAGAATGTCCCTAGATGTACTGCTGGAAACAGCAGCATAAAATCCTTTACAGAAAGGGTTCTCCTTTTTCTTTTTTTTTCCCTTTACAAAAGAAATACATGTCTATCTCTTCAATTTGAAATAAATATTTATCAAGCGCATACGTACAGACACACATATATAATTTATATATTTTTATATATTTACAGTAAGTCTATTTTTCTAAGAGTTGAGAAAACTATGAGAAAAACTACTGCAATGAAGTCTTTTTTCTTTTATCTTGGGTCTTACTGTCCTCAGTGTAGCAGTCTCAGGTTCCTACAGTATTCTGACTGAGTACATGATGCATGTGAAATGTCATTGATAACAGCTCACATTGACAGTACTGGCTGCAGAATACATACTCATGCCCAAAGGCTATCAGTTTCCTTTCTTTTTATTTTAGATGGCTTCATAACTTTAGTTTTCATTAAACACATTTTTTATACTACACAACAGCCAGGAGCGAGTATGTCCAAGCCCAACTTAATTCTACATATATAATAAAAAAACCAGAAGAAATCAATTAAAATTTGCATCTTCCACTTTCTACACCAACACTACATGAAAGGATCGGAAGAAACTTGCCCATGGACTTGTTCAGGACAAAGACTCTTGAGCCGCCTTCTGACTGTTCAAAGACTGCTATTTCATGGGGAGAAATGGCATAACATATTATAAAATCCAAATTAACAGGTAATGTACAAATAGTGAGAAAGTTTTTTTATCAGACAAATAGCATTTAAAAATATATATATATAAATTCTTACTGGTTTCACTACAATTTTGTTTCACATTAGCTTACAAGTTCTTCCTCCAGTGAAATGAAGGCTAACAAAAGGAAATAAGACAAGCTACATCTGTAGCGTAAAGCAGCTTATAGTTCCTCTGTCACTAAATAAAATCACGTAAGAAAAATGAAAATGTTACCTAAGCTTATTTAAACAGTATTGCAGGTCATACATTATTCATATTTAACTTCAGTGTGAAAATACATGCTGAAAATTTTGCCTCTACACTAATCCTTTTGGCTCAAAACAGGCTCTGTGATGCCATTCCAGCAACGTGCAAGCAAAAAAACCCTGTACTGTTTAGATGAGTAAAAGCAGCAACAGATGGAGATATCTAGTGTGAGGTTCTTCTAAGGCTTCAACTTCTTAAAACACAGAAAAGCTTGATGAAAGGTGCTGCGTTATAAGGAGCAAGTACAAACTCATAACAACCGGCCAAATGCTGATTATTAAGTCCTGAATGTGTTACAACTCTTACGCAGCCAGATACAAGAGGCATCCGTATCACGAACCTCAGATACAGTAGCAGATGCAGTTAAGAGGCTGGATGCTCCCGAGTGTCAATGAAAGGCTGCTGCCCCTGCCCTCCAGTGCGGATGGAGACCAGTTGCAACTACATCAAACACCCTTCCGGAGTCTCGCAAGGCTGCAAGTCAACCTGAGCATCACCCCAGGGGCTGCGCCTGCCCCAGGGGATTGCATCGCTGCACACTGAGGCAAGCACAGTGCAGCAGTGAACACCATTACAAATCGCGCTCCGTGCCTTTCAAAGACGCTCGCCATCAGATTTCACAAAATAATAATCAAGCTAGTTCTACTGGACGTCCAAGAACTATCTTGGTATTTTAGGAAGTAGGGAGGTTTATTGAGTCAACGTCAGTCTTCCATGTGAATTTTTATTAAATGAGTAACTCAACACAGTGTTGGGAGGCATTGCTGTACGGAGAGCATGGGCTCTTTTTTCCAGAGAAAGAGCCAAACAGAGGTTGTTCCTGTGGCCATGAGAACCGCTACCTAACTTTCTAGCAAATGACAGGATTTTAATTTCAGGGTATCCTAGCAATTCCAGCCTGGATAATACAAAATCTCCCCTTTCATAGAGTTTTGGCTGGAAATATTATTTTTCTGCACAAATTGCTTTTCTCTGTGAAACTACTCTTTGTCTTTATCTTAAGTGTCTTCAGTTGAGGACTTTGGGAAGTTGTCACATTATTTCCTGCTTCATCATAATGCTTTAAAGCTTAATTTATATTTATTACTATGCTGTATATAAAAAATCATGATCATGAAAGTTAACCTGTGACATTTCAGCAAAGTCAGCCAATATTGTTGCAAGAACCTTAGGTTTAAGCACTTTATAAAAACACTTCCATAACTAAAAAATTACCCATACTTGACGGGCTGCTCAGTCAGGTTTTCATACCAAGATTGTCACAGAGATGCCTTAGCTGTGGGTTTTAGAAGCATATTTTCATTTCTTTGTCGTATTTTTCTTTCCTTTTCTCTAAAAAGCTTTTTCTGCTCAATGAAACATAAATAGTAGATCTTTATCAGAAAGAGACAGAAAGATATTCTGGATAGCACCTAATGCACTCCCAAACCACAATTACTTTAATGAAATATTAGGGCTTGAAAATTTCTTCCTTGGCTCCAGTGTTCCATCTTATTTATCATAGAATTATAGCAAAAAAAAAATCAGATGCAAAGGCATAAAATATTTTTGGCTTTGTCATTGTATATGCTGTATGAGCTATTTGACCTAAGAGCAACTGTAAGTGACATTGAGTGAAACACAAAACATCGATCCTCCTTATGAGGACAAAACGAGCCACTGTTTTCATGTGTGAAAGTTACACAATCTCATTGTTTCATATTTCATTCTGTTGCACTGCTTCCTTCACAAATAATTTATGCTGCCAAATGCTCCCAGCAGTTTTATAATACAACTATAGAAGTTTTCAAAGAAAATACAGTAGGTACACTCTTAATTGCATGCTTTTTCCCTACAAATCATTTTTGTTAGCTGATGATTAGCATTATTGGAAAATACTCTGTACAGCAATAGGTTGTTTAAATGGTGTTGCTGAAATAGGAAATCCGAATGGAACAAGTGTCTTTAGTTTGCAGTTCCGAGGGGCGGGGAGAGGGGGGGGGGAACAAACCAACCAAGACTACATCTTTTCAGGACAACTCAATTCCTCCATAAAAACATCAATTCATCAGGTTGATCTGGTTGAGCCTAATCTAGGATTTATCTCCTTTCCTGGCCTAACACAACTTATCTAAACCAGTTTTTGAGATGCTGCATTTTAAACAGGTCATATAAGAGTTCAGAAAACCATCCTTAATTTGGGATCCTTACTAGGAGCAAACCCCAATGCTGACACTTACAGAAAACAGCTTCATGTAGTGGTGATTCCAGGGAAGTTTCTGCATAGCTTTTATACGCTCTTCCTTATGAAAACTCAAGCTATTTTCAGACACATTAATCAGACCAGTTGGTGGCTGAGGGAAAGCTATCTTTAAGGGGAAACTGCAACTGTTTGTTACCTGGCCTCATCAGAAAGCATTACCCATTTTCCTTTTACTGAGTAACATTGGCTACTTCAGCTTAATATCTGGAGCATTTATGGTGGCATTTAGCATACAGAGAACAATTTCTATTGGCCTCTTGTCCTCTAGGAGAAATACTGTCTTCATAAAGTTAAACACAAAACATTAGCTGACTTCAATGGGACGTTTGAGGATCTTCTCTTGTATCTGTTACCATAACACATGAGCATCTTTGGGGATCACAACAGATTATTATAATTTCCATTAATCGGCACTAATGTCATTCCTTTTTACAGGGATGGAAAATGAGATGTAGAGAGGCTACATCTTCAATTTTAAATGCTAAGGACTTAAACACTTAATAAACACTTCAAGTGTTTTTATTTCCTTTTTGCTTTTAGTGAATTGATGTTGTGTCTTTCAGATAGAGGAATCCCTCTCTCGGCAATAACTTCCCTTTATTTGTTGGATGGCAAAAGTGAATTCCAAGAATGTCACTGCTAGATATCTCGATGAACTCATATTCAACTTTGTTTTAGTTAAAGATTTTGCTTAAAACTGAAGACCTAGTCAACAAAACAGGTGGAAGATCCAGACTGAGATTCTATATTAACTTCAGTAGACAATCATCTCATTCCTTTCTACATTACAATCCAATCTGTTTGTCCCTTTCTATTATGTAGTCTTTCATACACTAAGATAACATAAATAGTATAAAACACATTTATGAGTCTGGTGGCCATTAAGAGTGTGCAGGGTGTGGACACCATGAGCCTCAGACTGGAGTGCAAAGGGAATTGGACAAGGGAGAGATCTATGCAATCTGAATAGACTCTCTCAACTCCTTCCAAATGCATTGATGATAGATTGTATGCTCTTTTTGTTCATGCACACAGTGATCTCAGCTTTATTCAGCTCTGCCTTTTGAGTGCCAGTATTTTAACTGCATCAATTTTAAATAACTGAGAGGAGTAGGTAGCTTGCTAGTCTGATAAATGATCTAGTTTTTGATAAACATCTTCCCAGATCTGTCTTTGAAAGAGATTCAGCGTACTGCTATAAGGACTAGAGAGAGTCAAGAGTGTGACTTATTGTACCACTTCTGTATGCTTCAGGTCTTCAGCTTTCCTTTCAAAAGCATCTGGTGAGAGTCTCATTTGCAACCTTTGGCTGCTTGTGACTGCCAAAGACCTCTAGCAAGGGAGCTGTACTCTCTGAAAAGGCCTGTGTGCATAACAAATACCACTGCTGTTGCTTGGTAGCCCTTACTCATCCTCCCAGGGCCTTGCATGACCAGGGTGCACTGTGGAAGACTTTCTACAAAGGACATCTGTAGCAAGTGTGCACACAGGGATTGTTTGACACCAACAATGGGTATGTTTACCAGCTCGCAATGCATTCATGCCACATGTTTGCAGGTGTTCTACAGCCTGAATTATTTATGTATATCTTCACTTAAGGGGCATCTGTTGTAGACATTAGAATGGAGTTCCCTTGCGATAGCTGCTGCTACATCAGCTCATGAAACTCAAACAAGCTGTGCCTGCAACATTCTCACCAGTCTTTTCTCTTGGTATATGTTTCTACTTTCCAATTTTAAACTTGAAGCTGTCTGCTGAAGAATGACTCAGAGAAAGGATGGGTGACTTAGTATGGAGGAAATTAGAAGTCCAGTCATAGTCAAACCAGACTTTTGACCCTGAGCCTGAGTCACATTAATTGTATGTACTGTAACCCCACACACAAAAATATACACAGAATCAAACAATTACTTTTTTAAAAGTGTCTGGACTTTCAAGAAGGTCTGACTCTGGCTTGGTCTGGAACTGGAAAAGGAGACAAAAGAAGAAAAGGCTCTTCATGCAGTTTTTCCAGTCCTATTTAAAGAAAAAAGTGTGCACAAAAATCTTGGCCTTACCATAACAGCAACATTGTGTTTGGCTCCATTAGGTTACGCAGGAGTCCAAAGCATATTAAGTGTGTTTGGGATTGTCAGCTGATATGACAGGCACAAGGTTTCTCACTTCAAAAAGCATCGTCACGGTTGGTCTCAGTCGTTGGCATTCTCAGAAGAGGGCAAAAACTGCAAGGTTTGAGGGACAAAGTGGCTTTCTGCTGTATGTTTTTTCCTAAATCAAAGAAACCGATGAACAAAACACCCCATACTAAGTTTCAAAGTGCTCTTAAAATCAGATAAAATGCTATTTTCCCCCCATTTTAGGACGGGGAAACTGGAGGAACCTATGGAAAGGAGCTGCTTGCCAAAGGTCACAAACAGAGTGATGCTAGCAGTAAGAGCTTCTACATCTCATAGCCTACCCAGCAATGCTCTGTCCACTGTGAAATGCTAACCTCCCATCATGCAGGGGATATGCAAAGCAAATCGTGCCAGTAAGATGAATCTTGCTTATTTAGCAATAAAAGGAGCCATGAGAATTCCTCAGTGTTACTGTTCCCTTACTTAAAAGTTCATATCTTCAGCTAATTTGGCCCCACCTGCTGTCTCTGACAGACAGAACCTCTGATCATCTTAAGGGTAAAACTGGGATGATGTATTTCTTTAATTTACTTCTCTCTGCTTAAATCTGAACATAAAGATAATTTTGCATTGGTGATACAAACCATCAAATATGTAGAAGATCAAAGACTGCGCACTTATAGTTGCTGGAATAATTCCAGTATTCAGAATTTCATTGCTTTTAATCTTTTTTTTCTTCACAACTTTAACTTCGCATCATCTGGAGCAAACCAGTTTTGTGTAAATACCCCTAAATATCAAGACAATGAAAAAGAGAAAGAAAGGTGTCTGCAATATACCAGAGAGGTTGTGAGAATTCATTTGGAAATTGTCTCTTTCGGGGCGTGCAGGGATCTTTCCAGCTAACCAGCCAGCTAGTGGAAGGATGTATCAGGCGAATAGAATTACTTAACTCTTTTCTTGGAAGTGTTTCTCCTCTCCCCTCCCTGAACACGTACACACAGCCACCATCTCCTCTTCACATAATCTTTTTTGAAAGATTAGAGAGGAAGTCGGGGTCCTTTGGTGGCTCTCAGGACCCATCCTTGATGAGAGGCAGGCTTCGCTAGCCAGACCTTTCTCAGCAGCACTGCACTTTGTAACTCTCAGTAAGTGACATTAAAGACAGGTCTGAGGAAGGAAGGTCAGACCCCGGGATGGGAGAGGCAAGGGGAGATGCCCCTGCTTCTTGAGGAGATAACATATACGTTGCTTCTCAGACTTTCTTCTTTTAATAACTGCCTGCAGCAGCACAATTGTACCCAGGGCCTCCTTTGCAGTAACAACAAGGGAAGATGTACTCTGTTACTGTTAAGAACTAAACAGTGAGCACTGCAATCGTTAATCAGTTACCATACGGCTGGGTCCTGCTGGAATCAGCAACTGACTGCTCTCAGCCCACGTCCAACTAATTCCTAGGTCAGCCTAAGGCAATAGCCCTGCTGCGTGGTCCCAAAATTATTTGTCTTCAGTTGCAGAGAGTACTTCACAGGATAGAACACATAGCAGTATTAGCCCCGATTCTCCTCCCTGACATGGAAGATGGCAAGTCCCTTAACTTTGTAATGAAGAAGCATTTTTAAAAAGTGAGTCTTTGAACATTTAAATGGGGCCAAACAGGGTTGCCTCTAGGAAGGAGCAAGCCCACAGCAAAGTCCCAAGAAAAGATACGTGTGCCGCTCCTGAAATCTGAATTCTTCCAGAATCAAAAAGTCTTTTTTTTATTTTCATATCAAACCTGGAAAAATTTAACAGCCTATTGTCTGCTACACTTTTGTTTGGGTTAAATGGAAAATAATCAGAAAGACAGAAAAATCATGAGGCTACTCTCTTGTATACTTTTAATCTAACAACTAGTCTACCTTCACTCATTGTGACAGTGGGTCTCCTTCTCTTCGAAAATTGTTTCCATCAGTGGAGCCCTGAATTTTCTTTTCTGCTGCTGTACCTCAGGGGAGAATTGTTATGATAAATTTGAGACCTGGCCTGAAATGAATCTGCTCCATAGACATAGTTATTTATCCAATTACACGAGCTCTATTTCTTTGGATGAGTTTCTGGGAATAGGAGAGCATGGATTTGGAGGAAGTTCTACTTCTAAGAAGCTCAAATCCCTAGGGATCAGATATTCATGAGACTGCAACCACTATACATTAAACAAAAGGAACAACTTCTGCCCCCAGTGAAACGTGACGATGGCTCACTCACCAAATGAGCTGTTTGAACACTGGTTCAAAGTGTACCACTTCTACAGCAGTCAGAAACCATTTTAGCAGTTTTCTACATCTATAAATAAGTGACTTGTAGTGCATTAGACTATTTTCTGGAAGTGAAAGTGTGGTGAATACTTTTGTGGCTGTTTGCTCAGAAAAGGTTTTGCATGTGAGAGTTAAAGCAGTCATCCTGAAAACACTGGATTCTTTCCTCCCATTTATTAGCATTCCAGTCAGCAAAATTGCAGACTAGTCATACCCCACTAGTCAGACTACCTGAACACAGAGCAAATAGCTCATGACAAACTTCCAAATCTGAAATGAAGTGACTCACAATAACTGAACAAACTGAATAGCCGGCTATTCATAAATGACTTACAAAGAGAGCGAAGGTTAACCTTTGGAAACTCATTTAGTACTCATAGGTGGGCATGACCTCTTTTTTTGTCTTTTAAAATAACAAAAGTGATCAAAAAAGCAAAGCAAGCCCTGAAAGACAAGCAGTCTAATCTCCGAGAGATGAATCTTTAGATCATGCATGAAACAGCATTGCTGGCTTGGTGCAGCAATTACTTTGCGCAGATCTACAAGAGGTGGGACCGTGAGCCGAAAGAAAGAAACCAGGTCAGAACCAGCACCAACTTGCCACAAGCAGTAAAAAAAATGTAAAGAGGCTGCTTTAACTAGGCATTTCCAAATCCACAGGGGTCTGTCTCTGCCAATTACTTCAGCTTTCTTACTCTTATTCTACCTGGCTCCATATAGGTCTATAAGGCATATTCAGCTGAGCATCTGGGTATTTCTTATTAGTGCAGTAAACAAAATGTCTAAACATCTCTTTCAATATATATTATTTCATCTGTCCTTTCCCCCAGAAAAACAGTACATCCAAATTGAATATTTGAGACACTCTTGACACAATTCATGTTTCCAACTGAGTAATACATAGCTATCTTTTTCTGCATCTCTCGCATGCCTCTTCTGATGTTTTGCTACCAAAATGGTCTTTCATATCTCATCTGAACCTAGCCTGTGATTCTGAAGAATTATTGGTGAATAATGGTGTTACAATTTTCATATTTTTTATAGGGAGCAATTTTTCAGACTAGAACTATATAATGAAGGTAAACTGTTTGTGATAGATACAATACTGTACCTAAACTGCACATGTGTGTGCGTCCCTGCCCAAGGATGGCCTGTACTCATCTGGTGGTGTGGAAGAAGACACCATTAAATATCTAGACTGTTGTGGGCGTGGAAGTTCACTGAAGGTTTTGTAAGGGTCACCTGTATTATTACTACAGCTACATCTATGATCGGCGAAGTGAATGATTCTGTCTGTCAGTTATTAGTCCTCACAGAGCTAGCAAAAATAAACACATCCAAAACACTGACATCTTTTGATTACCTTTCATCACATGTCTTAAAAGCCTGTGGTTTTGGAGTTGATTTTAGACCAACATATTGAATAGATATTAATTATATATTTCCTTCTGCTTCTGCCACAGGATATAGTATTAAAAAGAACTTACTAGGCATGATACATATAGAGATTTTGAGCAAGGCTTAGCTTTGCTCTTCTCTGCTTTCATAATATGCGGAATCATGGAAATCCAGCTCCTGTCCCATTCAGTTCGATTCAGCTCTGGGGTTGGCATTGCATTTACCTATCCAACACTGCAAAGTTTTTGGTGTAGAGGAGAGGGAATGTATCCATAGATTCACATGTCAGAGATGAGTCTGCACCCTACAGTGAGGACTACGGGATTCCTCATTCAGGTGGCTAGCAATAGCTACATAGACGCCTCTGTGGATCCTTAGCTGATACACTGAGTTGTGCCACGTCAATGCACAGATTCGGCATATTCCTGGCCTGGGTCGATGAAGTATGAGGGTTATCGGGAATAAATCTAAAGTCTTACAATGTAAACCATCTTCACTACAAATGTCGGATCAAGCTCCACTGAAATTCAACAGCCACACTAAAGTGATTCAGTTTAATGATCTCAGTTTGTTGACTGCAATATCTAACCTCTAAAAGGTCTTTTACACGTGACCTGCTATGCTAGCAAAGCTGTTTCTGAAGTAACAAGATCGAATCCTGGCAGACCAAGCAATCTCAGTATTTTAATGTAACACCTGGATTTGTGAAACAGACACATTACATAAAACAATAAACCTTCTAACTCTGCCCTTCAGACCACTGAGAAGTAAGCAGTGAAGAGCAGCATGAGTACTGTTTAGATAAAAGAGAATTTCATATGCAGGTGTCTATAGAGAACACAACAAAAGTAAGATTTCTATTCACCCCAATTACCTGATCAAACCTTGAATGAATTAGCACCCAGATAGCAAGGTACCGATTTACCCAATGTCCTAAGAGATCCCACAGGGTTGGAAGGATCCTAAAGTGGTGGAGGGGAATTAAAAACTTCCCTTAATTGTTCTGCATATCTCTAACGAACATTACAGCCTAGCAGATTTTTTTGGCAACACATACTGCTGGGGTATTATTTTAAACTTTGCTTCCTAAATCAAATAGCCTACTGTTTCAAAGCAATTTTGTTCCCTGTCCTAAGGATTAGCTCAAGCATTAACAAAGTGGGCCACGGAGAGCTGTGACAGAGATGGCATGTGGGCAGTGCTTTTGCTAATTCGACCTCTTTTCACAGAAATAAGAGGAAACTGTGATCTGAAGCTGACATTTCCTTAGAACATCGCCCAGCTTTCCTAACACTGGGACCACAATTCACTGATAACAGGGCTTTGAAGTAGCTGGAGCAGGGCCAGGAAACATTGGAAGTATTCTTCAGAGAATATCTGTTTCAGATTACCCCAATTTATAGTAAGCCACACATGCTAACTTTAGCATTTCTTCTGCCTTTAAAGCTTTTCGTCTTCTGGCTGATTGATCTTGAGCCTTTTCCTTTGGCTCGGTACAGTAACATTTCTTGTCCAAACACTACATTCCTACTTTGCATCCAATTTCTTCCCCACCATGTGTCACTAGGTTCACTTATCTTTCTCATCCTCTGACCCACATTCATTTTTGCAAATACATGATTTTGCTGGAGTTGAAGCAGAACCTGTGGCAAACATTGCACTGAATGAGGCTAAGCAAGAGCAAGTTGTGTTTTCTTTATTTTATTCATTCACACCTGCAGTACTAAGTCTTCCAGTTCCACTCTCCCCCTCCTCGCCCATCAGAGGCTGCTTAAGGGTAACTCATAGGAGTTAGGTTTTTCTAGTCCCATTTGAATTCAATCGGAGTTGGACACCCAGCTTTCATAGCAGGTAATGCAAATCAATAGGAGCAGCTCTAGAGGGCAAAGCATCCACAGTTTCCTCGTGCGAAGTCTAGCCTGATCCCAGGTACTGAGTGTTCATCTCCAGCCGCAGGGTTTTATAGGCACGTCTTCCAGTCTGGTTTCATACAAAAGGAATCCAGCTCGTGAGCATCACAACCTTGTGCTGCTGCAAATCAAAGCTCAGTAAGAGGTGATGGCTAGTAACACTCTTCTGATCCAGACCATAACACCAGTACAGAAGCACCGTTCAGTCCTTCAGAATTCTTGGCTAAGAAAGGGTGCCAGAACAATCATCCTGCACAGTGAAATACAGAGTGATTACAGCAAGCTGTGGCTCTGCAAGCATCCCTCACTTGTCTAGCTAATGTTGCATGTCTGTGGCTCTGACCGAGCACCTCCAAAGCAGAGCATAATGTAGTGTCTGCTCTTCAGTCACGCCACAGGACTGCTAGCAAGCATGAGTCTCACTGCCCAGCTTAGCCATGATCTCTAGGACATGAATGTTGATAGCTAAACAGAGCCCATTAAATCCATGCCACAAGTGTGTGCAACAATCAGTGCCAGCATGATTTACCAACTAAATTATAATGTGAAAGAGTATATAACCTGCTGTGAAGCTCTGAGATGCTCTTTTGCCTGTTTCCCCAGCTGGAACTTAACATCAACATTATGCAGAGCAAGAAGAGTGAATAGCAGGCTATTCTACCATCAGGCACTTGTCTTAGAAAGACAGCATTTATACAAATTCTTAGGTTCAACATATCATATCTAAACAATGACAGAAATAATCCATGTAAAAAGCTCCCTCCTTTGTCAAATACAACACACCTCTATCTTCTAATAGGAAGACAATGTTTCCTTTTATCACTATTGCGAATAACTCAGGATGCTTTGCAATCTAAACAAAGTAGAAATTATGAGTTGGGCTCCCATACTGACCTTCTGGGTTGCTATTTTTAGGCTTGTCATCTACTGACTTTGATAATTTCCTCTGTCAGGAGCATAAAGATATTATCTGAAATGGTGGGAAGACCTGCTCATTGAGTGGCAAGGAAGGGAGACTACACATGGTAGGTGGTTGCTTGCTGCTCTTCCTCACAAGCCAGGAAGTAAACATGGACAAAAAGCACGCATCCATTTGTGCATCCCACTAACATCACGGGCCTGTGTGCACTGCAGTAGGTTGGCCACTGCCGGATGCTGGCAGCAGTCTGGAAATCTAGGAGAAGCTTTTCAAAAGGGGAAAAATCTAAATAACAGTTTGGGGGGAAAAAAGGTATCCAGAGAGCTCCAACTAAATCTGAGCTCTGCCATTAAGCAAAAGGCAGCCTCACATATTTTCCCTGGAACTAGGACTAACTCCCCATATTTCCTACCCTTCAGCAGTTCTCATTCTCATATAAAATACTGTTCCCACTGATTTCAGTGGGACTTCCTCTGTAAAAAAATTACTGCTGAATATGAATACAGGTATTCACCTAGTGCATGATGCCCATAAACTTTGGGAGAGCGCAACTTCCCTGCTGTTATCATGTGGTTTTGCTCTTTCACTCCTTCTTTGGAAGTTAGACTATGATTTCACAAGAGGCTGTCTCCTAAAATTTCTGAGTTTTCCTTACTGTCACAAGAACAGCCAAAAAAGTAACAATTTTGGAAAAGACAAAAGTGGAATGAATCCATTTTCCATATTGAAGCAACATTTTGACACCAAATTTACCTACATTTATTTTCACTGAAACAATATTTCTCTTGATGCATTTTATTTTGAATAGAAAAAATATTTAATTACAAAAATGTGATGGATGAGAACTGATCTCACCAAGAAAACTGCAAGTCTTTCATTTCAGGTTGACCTGACACAATGTTTTTTCCTTCCATTTTCCAGTTCAAATGTAATTGTTCAGACAGCCATTTGGCAGAAGGCTTTGCCATTTTGAAGGAAAAAATTCACTTGGTTATCAAAAACAGTTGTGGAAGCAAGTACTCCTGGTGGGACAGACACCCACTGAGATAACAGGTACCTTAAAACCATGAAATTTGGTAGGAACTGCACTCTCTAGGGTGACCTAAGAAATTCAGAAAAGGTATAGCCTGTCCTTCTTATTGATTTTCGTTGCCATCAACTTAATTTTTGCAATTTTAATATTTGAAGCACCTGAAAAGTTGTAATTAATGTCAGAGACCATTACTAGATGACAGCCAAAATGACGATTTGGCATGAAGACACACTTTTGGTATTTTTTGTTCAAATTACCTAAATGAAGGCAAACTAGTGCTAGAGAAGAAATGGAAGACTCCAGGAAAGAGGCATGATCCTGGTGGTCTTGCACATTTACTGTGTTGTGCGGAACTTGATACATTTCAGTACATGACAGCCGGTGAAATGTTACCCAAAAGTATAACCCAGAATTAAACTACCTTCTAAATTGCAAAAGCACATTACTAACGATGACAAGCTTCTCGCGCAGCTCTTTAACCACTCTTTTCAGAAGCTACCATCCAGCATATGAGTATGTCATAAACTCATTAAGTACCATGATGTCAAGTCAAAGAGAGGAGTGGTTTCATCAAGGTCACACAAAGGTTGCATGGGGAAAGTGAAAACTGAGTTTAGTTCTCCCATGTCCCAGTAAAAAGCTTTGACAGCAGACCATCGTCTCTTACTGATGTCAGCCTCTGTAATAAATGATGTCTCCTTGGTGGGGAACTGCCCAATCTGACATCATTAGCAGATCTGGAATTGCTAAAAGGTTTAGGGCTTCAGCATGTTTTGTTTTTAATTGAGCATGAAGCCATCTTGGCAATAATACCAAAAAAAGCCTTACACCCAAATAAAATCTGTTTGGATTGGCTGGTCTTCATGAAGTGATTCAGAACAACAAAGCTGCACCTTCTTTCTTCATGTCGGCACAGTCGTCAGGACTAAATATTGTGGGCTGCACGTCTTTGAATGAGATTGATTGCACAACATTTGCAAAAGTGCAAAACATTTGAAATGCATCTTGTGTGGGAAGAAAACAAATGGATCAGCCCTCCTCCCCTTTGAATCTATTTGGATCATTGTAAAAACAGATAAACTGCTGAGCAGAAGACAAATAAGTAGGGTCATTCTTGCAGGGAAGCGTGCTCGTGTCACGTTCACCCTGGGTAAAACTAATATATCCTCATATGACTTTGGAAAGATTTCTTCTTGGTTCCCAAAATGAACAGTTGACAGTCCATGAGAGCAATCTTTAAAAATAAAAGCATATTTCTAAGTTTAGGAAAAATAACACATTAAACCCTGAACTTAAAATCATCTTTAATGGCACCATTTTTCCAGCAATCACCGTTCTTGCTAGAGCATGCCACTCAAAACACATGCTTTTGAAGATCTGAATTCAACAAATACTGAAAGACATTTCCCCCGTTCCGTCCTGACTCCTGGTTCCCTAGCTTATGAAGGCATTCCACATGCTCCATATGCCACATGCTTCAATTTCCAGAATGTATATTATCCATAATTGATTTAATCCCTCAGCATTGGGAATCATAACTGTATAATAAAATAAATGGATTGTGTCTGTTTCTTGTTCTCCTCATCCCTATGATACATGCATTTTACACAAACGACAAAGACGTTTCTTCTGTAGCATCATTAGATTGATTCAGTAAGAGCCCAGTCCTAACACATGGGAGTTTTACTGCTCACTTCAGCAAGAGCAAGGTCCCAGCCTGCAACTGTACATCTAACGGAGCATTTTCACAGATGTCTTAAACCAATCTGTGAGGTGCCTTGCCTTTACCCCATGCACATTCTCATTGCCTTCCATATACAAATTCCAGCAACAGTGTGGCCCTGCAAACAGCCAGATCAATCAGCTGAATGGCAGAATACCAGAACTTTTTTTTAGCCAGATCAGCTTGCTGTGTGATCGCTATTGCCAAAGCAAGGGATGGGCACGAGCACCGGGTTGGATGCAGTGTCACGAGTGAAATAGTCACGTCTCCTATAGCTTGAAATCAGCTCAGCCATGGAGGGCCATCGACAAGAAATACATCTTTCAGATGTACTGGGCCGCATCCTTTGCTGATAAGGCAACAAAGTTAGATCACTGAAGAGATCTGGACTTAAACCAGCTAGCAATTTGTCCTACTATAGCCAGTCTCCCCTGAAGCTGAATATACTAAGTAGTTCTCCAATAAAAATGAAATATATCCTCACCACCAGTCACTCCTGTTTTCATAAAGGGCAAAGTAAGAAGATGTATTCTTAATCACATGCCTGACTCGGCAAAACACGTTGCGCTTATCTTTTCTTCAGCCCACAGCCATCATTCAACTGTAATTATGACTCTTCCCCTGAAATAGCAGTTTCATCTATCATTATCATTATTACTACATTATATTTTTTAAACAGCAAATAGCATCTACCTATATGGAATGTAGGAGGACAGTTTTCCTTTTGATATTAAAAAGTTCTCTCGCAAAGTAAACATTGGCTGAACCTCAAAGTTGGTATACTGTTTAGGAATGCAGCCTTGCACAAAGCCAGAGACTTTTCAGAGTGTTAAAAGAAACCTCAGGCATTGGAGTCATCCCCAGGAAGCAGATGAAAACGATGTGTACACGTGTCAAAATGCCAACTTCAACTGTGTGAATATGTCAACATGATTTGAGCTGGTAAGGAGGCGGGGACTGTATGGAACAATAAAAACACTTTTTAAAAAGCTGTTTTCTAAAATGGATTAACTGCATTTAAAAAATAATTTTAAAAGGTAACATCCAAAAAAAGGAAAACTGAAGCAGAAATTAAGAATGAATCCCTACTGCTGCCCTTTAAAACAAGGTTAGCAATTACAAGCACACAAAAAAGTCTGGAATGTTGTACACTTTGTTAATTTGTAATTAAGATTTCAGTGTTATCTTAATTTTCTTTCCATTCCATATGCTTTGTTTACAAGTTGGAAAGTCTCCCCAGCTGTCCCAAGCTGGTCTTAGAGCAGACTTTGTAGAGAAGCAGCGAGCACTGCTTATAGGATATAATCTCTATTCTGTAAAGTTTCCAGATGTAGCCAATGTTTCTTTTCTTTCCACAACACAGCTACTCTCTCCAACATTACAGAAGGCTGTTCTCCTTACCTTTACCATACTACAGAGTAGTGGTGAAACCTAGCCCTGTCCTGGCAGGTCCTTCTGGTGCTCAGCCAGCCTGTGTGCCTTCACAGTGCTGGAGATGGAGTGGGAGCAGAGCAGCTGGAGGGGAACAGGAGCTAACAGCATTGCCACAGTCTCAGGTCTTTTCACATAAGTTGGCAACTCACCTAGAAAACCCAGCAGATATGAAGAAATGGGAATATAAACCCCTTATTCTGCAAGGGCAACCTGCTAGGTCTCCAAAGCGGAAACATCAGAAGCAGAGCAAGGCAGAAAATGGAAGAGGAAGCCACAGAAGACACTTTTCAATAAAAGTATTAGGAACAAAAAATTATCCTGATTCTGAGCTACTGTAGCAGTCCCTTAAGGGCCATACAGTCATAGCTGTCCATCCTGCTCCAGGACAGAGTTTAAGCCAGACTTCACCTTGCCATGACGCACCTTGGTGTCCACCTCTCAGAGGTGAGATAGGCAGTCACAGTGTGCTCTCATCGGCATTTGTCTTGATGAGATATCCCAGGTCAGAGGAGCCTGGCTCAGAGATAACCCAACCACTGCAGCAGCATGCCACAACCAAAAGGATGCTGATGTAAGGCTTTGAGAATCTGCAGGGTAATACGTTTCCTGTTTTCCATTTCCAGCCAAAAAAACAGCATTTTTTTCGTGCATACAAACAAAAAATGCATTTCTCCCTCATATTTCTAATAAGACTGAATAGTAATGATGATTCAAAGCTGACATTCATGATCTAGCTAGAGACTGATAATGAACATGAACAAGATATATTTGATGAGGCTTTCTAGCTGGTAAGGGAAGAACAGACAATGTTTATGAGCCTCTCATTTGCACAGTGCTAGAATGTAATGATGGAAGGCTAGGATTCATCTAAGTGAAAGGTAAGATCCAAGATGTCTGACCTCCAGCAAAAAAGCAGAAGAAAGTCTGTCTACACAGATGCAGTAATGAAACAGCTCAGTAAATACAAGAAAGCAAGCATTTGTGTTAGAAAATCAGATGGGAAAATCAGATAGGTATGAACAATCCTGTCTTGAGTAGTGAGCTGGCATAGCAGGTGAAATTAATGAAGATGCTTAACACAAAGCAGCAAAACCCAAAAAAAGCCTCCATCACAGATGAAACAACCAAGACCTACATATTCTTGAAACTCAGCATGGTTGCAGTGATGACATTCAGACTTACAAACTTGTTTTAACAAAATATTTGGAGAGCTTACTAGCAAAGTAAGAAAAATAATTATTTTCTGTTCCCTTTCATCAAGTTAATGAGAAATCATTTGGAATGGAATGGACTAGAGACCTCCACCACCACCTCTCCTGGGGTGATAAGGCTAATTCCACAGGCTCTTCTGTTTGGGGTTGCCCACTCCAGACTATCATTGCAAATTCCTTGAAATATGAAACACAGTTCCCAACATGTGCTATGAAGGTATCAAACAGAGCCTGTTGCAAGCAGAACTGTATGTCAAGTCACATGAAAACTATCAGTTTCACCAGCATAACCAGCAAAACATGCAATCATGACTTTCACATTTCACGTTTCTCACTGAAATCAGGTAACGCTGCAAGAAGAACAGTAGTGATGTCAGAAAAGATAAGTTGACTAATGCACATCACGACGAGAGTTGGACAAAGGATTTTGTCAAATCCAGTCCACCAAAGGATCTTTAGAGCAGAATTGTCTGCACTGGGCACCAGTGAAGGACTTCTGGATTCCTGTGGTTTGATCCTCCCCAAGAAAAAGCACTGGAAGTCCCCAGAGGTGATAAGACACAGTGCTGGACAGAGACCCTGACAGTACAGGACGGAACGGAAGAGGATGGAATTACAAAAGTCGACGTAAGTACTTTTTGTTACAGGTTTTTCTGCTTACTCTTCCATCTTTGTAACCCTAATAGTCAGTATCTACAAATGTTAAAGGAAACAAATCAAATGTTGGACTTGTGTCTCCTCTATAAAGAGTCATGAACATGCACCTACTTTGATTCACAGTCTTAATAAAAAGCTTCTCAGTAATATGGATAAAAGGAATATGAAATACCTTATTCAATGTCTAAGTAACACATATAGATGGCATAGGCACCATTATAATCACAAAAGCAGCCAAATTCTAGAGTCTTACTTCAGAAGGGTAAGGGGAATTGTACCAAGTATGGAAGAAAAAAAAAAAAAAAAAGACAGAACCCACAATGTTTCTGTGAGGCAAAACTTCCAACAAAAAAAGTAATAAATTCAGGTCCGCTAAGATATCCTGCCTTGAAAGGCAAAATATTTAATTTGATTTTTCTTTTTTAATATATTTTAATTTCCATATATATTTTTGCTTTCATAGGGAGAGATTCATTACTTTTTAATTACAACAAGTCCAATATATAAATAAAATTTGTCTCCAAAAAAAAAAGCCAAAATACAAATGTGCATCCAGTTAAGGAAATACTGTCTTTCAACCTTACTGCAGCACAGGTTTGTGGTTTTGGGTTTTTTTAATCATTATTTTTAATGACAATTCACCGAAATTTTTAAAATCCACTGGAAATTTTTTCCAACACTCTCTGCCTACTCAGATAGCCACAATCCCATCTTGGAAAGTAACCTTAACTTTACTTCAGAGTATTTTTATACATCGAGGGAGCAGGGAGTATCTTTAAGAGCAGCCTCCTGCCTGTCAGAGTGTCTTTAGCACTGGTTGGCATGGAGGCAAGTTGTGGCCCTTTTTCATCTAGCAGTTATTCGATACAGCACATTTGTTATTCTTCGCTGCCAAGGAGACAATCTGCTTTCCATTTCCTCTGAAGAAGAGCATAATACTATGACTAAAGCATCAGATATAATTAGGCAAAATGGTTGAGTGCCTGAGCAGAGAAATGGAACTGTCCTGCGTATGAAAAATAGCCACACACCTGAGAAAGAAAAGAGGGAAAGGAGAAAATTACTGCCCTCCCAACTGGAGCAAGCAGAGGCTGTCACGAATTACCCTTTACCTGTGCAAGTTGGATATTTCCTAGGGATTGCACAAACTAATTAAGTGTCCTCTCATAACATCTGGAAATTTAAAAAAGCCACAAATCCTGCTGTTTTCCTGCATAATGAAGTAACACGTACCTTGAGATAGAAAACCTGATTCCCGCACATTTATAGATCTGTACACAACCTGGATACAATTCTCCAGAGCTTTATGCCAATTACATGCGTGCCTGTGTCTGAAAAATGTCCCTTAACTTATACAATGAGGAGTCTGTCAAAAGCCTTTTGCTGCTAACAGCAAATATCAATTGATTCATTACGATTCACAAGAAGTGAATGTTTCAGAGCAAGAAAACCTGAATTCCCACATTGCTCTAAGCCACGAAAGTGAGCAGCAGCATCTCATGCCTCATAACCCGCAAGGTTATGGAGAGCTGCAAGACTCTCCTGGAAATGCAAGGACCCTTCAGAAAAAAGCGGAAGGGTCAGCTATCAAACAGCTGAAGCTCCTGCTTCATCAAAGATGGGCTAAGACCTTGCGAGGTGCAGTTAACACTACTAAGTGTCACTCATACTCCTCTCCATCGAAATTCAGTAAACACAGTATTGCTGCTACAGTCCTCACACTAATTCTACAAGCCTTGTCTGGACTTGTCTCAGCCTGCTTTCAGCTTTACTCCCTCATAATTTTTTTTTTTTTTTTTAATGACCAGGTGGTAATTGCTTTATCTGTTTTATTTTGCTTCTCTTTAATTATGTTGTACAATCATAATTTTTATAGAGGCAGTTGTAACAAGTAGCTCTTAGGTAGTAATGAATGAAGTAGAATGAAATATTGTCTAGAATAACAATATAGTTTAGGTGAACAAAGGCAAGGTATGGCAGCAGAAGGCTTGAAAGTGAGAACAGGTCATGGTGTAGAAGAGTACAGGGGTGGGATGATGGGAGAGAGGGCATAAAACAGCACCGGAGGCCCTGAGGATGTCAACATCTCACCAAAGAACTGCATACTCGGGAAACGTATAGAACTGGTATTAGGGGGAATAAAGTGAACAACAAAAAAATATCTAATAGGTGTCAGACACTCCAAACAGCAAATCTGGGTGTAATGTGGAGGTGCAGACTAACAAAGAAAAGTGTTAAAGTACGTTAGAAAATAAAAGTCTAAAAATAGTCCCAAATGTACTTCAGAGTAAGAGGAAAAAGCTTTCAACACCAACACCATAGCCCTCCATATGTAGGGCTTAGGACACTGATGCGACATTAGTGTCCTCTTCCGGTCTGAAGCCAGTGAGGTCAGGACCCAAAGGGCAGTGGAAGAGTGTGCATAACAGCAGAGAAAGGATAGGTATGAGGGACTATATATGTATACAGCCGTTTTAACTGCATCGTTATTGAAGTATTTTCTAGAGTTGTACTCTATTTTCCTTTTCTCTGATATTTAGATCTGGACTAATAATTATTCATTAATTATACTGATAGCAATTCAGTTACACAAATAATATTTGACACTACGTATGTGGTAAGTTTTCTTACTGCAGAACAAGATTGGATGTAACACTACCTTTCACTCATGGATAGTCTCCATACATGTCCTGGAACCCATGGACGTAAGAGAGCATGGCATGTCTATATGCATTAGTGGATGACTCTGGGCAATAAATTCAGCACTGCCAGCGGGAGAAAGATTTCCAGTGTTTCTCACCAACACAAGGGCATATCTGCATCATGTTTTGTGGGCTGAAGTAAGGTGACTCTGCTTGCGCTCTCCAAGCTTGCCAGCTCCAAACGTGAAATCATACCATCAATGTTAGCCCAGCAGTGAAGACAAGCCCTGATGAGAGCCACGTTTAGACTACCCCAGGTTCAACACTGCCCTAACACAGCCACAGCACTCTCAGTTTACAGCTGGCTCACATCTGGCTGCTTCAGTGCACAGGCTTCTCTCTGCCTGCAAATCAACTGAGACATACTTGAAGATACAGTCCAGAAACCCAAAACACTCATGAAAACTTCTCATATTCCCCACTCCTTCTTTTCTATTTTTCTTTCATTTCTTTTTTTTTCCTTTTTTTTTTGTTTCAACTTTTTGGGTGTGGCTCCTCTCCAGGGGGGCATCTGAATGGTTTATTAGCAAGAAACACTGCCCACAATTTCACTAGTGGCTTAGGCAGTGACTATACCAGAAAGAAATATTATGCAGAGTCTCCTGTGAGAAGACAGCCATGGTTGGTCATCCCAAAGCAGCACTGGAGCTGAACAAGAAGCGCACCTCAGCACAACACGGTCCTCAAGTGGATTTCCCTCTCCATCACCAATATTCCCATATAGGGCAATGCTTATTGGCTACAAGAGGCAATCAGATCTATTGTTCACTTCAAGAGTACATTAAAGATGTTACCTGGATGAGCAGCGACTCATGAACACTTCCAGCTGTAGCCAAAGAGGCAGACATGGCTCAGCAACGCAAACTGATTCAGTCTAATAATTGTCATAGCTGAGAGTGTCAGGAGGAGGTTTACAACAGTTCTGCAGTCTGGCTTTAGCCTTAAGAGTTAGGGTGGGGACAGTAAAGAATTGGCAGCTGATAACAGAAATGGAATGAAATCAAAATATCTATCCTTTGTTTATTCATCATCTTGAAATATTTATAATGGTCCAAGTAGCCCTCCACCCACCCCACACTGGAGCTTTTAAATGTGTGTCCAGATTCAAGACTGGCAGCATCTTGAGTCCATCTCTGGATTGACCCAAACGCTTCTCCTTAAGCCATTAACTGATACTTCAACAAAATGAGACCAGACTCTAAGTTAGCCTCAGCTTTATATTTGCTGCCTAAACCCAAATTAATATTAGGTGTTACAAGACTAAAACGATCCCTAATAAACCCAGGAAATGGCATCCTGGATGAAGTCATGCAAGGCCTGACTCCAGCCAACAGGCGGCCACTCTAAATGTAAATAAATATATATAAATAAATTTAGGGTCAACTGCCCTTAATAGAGCAATCTATATTAGGGAACCTACCTAAATGGATTTCAAGTCTCCCTCTGACTTAATTGTAACATTTTTCTCAGCTCTCTAATTATTTTCTTTAAAAAGAACCATACACGTAGCAGTCCATATTAAACTCACGAATGTCCATAGTGCTCCTAGAGTTCACATCTGCAGTTTTCTTTGTTCTTTTTAAGGAGATGGCTGCCAGTAAGGAAGATTACATGCTGCCTTGAATTTTCCCAGATTATGTCTGCTTGGATCCAGCATTATGGTTCAGCCTTTTGTACACATGGAGAGGGCAGCTGGAACATTTCAGATACAGATGTGAACCTCCCCAGAGTTAATTATTCACATTATTGTTTGCATCTTCGATTTGAGTTACCCAGCTTGTATTAAAGTCCTACATACTATGCACTAGTTTTGGTGCACCAATACCTATTGAGAACTGCTGGTTGCAACCACTGCTCCGTACGTACATTCCCAGACACTTTTTCGTTTGTGTGATTGGTGGTGAGATTGTGAACACATAACATGGGAAAAAAATCTTCTACCAGAAGAGCAGTTATTTAAACAATTAGCAGCACAGAGGGCACTAGGAATAGGTCTTCTAAAACCCTTTAGCTGCGTTCCTTACTTTCCACCGTCCCCATGCATCTCTTCCCTTTACTGATCCAAAATTCCGAATGCTGCAGATAGTTGTCTTTGTCTACTGTTTTTGCTGGAACTGCAAGACAGTTTTTGAAGGATGACACTTTCTCTCAGACCTGAAGAAACAGCTAGCTCAGTTCCCTTCCACGTCCTTGCACACTTGCTACAGAAGAGCTATGAGGTGTTTATGATGATCTATTTCAGACTACTTTAACGTAGGACGCTCTGGCCCCATGGTCTGACAACTGATTGATAAGTCTTCTTTTGTGAGCTGAGAATGACTGACCTTTTCCTCTTGGATTCCCATTATAGGGTAGCCCTATGTCCTCTTTCTTGGTCAAGTGCCACGGGAAAGTCAGCAGGCAAAGACAGCTCAAAGAACAACGTATGATTATTTTTTTTATATATAAAAAAAGAGAGGAAGAAGTCAGCTTTGAAAATCATTCAGCATGACTGTGCACACACTAAATATACATGAGTCTTTCTAGGATTCTTTCTCACATCTCTGCTGGCCCTATACGTTGAGATGAGCTTGCTTTAAATAGGTTTCCCTGGACATGTCTGATCTCTAGGAACTCTTTTAAACAAATTATCCACTGGGATCAATTTCCAAACAAAATCCATCACACTCAGGGCATGGATTTCCAACTTCACAAGCCATTAGTTAAGCTGGAAGAATAAATTGCAGCAACTACTGTGGCTTTCCCTAAGCTCTTAAGTTATACGATCGTCAGTGCATCAGAGGCCAGCAAGGTCATTACTGCTGGCATGGCTAACGGGAGGCTGATAGGAAGGAAGAGCCAGCCACTTAAGATGTGGGAAAGTCACTCACACTCCCTGCAAAACTTCAGATCCCCCCTGATTTGACAAGGTACTTTTTACCCAGCGCTTACTGCGAAGGTAGTTTCTCAGTATAACATCATAGAACACTTAGTAGCTTGTAGAGCTGTATTACCTGATTCATACCTGTATCACACTTCACTCATAATTGTGCATAAATCAAACTCTGAGTTTCCAGAAAGGTTTGTTAGAAAGAAAAAGAGCAAGCTGAAAAGATACAAGAAAGAAAAGCTACTGAAATATCCTGGCTGAAGAGGGGACACATGGTGGGATATAATTTAAATAACACAGCAAAACCTGATCTCGCAAAATATTCAGTCCAACTTCTATAAAAGAGGTGACTAAAGTTACCCAGACCTAAACTTTTCAGGCTGGACAAGTGCTTCCAATACATTTGTTTTATGCATAGTCACTAAACACTTCCCATGAAAAGTAATTTGTCAGAATTCCTCAATATTGAGGACCCCCAAAACACTATACAAATGGCAAAGTATTAAGAACTTAAACAAGGAGATGCTTTTTCAAACTATGTTTGCGTATTTTTGTCACTGAATTTTTTTGCATGGATTTCAATTGGGTTTATCCTGTACTTGTCATATCTGTAGTAGGAGGAAGTAGTTCGTTAGCTCTACAGCTTAGGACCTGTCACAACACAGGAGAACAGGGGAAGGTCTGGGAAGGCGTTGAGATACCCATTGCCTTGGAGGACTGCTCAGGAATCTGTCAGTGTATATTTTGTCAAACATTTAAAGGACATGGGCAGAGATGGAGGGAGATTTTTTTGCTCTCTTACACATTAACCAAATACTTCCCCAGACCCAGTAAGATGCTTATCGCACTAATCCTGATGAAATCCATGTAACCATGGTGCCCGTATTGCTTACAAGTTCAAGTATCTAGGGAAGTCTGCAGGATGGAGGCCTGAATCTAGAAACATTAATGGATGCTTGTTACTATACTGTCCAAACCTAACAACACTCAGAGATCAAGTCATCTATGAGAACATATGTTTACTATCTGCTGGCCACGGTCAACAGAAAACTTGTCTTGGCCATAAAGACCTCTGTGATATTAAAAAGAGTAATCATAAAACGTGAAACATCCAGCGGTGTCATTGCCACAACCTATATTGGGTTCAGTTCTAGGGTGGTCAGGCTTGTATTAGAGATGAGTAAATTCTGGGACCTGCCAAAATAACTCATTCATCCAAAGATCTGCTGAGCTTGCTACTGCTTTCAAGCAAAATGTGAAGGTTTTCAGATGCCAAGGAAGAATTTCATAGGTTGGGATAAAATAATATTATGCATAGGTGGATCATCTGATGCTGAACATGATCATCTATAGAAACATTTAACTCTTCTTTTACCTCATATGATCTCAGGTAGAAATGAATAAAATTAAATTCAGATTAAAACTTTTACCAAGTTTAAGAGTTAGTTGCATTTGCTAGATAGGTCACAGCAAGGCACAGATCTGAACTACCTGAAGTCCTTGCTCAGCTGCAGATCCAAAAAAAAAAACAAAAAAATCAAGTCCAGCTATTTCAGTTGTCAGAGCACCAAACTCAGTATCACAGGCATTAGTTGAACTCCAGACAGTATTGGCTACTGAAGTGAATGGGGGAGACATAATCCAACACATTTCCTTTCTTCCATAAATCTTTTTGAAATTAAGAGGTGAAAATGCTTATACGAGTTGATTTCCAGAAAGAGAAAGTAATTTCACTGAACAAACAATAATCACTGTAACAAAAGCAAAATGCCAGCAGCGGAGGGGGAACAATGGGGAAAGGGGTGCTTTAAGTCCTCAAATTTTTTTTGTTGGCTGCTTCCATGCAGAGAGACAGCTATAGTGTTTAGCATCATCACTTTAAACCAAGACACTGCTTCATCTGACTGGCCTAGGAAGCAAGCTAATGCCATTTTCAGTAGGACTGAAAACCATATCAGAGTCTCAAGGACTTGACCAGACAGGATTAAACACTGCTAAAAGGGTATTGCCCACAGAAGAAGGAAAAAAACAGTACTCTCTGGTAAAGGACCAAAGTATATCTGATGAGCAGCAGCACCTTTCTGCAACACCAAAGGCAATGATGCAGCATTTAATTCAAATGGCTGAAAAGTCTAACGGCTGAAAATTAAAATAAGCTGTCAGTCTGCTAAAAGAGAATTTTTAATTCAAAATAAATCGGACTAACAATTTACAGATGTTTGGAAAGAAAATGTTTAAGTTACTTGCTTTCAAAGCCTGAGCCCTCCCTATCTTCAGTATTGCACTTGCATTTTAATGGTTGTGGTGGCTTTCTGCCACCGCCTGCTCCCTCCTTATTCATAGCACAAACCTCATGAGTCGGCAGGTCTTGCACTCACCCTCAACTTTGAAATCACATCACTTCTATTATCCTCAGATCTAAGCAGCCGAGGTAGGGGGAGAAACCCAACAGCTCGTTATCCCTTAACAGAAATAATTTATCAAGACAGAAAATAAAACATACATATGTATATAAATATACGTCAAACAAAAAAGTCATATTTGGAAAATACCATTTTGGTGAAACCGTGCAAGTCCTTAGCAGTAAATTAGATCCCTTAGAGAAAGGAGTAAAGGACACAGACCTTTCGGGATTTATGCTAGCACTTTCTAAAAGCACATGTACAAAGCCAACCTGTATTGCCAAGCCAGAAAAGCAGCTTCAAACAATGAATTAATTTTTAAAGTTCCCATCTCCAGCCTAATCCTTCCAGCTCCGAGAGAAGCAGCATGGCTGGCGGGCAGGCGGGAGGCATGTCAGCCCCCATCGTTGTGCCACTGGCTTTGCCTCCACTCCCTCCCTCCAGCCAAACCTTGGGTGAGGAATGACATGGCTACCATCTGTTGTATTTACTGGTATTTCTTTTAACACTGTCCAGTTTACACTGTTCCTGCTACCCAATTAGGAGCTTTCTTCACTTTTTTCCCCTCCGTGACTGGAATTAATGTGATCTTTTTCAGTACTGGGAGAAGACCAAGAAGGGAAGAAGGGTGGTGATGAACACGAATGACATGAATGCAGCTGGTCGTATCAAAGCACTGGAAGAAGCATTGCTCAGATGATTAAGGCTTGGTGCACTGGCTTGTCCCCAGCGAACATATCAGTATGGGTCTTTATTCAAAAATGAACTTTAGAGCCCAAATCATTCTTGAAATGCATTCAGAGTTACCCTGGACACATTTACAACATCAACCGTAAAATTGCAGAGAAAACTTTTCCAAATCAATCTCTTATGCATTTGTGCCACCTAGTGAACAAAAACAAGTTGAAATGTTTTTGTGAGAGGAAAGACAGATCTTGGCCTCTTCAGAAACGCTTGCAGTCTTTCGGAGTGCTTTGGTGGTTCACTAGGTTTCTGCTTTTGTCCATCACCAATGGATCGCCAGTTTCAAACCCTAGAAGGACTGCAAATGAATGTGACCTGGTAATCCAGAGCCACCAAAAGCTTTTCTGTGTCACAGGGGGAAAAAACAACTAGCTGGGTCTAACTCTCATCCTCTCTCGGCCCCAGAAGTGACATTAGCAGTAAATGCGTGCAATAGAGCAACTCAACGTCATGCTGTGTTCAGGTATATAGGGTATAATACCTAAATTTAGACAACTGCCTGCTATTCTGCAAGGGGAATCTTGATGATATTAAAATGAATATCTACTTCGGCTGTAAAAAACACACCAGTATTATCCTGGGACACAGTTTCCTATATAGCTCATTGCTATTTTGGGATCATAATACATTATGAAGACGTAGCATTATTCATAGTAATAGCAGGCATGAGGCCCCAGCCAAAAAGAGGGAAACTTGAGCATAGCTACAGTTTACAGCCTAATCCCATACGAAGGAAAATAGAAAGAAATCCTGATTTCACAACTGAGAGCGCTGAAGTTACAAAGTCAGGCAGGGTATGTTTATGCTGTATATTTTAGGCCAAATCCAAGGCCCAGTGATGACAGTGAGCCAGTGTCTGAGGGTATACCAGCTATACGTGCATGTCTATAGGGGTATCTTGTCTCTGGTGGTGTGCTCCTGCACAGTTTACCAGGACTGCTCAGACCAGGAGCTAAGGAGGGTCGCGAAGGTTCACAGTTCATATAAACCTCCCAAAAACATTAGTTGATTTTGGTTTAGTTGGTGTGATTTAAAGCTTCAGCTGTGGACTTTGTTTCCAGATTCCAGGCCAAAATCCCTAACCAAGAGTTGTTTCAGTATTTTGCTTTGAGCCAATTTGTATGTTAAATGACAATAATCAGATCTTGTGCAAGATGTTGATTTCGTTTACCAATATTTCAAATGTGACAACTATCCGAGCACTAACTTTCCCCACAGAGTAATAAACTCGGTTGCAGGACAAACGACAGGTACACGTGCTATAAACTAGTGCCATCTAGTGCATGCTAGATGTTAGATTAAACAAGCTTTCTCCCAAGAAAAAACATCCTGAAGGTATCTGCTTGACACGTCTGTAGCACAAAATTTCAGATTTCAATTGTTTGTAAAAGTTAGGTCTGGACTAATGCAAATCAGTCTTATCTGTTCAACATTCAAGTTCTTTCATTAAATGTTTATGTAAAGAAAACATTTTCCTTACAACAAGCAACAAATTCCTACCCACCCCCAGAATTAAGCATATATTTATCACAGCAGTATCAGTTCCACAGTCTGTGTACTGAATTCTCCTAAAGAAGAGTAAAGCAAAGAAGAATCACTAGTGAGTCTCGAGTAATGAAACTGGTAATGATTGCTCATTAAAACCTTCTGATATGGCATTTATAAGAGCTAAACATCTAAATTTAAAAACCACTATTTTTCTCATGAGAGCAACATTTGCAATTAATACAGAAAGCCTAAAGGATGTTGCTTGTAGCACAGAACTCTCATTTAAAAATAAAAACTGCCAGAGTAGCACTGGGTGATCCTCAGCACACCTGAGAGCGAGCTCACACCAGAGGAGGGTTTGCCCAAATTCTCCATGTCTCTGACCATGATAGTACACGCTTAATGCTATGCAAGGCAAAGGAGACAGTCTACTCCAAGAGCTAAATCTGCAAAATTAAACCACTCTTTAGATTGGACAATAGCCAAGTTCCTGCTCACAGTACAAGACGTTGCAGTGTGTGTCAGTCACAGAAAAGGGAGGTCCGACCCCTCATAGCCTCAGCACAGAATCATCATTCTTCCTTAGTGCCCATAGGAAGCTTTCCGCACCTCCTTCCTCCCAGATGCTCCACCAAACACTTTGGGATATTGGGCAACAGCGTAATTTAAAAGGTGCTGGATGCCTCATAAGGAAGCACAACGCATCCAAAATTGAGAAAATACAAACTTTGTCCTTGCAACTCTGTTGCAAGCTGAATATTATTTTTTTTTTTTGGTCCCAAACATACATCAATATCTTCAGCCACACTTGTCTGACCTGTGATTTCAGTCATTCTCACATGGTGTATTATTCTCATCAGAGGCATTACTATGCTAGAAATGTACAGGCTGTAACACTGATAATTCAATAGGCAGATGTCTTCCTCTGAACCTGCAGTGATCCAGCTTATCCACATCAGCAGGAAGGACCCCAGTACCACTGGAGGTCCCTGCCACTGCACAAGGTGGACACTCTTGTCTGTTTGCCCTCATCTAAGGGTTCCAGGGCTGTTTCAGCTGGAGCAGAAATATCAGCTCAGGTGCCTTGGATTAAGTCCAGGTACATAATTGCATTCTTCCTGTCTACATTTCCCTTTTGCTTTCAGTTGGATAAACTATTCCTCATGCTGCAGCCTAAATTGTGTTCTGCTGCTCTGCATGCTAAAAAGCTGCCATATTCCACCCCAAGCTTGGCTGCATTTAAAGGATGGATTAACTGTTCTTTATGTATGCAGTTTGGAACTGGAGTGCGTGGTCCATTGTGTGTTTTAGGATCATTGTTATTTAAAATAGCAGTTTACCACTGGTATCTTCATCTTACACTCAAGTCTTGAAAGTATACAAAAAATAGACCATTGCAGAGGGTGGGTTAATACCTACAATGAGCCAAAAATCAGTGTTTGGTTAAAGTCTGATTGCTGCAATGTTTTTCTGGAGGGGGCTGGGAGGGAAATGGCCTCTTCAGAATTAAGGAAAAAATAATCCACTTACATCACAGAAAGCTGGAATCACATCAAAGGCTGTGAAAGCTCAGAAATTGGCAGCTTGAAATCCGCTAAGAATTGAAATGAATTTATACCTTTTTTAATAGAGCTGGAACAATGATTCAAACAACTTAATCCCTTAGCAATTTCACAACCTTTTGTTACTTTTCAGAAATCCCTCTCTTGTCCTGGTGTCTCAAATCACCCATTTAAATCTTTTGCATATTTAGGACCAAATTCTGCTCTCCTAAGTGTTTGATCCCATTGAATTCAATAGAGCTGCAGATGTGCTTGGTCTCTGGCCTTGACACAGAGAAGACACCGAAACTGGGCAGCACAGAGGACAGAACACAACTCTGTTCTGTGCATAGCTATGCTCCGCTGTAGCCCTTAGGAGAAAGTCAATTAGCCCTGATTTTTAAAAATGGAAGCAACATCAACCTGCTTCCCAGGAGAGCTGTAAAACTAAAGCACATCCATGTGACAAAGCCTGTTTGGTATGAATTTGCAATAACAGGCTCGCTGGCCTTTTTCAATTAAGTGTTTATACATACACATGACTCTTTCAGACCAAAATTGTCAGTACAGCATTGTGTAGCTGCAGGACAACTGGTGAGATGCAGCATCCGAGCCCATATCTGAAGTCTAGGGCATGGTCTCCACGGTGCCAGAATAAACCCCTCTGCCTGGACCTGCGGTGTGAAAAGATGTCCATGCCGAGCCCCGGGGTGGTCAAAGGGCACTAACACATATGCCTAGGGACTCTTTAGCCCAAGAGGGGCATGAATCCATGGCATCCCCCCTCCCAAGCTGCACATAAACCAGATGAGATCCTGGTCCATTCCCCTTCTTGAAGGTACCTAAGTGGACAGCCAACAAGATAAAACTCATGAGGGGAAAAAGTGAAAGGACCCTGATCCTATAGTTTGGCAGCTGAGGTGCGCAGCTGGGAAGAGGGCAACAGGGGCTGCTTCCTCCTTTTAGGGGGCTGTTGAGATATTGCACTGGCCACTGGAGATAAGGAAATAACCCAGGTGGCAGTGACCAGCAGCCCCAAATTACCCCTTCCAGCTGAGTAGTTGACCACTGCTCTAGGTGCTGGTTTCAAGCTCTTTGCTGCAGCCCTGACACAGCCAGGCCAGCTGCTGCTGGCACCAGGGTGCTTTCTGCAGCAAACACCACCCTTTCCCTGAAACCACGGGATGAAGCTGCACACACACAAGCACACACATGCCTGTGTTGGTTTTCTGCAACATTAATCCTGTTTGATCTCTGCACATTTACATACGAAGTTACTTTCGCACATTTCCTCTGTTGACAGCCACTTTTATGAACCAGCAGTTCCCTGTTACGCTTTTGTAAAGGCCCAGGACTCCTGTACTGCAAAAATAACACCTTTGCACAAAAGCTGGCTCCTCTGCAGAGCTGCTAGGAATACTGGGAAGGAAACATACTGAAGAAGCTCCCAAGCATACTCCAAAAGCTCAGGTAGTAAGAGCAAAGCTTTGGCAGTGCTTTTTGACTGCTCTATCCTCTCTTCCTTAAGGCTTTGTGATCTTTTACCTGGTTTTGTCTATGAAAAGTATTTGTTCCTCACATGTTAACTCTGTCTGGCAGCAAGCGTATAGCGTGGGGACGGTCAGCATGTATTCAAGGTACTCCATCACTTTAGGAGCATAACCCTGGGAGCCAAGAAAAGGGATGGAGAACATCCCAGGCAGCTCTTCTAGAGTCGAGAGAGACAGGGATTGCCCGCAGCTTCTGATTTGGATTGGTCCCAAGAGCCAACATGTCCAATTCAACACATTAAGCATCACAACAGTATGCTGAGGGAAGTCAGCATCTGTGGGAGGCCAAGGCCCCTAAAAACTTCATTTTCTACTGATGAGAACTTTGGAAGACGGTGAAAAACCTGCCAAGGTCTCACAACAGCCCTTGCTGCTGCGTTTCCTTCTGTCTCATACTAAAGTGTTTTTAATATTTAGTAGGGCATGGGCTAGAACCTTGTTCTCCCAGATGCTCACCACTGGGTAGTGTTGGTCCACAACTGTTTGGTTATTCTCACCCAGGAAGCATTTAAGGAAAAGTTTAATGGGTACAATTTTTGTTTCTATCTACAAACGCTTAAAAGCAATAGAACATGTTAGTGACCAAGGGCTTAGCCTCTTCCAGTTTTAGATTCAAGGTCCTAGTGTGGCTGGCACAGTCACATTCAGACGATAGTATCTGCCCAGTAGCAATGTCAAGTGAGGGTGCTTTACAGGCACAATAATTACAGCAGTTAATTATTTGCACAGTGTCATAGGTGTGCATAGCAATACATCATTTAGACAAGTCCCTACCCCAAGGACCTTACAGTCTAATCTGGATGGACACAGTATAGATAATTAAAGAATGACCCGTAGAAGAGCAGAAGCAGGTCGAATTTGAGTTCATCTGCTATTGTGACTGTAGGACATGTTTACCCCTCTGACTACCCAGTGTTACTGCCCGATCCGCTTTCCAAACGCGTGGCGCACACGGCGCCCCGGCAGCCCGTGAGGGCGGAGGCAGCAGCGCATCTCCATCACTGAGGTTCTGGTGCCCTCCTGCGGCCACTCCTTCTGTCCATCCGGCACTGACCAACGGGACCTTCTGTTTATGAATGTTATTTGGTATTTATGTTTGTGTGGCATCCTGCCATTGCCGTTATCATTCCTCTACCGGCTGAGGTAGCCCTCACCTTTTGTGTGCCTCAATGAAATATTTCCCCTCCAGAAAGTATAATTTGTTGCTGTTTCCTTCAGAGCATAAAGTGATCATGAAGAAAAAGGGCAGAGAAGTTTGGGCCATGTTGATAGTCTGTGGTCAATGATACATATTGACACACGGACAAACCAACACCCACAGCAGAACCATGAACTTCTGGAGCTGTTAGCTGTTTATTTAAAATGGTTAATGTAAGCCTGCATGGTAACATAGCTTTCTCAGGCCAGAGGAGAAGGGTTAACTGTTAGGTAACTCAAAAGTAAGTTCTCCACGGACTGGGAATTTTCCAATTTCTAAACTAATCTTTTTTATTATTACTTATATTTCCAGACCTGCCCAGTGTCTCAAATTTCCACTGGGGACTCAAAATAGAAGCACCATCCTGCAGAGGAAGAAGGTGACTTCTGCTAGCTATCCAGCCTGGATCCCAAGTGAGATGGAAGAGAAACCTTTACAGCCTTAGTACACCCACTCCTGAAAGGCTCTTCTGAATCCATGCATATCTGTGTGAGCTGAAGAACACCCTCCTACATCTATTTGATCATGTCCTTTGATTATGTACTTAAGTCTTCTGGATTTTAAGGAGTCCACTCTGAAAAGAAGAAAAGCTGCATGAATGAAGAACTGAAGTAGCCCTCAGCAAATGAGGAGAGACTTCAAAGGACTTGGGAAGACTTCATGTAGGAAATATGAAATAGCAACAAGAAAAGCCACAGAATTAGTATTTTGCCAGGGAAGTCTTCTCTGTTTCCTATAAGCACCCTGACATAATTTTTATGGGACCACAAAGAATTCTTGCTTGCATTTCCATGAAACAAAGTTTAGAGACCAAACAGGTCCCTTGTCCATGCATTTGCCCAGTAAATGACAATTCAAAAGTGTTATCTGGGAAACCCAGTCACACAGCTCAAAAAGAAGAACAGGGATGCCCTAGCCAGCTGAACAGCAAATGTTTATTGCATAAGAAAATTGTGGTGGTGTAAATATTGTTAGGTTGCCAAGGAAATTGTAAAAAACTTCACACCCTCCATAAATGTATACACATCATTGGACAAAGACATCTCTATGGCTTTGGGACAGAATGTGAGAGACGTGCTGAGCCTTAAAATATGCTTGAAAATGTACAGTGTGATATTGGAAAATCCAGACTATCCATTAACCTTTTACATATGTATGTATACACATATTCATATGTGGACAAAACCAGCAACCTGAATAAAATAGTCAACACCTACATTTTACATGAACTTTATATGCATACTTATGTTTTAAATACATTTCCATTTTTACTGAAGTATACTTTAAATATACATTTTATAAAATGAATAGCAAAATCATGTCATAAATATCAGCTACTTAAAAATGAAAGTGTGAAGATACAAATTGTTCCAAACACCACAAAAGCGTGAAAATGCATTTCACTTGCTCAGAACAAACCAGCATAGGAAACTTCTCATTTCTGTAATAACCCTATCCATTTCTGGTTCACTTTGATTTTTTTCCTACTTCTTCCCCTCAAAACTGTGAGGAAATATTTTTATATACACTTACTACACTCCTGATTTCTCCAAATCCTAACAGAAGCTCCTACAAGCAATTTCTCCAGTTTCCAGAGAAGTTTTCCATAGCTGTCACACTCCCATTAACAATTTATTACAATTTTTTACACCTTTTTTCCTTGCACTACCATGCTCAACGTTCAAAATTTATTCTTTTATTGCTCAAGTCAAAACTGTACATTTCTTTACCTGTAATAGGGACAGCAAAAATTGTTACAATTGTTCTTTAGTGCAACAGCAGACTAGACCATGCACTGCATCTCTCAACTTACACTGGCATGACATGAATGAAGATGCTATACCTCACCTGACTAAAGCAGACCCAAAGCCTGCTTCTACTGAGAGTGCATTACAGGTTCTTTCTGTGTTACGCAGGCAATATTAAACAGCGCAGAATAATGTTGCTCAGCTGTGACACGGATGAAGCTGCAGAATCAGAGACAGGGAGTCACGTACGGCTTCCCATGCAAACGCCAAGAAGGCTGAATCTTTAACTTGATGCTAGTCACAACTGCACCCAATTGTCCTATAAAAATATACAAGACATCCCAGTTTCCTGAACTGTACTCCATCCAGTCATATTTCTAGGAAAGCTATGTTCACACTTCAATTGGCAATTAACTTTTTCCCCCCATTAAAATCTCATCATGTGTCTCTTGGAATGCATGCGCCTCGTGTTGTGCAGTATGCAGAGTAACATCGTGCTACAGGCACAAGCATTAGCAGTGAACTGGACATCTATGTTACCCTGCCACATAAAAGGCCAGCGTGATCATACCTAGCAAATCACTATGATCACTTGCATAGTAAATCATTCCTTCTCTTAAAATATATTAAGATCTGAAGTGTGTAGTTTAAAAGTAAACAGCAGAAACTGATCTTATGAATACATAAGACATGTAACCTAACTTTTCCCAGCCCTTCTATGCTTACAGCCAGTCGGAACTCATTGGAAAATGCCTTAAATTGAGGACAACCCAATTCCAATATGGAATAAAAAGTTGAAGTATTTGAGGTTTTTCTAAAGAATAGAAATTTCCAGTATCATTTGTTTACAAAAAAAGTAATTGTTTTGTGTATGAGAAGCAATTAGCCTTTTTTTCCTCTCACCCCATTTCCTCAGAGAACTCCAGGGAGAGCTACTCAAGATAGATCCCCAAAACTAAAGTGCTGCCAGAAGCCAAGGTCAGCTCAGTACAGTCTTAGAAATTCCATTTGTGCCTTTGGAGGCTGAAACCAGAAATACCAAGTGAGGGTGCCCAGCCAAACTGTTGGAAGTCTGGAAGACTGGACACTGTTCTCCAAGCATCCTGACAAATCCAGGCTGGGGAGCGCTGTGATTTACCTTAACACCAGTGAAGATCCTGAAGTATCACCCCAGCAACTTAGTCATCCACTCTGTTTAGGTCAATATCATCCCTTACCACTACACACCAAACTCTGCAGTTCTCAAAAAAAAGGCATGTGCAATCTTAAACTGTTTTAGCATACCTGCATATCAACTCCATCTATAGATTAAAAAAAATCACTAAAAATTCAGTCACACAGAGATATGTATAAGTGAAACTTATAAACCATTCTCCTCTTTCAAAATTATTTTTATTTGCTCAGATGTTTCCAACTTAGAAATTAAGCTAACCTGGCAACACCAAACTAAATAGCAAATAGGACAGAAGTTTGTTTTTTAATTTCCATGCTGAATCTTTGAAGCCATTGCATTCACAGCTGTCTTCAATCCTCCACATCCAAAATGTGGAGGTATCAGGATGTTAGCTAAGATGTTGATGTTCTCTCCCAAAAACAACTGAAGAACATACTATCTTATGCAACTTACATAGCACAAAAGTTACCAGAATCTGAAAGAGAAAATAGACATAAAACTGTTTCCAAGAAACACACTTGCAGTCACCTCAGGCAAATGCTACATGAAAAGATTCTACAGAGACACAGCCCACTCTAGTACAAGTCTACTCACATCAGTCATACCCAACCAAATGCAGAGACCTCACATGATCCAGGGTCTGCCTTATAAATAATGTTCAGTATTGCTAACACTCATATCATACTTAGACTGTCCCAAAACCCATAAAAACACCAACATGTGATCACTTTAGCACCATAAACATCAAAATGCCCATCACCTTGCAGAGTTATGTGTCTGTAGCGTTTAAGTGACCCAGGAATGCTCTCCACTTATCTTTTTGTCAAAGCATAAGTGCAGAGTAACAGTCTCCATGGGCAACAGGCAGAGAGTTACTGTGTTGTGGGTAGACCTGCAGACTTGAAGTGAGAATATCTATATTCTCACATGAAGACTAAAAATAAGCCACCCTTCTTGTGAAAAGTGTCTTTTATCTAGTCTTAATCTACCTTCTTTTAGTTCAAAACCATTACCACTTGTCCTATTGCTACAGACCCTACTAAACACTGTCCCCAAGTAAACTAGAGACAATCACACCCTTAATCAATAGTCAGCTGAGGCACACTTGCTGTCAGTGAAAGTCATCCTCTATTTTAGGCCTTGCCCCAAAACACAAAGCCTCGGGGGGACGACAATGGGACTGTTCAGCTTTAATAATGGCATGTAACCCCATGGCATGAATTCCACCTGTTCTCCAGCTCAAGAGCTATCACATCCCAAAACATCGTCCTGCCCCTGTGCATTTATAACCCATGGCTACTCTCCACACTGCTGCATCCCCCAGTAAATGCTTCCAGCCTTCCTATCCAAGTCACTTACAGCTTCCACAAGTGTAATTCAATCTTTGCTAATTTTCCTATTAATTCTGTATTCTGCTCTCCAACATTCTCACCCCAGCTGACATGAAAAGCAGGCACCCAGTTTTACACTGAGATGGCAGAACAGCTGAATGCTTAATGACTTAACTAGTTCAATTCACTGATGATTAAATCCTAGCAAGGTTTCCAAAGTGAATTGCTTGCAGTTTCTCACCACACAAGCTAAATGTGAGACAGTGAACTTTAGAATTAGTGAAAAATTTGCAAGCATTTGTTTGATTTCCTTCAAGGGAAATAGATGCTTTCAATAGACTCTAAAAATGCTCTGTTAAAAATCCTATTAGTCATGCCTTACTCAGCTAAAACTTAGCCCAAATTTAGTCTGTTCCTTTGAGTTCTTTCAGCTGCCTACATGGCTTCTCTTCCAAACTGCCCTGTCTTGAGCCTGCTGTTTTCAAATCTAGTTCTTCCAATACCCCAGTCATCCAAGTGCTGTGAACCCATCAAAGACTGGATTGTCACCCATGCTCAGAAATTTATTAGTTTTTCATCCTCGACCTTACAAGCGAACACTCTTCTTCAGTGATAATATTTTCCAGGACTTCTAAAAGAAAATAATGTGGAACTAAGTTGATTTTTGTACCTACAGTGAAAAATTTTACCAGTGCTTCAAAATCCTCACATCAGGTTCACTTTATGGCAACCTTGGGAGCATCTGACATTTACATTGTTGACATGATTTTAGAAAGCAGGGCACAGAGCTTTGTGATTGCCAATTACAAGGTTGCATTGCACTCCTAGTTCACTGCAAGGGTATAACCTCTAATTTAAAAAAAAACAACCACCAATAAACACTCTCAACAGCAGGGAAACCCTGTGGGTGATTATGTTGGGGTGGCCTATGGATTCTTTAGGTTGCTGGAGTCAACTGCCTGCCTTAGAGTACATTTGAGGCACATAACAGCGCTCCCCCAAAACCCATGGTCTGTCAAGTCTGATCGCTTAGATGATCTACATAATTGCATAAATTGCCTTCACTTCCTGTACACTGTATACAACTCAAATGTTGAAAGAGGAGAGATTGGGCATTATTAGCCCATAGACCCTATTCCTTAGTGCAAACATGTCATTACATTAATTAACATATTCATGTTGATTACTTAGCATTGCGTAGTACAGTAGGGCAATTAATACTACTATAAAAGTTTGCAAAAAAAATAGATTGTATGGAAGTCAAATTTTGCAGGTCTTAAGATAAGCGGGCAATGCATTGTAAGCTTCACTGACATTCCCTTTACTTGTCCAAGACAGGGTGTTAGGCTTTGATTTCCCTGAATCCAAATCCCAAACACAGAACTAATTTCTGGAACTGATACTTCTAAGGAAAATAACAGAGCTACCTGCATACAGCTTCAACAGATGGGTTCAATTCCATCAGAACCTGATGCAGTTCTTCTAGCAAAGATGAAAAGGTTGCTACTAAATTTGCACATTTATTAATAGAACAACCACATACAGCCAAATATAGACAAAACAATAAGGTCTCCACACACCACAAAGGAGCATCTACAAAACCAACAACCTGCTCTGCCGGCAAACCATGTTCTACTTGAAAGAATCACTGCAAGATGCCCCTGATCAGAGATGGAGAGAAGAGGTCAGCTGCGATCCTGCCCTACTGTAAGACTCACTGCTGCCTGAACTCACGTTCTTTTGCACTCCATGACATGGACTACCCTTTTATAGGATTTCTATGAGCAGCTGAATTCAGCACAATCTCTGGGAAAATGGTTCTCATGAAGTACAGTCAAAACAGTCATGAAAAGCCCTTTGCTTCCCTTGCGCCTTGGGAAAAATCCACAGACTAGGAGAGAAGAAATCTCAACTATTTTTAAAAAAGCATCCTCTCCACAGAGAGAAGCAAGCAGGGAACTCCACCAGCACCACTCACTGGAACTTCACTCCTTAATCTTACTGGTATGTTGAAGTCAAAGCTTGATCAAATATTTTAATAGTTCTTAGCAAACCAAACAGATTTCCACAGACACTTATGTAATGCAAGACTGGTAAGATTAAGTGATCCAAACACTTATTCTGCAATCAATACCCAGAAAGAGCCGATTCCATGCATTTCAGTGATTTCATACTTTTGTCAAGCAAACCATGAACGCAACACACTCCTATAGTTCAGTCATGAGTTAAATCCAAACTAAAATGCCACAAGATAATAACTTTGTGTGTGTGACATCAAGGAAAGTTACAACTGTTGTCAAAGCTTCAAACATCTCTATTCTGAAACATTTAATATGCAATGTCTAACAGTAGAGTTCTCTATTGTCTGTCAAGGGTAGGACCAGTTTCCCTGTGACTTAAAACCATGTTACTCCACTCCATCTTAGAAATTGCTTTGTAATTCCAGGGAACATGAGACTCCGTAGTGATATCAAGTCATCACTCAGCCTCAGGCTGATGTCAAGCCACTGCCTTTCTTTTCCACCCCTCAGCTCTTTCTTCTCTCTTCCTGCCCCCAACACACACAAATTGTCATCTGGAGCTTATGTTTTGGGAGTATAAACCATTGCTATATTAACCTCCAAATCACACAGATTTAGTCTCACAAGGTAAAGAGGAGACCTTCCAATAACAGAGCACAGGGACATGTCTGGAGAACAAAAATAGGTATAGGTTATACATGGAAGCTGCAGTATAGATCTAAGGATGGATCCTCTCCACTAAAGCTTTATGGAGCAGCAGCATGGACAAGCAGAATTCATGAGTGGCACAGCTTATCAGCACAGACCTGTGAAGCCACACAAAAGGGAACAAAATTGCCACTGTCTGCTCAACTGGTGCATTAACACCTCCTTTCGGGGTCTTGCCTTTTCTTCTCACATCTCAAAAGTCTGAAAACAGACATATTTGAAAAAAAACAACATTTGAAACTCTTACCTTGAAAAGAGCTGTTAGTGATGTGGCTGCATGGCTTGGAGAAGAACAGCTCCAAGAGGTCTACCCTTGGCCAGGCACCTAGATGGGTTGAAGAAGGAGCTTACACTGGGTCAGGAATGGGGTAGGTTTTCATGGCTTGCTTGGTGGAGCAGGCTCCACTGTTTCCTGGGAGCACCACGGTGAGTGTGAGGCACAGAGCAGCTGTGGGGTAGAGGACCTGTGGAGGGAAATACTGCAGATACAGCACAAACCCATAAGGAACCAGATTTCAGTAGCATAACTCCTGTCTAAGGCCACCCCTTCTACCAGTAAGCTGTGAAAGGGGCTGGCAACAGGAGCTATGCTCCAGGGGTGGTGTAGGGTCACCTGGAGATTCACCCAAAAGCTGTCAGGCTTATACTTACACAAGGGAGCACATCTTGCAACACAGAGTGACACTGTTGATCCTATAGGAAAGCATGGAGCGATGCACCACCAGGTCACACAGAGAGGAACTTGCTATAGGGGCTGCCACAGGCTATCCTGCAAAGATTTGTCATAGCAATACAAAAATGTTAATTACAAATTATTTCTTCAAGGCAGCTAAAGACAGCTGACACCTCAGAGCTCCATCACACACTGTCTAGGCATTTCCACACACAAGCAGAACACACAGCAGGTTCAGTACACACCTCTATGTTAGAGGAGTCAACAAGCTTGATCTTTTATGCTTTTCTCTTAACAAGATGTGCTAACAATGAGTAATGATAGTAATGAAAGGCACATGATGTCTCTGGCCCAGATGCAGGTGGTGCCTGCAATGCTTGTTAGAGCATAAAGGCTGACTTTGTTTCTTGGTTGTAAATTGTTTGAATCTCTTGAAAAATTCCTTGAAATCCTTTGAAAAAGATTGAAAAATTAGAAACTCATTTCAATAAAATATTTATGCTTTCTCCTTGAGGAAGAAATCACAACAGATTTTTTTTTCCCCTGAACATTCAGAAGGTACATCATAAATATTCAAATCTTTTTCTCTCCCAAGGAGATGATACTTATGATAACACATAAAACAATCTCATTATTTCAATGAGAAAAAAAATCTAAGTAAAAGTGCTTTAAAGAGTTTTTCAAAAGTCACTGAATAAGCATTTTGGTGATATTTATCACTTCTCATAGCAATCATCTTAAAATCTTTTTTCAGTGGTAAAGTTTAAGAAAATGTGTCTGTCTTTTTTTGTTGTTGTTCTTTTTTTCTTTCCCCCCCATATTGAGCAATTTGTTCATTCATTCATTCTTTCATTAGGCTCCTCACATTGCAAAGCAGCAACATCGGTTAATTTTTCAAGTGCCCACTAGAGGACTCGTTTCCATAGGGCTACAGCTGCACAGACGGCAAATCTCTTTATAAGCATCCGATTCCCTGTCAGTCAAACCATGCCATTACAACACACATACGCCTTTCTGCTGTTGTGGAGTATTAATGATTCAGCAACAGATCAGTTACCCGATGCATATTTATTGCATGAGTTATGGGTGTGAATTATTCGACTCAGTTCTTCATGGTCTTTTACAATTAAAATTAACCTCAGAGTAAAAGATTGATACAACCCAGTAATAAAGCAGAGTTAAATGGAGGGTGGGGGGAAGACAAGGTGGCATACAAATATATGTGTCTAAAGCCCGCTGAAATAAATGGAAGGCTTTTCTGACAAAATGAGACGTAGTTAAGATTGAGACAGGAGTGAAAATTCACTAAACTGGCAGTAATTCTTCATCCTGTAAAATTTCCAGTCTCCTTCAAGAAGTGTGAAACACAAAAATTAGTCTCGCTGCCTGAGCATCCATCGCACAAGACCTTCTGCTTTCTGGAGATCAAACTACCCTTAAGGAGCTTGCCCTCCTCGCAGCCACACTAATTCATAAGGAATGACACCTGAATCTCAGAAGCTTGCAAACTGGCTGCTGCTCCCATTGACAGGAGATGCCACGACAGCCCAGAGCAGGACCAGGTGACAGAGTTGCAGCAGGCAGCACTGTGCCCTCAGACCACGCACCCATCGCCTGCCCTGCGCAGCTCTGCCGACGGAGCTGGGCTGGCTTGTGAGCTTGCACAAGCCATAGTGCCACCAGCAGGCATAAAATGATGGCAAGTCTCACGTCATTGCTTGGGTTTATTAAGCCACCCACCTGATGAAATCCTTGGTGCCTTCAGCTTTCAGTTGGGAGAAAGGAGGCTTCTCATGTTACTGGTGGGGGACAAAAGCAACTGAAAAAGCTGAAGCAAGCACATCCTGGAGGCTAAGGGATCCTTCCCCCCTCCTCTGTGACTACGTACCCTTGCCGGCGCCAAGAGGCAATGGTCCTTCTACACATCCCGTGCATCCCTTCCCTGCCCGCAGCCCACCCTGAGAGGTCCCGGGTGGAGGAGGGAGCTGAGAGCCCCTCCTGCCAGCGGAGCAGTTCGTGCAGCTGGGGTCTTTAGCAAAGCACGAGCTCGCTGGGCACCAGGCTCCTTATCCATCCACAGGGTAGGAGCCCTGTCTTTCTCCTCTCCGTCTGTTCGCTTTCTAACGCAAGGTGGTGGCCTGTATCCCCTCAGAACCACACTCACAATATACCCGAGCATGCAACACTCCAAACTGCTAGCAAAGAAGCATGAATCCTCTCAAGACAAAAAAATACCTTCAAAAATGAGATCAGTGAAAAGGATGCACGAGACGAAATTGAAGGGAGGTAAAAACTCATCCCAAAGAACGGATTTTCTTTGAGACGTGTGAAACGCCAGACACTCCAAAAAATCTACTATCAACTTTGCTATCATTACTGATTTTTCAGGAACTCTGCTCAGAAGCTTTGGTGGAAAGCAGCTGTAAATGAGATAAATAGACCGGTTGTGAGGACTGAGACTGACCCTTGAGCAAATGATTTCTTGTTTGTCCGTACAGTGAGAGGTTGATCTCATTCAGGGCACTGGGGAATGACACAAACGGGAGGCAGGAATGGGCTGAGTGGATGCTGACCGTGCCCCAGCGATGACCTCTGTTCTAGGAAGACAAAAAGAGCCCGTGGATGCAGATACCCCAGGGGCTGATGCCTTCGCTCAAGGTGAGCACTGAATGGGCCTTGTTTGCAACAGCAACGTGCGCGCCAAGGACATACAAGCGTTTATAGCATCCAGAGATTAAGAGAGTTCAGGGTATACAATTCATCTTTACATACAAAGAGCAAATTCTTAAAGGGTTGTTAGCCACCTCGTATGTGAACTCAAACCATAAGGTGAACCCAACGGCTACTAGGAAAGGCTGATAGCAGAGGAGCAAACTCATTGTCACCAGACTGCTCTGATAACTTGCACAAATGGGCTCCGGGATCTGCGTCATCTGAATCTGAAAACTGCTGTGTAGGCAGAGATTTTGTCATGGTGTCTTGCGTTTTGGTAAGAAAGCGTCTCATTCTTCCTCTGTTTTATTGCTGTTATTCAGCAAACAGTATTTTTTTTTTCTTTTTTTTTCTGAAAGACCCTGCAACATCGACTTCTAGCTGCAGATCCCTACACCATATCCCCTGGCTATGGTAAAGTAATTTTCCATCCTTTCTCAGCATTTATCTAGTCAAGTAAGGAATGCTTTCTGCAAGAGAAATCACTTCCACTTGAAACTGGCCCTGATACTACACTAGAGAAATCTAATGTAGGGAAAGTGGCAGAAAGAGTAGCTAAATGATTGACCTCCCAGCCTCCATGGAAGACTCAGCAGTGTTGGCTCGTCCTGCAGTCAGAAGACGCACATAACTTGTGTCCAGGACATCCCACTCCTCGCAGGTAAAAGAGGCCGTAGCTTACGTCTGGCCAGCAATACTTCAACCATCTCTAAAGAAAAACAGATATGTCCATTGTAGAGGAGAAAGTGCAATGGAAAATTCTTGCCTATTACAGTTATGAGAGTTACCGAGTTCAAACTGTGTTAATTACCCTAGGTGATCTTGTGTTTAGTTGCCATATCTCTCTTTTTTCTTTTAAAATGCCTCAAACATCAAAAATGTGTGTGGATCACACACATCACAGGCATCGCCACCTTTGTGCCAACTGTGGTAGCACGCAATGATGATAACTAATCTACTGTTTTCTAGTTTACAGAACAGAAAAGAAATGAGGACTGTCACGCACATTGGGGAAGAAATGGTTAAAAATTAATTTCAACAGACTGTAAGAAAAGATTTTTGAAGTACCTTTAATTAAAGGGACTGTACTTGGGGTGGTGGATTGGTCTGGTTTACTTTTTAACTCATAATTGTGTTGGGCCTTTTGAAACAGCCAAGTTTTCTCCCAACTCAGAGGTAGACAGGCCAAAAGACAATGAATGTTCAAAATAATCCATTTTCAAAAAGTTTTTGGAGGAAAGGTTTCAGACAAAAGGAAATGGGATAGCCTTTAGCTAATATTTCTTATACCTTCTAGTTCCCAGACTTTCAAATATTTTTTTCCCTGCTCTGTCCTGCTTTCTAATACTTACTCGTATGCTTGGAATATTTTACCACTTTTACTGTGGAAGAGCTCTAAGTTCCTCTGGAAGCTCCTTCTTAAAATCCAGTCTTCCCAGCACATTGGTCTCACCTCCATCATCACAAACTCTGTCCCACCAGACATGTTCAATCCTTTGCCAAGCAAATCACCTCGGGAAGACTGTTAGTGTTCCAAGGTAGAGACTGAATAAAAACCTCCCGTCTTCTCAGAAATTAGAATAAGGAAAGCAATGACTGTAAAGAAAAAAACCTACATCTGTCAACAAGGATCATTACTCTGCTGCAATTGAATTTAAAATAGCCTTCCTAGGACTCTTTACATCTCCCAAACTTTAACAGCATCATGTAGAAATGTATCTTGAAAATGCTTTGAACTCCACACTTCATCAGAGTTCAGTGGTAAATGGACAGATATCTAAAAAAACCTGTCTCCTAATGCAAACATAAAATGTATTCCCTCGGGCTATCTCTTTGAGACAAAGATCTAATTTAACAAAGACTACCCCGGCTGATCAATTTCTTAAGATTTTCAGACCTGAAATTTGTTACGTTCATCTGAGAGAATTGCAGCATTGCTTTCCTTTCAATAAGAAATGTTTTAACACCACCTGTTTTCAGTGGTGTTAAATAATCACAGTGGCTTATTAAATATTTTATTAAGTAATCTTGTATGCTTCTGCTTGCTAGATGAACATGTGTGCAGTTCATAATACTGCAAATGAACTCCCTAAAGGATATTCTTTCTGTGGGAGAAATTTCACTAAACAGGTTTTTAAATCATATTTTGGAGGAAAAGGAAGTTAAGAACGACCAGTACTGTGCAAAGATCTTCCTTTACATACTTCTTCACGCCTTGCTGCATACTTCAGCTGAAGGCTGGGTGTAAGGTCACTAGTTTATTCATTACAATTTCCTTGTATGAAGAATACCATATGAGGAATAGTCTGAGATAATGTGCCAGTCAGCTTACAGTCAACCAGCATGTCATATCTTCTCCCCTATGCTGTTTCATCTGCTTTTATCCAACAACATCTTGAAAGAATTTGATTTATTACTCTGGGATTATTTGTAATGAGCACGCATAAGTGCTGCTATTTTGGAAGGGGGTTTTAGCACACATTAACCTGCCTGTGCTTTGAACAAGTGTATCTGCTCCCTCAAATACCGAGTTGAACTAAAGGATGAGCGACGAGTCCAGCAAGAGGTCCCTCCCACATCCAAACCCCATATATCTGACTCCTGATCCCCAGGACAGTGATGTATGACTCCCTGTAAGGACTTCAGTGAACCTGGATCTTCAACAGACTTGAATTCAACTAATGTTAGCAAAGACCTGACGTCACCTTTGCAGAGGGAAAGGACTGCAGTTGGCAATGCAACGGAGGTGACAATTCAGCTTGCAGCACCTTTAATAAAGAGATTAAAATGAAGAGTAAGGAGGAAATATAATGAGGCTATGGCCCTCCTGGCAGAGGGACAGCAGCTAGCATGGTCCCAGGTACCTCACAACCTGCTCCATGCTGCAGCTCCTCCCGTGCACAGCTGGAGGAACAGCCCTGGTAGTCAACAGCGTGGCATTGCCTGTCTCGCTCTGTGTGAGGTTAACGTATAAATATATAGAACCATGAGTATATTTTGGACTGGCAATGAGGAGAGAAAATGCTGGGTTTAAACAAGAGCAGGATGCTTTTGTTTGCAAAACATGGGGAGTTAAAAAATTTAGGCTTCCCTTAAGCCATTCTCACGGCTGCTTTTCAGAGACTCCTATTTCTTCTGAAAGAGGAAGGCCCCAAGGCTTGGGAAGACATGGATCGGTAGCAAAATGGAGCTTCACTGGCAGCATGATTCATCTCACCTTTGACCACCGCCTTCTGCCTCTTCTGTGAATCATTATTACTAATTATTAGTGACTCAAGAACCAACCCCCTGGTGATACCAAAGGTACACTAGTCATCATAAACTTTAACTTTGACCATGATCCAGCACCTAGTAAGCTCACTAGGATTTTAAATCTACTGCACTTCAGATTAGACTTCTTACTGAGACTTCAAGATACCATGACACAGGCTCTCCTCTGATTTATTCCAGCATGAAGCCAGACTAATTCCATTTGCAACACAAATACGAAGGCAGTGCAAGTGAAAGATTCGACTCAGTACAATATTTATCAGGCTTGCATCTCTGGCTTATGTCAGTTCTCAATCTTCCCACCATTTAATATGACTTCCCATTTAATTTCTCTATTTTACTGGCATCCCACCTTCCCCTGGGGGATTTTGTATATAGGTGTGGGATGGGGAGGAGGGATATTAGTCACCTTCCATTCCCCAGAAATAAACCCAAAGTCTAAGCAGGCTGCTTTAAATGTCTTAAAGTGAGCACCAAACTGGACCTTCACTGGAGGGCAGCGAGCCATGTGGTGAAATGGATTCCTTCCTTGTTCAGCAGAAGCGTATTTAGCACCCTAAACAAGGCTGTTGGGACCTGTGGCATGACAAGTCTGGCTCCCTGGCCAGGAGCTGTGCGATTCCCACCTACAATCCCAGCGTGTTCCTTGAGCTTATTTGTAAATCTAAAAACATGTATATACTGCTCACACTGACTCAAGGCTGTCAAGGTTGTGAACCCAACACTCAGAAGACTGTGACTAGATGAACTTAGAAGAGAGAAGGTGAGAGGAGGTAACTGGGAATGGGATGTGGGGACTGCAGAGCATACAAGACTTTCTGGTCAAACAGGCATAAGAAAAACAGATGAATAAAGACTACTCATGACAGTGGAGATGTGAAAGAAAAGAAAGAGAAAAACAAAACGAAACAAGGATGGAGATACTGTTGGCAAGAGTGCATTCCAACAGGCATGTTCATTGCCTGTCTGTGAAACTCACCATCAAAAAAACCCTTCATCCTACTGAAGTGCTAGTGTTAGAAAGAAGAAAAGCGTTAGAAAAAGACAGGCATTCAACACTTAAGAGCTTGAAAAGATGAGTAAGAAGGAAAGCTTGAGTATGCAGGGATAAAGGAGGATCTACTGTATCAACTGCAGAAGGACAAATACATCAGATCCATCGTGTATTTTCTGCTTATTTGCATCAAGGCCCAGACAGATGCATGTGTAACCAAATACACCACTAAGATAAGAGTGATACCATAAACCATTCTGATTTTTTTCCATTGAATGAAAACTAAACTGTGGTCAGTTTACAAAGTTGGCTTATTTCACCCTGAGATGCAAGTGCCTGACTGAAAGTGTACAGCAGGAACAGGGCAGCTCCATCAGGGTTGTGCCTTTTAAGTACCACAGAAGAGTGCCAGGGAATTACCACATAAAGTTTATGTTTCTCTCACCACTAAGCAGCTTCTGATCAGGAACGCAAGTTCAACAGGAGCTGTCAAATGCCAGTAGTCTGCTGTTTCTTGCCCTCTCCCGACATCTCTCTTGGTGTGAAGACGTTCAGCTTTCCAGAGAGCAGCCTGTCCTCGTGTCAGTCAAGTCAACGCACACCAGATGAGCCCTGCTGACTCCTTGCGGCCACTCCACAACAGGGCTCCCTGTACCAGTCCTTCCTGTACTGAAAAGAGGAGTAGCAAAGATTTTTATTGTTTAGAAATCCTGCAGTCTTCACAAAACACCCTTCTAGCATTACTCTGACACACAAGGACTAAGCTGCCACTTGTTTCAACAGGCTCATCTTCAACAAATGACATTAAAGCAGAGAAACAAGTAATCAAGAATTGCCATGCTTTTCATTTTAAGGCTTTTCTTTCATCTCGCCCTTGAAGAAGCTCTCCAGCTTTGGTATAGCTGCATACCTTGCTGATGCTCTTTGTTGTCCTACTGAAACCCGTTATATGATTAGAGAGCTCGAGGCTCATTAGAAACTTCCAGCAGCAGCACTGGGATTCCCAGCCCTAAGTGTGCAATCCAAAACCCAAAGTCAGACCTAGAAGGTCCCCGGGCAGTGTTAAAGAAGAGGTGCGTGCCTCCAAAAGGCAGACTAAGTAGCCCATAAACAGCTCATTAAGAAACCCACATTGTTTAAAATAAATGCCTAAGTTGTTCTGTGTACAGCACACAAAGCAGATTTCTGGCTACACAGTGCGGTAAGCAGATAAGAAAAAAAAGAACTGGTTCAGGCAGATAATATATTCCTGATAGTATAGAGTCCATACTCCCAGACACTCCAATTCAGCACGATTTCCATAAAAGTAAAGGTTGTTTCCTGGCTGTTTTGTGATTGCCTTTCATGTAGGACTTCATGAAATATTTCTTGAAAAGCATGAATTGAATTCTATTGACAACCCAAAAATCTACAGAAGGGTATCTCATCCCTTGACTGCCACAGGCCTGGGGCCAGGGACCAAAGAACTTCCTTTTTGAATCCACAGGTGAAGCACGAAGCTTGACATAGACAGCAGGACTGGAAGCCAGCCTGAGCTCTCCTGTCAGAGCTGAAGAATGGACACATTAACTTCTTAGTCTCTTTACTAAGCCTAAGCTATTTATAGAACAACTGATCAATGAGTTCACTGATTAAAATATATCTATGTGCATAAATCCTGATGTACTAACTCGTAACTGAACTCAACGTCACTAAATCTGAAGTCAAGACAAAGCAACCAAGAAGCAAAAAAGTTACACGTGCTCCTGACACACCTTTCACCATAGCTAGACTGGCCACTCACACCAAAGCCCACTAAAACTAAAACTCCACCAAAAAAATCCCCAAATTAGCAGGAAGTTCGAGAACTTGGTCTACATTTTAAACTCTTCGGACTCAGAAGTGCCATTCATTTTATGTTTCTAGTATGTCTGGAAAAACAGGGCTCTGGCCTTCACCTGTTCTCAGGTGCTCTCCTAATAAAGAAACAATTAGCAATATTAAAGAGCAACAAACTCTAGGACATTTCTATAGAGATTAACTTTTAAACATTTACTCCTTAGTATATAGTCAAACAAGACTTCAGAGGGTTTCTTAACAATGCTCAGCTGGGAAAACAAAATACAGCCTTATTAGTCTTATCATAGTCTTATCATTGAAAGCCCGGAGGACGGGGTGGGGGGGGGAGGGAGGGGAATTAAAAAAAATCTGAGAGGACAGAGGCAAAGCAAGCAGCAGTGATGAGTGTCATAGTGGAGGTTCATGAGGTTCAGTCCCACATCTCTTGCTATACCCATGGTCTCTGTGAATCACCGCTCTTTCAAATCAGCAGAACTTCATTTTAAATTAATCCAATTAAAAGGCTAAGTGCCTGGAATCTTTGCTCAAGATCTGTTAGACTTCTTTCCTTAAAAAGCGTAACGGCAGTCAAATCAGTCAGAATTGTTTAATCATTCATACAAGAAAAGTTGCCTATCTCAAGACAAGTGCCCTTGTAATCACTTTTGTAAATACAGTTGTATTAATCTGGTATAGGATAACAGGTTCAAAGTTGTAAACCCTGGAAATCTTTTACCATATGAAATGTTATTATAAGCATTAACTCATAATGTCTGCTTGTTATCATGACAGCAGCAGTTCCTTAGGGGTCAGGAGGTTTATGCTAAAGCACATAGTGCTGAGTAAAGAGCACGTATAAATCTCTATTGTAAATGAACCCAAAACACCCTCTTTCTTTCCCCACCCAAACAATAAACTGAGAACAAGAGACACACGCAGGTGCATCCTTCTTGATCATGTATTCACCTCAAGCTCTCTAAAATGCTTTTGATGTCTTGAGAAAAATCACACATCAGAAGGATGCTCTGGGTTTTTTCCGAGCGCTGCTGTTGGGAGGCAGCGGACCAAAAGGCAGAAAGGAACGGGCTGAGCGCAGGTCCGCCTCACAGCAGCCCCATCCGGCTGCAATCTAGCCAGCCTGGTCTCAAATAAGATGAAAACCAAGTTTAAAAAAGGGGTGGCTCGGCAGTGCTGTGGATGGGCAGGACCTCAAAGATGGTCTTGAGGATATCTGTGGTCTTTGCCAAAGGGAGAGCACCCAGCGGCTGGAGGGAGCTTTGTCTCAGGAGTCACTGAGTGACCCTGAAGGAGGCTGCGGAAAATAGTCTAGCCAAATTCTTCCCTTACCCCTGAATTTACATGGTTTCCCACAAAAGCTTTGAAGTTTCACAAACATTTCCTTAAGTATCAATATTGCAGGCTATGTTTGTATTGATCCCCTTCTCTAAATTGCTTGAAACTAGTCACCACAGAGTTTCCTTGTCATGGTGTGATAGTAGTAGTAGTAGTAAAAATCACTTCTACTTAGCCACAGTAACTGAGATGAGTTTTCATATCTTCAAACTTTCTAATCTCTAACACACCATTTGATAGTTTTCAATAAAAAAGAGAAAATTGGCCAGCAGTGTATTTTCAACCTCCAGGTCTAGATATAAAATTGAGCAGCAGTTCTGTAAAGAGCAACTTAGTTTTCGAGCTGGCTACTCTTTCAAGCCCTAGACATGGCCACTCTGAACACCTCCCTTTTTTGACCTTTTCCAGGATTAAGCTAAAGAGGACTCCAAGCAGAAGGACAACAAGCGCAAGGTGGCCAGCAGCACGCCGGTGAGGGAGAGATTGGCAGCCCTGGATGGATGGGCAAGGAAGAAGGAAGATTAGGGAGGTGCTGGGTGACAAGGGAGAAAGCGTCTGAGAAGAGCAAGTGGAAGGAAAATAATCGAAGGGATCACAGGGGATGGAGTCTGGAGCCCCCAGATAGAGTCAGGGTGGAGCAGGACCCGGCACGCTTGAGGAGGGGCGATAACAGCTGGTCAGATTATGGCCATTATTGCCAGCCCAAAACCACACTGCAGTAGCAGTTACCCACTGAAGGAAGCAGCAAGAGGACTGTCCCTGGTAGACTGGCTGTATTTGGCCACCCATGCCCTCTCCTTTTCTCCCTGTGCATGCCTAGCTAACTTTTAAAGACCACTTTTGTGCTCCTCTCTGCCCAGATCAACCACAGCAGGGAAAATCAGCATGAACCTCACGACCAGGAAAGTCCACTCATTATGCCTCTGCCCTTCACACAACTTCAGTACCTAGCAGAAAGCTGCCTCGCACAGCTGGGATCCACACAGCAGCGCTCATTAATGGTACAGAATATACACCAAATGCACACAAAACCCTGCCGCACAACCCTGGCAGTTTCTGCCAGGCAGACACACAACTATTTAAAGGGCAACTATGCAATCCCGACATACCGAATAGGTCCAATTTCAAGGTGACAAGCAGGAAGGGCATACCAGATAGACAGTATCGGGGATACCCAGCAAGCGGTATTTGTACGGCACTGTCACTAAAGCAAAAACTCACATTTGCTGAATGGTAATAAATACGGTCATATATAGTCAGTATTATGCACTCATATATATGTCAGTATATGTGTGTGTGTGTGCGTATACACGTGTGTGCGGGTGCAAAAATAAATACAGGCATATACGTGTATGTGTGTGTGTGTATGTCAAATATAAGACATTTCTCCATTTTGTCAGACCCTCTCTGCTGACTGCCTTTCTGCTGGTGCTTGCTGTGGAAACAACCTCCATCCTATGAGAGAGACGTGCTCCATCCCTCTCTTCCTTACAGCTCCGTGTCCTGAGGCCACATTTGCCCAGACTGTTTTTCGCTTTGTGTGTGTGTGTGTGTCCCATACAAAGAAGGTGACCCTTACCCACACAGCGGCGGGCACGGGGCTGTACGAGAGATGCTGGATACAAAGAAGGCACGGGCAAGCTGCCGAACCCCTCGGCCAAGTGAACGACTACTTTGAAAGAGCTCTGTGAGCCAGGCTCCTCTTTGTTCCCCTCGGTCTCCCGTTGCTGCTGCCTCACATGATTACTCTTTGGCCAGGACACAGAGTGCTTAAGAGAGACACTATTTGTCTTTCAGAAGGAAACCTAACATCAGTGTTAGTTGGGGGTTGCAAATATAACATAATTAGCAGAAACCTTTGACTTCTGCCAGAAATTTTATATATATATATATATATATTTTTTTATGCACAGGAACGAGCGTCACTGTCAGCAGGAGGGGGGGGTCATTGCCTTACTGCTCCATGGCCGCTGGAGATCCCCATTGTAGCCAGAAAAATAAATTTTCATCCCCTTAAGGTGACCGCTGAGCCGCTGTGTAACCCCTCCTTGCTGTGCCGGCAGCCCAGTTCCCTGCCGCACGGCGAGGAGCAGAGCACAGTGCCACATTTTCAGCTGGTGAAAATAACCAGAACTTCCTTCTAGCCAACACACTCGTGCTTGCTTCCACCAGCAGATAATTTGCTCCTGTATTCCTGCATCAGGAGCTAAATCCCTTCCTTCTTGGGCTGGCAAAGCTGAAGGAACCACAAGGACAGTGATGCTCGGTCTGCCGAAGGCAGGCTCTAGGAATAACCTTCACCTCAGCCCAACCACTAACCCAAAATGATCAGTTTGCTTCCTGGAGGAGCAGTACCCTGCCTTACAACCAGGAGGAAGCATAATCCATTTCATCATTTATAGAACTTCATTGCCCTAGGGATCTCTGCCTTTGTTTTTTCCTTTCTTTTCAGTGCAGACACAACAGCACCAGCACATTAGCATAAAAGATGAGCCAGTGTTACTTTTCAGGGGTAAATGGACTTACTGTGACTGTGAATGTAAGGAGCTGGTCGGTTAAGATGAGATTTCATATTTCAGATACTAAAGCACAGAGGCAAATTAGAGTTATTGCAAACAAATGAAGAAGCTCACATCTGGAGACAATGGGAATTAAGGGAAATAATTGTAAAAAATCCTCAACACTTTTCCAAGTAAGTCCATTCCTCTCACGTGAAAAGCACCCAGGAGTAGGAGGCAGAAAGAAGATGTATACACCACTGCCCACTTCTGGATGGCCTCAGAAACTGTGCTTGAAATCACAGCTGGTACTCAGAGAACAGGGTTTTGGGGGTCACCGAGGGAGCTGCACCGGTTCCCACTCTTCCCTCTCTGCAAGCCTCAGCGAACCCTTCCCCGGGGGCGGCTGAAGTGATTTCTGCTGGGGGATGCATGATGTCCCTTTGCTGCAGCACAGGGACAGGTCTGCTCCACCACTGCAAGCTGGAGGAGAAGCAGGACCCTCTCGCTCCTCAGTGAGGGCTGGGGCTCCTTTCGGGACCACGCAAAGGTTCACGGTTATTTTGGGGGCCCTGATTATCTCCCTCTGCTGTGACGTATCAAGGTACACCCAGACAATTCAGGGCTGACCGAACACCTACTTACACTCTTAGAAATTACACAATGCCAGAAACGTTCACAAGTAGAAAAGTGATGCCCTGATGGCCATGTCCCCAAAACTATTTGGGTGCAAATGCTTGAAGCGTGCAACCGGCAGCGCGAGAGCTGCAGGCGCTGCGCTGCCGGCGGATGTTTCGTCACAGGGTAGACCCTGCACGCTGCTGGGCTCTTAAGCCAGACCGTGCTGTAGGAAAACACTTTCTGTGAACAATTCAGGCAAGCGAAGGAAACCAGGGCACGCAGACAAACTGCCATCCCTACTTCATATGGCAATTTTAAAGAGAAATAGCTAATTAAAGCAAGCGCTGTTCTGCAAGATGTCATGGCACTCGTGCTCATGTCCCACCACCTGTTGTACTGCTGTTTTAAAACTTGGGGGATCATCTCACCCACATCAGATGCTTTTTACAAGATTGATTTTTAAGGTATATATTGAAAAAAGAGTTGTTTTCTCTCTTGAATTATGAAATCCCTTACTTACAAAACTTTCTGTACACTAAGCTATGGACTTCCTGTGCCATTTCAATGACCTGTATAATGTCTTTATGGGTTAATTTTCCCATACGTACCCCAAAGCCTTGTGCTGTAGTTCTGTTTCCGTCTCCTCACAACAGGGTGGTCAGCAGTATGTGGTTAAACAGACACAGAGCTTTATTAAACATGGGTGAATGCTGAAAAAAAATAAACGTACTAGGACTCGAAGGAGGTAAAGCAAAGTGCAACGCCATATCAAACGTGCCATTTGCCTTGCACCTTTTGTTTCCAGAGCCATGCAAGCAGCCGTGATGATAGCATTATCTGCTGACTGCACTGCTGATCCAGGCAGCCTTTCACCTCCCAGCTCACCCTGCACACTGATACAGCACCACGTAGGTGCAGAAAGCGAGGAAACCTTTCGACCCCTGATCCCAAGAAACCACCACCGGCTTCATCGCCTTTTCTCTCTGCAGGTAACGTTACCTTGCAAAACAGCGCAGAGGCTCAAGGACCAAAGGCCTCATTAATATTAGCAAATTAAACAGTGACTGGAGATGAACCATAATCATGTGTATTAGCAAGCTGTTCAAGCGTTTCATGGCCTGTGGCAATTACTGCTCCCCCAAGCCATTCCCGGGCACAGTCCAGAGTCAAGGGCCCAATCTCGCTTAGCCATCAGCACGGAGCCACCCTCTTTTGAAGTGGATGGCATTTGACAAGCATAGATGCAAGCTCTTCTATTCAAGTTGTTCACTATGCCCTGAAATATCCCCAGGTAAATTTAATTTAATAATATAGAAGTAGTCGATATCGCTTCATGGTTATTCAAATGCCTGCTACTGACCACAAGCATGTTAGCTACCCCACTGAAAGAAGAAGATAAACCCATCACAGCAAGGGACCACACTTTAAGCTTAAAAGCGTTAAACTTTGACCACACTTCAGCAGAGAGAAGCTCAGCCACAAACCTACAGGGCTGCTCTAGTGACTTCTCTGGAGAGCTGATGGTTTATAACCTGTTTAAGCATTACGGTCATAACCTGTTATTGCTTGCACATGAAAACCATCACAGCAATGCTGCCCAGGTGATGCTGGCATTTCTTTTCAAAGAGAGAAAGTAATGCTTGGATTAATAAATGTTGAAAAACACCGCTTTAGGACAAGAAGAAAAAGATTTGGAGTGTGCTGTTTTAATCCTGACATTAACAAGCTCACAGGTTAAAAGCAAACTTTACTCATACAAAAGTCTTCAAATTATCCAAACTGACACAAGCTCCCTATTGCTAACATACACCAAGCTCAGGACAACGGGTTTATTTAAAAATACACTTTATTTACAAGACATTCAAACTTCATTTTGAAAAAAATATAACTGTACATAAAACTTTAAGTAATTTTTCACTAAGTTAATAAAACCACAGTGAGATTTTCCATTCATTGATTCAGCAATCATGGAAATTACATTTTGGCACATTATTTAAATCACATAATGAACAGAAAAACTGGAGGAAACTTTTAAGCAACACAACTCCATAAATGTAACAACTTTATACAGTGGCATCCTCATATCAAGGTATCACTGTTCAAATAAAGTATTTAACACCGAAAGTGCTTCCACTGTACAGCAGAGCAAGTAGCAGAACCTACAGAAATCTTCATAGTGTTTGGATTATCTTTTCAGAAACGTCCCTTTTATCTGCTTTCCAATTAGGGATCCAAGCTTCCCCCTAAGGTGTTAATGAACGACTAATGAACCATAGTGATTTCATTATACCTTCTCAGGCTTAGAAACCAACTTTCTTTAAAAAGTTGGTTCCGGTGGAGTATTTATAAAGAATTTAAATATATATCTCTCAGGATGACTACTTAGACAACACTTTGACACAGATCACAGGACATAAAACAGTCCTTGGAGTAGCCATCCATAGACCTTGGGTGGTGAACTTCACTTCGGGGAAAATTTGGATGCCAGCATATTCCCTTCAAAGTTCAGAATAAAAGGGAGCATTCAGGACAGTGCGTGCTGTAATCAGGTACAGGCAGGGGGGAAGATTAGGAAGAACTAAACAAGATCAAAAAGCAGTTTGCAATGGTGAAATGTATCACAAAGCAAAACCAGAAAGCGAGTGAATTTAAATTAAATGGAGTGCAAAAATTAAACCGGTGCATAAAAGAGGTATTTCTAAACTGTATTATAGGTACATCACCATGACCAGAAGGCTAGCAAAACCATACTGTTTTTATTGAAGAGACAAAAAATAAGAAAAACATTATGAGGAAAGAACCACGGTTGCACTACAAGTCAAAGTCAGAACACAAGGAGAAGGAAGTCAACTGAAAATTTGGCAAAACAAAGGCAATACTCCCCAAAATAGCATCAGTTATTTTTCTTTACATAGAAAAGCAAAGGCAAGATCTGCATTTAGAGAGTTACAGAAGAAGGAAAAATTAACTACCAAATTGACATGTTTGGTTAAAGGATAACATACGAAAGGTGACAAAACAATTGAATTCACTTTAAGAAAAGGGCGATGGCTGATGAAGGCCAGTAAATTGCTTTTGCATTCAGTGCCAGGTTAATTCATTCATGATTTCACTCTTGCTCCAAAACTATCTGCCAAGGCTAGCAAACGTTTTGTTGTCATACAACTAGGTCACATGTATGACTGGCTATGGATCAGAGGGCCACAGAGGCTGGAAATCCGGTTGAAAATCAGGCAGCGATTGACAGATCGGGGCAACCACTGCAAGAGAAACGGAATGCCATAATGTTGCAATCAGAAGGGAGTAATTGAAGAGGACAGGGTAGCACAATCAACCTGCAATCGTCAGAAATTTTACATTACTGAATTGGAAGGGGGGAAAAAGCAATTAAGCTGAAGAGGCCAGAAAAGAGATTTTTTAACAGTGCAATACACTAAAAACTGAATTTAGAGCAAGTGCCCATAGATAAGGGCAACTACTGAAATATACTCTATTTCAAAATGAGGTAAGTTTACTTCAAGAGAATTAGAAGAGATATGCCAAAAACTGAAGGGAAATAAGCCAGTACAAAACACACACTGATGGGAATGAAGTCTACAGCAGTAGAGAGGGGTCACCCAGTAGAGCTGAGTTGTGAAACACTTCAAACAGAAGAAAAAAATATTTTCTTCCTGGACTCAAAGGAAAACAAGGATGCTGGGTCAGAAACCTTATTTGGATACCCTGAAAGTCTCTACACAGAAAAAACAAAGTTCACCTCATAAATAATACAGCTCTGTTGGTTTTGCTTGCTTAAGTAATAAAGCAAATTTTAAATCTGCTTGTTTTCTAGACCTGAAGACTTCTTTAATCCCTGGTATTTTCCTATTTATTCACAGGCAACAATTACAGTACTTTCAACCAGACAAGAAAAATCTTTAAGAATGTTACTTCATTGTAATTTCAGGTTACAACACTTTTAAAAACTTAAAAAATAGATAATCACAGTTTTAACAAACACTGGAAGGATAAAGAAAAAGACGGTCCATTTTGTCAAATGCCTCAACGTTACGCATACTAGTTTTCTCTAATTCCAGAATAAACAATACTGCCATTCCATCTTTCAACCATTTAATAAAATGTACATATAAAAAGATTACCTGATTTAAGACACAAATGCATAATTATGAAAGGGTGCTTGGTTTAGAGGATATCTGGGAAGCAAGTTATTTTGGGAGCTTTCTATTCCAGTTCTCAAAAAAACCTATAAATATATTTGTTATTTACATCTAAACCCTGACATTGAAACATCATCATAGATGAAAATAAGGACAAAAAGAACCGAAGAAAGGGCTGTCTTACTTTACGCCACACGCTTTTAAAAGACAGAGCAATTCTTAAAATGTTTCCGGATTTACATTAATTCGTGCAACAACTGCCAAGCAAGATCCTGCTGCTTTCACCGCTGCTGCTGCTGCCAACAGACTCAAACAGACTGGAGGCTCAAGCTTTTAATTATACTAACACATAGTTTAATTTATATAATAGACACTTATGATGGAATGCTATAAAATAGATTAATTCACCCAAGAGTCTGTTCAAAAGGGGTACCTACAAATCTAGAAATGTGCTATTTAGACTGCAATCGCTACTTCAGTAAATACCATTTTTCAAGCAGTGAAATAGCTTGCTGTGTGTTTTAATATTCATTGACTTAATGTAACCGTCCTTATTAATAAGGAGTCAGCTGCTTTCTAGCCAGCCATACAAGGAGGTCCAGGTATGGTCCCAGCCCAGGCAGGAAATCAATTTTCCCTTTCTATTAAGGTGTCCCTGAGGTAAAGACACCGCTATTTTATAGAGAGGTCCCCATAAATAAATGAATAAAACAGCCTGCCCAGGCCACACAGACCATTGAAAGGCTACTGTTGTGAGCAAAATGTATTTGAAAGCTTCTGGATCTGGTCTGCATAGCCGGTGAGGCTAAGCACTACACTCCGCGTGGATTAGGTAGTGGGGTCTCCTCTACGAGAAACCTGGAGAACAGACCTGACCTAAATCCAGCACTGGTGACAGGGCACGTCATCTTGTTTTCCTTAGAGCATCCCTTGCATGCCTTGAAAAAAAGGCAAGCAGCAAAAAAGATAAAGGAACTGCTTCATTAAATACACTTTGAAATACACCTTTGGGCAGGGGGAGGAAGGGCAGGGCAGAGGAGAGGGCTTAGACCTTTAAAACAAATTAACAATAATCAAGACTAAACAAGGAAAAATTCCCTGTAATATTTTTTAAAGCTTCCTCCAAGTGATAATACTGCATATAAAACTTTAAAGGGACTTTCTTAATTAATACAATATTAAATTGTGTCTTAATAATAGAACTGCAGAATTTTAGCTGTTCATAACAAACACATTAGCTTATTTATTCAGCATGAATAATGACAGATACTCAGTGTTAAAGATACTGCAATCATCCCACACAATGATGAATTAAGACCGTTGCTATTGTAATTTCTGCTGCCAGGACAAAAAATAAAAATAAAAATTTTAAAAAAAAAAGGAGTTGTACAATCACAACAGTGAACAAGATAAAAGTTAACTGGATGACTGCTTGCATTTCCATTTGCTAAATCAGTACAGACAACGTTAGTAAGTATTTCTTTGCTTTCATGACAAGAAGTCCATTCTTTAGCATACTTATCTGTGATTAGGCTAAGACTCCAGTATTACTAGCAGAGAAGCAAGACCAGCTTCTGCTCTGTCCCTCAATACAGGAGTCAATCAAGAAAACAATGCAAGTCAAAATTCCTGAGTGCTTCCCCTGCCCCTCAGACACAATTTCACTCACAAAACCCCACTGGCCAGAAGCACAAGCGTTACTGTTAAACATGAACTGTCTATGCAAAAATGGGTTTTAAGGATCAGTAAAGCATCTCTACTGAAGTCCTTTATAAATATACAGTACTTCAGCCCAGTACAATCATGAACTGGCCACAGGGCTTTCAGGAAACAGCTCACTTCAGCAGAAAAGGCCAGAGTTTCATTCCCAGTGCCACTGGCCATTAACTGCAAGCATCAGTGCAGACAGCAATACAAAATTTCTAACGACAGAAACTCACACGTAGTTTGGTAAGGAACTGGGTTAGGCTGTATCAGAAAAATCTTAGATGAATGCAACACCCTTTGTGGAAATATTAATCCTCATTTCAGATACAAGGGGGGTTTAGGTGTATTTTGGTTTACAGCTAAAGCACAGAAATCTTTTTGCCACACCAACTTCAGCTACAACCACCGATGACCCCCTTCCCAGCCAGGATATGTTTGTTCTATGAAAACATGACGCGGAGTAGAGGGAATTGCCTAAAGTCGTGTACTACTCAACTGTGATTTGTTATCTGACACGCCACAATTTTTCACGTTTTTAACGCTATCCTCTGCCAGTGGGTACTCGATAGGGATTTCGATATCATTTTTACTTGAACCATTGTCTTTATGCAGTGCAGAAAGGCAACTATCGTTTTTCTCAGTATAGCCATTAGTTTTAGCCAGGGGGGGCTCCCGCTGACTGCAGCACAGCTGAGAGTCACAAGCTTTTGAGATGCAGGGCGAGCTGCACAGTAGCTGGGAGGTCTTGTGGTCAATGTACTCGGGCTGGATGGTCACAGAATGGATCCCTGCTTCGTGGAAAACCTTCCGTATTTTATAAGCAGCATCTTGGTAATCAGTAGGGGTTTGGCACTTGATATGAAGAGTAGCAATATTCTTCCCACCTGCAAGCTCCCAAACGTGCACCTCATGAAGGCTGCTAACCCCTGGTACACGAGCTAGTCTGTCAGCTGGAAGACATAAGAGAAAGATATTAGAGGTTTTGGTGTACTGGCTAATTACTAGCTTTCCCATTCAGAGCCCTATCTGAAAGCAGCAGTCTCCAAACTATCTTTTTAAAAGAGCTGTACTTGGTAAAACATGTCTATTCCCAGCTGCCTTCAGTTCAGCCTCCAGATGACCACAAGAGCAGGCCACTTTTCCTTTAGGGTTCCCCCCATCCCTCAGGCTCCCTAATGGCAATTTACCAGCCGTTCACAGAAAAAACATTAGAGCATCACTTCCTCGGCCGAGACCCCACATCTCCTGGTTCCTTTAGCCCTGAGCATGCTGGAATTCTGGAAATAACCAGTGCTACCCCACAATTAACCAGTGCGAACAATGCCAGAGCTAGAAAATTTACCAGCCTTAATGGAAATTTCTGAGGTGTTTTGGAAGAAGCCGCTGCAGGGTTGGAAAATATTGTAATTCAGTGTTGTTTCTCTCACAAACACCCCACACAAAGCATTAACAGCTCAAGACCTGGTATTTTTGATGTATTGTTGGAATACCACATTCTCAAAATGCATGCTTTAACTAATCCAGAGAGATTTGAGTCATGTTGCTAGGACACAGCCATGTGACTATTTCTCACAGTTCTTGAGAATTTAGAGCTATTATGAGTAAATAATCCAAACATGTCACTCCAGAAATAACATATGCATTGAAATATATCATTAAAATTAATAGCATTTCAACAACAAATTTGACTTACTCAGTACTTGCATATTAACACCTTTGGGAACCATCTGCAACAAAATAGTTGAGGTCTCCTTGATAAGCGGGAATGCAGAAGACAAGATGATGAACACCATAATTATTGTCAGGCTTGGATCGATGTAGCACTGCCAATTACACGGAGCATTCCCCAAAGGAAGTATATGGAAGATTGTAGCAGCAACTACCACGACCACAGATCCAAGTGCATCTCCCATAACATGCAAAAGAACACCTGAAAGAAATGGCACAATTTCCATTAGTGGGTTGTTGTGGAGGTTTTTTGGGAGGAGAAGGAGACTAAAGCTGCATTTTTCAAGCCTGTTCTACTTCCCATGAAAAACGCAATATTCCAAGCACCAATGTCATCACTTAAGTTTTCAAAAACAGCTTTCAGAACAAAACAGCAAGGGAAATACTGACTCTGAACCGCAGCTGCTTAAGTGGGATGCATTATTAAATATGTAGGGTATGCTAGCAACTGCAATCCAACTGCAATGCCATGGCAACGTAAAATGCGTTTGCTTAAATGCCTGCATATTATTAACAGATCCTGGCACATTAAATCTCAATTCTCAATTAAAAATTGATGACTAAATGTATCTGTTGTACCCTGGAAGCTAGGAGAGCCTCAGCCCAGTAACAGTTATTCTCCTCCATCAGTTTCTATGACACTGTTGAAATCTGAAAAATTACCTAAGTGAAACCTAAGCCCATTCCCATGGCTCCAAATGGCCTCAAACTCCAAGTTTTGGATCAAGCTTGATTACTAGTCATATTAAACCTTGCCCGACCAACACTACTAGCCCTCAGACCCCCCCAAAAAAATCAGAATCTGGTTGGAGAGTTAGTCACACGGACACCATGGTTTAATGTGTGCCTGGACTACTCTAAATTGAGAGGAACGCTGGGTACCACTTTCTACATCTATACATAGATTTCACACAAAAGGTAAAGACACAAAACATTTTTAGCTGCCCTTTCAACTACAATAACAAAAGTGGCTTTCCTGCTATAAAGTTACAATAATCTAAAAACTCATTTTTTTTCCATTTTTTTCTTTTCAAATTACTTTACATAGCCTTCCCTCTTCCTGTCATTGCTCAAATGCACTCCAGTTTTGTCAGTCCTTACTGTTCAGACGCAGACTTCATTCCAACCCATGCCTAATTCATAACATCTCTAACTATACAAAGTTAATTTCTTGGTCAATACTTTTTATTCGGAGCCTGTGAGAGAATAAAATGGACCATCTCCTTTTAACGTCCTTATCACAAGCACTTTCAAGAGCTTCACTCCAATCTAATCACTTCCTCTGGGCTGGAGAAGCTGTAAAAGGCTGCCTCTGAAATTTATTAACAACACAGCAAAGAGTTTTGAGTCTCTGGTGATGCTGGACACTGGATTAGACCTAGAGCGGTGCCTGTGCTGCTGTTTGCGTGAACATTGATCTTCAGCGTGAGAAATGAAGGCAATAACCACTGGAGTTCCTCCGAATCACTCGGGTCAGATAAGAAAGTACGAACTTTCAGTGAGGGCAGCTCTTTCTGCTGGAGTCAGGCATGTTCTGCGCCCTTTGGCAGACTCCAGCGGGGCTTTACTCCTCCTAACAGTGTTGCAGTGTTTCCTTTTCATTTACAAATAATCCCGATTCAGCATGGGCTATCAGCTATTGCACCAACAAGAGGGACAGGCAGCATGCAATTGCCAAGGCAGCTAACTGGAGAGCACAGCTTAAAAAGAACAGGAAACTGTTCCAGAAAGTCTTCTTTTGAATTAAGAAGAAAAAAAAAAAAAAAAAAAAGCATGTCAGAATTATGACAAATTGTGAATTGTGAATATGGAATTTGGAAAATGCTTATTTTACATTATTAACATTGTTAATATGTACGTCTTGGTTACGCATCACACAATGAGGGCCTAGACAGAAATGAACCCATTTCCCTACAGACCCCCAAAAGCTACAGTTATAAAATGGGACCGAAAATTAATTTTTAATAAATAAAGTCAGTATGGTAAGACCATAGGTAATGCATAGCTTCCAACAGCTTGTGTTGGAAAGTCTGAACTACTCTGCGTATGCTCAAGAAACAAAAGGAATAATTTTGCATGACAATAATTAACCTCATCAGGCAGAATGTCCGGATTCCTGTTCCTACCACTTTTAAAAATCAAGGAACCAATTCCTCCACCAATCCTTTTTGTCCAGCCACGTTTTTCAGGGAGGCTCTAATTCTACAATGTACAGAATTTTTTGCCAAGTGATTATGAAGTATAGCTATGTAACTTACAGCAGCAAAGAAAAAACATAGATTTTGAATCAGAATGTTAAAGACACGTATCTGTAACACTGGTGAAAGAAGCAAGGAATATTTGTAAGGACAATAAAAACAGATTTTGCAAAGATGACATATAAAAGTTGAAGTAGCACTTAGAGAAAAAGTCTCATTTTAATAATCAAAGACGACAGGTATCTTAAAATGACCAGTAGAAAATTCTTTATCCTTCAGACCTTTTTGAAAGTTTCCAGCACCATCCTGCCTAAGCACTGTCATTTAGGCAAGTAAGGCTTTCTCTAAAATACAGTCATCGGTTTCTTATCCTTCTCTCCTCCATCCCTGAAAGTGACAGCTTGCTTTTCCTGCTCCAATAATCTTACCACTATAATGCCATAACATCCGGTGACACCAATTTCTAGACATTCAGGAAAGTGTTGTGGCTCTAGCACATGGTTTGTTTCCAAAGTGTCTTCCCTTACAGACACATTCATGTAACTCTGAAAATGCTTTTGAAAGACACGTAGACAGACACACACCAAAAAAACCCCAAAAAAACACAAACCCAAGAGCCTGACTGCAACATCAACCTCTTTAAGTTGAATTCATGTGCTGCCGACTTACACGACTTTGGAGGAGTATTAGATGCTGATAGGTGACCATAAGAAGCCTGAAACGACCATCATGTTTCAGCTTTCTGACAGCCCTTTCTTTGAGGGACAAACTCAATGTTTAATGTACTCAAAGATAACTGCTCTTGGCTCTGCTCAGAATAGGTATGTACATGTGTATGCCTATAAACACCTACACAGAGAGGGAGTGAGACGCTTGGTTAATATATTCCTAGAAGCAGCTACGCAGTTTCACTCTGCAGATAGCCAGAGGCCAGCCAAATTACAACGTAAGAAGGGTTGATACTGTCACAGACTCTGTCTCAGGGACAGGTTCACAGTTCAAGGACCTGTAAAAACACTGTGCTGAAGCACCAGTTTCAGCACCTTTTTCCTCATGCTGACTACAAAGCATTTTTAACCTCAGGATTTAAAGAAATTCTGTTTTCTGCCCAAAAGCATTTTAAAGTTGAAAACTGCTCAACTACTATAGCAGTGACACTCAAAGAAGTGCCTCATAGATACCTGCTTTACCTTCCTATAAGGCCTCTAGTGACAGGAGCTTAGTGCAAGAGGCTTTGTCTCCTTTCCAAAAAGTTCAGCCGCACTCTTTCTGAAGAATTATAATCAAAATGTAAACACACTTGGAGCCAAATCAGCATCACACTATTATTATCCATGCTATTTCACACAACCAAACCCTTTCTGCTAAAGATAACATACATACACATATGGGTCCACACATATAGAAGAGTCCTGGGCTTTTGCTCCCTTTCTTACTGATATTGGGGGGGGGGGGGGGGGGGGGGGGGGGGGGGGGGGGGGGGGGGGGGGGGGGGGGGGGGGGGGGGGGGGGGGGGGAACCCTGAAATGGAAACCAGAAAGTGTTTAAAGTTAATACAGTATTAGCATTATACTCCCATGCTGTACCTCTGATGTTCAAGGCTTCAGACTTTCTCTCTTTTTTCTTCTCAGGCCCCTCTTCAGGGCTTTTTTGGTCATTTGGTGAATCACCTGCATTCAAAGAAGAAACGCTGTGTTGTGTATAAGTTCTACAAACAGAAAAAACATCATCCTTCTCAAAACCAACTTATTTCAAAGATGACAAGAGAAAAAACAAAACCCAAGCCAAATCATTTTCCATGCAGCTCTCTGAGCGATGCCTCCCTCCCCCATCCCGAGGGGACGCCCAGCAGCCCGGTGTAAATTACAAGGTGAAAGAGGTAGTGGGTGTCTGAGTGAGCTCAGTGAAATTCCCCGGGGGCCCACGGGTGGGTTTGGGGCTCCGAAAGGGCCCAGAGGACGGGTCTGGCAGCTCGGCGGGTCCGAGAGCGAAGAGGAGAGATAGAGGGGACGGGGAGGGATGGGGAAGGGTGCGAGGGGTGGGGAGAGGTGCGGGACACGAGGGGAAGGCTGGACGGTGAGGATGCAGCCGAAAGGCACCTGCTTCATCCACCTCCCCCGACGGGGTGCCGCCAGGCACGGCGGGTGCAGGTGGTGGGGCGGGCGGGCGGCGGCGGCAGCAGGCGCCCCAGTCCTGGAAGACGAGGAGCCCCACGAGGTTGACGGCGAGGCCGAGGGTGCCGACGATGAGCACCAGCTGGGCGTCGTCGATGGGCTCGGGCCGGGCGAGGCGGAGGATGGCCTCCACGAAGATGGTGAAGCACAGGGCGGTGAGGAAGACGGCGTTGCTGAGGGCCCCCACCGCCTCGGCGCGGCTGTAGCCGTAGGTGGCGCGGGGGCCCCGGCGGCTGCGGCGGGCGATGCGCCCCGTGGAGAGGCCCACGCAGAGGGAGATGAGGTCTGACAGCATGTTGAAGGAGTCGGACACCAGCGCGATGGAGTTGCCCAGGTAGCCCGACACCAGCTCGGCTACGAAAAAGCCGACGGTGAGCACCAGCATGAAGATGAGGCGGCACGTCTTCCCCGAGTACCGCCCCATGGCGACGGCAATGGCGGCAGCCGGTCCCACCGGCGCCCCTCTCCGCGCTAGCGCCGAGGCATACCCGGCCACCGAGCCGCCGGCGCCGCCAACCCGCAACAAGTGCGGCCGCCCCAGCCCTTAACGCCGCCGGCCGCCGCGCCAGGCCCCGCCCGCCGCCCTGCCCCGCGGGGAAGGCGCCGGCCGCCCGCCCCGCCCCGCCCTGCCACCGCCACCGCCGCCGCCACACCGCCACCGCGACCGGGGCCGGGACCGCCACCGGGACCGCCACCGGCAGCGGCGCGGCGCCCCCTGCCCGCGTCCCCGGGTGAAGGGCGGCGGGAGAGCCCCGAGCCCGCCCGCCCCCCGCCGCTGCGCAGCCCCCGTTAGAAACGACCGTGGGTTATACGACATAAATAAAATACGAAATAAATAGGAAATAAAACGCCCGTGGAAAGGCGCAAACCTGGCACGCTGGCTGGGAAAGGGCCCGCTTGGACAGGCAGAGCCATGCAGACAAAACCAAAAGGCTGTCCTGCGCGCTCCCCGGGATGCCAGGTACCACCACGCTACCCAAACACGGTGAAACGTCCGTGACGGATCCAGTAATTATACTCCTTCGGTGCTTTATTGATGGCTTCAGTGCCAAATCAAAGGGTAGAGTGCCATCTACTGAACCAGGTAATTTCCTGCCGCTAGCCGCGTACCTGCGTGTGCGTGAATCTGTCGTCAGCCTATGAGAAAATTAGTTTCACACATTTTTTTTTACCCTGCAGAATAATCTAGAAGAAGCATAACAAATGCATAAACCTCTGTCTTGTATTTGTAGAATATTTTTTGTCGTTATGACTTGGGAAAGTGACACCCCTGCATGCAAATGGAAAAAGGACAGAGCCCGACACTAATACCGCGTTTCAAGATGTTGGGAGCCACTGGATGACCAAAGGAGGTGCTGGGAAATTAAGGCATTCTCAAAACCAACTGCTGTTCTCACTAGATTTACAGTGGCTCCAGACTGGACTTGGGATCATCATACCATTCTTTTTCATCTTTGACTTTAGAAGTAGGTAAAAAAAGAAAATCCAAACTGGGCCCAAGAATAATAAACTTGAATCAAAGACATAAGACCAAAAGAAAATTATGTCCTTAAAATTACATCTGGCGGGGCAGCGGGCAGGGCCTGGCGCGGCAGGCGGCGGCGTTAAGGGCTGAGGCGGCCAGACTTGTTGGGATGATATCCTGCGAGAGTCTGGAGTATTTCAGTTACGCGAGAGGCACACCAGTACTGGAGGTACTGCTTCAGCAACTACAATTCCCACCGAAGTGCCACATCAGACATTTCACCACGCTTGACAAAGCATACATCACTATCAGATAACAAACCACCTACCTACCTCTGCAACCAGAAATTCATTAAAGACTGTGGGAATTTCCTCTTCATTCTAACTCTGAAGCAATTGCATTGTTACTGCTGTTAATTGAGTTTGATCCCTTGCTTGAATACATCTTTTAAATGAGGCCTCTCAATTCCACCTAAATTATGTGTACCCAACTAAAGCCTTTCTTGCATATAACCCAAGATGTATCGTAAGCTCTGGAGTGGACTTCAGTAGCCATTGAGGGGATGATGTCCTGCGTAACTACGAGGACTAAAAAACACAAATCCCAACTAACTGGAGATTCTCGTACATGTCCTTCACACATTCAATGCCCAAGCAATGAAAAGTACCCAGCAATATTCAAATTAACAAAGGCATAAAAATAAATGTATTGAAAAGAACCTTACCATAAAGACAAACACAATAGTGAGAGCAGATGGCATAACTACATCAACGCACATTTGAGCTTTAGCATTACATCTACCAACACGTGATGAGAGATTTTAAACAATAGTGCCAAATAAAAAGCAGTGTGACATAGGTAGGACAAAAAGAAGAAAAATATGAGAGTAATAGGAAGCTTAACTAGTCTACTGATAAAAACCGTATCTTCCTTACTACGATTAATGATAGAAAATTCTGCCTCTGGCACTTCACTTGCAATCAAAAACATTCACTGAAGCCCAGCTGCACCTGCACAGAGCTGAAAAGAATTTCCAGGGGTTCTTATTTTAGGAAGATGTATAATACAGTAGCTGGAACATCATTAATCCTCCTGTGCAAAATATACATTAATTCTCTTTGAAAAGGAAAAAAACCAACAAACAAACAAAAAAACTGAAAACATGTCATAGCCCTGAACTCACTTCAAAAACATAAAAGTATCAGTTATTTTGAAGAAACACTGCTAAAAATATTATTTTCAGCAAATAAGGCTATGAGTAAGTCCTCTTACATGGAGCACAATCGCAGATGACTCACTGAAGAAGTCAGAAGCAGTACGTGTCAGAACCTCAGCTCCCTCCTCCTCCTGCCTGTCAAGCTCACGCATCTCGACCTGCCGTTCCCGACACCGCGTCAGTCTGCAAGCCGCACACGGACATAGGAACAGAGCAATATCTGTGCTGGGTTAGACCAGAGCTCCATCTCTGAACTGTTTCCAATTCCCATCTACATCTTTTGAGATGAGGGAACCAAACCTGCACAGTCTTCAAAACACAGGTCAGCCACAGATTCGTACCGGGGCACAGCAAAGGTCCTGACGCTCTCCTTTACTCCTTTCCCAGGACTGCCTCACATTTGAATCACTTCTGTCTTCTGAACATTTAGCAAACATTTTTATGGAACTGATCATTCTCTCCTGCTTTTTGTTTCTCTTCTTCTGACCAGTTCTTTACCCGCATAAGCGCCCTTCCCTTCACGCTACGGCTGCTCAGAAAGCCTCTAGGAAATCCAAGCTTTTGCTGACCCCACTGTGCATACAAGCCTCCCTGGCCCTCTTCATCCAGGTACCACTATCACGTTAAGACAAATGACTCCTCAAAGCGTCATCTGAACACAGCTACACTGATCATTCTTGCTCAGTAAGTCATCGCTTTCAATAACAAGAATAATTAATTTAGCTCAATCTTCAGAATAAAGTGTGTGCTATCCCCATAGCTCTTTTGCACCTTGGTCTTCTTCCATGTAGTCCAAAAGAAAGTCTCCATCCTGCACGCAGGAGGCACCGACCCCATTACCAGCGTTCTCACTCCGGCTCTTCCCCCCGTGCGGGCACTATCGTTCTGCTTGCACCGATCCACTTGCAGTATCAGAACGTTTGATCTCGAATCCTTTTAGAAAGGAACCGTATTTCTGATTGTTTTGCAGCGTGCTTAGCATCCTTGTGTGTTTTACACTGACTGCGGACATTCAACAATATAATGTTACAGTTCCACTTACTCATCCGGGACTGAGATTGCTCGGGCGAGCTATGTACTGTTAAACAAAACAATCAACATACCTTTCCCAGTCTCCCTGTTTCTAACTATGCTGAGTTGAACAAGTCACTCTTAGGAGGTACAGAAAAGGTCATCCAACACCTTAGATTTCTGAATTATTTGCCAACTTTAGTTTCAGCTACAATACTGCTAAAAAAGCTGTTATTGCAGTTTCCTCATCCTAATCGGGAGCAGGAATTGGTAACATTCTTATGAATTGGTAAAATTCTTACAAACGAGACAATTTTCCTTCTGAACCCCAAAGATGCAAAGCACTCCCGTAAGCTTCAAGATTTCTGTATGCCACGTTTTTAAGGTTCTTTACACACCATTTTTTTAACACTTAGTCATTGGCATTCAGACCCTCTAGCCCAGAGGCTATCCCCACTTGTGGCCATCAGGGGATGCTTAGGTAGCAGTAGGAGCAGGGTAAGTATATATGATACTTTCCCAGAATACTCTTCCATCCTTCAAGTATTGTCAGCTCAAGTGAGTTTCTGAGCTAGGTATCTCTGTAGTTAGTAGCTGTCAATGGATTTCTCTTCCATGTACTTGTCCAGCCTTTCACTCACTGATGTAGAATTCAACATTGCTTGGCAACAAGCTCCACACGTCATCTACCCATGGTGTGAAGAATCATCTCTTTCTCTTTGTTTTGAACCTGGATCCAGTTAGTTTCATTTGATATAGTTCTTGTATTAGAAGACAGAACAGTCAATGACTACTGACATTCCCTGTGCCACTCTTGGGTTTGCAGACTTCTGTCACACCCTCCTTAAGTTACCAATTTTCAATGTCACAGGTGAAAATCTACTTAGTTGTTCCTTGCAGAGAAGCCATTATCAGCCTTTGAAAATAGGCTATCTCTGTATTACTGTGAAATATTAGACAACAGTAACAGCAGTAATGTTCTTCCACTGCTGCATGAAGAATGAAAATAAGATCACTCATAGCTTTGTGGTGCTGTAGAATTCGGATAGTAAAAAAAAAAAATCTTGAAAATAAAGAAATAATTCTGAACACTATAATTAAGACAGATCACTCTTCATCCTGCTTATCAAAGTCCTGGCAGAGATTACTTTTTAACCCATCATAAAAATTATTTACAAAAGATATTTCAGAAATGAGCTGGAAGAAACTAGAGAATGCCCACTCACCACTGTACATGATAAAGGAGTCATGCCTCTTAAGACTGTGGGGTGAAAAACACTACATTTGCACTAAAAAGCTGAGGCTGACCCTAAGCACATTATATTTAAAGGCAGCATCCCTAGCTGTAAGAGCCTGAAATCCAATGGGTGGGTGAGAATGGACCTTTAAGCTTGTATTTCTCTTTTTGTAAGGAGCCTAAACCATCTTCATGCCAACGGGACCTGGTGACAGCCCTGAAGGCTCTCATGGAGCTTGTTTCTTTAAATTAGGAAAGCGGGGCCAAATTCATAGCAAACCTAAATTGAAACAATGTCGCCAGCTTCTGCCGCAGATAAATTTGACCAAAAAACAAATCACAAAATAAACACCAATCAACTGATCTCATTGTGGAAGATAGTTAGTACAAGAGTGTTCTGTTTGCAGTTGGCTTTTTCCTAGCTGTTTGCTCATTGTATTTATATCCCTGTAATTCTGCTCAGAACCATACCCGAAACAGGACGCCGGGGTTTGCTGGCACACGCCGAAGGGCAGGAGGGCTGGGAAATCAGTTCATTAGCTCTGCTTCAATCCAGGGAGCAGAAGCCTAAATGTTAGCCCTCCAGCAAGAGTTCAGCGGTCTGGGTGAAAGTTTTATCAACGTCCTTGGCAGAGTACAGAGGTGAATATTCTTGGCTTTTTTAATTGCAGCTGTGACTCTTCATGAGAGTCCTGAAACTGTCCCGGGGAGAGACCATGGGCTGGCCAGGCATGGAGAATGGATTTTTCATGCCCTTCCACAGAGGGCTTGAATACGCTGGTAGGTCAATCTGAAATGATGAACCTGTGTGATTATTTAGTTCCTAACCTGAAATGTCTTCTTTTTGTTAGATTTTTTTTTCTGGTTTAAGATAGTTGTGCAGTTTGTTAGTTACAAGCCACCATTCCCTGTTCTTAATATCTACCATAAACCTTTTACATACTTTAAGACATATCCACTCCGTATCTGGATAAGTGCTTCCCTATTTCAACTAATTGATAATTCACTGTTTAAAAACTGTAATTCTGTTAAGTTTCATATACATATATGGGTATATACATATACCCGTATATGTACATATATATACATATACCCATATAACCTTTTCCTACCGGGAGGTAGCGCAGCATGTCAGAAAGAACATGAAGAGGAAAAAGGCACTCACTGATTTCATCATTGTAAATTACATTGAGTCCTACTGCAAAAACTTCATTTTCTATCCCAGCAACATTTCTAGACTGAAGCTGATACCCAACCTGTGCCTGTAGCAAACTCTCTGCAGAACAGTCGTCCAAATAAAACAATTGCAATTAACGTATACCACATGTCAGCTTTAAAATCCCTCATTGTATTGAAACTGTTTATGACTTTGAACCCAGTTATCTTACAGTCCTTTTATTTCCTTACAGCTCACCACAGATACTGTGATGTGACTGAGACAGTCTGTCTGTGCCTTTACTATGAAATTGGTTCAAGGTTGAGAGCGAATGCAGTTACCCAAAGTTCAGTGGCACTAGTACTGTTGGAATCTAAGTTCAGAAGACTTGATCTTACCTTTATGCTGTTGCATAAACCATTCAGGGATGCTTTGCTTGCTTTCCTTGCAGACTTAAAATTTTCATTCTGCACTTTCCATTTTGGCCAAAAAGGAGCCCCGAAACATTTGCTTTTACTTGTTTTGATGCAAAATTTTCTCCTTGAAAACAATTGCGGAAAGTAAAAGGTCTCTCCCTTAGATTAGCTTCTGAGTTTTCTTTTAAGAGAACGAAGCATTTTAAAAAAAATCTGAAGAAAATTCAGTGAAGCATGTTGCTAAATAGACTTTCGGTCTCTTCCTATCTATCTGTCTTGTCTTTCTTAAGGACTCTGGATTAGAACTTCAGCTAATATAAATTAACACAGATCTAGTTACCTTTGGGGTAGCTGCTCAGAAAAGCTTTGGAAGAATTTGGTGAGGATTATTTGGCACGCTATTAAACCAAAGAAGACCTGCAGAAAAGATACGTGTTCAGTCTTAGGTACCTGATAAAAACTTAAAATTACTTTGAGACCTTCCCCTGACCTTTTTAATTCTGTTTGAGAGGACTACCTCCAGTAATGCTGTAGAAATCAAAGCCAGAAAAATCTAAATATTTGGTTAGAGTGGGCTTTGGTTACCTGCATGCCAACGCACGCACACCTCCGGGACTTATGGAAATAAATGCCTAAGGCACAGGTCCCTTCACTTAGACCTGGCAAGCGCTGGCAAGTGTTTAGGAGTTGGATGCTGCAGCGCTACAGAGGCAGCATAAATCCATGAGGATGTGGCGCGTGGATGAAGCAACTGCCTGCGAGTAAACTCCTGTGCTGCGCGTTCAGTCTGTGACTGCAGTCGGGGATGAAGGGGCATGAAGTGTTTACTGAAGGGTCGCTGCTTTCGGGGAAAAGCAGTATCAACCTGGTGAAGATATACTCAGAAGAGAGGTAAAATAGAGGTAGTAATGCTGATCTGGAGGAAAAGCTTTCAGGCTTTTCAAGTGTGAAAAGCCCCGTAAGCCAGAGGTTTGTTGTTACAGGTGTTACAGCCAGGGTTCCCTCCCATTCCTTAGAAAGGTCCCAAAACCATCGAACTGGCATAGTCTGGCAACCTTTCGGCAGTACATTTGAGAGAGAAACCTGGTCAGAGATTATCTCTGCTCACCTCGCTTCATTGCCACACATATACCCCCAACTCTCTCCTACGTACAAAAGCCTGGAAAAAGAGATACGCCTCCCAGCAAGCAAACTCACAAACAAACTCGCTTTGCATACAAGGTCCAGGAGGAGAAAGAAAGTGTGTTTTCCATTTATGTGACTGCTAGCTTACATGCCACCTCTTATCTGGGAGGCAGGCTGCTGGTGCACAGTGAGATAGGAGAATCAAGACCCAACAGTGTTATCACGTAAAAAGCTCATGCACATGCCTGCTAAATTGCACCTACCATAATATAAAAGCAAGCCACTTGGCTGCAAACACAGACCCTGTTTTATTTAATGAGTTGTGAACTATGCGAAGACCACGAGGTCTCTCATGAGAAGGTTAGGGCTGTTTCTGCCAGCCCCAGCCATTTTATGGGTGGCTCAGTTTAACACGGGTTGGGCTTGGTGACATCTTCTTCATTTCCTGCTTCCCCCCCGCCGCCTCCCCGTACAGATCACAAGACGACAGGACAAATGTTTTATCCACGTTAAATCTTTATTCGGTTTCTCAGAACAAACATCAGAGAAATACTATCAGCAGACTAATGTGGTGCTTTTCAAACTGTGCCCCCTCCAACAGTTTAAAACTGTAGATAAATGAGTAGAAGAGACAATTACACTGAACTACGCAAACAGGAGTAAGCTGATCTCTGTACAGTGCAGTAAAGCAGGCTTCTGTATTTTTTGACTGACTATAAATGGTATGGCCAGTATTAAAGTTGTCTGGTATTTATTATAAAAGCCTGATTTTATTTTTTTTCAGCTTCTTATTACTTTGCCATATTCTTCATTTGTGTGCCAAGACTTTCTGTGTAAGATACAAGACCTCAAAATTGTCAGAAAACTCTGGCTAAAGCTGCTCTGTCATTTCCAACAGCAACAGTAAGAAAAGCATTTTGTGAATGTTAACTTCTGGCAAAAGTTTCTTAGGGAAGCTTTAATACTTCTATGTTTTAACAAGTATTTCCTGGATTTTAAGTCAAAGCAATAACGAGTCTGTGCTGCCCTCCGTGCTGCTGTGGATGGCCCAGCTGGCCAAGTGTCTCTACACAGCAGTTCCTTTAGAGAGTGTAGAAATATTTTATACCTGTAATAGCTTCTCTGGGCCAGCATCAAAAGAAAGACCAGGGGCACGTCCTCCCCGTACTCTTCCTGACCTCTCCTCTTAGTCCTAACGTAGTGTGGAGAACTACGCTGTCTGAATCGAGTGCAAAGATGGACCTAGAGACCAGAGAGACCTTAATTTAACCTCGTGGGAAGAGATGGGTGCTTACAGCTGGCAGAGAGGACAAGATGGGAATTTGAACGATCTAGAGAGGCAAAGGGGGGAGGCAGTAGATGAAGACTTAGGGAGTCGGACACAGAGCAAAAGGGTAGGAGCCGATGGGCGGAGGAGGGAAATTGGGTCTGCCTGGGTACGCAGGGATGGCAACTTGGGAAAACACATTTATACTTGCTCAGCAGGAATACTTGTATTGAGAACCTGAGGCGTGGGTGTTGCAATAAGCTAAATGAGGAGTACAGATGAAGAACATGGGAAAAGGATGGAGAGCTGGGTTGGCACCTGTAAACACCACCCTCTGCGTCCACCGGCTCTCAGACCCGGCTAGCAACGCTCGCTGTAGGCACGGCTCGCTCTGCTCCTGCTGTCAGCAGCATCCAGGAAAACCACCAGCTAGTTTTTCCACCCCTGATGGTAGACCACGCAACAGAGGAATGAGATGAACCGCTGGCTGTTGCAATTAGTTGTGGCACTAATACAGGTGGAAGAATTTGCTTCAGTGGATTTAGGTGTTCCCAGTGTCCTCAGGGCCCACAATACAGCACTAGATGACTGAACTGTTCTTTTTTTTTTTTTTTTTTGCTTTGTATTTTTCAAAGCGATACAAACAATCACATACAAGAGAGGAGAGGGCTGTTTAAATCCATTCCCTACATGGGGAACAGAGATTTGAAAGCAGCTCTCCCACTTCCCAGAAAAGCCTGAGAGACAGAGGGCTACTCTACAAACCTTTACCCTCCAGCAAACCGTCACTGATGTCAGGAGATTGCTCAGGTGTCACCAAGGACAGCTGGATTGCACCAGCAGGATTCAGAGACCATGTTCATCCACTTGAAGCTCTGCTGACGCGCTAGAAAATTTGTCTTGACTTCCATCTCCAGGAAGGAGTATCTTTTCCTCATACACAGGATGACGAGAGAGAGATGGAATCCCTCTTTTTTCACGTTTTTTAATATAGACATGAAATATATATAAAGCATATCGGTATACTTTTCAGAGTACAGCTGTTTGGGGAATAACATTTCTTTCAAAAGAAATGTAATAAAAATCCCACTCAAGTTGAATATAGTGAGAATTAGAGGAAATAAATGTGACATTTTACCTAAGTGGGGATTATAAATTCAAGTCCAGAAGAAAGGAGCATTCCCTCTACACTAGAAAATGGCATTGTTTTGTCTGTAGGCATTACCATGAGCAGGGAAGATTCACTGTATCAGAGAGGCAAAACCACCGACAAACCTACACAGTGTTTATGGGATGGTACAAAATTAATCCCTGGCTCTTGCAACTGAAATTCACAGAGTCACAGATTCACAGAGTGGTAGGAGTTGGAAGGGACCTCTGGAGATCACCTAGTCCAACTCCCCTGCTAAAGCAGGGTCACCTAGCGCAGGTTGCACAGGTGGTTTTTGAATATCTCCAGAGAAGGAGGCTCCACAACCTCTCTGCGCAGCCTGTCCCAGTGCTCGGTCACCCTCACAGGGAAGTAGTTTTTCCTCATTTTCAGATGGATCTTCCTGTGTTCCAGTTTGTGCCCATTGCCCCTTGTCCTGTCGCTGGGCACCACTGAAAAGAGTCTGGCCCCTTCCTCTAGACATTCAATTGAAAGCCAAGGGGAGTTGCCACACATTTGGATGTGAGTCTATCGGAGGGAGAGGGATGGCAGCGTTGTTAGGAGCAGGATCCTGGAAATTCAGTGAAAATGGCATTTACCTACGTAGCTGCCATTAATTTCAGTTAATTCCCTAATTGTCTGACACTCTCCGCCTTTGGTTTTAAGTGCTGAGGTGTTCCTCCTCCCTGACTTCATCCAGAGGCACAATTTTCTGCTAGGATGAAACCATCGTTCTTCCAAGAAGCTGTCACAAACAGAGACTAAGCTTTTGTGAGGAATTGCTGACAGTTCCTAAAATAAAAGCCCATTAAATCCCTCTGCTAATTACATATCACCACAACTTTTGTCTAAGAGCAGCTCAAATTTTAAACAGTTGGGTATCTAAACAAACAGGCAGACAAAATAAATTGTGCATCTGGTTTGAGTGTTAAAGCTTCAGTATTGTCTGGAGGTATCTTTAATAATGAACAGAAATATCTTCCACTTTAAGTCCTACAGAAAACAGATTAAACACTGAAATGTAAACGAACAAACTTTTAATTTCTAGCTCCAAAGCGCTGTCCAGCCTGGAAGTCAAATATAAGACTTACCTTACCCCACCTAGAATGGTACGGAACAGCGGCTGCTTTATCAGAGGGGTTCTCTCAGCTTAGCTTTACACACACCCCCCCCCGCCCCACAGATGTCCAGTTAATGTTTTGCAAATGTCTGGTTCCTAACCCAACTGAAATATTTCTATTTTTAAGAAATATGTTTGTATGTGTGTACAAATACACATGCAGAGAGAGAGAGAACCCGCATGTGTATCTTATGTCAAATAAAGTGAGATATTTTCTGCAGGAATAAAAACCAGTCCCCATCCCTCTTCCCAAATGTAGAAATTTGAAAATCCTACGCTAAGAAAAACAAACCAAAAAGCTAAACCTCTGTGCAATCAACAGAACCTCCGGCAAAAGACTTATGTAGCAGAGTATCGCTGTTTCTCCCCTGCTGCTCTCTAAAGCCCAGTTAACAAATATCAACAAAGCGTACTTCAGCTCTCTATTCACAAGTTTTTGGTCGGCGTTCAAATACTCTCAAAACAGTTGTCTTCTACCCCCAAATCAAGGAAAGCCGAGACTCTCCTTTTGCCCTTACCTATGCTTTTGTCTCCTACAAACTGTGAGCACTTCTCAAAAGATAACCACGTCCTACACAAAAATTACAGCAGAATTACTAAAGCACAGAGAATTACTGATTGTGGACAACTGGTATTTCAGGATTAGGTATTTCCTAATAAGCTTCTCCTTAGGGTGGTAGCACACCTTGTCCCGTGTTTGGCCAGCCAGCGGACTAGGGAGAAAAATTCGCTTGTAGATCACTGTACTCTTTAGAAAGTTAACGCAAACACTGCTTAAACATTATTTACTGAGGAACACGTGTGGCGATAGCTGCCTTGCAGAATAATCAAGAAACATGTCTGGGTTCAGACATAAAATCTATCACCTGTGCTAACAAAAGAATGAAGAAAACGACAACGTTTTACTCGCCCATCTCAGAGAAGCAGTAAACAGTCTCTAGAAAAGTCATTAGGCAGAAGTGTAGAGATCTGGGAACGTTGAGCAACCGCATGAGGTTATTTACCTGTTTCGGTGTCTTCTTGGGGTGCACGACAGTAACAGCAGTCCATGAAGATAACATAGTTGAATACATTGAAGAACAGACCTGCAATCCCAACAATGAGGACGAGCAGTGCTTTCTCAGTCTTCTGAGGATTGATAAACCTCTTGATTGCCTCCACAAAGATGCTAAACATCAAAGCGGTGGCAAAAACAGAGTTGCCAAAAGCTCCCAGCACATCTGCCCGGCCGAAGCCGAAAGTGCTAGCCTTGTGCCACCTGATGCGACTGAACCTAACACCAAACAAACCAATGATCATGGAGATCAAGTGAGAGAGAACAGCAAAGGCATCCGAAGCTAAGGAAAGAGAATTGCCAACGTAGGCTACTGAGATCTCAACAGCAAAAAGCACAAGGCTCACCACACACATGAGGATGAGCCTGCTGCTCCTGCCCGAGTAGCGTCCCATTTCTCTTGCTCCTTTTCCCTTACTCTGAGGTTCTGCAAGACAGAGCTGTGCGAGGAGCAACTCGCTGCCTGCGATTCTGCCCTTCACCTGTCAGCGCTGCTCACATGCGGGAGCCACTTTTATTGGAAGCAGTAAAGCAATAAATCAGTTTAAAGGGCAGTTTAGCAAGATTCGTCATGTGAAGGCAGCCTAAGGCTCCAGTCCTGTAGGGGTTCCACCCTCAGGAAGCTTTTTTTTTTTTTTTTTTTTCTACAAAACCAAAAATAAACCAAGGGAGACTACCAGGGACACCAGCACTTCCTACTCTATCCAATGGCACTCTCCCAAAATCTGAGTAAGGCCCAGACAGGAGAGTGTGAGAAGGTGGCTCAGAATTTTAAGCAGTTAGAGAAGGCATTTCTCTTGCATAAAATCTTCCTCCAACATCTGCTTTGGCTATTTCTGTCGCCAGTTACTTTAGTACTGAGAAAATACTGGGGAAGAAAACATTTGAAATCCATGTTGGGTTGACATTATTTTTAATAACACTGTAAACATAAGCTGCCTGCGAGGGTAGTCGAACATGTTGTCCATAGAGCAAGTTTCAAAGACAACTTAATTGATCATCCATTTTAGCAACCTGGAGTTCTCAACTGCTTGTATGTTTGGTGCGTTTTAAAGTTGTCCATGGATATGGAGCGAAGTTGGAGGCTGTTTTCTAAATACGCAACCAGTAGACACGGAAGCTGAGCTTTAACAATAAACCCAAAACGCATCATTTATTTCCCATTTAGAAAACCCTGCCTATCTCAAAATCCCAAAGTAATCCTCATCCAGTTGCCAGGAAGAGTCAGATTTGGGGAAAGCACAACCAGAAGTTAGGGGGGAAATAAGAGCTGCAGAAGCCCTAGCTTGTACTTGGTGCCATTTCCAGAACAGAGTAAGAACCTGAAGCAGTAACTTTTTTTTGCTTTTTTTTGTCACTCATTGTAGTACTCGTTGAGGTTTTGAGTGCACGCATAGGAGTTTGTGCACACTCACAAAGCCCGGTGAAGGAAATGTAGCTACTAATAGCACGCTAGGCAATATGGATGATCAGACCAGGTGCCTTCCTTGAAAAGTTTATGATCTAGTTTTTGTTTGAAATGCCCATCTGTGTACATATATACACAGTTAGTTACAAGATAAAACGGAAGGAAATTACATGCAGTACAGCCATAGAGTGATAAGATAATAGTACTGATAACCTGAGCTGACCAACTGTCCCTGCTGGCCTTAGACTTCCCAAGGTGAATTAACTTTAGGTCAAAAATGCAAACACCCACCCCCAATTTTCATTTATTTTTTTGCTCACAGGGTTTCAACAGCCAAAATATTTATGTTCAAAGTCCAGTTTGTTAGAAGCCTTGCCTGCCAACAGATGTAATTTTTAACATTTGGTCATTCGTTTACCTACACACTGCAGCTCCTGAGATTCATCCTCCCCCCTTTTAAGAACCCTGGTAGGGTGAATAAGCAGAACTAATTACAACATCAAAACTGATACTTGCTCTTCTTCCTCCTCATTCTCTCCCACCTGCGCTACTACTTCTATTCCAGCTAGTCGAACGGTGTTTTCTTCCTTCTTGTATTAAAGTAATGTTCAACTACTTAATTATTTTATTATCTGAACTACAAGAGCATGAAAAGTGAGAATTTTTTCCAAGAGTTATTCTCCTTTCAATGGGAACAGACCAAGGTCAAACTTCACAGCTCCCAGAAGTCCTGCCTTACACAAAGTTTCGATTACCAAAACATGAGATTGAGCTAGATGAAGCATTCCCTTTGCAGCAGAGCTAAAATGCTCGTGTGCTCCGTTTTGTCAATAAGGAGTAACGCCACACGTTAAGGCCGTTCCACATCCCACCTTACTATGCTGTTTAACCCAGATTTACCAGTACACAACTATAAGAACTAAAGAACACTAAGAGCATTGCAGTTCTAGTATAAACACAAAGCAGTATCATTTAATCAACTGTAGTGTGTTACTCTGATTCATATACTTATTTTCCAAGAGACACAATTTATTAAGATTCTGAAAGATTTTTTTATACCAGTATAATTAAGAGTATGGATGTTTCTGTGCTTTACAGGTAGCTCAGACTGTGCTTCTGGTGGAAGGATACTCAAGATGGATGTGTCTTTTCCAGACAGGAAGATCACCACAGAGAGATCTGCAGGTGAGTCATCCACGTTCCATACACTTCAAGCCCTACTATCATCAGGAAGAAACATGCTGGGGAACTGAATTTAAAAAAACAAACAAACAAAATAAAAGGGCTGGGCTTCCGTGAAACCTCTGGCTTCAAACCAACTCATTTGTAGGTTGAGAGCAACTCATTTCTAAGAACAGCGTTGTCAATATGTTTACTCATGAATTTGAGTCAGCTGGTTGAAAGTTGGCTGTTTGTTCAAACTGACACGGTTGCGGCAGCGTCGGAGACTGCATTTAATTTTGCCTTTCCTTTGTTCTGCGCTGTGCTTCCACATCTCATTTTTAAAATACAGATGTTGTAGAGTGTTTCAACGGGAGCTGAGAGTGCTCATCTATTCTTAATAAGCTGTTTTGCTCTGCCAAAAAAATCTTGGTGCACTGCTGTCTCTCATGCATGAGGAGATTGAAGCTGCTGGCTACTGCCGCTCCCCTTCCTGCAGCATGAGAGCGCTGCAGTAGGCAAGATGTCTGAAGACCAGTCTTAGCTACCCATGATTTGAGCCTGGGAGAACATCCCTCTGGTCTTACTACTTAGCTCTTTCTCAAAGTATAACTCCAGACAGGGTTAGAGACAGCACACCAGGAGAGAAAGACATTAGGGCCGCTCTTCTGGTATGTCAACTGAAAATGAAAGATGAATGCATGCACTGACATGCCATTCCCCAAATCCTTTGCTCATTACTACCCCCAAGACTTTGTGTTTATAGTGAGAAAATACCTAGAGAGATGAATGCAAGATAGATATTTTAAGATGCAACTGCAGGTTTGCTCGAGCATTCTGAGCAAGCTGATCTGAAATACTTAATCACTTTTGCACTTTTCTCTAAAAAACTAGGGTACTATCACAAGGTGCATGATCCTAAACTGGGCAGGCCACTGGTTCAATTTAAAATTCAAAATTTTGACTAGGAAGGCTGACCACAGGAACCTGGGTCACACATGCTTTTGAAAAGCAGAGAAGTGTGAAGATCTGGGAATAGTGCTGTAAGTCTCTTGTATGCTTAAGACTTTTGGACTATTGATGCTAGATAAAAATAGGGGTTTGGAAACAGGCAGCCACGTAATATTGTCCCAGGAAGAGTTTGGGGATGATCTTACTGGTCCACCTTGGTAATTGCCAAGTTTTCACTAAATTCTTTTCAGGGACAGGGGTTTACGTAGATGGCCTTCAAACAAACAGGAGAAACAAGGAACAAATTAAGCATGCATCATCCAAGTTAGTTTGTGCCAGGATTATCTCATATTATTTTAAAATCAATCCTATGCTCAGAGTGGAAGCAATTTATTTTTTGTAAAGTAATTTCATAACTCTGCAACATCCAGCCTTCTCTGCTAAAGCAACACATAGTAAGTGCAGAAAAAGCAAAGGGGTTTTAGGGAGCATATAGATATAACCACAGCCTAAAATCTTTAGCACTGAAAATACCTGTCTTCAGATGGCCTTTGCATTACTTATTGCAGTATCACTGAGAGACAGCTATAAAATGCCAGTTTATAAGATAAGAGAAACAGGGCTTTACAAAATATCTGCAAGAAATGGCATTCGCCTGCATCTTGCTAACCATGTGGCATTTAATCAGCGATAGCCTTTCAAACTTTACGATGGGGTGAAAATATTCCTTGAAAGACCTGGCTCCAGAGGGAGTTTTTAAAAAGGGTAGCATTTACCTTGCCTGCAAGTCAGCAGCAAGTCTGTACTGAAAATTGAAAAATTTGAAGGTGGAATTCAAAGCTGATGTTTTATCTATAAAGTTTATGTTAGCACACTAAACTGTACTGTAGAGCGTTTATGACGTTCTCTCCCATCTTTCAGGCATTTTCTCAGTGTGCAAGAAAATATATGCACCAAAACGGAAAAAAGACATGAGCAAAGAATACCTATCCTCCCCATTGAGCAACACCGAAAAAACAACCAAAGCACATTACAGCTCACAATACATGTTTATTATTAGACATGTTTACAGAAAAGTCTGTGAATTACTGCTAGCCTAAGACTGACAATTGGGGGGGCGGTTTATGGTTTATGGCTTTGTTTTTTGAATCATTTAAAAAGTCGCAAAACTGATTAAGTTTGGGGCTATTTCAGTCTTATTAAAAAAAGTTCAATTCACAGATAAAGGAAAAGGTGCTTTCACTAGTAATTTAGTAACTACGACCAAATAGGGTGTAAAACTTGGCAGGGTTTTTGCCGCAGACACATCTTGCCCCACACTGTAGTTCACAGAGAGGCTGAAAAGGTATGCAGAGGCTTTTTGCTCCCATGGAGGGGGCACCAGGCTCAAGATCTTGATCCCTGAAATAAAAGCATATCCATAAATAAATACATGATTTAAAAATAAAGGTGCAATAAAGTGTATTGCACATAAAATCTCAAAAGCACACAAATTAGTCTAAAAGTTTCAGAAGTAAGGGAGTAAACATATTGAATTATGCAGGACAGCAAGAATCAAGGGTAAGGATTGTACATCAGTGTTATACCTGGAGGCATCTTACATTCCTGTTCTATATTCAAAACATTTTGATTTTGATCTTGGTAGATACCTTCCAGTTTTGTTATATTTTACCTGGCGGTGGTCTTCTTGATCCAATCCTCGCATTCAATTTCCCCACAAAAAGGGATTTGTACAATCTGAAGGGGGAAGGTTGGGGTGGGGAGGAAGAAAAAAAAAAAAAAAATCAGTTATATATCTAAAAAAAAATAAAAATCATCCTTGTCTCTGGAAGATTCCTAAACCTTAAGATCTTAAGTGAGTGTTGGACACTGAAGACCAGGCAAGCTACCCTCTCCATAGGCAAAAGGTACCATTTGGAACCTCTGCAGTAGGAGAAGGAAGGGGGTTCTATAGTATTTCATCAAAATTAAAGCATAATAACTTCTGTGCATGTACAAATACAGAATTAGCTTCACATTCCATTCCTGCTCTTGGAATGAGCTTGACTCTCCATTTCAGTTCATTTGTACATACAAATTTACTATATCTTTTAAGAGCTTATGTCTTCCTCAACTGTTTCTTTGTCTTGAAGACAGTCAAGCATAGTTTCAGAGAGCTTGTTGAATCCAGAAATGAAAGATGCATGATAGCACATCTTGAAATCACAATACAAGAGAGCAGTAGTACTAGTTGAATATCTATGCAGAGCACAATTATTTGTTAAGCAAAGACTGAAGTTTTTTGTGTTTGTTTTTTTTTTTTTTAAATCTACCACCAGATTCCTCAGATGCTTTAAGAGACACTTGCAGCAACAAAGTGATACTTTGCAGTCAGTAGGAAGAGCCCAAAGCTGTTTGGAAACAGAATCTTTCACATTTATATTTAGTTTTGTCAAGGAAAATAAGTCTGTACTACTATTCTAGCACCTATGCACAGAACATCTAAAAACTCTGGATCTTCAACTTCCTAAGCGTGCTAAATCAGTCCCTCCTCTGAAGTTCATAATTATTCCTTTAAATCTTGTTATAAATTGAATTTAAGTGCAATAGAAGTGCAAGCAAAGAGTGTGATGGAAGGTCAAGCCTAACTTGAAACTAATTTTGAAGTTAACAAAAGTGCTATGAATGCTTCACACTTGTGCATTTTCCATCAGAAATTTTGAAATTTTCAGAGTAGATCTAATTAGTACACCCCTCCTCCCCCCGCCAACTTCTCTTTACAAAATACGCAGCCTTAACAATTGATCCTGGGGATCCTACTACTTGAACACATTCATCTAAATATATGAACAATTTCACAAGCTGATGTTTGTGACAGAATTTCAGCGTTAAGAATTTCTGTCAGTGGATCTCTGAAAAAGTAGCAGATCTCAATTGTCTACTGAAGACTTAATCTCTCATCTAAAGTTCAAATACTTGCCAGAACTTTTTCACAGATCTCTAGATCAGTAGAGCTCAATCATCCACATTATGGGTTATTCTTACTATCAACCCAAGGAGGTTTCTGACTTGCAGTAATTCTCAACGAACCCAATGGCTTCTACTCAGGTCATAAAGGCAAAACTTCTTTGACGTAAACAGCATGTACTTTAAACTCTTGCTTGGACCCTATTATGAGATCTGACAAGTGTTTTTCACTGTTTGCATTAGAATAATAACAGTAAGTTTATCTTAATCTGAATAAAATATTTACATTAATCTCTCTGAAAAGCACTTTTCTGATAAAAATGTAACACTTTAAATGCAAATTACCGAACTGCAGCATTGCTAAGTTGCTTCGAGACACCCTGTCACCTCTGGCACACGACTACATTTTGAATGGTGGTGGCCTGAAACACTGTATTTAGTAAATATGGCATTTTAGCAAAAGAAGAAAGCAACGTGTATCACAAATTTTGGGAAAGCTAATTTATTTTTGTGCAGCTCTACAGGAGAGGCTTCATCTGCTTGTGAGGGGAGAGTTCCATAAAAACCACAACAGTATTTATATACAAACTTTGGAATTTCTAGCCCCTACTTATTTGTAAGGGACAGAAAGTGTGCAAAGGCACTTACCAGGATAGAACAAAGTAAATTCCTTACCTTTCCTGAATCAAGCTCTTTTTGAAAGTCCTCCATAGTATTGGCCACCACCATATGACTTTTTAGGTCCTCAGAAGCTCTAAGAAAAAGAAAAAAAAAAAATCAGTCAGGGCAGATCTATGCACATAACCTCACTGGCCAAATGGACTAAGTTTTCAGATTCAGTCAAAACAAAAAGTTACAAGAAGAGAAGCTACATACTCATTCAAATCTTCCTAATCAGGTTATGTCTTTCTACCACTTCGTCCCTCAAAGAGATAAAATTTTGATTAATTGCCGATGGGGTGCTCTTCAGGTGGCTGCACATTTCACCGTGTTAATTCATACTGTTGTGTATGTCAGTTCAACACTGACAGATAAGTACTATAGATGCAGATTTTTCTAATTATGTTCCTAAATCTAAATAGCAAAACGGTTTTTAACTAGGTAAAAATATTTTGCTTGTAAGCAACTTTGGTCACCACAGAAGAAAGCAGAAAAACGCATCTGCCATGGTGCTGGATCAGCACCATGTTCTTTCTCGGTGTCCTTACAAACAACAATTTGCAATGACAGACGTGCAAGGGATTTGGCGTATGCAGTAACTGCAAGTAACAGCGACAAAAGCTTTTGAATGCTTATAAGAAAACAATGCTATGAAAGTCAATAGGACATAGGGTCTTAAAACACACTTCTGAACACAGAACTTCAACTAATGGAGTTTCTTGGACAACTTTGTATCTTTCAAAATTCCCTACCAAAAGCATCTTTCAGGAATGAATCCTGTGTATTATTATCCCATGAACTATTTAAGGTGTCTTTGCTTATCAATACTTTACATGAATTCACACAAGTATTTTTTAAAATAAGTTCATAACCTTTAATATTCTGTTTTATGAGCACAATAGGAAACTTCTGTCACTGTGTGGGAACAAGTTTCAGAGGCAGAAAAATGAAGTGTCACAAACAGAGAGATGGGCCTAACCTGTCTTTCTGCACAGATGAACTAATAATGTGAGAAATTCCTCTGATGGGTAAAGTGCATCTGTGATTAGCACAGCTATTTACTGTACCTCTCAGTTTACCTGTTGTAAAGGTTAGCATGGATCTCCTCCAAAATCTGCTTCAGTCTATCTTCTGCTTCGTGTTCAGAAAAGGTCTGCTTCTGTCCTGTGTCTCTTCTAACAGCTACAAACTGTTGGCTCTTCATGTCTCGTGGTCCCACTTCAACCCTGACCGGAACACCCTTCATTAAAAAAAGTTAGAAGTTATAATGAGTAGGTCATTCTCAGAATTCTGAGTGCATTTTCTCTCTCCGTTTTTTTTTTTTTTTTTTTTTTTTTTTTGCTAGCTTGGAGACTAGATCTGTCCCAACACACAAGTAATATTAAGACAGTTAAAGCACAATTGTAACTACATTAAGACAGTTATCCCAGAGAGTGCAAATCAGATTTTTAAAGTCTGAATGATTAAGACTTCTATAGTTGTTTTAATGTTCTAGTTCATCCAATAATACCTTTTAAATCTATTTTCACAGAACACTTTCAACTGTATGAACAGCAAATAGCAAAAGTTCTGTTAAATATAGCCCTAATATCAACATTAATTGCAGAGAATATTTGAATACAGAGTTGCTTTATTTATGTAAAGCTTTTTTATGCTTCATAAACTTTGGTGAGAAGAACCATGTAATTTCTCATCTCCAATATACCATCAGACAAAAAGAGTTTCCATTTTACTAGTCAAGTAAGAGTCTACCAAGTCTTATTTTCTCTATATCCCACTAATATGTGTCCCAAGCTGCACATATTCTTTCACAGGGAATGAAGAGAGTAAGTATGAATGCATTTTGTTGGTTTATGGCATACAAAAAAGCGATCTCCATAATTAAAACTCAGCGGGAAGTATCTAGTATTTCTAATTGTAATATTACTTTCCAGTGAAAGAAGGATGCCTAATGGTCACGTTGGAAGACTTCCTAAGAAAGAGCAATGGAACTAATACCAGACATTATAAAACAAGTACCAATGACTTGGCTCTTTTTGGAGGTAACATCAGAAATCTGCTAAGCTGAAAAGTCCATAAGGCAAAATACTTTCCAGTTCATTCTTGTACTTCTTACGTTGGTACCCTTGTATTTTTCACCCTATGAAATTCCTTATCAGTACTCAATAAAATGAGTGCAGTTTGCCTGCAATTAGCCTGAAGATGCAGTTTATGTATTGTGCTGGACACATTAGTAGGTTTTATAGAAAACATCAAGTTTGCCCCATGCTGTGCCTCCTTGATAAACTTAATTTTATTTAAAAGGTCTCCCAACATGGATTCATGGTATTAGAGCTCCATTTAAAAAAAAAACCCAAAAAAACAAAACAGAAGGTTACACAAAGGCAAGAGAACTTGGACACAATGGGAATTTTCAACAACTCAGGGAGCTTCTATCATACTGAAGATTAAAATATTGAAACTAATTTCAAATTCAAAACAAAAATATGATCCCATAACATCACTCAGTACATTATTCAATTTCTAATTACCATTGTTTCATCTGTTCATTATTTTTGTTTTACAAAAACCTCTTATATTTGATGAAGCAGAACTGTTTCTCTCAACTACTTAATGAGGGGAACATAGTAATTTTGAAACAAAAAAAAAATTGCTCCTTTCTTCATTGATGCTGTGCAGATTTATATTCTCTATTCCACTGTGTACAAAGAAGGGACTGTTGTGACCCTGGAGACACTGAAATATTAGTACAAATTTTTAAGCATGCAAGTAATTTGTACTATTAATTTAATTTTCTAGTTAATTAGAGACTTGGAAGTTCAAAAATCACTAATGACACGCAAATCGTAGCAAATAGAGCAAGTCTCAGAAAACATCTTTTCTTCATTTGTAAATGAAAGTGATCACTGATTATCAGGCAGCAATTCTTCATTTAGAGAAAACGTTTGCCTTCAGAATACAAGGCACACATAAGATGCCTCATACATATCCCACATAAAAGCTTCAAAACACCTCCTGGAAAGAAACGTACCTTAAGTTCCCAGTGGTTGAACTTCCAACCAGGTGAATAGTTGTCTCTTAAATCAGCCCGTACACGGATATTAACACTAAGCAGCCTATTACGATATTCATTACATTTCTTCAATAAAGCCTCTTTGTCCTCTTCAGAAAGAGAATTTGTGATACCACAGGGAATAATTACAACCTGCAATATGACATAACATGTACTTTACATTATAAGAAGATTAGCTCCTAGTTATTAAAAAAACTTAAAACAATATTGTGGCCCTACACCCCAGTAATTTCTTTCAAATTCTCCAAGTAAAGGGTACTTTTCCCTTTTCATCCAAATTATACAGATGAAATTATTTTAAACAGATGGATTATTAAAAGGAGCTTGTCCACCACAAGTACTCTAATGATGTGTATTAACTGTATACAGCATGCTCTGTAATCAGACAGCTTCTGTCCTATGAGAAGTCTTCCAGGTGCCAGATATGAAATGCTCATGAATTCCAAGACAGGAAACGAAACAAAATGGTAATTTAAGGTATTTTCACACACCTGAACACAGGCTACTCGAGGTGGGAGCACCAATCCCATGTTATCTCCATGAATCATTGTCATTACACCAATAGTTCGAGTTGTAAGGCCCCAGGAATTCTGATAAGCAAACTGTTTTTCTCCTGGTTTCTTGGGATCTTCAAATACAATTTCAAACATCTTTGAGAAATTCTGCCCTAGATGATGTGATGTTGCTCCCTGAAAAAGTTGTACACAGAAAATTCTACTCAATGGAAAGTTAAGTCTATCAAGCATCAGTATAAGGGTTTCATCTTACTGTATTTACTGAAAAAAATATTCTTCTAATAGATAAATACCTGGATAGCTCTTCCACTGGCAGATATAAATGCCTCTACAGTGGTTGTATAATCACCCCCAGCAAATTTCTCCTTCTCTGTCTTCCGTCCTTTCACAACAGGTATTGCTAGGAGATCTTCATACACTTGAGCATACAGATCAAGTATCTGCATCACCTACAATGAACATACTGTTACTCAGTCATTGCTAAATCATGAAGTATTTTTATATGCCAGAGTCTGAAATCTTAAAAATTTAACACTTTCTTGAGATTGTGATTAAAAAATAAGATTTCTTCAATTGCTTTAGACCTGGCTGTTTTTTTCTATGAATCAAATAGCAACAACTACAAACCATGACAGAAAACAAGAGTCATCACTGCAGAAATGCCAGTCCAGTGGTTATATTGACTACTAGTTTCCACCTAAAAATCTGGACATCTGGTTTCCAGCTAAAAATCTGGACACCTGCTAAGTAAATAAAGACGCTCAATGAAACATCTGTCTTTTGGGGCAAAGGAAGTGTTAGCATTTCTAGCAGTTAACATGTGAACACGTTGTTTAGATTTTTAAGGAAAATAATTTTTAAGGAAAGCATTCTTTATATATCACACTCTTCAAGCTCCTCATATTGTTTGAAGCAACAAAAGCCTCAGCCATGGGTTACATCTGAGAAAAAAATGGGTTCTAGTACACTTGGCATTTTTCATGAGGGCTACCAAAGAAAAGGAGATAGATTTCTACCAGGTCCTAGTAAAATGATTTGTCTGTGTTGCTATGGAGTAAGGTAACTTTCTGAAAGCAAAAGCACCAGTGCATTTGCTTTTTACCTCCTCTGCTGCTTCTTCATATGTTGCAAATGCTGTGTGACCCTCTTGCCAAAGGAACTCACGAGTGCGAAGGAAAGGCTGGGGATGTTTGAACTCCCAACGCTGGAGGTGGGAAATAAAAAAAATTGAATACCATGATTAACACTAAAGTGTCAAATTATTGTTAAAAATTATGTTTATAAATATTAGAAAATTCTGAATAAAAAGTCAGCTATTCACAGATTTCTACTTAAACAATATAATCAACAATATACATTGATAAAGTCTGTTTTCCTAAAAACAGCGAGAAAAACAAATCACAAACTGCATTCATACTTTTGCCACAAAATATGTGCTGTGATCAGTTTCGTCATGCCATGTCCACGTAGAATAATTGTCCTGCACTGCACTTATGATACAACAGTTACTCAGAAATCGTGTACACACATACCACAACATTGCACCACTGATTGAGCTTGATAGGAAGATCCCTGTGTGACTGCACCCACTTTGCATAGGCAGGATACATGACTGTAAAGAGAAAGCAGCTTTGGGTCTCTGCACAATATAGCCATTTTATGGCAAACCTTTCTTTTTGCTACATATGAGCTTAACATTCTCTGCTGTGAGAACTAGCTTTTACGTTTAATTCTCTTTAAAACACATTTTTTTGTCTTAACTATTTTCATTAAAAGGAGTACTTTCACTTTGTCCTGTGTCTCTGCAAAATAGCTTGCTCACTGCTGGTCAAAGTACAATCCAAAGCTTAGTATCTAATGACACTATGTTTGAGTCACTGGCTTAGAGTATGTAAATACATCTAGGTTCACAAATAAAAACTCACTGACCTAGAGATTTCAGGATGCTATACCACACTTGATTCAGTTAAAAACTCATCCAGCCTTAGGCCTTAAAATGTTTGTTTAAATTACTCAGAGGAAATTTTAGCAAAAGCTAGTTTCACAGCTATAGTCTAAGTATATGCAAAACTGAAGCAAATTATGAGATGAAAAAATTTTCTCATAAACTATATAAAACAACCAACCAAACATGTTTTTCAGTCAAAACAAGTCACCCTTCAGGATATTAATGAAAAAATTCCTAGAGTGTACATTTCCTAGTAAAGTCCATTTAAGGGAACATATAATGTTGTGACATTTGCTATAAGCAGCAGCAAATTTAGGAAATTTTGATAAGGAGTTATAGAAAACATTCTAAAAAATGAATTTCCACTTTTCAAAAGGGATGTTTGTCTATCAGTTAAACTATACCTGTAACTGTTTTCTTTACAACCAAACTGCATGAAAAGAGGTCTACCTGTTTCACTTGTGGGACGTACAGCAATCGGTTCAGCCAGATCTGTTTTCCCAGATCTTGTGACCCAAGCAACCTAAAAGAAGGAAAAAAAAAAAAAAAAAAGGGTGTGTGTGGGGATTTAAAAAAAAAATCAAACAAAACAAGTTTGGAAAAAACCTTTCCTTTGATAGTCAGCTGCAGATTAAGTGTTTGGGTTTTCTTGTACTCAGATTAAAATAATGTTTTGAAGTGTACCTCAGGAGCAAAGTCAGCAATATGAGTCTTCTCTTTCTCTAGGGCAGCCTGGGACACAAACATCGGGAAGTAACAGTTTTCCACTCCAAGTTTCTTGATCTCTGCATCGAAGAAGGTCTTGATAGCTTCCCAAATAGCATAAGCCCAAGGACGAAGAACATAACAGCCACTCACATCATAGTATTCAATCATCTCGGATTTTGTGATCACCTTTCAAAAGATTATTTAGATACTGAAGTTTCAACTTCATACATACAGAACATTCAGTAATTCAAGCGTGTGGCACGAAATTCAAGAAAAGTCTCCTATTTAAAAATCTTTGTGCTCAAAAAGTTAGCAAAGATATGCTTTGAGATCACTTTTATTACCTATAGTTAGAGAAAGTTAAGCAGGAACATTAAGTTTAATAATAGACCTCAATAATGTAAACACTTAACTAAAACTGAGTTTCATGAATCCAAGTAAGAGACAGTAGCTAATTTCCAGGAACCAAAAAATTGCACTTTTGTAAGAAATATCTCTAGCTCATGTCAGAAAAGATTTTTATTCCTTAGGTTATATGCAAAAATTATACTAGCGAGAGGCAATGTACACCACTGATACCTCTTCACAGTCTTTCATAAGTAGGCTAACCTAAACTAATCATCTCTACTCTGGTTGTTTTGAACCTCAGGAGCCAGCAACCTCATTCCCTATCAACAGATGCTAACTTTCCTTATACATCATCTTGAGGTGAAATAAAACTCCCAAGTCCATGAAATTCCTATAATTTCACTGAAGTTCTGCACTCTTGATGAAAGGGGAATTCATATATGAATTAAGAAAATCCTATATATACATATATATATGGATAGATGCAGGGGGAGGGTGAAATGGTTGATGCTCATCCTTCTTACAGCTTCCTAAATTTATTCAGCTCTTCAATCCAGATACTTCTATTAAAGACCATGATAGCAATGTAAGAAATAGAAAGAGCAAGTTCTTTGTCTTAAAAAAAAAAAACCCACCCAAAAAAACCCCAACTCAGAATACAAGTTAAGATATAAAACCAAAACAGATTTTGATTTATATGAGAATTAAATAATTATTTAATTCAAACTCATGTGCACTTACCTGAGAGAACCAATCCGCAAGATTTTCTTCTTTTTTAGCTTCTAGACCCAGCCTATGGTATTATAAAAGAACCAGATTTGTGCTGGTGACACAATTTAGCAGTGACATTTACCCTAACCTTTTTTATTTCTTTTTTCTTGAGAGAAAATGGCAGAAAAAGAGGGGCATGGAACAGAGTATTTTAAACTTCATAAAGCCAACTTTTCCCAAATTTTTTTTCTGACAGGTCAGTATACATTGGCTAGTAGGAATTGCTAGCATTTCCTTCCGTTGGTTAACACAAGAGTATTTCATAAAACCAGCTCCGTTTCTTTTCTACTGTTTGAACCCTTCTAATTCTCACCATGGTTGCATCAAAGAACCTCATAATGATGCATTTAAAAGCCTTAAGCACCTCCAATAACAACCTAAGACTAACCAGACCTGTGTGTAAGCTGTCTTACTCTTCATTCTAAAAATTTTTTACCTAGCCAGTGGCTACAATTCCAGGAAACACATGCAACTTGAATGCACCATTCACGTGAATGTCAGTCACACTGTTCAAGACAGAAAACTGACCCTACCACCAAAATAAAAATAAATAGTAAAATTACAAGATTCTAAAGAAGGCCAAACTCACCAGACTCAAATGACAATAGACGAAAGTAAAGTTTTTATATTTCTACAAATAGAGAAGTTTTAACAGTGAAAAATGTGTTTTTCTGGCATAATTTCTATACAAAATAACCACATCTCTGTCTCTAACATGAGATTTATGTATCTGAAACAGGAAATAAATAGTGCTGCATAACACATGCTGTAGAAAAACTTCTAAACTTTCAGGGTGGGAGCAGAAGAGGGGATGCACAGCAATCATCACTGGAAAGTTCCACCATCAACAATAGCAGTGTCTTGCTCTGGGTAGGGCTACATCTTATGGCACTCCCAGTAAATATTTTGGAAACCCTGGTACAATGAAATAAGGATAAGGTTTCTTCCTCCAGGGTTTATAGTGAGCAAGATATAGCAGCACACTTGCAGAAGCAAATAATGAAGCATAGCAAGTTCTCAATGACAGTAACAGTACCCACAGTAACAGTGCACACTGCTTTATGCTTTCCACAGGCTAGGTAGAACTTTCCTCAGCAGGATGCTGAGGTACAACTGACACTAAATAAACTTTGGTAACTTGTTTTTGGCTTGATCCTAAAAATGAACAGTTATTTTGCAAATGTCCATGCTTTCAAGTGAAATGAGAAACCTGCAAAACTCTGAATCTGAATAGAGATAAACAGTTGAGGTTTCTAGCAGATGGATTAAAGATTGCATCTTTACCTGGTTTGTTTCTTAGGGCCTTGACCCTCTCCTGATCCATTTGAGGAGAGTTCATTACTGCTCTGTCCTTGCAAAGGTTCTTTTTTGGGGCCATCATTTTGCTTCTGTTGCTTACTCTGCTTTTCAGACTTGTTCTCTTTCTCTTTCTTCTTCTTGTCCTTGTCATCAGTGCCACTAGCAGAAACTGGTTTATAGTCAACTCCTGCAACAGACTTATACTGGGCTTTCAATTGAAGAAGTTCCTTAACAGCTGCATCTATCTTTTCCTTAAAGAACAAAAAAACCAACCAAACAAAAAAAGATAAATTCATACAGAAATCACAGGAATAAAATGGCTCTATCAAAAAAATAAAATGGATCTATGTATGGCATTGTGGATATCTGTACAGTGTTGGGGGGAAAACCTGCAAAAGCCAATACTTAACTTAAACATGTTAAGATTTTAAGGACTGTGTCTGACAGGAATAATTTTAATAGTACATTTCAGATCTCAGAATTCAAATGCTGCCTATTCTAAATGTACATTTCCAATTCCCCTAATCACACTCAATTTAAAATAGATTTTAAAATTTAAATACATACTTTACACTTTTATGTTACAGTATATTTTTACCTTTTCTGCTTTTTCTGCTTTCAATTTCCTAACTTCATCTCCTTGCAGAGCTACTTTGCTAAACAGGGCTTTAGCTTCAGGTGTGTCTGGACCACTGGGTGCTGTGTTTGATGCTTGAGGCAAAGCACCTTGAGCTACTGGTGGTTGTCCTGGCTTGTAGTCTTGCCCAGTCTTTTCCTTGTATTCAGCTTTTAGAGAAAGGAGGAGTTTTACTGCTTCATCTATTTCATCCTATATGGAGGACAAAGAGCAAGATGTACTGATGAGAATTAAAGAGAGAATGGACAAGAAGCATTGATTTTCAGGCTAAGAAAATAAATTTCCATCTAGCAATAAACAGTGCTTCATGATTAGGGGCAGACTCAAGTAATAGCTCCCCCAGGCAACAGGAGTATGTTTGAGAGCTGTCACATTGCACCAGAATGTTGCCCTAGCTACAACCTGTTAATAGCAGAATTTACACAGAAAAATACAAATTGTTTTAGAAAAGGGATTTTTAAAACAAACAAACACCAATCCCACAACCCAACACCAAAACCAATTCTGCAAGGTAGAAATATAAGCGGGAAAAACCAGCAGCTCCTGAAAACATACAGGTTTGTCTCATGTTCTTTTCCACAATGATCACTGAATTTGTCAAGTTTTGAAAAGTCTTGCTATTTTTGTAGCACACTGGATACTTTTATCTTCACTCATCCCAAACACAACAAGAAAAAGCAAAATAAAAACTTCTGCAGGGTTGACACCTGCCATGCTTGTGCCTATTTATCTAGATGTGAGCAGTTAAGTTTGACTTTCTACACCAGTTGAATTTACAATATCTCAGAGTAAAGAAAGTATCCAGCATCAGAGTAGCCTTGCGTGGCATTATCAGACCATGCAAGTTTGATGGCTAAGCTATGACTAAGACACAAGAGAGTTTAGTACATTGTTTGATCATTATTTGGTGAAAGACTTCCCCCCAGTGGCAAAACGTGGTAAGAATTGCAATTGCTTATTCTCTGTTTACTATTATACCTTGGAAGCTTTCTCTGTTTTGAGTCTGCGTACCACTTCCCCTTGTTCAGCTACATTATCGTAAAGTGCTTTGCCATCCACTAAGCTACAGGGTGCCAAGTTACTGCAGCATACAGAAGATGGAAGTGTAGTAGAAGGTATACAAGGAGGAGCTGAAGGTGGATTTCCAGGCTTGTACTCTTGACCTGTCTTTTGTTTATATTCTGCTTTTAGATTTAAAAGAATTTTCACAGCCTCATCTACTTGTTCCTGAAGCAAGAAAGGAAAAAAGCAGTTGCAGATAAAGACAGAAACAACAGAGATGCAACACAATAGCTGAGCTAACATAACCTTTACTAGAATGACACTAACATAGCTGTCATAATAAAACTTCTAGAGCTAACTTGTTAGTATAAGTTATCATATTGAGCCCTGTGGTTAAACTTTTTAGTTAGAATATCTATGAGTTGCACATCAAAGCAGCTATTCAGGCTTACAGTATATGTAAGGGATGATTTCTGTGGCATGAAATCTTCCCATTTAGGTGCCTTAGTTCCCACCAGTTACAGCAGTCCATGACTTTGTACACTGGAGAATGGCAGCAAGTACTCAGAGTCTGAATAAAGAATGATTCCCTGGCCACTATCAAACTACTACCAAATTTATTATTGCTATTCTAGCTTTGAAGTTACAATCCTTATTTCAAGTTACTGCCTGTATTCTGCTTCACTTATCTTGTACCACTAAAAAAAAAAAAAAAACAAACCAAAACACCAGAACGTTATTTATTTTCCAGGTTCTCCATGCACTATCACACAACTTATGAGGTCAGTCATATCAGCTTAAGAGAATTTGGGAGAGCACTTCATGGAATTTGAAAGTACTTCATGAATTTTGAAAGAAAGTACTTGCTTATATTTTGTTCCTCAAGTTTCACAAAACTTCTAATTAGGTTTTAGTCTAAACTGAAAATATTATTCCACTCAGAAGTATTCACTGCTATTACACCTTTGAAGCTTTCTCCGATTTAAGTTTGCGGACCGCTTCGCCTTGTTCAGCTACTTTGTTGTATAGAGATTTGCTGTCTACTGGACATGGGGATGGAAGAGTAGAAACAGAAGAAGACTGAGGCGGGACAAAAACCACCGGTGGGCTTCCAGGTTTGTACTCCTGGCCTGTCTGTTGTTTATATTCTGCCTTTAGGGATAAAAGGACTTCCACAGCAGCACCTATCTCATCCTGAAAGAGAGAGGAAGGAGCAGAAAGAGGGAAGAACAAAGACAGACAGACATAAGACTCTGAAGTGCACCTTATATACATTATGAAAAGACTTGAGTTTAGACACACCTATTCAATTTTCTGAACTATTTAGTAGAGCTGTTCAGAGTTTTCTCTACTACTTTCCTGCTTTAGCAAAGTAACTCTTGTTAAGGGATATACAACCCTAACAGTCATACGTAAAATCGTAACAACAAATTAGTTTAGATCTTCCCATTTATTTAGATTTTATGGTGCCACCAAGACACTATTATGAACAGTATTTAACCACGAAGCAAAGTGTGTTATTTCCCATCTTTTCTTGCTCTGCATTTGAAAGAAGGGAAAGAACACAGCTACTAGTAGCTACGTTTTCTATGCTCAGTTCCAGACATGAAGATGTCTCAGAAATATCTGTAGTATTTGCATCTTTATTTTCTTTTTTCCTTTCTGGTTTTGGGGTTTTGTTTTGCTTTTAAGGTCTAAATAACTTCAAGTCAATCCTATGAAGTCACATAATTTGACCATATTTAGTTAAATAAATACATAAATAAACACTGTAGGACATTTTAACCCCAAGGACCAGATTTGGATACTTAATCAACTGTAATCAGCATGCTGTGGGGTGAACTCTGTCCACATTTCAGAAGAGCAGTCTAAGAAATATAGGAATTTATCTGCATCTTTATGAATATTAACATGGACTTTGTCATACATATCTAGCTAAAAGATAGAAAAAAGTGGAAAACACAAGTCTTCACAGAACAGAGCCCAGTCCAAATGATGATCACTATAAAGACATGGAACCATAAGCACCCATTCACCTCCACAGACAGAGGACAATGGGCTATGCAACCCCAAACAAAAAAATACTAATCAACCACCTTAGGTGCTTTCTCAGCTTTCAGTTTTCGGACCGCTTCTCCTTGCTCTGCTACTTTATCATACAGAGCTTTACTGTCCAGGGTACCAGAGGTCTCAAGCTTTGAGGACTGTTCAGTTACAGATACTGGAGGATTTCCAGGCTTATACTCCTGGCCTGTCTTCTCTTTGTATTCTGCTTTCAAGGCGAGCAACTGTTTCACAGCTTTATCAATATCTTCCTTTGCTGCCTTCTTAGCTTTCAAGTCACGAACTATATCACCCTGTGCAGACACCCTGTTGTACATGACCAGGTGCCCTTCAGATACAGTACAGGTTGGAGTAGAGGTATCATCAAGTGAAGCAAGTTTTCCTTTTACAGCTGAACTTGCCTTAAAAAAAAAAATAAAGAAAAGCAGCATCAAGTATTTAGCATGACAACCTTGTACAGTAAAAGATGTACAGTAACACATTTTATAACACTTTTCTAAAAACATAAGTTTACCTCTTTCTTTGCAGTTTCAGCTTTGGTCTTCTCTTTTGACCCAGATGTTGGCATTTCCTTAGTGTGTCCATCAGGGATGTAAATCAAAATGCATGGGGCATCTTTACAGCTGTAAGGACTATAAAAAGAATTATAGAAAACACAACAATAAAGGAAACACAAGATACATATGAAACGTTTCTTGAAACAAGCGTTCTACTCTTTCTATAAGATGCTCTCACACAACGGCAAGTTTATCTTTGTACACAACTAGTTACCCAATTTACATAATTGGAGATATGCATTGATTCCTGTTACGTACAAGTTTTCTTTATGTTATAATATGCCAAAATGCAGTGTAATTTAGTAATTTGGTAGCTTGCTAAAGAACTGTAACAATTAAATAGTATTGTGCATACTCTAATTGGGCAAACACCTGTTTTATTCTGTAACATTATTTCTTAATTTATATACTTAGAATCACAAGGAACCCATGATCTCTTAACTTGAACTTTAAGTTAGTTGGGGTGCACCAAAAGTTAGACAGTTTGAAGATGTATGACCATACAAGCTAAAAGCCATGCCAGTCCACAAAAATAATCCACAGAAAGGTGATGTTAAAGGGGAAAATATTTTCAGGCAACATTACTCTTGCCAATGCATGTGTGAAAACATTAAAACAAAGCAAGCTAAAGCAAATTTTGTGAAGTCTGTTTAGGCCATTCTCAGGTAGCTTACCTCACTGGCTCATAGGGTTGATCACAAATAAAAAATCCTCTTCTCTGAAGTTGTATGATGTCCCCTTTTTTTAACTCCTGAAGGCAAGGATCACCTAACATCAGTTCTTCTTGCTGTGTCAAAAGAAATGAGTTCAAATTAACAGAGCACAAGAAATAGCAAGAAATACAGTAGAGATGTAGGATAGAGGTGATTTTCTGATTTTGAAAGTGTTGGAATGTTAGTTAATTCCAGGTGCAGCAGAACAAGTAGTATCAAAAAGATGCCATATCATAAGAATGTATCAAGACAAAAAACTCAAATTGTTGGTCCCGGATGTGTAAAAGCCAGGTAACACCCGAGAAAAAACATGAGTCAAATTTTAATTTAGAAATTATGAGAAGTTAAATAGAAAACATGGAAACTAGATACACCAGCACATGATTTACTTGTTTGACAAATGAAATCTTTATATTAAAAAAAAAACAAACTAATTACAAATAGCGATGGCAAAAGAACCCCTCAAACTATAAGCTTTGTGGAATAAAGGGGACAAAAAGATAACTCACCTTGCTATTTCGGTTGATATATTGCTTGAAATCTTCATCTTTACCTAGAACTGGCTTAGTGATCAGATGTTCATAATTAACACAAACAGTTGGGATGAGTGGTGCACGTGGAGTTTCTGCTAACCAAGTGATCTTAGTCGTTTTTTTGAAGTCCTTATTCTCCAAGTTCAACTTGGCATCGATGGATACAATTTTTCCACTTGAATTTCTACAGGAAAACAGAAATGATAAGAGCAAAGCCTAAATTATTAGTTCTCATTTGATACTACAGACCATCAATAGACTTGCTGAAAAGCAAGTGTTCAGAGTTCATTTTTGAAGCATCAGAGATGCTGGAAATGAAAGAGTGTATTCACTCCTGCTGAAGTTCTCCTTTAATTTTGGTTTCTTAAATATCAAGAGACAGTAAAGAACACGCGGAAAAAAAAATCTCTACTTTTTTTTTTTTTTTTTAACATTCTCTATCCCAGCTCACCCCATTCTGTCACTGTCTCAACACAACCATTTCAAAGATACTATGATGACATCAATGGTCGCCTTCCCCACCTCAACAGATCTGCCACTGAAACTGTGATAGGCTTAGTTTTTTAGTATGCAAAAGCAGGTATTCATTACAGGGTGAAAGTTGTAAAAATTCCAGGTGGGGTTTTTTGTCTGAAAAAACTGTTTCACTGTGGAAATATTACCATACAGAATGATGGATGAGAGAGACATGCAGTATCAGGACTGATGGGTGATTCCAGACCTGTAAAATATGCTCTATGCTAAAATGCAGTTTTGTGGCATATTTCAAAGTAGATGTCTACATATATAATTATAGAATGGACATATATGGACAACCATTAATATTTTACTGTTACAAGCTACCTATTAAGAAAAATAAAAAAAACCCTGAAAAAGCAAAAATTAATTTAATCTCCTAGTAAACAGGTTACCTGTTTAATTTGGTGATGATAACATTGCCCCAATTTATGAATGTAACCACCTCTCCCTCTGACAGGGTCTCTGCATCTGCACCCTCGATCAGGACTCTGGAGCCGTACCACACTGGTTTCAACCCAACTTCGGCATTCTGTGAATAACAATTTTAATTTCAAAGGAGAAACTGTTATTATATAAGCTGACTAAATTTTATGCAGTACCAAAACACTGCTTTATTTATGATAGAAAATAGATGAAAATAGAAGATGGACAATAACAGCAATGCAAAGTTATAGTATTCTTCCACAACTCTCCCAGCTTTCTCGTTCGTAAGTGTTGCATGCATTCCTCTGATAGTATACTCAAAAAATCCTACCTCCTATCAAATGCTAGCTCCAACACAACTGACAGCATACCCCGTTTCCTTAAGGCCCATACATCTTAAGATCTTACAAGTAAAAACTAACAGAGTTTTTCTTAAGTTTCCATCTTGCTATGCAAATTTCCTTCAAAAAGAATTTCATAACTCTCATTTTCGCTTTTTTATATAGTTAGTATGGAAATAAATATGGAGCTTGTCTCAGCTGCACAGATTTTTAAAGGTAGAAATTGGAAATACGTCACTCATAACATTAAAAATACTCAGCTTTAAAGCATCTCAACAAAGGAGATAAAAAAAAAGGCAGACAGCTACGAGTTCAGACTTTTCCAACTGGTCAGGAGTTTGAAATTTATTTCTTCTGATCACTACTCACTTCATTATATAGTGGAGGCAGCATTTTTAATATCAATGTTTTAGTATGCTGGCTTGCATCTGACCAAACTTCAGACCTTTTGACTCAAAGAGTCACAGTTCTCGCATCTACTCAAAACCTCTTTCCTTGTTTATCTGTCACGGGGAAAACGGCAAACTAGATGTCCACCTCTCTGTTATAAGAAATGGCTACAGAAACACTCAGAGCAACAAAATAAAAACAAATAAATGAAGCAAATGCTCAACAATATTCACTTGTTTCTCAGTCCAAGTGTGATTTCTAAGGGATGCTTTCAGTGAAGCTTAAGTACAATTTGAGATGCCACGCTCAAAGGAAAGCATCTTTCCTAATTGTAGTGCCAAAAAAGAATTGAATCAGTAACACATCCCCCTTCTTAAAGGCTATTATTCTGTTTACTGGATAATAAGAGTATCACATTAGCAAGTTCTCAACTTTTGATAATAACTATTTGCCCTCCACATTTAAAAGCCATACTAAAAAATCCAGAGATTAGCAGAATTAAAAGGTTAATATATCACTTCTCTACATAAATCTAATTTTATAAACTATTTAAAAAAAAATCTCCTGCATTCCGCACTCTTATGGATAAGCAGTATCTACTGTATTATAACCATAAAGCTTGAATAAAATTTTATACTTAAACTTTTCTGTGGAAGTTAGTATCAAGCAATAATAAAAACTGTCTGAGCATCACTCCATACTTGTAACATCTCTTCTGAAAACTCCCAGAGAAGCCTTTCAATGCACTGTCTATATGACTCTATATATTTACAAAAGCAGTTTCCTACATCCTCTTAACAGAACATGTTCAGTAGTTGCCCACTTTTTGACAGTTCTGTGAAAAAGTACACCTTGGTTTTATCTCATGCTGTCTGAGCAAGTTAAAAGCAGGACTCTCCCTGCTGACTGTTCCAAGCCAAGGCACTTCCAACCTTACTGATCTCCAATACAAGGATATTAAGAGAGTAAAGCGAGAACCTTTGGATGTTTAGCCACTTCTTTCATCTCCTCTTGAGCTTCAGGAATATTTACTGGGACCACTGCATCTTTCAGTAAAGCAGTGTACCGAGGTGCTACTGGGTCTATAACCTACAGAAAACAAATGAGGGGGATCATGATTATATGACATTGACAGAGAAATAAGGTGCTGTATAAAATGACCACCACCAGAAAGGAATATTAACTGGTATTCTTTATGTTACTGCATTTTTTTATGTTTTCTTTAATGTTACTTTAATCCCAAGCTAGAGAAAAGTGAGAAAACAGTTGTAATACTTCACAATTTCCCATCTTTTACTACTTTGAGTAAAAACTATGGATTGGGTACTACTGACACCAGAAGTAACCAGAATTATGAGCTAATGCCTCACAGGGAAGACAGCAAAATGTACTTTGATATAGTTTTACTATGCACATAGGCTATTACATCTGGACCGCTTTCTAGGTAGCTGAACTTAAAGCCATAATTTGTTAGTGCAGTTCATTCTTTTTCCAGTGCAAGACCTGATCCCATACTAATTTTCCAGGTCAGTACTCCAGCAGGATCAGGGACAGACCTGGCTACAGAGAAAGCACCAATTAAGTCTGCAATTTTAATACAGACACATTAGATACTATAATAAGGCAACATTACAACATTGACTTCATCTACAACATGAGTTTGGCAAGAAAAAGATACTACTAAAATGCCTTCCTGTATTTTTATCGCCCATTTTCAAATTCAGCTGATGTAGTTTTTCACAGCATTTTTCATACCTGAAATACTGGTTTGACAAGCTGTTCAGAGGCACTTAAAAAATAACACAAGTAAAACAGTTGTCTATGTCCAGAAGAAACATCGGAGATCTACCAGTTTACCGGAAATTAACACAAAGGAAAACACCTGCTTTTACTAGCATAAAGTGCTTTTTTTTTCTCCTTAGTTTATTCCTGCTCAAGTGAAAAATTACATGGCAATTGTAGAAAACAAAAAATTAGCATCTAATTACTTGACATTAGCAAGTATAAGGCGATATGATGATGTACTTCCAAGTCGTCACACATTTCTAAGTTCATAATCACTGAAGTCAGACTCCGAAATGTTACACACACACTTTAAATAAAAGACTCGTGTATGTATCCCAAAATATAGAAGTATTATGTAACTTAGTATCATAATTTTGATAACTAAATGACTGAATTTTAATGTGTTATTACCAGGCTCGCTATTTTACTCATTAAAACTCACAATCCTTCCTCAAATGACAGGTGTTAAAAAGTCAGTAGCATACTTCGGGATAAAATATAAAATAAGAGCTCTCACACTGATTGAGTCTTTGAGCTCAGAACTACCTGCATGCAACCAATTGGTTTCGCTCATATTGCACATTGCAAACTATCTGCACCGATACATGTAAATAAAATTGGCTAATAAATATGGTGCTGTCCAAGGAGTTGAGTCAGCGGTCTAAGAAACTCAGTTTAAAAGCCAATTCAAAAAATAAGTCCTGACAGTCCACTGTGGATTCTTCCCCAAAATCCAATTCTTAGTCATAAATATATTTATGCAGCAACAGAAAGAACCAATTCATAAACCTTTGTGTATGTAGCAGACCAAATGCAAAATACATGAAGAAATACATGACACATGCCAGACAAGCAAAAACTACTTAAATGAACAGATCTGGGTACTATCTAAGCAAAACCAAGCAGGAATCCCAATGCAAAATAACAGGTGTTTCCACAATCACACAAAATATGCAGTCAGCATTATAACAATTCGCCTTATTATAGTGTCCAAGCATCCGCTGCCAGAAAGCAAGTAACCATGTCAAGATGCAATATTCCTTATTTGACATTCAGTCGGAAACATCAGCAGTGCTGGCTTTATCTACATAGGCAGCATACCCAGCGCGTTAGTCCTTTTGCCACAGAAAGGAAAAGCGGCCAACAGGAATCAAATTGAATAAGATTTGTGTTTATATTAACAAATAAGCCAAACCAGAAATGGGCAGCCTTTTAAAACTAGGAATAATGCATTTTCAGTGGGTTTGTAGAGCTCCTGTTATATAAGCAAATGTGACTGTGCTATGAAGCTGCAAAATGATAGCTTATGCTATGTATGCTTACAGCACTGTAAGCTATATGCTAAGGTAAAAAGCATTAAGTAATACCTTCTTACAGATAGCTCGCAGCTTGAAAGCAGAAAAATGAAATGCAGTTTTCATAACAGATTTACAGCAAATATCATTATCTTTCCCCATACTACTAAGTAAGGCAAGTAAGTACTGGTGTAGGAGAATCAATAGAATTAGTGCTACTTCAGGTTAGAAAGGGGGGAGACATTCCATTTTCCTGAAAGTGTGCCAAATGATGCAACATATTGCAACTGCTACTTGTTGTGATAAGCACTCCAATGAACGCTGGATTCTCTACATATCCCAGAAAGAGGATAATCAGGAATAGCATCAAATTCAAGTAGACACATACCTTTTTGTTAAAGGACCAAATTTTATCCCACTCCATATTCACAACAGATCGAGAGGAGCCCTGGGGAAAAAAAACAAACCACATTAAATATTCTAGCTGTTAGACCCATTTAAAACAAAGACCTTTAAAAGACTACAAACCCTCTATGTTTGTTTTCATCAAAACAGTTTAGAATGGCATCTTGAGCTTGCAAAATAAACACTTTTTAAAGTAAGAAACCTGCTACCCCATTTTGCCAGGACCTGCTCGTAGGTGTTAATATTGTTGAAGAAGTACACATGAAAGCAGCAAACCTTCAAGAGAAGAAAAGTCCCGGTGACAAGTACTCTAACTGAAACTTCACAAAAAAGTCCTTACCCAGTGAGATTCAAAGAATCAGAACAGAAGAACAACACCCACCTGAGCAGCAATAAACTGTTTTAGCCCTTCAACTGTCATGCCTCTTCTCAGGACACCACGCACAGTGGGAAATCTTGGGTCATCCCTAGTAGAAAAAGATGTTTCATCATTATCACATGCTAAGTTCTACCTATTAGTCAGACTGATCAAAAACTTTACTCATAGTCCCACACATGAGAGGCTCAGCTTCAGCGTATTTCGCTTGTGTGAATTAAGAGCTAGATGAGAAGACTTAACAGAAAAGACCGAGCTGTTAACTATACAAAATCTATGGTGTAGACTTTCTTCTATTTCACCCCAGGGAGGGAAGCCATCTCTTGGTGAAGTGGCTCTTTTCCTATCTCTATTCAATCTTAAGTCTCTCAGAAACTGGCAAGGCAAAAGTTATGTCCCTATCACATTACTTCTTTTTCAATGGCACCTAAATCATGAAACCTGAAACAATGGGGCTTGATTCTTTTTTGCTCAAGAGAAACCAGAAAGAGATGAGTGACAAAGACAATGTTATCTCCCAATGACATAAGAGATAGAATTCTATGATTTTATTCTCTTTTGAAAAAAATAAAAAGGCCTAATCTGAAATGTAAAATATGTGTTGGTGGGAACATAAATCAAATCTTGCCGAGGACCTAGCAGGGAGGCTTAAGGAGGGAGAGGTCATCATAAAATCAGCTACACCTCTGAGGAGAAAAAAAAAAAAAAAAAAAAAGAGAGAATTTTGGTTCTAGCAGAGTGGCTCCATTCATAAGCTGGGAATCTAGGCTTCCAACACAATCGAAAAACAAAACCAACAAAAAAAAGCACACTTGGCACAAGCATTCCTAAGCAATACAACCAGGCAGCTTAGGAACTCATGTAAAATGATGCTTCCATAAGACTGAGCACAGAATCACCTAAAACTAGCCCAGGAAAAACACTACAAGCAGTTGTCTGACTTAGCATTATCCGTGGATTTCTTCAGACTCCTGTACTATGAGGAGAAGCCTTCACATGGTGTGGTCCCACAGCTAGCCCATTGTGGGAATGAACAAAGGTGCCTCTCTAGACTCCGAACTACTTGCAGAAGTGTAAACCCATGGCTCACCCTTTCTAGGACAATATTTAGGCTGCTAGATCATCAAGCACTATCTGCAGAAATCCAGTTAACATGAAAAAAAGAACAGAAAGGAGCGGGGGCGGGGGGGGGGGGGGGAGGGGGCCAATTTGGAGGGAAGTAGGATGGATTTGACAAGATAAATAGGACCAGAAGTTCTTCAATTCAGGCCCCCTTCTGGCATTGCTCAGGAATGTAACTGATGACTCAGAGTGGCAAATGTGTAAGTAGCACTGAGCAAGAGCCAGAGTCCAAAAATAAGCTACCTCATGTTTATTACAGGGTATGAATATGTATGTAAACAGTTACTGTAGAGCAGTAAACAGACATATTGTACATGTAGAAGCCACTTTAATTAATCTATGTTCTTAAATAAAGTTTAAACATTCATGCTGCTTTGATGCCTAAGCACTGTCCAAAACAGAGAATGTGTGCCTCAGTCACGAGTATCTTAAGGAACAATGCTGAACTACAACCAAGTAACGTACCATCCATCCACAAGCCCTTCGTTGACAAACCACGTAAGCTTTCTCTTAGAGAGCACAGTGTTGTTGAGGTTTAGCCGACTATACTCCCATATATATGGTTTCCTTATGCCCAACGCCTCAATGATCCAATAGAATTGTTCATCTCTGTCATGGTATTCAGTTGTTCTCAATGCATGTGTGACACCTTCGATACTATCAACAATGGGGCAAGCAAAGTCATATGTGGGATAAACCCTGAGAATAAAGACCTTCAATTAGCAGGGCAGAAGAACAAACTACTTTCCTCACATGTAAGCATTTAAACTAAGCATAATTTGTATTTATATATTATAAATATTTATAATCAATGATCCTGAAAACTTTCAGATCAAGACTAAAATGGCACATACACAACAAATTGTCCATAAAAAGACCCAGTGGGCAATATATTTTTAAAACAAATAAAGCCTTCAAGAAATTAATTGATCATAGCCTTAATATTCAAGACTAAAAAAAATAAATCATACGCTGATACTGTTCTTTTCAAAGACATAAAATGCTGATTTATAGAGGTTTTTTCCCTTAAATATCAAAACAAATCATTAGTTGACTAAATAATGAGCAAAGCTTTCATGTTTAAAAATAAACCCCTACCCACAGACAGAGATAGCTATACTATTATACACACATTAAATCAATGTTTCCAAAAAGGGAGCTGTATAGCTGGAAACAGAGGTTTCAAATAACCACTGAACCATAGCCTTGAACAACTGGGTAGGCTTACTTCAATGCACAGTATAGTAATTCTTCATTCTGCACAAAGACAGCAGTGGCTGTGAAGATTGAAGCAGCTCCTCAGGTAAGTAGATCAAGAATGTTTTGCAGCAATATAAAATTGTCACAATGTAAAAGCGTCATGGTTCTGTTTAAGCTCCAAGAGCTAAAGCAAACAGCTTTGTTGTCCAAGATACAGTCATTAAGTCTTGACATACAATGTATTTATGGACCAAAACTGAAATAATATTCACTGCTGACCATGATGGCCAACTCACAGGTTTTAAAAGTCATTTGCAGAAGTTTTAGAAATTTAAGAGACTTATTACATATTCTGACTGAAAAATGCTAGCAGGTTCCAAGAATTAAAAGAAGTTTTCTAAGGAATGGTAAATGCCCTGAAAAGAGCAAAAATCACAGGCCACAGAAGGAGGAAGTGAACATACTTGTAGGTACTTCCAGTCCGTGGGTGAGGCTGGTTTTTACAACGATAAAGAGTTGGATCCCTCATACATCCATTGTTACTACTCATATCTATTTTTGCTCGTAGACAACAAGTTTGTCCATATTCTGTTCCCTTTTTCATTTCTTCCCACATTTGCAGATTCTTATTAACACCTAAGAACAATACAAATAAATCATTTTCTAAGGTATAATGAAGTTGATAACCACGTTTTATTACTGCAGTAACAAAAAGCAATGTCACCCCCCCTCCTTAGACACTGGAATTCATTTTCACACATTTCACACTTTGAACTTTTTAAAAGTGGTAATGAATGGTGATGAATTCACACATACACACAAGTTTACTCCACCTGTCTAAATGTAAACTTATTCCAGCCTTGAGGGGGAAAAAAAAAAAAAAAAGGCACTAAACACTTCCAAGTTCCTATAAAGACCTTACAGATATGCAATTAGTCATCTCATCCATCTTTGTTAATAAAAAACACATTTTGATGCCAAATTAAAAAGATCAGAAAGCAAGACAGAAGCTTAAAATATCTTACAGTTATTTCTGTGTTTAGATTCCATTCTTTGCTCACGCTCTGCTTTCATTTGTTCTGCAGGAGTATCATCTACATATGCCTTCCCTTCTTGAATAAGCTTTTCAGCATATTTCATTATTGTTTCAAAGTGATCTGAGGTATATGTAAATTGATCTGGTTTGATGTTCAGCATTGCAACATCTTCAAGAATAACCTGCAAAGAGTGAAATTGTATACTGTAATATTCAGGAAAGCCAGTTTTCTTAAACCTTTATCCTCTTCATGCCAGATGTGGTGTTTTTAATGCTCCATTGTCCACAAAGGATAAGCCCTAAGTATCATATGACATGCATGAAAGAAAAAAGAGGCAGGCACTTATCATTCATTTACAGACTATAATTATATGAGATCAGACTTAAGACTACTTCAAGGAAGAGGTAGGACAAGTAAAGGAGACGAAAGCTGAAATTACTTGTTACAGACTAAGTATTTATACAATGAAAACAACAGTGTATTGCAAGAGTTGTATATCTACATACTGTAAAATAAACATTGGAGAAAGGGAAGAAATAAGATACCAATAAAAGTGCTTTCATCTTTTAAGGTAAAGATGATGGAAATTTCTTCCAAGCATATGACTTAAGTGTAATACTTATATCTTAAAAATCTAGTGCAAAAAAAAAGTGTGCAAGAGCAAATCTGCATGTCATTTACCTTTGAATTAGCTACACAGTGAATAGATTTCCCTGCTCTCTTATCATACCTTTTCAAAGTCTTCTTTCTCTTTTTCTGGATTTGTGTCATCAAATCTCATAATAAGTTTTCCTTTAAAGTTAACTTGGTAGTGCTGATTTAGCAGAGCAGCTTTGGCATGACCAATATGCAGATATCTTAAAAAGAAATAAAAAATAAATATATACACCAGTACTATTTCAGCTAGACTTTTTTTTGTGAAGGAAGAAGAAAGAATGGAAAGTCTAACAAAAAAACCCCAACCAACAACCCAGGATATTTGTTCAAATACTATACATTTGTTAAAGTAGATTATGTTTTTTCTACCACAAATTTAGTAGTTAACTGTTAAAAATACCTAAATCTGTAAATTAGAGTGTCACTATGGCTATAAAGACACAATTATCTCCAGTTATACAGACTAACTTAAACCAGCTGTTGATGATACTCAGTAGTGGCTACCAGATAATCTGAACCTACCACATTCAGAAGAGTGGAATTTTCTGAAATAGTGGTTGCTGTATATTTTTAACATAAGCTAAAAAGCTACAGTCAATTTAAACTAAGTATAAAAACCCCCAAATCCACAAAAATGAAAACCACTTCCAAAGAAAGTTAAAAATACATACCCCTAAAGAATAGTGCTTTAAATAAAACATCAGAATTAAAACACTGAAAGCTACTGAAGTAACATGAGAACAATATATGTTATATATATATACGTGCACATAACACATAACTTATGATATTTGAGCAAGAGTTTATACTGGACTACTAGAGTAGAAGCACTACTACAAAAGTCACATGATGCTGAACAGCCAGTTTAATGAAGAAATGCAATCATGGAAATTTTACAGCTCATCAGGCAATTCTAAAAAGAAACAGAAAATTAAAAGCTGGCTGAAAATTGTATTTATGAAATTGGCTCATCGCACGTCCACTGTATGATCTTTAAGGAGTTTGTGGTTTAGGACTACAAACAGCCTGGACCCCTGGGCCAAAGGCCTCCATTGCACATCTGGTGTCAAGCTTCACAAAGGGAGGCTGCCCAATACATCTTCCCCTTCTCAAATCTAAACTTCCTTGAGAAGCACTATGAATCCTTTCAGCCAACTCATAAAGGCTGTATTTACACATCATAGCTCCTGTCAGTGCACATGCCTCCATTATCCATGCTAACGCTGTCCTTCTGCTTCTCCTCATCCCACTGCTGAGCAGCACCACGTCACCTGATGGCAACTAACCTCCCTATTCCAAGTTCAGGGAACACTGCAATGAGGTGCAGAGAAGTAAACATACAGCTCTAAAATAGATGCAGACAAAGCCTTAAACACTCTTATGGCTTAAAAGTCTTGTCTAATAAGCTGATTAACATCTTTACCAAAGCACACAGGATTTTTTTTTGAAAGAAAAAAAAAAACAAACCACAAATAGAACCTTCTCAAAGTATTTATGTTTCTTACCCACTTGCTTCTGGAGGAAACCTTACAATGACCTTTCCCATCTCTGCACCAGGAAGTTCAACAAACTTTCCAACATCTGCTTTCTTTTCTGTTGCCTTAAAAATTAACAGAGACATAATTACAGATCGCATTAGCTGTATAATCAGATATAAAACTCCAGATAATATGTTCTGCACCAAGGTCTCCTTTCAAACCAGACAACAAAAAGCTGTCATATTGGATCCCAAATGCATCTCTTCACAACTTTCACATTACTCATAGTACACCAAAACAAGATTAATTCTGAAGTTTTAAGTTATTCTGTCTTCAAATTTGATCCAGGACTCAAGTCCCACCAAGCTGTTTAATTTAGAAGAAAATAGTTGCTAGCCAAGTTTCCACATCTTGGTGTTTTTAACCTGAATGTGACCAACAAGTTCAATCAACCAAAGACTGCAATCTTTGCAGATCTATCAGGATCTCAAAATCCTTTTTAGAAAAAGCAAGCAATATATCTAAAGAGCAGTGCTGATTAAGAAGTGCCATTTTTACATGATTCCATTTAAGCACTGGACTACACCACTAATGCTTTTCTAAATATGAAAGTGACAGCTTTATCTTTAAGCAAGAGTTTACAAAAAATTAATTTACTGTACAACTAATTCCTTTTAACTCTTAATTCTCTAGCTTAAAAAAAAATTCTTATACTCTAGTCACACAAATAAAACTACTCTCTCCAGAGGATCTGAGTAAATCTTACCATTTTAACCTTTGGTGTACCAGAAGCCCACTTGGCTCCTACTGACTGAAAAGCACGCTGTACCTCAAGAAAGCCATACCATCGCTTTGCATGGACGGGAGCTTTGTTTTGCTGTAATTGTTCTTGCCATATGTTATTATCTGTTAGAAAACAAATCATTTTTCAAGCTATTAAAATAGAAAAGTGGAATGATTACCAACAGCAATTTTTTAAGACTAAAAAAAAAGATTATGATTTTAAAAAGATCTACTTACACTCTCTTCTGAAAAGACATTTAGTCATGGGGGCACAAGTCATTCTAAAGCAAATTAAACAAACTCCCCCAAAACCATACTGCATTCTTTCTTGGATTCATCAAAGCAGAAGGTGGGGGAGACTGGGGAACATAGATTTTTATTTGTATCACCCACCTCAAAATTAATAACAACTTTTCTTTTTTTTTTCAGTACAGAAATATAGGGTATTCCTCTAGTGTGTCTGCATTTATCAATACTACCCGTTATTTTTGAGGGGCTGTATTCCCACAGTCTAATTTTCAAGGAACACAACTTCACTAGAAAGATTCTGACAGGGAAATGAGAAAAAAAAAAAAATCAAAGAGGTATTTCCTTCAGATTTCTCTCAAGAGCAGGAACTTTGAAAAAATACCGAAAGATGTTAGCTTTTAATCTTGAATACGCATTTTACTTTCAAGATGAATTTGGTTACACTGAATGGTAGATTGACACCTAGCAACTTTAGACATACATCTTAGAGAATATAAAACCCAAACCCATAAAAATATATCATCAAAGCTTCTTTTAACCTTTGAAAGGTATTTCACAGGGTAACATATACCTCTTTTAACAATTCAAATTGAACACCAAAGAAATTTCCTCTACTAAGAGAACGTCATGGAAAGGTCTGTGTATATAATTCTACTCTGTATTACAAAATAATTTAAACATTTAATCCAAAATTTTGGGCCACAGCAAATTTTCATATTTGGGCAATAAAAAGACACTTTTACAGTTAACACAAAAGAAGTTAAAAAATTCCCATCTATAATTACATCGGATAAATTTCCAAATATAACAACAATTTAAAAAAATTCTGGTTTCCTAAGCTATACTACTCCCATCACTATCAATGCACAGGCCAAAGCAGCATGCGCAATAGTATACAGTCTGGGCATATGGCTAAGAGTCACTACTAGCATCCACAAAAAAGGAAATTTGAGGAGTCCTGGTATACACCGATTGCAAGCCAATGAAAGCAAGACTATATACTGATACCTTTTAGGACAGCCCAGACACACAAGTCCGCAAGACTCAGAGAGTTTCCGACCAAGTACGTTCTTAGAGACAGGCTGTGGTTGAGCTCTTGGACGGCTGAATGAAACTGGCTGGCAGTAGATAACTTTGTAGCACTAAACTCCAGCCAATGGTCAATCTAGTTTTAAGGGACAAAAGACAGTCACAGTTACTACAGGAATGAGAAAGAAGCTTATTAAAAAACTGAAGTAAAGTACAATCCATTTAATAGCTGAAGAGAAAATATTAACTGGAACATTAGCATTAAATATATTGGACAATAAATCATAATATATGCTTATAGACTGTTCAAAAGAAAATATACTGAAACATTCACCCAGAACTATACTAAATGATGAAATTTAATTTCTTGCTTAAGGATGTGTCCAAACTGCTGAAAATACCAACTTTACTGAAGCTATTCCCTTTGGTAAAAATAATCAGCAGTTCTTAGGTATTTATTTATCACACATAGTATATAATAATCATCATTACCCTTCAACTATTTAGATACCACATTTGTGTCCTATATGATCTTCCTGGTGCTGGTATACCATTTTCCCCTCAGTCCCTATCTTCTCTACCTCATCTCCTTTTAGATTTGAAGAAATCAAATCCCTCCTCCACCGCATTTCCCTCCCCCCTCTCCTGCAAAACATTCTACCATAAAAAGAAATGTACCTTGGTACATAAACAAACAAAAAAATTAAGAATCAGGCCTTTGGTTAATAATGTAGCCTTGTCTATAAATCGAATCCCTCAATACTGTAAGAGACTGAGCATCTCTTCTAGTCCTCTGTCCCTAGTTCATGTGTAAGTGTTCTGTAAACTGCACCAGGAATCCTTCCAATATTCGAGGCAACGTGGCAGGCACAGATGTAATTACACCACCACAGAATTCAGTTCAGTCATTTGCAGTCATGCTCCAAAATATTTGCACCACAACTGCAGCTGTCACTGTACTTCTTGAAGTACAACTTTATTTTTGAAAGATGCAGAAATGAAAAGAAGTATTTTATCAGAAATACCAATCTTGAAAGTGTGTTTGCAGAGGTCTTGGGGGGTAACTTAAAAAAAAAAAAAAAAAAAAAAAGGATTTGGTCAGAAAGTTTAAATAGCCACAAGATAACCTATTTTTTAAATGCCTTATAAGACAAAACTTCTCCTGAGAGCACCTATAAGGGCTGAAGAGTGATTATTACTAGCTTCAACTAGTTGTAGAAAGGAGTTGAATCCAGTCCTTCAGTCCCTCCCCAATTTCAGAGGAAATAAATTTCAATTTTATCTGTTAGTTTCAGCTACCAACTTAAAATTCAGCATATGATTATTCTGACCCAGACTCAGGAAGAATTCCCTCTCATTTCACATCACATCCACAGTTCCTAATAACTTTTTGTAATCTGTGTAAGCAAGGAAGACAAAAAAGTTCCCTCTTTGCCCTCATGGCATCACTAGGGAAGCATTACAGAATGTAGAACTTCGCACGAGGGAACAGCCCATCTATATGGCGATGTCTCACCACATTTCAGTGAATGAAATCGGGGTCAGGGTTTTGTCCATCATATACAGCAAAAACTAATTCAGTATTTCAATGTCATACAGTGTTTCTTGATGTTACACTGAAGCATTACAATGTAGCAACTGATGGCAACAGAGCTGAGGAAAGTGAAAAGGGAAAATTGCAGATACCATCTTCCAACGTGAATTACCCAGTATTAGTGAATTTTCAGATTAGGAGTTGCTGTTGCAGGGGTGGGAAAGGGCAACCCTTTCAATGCTCAGATTTATGACTCTTCTATATAAAGAGCAAGATTAAGAAAACAAAATCCTCAGCATCCTACATAGTTGGAACTTCAGTTTAATAATAAAATACAGAACAATAGACGCAAGTTCCTAAAATAAAAAACCCACAAAAAACCCCAACCAAACTTTGATTGCAGGCCAAAAGAGAGGAGAAAAAGGAAAAAAGAAAAAAAAAAAAGAGGCATGATTCCTTCTCACCTCAGTGTGTTCTAACAGATTTGAACCATATAGCCCAGCAGAAGCAGCAACTCTAGCCAAATAACGAGCTATTGAATTCACATCGGTAAATGAAACATGCCTAAAAAGAGAAAGAGGCAAAATAAAGGTATATTAAATTACTACCTCCAGTTCAATTATAATTGTATACACATAGTTGAAACATGTGTAAGTAAACACAAAATAATTTCTGGGTGAACCAATAGGTACCGGGTCACCATAATAAAAAAAATACCTAGCAAAAGAATATTCCAGTCCTTGCTTTTCTATCACCAGATAGAACAATAAGCTTCTAAACATGAAAAAATTTTGTTTAGATAGAGAGAAATTAAGAAAAAAACCCTCTGATTATGCTTTCAAAGAATAAAACTCTCTCCCCACATCTGACAGAATGCCTAAGTATAACCTGAGCTACATATTTTCCAGAATATAAGAAGCTAAATCAACATTTGTTTTCTTTTCATACCAGAAGGATAACTTTGAGGAGGATTACTAGCAAATCTACAGAGAAATCAAAAGGTCTCCACTGTGGTTTTAAGGGCTAGCATCAGAGAAAAAAAAAATGTTCTTTTGCTACTCACTTTACTCAATTCATACTTCATAGAGACTATCCCCTGTTGAACAAACTCGGTTGCCTGTATTTCTGGTTTTTACCTTGCCTTCTCCAGATAAAAGACTAATTTGAATTTGTTTTTCCCATTCTGCTGTTGAAAATTCTCAATAGATCTGTATTTGAAAGGCTCTCCAAGAGCATACTTCTTTCTGTGTTTTAATCTCCCTTTTCTACCTTACATACAGCATTACAAAAAGCTGCATACTGTCAGAAATCTAGCTTCAAATTCATCCAAGATGTGATCATTTTCATCAACATTTACTGAAGAGCTTTAGAAGAAAGATGCAGCATAAACATCAATTCTCCAGATAATACTTATCTCCATAGTCCCACATAGGTGTAGATTACAAAATTAGAGCTCCAATTGCTTCTAGACAAGCATTGACATCAACAAAAAGAGTTCCTGTAATTGTTCCGTTCCACTCAATTTAATGGAATGAATGCTATACTTCAATTTGTTCAAACAAGGTTTCATTTCTGTTCTGCCACTGTTCTGTACTTCTTGTTACACCTATTGTGTCCTTTAGAAAATTAAAAGAATTTTATAGCCCTCAAAAAGCCTTGCAAAAATCAATGAAAGTTCTGAAAAATATATAGAAGACTTCTTGATATATTAACAATTATAATGAGTCCCATTTTTAGTACAAATATATCAGCCAATCTCATTAGGTTAATTAAACTATGTTCCTTAGGTTTTAGTGCATTTGTAGGTTTTCTGCTCCTAGCTTTGCAAGCTTCTAGGATCCAGTATACAGACGATCCATAAACTACAACTAAAAACAAAAGCCCCCAGTGTGTGTGCGGGTTAACATACACAAAATATGCCATATTGTAATTACACACTGCTATCAGATTTTAATAGAGCTTTTTCAAACTGAGAAAAACAAAACATTTCCAATACATTTGCATCTACGGAAAGTCTGTGACGTGTTTTTATTGTTTTCACTAGTTCATACTACAACAAATGCCCATGATTACTCAAGCAAAACTGAATAAATATATGAAATATGACAATGTCGCTCCAAGTAAAATCCTACTTGTGCTTAAAAAGCTGCTTATTTTCTTTGGCAAAAAAGATCTACTTCCACCCAAACACAGTGTTAATTGGCCTCCTTTCTTTGAAAAAATTACGAAACATTAAGGCTGTTCTTTGCAGCTAGTGCCTGCTAACTCCAGGAGTAAGTAAAGAAGAATAACCAGGGACAATATAATGTTACAGGCAAAGAGTAAGTGTCTCTCAAAAGTGACATGAAATACCACTTAATTAAATACAAGGACAAATATTAAAGAAGCGAAAGACAAGATGGGAGAAGGAAAGAAAATAAACACAAAACAAAACACTTAGCCGACAGCTAAGTTTCAGCTAGTTAGCTGAATAGTTTATCACCACATTTTAATTGCACTTCAAAATATAACCCAGAAAAATAGCAAATAAAATGTTCTCTCTTGTTCAAGTCAAGTCATTAGAACTAATGGTTTCCTGAAAAAAAATATAAAAATCAAAGTCTGAAATATCCCAAGTGAATTTCACGTCATGCCAAAATAAGATAGCTGCAGCAGAACTGATGCCATGAAATCCATTTACCAAAAGCATTAGTTGAGATACGAGTTCAGCTGATGGTTCTCAAGTTACAGATACACTTTTAACAGACTTTAAAATAGAGAATCAATTTTTAAAATGGTTGTAGAACCGAGCAAGAGAAAATTAATGCAAGACTGAGGTTTGGAATAACTTCTTAAACAAAATCCAATGCCAGGGATGAGAGGACACTAACACACAAAAAATTCCATCTGATGGATCATCAGATTCTAGACATTACCCACACATGGCCAAAGTGCAGAAGAAGAGCTTTTACTTTACATTTCTGACAATTTCCATGACAGCTAAAATGAGTGGGTTTTGCAATGCAGTGGGAAGAAGGCACGGTAATATAAATTATTTAATAGAATAAAATATTATGTCAAAGTCAAGTATATAAATTTATATTATTCATCCCCATGTGTCACAGGTGTGTATATGGGCATGTATATCTTTTGGAATACACATACACACACACTGCCTAAACTGAGAAAGGAAAATGAAACCAAAACCTGACTAGGACTACTTAATGGAAAAACTCTCATGCAACTAAAAAATACCCAATTATCTCTCTGTTACACATGCTATATCCCACATGTGCATAACCCACTCTGAAAATTATTAATGCTGTACCAATTAAGTCCCAATACAACCTGCCACATTTGCTTCAATTCAAAAATCACAAATTTGATGCCATCGCTAGGCACAGCAAAAGACAACAAGCAAAATCAGAGATTACAGTAAGGAAAGAACTCATATCTGAGTTCAAATCTAACATTTTAAACAGAAAGCAATATTTGCAACCAGTAAAACAATCATTATGACTGAAGACTGTGAATCATCCTGTGCTTGATATTTTGCAGAAGTATGTACATAGTGACAAGCTCCTTCCCTAAGGTTAGAAGACAGTGGAAAAGCTGTCAGTGTTAATTTATGAGGATCAAGTCAGGATCTCCGCAACACAACGTAAAAATAACGTGTTGTTTTTATAACCATTCTACAGACATGCAGAAATACCAATTTATGATGCACTGATGGCTTTAACAGCATCTTCTACTGAAACGGCTCACAAAATGCAAGTTTGTCAGCAAGTCCATGAACAATAGCTTTTGTCCCCTGTTCTTCCAAAAACAATCAGTATTCAAAGACTACACTTACCATACTAATTCCAAACTCATCATAGCGTTAATATACTTTAAGTTAGGATTGCAATGTTTACGGGTCAAAATATGCCCCTTACTGTAGATACTAGACATCTGAGATTCTCACCGATATTTCAGTGGTACTTAAGATATTAGGATATCTCCTCTTGATATATCTGGGTGTCTTACCTGATACGGAACCTAAGATGACAATGCAGCTTCCCAAAACTAACAGCATTAGCCCTGCATTTCTGATATGCATATCAGATCATAAAAACCAGTTTCAGGCCCCGAACTTGAAAATATTTATTCCAATGGCAGAGTATTTCTAGAAAGACAGACAATAGATTTCTACAAAAATTGCTAAGATTCTTTCTACAGGATGCAGATACACTGGATACCATGACACAGTTAATTAGCACTTTTCTGAGACAACATCATGCCTTCACTTACATGCAGCAGTGAACCCAAAATAATGTCATATAAACCTTTAAAATTCATTGCACCACACATGTACAAGTCCGAGGAATCTTCTATACCAATCTGGCCTAATATAAAATGGCCTTGCTTTTGATAATCCATGGCACCTCACAAAGGCAAATACATAAACAATAAAGTGACTAGCACAGCATAAACAATTAGACCTAAGTGCATACAAATAACAATACCAGAGCTCTTTCCATAAAGATCAAGTTTAGAATATATTGTAAACGTTTTATTTGTGCTACAAAGAGACATCGGTAATGCAGTGACGAATAAAACTGTATTCTTCTCCTCCTCCTACTTGAAAAGGTTACTGTCAATGTTACTACCACGTGATTTTTAAAACTGCTGACCCAAAGCCAGAAGGAGAGATGCAAAGTCACTTACTCGGACACATGGAGGATGGTTTCTTTGCCTTCTTCCACTGAAATTTCAACATCATTCTTCACATGCTCCACTGTCAGCAAAGCTCCTTTAAAAAACAAGAGAAAAAGATAATGAACTTTCTTCCAGTAAATGTATTTTTCAAAATAGCAACAAAATAGTTATATTTCTTTTCAAATAGGACCAAGTGACTGAACTGGCTCCCAAGTAAGATCGCCCAGGGAAGAAATCAATGTTCAATCTCATATGCAAGAGGCTTCTTATTCTTGGCAATCCTTACAGCTTCAAATTGATAAAGCCCAGCATACAGTAACCTGCAGTGAGCTCAGCAAGTGTCAGAAGCAATACATTTTGCTTCCTAAGGGTATCATAAAAATTAGTCTTGTCCCCCCACACAGAGAACATAATCAAACTACTTTTGATTATTGAACAGTAATGTACTACATCCCAGTCCTGAGATATGCATCAAAGGAGATCAATTACTGAATATACCAGTACTTTCTGAACAAGGATGAGACTGTTTTTAACCTGATTTAATGTTTATGAAAAGATTAGCCATTCAAAACCAAGAAACTCTATCCATGTAAAAGTGCAAGAAGCTTATACAGGGTTTTCAGAGTAAGTAGTTCACCAGTGACAGTAAAAGATGGTCTCTGGAAATAAAAGAATTACTGAAGGTTTTAGGCTACATCATCAACTGGAAGACAGCTCTGCCCATATTGAAAGTGGCTTGATGCAAACCTGCTCTGATCTCAATGCTCTATAGCATGACACAGTAGCTCAAACAAAGCACGGAGCTAACTTGGCTGTATTTCTGGATTGGCTCAGGTCCCGGTTTAGCCTGCTGAGCATAAGTAGAGGAACTAGTGTTCTTTTGCTCTGCTCAGAAGCACATACAAAGACAGCAAGCTTTTGCACAGGCAAATATTACTTAAATGAAATTAGACAATGGACTGTAGGTCTTGAAAGGGATCTAACCTGTTACAGTCTTCACAGCGTGCCGTGCACTGTATCTTCCCTGGAACAACGCACAGACTACCCAAGGCAGATGATATTGTAAGCTATTAATACACTGCCCTAAATACAAAGCACTAGAGCTAGGAATTCCCTAGCTCTCACCGTGCTCAACTCTTCTTCTGGCATTAAGCTTTTATCAACAGTAAGTCAAGGTTCTTCTTTCATCCCTCAACTATCCATCTGTGAAAGTCAGGATGACATTGCTTATGCAATATGTTTGTTTAAGACATGTAAGCATTTTAATAACATGCACAGAAATGCTTTGAAAATAACAAGCATTATGCACACCAAGCTATGTAATTAATACTAATGACACTAAAAGCTACCGCACTTTTCCCAGTGCGCAGCCATGATGAACAGTATGAAGGAGGAATGAGTAGGATGAGTGTGCTTGAATTAAAAGAAATGTTTACTAAAGTGTTTCCATTTGTCATATGTAATATTTCTGACACAATTATGCAATCTCCTGAATTAAATCTCTAGTGCCACTCACCAGCTATCAAAAGAAAAAAATCCTCCAAAGCCCCTAAGCCCACGTTAATCATAGCTCATACTGCATCATATCTTTTCTAGCAAATCAATATAAACAAGTATGAGGAGAAATGTTATTTAAAACTTATGTTATTATACCTTAAATCAGTAGTCATGCAAGTTGTATTCAACTCTGAAACACGTTTGGGAGTAACAGCATGAAAAAGCAATCAATAAACTAAGATGAAGAATGGAAAGAAAATGTTATGTGAATACTTGCAACACAACAGAGAAATGGTATGGAATACACGTAAAAGGCTGTTTCCAGATGGCAGAAAGTGTAATGAAGGAGGTTCTCACATTTTTAAAGGCAAAATAACATCGAAGGACAGCAAGCAACTGCAAACGCATGATTTTGCGGTGCAACTTTGAATCAGCTCCCGAGTAGAGCCGAATTTTAGTAGATTAGCACTGACAACAAAAGATATCAGCAATTAGGCAGAGCTCACAAACAAGCAATCTGGATTAGGGCTGCCTTGAAAACTTAGCTTCAACGTGCTAAGTCACTCAAGGAGTCTACCCATGACTCAGTTTCTTTAGCGTAAATTATGTTAACTGCCGGCAGCAGTCACCACTGCCCGAAGAGCTACCTGAAAAGCAGCCTGCTGGAGACCAGCCACCCCGAGGGCGGCAGGACCAGCCCTGCCCGATCCCCGCAGACCGGGGCCGGCCAGACGCGGCAGAGCAGTCGCTGCGGAGCCCGACACGCGGCTGAGGCCGCCGGGAGCAGACGAGCTCCCGGGCCGCCGTCTCCTCAGCACCTCAAGTGCCAGCGGGACCCCAGGCCCTGGCGGCGAGGTGGCCCCCTCAGCACCGGCCTACTGGCCGTGGACCGTCCCCCTCGGCGAGAGGGGGTTCGCCCCGCGCCGCGGGGACCCGCCGGTGCCTCAGCCGCCCGCGCCCAGGCCGCAGCGGGCACACGGCCCTGTCCTGCAGCAGGGCCGGGCCGCAGCGGGAAGGACGGACACGGCCCCCCCCCCCCCCCCCGCCTCGCCCGTCCCCGCACGCGGGGACAGCCGGCGCGCGGCGCCGCATGATGCAACACGGCGGCCACGCGCCCCGCGCACGGCCCGGCGGGCGGACGGTGAGGGGACGGCGTCCCGCCGGGCCCCCCCCCCGAGGGAGCGGGGAAGGGGTGGAAAAAGCAAGGACCGGCCCGCACTTACCGAGAGGGGGGCTGCCCGCGTTGACGGTGAGGCTCAACACCGCCATCCCGGCCGTCACCGCCGGCGCCGCGCCGGAACCAAAGGAGAGGGTGGGGCGGGGCGCGGCGCGCGGCGGCGCCAGCTCGGTGAGGGCCAGCTCGGCACGGCCCGCCCCTCGCCCCGCCCGCCGCCGCGGGGCGGGGCCGAGGTCCGTCACTTCCGGCGGGAGAGGCTATAGAGGCGGCGCGTGAGGCGGCCGGCGCTCTTATCGGTGGCGTCGCCGGTGCCGGGCGGTGTCTGTGCGGGCTGCGGTGGCCCGGTGTGGGGCTCCGCTTTGCAGCCGCGGCCCGAATTCCGCTGGGAGGAGGCGGTGAGGTTGAAGCCGGAGGGGAGATGACTACTGGGCGGTGCGCTGGGCCGTCCTGGCCGCGCTAGTTGAGGCACCGGGGAAGCCGTCCTGTACGGGAGCTCGGTAGAGGCTGCCCGGCTGTGTGGAGGCTGCCCGGCTGTGTGGAGGCTGCCCGGCCTCTGAGCGGCCCGTTGGCCTCAGTGGTGGCGGGTGCAGCCCGGCGGCGGGAGCCGCGCCTGATGCCGGCGGTTCTCCTCTCACAGCAGCCCCGGCGGTGAGGCAGAGCCTTCCCGAGAGCTTTGCGGGAAGGCGTTAACTGTAAAAGCTCTAGAGCTGGGTGTCTGGCGGCAGCCGCAGGGATAGCTTCAGTCCATCTTCTGTATGTAATGATACAAGCAGATCACACAGCGCAAGGTATACTGACACATTTGAGAACAGCAGTTTAACCCACCTCTTTTTGTAGAACGTTACTTGATACGTTCCTTGCAAACGCGCTGATTTTGCAGTGGGCCTAACTAGTTTTGGAGTGAATTACAAAATGAGGTGTCAGCTTTTTTTCCCCAGGAGACAGACTCAAGTTCACATTGTTGCAAGGACAATGCAGTGTTGCTGTGCCTTCCCCCCCCTCCCCCAGTCTGTTTTATAGATGGTACTATAGTACCTAATGTGCTGGCAGAGAGGTTCTTAAATGCTTGATCGGTGGACCAATGCTGCTTTCTGCAGCCAGAGCATGACTGCACCTTAAGTGCTGGCTTTTATCCTCGATTCCTGCTACTGGATTTTTATCTCAAATTTCCTTAGTATCTTCCTGTAAGTATGGAAAGTGGTTCCATACATAAGTGTTTTTACACATCAGGTAGAAGCTCGTGTATGCCATGTGTATTCTACTCCCATTGAGGTAACTGTAAATGAGTGGAGACAAATTACAGCAGAATTAGGGGCTTATGCTGAGGAAATCTTCAAACATAGCAAGTTTCAGATGTAAATAAGGAGAAAGAGACATAAATGAAGATTACTAACAGTGGCTTCTATACTTGATTTTGTATTTTAATGATTACATGGAAAGACTTATTAAGGCAGGCTTTGTATTGTCTAAGTCATTCTACATTTTTTCTTAATGTCTTTTGCAAATTCACATGCAGACTTTGATGTGAATACTAAAGTGTGCATACCCAAGAATCCTGCAGAAGTTAAAGGTGAGGATTATGCATAATTGAGGCAGTGAAATTAATTAATCTTGTACTTGCTACGTGGTTCAAACTTCAGTCACGATCAGTATGTGGAATGATTAAACTTATGATGGGTCAAAATATGAAGAAGGCTGTAATTAAGCCAGCTGAATCTGTCTTGCGGGCTCTTACTAGTCATGCGCTTGAGGAGGAAAGGTAGGTTATAGATGAAAGGAGTAGAAGTATTGTTGTTCCTATATATGCAGCTTTAATCCACTGTCCTGATAGCATTATGGACTGGCTGATGATGACAGAGTGAGCTAAGTGATAATTGTGCTAATTCATCTGTAAATGTCGTGATAAGCTGACCTCACTAAGGAAGGAGCTTCCTTAGATCCTTGTCCATGTGTGCACACAGAGAGACTGGCACAGGAGTTGCCTTGTTCGTATCTTTTGGTGTCAACATGTTCCTGCTTGCTAGAAACAGAGCCAGCTTTAAGCCAATGAAGTCATATTAGTGTTACCCTACTGTGAGGAAATGATCTAATCTAAGGACTCGTAAGTAAATCAGAGTTGTTAAATACCTTGTATGATGAAAAGAGAAAGAAATGAATATAACTTGAACACACTGTTGAAAACTGAATTTTGAAATTTTCTACTGTATGGAAAACATAGCTTTTTGTATTTTGAAGTTCAGTGCTAGCTTAAAGATGGTTTGAGTGGATCAAGAGTGTAGTTATTCACAGGACTTAATCTTGTGGGCTGGGAGGAAATGAGAATGGGTGCAGGGCAACATGCAGGCTACTGTACCATTCATAGCGTCAGCAGAGGTTATGGGGCGGGGGGGGGGGGGGGGGGTGGAAGTCATGCTGGGAGAACATAGGCATTCAGTCTGTATGGAAGCAAGCAGCCAAGTTTAGGAACCCTCCCTGACACCCCAAGCCTGAGAACCTGACGTATTCCACTCTCCTATCCACACAGAGAACAGGAAGAAAAGCCCAACTATGTGTTGTCTGTTGAAACTGGCATCTCTTCAAGGCGTGCCTCAGTATGTGTCACATCATCAGGGAAAGGGAGGCCCTAAGACTCCTTAATTTGAGTGAGGGACTTGGGTCACAAAATCTGGAGAAAGCAAAGTACCTAGGGGCCCCACTGGTTCAAGATACTCCAGAACCCTAAATTCAGCTTGAAGAGACTTAATCCATTTTGGCTCAGGTTGCCAATTTTAGCTAGTCATAGGTTATTTACATGTCTATGGTCCACAGGAGGAGGAAGTGGTAGTGTCAGGTTCCTCAATTCTTGGGGCTGTTGGAAAGGTACCTGGACTTTGTTTCTCTCAAAATTTGGACATGAAAATTTTCAAGTTCCAGTATTTCTGTTGTCAAAGTGACGTAGGATGCCCAAAGCTGGACAAGACTCAGGTGGCATAGACCCTGACAGAGGCATTTTAAATCATCAGAGAGGTGCTGGGAACTCCTCCCCCTTTTGCAGTCTCCTTGGGTTCTCCTCAACTGAGGTGTCCTGAACCCTGCTGTATTAACTCTTCACCAATCCTCAGTGGATCCAATGATCCAAGAACCCCAATTTGAGATGTCAGAGGCACAGCTAGACTGTGTCCTGGCTCCTGCAAAACTCAGACAACCCAACTCACCACAGATAGCAATCTTGGCCATCCCAAAACTGAGTGCAGATTGAAAAATTCAAATATTCACTTCTAAGAATCAGAACTGTCAACTTTATAATAAACGGGCTAATCCATCCAAGCAAATTCTTAGTCCATTTGTATTTAACACAATAAGCCCTTGTTGACAACATACAACATTGAACAAGATCAGGTAAATGATTTAACATGATTTTGTGCCCTGAATATTGAGGTGATTTTTGGACTGTAGTGTTACGATTAGCCACAGTCATACCACACGAAGAATGAATACTCCCAAAGAATACGGAAAACTATTGAAGAAATGTGACTGTTTTGGTGTTGCCTGCTAAACAGCAAAACAATCTGATCCAACATATACCTAGAGATTCTGTATGTAATTTTGAAATTATTGAACACCTTAATATAAGAACTCAGTTCAGATTCTATAAAACAAAATTTCAAGCTCAGTTATCTTCTTTCTTCAAGCTCATTTTCTCAGCCTTCCAGGCCAAGTGAAGGTGCTTTACTGCTTTAAGGCACAAGTGATTGTTTAACAGAGTAAGGAATACGACTGGCGTAATAGTCATAATTTCTCAAAGTGGCAAGGACCCCAGCTGAATTCATGTGTTTCACTTCCTTGTTATACTGAAATGAATTTCCATGGATATCAGTGATCTTGCCTGAAAAGAAAAAAAAAAATATTCCAGCAAACAGGAATTGGGAGAGAGATAATCTATTTTATCAGTACAAGTGATGGGGTACACACGCCTGTCTTGAGTTGTGAAATATCTTTGCTCCAAGTTTAAGTGCAACAGTTTTTTATTGACTGAAATCAAATAACTAATGGCTTTATTTTCTTTCAGCAATACTTAAATTCCTTGTGTTTCAGGAAAAGGAAAACAACATCTCTTGTTCAAGAAAAAGCCAGGGTAAATCTATACAACAAACTCTAACGTAATACAGAAATATCCTAGCTGGTTTTAAATGAGTTTCCAGAAATGACTTAAGAGCAACACAGACCTTTATGTGAGCTAATTGAACCATATAACAAGGAGGCTAAATACAGCACTGTGCTGCCCCAGATTGGTTGCTTTTTTGTGCCGAGCTAACCTGTTTAAAGCTATCCCAGTTACCAACACTAGAGCCTGCAGAGGAGTTAAATAATGTCATTATGAAGCTTGTTATCCTTGCTTGACAGATTTTAGGAGATCAAAACCTACAATTTTAGCACATGGTGGTAAAAGGTCTATCAATGTGAACTGCAGAGAAAGTATAATTATAATACTTAAATTCTCGTCAGTGAGACTTTTCATAACTTCCCTTACCCCCTAGAAAGGTAAAGTGGCTTATGTTGGCTGGAGACCACTGATTTTACTGAATTACATGAATGGTCAATTTTGGAGTTTGTACATCTGAGGAACAACTGCATGATTTGGCCTATTTTTGTTGCTTTAAAGAATTCAATGTCCACATATTATATAATATGTTACTAAGAATAAACTACTATATCCAGTTAGTAGGACAGTGTGGTTTTACTGTGAAATAGTATCTAACAGAGAAAAAGCCAGTTTTTCTGAAAATATTAAAATTAATATAACCAAAATTTTGGCATTTGGCTTTTTGAATTATTTGACAGTTATTAACTATATTAGTCCAGGGCAAAACCAGATCATATCATGCTTTCCAGAGCATAATTTGCTGCCACTTTGGAGTTACTGTTGATTTCAAAGGGCTCAAAGCTCCTAGTGAATCGTGACTATTTAAAAATAGATACATACTGTCATTTTTATTTCCAAAGACATGTTTTGAAATTCCTTTTTTTCTATGAAAAATATAAATAACTTTAAATTGATGCAGTTTCACTTATCTTAGAATTTTGAATGCTATTAACTTACCTCCCACAGCATGTAGAATAGCTTCAGGTGCACATGTATCCCATTTCTTGCACCCAGGACTGGCAAATACATAAGCAGATGCCTTGCCTTCTATAAGTTGAATGATCTGTTATGAATAGTGAGTGACAATCATTACAAAGAATCTAGGTATTTAGAAACAGGTAAAAATAACACCAGGAAACAGGCATTAGATGAGTTTATGTACTCACAGTCAGAAAAGGAACACCAGGCATTTCCTTTCCAATATTACAAGAAATTATATTAAGGTTACATTATATTAAGTATTACCGTTCTGCATGATCTGTTTTTCTTTGTTATAAATACAGTCTATAGGATGAAAATCTACTTTTAGTTTCAGAAACAACAACTCGCATCTTGTGCAAGTACTAAGAAAATAAAGTGGAAACTATATCCACCACCATGTTTTGGTGCCATTTTGGGCCTTGCATATTTTGGAGAAAAGAGATTAGAGGGTCTGTTTTTTGACAACCATGACAAAACTAAGCTTTCAAAACTGCACCGAATGAGTATTCCCTATACGCAGAGAAGTTTTACAAAGGAAATATCACTGTGTGCTTCTATTTTTTTTTATTTTTTTCTGTCCTTTCATGTGTGCTGCTAGATAGTTGGAATAAAAACTGTATTGACGTGAACAGGACGAAATGTCCAGTAATTGTGATTAATTGAATTCTTATTTAGTCATTCTGGTCTTATAACTTTTTATTTTCTCTCCTAGAAACAGAATACTGGGGAAGATGGACCTCAGCCATGACCAGCATGGCTACTGTTATAGATGTACCTGTACCAAATTCTTTCTACCTCACAGCAGACTGAATGTTAAGAAAAGTTGTGCTGGGGAAGGAGGAGGAAGTCTCCTGTATATTCATGCAAGTAAGCATATTATTTCTTTAAAAATTCTTTTTCTTTTTCAAAAAGTACTACCGCCAGTAAAACCAAAAGATTTGGAGTTTTCATACCTTGTTTCCTGCTCCTCCAACTCTGATGACGCTATCTGGGTTCAAGGCACTGATGCAGTCATTTACCAGGGTGCTGCTGTGAGAACGGGTGGTGATGATGATGTGTTTCCCAGCAGGTGCTTCCGTGAGCTGAAATCCAAAGGCACCAATGCCCAGGACTCCCCAGATTGTCCTGCCCAACTCAGCACCAGCTCCTGCCTACGAAAAAGGTACACGGGTCCGGGTGACGGTTCATCACAGTGATCAGCATTTAAAGCACAAATGGAAAGGAGTACCCAGAGACATTGCGTATCAGAGAGTATAATATTAATACTGGGTTATACATTTAAACAATGGCACTTAAAAAGAACTACTCCAGAGCCCAGAGTGAAAAATTGGCTCTCTTTCCCCCTAAGGCAATGACACCATTTACCCTTTTCTTATCTGTGACATTGTGGTGGTGCATTACATCCTGCCTCCGATGACTGACAAATTAATATTTGTATATTTCTGTACTTCATGCAAAATCTGTAGCTGAAAATATCTTGTCATTTGAAATGTTTTGTCATACATATCACATACAGAATCAGCTGATGATATGCATTTTGTCAACTCAAGAGGTTTTTCTTTAACTTCTGGTCAGTTTAGTTAATTAGGCTGCATCATGAGCTTTCCCTCGCCTCACAGATAATACTGAAATAATCTCCAAGGATGTGTAAATGCCTGTAGGTTGGCCATCCTGTACTTACACCTGAAACCTGGCGTGATGAACTCTAACCCAGCTGTCAGTGACAGGTGTGCTTGGTTTATTTAGGGCTGCAGATCTATGGCAGTTACTGCACATCACAAATGCACCTAATGCATGGATTTACTAAAGAATTTCTAGCAAAGACTGCAAAAATACCAATTTGTACTTGTTTTACAATATGTACTTTATGTACTGTGGTAATATGTGCAGTACATGTGTAATATGCACTGTATTAGTGTATTACAGAAGCCTCAGTATTCAGTATGGCTGTTAGTAGGTCTCTGAGATTCAGTTCCTGTAAAACAACATTCAAAATTGTAGATATTTAATAAAAACACCACCACCTTATATTACAACATTAACTCCACTACACACTGCTTTTCACTTGAAAGTATGCTAACTAGAAATGGCTTAGAAATGACAGTTAGAAATCACCTAATGCTTTTAAACAAATCAATGCATTTAATACCTCATAGTTGTAGTATGGCTGGTTAATAACTCCTGCTATTGCTTTGCCTCCATAAGCAATTCCAATAAGAACCGTTACGTGGTCAAGGAGACCTGTACAGAAATAATGTGAATGTAGTTATGCTTGGAAAAGATAAAGCATATATATATATATATATATCAAAAACCCTAACCCTTCAATAAAAGTCCACAAATTGATATGCAGGGTGGTATCTTAAAAATGCAAATACCAATCAGGATTTTCAGGTGTAATAGGTTGGTTGATGTAATTTTTTTAATCATTTAGCCTTGAGGTCTGCCAAAAAGAAAAATGCCTCAGAATTCTTTTAATAGAACTATGTTATAATTAAGACATAAGAAGTTTAAAGATACAACTAAATAGCAGTATATGACGACATTCTTCTGTAATTGTGGTGTGAATTCTTTAATGGTATTAAGAACCAGCAATTTGCTGACAGTTGTACATCTCCTTCCCTGAAAAGGGAAAAAGAGAAAATCTGCCTGAAAGATTTTATATTAATCAACTAAAACATGCAGCAGAAGGCTAAAATGAGGTTTCAGCATGTTGTTTTTCACCCTGCCCCCCCATATTTTAGGGTCTATTTCTATGGACACAAATTAGGCTTTGCTGAAAACAGTTTCTTCCCATCACTGTAGAATTATTATTTAGGGGAAGATGGTGTTTTATTTTGAAAGGGCTACAAATACAGCTGTGGTATTTGGGTTGTATGAAGAGGGGGATGTAAATATAATTGAGCATATTCCTGTGTGAATGGGAGATTTAGTCCCTCAATTCAAAGTGTATGTAAGTTTGACTGAAAACTTAAGACAACCTACCAGCAAAGGCAGCCCTTTGCTCCCTGAAATGATAAAAACTGGTGGGCAGTCAGTAGCCCATCAGGAATATTCAATACTGGTTAGAACTGAATGGAATGATTAAAAAATTCAACAGAACTCAAAAAGTACAGAAACATCATCAGCCTTATGAAACAATATTGTATGTAACTTCTATCATAAAACTATTTATGTGTACATGCTATTCTATTACATTGCTATAATTTTTTGAATCGGCAGAATTAGGAGAAGCCAACCTTCAGTGTACTCCTTGGTTCCATCCAAGGGATCAACCCATATTACAAGCTTTAAAAATAAAAAAAAAAAAAAAAAAGGAAAATTAACAAATACAAATCATGTAAATTACCATGCAAAGTATATGTTTTACTGTAGTGCTTTTATTTCCTTATGGCAGTAAGGAAAAAGAGAGATCAAAATTTTTAACATTATGGTATGACTGGAGCCTACAATACTATTTCACACAAAAAAGTTTAAAAACTGACTGGAACTTCTCAGCAAATATCTTAGAGGTATGAAGGCTTAAACTGAACGTGGAAATGACATTACTTTCTTATGTCCAAAGTAGATTCCTTCCAAGTAAATCTGAATCACAAGTTGTAAGAAGCAAATTTCCATTTTCTATTATTGCACACAGGGATATGCAGCATTTCCAGCTCTAGAGGTGTGATCCTCATGACTACATTTCAGACCAAAAAGAAAAATTGGCAACATTGAAATAACCTTTTTTCTTAATACATTCTTAGCTAAAATCAGTAAGTAAAATATGAAGACGTATGTGTAGCATTATCACATTACCTCTTCCTCTTTAATTCCTGTGTACTGAGCAGGACAAGTTTTCTTCAGTATTTCTTCACAGTGACCATCTTCAATTAATTCCTCAGTTACCTCATCATTGGACAGTTCCTAACAAAAGGATTCTTAAAATTATTAGGAAAAGGTGTTGGACTCACCTTGATTTGCCTTAGAACTGTGGATTTGCTTGCAGCTTACTTGACAAAACTAATGCAATAGAAAGACGAAATGGGATGGAAATAATTTATTTTTGGTTTAAACCAGATAATTTCCTAAAACTTGCAAAAGCAAATTCCACCACAAGTTAAATTGTTAGTATGAAGTAAATTAAGTACTTACTTCTTCTCCTATGATTGTCACCTTGGGAAATTTCCGTGCAAGGGAAGCACAAATGCTCATTTGTACCAGTCGGTCAGCTTTGGTCTGCAAGTCATTGGCTCCAGTCTGTCAAAGGAGGGACAGGAATTTGTGTATTTCAAAACATCAACAACAACAAAAAAACCCACTACAATAGCCCCTATGTCACTCTGAGCATCTACCTTGTAATGAAAAAGAAGTCTAATTTGATAAATCATCAACCTAGTAAGTGATCTTGAGAGAGGCAGGATAAAACTGAAAGAAGCAGAGTTTCCCTGTACACCCCAGATCTAAGATGGACTGTTGTGATATTAGAACAATATTTACATACTGGGTTCTTGTCATGCACTGGTGCAATGGTACTGAATATGTATTTGTGCAAATACTACAGTATGTACAGAATAAATTAACACAAATATGAACCTAGATATAGTACAAGAAGAGGGAAAAGCAAAAAATAAGACGTTAACAGGAAAAAATATTTTAAGGCTCACTGGAGACACATTGCAAATTAGGAAAGAGAAGAAATAAAGGGAAGGTGTTAGTAAAAGGTGATTTAAAAGTCCAATTAATCTAGCTTGTTTAAAAAAAAAAAAAAATGATGTATAAACTTCTATATAGTAAGCAATTCCTTATTCTAGGAGAGAAAGATCACGGAGAGCCAGAAGCTAACCAATGCAATTGAACTGGACAGTAACACCCATACATTTTTTCCAGCAAGAAATACTAGAGAGAAAACAGCTGATTTGGTGTCTCAAGATGACATGAAACAATGACTGAAAGCCTTCCCAAAAGATGCAGTGTAGCCAAACGCTGGTCTGTTGCCAAGAGTAATTTCATCCTAAATGTGAATAACCTGCTCTATAGTGGAAGTGGGTAATTTATCAATACTTTCTCGCCTTAATCTTCATGTATGTATGAATGGAGGAGCCCTTTAGGTCTGGAGACAGAGTCCCAGTAAGAAATACTTCTGTTAGCACAGGAATTAAGAAATTCATCCAAGGATTTGCATCTTAGTTGAATCAAACAATTATTTTTTTATCTGCTTGTATCTTATTTGGTGACAACATGAAAATTGTTCTATCCAACTACAGGAATTAGCCATAAGAATGGAATATTCCATTTAGAATCATGTGATGGGTTAATTTTTGCATGCTCAAAATGTAGTCTGTCCCTTATCCAGTTGCCTATTTTTATGAAACTTGATATTTTTCTTTTTTCTTTGAATTTTCCCTCTCATCCCCTAATAAATTTGGTTGAATTTGGCACTGAGTTTAGACTTGGAAAGATCAAGTTATTGCAGAGAATGTCCTTTGTTCCAGGACACCAACCTAATAAAACGGCATAAAGTAGTTCTTCAAAACACTCATCAATAATGTAAGAATGGCTGGACAAAATGTCTACCTCCCAACTGGGGGTGGCAGGGTGGGGGAAAGTAAAAATACTACAAGGAGATGCAATACAAATGGAGAGTTTAGAGTTGACTGGGGGAAAGAAAACTCTGGACATCAGGAGAGGAGCTAGCTAAAAATTCAACTGTCCTTGAGCTGGTTTTCCTCATCTAGATAAATGGATGGGATGTCAGTGTGTTGAAGGAAAAGGAGCATTGTCTTAGTAGCTTTTCTAAAGCTTTCAATACAGCCAGTTGGAATTGGTCTTGATGTTTGCTGACTGCAGAAAGAGGATGGATGATTAGAAGCAACACTTTTCTGTTCTTCTGCATCTTTTCCCTTCAAACTGTAAAGCAGAGGCACATACAGGTTCTCTCTCTTGACATTCTTCCTCTTTCTTTACCAGCCACCTTTGACAAGAAGCTTGCAAGAATTCTGAGATTGCTAGTCCCTCAAGCAGGAACCCCTTCTGTTGATCACTGTTTGCAATCCAATTCTGTGTTTGTAGTATTCATGTAAAGAAAGTATGTATAACCAGTCTTATTTAGAACCAATATCACTTGTTACTTTTGATCATTTTTGTTATACTGTATTTATAATTATTTACTTAATACATTACAGAGATTAACTTAATCTGTTACAGAGCTTAAAATGTGTTCATTTGCTGGTTTTATTATATTAGAAAATGATTGAGCAACGCATTTCTGATTTACTGAGAAATAATATTCACGCACATGCATTTTTTTTAAAGTGAAACTGAATTAAACAGATAAAAGCCAGCATTTATTTTTAGTTAAAATTACCTTAACTTTGCTGGACCCTTAAAAATAAGCTTAATGAAACTTGTTTATGCATTTAACATTAACTGGTTAATCAAAGTGCAGACAGTGCTTCCTTTGTACCTCTGGATGCAAGTATTTTTAGGCTGTCTTGTAATACAGCTGCATTAGTCTTTACAAGAACCTAAAAGCAGGTTATGTGGGAAAGTATATTCTACTCACGTGTCTGAGAATTCTACTATGCATCTAAGTACTTCTGAAAACACAGATCATTACTCTCCAGGTTTGGTTTTTTTTAATTTTCCCCCATACACCTTATTTTAATTGCTTAGAAAAAAAGAATAAGGAAAACTTGCAAATGTTTTCTTAGTGGAGAATATAACTGACCAAACAGGGGGAAAAAAAGAAGTGTTATTTTTGCATCTGCTATCTGAACTGACAATAAAAGTCAAAGAATCATGCTTTTCTTCACAACCAGCTGAAAGTGCTTACAATCAGAAAAATGTAAATACCAGCAATTACTTCAATGTAGAGACCAAAAATGTAGATACTTAACACAGTCCATAACGTTGTGACACACCTGTACCAATTCTAGTACTGCAGCCAAACCAAAGATCCTGGCTCATCAGTACAGCTTACTAACTTACAGCAAATTAAGAACTTCATGCAGATGATTGTAATTTCATTTCTCTTTTCTATTTAGAATTAAATTTGAAGCTCCAAATTTATTTTGAAAACTCTGATAGACAATAAAATCTAAGGTTCTTTTTTGTTTTAAGAAACTAAACACTGATTTATCCTAATCTAAAACTCATCAAGGGCACAGTACTTTAAGCTGTGCTACAGATTTTTGACCATAGGTATGGAATTAATGGGAAAGATTTGTTATTATGAATTCTGATGTGCTCTCCAAAGCTTGTATTTTTTGAGGGAGAGGAATCAGGACAAAATTATGGTGTGTTTTTTTTTAAGTGTCTGAACATTCTTGAGAAATACTGGTCAAAAGACACTTCTCCACACCTCTTCTAATGCTTTATTAAGCAATAGTTCTTGTATCAGAGAGGTGAGGACTGTATCTCCTTCCCCAGTTGCTGATCTTCAGGAATAGGACTTTGACCTGTATCTACTCAGCATTAATAAGAGAAATTAAATTGTAATAAAGTAAAATACCTTCTCCACTATCCCCAGATCTCCTGCAGACATTACATTTCTAACAATTGTTGCAGCTTTTTCCGCAACAGAATATGCAGAGGCGACCACACGCATGAGTAGAGCTGGAGAAGCCATACTGAATGCTGAAAAGAAACAAAAAGCAAACTTGTACATTTCTCTCTTCAAGACAAGAAGGAAAATATTTTACATAACATTCCAAACAGATACAATTCAAGCTGAATAGGAAGGGGAAACTGTGAGTTACTGCCAGGAGTAGTAATGAAGTGAGCTTTGACCTTTTAAAAAAATACAATTAATACAGGGATATAAAACTATTTTAAACAAGATTTTTCAAATATCCATGGTCTCTCTGACAGTGAATCTACTTCTCCTCACTAAAATAAAATTTGGCATTAAATAAGAACAGCAGCAGCAAAAACTTTATCATAAAAGTTAAGAAAAAGTGTGGTTTATTCACAGTTCTCATTTTTTATATATTTTGAATGTAAGGTGTTTTTTTTTTTTCAGAACTGAACCTAGAGAGTTGGTTTGTGCCCAGACTCAAGTATAAGGCTACCAGACAGGATGACAAGAGCAACTTTAAATAAATAAGAATAGTAAGTAAATATAGGCTTTTGTAGATGGCCTAATTGTGGACACAAAGTAGGCTAATGATGTGCAGATACTGCAAACACTGCACTTGTATACAAAAGTTTGTTCATCTAAATGTTACCATCCTTTCTGTAGTTTTTTAACTTCTCTTGATTTCTTTAAGGAAGTCTATTATATCTTCCTTCTTCCCCTCAACACTGCGTGTCCTGTCATTCTTCCTATAGTATTGTATTCTACATCTGTTCCCCAGCACACATCAGTGCAATTTGCCATCCCTTCAGTTCCCAAACAGAAGAATAACTATCGCTTGTGCAAAAGGCTAGCAATCATCCATTCCTCCCAGCTTTTCTCTACCTCAGGAAAAAGAAGTATCGATAACCACGCTGTATTCTTTAAAATGTAGTGCTAATTGCTTTTTATGTTTTACTGTCTGTTTTTTTCTATCTGTGTGGATTACATGCTTTTTGGGTTGGGCTCATGTGTATGATATATTTCCAAGTAAACACTTGAGCACAGAGCTAGAAAAAGAGCTCATTAATCACCACATAGAAGACGATATATTAGGCTTTCCTCATAATCAGTATTTGCAGCAATTGCAGCAAGTATTGCGTAAGTGGCAATAGCTTGTTATACAATACCTTTCCTTTCTTCCTTAAGAAATCTACTCAGTAAAATATAACATAATGAGGTGATAAGGCTAGCTACTGTAGATGATATTGATGTGACCTCAAGTTCACATCTCTTTACAGCAAACAGCAATGTTAGAGATATCAAAATCCCAAATTTAGCTGGTTTAAGAACTTTTTCAGCATTTTAGAAACACTGTACGGTTATCTCTGAAGTCAGAACATCTCTGAAGCTAAAAGAGTAGAGTGATTGTGTAAGTACATTCAAAAAGCATAGTTGCTACTGTTAATTATTATTTACTACTCATGGGTGAGAACAAAGTACCCTGGAGTCCTGTAAAATAGCCAAGGTCCATACCCAAAGCGCACATGTGGGCTATCTTGGACTGGTAACAATGGTTACAGGGGAAATTCTGGAAATACTACCTGTGGCAAAAAGCAGCTCTCAAACAACTGAAAGTTGTTAAGCAAATATGTGCCATAAAACATGGGAAGACAGATACTATTTTAAGTATGTTGAATCATGTGAAACAAGTTAACAGGAAGGAAAATTGAATGTAGTTCATTCCATACTGAAAATATCTAGAATATGAGTGCTTCTGAGAGTAAAAAAAATTAGCATATTAGATGGGAAGTGTGGCTTAAAGAACTGAGCTCAGAAGAAGAAAATTAAGCTTTTATGCTCAGCTTCTCATTCTTCATTTGACCTTTTACCACACATTTGATCCTGCTTTGTAAAATGAGGTTAAAACTTGATTGTTTTAAAGGCTTGATTGATTTAATGTTGGCATTTAATCTTTCAAAAACCTCAGAAAACAGTACAGAAATAGTATCTTATATTCTTGAAGCTTGACCTAAGGTGTTTCTTGAGCACATTTTTCATGGACATTAAGGTAAACAAGTATACTTTCTCTCTGTAGTGAGCCTATATCTGAAATCTCTAAGCAAACCTTAAAATATTTTTATGAAAAACAATATTTATTAAGTGAAACTGAAATGGGAGGTTCAAGACCCCCTCCTCCCCAATACAAAGTAATTAACTAATGAAGTGCAAAGTATGTTATTACTGAAAAGGTGCCTTAACTTTTTACAGAGCTGCATCTCCTGTGTGCCACATTTTCTGGTGTGTTGGACCTTTTTGGTTAGGTTAGTGTGTGTGCTAGTTTTTCATATCTAAACAAACTAGTTTATAAGTTTATGGCACATTCTTTCTGATGAGGGCTATGTCTAATGTATACTTCCACAGCACATTCAAGAATACATTGCTTGCCTTGGACAAACAAGTTTGACTCTTATAGAACTGTACAGTTTACAAAGATTGCACAGCAACTATCCTTCAAATTAAATTTGCATATTACTTTCAAAACATACCTTGTCCTCCAAAGACCATCTATCCTTTCTCCTAGCCTAGCAACCAAATTGTTGAGTGGTCTCAACTTGACAAATCACCCTGCTTTTGATACCTACTAAAATGAATGAGTTCTTCAGTTCCTGTTACACATTTTAACTTTGAAATTTTTAAATATTACAGGATGGCTACAATTAATTAATCAAAACAAGTGTGAAAGCTTTGTTGATGTTGCTATCTCTGTGTCTTTTCTGCAAACAGCCATTTTTTCAAATTTGTAACTCCACCTGATGAGAGGAGAAAACGGACATCCCACACAGCACGGCTTTACCTCTAAGTGCTCAACTGTGACTTCTTCCTCCGTGCTCTTCGAAGCCCAAGTGACAAGAGCTCCCTATTTCTTTACAATAAACTTTGGCTCGCACAGAGTAAAAGATAAACTTTTCATTCTGCATAGCGTAAGGGAACAGGTTTACCCAGCAGAAGTGAGCTGGGACTCGGAGAGGGAATGCCTGGGTCACCTACAGGCTTCCAGTGGGAGAGGGCTGCGCCACCTCCTTTCACCCAAGCGCTCTGAGGCCTTTTGAGTTTATATTTAAAAGAAAAATAAGCCCGTTCCTGGTTCTCTTGTGATTAGGATTCGCGGTGGTACGCTGCCCGCAGTGCGGTCCAGACCCGGCAGCGTTACCGACTAGCGCTCTCTTCACGCGTTTTCAGTTGAGCATTGCGCAACGCGCAGCTGTCGGTGACGGCAAAAGCGCGCTCTGCGCCCGCCGCGGCGAACTCACCGTCTCCGGCCGCGTCCCCTGCGCTCCTCAGGCCACCGGGGTTCTCTCTCTCCCTCTCCGCCCGTCACTGTTCACCAGCAGCGTGCGGGGCGGTCTGAGCTCGCCAGGAGCCCTTCCTGTCGGTCTCCTGGCCAAACGATGAAGTAACCGAAACCGAAGTCCAAGCCCCGCCGGTCAGGTCCCGCCGCAGCAGCAGCAGCCGGGACCTCCCTGCCCGCCGATGGACCCGCCAGACCGCCCCTGCAGGCGGTGCCCGCCCCTATGCCGGCTTCTTCAGAAAGAACTCGCCCCGAGGGCGTCAGGCGGGCGCCATCGCCTTTACTAAATAACCCCGAAACGCCCTAAATCCTTCCGGCTCCGGGGAGGGCTGAAGCGCTCCCCCGTCCTGCCCGTCAGAAAACGTGTCTCCTGCGGGGAGAAAAACGCGTTGCTGCGTAGCGTGTCCCTTCCCGCGGTCCGTCGCCGCCGCGCCGCTTTCCGTAGCGGAGGAGGAAGTGTTTCCCTAGCGCGCGTCGCAGGGAGCCCGGGAGGATGTTTCGGGCCTGGCGGGGGGCGCCGCCGCTGGCCTGTGCCGGGGCGCGGGTCGGGCTGCGGGCCCGGGCGGGGGCCGCCTGGGGCTGGGCGCGCTCCGCCGCCTCGGAGGCCAACAGCCAGCAGCCCGTGGCGGAGAGCAGCCAGGACTCTCAGTACCGGGACACGGTGCTGCTGCCACGCTGCCGCTTCCCCGCGCAGCTACCGGGGCGGCTGCAGCCCGAGACCGAGCTGGAGACGCAGCAGGTAGCGGCCGGGGCCGGAGCCGGCTCGCCCGGGGGGCTGGTGTGGGGCTCCCCAGCCCGCCGCCGCGGCAGCGCTCCCGTGGGGGCGCGGCGAGGCTGGGCCCTGGGGCGGTAGGGCGGGGGTGGCGGGCGAGGTTTGTTTACGGGCCCGCCTTTTGCTGCCGTTAACTTCTTGTGGGCCTGGGCTTTCGCCGGTGCCTGGCCGGGCCGTCCGGAGTTAACGGTCAGGGGAAGAGCTCGGGGTGGGTAGTTAGAGTCTGGATACTCTCAAGTTTGTTATGGCTTCGTTTGGAGAGAGAGTCAGACCCTCTTGGTAGTGGAGAGCCAGAGTAGTAATGTTGGGCTCGGTATTATGCCTGTCTTGGGCTGTTTAAATAGTTTTAAACTACTAATGTTTTCTGTTACAAAGTTAGAAAGTTAACTTTCCATCTTTGTTTTCAATATAAATTTTACTATGAAGCTAAAATGCAGACTTTTTGGTAGCGCAAAGGCCTGTGATGATTTAGGTGTTTTGTTGTTGTCTCTGCAGAAATGTGGTTTTTCGGAACTGTATTCATGGCAAAGGCAAAGGAAAACAAAGCAGGAATTTTGTCTTCATGACGGACCACCTTATGCTAATGGAGACCCTCACGTTGGCCATGCGTTAAATAAAGTAAATATTTACTCATTCATACTGTACTGTGTCAAAGTGGTAAATACTTCCCCACAATGTGCAGTGTGTTCTCCACTCCCATTTAAATCCATAACCCTTTAAAGTGTTCTGTGTTTTGGTAGACAGGGCTTTTAAAAAGCAAGCATCACAGTTATGTAGATATCATACAGTGCCCTGGTGACATACATACCATACCATGACATCAAACCATATACCAGTATATGGTACCTATATGGCTGAGTGCTCATTTGTGAGGCTGACTGTTTCAGTAAAAAGAGAATATTTTTTTCTGGAGAAAGTCCAGCCTTCATTCCTAAGCAATATTAAGTGCACAATTTATTTGTGTATTGAACTTACCACACACAAACATATGGAGAGTGTATATTTTTGTATGTGTATATGTAATAATGTTACTATAATGCACAGTTGAGCTGTGCCTTGCTATTCTTTTTTTCTTTAGGTATTTTGTAAGTTTGTTATATTGCATTTGTTTTATTTTATCTGAGTATCTTCAATGGAACTATAATGACTAAATGTTGATGGTTTTTAAAATGTAAATTTCAGCTTCAAAATTATACTCCTAAATATTTTTGAATACGTTTAGATTCAGTCCTGAGAATGACAACATTACATATGCTACAAAGTGGGAAAGACTTAAATGTGACCCACAGCTTCTTAAGGTACTAGCGCTAAAACTTGGGAGTTGTGAAAATGACAAGTTTTGGTAGGCCATCACTTATATCAAAAAGCAATAATATGCCCTAGGCCAATACTGTAGATCCAGCTCAATGTTTTAAAAATGAGAGTAAGTTGGATTTGTTTGCTTCAAGTCTTGCAAGTTTATGAACTGTGTCTTTCAGTTATACTAAATGTGAACTCCTTTGATCAGAGGTCCTTTGAGGTTCTGCCAAAATACAGAATGATGGGCAAGAAAAAAAAACATAAATGGATGGTTTTAAATGTAAATGTATCATGCAGCCTTTTATATTTGTTAGTAACAGGAGGATCTTAACAATGTAGCTATTCCACATGGGGGAGCTGAAGTGATAACTGACCCTTGTGTCTCTTCAGATTTTGAAAGACATCACTAATCGTTTCTACGTGATGAGAGGTTATAAAGTACATTATGTGCCAGGATGGGATTGTCATGGATTGCCAATTGAGTTGAAGGCATTGTCAGAAGTCAGAGGAGCTGAAAATCTTTCACCAATGGAAATAAGACAGAGAGGTGAACTACTGTTTGCTATGTCTTTATAGAAAAAGTTGGCTTAAGTATTTGTACATCCTACTGAGCATATTTTGAATTTTATGCTTTAGAAATAGCTTTTATACTTTATTGGTTGCTTTTCTATTAGCTGTTGGATTGCTGTACGTTATTTGCCAAGCAGATTGAGTGCAATGTCATGTTACGAAGTGGGATAATTGAACACAGTCTTAACTTGTTGCTGTAATGAACATGCATAGCATTAACCATGGGTTTAAAAATACAGGAGTAAGGCAGAGGATTTGTATTTCTGGTTTGCTTAACTGTGTAGCAGCACGAAACTGATATTTATCAGATCAGCATCCTGTTGGGTTTTGAAGACTGAATTTGCTGAGGAGCTAAAAAGAAGCTCTTCATAACTTGGGAGTCCCTGGGCAGGGAGTTGCACCAGGTTGCTTCCTGAGGTCCTCTCTGACCTCAACTGTTCTGTGATAAAAATTGGGCTTCATCAGGACAGCTTGGCTCAATGTCATAATGCGGGATGTATTTCTTGACTCTGTTTTTAACGATACCACCAAACTATAGGGGTGATCCTTTCAGAGAAAGTTAGTCTGCATTATGTGGAAACTGTTCTGAAAAAATAATTTGAAATACCATAGGTATTGAAAGACAACAACAACAACATTCAGCTGCAGAACTATTTGTAATGAGCAATTTAAACTGCTTTAGCTTGAAATTGCAGCAATGAAATGGGCTAAGTTATTTTCAGATGCGTGTTGCTTTGAAAAGTTTGGATCAGCATCAGCAGAGGGGTTAACTTTCACTCTTATTTTACCTTGTTTGAGAATGCGTTTTGAGAAATTGCTCTTCGTAACTGAATATACTTCTTTTTCCCTCTTCCTTAAAAAGAAAGTTTGTTTTCTAGAGACACTTGTGCTTTATGTCCCCATATTAGTCAAAAAATGCCACTCCTGGATCTTTTTACTCTTTAGAGTAATTTTATTTATGTACCTACTTCTCTGAAATATATATTTTTGAGCCATAGTAATCTGTTTAATACACTTCAGTAATTGGCACACAGTTTCAATATGTTCAGCTTAGACTTTTCTAAAAAATGTCAATAGCATATTTTAAATGGTATTATATTGATCTTAGTGGTCTGAACCATGCGCTTATTGGAACTATTCCCTTCAGCCAGAGAATTTGCAGAAAGAGCAATTGAGAAACAGAAATCTGCCTTCATTCGTTGGGGTATAATGGCAGATTGGGCTAACTGCTACCGTACATTTGATCCAAAGTATGAAGCGAACCAGCTGAGAGTCTTCTACAAAATGTATGATAAGGTATGTTGAACTCTTGTTAAAGCGTGTTTTGTTTTGTCATGAGTTTTGATTCTCCTAACTTTCTTTTTTTCCCCTTCCTTTCCTCTTTAGGGTTTCATTTATCAGGACTATAAACCTGTGTTCTGGTCTCCTTCAGCAAAGTAAGAATTGACTTCTTATTTTGTCTTCAAAATTTTAGCAAGGATATCAATAGCTTTTCATGTTCAAGTGTGTTAACTTAGGTTTGGTATCTACCCAGAACAGCGTTGGCTGAAGCAGAGCTTGAATACAATGAGCAGCACATCAGTCGTTCTGTGTATATGAAGTTTCCCCTGTTAAAGCCGCCACCTAAGCTGACTTCAGTGATAGGTATGACTTCTGTATAGATTTTAAGATGGATAGCTTTTATTTTTGTTATAATTGTAAGTAAACTACTTTTCATTTACATCTGTAGATGGATCGTCCCCTGCTAGCGTGCTAGTCTGGACCACACAACCTTGGACTGTGCCAGCCAATCAAGCCATTTGTTACATGCCCGATGCAGCGTATGTGTCTTTCACTTGGCTCAGTCATCTGCATCAGGCCTTATCAATACTGATCAGCAAAGTTAAAACATTCTGGACTACCAGTACATTTTATTTAAGGCATATTTTTGGGGGGGTTTTGTGGTTTGTTTTTTTTCTTTAAGCGACACAATTTTAAGCTTTGTTCTATCTCTCTTAATATATTATTTTTTTGCTTTAATTTTTATTTTTTAAAGCTATTTCTTCTTCCTGATGTTATGTTATCTTAATTCTTTTAAGATTTAAGAGTGAATTTGACATGTAGATTGTAAAACATACTTTGCTGTCTTTTAGATATGGAGTGTTTAAACAATTTGTAGCTGTATGGTGTTTAATATATAAATATATATTTGCATTGTAGATATTCAATTGTGAAATGTACAACTACTGGTGAACACTTCATTCTAGCTGCAGATAGAGTTGAATCTACAGCTGCTGTTTTGGACACGCAGTTTGAGGTTATATCAACGTGTAAAGGTAGGTTTTAATCTTGTTGATCTTAAGTTGCTTAGAAATCTGCTTGTAGGTGTCTGGAAACAGAATTCTGATTCATTGTCATGAGTTGGGATTTAATGTGTCATTTGTGAACTCTATTAATTTGCCTTTATCAGTGATTCAGTGCTGGAAATACGTGTATCTAAAAAGGAGGTGAGAACGGTGATTTCTGTGACTGTTGTTTTGGTGTCTTTCCATGCCTTCTTTTTCAGAGGGGGAAAAATTATCCAGTTCTCTGCTTAATAATCTTGTTTTTAGCTAATCATAAAATTACCTGGAGGTGGTGTTCTCACAGGTTCCACCTTCTTGAATCACGTGATTTGCAGATAACATACAAAAGTAGAGTTGGATCTTCTTGAAAAGACATTCAATATTAGAACCTCTTTTTATCTTCCCATATATTCAGTAATTAGTTACATTTGTTACCTTTCTGTATTTTTGTACCTAACTGTCTGACAGCAGTTCCTAAACGTGCTCCTTCTAGGAGGAAAGCATTCAAAGAAGGCTGTTTTGTCACATGAAGCATTCTTCAAGCTCTGTGATTCTTGGCTTTTAGTAAGGCTTTAGTACTAAGATTTCTTTAGTGTTTTTTTTAACCTTAAATTGTCGCTAGTTTCATTCATGCTGTACTCTCTTTATTTGTGTGTAATTTAGAGAATTTAAATTAATTGTTGATGATTAATATTAGTACTTAGTGGCAGAACTAGGAATAGATCCCAAATGAAAGGTTTTTAGCCTACAAAATCTTTATCGAGATCTGTTTCTGGAACACCGAGATAGTGGTCCCCAAGGAATGGGAATGTGTCTCTACGTAGAATGTCACTACTAACAGAAAACTGTTGTCTAAGGTCGAAGAAAAGCTTTTTCTTCAAAGGAAAAACCTGTGTGCAAGATTAACAATGCAGAGAATTTGAAAGCATTTGGACAAGGACCCACAAACAAGATAAATTAGTACATCTGAATGTTATCCCCTGCATACACTTGCTGATCAGTTGTTCCATTTCTGCTCGCTCATAAAAGAAGCTGAATGCGTGAATTGTTTGTTTTCTCATCTGTTTGGTTTGGGGTTTTTTTTTCATCCCCAGGTGTAGATTTGGCAGATGGTTCTTGTGCTCATCCCACAATTCCTGGCAGAGTCTCTCCTCTGTTACCTGCAAACCACGTGACAATGGCAAAAGGAACAGGATTAGTTCATACAGCGCCAGCTCATGGTATGGAAGACTACAGCGTAGCTTCCCACCATCAGTTACCCACGGTACTTTAATTTTTCAGCTGCTGCTCTTGATTTCCTGCAACTGTTTGATCACGTGCTGCTAAAGTGATTGTTGTAATTTGTGCATAACACTTGAAAATGTTTTGAAGCATTCATGTAAGTGTGAGTATCACTAATGGCCTGCAGGAATGTAGGACTAACCTTAAAAAAGTGTGTATCAAAGTAAAAGGATGAAGTTTTTCATCCATCTGCTAATTAAAACTCACAGGGAAGTGGTAGAATAGAATCAGATTTCTCTTCTCTCTCTGTGTTTCTGGTTTTTAAGGATAACATAGACAACAATTCTCAGATATACTGGCTCTTGGTACTGACAATTGACTTTTAAAGCTATATCTTGCAGACCAGTAAAACACCAGTTATGTAGGTCATTATTACTATTCTTTTTCAGCAAAGCTTGTTTTAAACACATAAATACAGTTGCATTATGCATGATCAGTTTGTGTTTGATGGAAATGAAGATGCAGGATATTCTTTGTCTCTTTTACCTTTTTTAAGAAGTGGCTGTTGAGATATTCCAAAACCTGATTATACTCATATTTCTGGTTGGGGGTTTTTTTGAGAGTAGAGTTTTTCTTGGGGTTTTGTTTGGTTTTGGTTTTCACTGTTAATTTGGAAAGTCATTGAAATACCAACCAGTGAGTTGATGTAAGACAATTGTGGCATGTCTGCAAATGTAATGGTGCTCCCTTCTTCCGATACATTGAATTCACTTGCCTGGTAGATTACTAAATTGCAGTTCACTAAATCTGAATTGTACTTAAATATAACATACTTTGCTATTCATCAGAAAAGTAGTTACTCAGTAGTACTTGACTCACTTCTGAATACCAAAAAGGTAATTAAGTGCCATACGGTATTTTATTGACATGATTAACATATTTATTTTAAGGATTGCCTTGTGGATGAAGGTGGGATTTTTACCGAAGCTGCAGGCCCTGAACTTCAAAACAAGAATGTCCTTGAAGAAGGGAATGAAGCTGGTGAGTATTTAATGTTTAGAGTAACAAATGGCTATCAGTTACATTCCTGCAAGTATATTTTGAGGATTCATAATTACTGAATATATCTTGAATACGGATAAGGTACAGGCACTTCTTATTATGTGTTGATCATGGAAGGGAATGAATTGAGGTTAAAAGTAGCAGTATCTTCAAATCAGATTTTAATCTTGCCTCCTTTTTTTTTTTTTCCTTCTCTCAGTCATTCAGATGCTTCACACAGCTGGGAGTTTGTTAAAAGAAGAGAAGTATGTGCACAGTTACCCATATGACTGGAGGACTAAAAAACCAATGATTATTCGTGCCAGCAAACAGTGGTTTGTAAACACAGCAAGTGTGAAGGCTACAGCACAGGTATATAATTTTTCTTTTGTATGGAACATTTAAAGACAGCTGATGGCGTTTGGAATCAGCAAAACAATCTTGCTATAGCTCACTCCAGAATATGTTCTTCTCTAGGGTTTACAAACACTAGTTGAAAAGTACTAGTTATTTGTAGAAGTGATGAATGTTGTTGGGTTTTTTGTCAATATTGATATAATCCAGGATAAATACATTGACTGACATATTTGTTCATTGTATTTACAGGAGATGTATAAGTTTCTTAGAGCTACTGATTTTTTTTTCCCCCAAAATATTTTTTAAAATACAATGTTTCAAGGAATTAAATCAGAAGAGACAATTTTATCACTATTAAAATTACCTTTGTTGTTATGGTAGCCTTGCATGGCCAGACATCTATCTTTGCTCCCCTATTAATTTTGCCACAATCCTATTTTAAGTAACTTTAAAACATTTTTTTTTTTAAATGCAGTGCTCTTTGAAATTATGTGCATCCACACAGAAAACTCAGACCAGCACCTTAAGCTGTCTTGGGTAACAGTGATTTCATTCAAATTAGGGCATGAGGTGTTTATTCCATATTCATCTTTATCTAGAATGAAAGAAAATGTGATGGTTATTTAGCGGGGTGGGGAGCAAGTGGTAGCCCACACTTTAATACAGGCAGTATGTATCAAGGTGTGGTTTCAAAGTAGACGGCAGCACGAGGCACAATGAGCTGTTAAACTTCAGATAGAGAGACGGATCCCATTTCTAGCCCACTTTAGGGTGCATCTGCTAGAGAATCAGAGCTGGCAAAAAAAGCGTTGGTTGCTCTGTGTGGAGGTGTTGCTTCCAATAACATGTTCAAACTATGTTACTGAAGAGCAATATGTGGTGAAGTAAATGATATACGTGTGACAGTTGCCCGAGAATGTTATTCAATACTGGGAGTGGGAGTGTGGACCTGTACCTTTCTTTACTGGTAGCAAAAGCAGTGTTTGAATGCTGAAGCGTGTTCAACAGCTCACTGTGTACTTTATAGGAAGTGCTGAAAAAAGTGAAAGTTATTCCTACATCTGCAGTGAACAGAATGCTCGAAATGCTGGACAGAAGGACGTTTTGGTGTATATCACGGCAAAGGTGTTGGGGTGTTCCAATTCCTGTTTTTTATCAGAAGAACACAGGAGAATGCTTGATAAACAGGTATTTGTCTTGCTTTATATACTAAAAAATGAAAGAATGAGCAATGTCTGGTGTGCTGCAGTTATACAATATTATAAAACTTCTATTTAAGTATAAATGCATGCTTTTACTTGTAGTTGTTTTATACACAGAACTAATTCAGCTATAAATGAAAATCAAAAACTCATTTCTAAAGGTAATTCATATGTAAGTAATAGGAATTAATTTACTTAGATACTTAAGTTACCTGAAAAGTCCCCTTGATAGTAATTGCTGCTTTTATCCCTCATCTTCAAGTTAAGCGAGCTGCCAGCAGTCATTTAAGCAAAGAGTAAAATGCAAGTTGTAGTTAGAATAGATTACAACTGTAATTGTAGCACTGTAAATTGAACAATACCGGTATTTTGTCAGAATAGATTTTGCAATTGAATAAGTGACAACGAGATATCCAAAGTGGAATAATCAAATCAGTCGCAGAATAAATAACTGCACTTTGTTTCAAAATAAAATTAGAGTGTTTTTGAAGACCCAGCCTTAATAAACATAAGTGACCTTTAGCTTTATGATTTGGTATGTTGCAAGCTTCCGATGCTAGCCTTATTCCGCCATCTTTTAGTTAATAGAATCCAGAAATTGCCAATGCTGCATTTCAGGAATTCCAGACAATGTAATGCAGAGGAAATTCAAGGTCTGCTTTAAAACAAGAAACCTCAACCAAATACCATCCTTTGCTGTCTTTTGAGTAGTAGAGTTCTGCTTTTACCCCTTTGGGGAACAGAGGTTTTCAATTGTGAATGTTCTCTGAGAAATGATTTCATAAAAATAGTATTGTGGAGTTCCACATTCATTGTATATTTCCAGAATTGTTTTCTGTCTTGAGATATGCTAGTGTAACTCCATTTTATACATCTTAACCTTACAACCATTTATGGAAATTCATTATGGATAATAACATTGCGTAGCTGGAGATGAACTTAAAGTGTTGAAGAACTTTTTTTTTTATTCTGGTGTGTAATAAATAAACTGCAGAGTGTCCAGCATATTTTCCAGAGGCTGGACTGTGCATGTAAGTATAGTATTAGGTGAAGCTGAGGGTGTGGAGTGCAGGGAATGGACTTTAAGCAGTTAGTCCGTAGCTTCACTTAGTGTGGCTGGGTGTGTAGGTGCACAGATACGTACTTTGACTCTCTCTCAGTAGGCAATAACTGTGAGAAAAGACCACAATAACTCTAGTCGTTTATAGTACCTGAATAATGCTGACGCACATCAGGAAATAAAGGCATGGAGGCTCTGTAGGGTGTAAAATCATTTTACCTGCAAAAACTGTTACTATATTAAAAAAGTAAGTCTATGTTCACATTAAAAAATTACAATTTCTGAGGAATACTTATCATAGTCTGTCTGCAGAGTAGGCTTGAGTGTGTTACTTATGCTTGCTTAAAATTATTAAATATGTAGTTTAACAACAAAATAAGAGTGTAAGGAAAAATAGTTTAGCGTTTGGCACTCAGATGTGAAGGGCACCATGAAGCAACAGCTCCTTCAGAATGCAGAGGAGCTGACCCAGCTGGTACAGAAAGCAATTGAAAGGAGGGATGCATGGGAATTCCTTTAGATTGTAGGAAAATTACCTTGAAAGCCAGCGACCTGTATTAAAAAGGGTGTCTTTTGTAAGTGCTTGAGCTGTGGGAGAGGATTGCTGGAGTTGTAGGATATGTGGCAATTGGGGCATTTTGATGTGATAAACTCTGCAGTAGTTTAACAATTTGACCTTTGTGTGTAGTTGTTGGTCTAGCAGTCACCCATGGTGGTGAATGAACAAAGGGACAGTGTAGCGTGTTTGGTTAGAATTGATCTGGAGGAAAAAGAGAGATGTTTAAGAAAAAAAAAAAGGCATATCCAGTATGCTTGAAAAGTAGATTTATTTCATTTGACTGGCAGCTAATAATGCTCATTTATAAGCAGTACTCCTTACTTCTAACATGCTCAACAGTAGAGGTGAAATTTTCAAAGAAAACTGTAAAACATACATTAAATATTTAAAGTTAGCTGTAGCAGACTTCTGTAACCAGAGTAGGAAGAGTGCACAGAATATTGGCCTATAGAAATGACAGGCAAATTTAGAAAGAAGTCTGTCAATTCATAGGTCATTTTCCTGGACACCAGTTCTTACTGAAATAAACAAATTAGCCTAAATGTTTTGTTCCATTTGCATTATTATTATCATTTTGAAATCGTATCACAATAGGTTGCTGACATATTTCAAAAACTTATGAAGTTTCATACTCAGATTGTCTGAATAATTAATAGTATTAAAACAACAGTAAATAAAATAACTTGCATGTCAAAACAAAAGCTGTTTTCTTATCTTGAATGGTGGGTAAACATGCAGTAGCAGCTGCTCCGGAGTTTTTGAGTGGCTATCAAAAGTAACAGCATCTCCACTGGAAGTCAGTGTAGTCCACATGGAGTTGCTGTTACATATGAGAGCACCGATGGTCAGTCTTGAGTGATCCTGTCTATGTATCACCTGTAAAAAGACCTTTTTTTTTTTAAAAAAAAAAAAAAAAATCCCTAAAATAAACAGCCGTGGTTCCCTCTAAGTCAGTTTCCCCTGAATTTGTCATGTGAAAGGTTGCGGAAAGCTTCTCTTTCAAGATGCAACTGCTTGTCTCTAACAGAATATTTTTCCCACACCAGCAATCCTGTCTTTCTAACTTGAAAGCCAAGAGCTAGACTGTAATCTTGTATGTAGTAAGTCTGATGCAAGATCTCCATGAGTCATCCTGTTTGCTGCTGTGGCCCCCCATAGCCCTAAAAGACATTTGACTGTATAACATTGTTGTCTGAGATTATGAATTTAATATGCTACTGAAGATTAGACCCTTTATGTAGAGTATACCACATCATACTGCAATCAGGAGTTAAAAATTAGTATAACAAAACTCTATATGAGAGAAATAAGAGAGAACATTTTTTCATTATTGCAATTTTCAGTAAGAATTATGAGAATACAGGGGTAAGATTCTGTGCGATTTTTCTGCACAAGTGGAGAAAAAAATACTTTAAATAGAATACATGCACAAATAAACACTTACATTGTTTGTCAGCTTTCAAAATGTAATAGATTTTGTAAGAAAACATTCTGGTTCTAGGAATTCTGTAACTCATGGAAGAGAAGTGAGAAAGAGATCCAAAATTAAACCGAGAGATTTGTATTTCCAGTAGTAGCTCAGACCAGGTCATAAGTGTGAGATAAATACTTTAATCTAACCCCACACAATAAATTCTTAACTTTACAAATTCACTGTTCAGATATTGGTAATAATAAGTACTATTGCAAAAATTTTTCTAATGCCTGAGAACTTCTGTCTCCCTCTCTGTGACTTTGATTAACAAGTAACTTAAATTTCTGAGGGGGGAAAAAAAAACCCGCAAACACCAACCTGTTTTTGAAGTAGATCTACCCTGCACTCTAAACTGCTTTGTAAAATATTAAGATATTTCAGTGACTTGTAAGCAATAGCAACTTACCGTAACCTAAATACTTACTGCTGAAGTATCTACGTTCATGCAAAAACGAAGATAACTTGCCGTCTTCACTCTTGCTTGAAAAGAGGTTGAGAGAACATCAGGCACTGTATTCTTCTCCTCCTGACTATATCTTAATGCTGCCTAATTTCTGTTAACACATTAAATAAGTGTTCAGCATAATCAATATCAGACTTCAGAGTGATTGGCTGGTGTCGTGGTAGCGTGAATTGCCGTAGGGGTTTCAGTGTTAAAATGTAGCGAGTGACACGTAATGCAAGTTCTTCTAGATAGTGTATGAATACAGGGCAAAGTTTTACAATGGTGTTTATTGCTAACTCTGAATTATCGTGCTCACGTTGAAGCCCATAGATTATAAAGTGATGAGTAGTTATTTGAGAAAGGTGGTTTTCACTTACACCTTACATAAAAGTACTTTGCAAAAGTCTTTCTCCTTACAACACAGATACCTTAAATATAGTAATTTTTCTCTCTTATGGCAATAGTTAATCATAACTATCCTGGGAAAGGATTAGAGAAAGGGAGGGTTGTTTGTTTCTCTTGGGTTTTTCAAACTGTAGGAGGAAAAAGTATTTGTAGAAATGGGATCCTGGAAATCTTTGGGTTTAACAATCTCCTCTTATAAAATACTTGCCTGTTAATGTTCACTTATATTCTGTAGGGAAACTGAATATGATGAAAAAAACTTGCACTGCTAAAATATCTTTTTTACTTGATTTGAAACTGTGATAGAATTTTGAGAATATCGATCAATTATAAGTTGACTTCACAGTCATTGACTCTTTATTTCTTGTAAGTGACCGGTAACGCAAATCTGACCTTCTTTTAGTTGTTTTAAAACTTTTATCTGTAGCATAATCATATCTGTTAGTTCACGTGTCACGAAAATGTGTCTTTAAAATAATTCTGCTCTTCATAAATTAACAATATAAGCCTTTGCATCGCATAGCAATACACTTGGTAAAAGGTTAGTCCATAGTACATTTTGTAGTAATGGTGTACCTACAATGGTAGACAACTGTTGTGTGGCATTGGCAATGCTTACTTACTGTAAATGAAGTCAGTCGTTTTATGATGTTTTCCCAAGGGAAAATGATAGCGAGGTTTTATTTCCTTCTTGTCCATCCCCCTGCCTCCGATGGAAAGGAGAACAGTTCATCCTCACTGCAGGTAATACAGTTTGCACTAACACAGTGTTTCGGGTGTCCCCCCCTTTGTTAATTTCTCCAGGTATTTGTGTGATAGGCCTGACCTTAATCATTATCTCCTCCACTGAGGAGAGATGTCATTGCAATTAACAGTTGCAATGTCAGAAAACTGGTGGCACTTCAGGCTGTTTGTGCTTTACTTAAAGCTTAGAACATCTGACAAACTAAGATTTCTGCTCTTGTCAAACTGAATCCAGATGGTTGCTGGAAAACATTGTTTGTTAAGAGTATATTCCTACATGTTGTCCAAGGTAGCTCTTAGTTTTGGGCTGTAGCTGGTTTTATCTCCTTTTAAAAATCCCTACAAACAGTGATGTCATTAAATACCTGCTGAGAGCTTTAAAAATTTCTAAGTCGAGTTCATGTCCCTCCACTGAAGTGTATTTGCAGTATAAGAAAGTCACGTAGAAGACAAGCTTAGTTCCTCTTTCCATTTTCTACTTGGTTTATGGGGCACACTGGTAGCTTTTCCATGCTAGTTATGGGCATGATTCATGAGCATAAAAACTTTCTTGCTCTAATTGGATGCCAGAGCCATTAGCTGAGCACTTCTTCCATGAATCGCTCAACATGCACTAACATTTTATGTAGTAATAAGCACAGTTTAGGGTAAATCATCCTCCTCTTAATTTAGCTACTCCATCTTCTGCTGGTGACTTCCATGGGTATGACTTGGCCCATAGGAAGGTCATTGAGACTGTAGAGAGAGCTCTTCAAATTTTCACTTGAAGACAGCTAGTTATCCGTAATTGTCTTTAAAAATACACTGATCTTGCATTTGAGAAGAATTAAAGATGGAGCCTTCTGTTGGCGAGGAATGAAAAATAATGGTCTATGTTGCTTTTTTTTAAAATGGTCCCAGGCGCTATGGTCTGTGTCATCACTGAAGGTCTGGGTGTAAAGCCAGCCTCGTCACTGGAAGGTACTGACCCGCAAGAGAGAGACAAATTCAGTGGAATAGTTTAGTCTGGGCTGAGACAAAAAAACTTCTCCTTGGCTTATTTGATTTTTCCTGAGAGCTTTCTGAATCTGAAGATTTAGCCTGAAGGAGGCAAGCCATAAGGGATACTTACCAGCTATCTGTCAGGACTGGAGTAGTTGTTTGCTTTTGTCTTGGAGAAGTAACACTTCATAACTGGAAGTATAGGCAAATAGGCCTCTGTGCAAATATTTCTGAAAGGAAAAGATACCATTCAGAACCGGAGCTCCTAAATGTTGTTTTACCAAGATAAATGTTAGCAGATATATTACAAAGTCATAAATTGTGTCCTTTCATCATTAAACTAGAAGGTAAATGACAGCCACTCTAGCCTGAAAAGGTAAGAATGGCAATGGTATGCTTGTTGGCTGTGGTTTTGTGAGTGTTACTGGTTAGTGGGTTTTCTCTCCAGAAAACCTACTGGGACATTCTACAGGAATTTACTTTGAAAAGTAAATTGATTAATTGATGATTGATTGATTAATACAAAACTGTTAGTCTGTCATTGTGATTTCATTCCCACAATCAAGAGCAAGATTGCATTTTCTTCTTACTGTTGCACCTCATGTCATGTAATTAAATTATAATTTGTTCTGCATCTTCTTGGAGAACATGGGTTTTCATGCTTAAACTCTGTGTGTAAGAGTCCACTAAATGTTGTAGTGATGTAACTCAACTTATTAGCAGTACAGAAAAAATACTATGCTGAAGTCCAGATACAAAACAGCGTGATGACATTAAAGAAGTTAGATCATCTGCTTTTTGTGTTTTCAAGAAAATTGTGCCAGATTATTGTTTTACTTTTTCCCCTTTCACAATACTGTATGAAGAAGTTAGTTAATTGATTAAATCCTCATTTCTAGACTTCAAAACCAATCTCTGGTCGATTGGGTAACACCAATTTTAGTTGGCAGGTCATGATGATCTGCTGTACTCCTTAAATACAGCAGATGTTTTAAAAATCACCTCTTTAGTAAGTGGTCTATGACAAGTAAGACAAAGTGTGCGAGGTTTGCTTTGTTTTTTAAGCTATCTTAACTTATGTCTAGACTTGGCATTAAATGATATTAAAAATCAATTCCCCATGGCCTTATTACCTACTGGGGACAACGATTGAAAGAGTCATAAATAATGAACAGAACTGCATGCCTTGTGGTTGTGTTATCTGTTCACATCAGAAAAAATGCTTAATTTTTTTTATTTTCCTTATTTCTGTACTATCTATTTATTTCACAACCTTCGTGCTGCCATTTCCTAACTCTCCATTTCCACTTGAGTTCTCAAGGTCTCTTTATCCAGTGGAGAAAAGAAGCCTGTTGTCAAAAAGAGCAAATATTTTGGGGGGAAATAGTTGTTTAGTTTCTGTAAATCCAAGGTGAAAAAATAGCAAGTGAAATGGATTTTAGAAGTTTTCAAGCTGCCGGCATCTTTTTTTGAGTGCCCAGTTATTGAGTATTTGCAGAAAAAGCTGTTTGGAAGATAGGTGGGTTTCTGTATGTCCAGGTTCTACACAACCCTACCCAGCTTGGAAGACAAAAGAAAGAAGTCTTTTTAATACAGGCAGAAAGCTCTGTGGAGTCTTGTCTGGACTAGAAGCTAGAAAATCACAGGTTTAAATAGCTTGATCTCTTTATCAGAGTATCTCACTCCTTTGGATCTGGGATGGTTATAGAAAGGTACAATTAACATATCAATTCATGAACCCCCTTTTTTCCTTCTAACCCAGTGAAACCATCACAAATGTCATCAAAATAGTGGAGCAGCAAGGAACAGATGCATGGTGGACCCTTCCTATTGAACAACTACTACCAAAAGAGGCTGTAGCGAAGGTAATTATTTTACTTCAAATACAGAAGGTGCTTGAGACAGTTCAGTGATGGGAAATAATATAAAACCTTCATATGTTCCTATGATCCTTTTCAATCTTGTACCTCCATGAGAACGTGTCCTGTGAAAGGGATATTCAGAAAGTGGGATCCGAGTATGGCAGAATGCACACAATCAGATTTGTGCCAGGAATTCAGGGCAGAGATCTCCATCCCCCTTATTTTACTTCAGGAGGAAAGTGACATCCTAATTAATCAAATTATGAGCCCAAGTATATATTAAGTCTTTGTCATTAAAATAAAATTAAAATTTTTATTTAGTTCTTCCTAACTTTTTATTGTTCCTTTAACAATAGTATCCTTAAGCTAGCACACAAACTGTAGTGTTACTCTGCCATCTCGGGAGGGGAGGGGAGGGGGCAGTGTTTGTAATTTTTCCTTGTTCTGTTTTGGGTTTTCATCGGTAATTATCTGAAAACTATTGTGAAAAATTACCTAAATTATTTTGTGTTCCCTCACAAAGTTGGTAGCAGAGCCTGTACAAAACTGGTCCAGAAACCAAATCTACTTTATTTCTAGCTTTGGAAAGCATTGATGATACAGAGTATTCCGTTTGCATTGTTTAATAACTGTTTTTCCATTAGGCTGGTGGTCATGATGTTTTGGATTATGTCAAGGGACAGGATGTCCTAGACATCTGGTTTGACAGCGGAACTTCCTGGGCTCATGTTTTGGAAGGTACAGAATTAACATCTTGATCTTTCTTTTAAAATACTTGGAGGACAAAATAAATGTAACTGTTTTGCATGATAGTGTTGGCATCAGTAAAACAGAGTTAGATTATGCCAGCAGCAAACTGGCTGTGACTTCTCATAAAGCTGCTTTTGCTTGTAAAGATAAGGGTTTAATGTTGGGAAACTCATTTTCAGCATAGTTGAAGTTGAGATTTTTCTAATATTCTATTCTGACCAATTCTGCTGTGTGGCACACCACGTATCTTCTAATCAGAACATAACTTGTTTTGAGTATAGAAGCTTCATGACAGAAACGGCTGAGGTACTTTGCTGCTGGTTGATAACTGTTAACAAATTTCAGTTTGTGCTTGTGCATGCTCTGTGAAGCAGAACAAAATTGAGATCAGCTGCTGCATCTAAGTAAGTTTTGTAATTTTAACAGTCTAAGTGTACTTTTTCACTTCTGATTACTTTCAGTAACTAAAGCAGTTTATTGTGGCGTAAAATATTCATACTTGCTATGTGCTATTTATAACTCCTACTGTCAGTAGTTGCTACTCAGCAGGTAGCAGATACATATTTGTATAAAAATATATAAAATATACACTGTTTGCTTGGAGGATAGTCCAAAGCCAGGAGTCCCTTCTAAAGGAGGAGTCTGGTCCCATACATCAAGTCTGTTGGACTTTAAACCCTCAGTACACAATTGTGTGATAACAATCTTGCTGAATTATAAAACACGTTAGTACCAGAGGTTTTTATTTCTTAGCAACGTGGTCAGGCAACAGTACCATTGGCAAACATTCGTTTTCTAGAAGACCTTTACATATAGTAAAGTTCATACTCTTTAAAGATGTTTCTGGTTTGGTTTTGAAAGGTATAACAAAGTAGTGGTATTTTATGTGCACAGTTACATGCTTGCATTCTGTAAGGGCTTAACACCTCAGTACGCAGAAACCACCTCTAATCCTGTGTAGAGGAAAGACAATGTGTTTAACAAGGAATAGCAGAATCAAGACACTTGATTCACTGTTAATTTGTGTAAGGCTCCCTTATGGATTCTGTGATGTCTAATAAATCACAGTACAGACTTCTTCTTTCATGGAACCATTAAAAGTTCCTCTTTATCTAGTCATCTATTTTCATGAAACTTGCTAGAACTCGGAACATCTTCCTTTGCTGCCTGACATGGCTGGAGAGGGCCCCACTGGTTCAAAAGTCGGGGGAAGGACTAACAAGCAGTGTGATTTCGTGAGCCTCTTTGTCTTCAGAAATGACACAAAGCTTGCAGTACTCTTTTCCTATGTTATTGAGGCTCCCAGCCACTGCCAGAAGTGGAAGTACAGTCTCAGTGATTCACGTGAAATTACTGTTTTAATTTACCCTTTATGAAAAATGCACTTTGCAAGACAAGTTGTTGAATTAATAGTTTTGTCTTGTATTTTCCAATATGCTCTAGCTTCTAAAACTTTTTGCAGAACTTCTTCCTATGTCAATAAAAATAATTGGCAAGGCTTACAAACAGGCTGATGCAATTTTTTTCCAAAGTACTCTGGGGAAAAAAAATGGATGAAATCCATGGAGAAATCCAAAACTGCTTAGAGAATATCACAACAGGAAGAACAACGTCCCGTGGCTTAAACTCATGAAAACCCAGAGGGATATGAGAGCTGGCGTGCTACCTGTAGAGTGCTACCTGTTAATTCTGTGGTAGGAGATCAGTGATAACAGCAGTTATCGCTTGCCTTCTGATGACAGTGTCATGCATGACAGTGTTTCTTTCTCCACATGTGAATTCATTTCAGGGCAACTGGAGGATATAGTAGATGGCTAAAACTGTGAGACTAATGTTTATAATTGTTTTGCTCTACCATGAACTCCAGTTATTGAAAATTATAAATCAATGATCTGTCTGTTAGTAACCAGCAGGAATAAACAGCATTTCAAATTTCCCTGCCAGTTCAGTCTCGCAAAAATAAAGTTGTTTTCTTCAGCCTCTCTGCAACTTGGAGAACTTAGGCCTGAGTTTTCACTGGACTTGAACTGACTGTGTCCGAGCTTATTAAATGAGATGCAGCAATTATAAAATTCATCCCTTTAGCTGATGGCCACACAGATTGCTTTCAGAAAATACGGCAGGTTGGGAAGGGGGTGAGGAGGAGGAAGAGGAGAGAGAAATTCTGCAATATGGGGCTTTTGAACAGGTTAAAGGAATTGCTCAGTGACAGCAAGCTCAGTGACCTGAATCATAGGTTGCATGGATACAGTCGTATTTCCAGTGCTTGCCCTGCTGCGTTTCCTACCAGAGACAGGGCATCGTTCTGATGGAAATGACTTAAAGTTGCTCTTTTTTCATTGAATTACAGTTGGCTTCCTCTTTCCAGCCTAGGTGTGGCAAAGGTACTACTTCTAGCTAAATGACAAATTAACCAAACCGTTCTACATCAGCAGTGTGGCAGGTAGGAAGCTGCAACTTACACACTAAGAGCAAAGATTTAGCTACAGTAGTCACAAAACCAAAATTGTACACTCATAACTGGGTCGTGTGTAAATAAATAGTAGTTCCCTTGCACCATCGAGAGCAGATCCACAAGTGTAACGTGCTTTGAAAAACCCACTGCTACTGAAGTTTTCTTCAGTATATACTGTTTGCTTCATTAATGCTGTTTGCCTAACACTCTTTTCACTGAACAGTTTATTGTCGTGCTGTCTAATCCTGTTTCTTGCTATACATGCCTCAAATATTTTTTTTAAAATAACTGTTTCCCTAGTCTTTTATGTAATGTTAAAATTTCAGTCTGAATGCTTCATACAGGAATAAATTTATTTTCACAGTATTGCTGTGAGGTAGAAGAGTGTTAATATACTGCCTCCAAAAAGAAGGTGTGGTAAAAGCAAAATTTGGTTCAAAAGCGTTTGCTAATTTTGAATACTCAATGCTGGGGTGCCTAGGACTTTTTTTCTCTTTTTTGCTTTGAATTTCAGTTTGTGTTCGGCCTTCTGATAGTGCTTATTTCAGTAGCTGTCTTTGGAGTATCTGTTGTAGAGAATTCTTTTCGGTCTTAAAATTCTCTTTCAGGTCTTGACATTCTCCTCATGGGCAGAGGGCCATCTGCACTACAACCTTAAGAATATTATTTTTCAAAATTATTTCATATAAAAATGCATGCTGGACTCTATTGCAATATGGTGATATGCCATTGGTAAAAATCACACAGCTTTTTACCCATAGTTTTGTATCGCAATGATGGTAGTTCTCAACTTCATAACTTCCTTCCCTATCTTATTGGCTAATATTTAACCGAATGAATGTGATTATTTTACAACTTACCTATCTAAGTGTTTAAACTTTTGTGCTGACTGAGAGACTTGAATTTATCTTAGCTGATTCATTCGTGGCATTAAAATACAATACGTTTAATCTAAAAGTCAAAGTCTGTAAGATCAAAGATATGGAATCTTGAAATCCAAACCAGAAGGATCATAAATTGTAATTCTCTTTAATGACCTATGTACTATTCCTCAGTGTAAAATAAACAACTGCAAAGTCTTTTCGGGGTTGTTGGACATACTCTTCCATTTATGAAGGAACATGCGCGGTGTTCTAATTAATTTCTTTGTAACCATTGCAACTTTAACGAAACTGAGGTAGGGGAGTTACCAGTGCACTTAGAAGGCAGGCTTTGTCTATGCAAACCCCGTGTCTGTATTTTACATAGATAAAATGGTGAGGCCTCCATTAACTTTGGAAGCTACATTTGCCAGCCTGCCAGACATACCAGTTCTGGCAGAAGAGACCAATACAGTTTGTAATCAGTTGTTTAAATTCTTCTCTAGGTTGTAACTACTGGCATTTCCATGAAAAGTTCGGTTCTCTAAAACCAGTGGCTAGTAAACTAGTTGTAAATAACAAATGTGCTCTTATACACTTCTTCCTTACTGTAAATATGCTTTTTCTATCTTGTCTTCACAAGTATTTTTGCAGTTTGTTAATACACAGGCCAATCCCTACTTATTCTACTTTTAAAACCCAAACTCTTTGTAGATTTTCTTGAAGGAATAAACAAATGTGTTAAAAACCATAACATCCACCCACGCATTTTTCCTGTGCTAGCTGGAACTGTATAGCCTTGACCTTTGTAATGTTGAACTTCCTTTTATTGCAGGATGGATCTAAATATCGAAACTTCCATTAAGTTAAACAAATAAATCAAGTGTGTCAGCAGCAGGAAGAAACATTGTCTCAGGGGTCCTAGGGAGAGGATAAAAGGAGCCAGTAGATAAAAACTGAGCACAGAATATCTGGAAAATTGCACCACCAACTTTTAGAATCAAAACTAAATTCCTGCCAAATATGTGTATAATTTTGCACGTTTGTAGGCTTTGACTTGCATGTTCTGCTGTGTTTCACATTATTCTGTTCTTACTCTGATGGTGACCGCTCTGGGGCTGTTTAGAACGAGGAGGAACTTCTTGAGTCAACAAGTCTTGTACCTTTTTGTCCAGCGACTGAATTCCACCAGTAAAGCCATTAAAACTTCGCCACCCTCCTCCAGCCTTGTGGGAAAGCCCAGTTTGCTCTTTTGCTTTTCATGTGCGGTCAGCTAATACCTGGTCTGTGTGCCTTGTAGCCCATTTTTTTCTCTGATGCCAATGTTAGCTCCAGTTGTTCTTCTCTAGCATTCCGCTTTTTTCGTGTATTTATAGGGAATAATATTTCCACTGAGCCTTCACTTGGATAAGCTAAACAAGACAGGCTCCTCCAGACCCCTCTGTCCCACACCAGGCTTGCTGTTTCCCACGTTGTCCTAACCCTTTCCTGAAATGTAAATCTAAATCTAGTTGCAGGTGAGCTGCAGTCACTGCCAAAGCTTCCTGATCTTTTCTGAAAATACCTGACGCCTTACACAGGCTAGTCAGGCACGTTACACCTGTGACTTGTATCCCAAATAATTCCCAACTGGTGAAGTTTCTGGTTGTGGCATAGATTTTTATTAATTCTAAAGTATGCGATCTTTTCTTGGGTCCTTCAGTTTGTTTAGGAGTATTTGGAAAGTATTTTGCAAACTTCTTGTGAAGCGCTCTGAGCGTGATAGCATCTGTTTTCATAATTTATTATTTTGTTTGGGGGAAAGCAGGCTTATTTGTTGAATTTTGGAGTTCAGTGATCTTGGATTTAAAATAAAATTGTACTAATCAATCATTTGTATCACGTTCAAGTATATCTCGCACACCGTTTACAAACGTAACTTATTTACTGGGTTTAAAGAGCAGAATAAGTTTTACTAATCCCTTTCAGAGACTTCCTGTTAAGTGTATTAATTGCTTGAAGATACAGACTGATACTTTTAAAAAAATCTTGTTTTTAAAGGTGCAGAGCAAAGAGCAGATACATACCTTGAAGGAAAAGACCAACTGGGAGGTTGGTTTCAATCCTCTCTATTAACTAGTGTGGCAGCAAGGAAAAAAGCACCATATAAGTAAGTGAATGGATTGCAAACACATTGCTAGTTCATTTATTAAATATTGGGCTTTTGATAGTGTGGCAGTAAAGTGTTTAAACAACAGAAATCAAGCCATTATTAGGTATATGATTCGTGTTCTTACATTTTCAGTATAAAGTTTTTCTCAGGTTAGATTGTAATGGATTTATTAATTAATAGATGTTTGTTTCTCAGTCACTCAGGTATGTTGTATTACACTGTCAGATACAGGTCTGTTCTTTTGCTGTTCATCTCTCTCACTCCCGTAACCGACGGGATTATTACGGGAGGCACAGCATGAAAACCTCTTAAGATCATTGACTTGTGAATTGAATGGTAGGCTGTAAGGAATTCAGAATCACTCTGTGCGTGTCTTACACTGGAGCTGTGACATCCTATTTGTCCCCTAGAAGACGAAAAGCATAGAGAATGGTAATGCGGGTCAGTTGGAAGAGGTTGTGTGATTCGGGGAAATGTATTAGCTTAAAGAGTAAATGCTGCTTTAGTCTTTAATTCATCTGAAATACATATGCCTTGGATATCTGCAAACAATCTGTTGCTCACATGGCAAAATTAAACTATGAAAATAAAGGTGTATGCACTATTTGGGTGGTAGTGCAGCATATTCCTGGTTGGTTGAACTTGGCAGATGAAGCCTCAGACTTACCAAAATACAGGATTTTTGTATGTTTTGATCTATGAACATCCTTAATGGAAATGTATTCTTCACATAGATTTTTTTTTTTTTTTCCTGGGATTTTGTTTTCACTGAATTTTTTTCTTCAGGACTCTGGTAGTTCATGGATTTACTCTTGGTGAGAAAGGGGAGAAGATGTCTAAATCTATTGGCAATGTGGTTGACCCTGATGTAGTGATCAATGGAGGCGAAGTAAGTCAAACTCTTGAGTTTCTAAGAATCGCTAGTTAAAATTTTTCATTACCAGATTCTGTAGCTGCCTCGTGGCATGTTTTTCCTTAAGCAGCTGACTTGTAGCAGAACACTGTAATGGTTTTCTAAAGACTTTGGCTACACTGCAATTTCATTTGGCTGGAATAAAAACCTTGAGTTGTTTTGCTTTGGCTGTAGTGCCTAAAAAAACCATCCCACAACCTTTGTTCTGAGCAAAGAGAAAAGAAAATGCATTATATAGGTGTGGAATGGTTATTTTTAACTTGGGAATCTTGTTGATGAAATGATGGGGGGGTTAAAAAAAAACAAATTAAAAAATTAACCTTTGCTTTCAAATTGACTGAAACCTGCAAGCTGGGCGTAGCAGTACAGCAGCCAGAACAGGGATTGCACCCCAGCAATCTGCTCTCAGCCTGGGCTGTTTATTGGCTCTGGGAACTTGTTTCATTCGGGGGGGGGGGGGTGCACTGCAGGTGATGCTCCGAGTTTTTTCCCTCCCCAGTCCTGCTGTTGCTCTTTCTGAGACTGCTAAGCAGATTTTGCAGCGCTGTAGACAAAAGAATCAATCCTCACCAAGACTTGCTTATCTGATTCAGTAACACATGCAAGAGTCTCTATTCTTTCAAAATGGAGAGAAGCCGTTTTCAGAGTTGAAAACAGGGTGGAAAACAGTCTGAAGGGGGAAAAAATTGTAGTTTTAGATATTAACATTGCTATTTTAATGTTAAGCATTCAAAGGATTCAAGGCTGTAAGATGAGTTTATCTCAACTTACCCAAGTTCTAGCATTGCCTGTACGCAGACTGCTGCGAGTATATATTGTAGCCCTGGCTTAACAGTAAATCTTGCTAAAAGAGGGCGAAGGCCTCCAAATACAGCGACCTTCCAGGCGCGCGCTCACAGGTACGTTCGTGGCACTGACGGCGGGGAATTGCTCTGCTCGCCGTGCTGCAGGACCCCCAGCCGTCTCACTCGTGTGCCTTTCTGTCTCTACTTAGGATCACACCAAGGATCCTCCGTACGGTGCTGACGTTCTGCGCTGGTGGGTGGCAGAATCGAATGTTTTTACTGAGGTGTTGATTGGGCCCGTTGTACTTAATGCTGCAAGAGATGATATCAACAAGGTGAGAGCCAAATACGCCAACCCTCGTCATTCTAATCACAGGTCCTCTTTGTATTCGGGTTTGTGTTGGCTGAGTAGAATTCATTGCGAAGCTTTTCAGTCTTTAGACTAAAGAAAGCTTTTCCAAACTTAATTTAGGTAGGTTCTACTGCTTTTTACATCTGTGGATCAAACAGTAAAGTGCACTAAGGAAAAGTAGATTTTGCAGCATGCTTCGGTAATAGCCAGTCTTCTCTTTACTTTTCCAGAGGTCCCTTTGGTGTATGTTCTTCATGATGCTTTTGTAACTATTCAAACAATCAGTTTGAAAAACAGCCAACTTTTTAGTATTCAAACAATCCTCTCAGCTGACACCAGGACAGTCATTATAGAATATTACCATTTTGTGTTTCATCTAAAGTGCAGACCATTAAGGTTTAACTTTTCTGGTTTGTTCCTAGCTTCGGAATACACTACGCTTCATGCTGGGAAACGTGGCTGGCTTCAATCCAGAAACCGATTCCATCCCCGCTTCAGAGATGTACATCGTTGATCAATACATGCTGCATTTATTGCAAGATTATGGCAGCAAGGTAGGGGTAACATATTTAGATGAATATATGTGTAATGTTTTTCATTGGTTATACCCCCTAAGGAAAATTCTTTAAGTATATGAGTAAAATGTATGTGTCAAATAGGCAAATCATGACCACAAAGGTTTCTTTGATGCAATGTGCACTCCTTAAACCCATTTCAACTTTTGAGAGGAAAGCTTTGTTTTCAACATTCTTAACTTGGTTTTGACACCAACCAGTTTTTCTCATTCCCCTCCTGCCCAAGGCCTCAGGTTAGAAGTCTTTAGAAATAGTTAGAATAGGATATAAAAAAAACCCAAAAACCTCGTAGAGCTTTCGGAACCTGCTGTAGTCTAAAACTTAGTCATTTCTGTTACTCAGAACCGTTCTGCTGAATGGGTATAATTTCTGGGGTTCCCCCATCTTCTCCCCTCAAATTTGAATTGAAATTATTTCCTTGTCCTAATTGTTAACTGAATTAACTCTTCCCCCAACAACATTTTAAAGAAAAGATTCTCCCAGACTTTGTGTCACTCATTACAGTTTCTGTAAGTTCAGGTTCATCAGGGGTTGTCACTGTATGCCACGTGATGGAAACTGATACAGCGTCCTTATCTCTCTCTGCTCCCTCTCCCAGGTTACAGAAGCATACAAAGAATATGATTATAGCAAAGTTGTTCGATTATTGCAAGCATTCTGTTCCAGAAACTTGTCTAACTTTTATTTCAGCATAATCAAAGACAGGTAAGTCTGTTCCTGCTGCCTTTAAAAGGGAAAAAAACAAGTTAGTGTGAAATGAAGGTAATAACACTCCAGGTGAATGTTGAGTGAATACAGGTATCTCTGAGAACATTTCAGAGTTGTGTGTTGTGCTTTAGTGCACTGAAGCACAAGGTGAAAGCTCCGCTGCTTTCAGCCGAGTATTTTTGTCACCACGGTGCTTCTGTATTCTGCCCACTAGGGGTACTGAAGGTAATCATGTGTATCCATTTAAAACTAGGTAAAGTTTTGAAGATAGATTCGTGAGTCTGTATTTCTACCTAGAAGTGTGTGCCTCTGGGTGTGGGGAGGTAGGGGGAAGGGCTTTTAGTATTTATCTGGGAAACCCAAGGTCTTTTACTGGACTAAAAAACAGGTAAAGAATCCTAAGGATGTGACTGCTACCTTGGTAAATTTTGAAGGGGCTGTTTCATGGAGGTTATACCGATCCTTAGTTTCCAGAATGCAATAAATGGGAGAGAAAAAAGCACTAATGCTAAATTGTGTAGATGAACCAGAACAGGTTAACAGAGCTGCAGGCTCAGCTCCCTGAGAAAAGATCCTCTTCTATACAGGTGAAGCAAATTAACATGCCACATACAAAATCTCCTATGACATGTAAACAGCCTGTGGTACCTACACTGCTGTGCTTGCCGGGGAAGGGCAACTAGGAAAAGCTTTCCATAGAAAGGCAAGCTAGGTCAGGCTTCAGTAGTTTCAACAGCAGTCCTGAAAGCGTGGCTCTTCAGCAAGAACAGTAACGTGAACGTAGAGATGCTTTCCAGCTTTCATCTCTGTCTTGCAGGCTCTATTGCGAAGAAGAAAAAGATCCTAAGCGTCGTTCGTGTCAAACTGTGCTAGCAGAGGCTTTAGACATAGTAGTCCGATCCTTTGCACCAATTCTTCCTCACTTGGCAGAGGAGGTTTTCCAGCACCTCCCTTATAAGAAAGGTAGAGCATTGTGTAATTTCAATGGACGACTTCTAGTGCACTGTTTAATTGCATAGTTAAAAGGAATGCAAATACAGAGACATGCCATTCTTTTATTCATTTAATAAACAGTTGAATAATAAGACACTAAATTAAAATTTCCTTTGTTTGCTTTCCTTTCCAGACTCAGAGGGTGTGTTTCGTACTGGCTGGATTAATGCAAGCTCAGCATGGAAGAAGCCTGGTATTGAGGAAGCAATAGAAGGTGCATGTGCAATGAGAGACTCTTTCCTTGGGTCCATCTCTGGCAAGAATGCTTTGGAATATGAAGTTGTCATTGTAATTGAGCCTGGATTGCTCTTTGAATTAATGGAGGTAAAAGATGTGACTAAGAATAGTGTTGTCTGTGCAAAAATCACTAATTTCTGTAAACTTTCTTCTCCTTTGTGCTTGCCAGAAAGTCACAGACTAGTTGAGATTGTGTAGCCCAAGGCCCTTGCTCAGGCAGGGTCAAGCTAGAGCAGGCTGCCCAGGATTGTGTCCAGTTGGGATAGAGTTTTCAACTCCCCAACCTCTCCACAGGCCACCACTGCCAGTGTTTGATGACCCTCACAGTAAAAAAAAAAAAAAAAAAAAAAGTGCGTTTATGTTTTCTTGGAATTTCCTTTTTTAAATTTGTTGCCTCTTGTCCTGTCAGCACTGGGCAGCACTGAAAGCACCTGGCTCCATCATCTTTACCCCTTCCCACCAGGTGTTTATATACATTAATAAGATCCCCCTGAGCCTGCTCTTCTCTGGGTTGAGCAGTCCCACCTCTGAGAGATGCATACAAGAGATGCTCCAGTGCCTTCATCATCTTTATGCCCTTTGCTGGACTTACACTGTAAGTTCACATCTCTTTTACTGGGGAGCTCACAACTGGACCCAGCACTGCAGCTGTGTCTCACCAGGGCTGAGGAAGACTCACCTCCTTCAGCCTCCTGGCAGCACCCTAATGCTGCTGGGCACCTCTGCTGTGAGAGCATATTGCTGGCTCACAGTTCGCTGCTTGTCCACCAGGACCCCTTCTCTGCTACGCTGCCAGTCACCCCCAGTGTGTACTGGTGCCTGGGCTGTTCCTCCCCCAGGGGCAGGACTGTGCGTTTCCCTTTACTGAACTCCACAAGACTGCTGCTTGCCTGTTTCTCCATGCTGTTGAAGTCACACTGAACAGTGCAGCTGTGTGGGTATCAGCCACTCCTCTGAGCACTGCATCATCAACAAACTTGCATCACCCAGGTTATTAATTAATATGCTAAACAGTCCCAGCCTCTATACTGACCCCTGAGCTGCACTGCTGGGGCCTGGCCTCTCTGAAAGCACGTGTTCCAGTGCCACGGGCAGTGCTCTTCCAAAGTAATCAGCTTTCTTGACGTGAGGGTGAAAGTAACTTGACAATTCCTGCATGGGAACCTTGGACACTGCAGTTCAAGTCAAGGCTGTACTCTTACTCCTGGCAGGAGTAAGCAAATTAGACTCTTGGTTCAGATCACCCACTCTGATTAGGAACTGCTGTTTCAGCATCTGTTTTAAAGAAGGGAGCATCTTATAGCTTGCAGTGGTAGACCTCAGTTTTGATGCTGGATTTGATTTAAACATAATTATACACATGCATGTATTTAGGCACACACATGTGTGTAAACAAACTTGTGCTCTCTTTGTGACAAGGCTATGACAGCTGTTGCAATCACATACACAGTAATTCTACCCTTGCTTTAACATCTATGAGGAGAATGCTGAGGAACAAAACCAGGTTGCAAGTCTGAAACTTAACTCTCTTCCCTAGGCACTGCAGGCTGAAGAAACTTCAAGTGTTTCACAGCTGAATGAAATAATGATGGCTTCCCAGACAACTCTGCTGAGTGAGCTGCCTAAAGAGACACCTGCAGATGCAAACATCACCAAAGGAACCTTTCTGATTAACTTGGAAGGTAAGAGAACTATTCAGGGCAGGCTACTGTGCTAACAGCTGGTTCTTTTCTGCACTATACCATACACTGCTGTTCACCTGTGGAGTCAAGTATGTGACCTACAGCACCTTAGTAATACTGCTTTCTTTAACAGGTGGCGATATCCACGAAGAATCTTCATATAAAGTTATAGCCCTCCCCATTGCCAAAGCCAAATGCCCTCGCTGCAGGAGGTACACTTCCCCTTCCGCAACCACTCCCTGCCCACGGTGCCTGACAGTCATTGCTGGGAAAGCGGGCAGGTGAAGAAGAAATGCCTGTGCACAAGCTGCTCCAGAGTCCTGAAGTATAAAAAGCAGTGGCTTTTACGGTGGCCTGTAGAACCAGATGCTTAAGCCCCAACCTGAGCAGATTATCATGTGTTTTGGGAGGAAACTTATGTATATATACCTAATTGTGTATAACACTTTTCAGCTTAATAAAGAGTGGTTCAAAATAACTGCCTGATTTACTTGTTTTTAGCAACCTGTGTTCTTTCAAAGTTCACTTCCCTTTAAGTGAAACTCCCCAGTAAAAGAGCTATTGGAACCTCAGAGAACCAGTCCTCTCTACACTGGAGTGCCTGTTCCTCTTGCAAAGCAGAAAAGAAGAAAAGGTGGTGACCACCATTCCCTAAGAAGAAGGAAAAGGCACAATGAAACCTCAAGTTTTATTTAATCAATTTACACAAATCCACAGCAAATTAGACACAAAATAGCGCTATGTACAGAGTATTACTTACAATACATTACAGATTTGATTGGTGTAGTGTGTCAGCTCTGATGTGATACTCAGTTACAGTAAAATCCTTTACACAGCTGTACCAGGATACAGGAATGTAATGCAACTAAGAAACAGTTTTGGTTTTCCTTGTGTTCCATGATGACCAAATCTCTAGTGTATGCATTTCTGCAGAAGTTGAAGTGCTGTCAGGCAAGGTGGTACAGTCACCTGTACAATCTTCCATCTTTCCCCTACAGCTGTTTTAACCTCAGTTATAGAAATCGGTATGGAGGTACCTAAAATGTAGACCAGGGCTGGCCACTTACTATTCTTGACTCTGTGTAGGAAGTCAAACGTAGCATCAAAACTTCTCAAGAAGCCTTCAGCAGCTACATTGAAGTGCAGGGGTTAGGACCTGGGGATGCTGAACAGGTGAAGGAGGCTGGGTAGAAGCAGCCACCTATGTAACATTATTTTTAGGGGAAGTCTAACCCTTAGATGACAGCAGCAGGTGCTTCAGAAAGATAAGACCAAATTCTGTCTCCAGCAAGGCAGAATACTATGAATGTTTCTTAAATATAATGCAAGAGGAACTGGTTACAAGATGGAGCTAGTAATTTCAGCTGACTTCAAGACAAAAACAGTTTACACCAATTTTGTTTTTCTCTCCTGGCTTCCTTTAGGTAGAAAGCAAATGGTACTAACTGATGTAAGAGAATCATGTTTAATACCGCTCCAATAGTGAAGATACTCACTATGTGATTCCCTGTAGGTACCATAAATAAAAGTGATTTTTTTAAGGCTAAAGTCTGCAGTACTACAGCTCTTCAGTGAAGTTGGGTCAACTATTTAAGCAGGTTTTGACTACAAGTTAACATGTGCAGAGATTTATAGCATACTACCTCTTCTACAGTGATAAGATGGAACAATCTTACAGCAAGACATCCCTTGACCTACTTAAACTCAGCAGAGCTTAATAATAAAGGAGAAAGATGTAAATCCAGCTTTAGCTGAAGCCCATACCCTGGAAACAAGAGTGGGAGATCTGGATGAGTGGGTATTTGTGTCTGGAGAAGCAGATTCTCCTTCCCAAGCTGTTCCTCAGTGTGGGCTGTTCTCCCTTTGCATAAGGCCCCAGCACGTTTCATCCTATGTCTGGTACAGTCATCACTGTCATGTACCATGCAGTTACAGGGCGTGAGCCCGACACCCGCTCTAGCTTCTGAGAAAGCAGGTCTGGCTTTACACGGTAACTTCAGAGACTGAAGTTTTTCCTCAGGTGTAATTCTACAGCTTGTTTTGAAAAACAAATTGTACATGGAACATTGAAACCGCAGCTGCCAGCATGAAATACAGAAGTTCACAAGATGTGATTTTGTAAATAGACTAAACCTGCTGTCAAATATATCCAATTTAGACTACTGCAAAAAGCGCTCAAGTCAGAAGTAAATAACAAAGCATTTCAGATACTGACAAGTGTACTAGAAACTAAACATCTTTGTACTAGTGCAGAATTGAAAATATACTCCAATTTAAAATTACCTTCTGAAATTCTGGGATGGAGAGCACTGTTCTTGTCGTTGTTTAACAAGAGCCACAGGGAAGTTTCTTTCTGCCAAGTTCAGCCTCATTGTGTAAAATGATGCGTTACACCACTCCATGGCAGAACTGTGCTAACCAAGGCTGTCATGACGAGATGGCTTCCACAGCCTCTATCAGGTTCAAGGCCAGGCTATACTGCCCATGATTCTCCGGTAAGTGCTCTATGACTTTGTTGACTAGTTTAGCTGTTGTTGCAATCGGCACTTCTACATTTTGCAGTTCCTGGGGGTCCTATGTAAGGGAACAAACACAGCATTAGAGTAATTTTACAGATGATCATCTGCATGTAAGCCCTCCTGAACTTGTCTAAAACAGATTACTGAGGTTTAACAACTCAATTAAGCTGATGCTTTGACCCATGAAACTGCTTTACCCTTCACGAAACAGAACCATCACGAGTAAAAATAAGAACAAATTCCTGTTTCTGTTAGTAAGAAAGGGCCGTTCAGATGTAATCTCTGTCTTGGTGAGCAGAAGCTTCTGAAAAAAAAACCAACCCAAACGAACCTGTTTTCCCAAATTGAGCTTAACTTACCATAGCTTTGAGCCAAGTACATAGTGTTGGAGGAAGCCTAGCGAGGAGTTCCATACCCTCCTTTGTCTGCGTATGAAGTAAAGCGAAGGCCAGTCTCTGTCCAGCCAGTATGAGCAGCTGTGATGCAAGCACTTCTTTGTCAGTCACCTGAAGAAAGGCCTGAAAACAGAAAAATGTCAGTAACTAGAAACCATCTCCGCATGACACAGCTCACTCACACCTCCTCACTGGAGGCTTGAAAAGCTGTATCAAAAGAAGCTTCTCGATACTGAAAGGACAAACAGTTTTCAGACTGCTTGTGTTACCTGTTACTGTAATAAAGCACGTTATTTAAAGTTTCAAACAGCAGAAGAGTAAACAAAGGCAGAGAATTACACTGTACTACACACAGTGATTAGCACAACCACGAGATCTGTTCTATAGTTCAGCAACATATTCCTAACTTCCATATAATCTCATTTGCTTTTCCCCTCAAGAAAGCGAAGGATTTTCTTGTCCAAGGACTAGTAAACTTTTCCTAAAAGAAGACATTACAGGCAAAAAAAAAAAAAAAAAAAAAGATTCCCAAAACTATTTAATATAGTAAGGTAACAAAGGTGGTACTGGTTTACACCAGTAGTATAACTCCCTATCAATTTTCCACTACTTGCTGTATGCAGATTCTTGTTGGGAAGAAGGAAAAATGAGGGTAATTACTGGTCTTGAAAAAGTACTTTTCCAGCCTCTGACTTTTTCAGCCTGGGGATTTTTTGAGCCTGATAATCCTTGCCAATACCCTTCCAGGCATCTTAACTAAGTGAAAAACTAATTTTAGCAAAATATCTGACATAACGATTTTAAATCCAGACAGCATTAAAAGCTGTTATTACCTCTTCACCGAGATGATCCATCCCGTAACTATAGAGTTCACAGACATAATGCCTTTTGACCACGTCCTCAGAGATCTGAAGATACTGAGCCAGGTCCACAGCCAAAGTTGGCCAATTCTTCCCTTTTTCAAAAGGAAACAATTCCTCTTCAGAGACGTCTTTAGCCTCTTGTGATGAACACAGTGTTTGAACTGCTGCACTCACAACTTTGACCAAGAACTTGGAAGCAAAAATTGCAGGTTACGTCAGTATTATTTGAAATTTTAGAATTTTAAGAACTTTCAGTACAAAACTTGTATCTACCTGTTGTCGTATGGATAACACATTTGGATCCATATCCCCACTAGGTAGCAGCTGAATTGAAGTAAGGTCTTTGAAAAATGCATTTTTGCCCTAAAATTGAGAACCAAAGACAAGCCTCAGAGATACAGGGGAATACAAATAATCCATTTTGATCCAATACTAAGAAGCCTACTTATTTTTTACATTTAATTTGTACCGCATCTTCTATTTCTTTTTGAGGACAAAAATTCATATTGTAAGTTAAAGCCAAAGAACAAAACCAACTTTTGTTCATGCAATCATAACATGTCAAGGATTTGCTTTCAAACTTAAAAGTACCTGCCTGCTAAATTAGGTAGCTGATACACTACCAGCTGGAGCTGAAGTCTGGATATTTTTCCTGGTCTCTGGCTCTAGACCAACATACCAAGCATAATACGTAAGGAAGAAATCCAGACTAGCTGATACAAAAATACATTGCATCTATTACCTACTGATATCCTTGACACCGCTTAATTTTAAGGTCTCTTGAACTACAGATTAATCAAATTTCAGGTAAACCCCTGAACAATGGCACATGGTAGCCCTTTTTTCAGCCCATCATGCTCCAGCAGTGATATACTCAACACCAAGCATCTCTGGCAGTTCTGCTCCGTACTAACACAAGGAGTAGGGAAACTGGTACAAAAAAACCTGCGTATATTAAGAGATAGTGATGAATGTGTAGGTCTAGATAGTAGTAGGTAGGACAATGCTTTCCACTAACAGATAAGCAAAACAGAACGGCAGAAGAACAACGGAACTTATCTATGATAAAATGCTAAAACCAGACCCAACTGCTTCATCAGAGCTTGCACACAGACAAGAACCCATGGCAAAAGGAGAGTAGTATTCTGCATTTACAAAGTTCCAGTAAATCATTAAGAAATCTGTGCTGTATTACAGGACTAGACCATTTTCCCCCCAGCAGGAATTAAATGACAGTCTACACCAGTACATTGTGTTAAAGGTTTTTTTAGAATTGTACCGTAGCAAAGCTAGGAGAAGGAAAGCTCAATTTGTGGTACCTGCTCTGTATCAGGATCAAGCTCTGATTGGAGATATCCTGCATTTTAAATGCAGTGACTTTTTTTAGTAGTTTACATGCATTAAATGACAAGCTGTTTATTCTCTTTGAGATGCTCAGAATTCTGGAATAATCATCAGCAATAATGGATACAACAGTGACACTAACATAACATTTCTGACCTTAAATATTTATATTTTCTCTGATCTGGCACTTCTCAAAGCAACTAGAAAAACCTGTCATCCAGTGTTCTTACCATGCAGCATTTTCAGGTCAGCTAATTATTAAGGAGCTGATTTTCATGCAGCTGAGGTCACTATAAATCTTTTATTCACAAGGAAAAGCACCAAGTTTGGGTCTCAGCCTGAATTCTGGTGACAACTTCATTAATACACAACAGTGGACTAAATGTCTTTTGTAAAATGATGCATGAAATGTTGAAAGAGTGAAACTAGCATATATTATAGATATCAAGAAGAAGGATGCTTTCAAAAGACATACCTTGCTATCAAAGAGCGAAAGAGGCTTCACACTCTTCAGACAAAACCTCATGATGGCATACAAGATAGTACATAATACAAACTGGTGTTCAACAAGCGGGTAGTGAATGCGTTTCTGCTCAAGGGCTAGTTCTACTATCGATACCGGTCCTTCTACCGACACCCAAGCATCTTCGGTATCTAACACAGGAGCCTGCATTTCATCGCTACTAACATCAGCCTGCCAGAGCAACACAGAAAAGTGGTCACATACAAAATGGCACCTATATTGGCCTTCTATGCAAAAGCCATGGCTTTAATCACAAGTTCTCTGCAGTGAAATTAAAAAGAAAATTGCATATTGTCTAGAAGTTCATTAATATTTGTCTGAACAGTACAGAAATTACTATAACTGTGTTCTTTAAAATTAAATTTGAATTAGTTAGTTCCTTACTTTCTACACGAAAAATAAAAATTTACCTCTAGCAATGCTTGCAGGAGATCTGAACAGCAGCCAAGAAAAGCTGTCATTGCTGTGTCACCCATACCTACATCCTGTTAACAAACACTGGGATTTAAATTGTTTCAGTTGGAATCAAAACAGGCTTTTATTAGTTCTATATGTTTGAGAAGGCAGTTGTTGACATAAAACACCTTGTTAAGCTCAGTTTATTAAGCTATTGTATTTAAAGGTAAACAAATACTCACTGAAATACAACAAAGAATTGGAAATAATGGGAAAAATAGGAATAAAGCTAAACGTAGCCATTTACAAAACTGTCTCTCTAAAGAAGACTGAATTCCTCAAGTAATCACATCTAGTAAATCTCATTTAATGAGCATATCACTTGTCTTCCAGTAATTTTTAACTAATGAAATTACACATGAAAAATAACAGTAGTTCATCATGTTATAGTCTCAAGTGTACCTTCTATAACATTCAAAGTTATACTACGGTTCTAATTTGATTTGTCAGATAAAGATTAATTTATTTTTCTTAAAATTCATAACATTTCTTAAAATTCATAACATTTTCTCTAGGAAAAAACTCTCTGCATTTTGAGTTTTTCTGAAACTTTCAAGAATAAATCACCAACTGGTATTGAAATTAAGGCATTTTTATGTATTTCTTCCCATTTAGACAAAAGTAGTATTACTTGCCCGTCTGCATAATCTGTCCTTTGGAGCTTTTCCAACCTGTTTTAAAAAAAAATATATATATATATTTCAGCACAATGAAATAATTTTCACCATAAGGTATCTGTTACCCCAGGTTTTAACCTTTTTTTACTATTTTACTAGTATAAAACAATAAAATAGTTCATTACAGCCACATAATGCAACATACTGCATAGCATGCTTTCATCAAAAGATTTGATACAGATCATACAACTCAGCAATGACCATTGCTGATGCCCATATTTAGTTCATCCTTAAAATCTAGGATTAGAAATAAGGCCCCAAGGTCCTCATCCAAATCTCAAAGGCAGCTAAAAAATTCCCAGTGATTTCTATAATACAGAACTAGAACTCTAATACCAAGTGTGATATTAGAAAGAAACACTAGGGAACAAGGGAAGAGGACAGGAAGAGTGCATGCTCCAGCATATTCAGGGAGATAGAGAAGGTCTGATAAGAAAGGTATTACATGCTTTCCATGCTTTGCCTATCTGAGTTCTTCAGAAGAGACACCTCAACCAAATCCTGTTCAGGACTGTTACCATGAGGTCCAATCTGAAGTTGAATTACATGCTACACGTGATGAAGCACATACACAGAAGTGGAAGTTCTCTTCCACAGCACAAAAAAGTTCTCTTCCACACATAAACCCTAAGGACTAATTCCCAGCTTTCAAACATATAGAAATAACTACTAAAAGTTAGCAACATTTGTTACGACATGGTAGTTGTTTGAGGTAACAGATGTGTGCAGAAACAGGTTATTAAAAACCTTTATTCTCCTGCGTGCGAGGTGTTAATTTAGGCAGAGATAATGGTGGTGGATTTACATAAAGGCATGCAGAAAAACCAGAAAAAGTTTTTGCAGAAGAAACATCTCCTACAACTGCATACAACTGAGTCTATTTGCTGAAAGGAACAAAGATGATGATATTCTCTAATTCTTACAGAGTTAAACAAAAAGCAAAAGCAGAAAATGAGAGGAGCGAAGGAGAAGGAAAAAAAGAAGACAAGAGCGCAAATTCTTGTGGGTTTTGTGTTGGGTTTTTGTTTTGGTTTGGTGTTTGTTGTTTTTTTAAAATCACTGTCAACACTTGCCTTTGCATCTGGACTTCTATGCTGAAAAACACTTATCTGCTGCTCTACATCTGGCAAACCAACAGGCAGATTGCCCTTGCACAATTTAAACAGATCTATCACTTACTGGCAGTACTCTTCCTAAACTGTCTTCCAGTCCTAAACAGAATTTTATTCCAGTAAACAGATCCACTGCACATTTCTAAGCATGAAAAAACTGAAGTTTAACAGGGAGAAAACACTGCTAAAATTCAGAGCAAACAAGCTAGAACAGCAGCTGACTTACAATGGTAGCGATAGTTAAAAATGCTCGACAACATCCACAAAGTGTTCTGTGTTTTGCAAAATAAGAGCTGAAACATGCAAAACCTGGACCACAACATTAGGAAAAGCTGCTGCTTGTGGGAACCTGAAAGTTTCATGGCACTAACTTACCAGGAAACAGGCACAGAGAAAACACTTTATTTATTGTTTTCTAACTTAAAAATTTATATACGCACACACACACAGTTTCAAACTGTTTCACAAATACTTTTTGGCTTGCAATTACAAGCTAATGCAGCACATCAGTCTTAAGTACACATCAGCCAGTGCTGATCAACTATTACTTAAAGCTGCCTATCATTCCACGGATTTGATATTTCAAAATATGCATTCTATCAATTCCAAAATTTAGCTACATAGTAAGCCAAGTAATCAGGGCTTTTCAATGCTTAAATCCAAACTTATTAAAAAAATATTCCAAACTTACTAAAAAAAAAAAATCCAAAAAACCTCAAATAGTTTAAAAGTACTAGTTTCACTTTTCAGTTAACAACAAAAATTCAGCCTCAAAAAATACCGTCACAATACTGCACTCACCTTGTCCATTAGGTACGTAGCAGAAGAAAGCCTTTTTACTATGAATGTATTCCACATCATCAGAGCGATACCTAGAACAAACAAGCACTTGTAAACTCCAAGTGAATAGAGAAGAGATCTTACAAGTATGGAGTGGAAAGCCATGGGCCAAAGTTCCTTAATGGGGGGGGGGTGGGGGGGTGGGGTGTTTTTAAAAAAACAAACAAAAAAACCCATGGTGAATGAAACAAGAAGGAATTGAGAGTTATCCTCACTGCTTTATACTTGGACTCTAAAGTTCAGATTTCTCAGGAAGAGACTACCGTGGTGATCAAATACAGTCAGAAGTGAATGAATTGTTCATTAAAATTATTATATTTTGCAGACTGGCTTAAACATTGTAGGTACACAGAACCTTTGGCGGTAAGCATTAAGGTTTAAGACTAGTGCTTCAGGCATAGAGTGCACCTTGTTTGCATACGTAGTCTACAAAAAAAGACAATTATCACATTAACTAAAATAGAGTATCAAGAAATGCAACAAATGAATGAAAAGTAATTGCAAGAAGCATGTGCCACTATTTAAATATAAATAGTTTCAGAGCAATTTTATTTTAATATGTGTTTAGTTAAGCACATTAACTATAAGCAACCAACTTATTTTCATAGTTCTGATGGAAACTCAGTCTCAATATGAAAAACAAAAGCTTGAATGTCAGAAAAGCAGAAAGCTTTGTGGGTTGGTTGGTGTTTTGGGTTTTTTTGCCAAAATGGCCATCGCTACTATGAACTGCATACAACTACATTAGTTGACAAACAGTCATTTATTCTGTTACTTTACAATTTCAACAAAGATCATTTTTAATAATCACACTTACCATGCTGAACATGAGCATTAATGATGCATCTTAGATGATCTATAGACCTAATGAGAAAACATGCTTCCTTATGGGAAACAAAAAAAGTAAAAGAACAAGTTATTACATTATTCAAATCTTGGTTTAGATGTGAACTATTGATTCTTAAAGGACCTAGGTAGATTACAAATATTTTTGGACAGTTATAAAACCTATAAGTTATTCTGATATTGCAATCTTCTCTGATAAACATACACACACATGGCAAAGCATGTTTCAGTAATCATGAAACACACATATTTCGGCACTATTTTCAGGGCTTTGGTTTAGTACATGTACTGCTAACATACCCTTTGCTGCAAGGTACCTCTACTGACTGCAATCATTTTTCAAATACAAAATCCATTCGTGCTAGAAGGATTAAATTTTACTCCATTTCATTGTCATGGAGTAAGTTGTTAACAAACCCAAAGAAACCTTCTATTCTATAGCAAGGTGTTACGCTGCACAGATCTGAGTGGTGCTAATTTCAATTTTAATATCATCTGAACTTAGGACAACATTTTCCAATATTAGAGAAGCTACAGGACAGCAGCTGAAAACAGGGTATTTTTTTTTCCCTTTCTCTTATGACAATTGCTAGCAGTGGTCAGGAAATCTAAGAATATTCAAGGAATCTCTTTCCTCTTTAAATGGAATGGATTTTAGTCTAACAAATTTAGTATTCTGTGATCTAGTTTAGCATATCTAGAACAGAGGAAAGGTTCATCGCTATTTTGCAGTACTTAAACTGTTTTGTACTTGCACAAAATACAGTGAAAACCCTTTTCATGCTGCTTATTTGAATCCAGTTTCCACACTTTCAGTTTTAAGAATCTGATAGCTTAGAAACAAACCGCCCTGTCTTTTTGAGGTGCCATTCAGCCTCAGGACTTGCATTCATTTTCTCAATTCAATTTCTGCTTGCCACTTATCACAGAAAAATTGTAGCTAGTCACTTCCAAAGTCAATCTTCTTAATGAAAACTTTTATTACAAACTTGGTCTTAACCATTACTTCCCCACAAATGAAATTGTTTTACCTCTGGGTCCTTATTCCACTGCACTACATATTCCCAACAGCAGTGTGCATGGAGTACATCCACTTCAAGACTACATGGAAATTGCTGATATGCTAGTTGCAGCAGCTCTAGAAAGAAAATCTGAAGTTACAAAACAGACCTCTTCCCTCTATAGTTTCTGCTACTTCACAACTAAAATGTCTCTGCAGACATTTAGAATTTGAAAAATTCATGTTCTTTTCTTACCTAGGATTGTATCCAAGCCTGCATCTGCTTCTGATTCCTCAAGAAAGATATTAGGATACATTTCTACAGATTCTTCAGTACTACCCGTATTATTTTTGTGTTGGGCCAAATTCAGTACAAGAGGACTGAAGCCTTGCTTAAAAACCCACTTTGCTACGGTGTCAGCAATACCTCCTAGGACATTAAAAAAAAAAAAGGTATGAAATATAGTCAACATATCCCAGAAGATTTATGGTTCAGAATCAAAGGACAAGAGGAGAGATATGAGTTTTAACTACTAACATTAAGTGCATAAGCATAGCTCTACCAATTAGAAAACTTCCTAATCAACTCATTAGAGGTTTCCAATGCAGCTGTTACAGTAACACCCTTTTACAATTTTAAAGCTGTATTCTACATGGTTTGCATTGTTTTTTAAATTACGTAACCAGCAGAACAATTTCCAGTGCGGCGTACATCATTAAGTAGGTAAGGATGGCTCAGAAGTCTATTATAAAGACAATCAACTGTCTTTCCAAGAGGAAAAACGTACCTTTTCCAGCTTCAAGCAATTTCTTTACAGAAAGCCTGCCCAAAAGCTCAGTCTGGATTGATAAAACTCTTTTTGTCCTTTTGCTCACTTTGCTATGCAGTAGTGTTTGAAGTATCAGACAATCCTCTAACTGTTTCAGCAAAAGTTTCCAATATTCAGCATCTAAGGAAAGTGCTTCCCAGGATTCCGTGTCCGAACCTACAATTATTTGGGAAAACTAACAGAACATAGGAACTGCTTTAGGTCTGTTCACTTAAAGTAATACAGTTTTGTTTGAAAAAAAGGCATAGTATTGAAATTGAAAACTATATCCCAAGAGCTGCTGCATTTTAAAGAATAATTTAGTTCAAAGTATGTACATTAACTACTATGCAAAGATCAAATAATATCCCACACTGCTCACAAGACACACAGATTCTTAAATAAAAGCCTAAGAAAATAAAAGGACCTGAAAGGTCATCTTATAGGCCCATTTTTAAGTTCATATTTAGTTGAAAAGTAGGCCAGAATCCCTTTGACAAGATTTAATTTTCAATCCTCCACTAGATACACATTCCCTACATACATGATTAATCTACCTACATTTCAATTTCCTACCATATTAAAATATACATATATTATGCACCCAGAAATACTGGGTCATAGCACATCACAGTTCTGTGCATTATTTTTACAATTCTCATGGCTATCAGCAAACGCTCTGTCAGGAAGCCCAAGAATCTTTCCAGTAGGGTGCAGATCTGATTTTTAGCTTTGTGCACCAAGCCAGCAAGCTCTAGAGTTCTCTGGCCGTTAACACTTCTAGGCTTTAAGCCACAGGGTGGTAGGAAAAAAAAAAAGAGGAGGGAAAAGATAAATGGCTTTATGGAAGGGAAGTTTTGAGGGAAATAAAGCTGCTGCTTTATTCTTTTAAGAGCAGAAGAGAGGGTGACAAAGGAGAGAGCATATGGGTAAAGCTACATTCCTATTTGGGCAACACTGACAATTTTAATACACAGAATTGCAATTGTTAAGATTAATGTGCAAAAATACTAAGACACTTCCCAGTAATCTGGTTACAATTTATAGGGCAGTCTATTTCCAGGATTGAACATCACCTGAACTCCATCTAACCTGTTAAGACAAGTAGTAAAACACACATATGCCTAGTGCTATTTAGGAATGGAATAACTTTTTCCATCCTGAATTGCAATGCTGTGTGCAGTTTCAGTCTTCATCATGACTTTGTTAGAAGGTGCTTATTGCCAAGAAAAACAAACACCCATCACCTTATGAAGGCATAGTAACATAAGTGCTAAGAAAATTTATCAGTATATTAAAAAAATAAAGTAGGAAATTACAACTATGTTAAAATATGTTTACCATCCCAAGTTTAGTGGACTTCTCAAATTTATGTGGAAACTGTGTAGGCTTTAAGTTTTTCAACATCATTTGCTATCAAGGGCAAATCACTGTATAGTTCCCATCACATATTTAAATAAGTTTAGTAAAGAACTGTGATATATCATTCAATCGCCTCAGCATAATATTCTTCAAATTCAAAAACAAATTTTCAGGCTTGCAGGCCACCTGACCAAGAAGACCAAGCAGATGAGGGTCTCTATAGACAGACAGGAGCAGCCTCATGTTCACAAGCCCCGGTCCTCATGGGGGACTTCAACCACCCTGATATCTGTTGGAGGGACAACACAGCAGGGCATAAGCAAACCAGGAGGTTCCTAGAATGCATTGATTATAACTTCCTCTTTCAAGTGACAGAGGAGCCAATGAGGAGAGGTGCCATGCTGGGCCTTGTTCTCACCAACAAGGTGGGGAATGTGAAATTCAAGGGCAGACTTAGCTGCAGTGATCATGAAATGGTGGAGTTCAAGATCCTCAGGGGAGCAAGGAGGGTGCACAGCAAGCTCACTGCCCTGGACTTCGGGAGAGCACATTTTGGCCTCTTCAGGGATCTGCTCAGTAGAGTACGTTGGGACAAAGACCCGGAGGGAAGAAAGGTCCAAGAAAGCTGGTTTGTATTGAAGGATAACCTCCTCCAAGCTCAGGAGCGATGCATCCCAACAAAGAGGAAGTCAGGTAAAAATGCCAGGAGGCCTGCATGGATGAACAAGGAGCTCCTGGACAAAGCCCAACACAAAAAGGAAGCCTAAAGAGGGTGGAAGCAAGGGCAGGTAGCCTGGGAGGAATACAGAGAAACTGTCCGAGCATCCAGGGATCAGGTTAGGAAAGCAAAAGTCCTGATAGAATTAAATCTGGCCAGGGACTTCAATGGCAACAAGGAAAGCTTCTATAGGTATGTCAGTGATAACAGGAAGACTAAGGAAAATGTGGGCCCTCTCCAGAAGGGAATGGTAGACCTGGTTACCCAGATATGGAGAAGGCTGACGTAACGCAATGATTTCTTTCCCTCAGTCTTCACCGACAAGTGCTCTAGCCACACCGCCGAAGTCACTGAAGGCAAAGGCACGGACTGGGAGAATGAAGAACCACCCACTGTTGGAGATGATCAGGTTTGAGACCATCTAAGGAACCTGAAGGTGCACAAGTCCATGGGACCTGATGAGATCATCCACCAGTTCCTTCAGGAACCGTGGATGAAATTGCTAAGCCACTATCCATCATATTTGAGAAGTCGTGGCAGTCCAGCGAAGCTCCCACTGATTGGAAAAGGGGAAGCATAACCCCCATTTTTAAAAAGGGAAAAAAGGAAGACCCAGGGAACTATGGGCCAGTCAGTCTCACCTCTGTGGCTGGCAAGATACTGGGGCAGATCCTCCTGGAAACTATGTTCAGGCACTTGGAAAATAAGGAGGTGATTGGTCACAGCCAACACGGCTTCACTAAGGGCAAATCGTGCCCGACAAATTTGGTGGCCTTACTACAATGGGGTTACAGCACTAGTGGACAAGGGAAGAGCGATTGACATCATCTACCTGGACTAATGCAAAGCATTTGACACTGTCCCGCACGACATCCTTGTCTCTAAATTGAAGAGACATGGATTTGACAGATGGACCACTGGGTGGATAAGAAATTTACTGGATGGTTGCACTCAAAGAGTTGTGGTCAACAGCTCAATGTCCAAGTGGAGATCTGTGACAACTGACCTTCCTCAGGGGTCCATACTGAGACCGGCACTGTTCAACATCTTTGTCAGCGACATGGACAGTGGGATCAAGTGCAGCCTCAGCAAGTTTGCCAACGACACCAAGCTGTGCGGTGCAGTCAACATGCTGGAGGGAAGGGATGCCATCCAGAGGGATCTTGACAGGCTTGAGAGGTGGGCACATTCAAACCTTATCAATCTCAACAAGGCCAAGTGCAAGGTTCTGCACGTGGGTCAGAGCAATCCCAAGCACAACTGCAGGCTAGGCAGAGAATGGATTGAGAGCAGCCCTGAGGAGAAGGACTTGGGGTATTTGTTGTTGAGAAGCTCAACATGAGCAGGTAAGGTGCGCCTGCAGCCCAGAAAGCGAAGTGTATCCTGGGCTGCATTAAAAGAAGGACCAGCAGGTCAAGGTAGGTGATTCTCCCCCTCTAGTCTGCTCTTGTGAGACCCCACCTGGAGTACTGTATCCAGCTCTGGGGGCCCCAACATAAGGAGGACATGGACCTGTTGGAGTGAGTCCAGAGAAGGGCCACAAAGATGATCAGAGCGCTGGAGCACCTCTCCTGTGAAGGCAGGCTGAGAGAGTTGGGGTTGTTCAGCCTGGAGAAGAGAAGGCTCCAGGGAGACCTTACAGCAGCCTTCCAGTACGTCAAGGGGGCCTACAAGAAAGCTGGAGAGGGGCTGTTTACAAGGGCATGTACTAATAGAACAAGGAGTAATGGCCTTAACCTGAAGGAGGGTCAATTTAGATTAGATATCAGGAAGAAATTCTTTACTGTGAAGGTGGTGAGGCACTGGAACAAGTTGCCCAGAGAAGCTGTGGAGGCCCCATCCCTGGAAGTGTTCAAAGCCAGGCTGGATGGGGCTTTGGGCAGTCTGGCCTAGTGGAGGGTGTCCCTACCGATAGCAGGGGGGCTGGAACTAGATGATCTTTGAAGTCCCTTCCAACCCAAATCATTCTATGATACTATTTGCCCACGTTAGAATGATGACAACTGAATGTTGAGGATGTTATTCTATTACAAAGACAGCAATTTGCACGGACCTGATACGGTAAATAAATTATAATGGGGAGGTCCAAGATGACTTACCTTTTTCTCTGTCACACTGTCAATTATCTGTGCGGTTACAGAATGTCCAACGTGAGCAGATAACAAGGCAGCTGCATTATTTTCAGACTGAACACAAGCCGTACGCATTTGCTGCCACCAGGGGGAAACCGACTGAGTGTCCCATGACTCATCTATGGCAACTGCAGAGAAAGGGAGAGCAGGAAACTCAACTCGGGTCACTAGGTGTTACGACTAGTAAAGCAACAACCAACCCTGAAAGCAGCTTGTATTAGAAGCAATTTCCAATTACTCTACGTTCTCTTTTTGTAGATATGTAGCATACAATTTCTAGATTACCACACAAATTTAAAATAAAGAGCAGAATGTGAATTACTCATTCTCCAAGTTTCACTTGCAGGACACAGGCAATAGATCTAAATCACTTGGTAGTAAAACCTGCTGCACGCTTACTAGATCTAGGGAATATTACAAAATGACACTTCACAACGCAGACAGCTTCTTTTGTGATTTCAAGATGCCACATGTATTCAACGCACTCAATGGCTCTCTTCAGGCTGCCTCATGTTCAGCAGAATTAATTTATTCAGACAGCAGCACTTGCTTGTTCAGGCTTCCAGTTTCAAGCTAATAGTGGTGCCCTACGGTGAACTAGACATAAAGGAACCTGGCACAGACATATCCATAGCAGCTTTGTGTGAGGTAGGAGAATCAGTATTTATTCATTACACAACTTACCCCAAATAACAGCAGGCTGACTTTATAGAGTACCCTTCAAGTTACAGAGATGTTCAATATACAAATGCTGCTAGAATAATGGCGTCTCAATGAGTTAAAGCAACTCAAAGGACTTCTGAGAGCCAGTCAGCACAAGGGAAAAGGGCAGGACTATATACCCCAAAAAGGGAGGAAGGGGAGCTGGACAGCCACCTTCTGGTGCCAAGTAGTTGTGTCAACTTAGTGGAGAGTGAAACTGCAGGGCATGAAAAAGGCATTTAATTGTGACACTCCTCAGATTTTGACTGTATTTTAATTAGTTCATCAACATGCAGCATTTAGCTCTGTTACATAATTTGGGGGGGGGGGGGGGGAGGGGGACGGGACATGACCCTAAGTGATAATATAGGCTAGTCAGAGTGGCAAATTTCTAATAATAATTAGTGTCAGCTGTGTTTAAGTGTTCCAAATGCACATTTCACCTTTCATTTTGCTCAGAAGTGACAGCACAGCATGAAGGCAACTGACAGAATCTGGTTTGTCTAGAATATCTTTTTCCTTGGAAAGCCATAAATTGAGAAGGAGTGACTGTAAAAAAAAAAAAGAGAATATAGAATTAAAGCAACAGAATGAAACTCTAATATGGCAAGATACCTAATGCAAACACTTTCTCAAACAAATTTTGTGTCATGGAGCAGAAATGTTATATCCATGAACCCTTGTTCTATTAGCATAGAAAGTTAAAAATACATTGCATAAGACACCCTATGACAGACTTTGAAATGACACAGTACAATCTGTATCTTTCATTTAGAAAGGTATCTCAGAAAACACCCTCTTTTGAAGGCACAGCGAACTAATTCCAGTATATTAGCAATCTCAACTTGGTAAACATTAGTAGTTATTAATATTACAGCTGAAAATCTCACACAGGCAAGTGATACTGAAATAGGTATTTCCATCATTATGTAGTAGATAGAAAAGTAGCAAAAGACTAAAATTATATGCAGATGAAAGATAAAGATGATTGTCTGAACACTACTAGCGATTCTGAAAAATTTACTTCTAATTCTTTTCAAACTTCCTTGCTTGCAAAAAGGAATTGTAACAAATGAATCAGTACCTGAAAGTAACTACTCTGCTAATTTTTGATTCTTTGTAGAAGAAATCTTCAGCAAATCATCTTGTAGTCCTAAATGCATACTCTAGACATTCCTACTAGAATACTCACGTTTTCTACTAGAAGATTTTCTTCCCTTTTTTTTTTATTTTGTCATCTCTTAAGCAGGAACTATAAATATGAGCACCTAAAAAACTGAATGTGGGAGTATTTGAACGCAGCCTGAATACAGCATTAATCCAAAGGTCAACATTCAGAACTTTTTCCTTCAATGTTTTGTTTTCAAAATACTAAATCAGATTTTTAAAGTATGTAATAAATATCTTACCAACAAGATTTGAGGGCTAAAACCTGCTGATTCCAATGCATGACACATTTCCTCTGTGGAACTCTCCCCGCACAAACACTTCCAGAAGAAAAAGCTGCCTGAAGCAACAAATAGTTGACATTATGAATGGCATCTAAAGCCACAGCCTGTCTCCTCACACTTCTATGAAAGATCATCTATTGATCAGGTCCCAAAGAGTGCAATACAAAGGACTAAGTTACATCAGGACATCCTAATGGTTTACCCTTTGTAATAAACCTTCTTCTCCACTAAGGACTTAAGTGTTCCTACCACTACAGGAGTCATATAGAAAATGGATTTAACACAAAACAAAGGTTTACATATTTTGTTAAATTCAAAGAATGGCTTGAAGTGTTGGCCAAGTTTATCTATGGAGTAACCCATAACTGTGTGGCAGCATGTTGTATCTTAGATAGCAAGCTAGTGGTACTTCAACCAATTAAAAAAACCCCAAACAATTACATAGTTCATACCTTACCAGCACTACAAAAAGTGTGAAGGTCCCTTTGAGGCAGAGGAAAATTGGAAAAACAAGATCTTCAAGAAACTATCTAAACTGCTCAGCATGACATTCACATTTCAGTTATATTTGTTTACAGCTGAACACCCTAATACATTACTGGTGACCCCTGTCCAAGCAGGTGGGGACAAGAGTACTCCTCCCCCAGTTCTTAAAACCAAGTATAGTGTCATGGTAAAGAAAATGCAAATTTTAAGATTACTTAGAAACAGCCTTTGATCTTCATATAGATGAAAGCCAAGCTCTTCTGCTTAACTTTTCAGTCCCAATTCCTCTCAAAGTCTGACAATTAAAGCCAAAAGAAGCAGGAGGCTACAAAGTGAATACCATACAACACCTGTGCACAGAATTCGGTGTTTGCTCCAAAATTTCCCCAGAAAAGAAGTCATCTGGAAAGGCAGTGCCTTTGAGACAGATTTAACTCAAGCTGCTTCCACTAGTTATTTCTCAAGAGCCCCTCAAGGACAGTCCAGAATAGATTTGCAAACTAAAACAGACCACAGACAGCAACCCCATCCCACACCCCACCAGACACCCCAGACACTCTCCCCTCCATCCATAATATTTCAGATCAACATTGTCCAAAATCTCCTCAACTCCACAAGTGAAGGGTCCTTATTCCTTCACCTAACAGCCCTGTGCTGCCTCTGGTCAGGTTCCCCATCTCTGAGGCTAAAGTCAGTTCTGTCACTAACTGAATTCAAGGGGCTGTGATCACAAAAGAAACAGCAGGATACAGCTGCTCTGTAAGGTACCTAGTTACCACTGTTCAATTTAGTGGCGTTAATAAACGAATGAACAGTGATACCATCGCTTTAGGGTAATTACATCCACAGATGTAGTTAACTAGTATTAATCCATCCATCTAGATAGAAAGACTTGTCCTATGGCTAAAGGTAAGAGTCTGGAACTAGCACTGCCACATGCTACCTCAAGGCAAGCCAGCTTGGTAAGACCCCCATATTAAGGCTAAAAATATTTGTACTATCTTAGATTATATAATCACTCTTCAAGTACTTTGACAAACAGTTCAGTAGCTCTTACCTAAAGCCACATATTCTCCGTCTTCCATATTTTTCACATTAATCACATCCTTTTCATACTCCAGATACTCTAAGAACATTTTCACAGACAATACATCATCCTTCTCATCAGCAAACTGAACAGCAGTTTGGGTGTTTTCTTTCTTGTAGTTCTCCAGTAAAGTTTGAAGCCTATGAAAATCTTTTTCTTCCAGCCGAAGCAGTTTAGCCAAGTCCTTAAAACCAAAAGCCCAAAAAAATGCACATCACAAGACTAATGCAAATGGATGTTTTTCAAAACACAGTAAAAACTAAAAGAAAAGTCAGAAGAAGAAAAATATTTTGAGCATTAAAAGTGTCTTTAAAAAGGACCAAAATGATTGAATAATCTCAAAATCAGTTATGGCTTTTATAAATGTATAAGCATTTTTATAAATGATATCAAAAGCAAGCCAAATTATGATGCTACACAAGCAAATATCAGAATTTGTCATTTCTACTGGTCCCAAAATACCCTTCCAAATTTAAGAACATGCTATGTACTTTGGATAAAGGACTGAAATCAGGACATACTGATCCTATTTTCACTTCTATCTCAACTTTATGTGACTGCTAATATATATTACGTAGATTAATTACTAGGCATTTCTACAGTGGTAAAAAAAAAAAAGAAGGCATTCTAAAACAATTACTGCATTAAAAGTTCCAGGACACAAAACCAGGTAGCTTGCTTACCTATTTATTTTATCCGAGGCCTTGAAAACATTTTTATGCTTAAATCATCACTTGATTCTGTAAGACAACTGAATTTTGAAATTACTCACATTATCTGAAGGTGAAGTGTCTTTCTGTATGCTTTGGGAATTTAGTTTGCTAACTAGTTCATAAAGGTGTAACAGCTTTAACTTGTTTGCGCAGAACTGCAGTAGTCCTTCATCCACACACTCAAGCTCTGAGGAGAAATAAAACTGCATTTGAACTTGAATATATAGCCTGGAATAGTGAAACATACTTTGCAGCTGCATTTAACTCCTCCTCTATTAGAACTAGAGGTGTCTCAGTGTAATTTATTTTTATGAGGAGTATTAGAGAAAGATGGCAGGCTCATTTTTAAACTGAAGGAGGCTGACAGTGTAGAACTGAACAAATACAGATCTCTTGTTTTTTCCTGGTCTAAGGCCAAATCAGAGATTGCCAAAAAACTGAAATACACTAAGTCTCAAATATATTTTATCAAGAATACCAAACTATAATCTTCTATTCATTTGGCCAATATTGTAAGTATATTTCTTGCATCAGAAATGACCTTGACATCTACTAATATGAATTCAATTTAAACTCTGCAATGCACTGCCTTTTGTATTTCTACAGTCTTAGGCTCAGAAATTTCGTGTATCTATTGACATTCCGATTTCAGTAACAGTAATCGGAATATAGGAAACTAACACCAACACAATGTTGAAAAAAAAATCTCTATTCCAACTTATTCATTTTTAAAGAAAGCAGTTTATATACTAAAAGGACCTTTCTATACCAAAGTTATCTCTGAATATATATCATCTTCACCTGAAACAGCTTCTAAACATATTTCTCCCTCTGAACCCTTAAATACTTTTGATACATTGCTATTAAAAATCCTACAAACAAGAGAAACACAAAGAGCTTGCTATACAGTCACTTGATCTTTTCTTCCCAACCACAGCATTCACAGAGCCCAGCATCTGCTTCACATTATCTTTTATCTACTAAGCACAAGCAGAAGGATATGCCACTACTCTTCGGAAATTAGAAAGCTGGAACATCAGCCAAGTTTGTTCTTTATTGTGACTGCGAGGAAGTAATGTTATGCATGACAGTAAGAGATTAATGATGAAAAATACAAAGTCAAACAAACAGATCTCAGTAAGTATACAGTTCTGTCAATCTCTCTTCAGTGTAAAAGTGCATGTTTCCATTTTTCTTTGGGTTTTTTAGGAGCTCTAATAGAAATGCATAATGTTAGTGATTCAGAATACCAGACCAAAATTAGGTAGAGAATTGCATGTGTGAAGCTCTCCTCTATCTACTTCAAGAAAATGGTTAAAAAAAGAAAAAAAAAAACCCACACCACACACACACAAACTGATACAAGTGAAAGAAAGATTTCCTCTCAAGGCTTTGAAACTATGAAAACATGTTGTCACGTTCTCACGGAGGCAGGACAAGGGACACAGCCTTTCTTAGTAACAAATGGTTTATTCAGGACTTCCACACAACAGTGGTAGGGCTTTCTTGACTCCTATTGCTAAATCCTCATCTTCTAACAAACTGAAATGAATCCAGTGATTAAAAAAATAAAAAAAAAAAAAAATTTTAAAAAGCAGACTTCTATTGCTGAGAAGTCCCAACACATGCAAAGGAAGTGGCAGGCACATGCTTCTCCAACTCTATTCCTCAATATCCAGCTGGGTCTCCAAAACGTGGTCACCTCAAGCACAAAGAAGGATCATTCTAAATTGGGAGAACCAAGTGTATAATTTCAAAGAAACAATCTCGCACATTTTCAGCAACAAGATTTTGAATGGGTAATGACATTTCCTGACATTGGCTCTGAAATCTCCAGCAAAACATATGAAATACAACTTCAGCAAAGTTTACCAAGAGATATTAGACATCTGGCCAGAGCTCAGATCCTCAGTGATAAGAATTTTGTGTTTCCAGTACATAAAACTTCACAGATCCAAAGAACTATATATTTACTGCCTTCCTTGGGGAGAGAGAGAGCAAATTAAAACTTCTACAGGCAAAAGTCTGTGAAAGCTTCTTTGTTGTACTGGATGCAATTACCCAACCCAGTTGTTGGTTAGTTTGTTTTGGTTTTTTTAAGGTACTAGGCACATAGCAAGCATAGCAAAGCATACTTACTAGCAAGCTATTTGTAGTCTGCATTAAAAAAAAAAATAAAAATAGAAGCAACATCCTGTGATACCTAGCAGCAAAACTAAGCAAACCAAGTCCGGCCTCCCTGTGGAACAGTTCTACAATGTTACAGCACTGTAGACAAAGTGCAAATGCCTCTCTCTATTTGCAAAATAAGTATCGACCTACCCTGTTTTTTTAAATTATCCATTAATGTCTGAGTGATGTTTGTGAGAGATGAAAGTGGCACACGTTCACTTGTCAATATACTCTCCAGAGCCTGTTAAGCAGACATTCAACAGAATTAAACATTTATTTAATTTTACTGTAAAAACATATAAGGTAAGCCAACAATAGCACAACTTTGACAATGATTTTTCATCTGTATTTTGTCTTCGCATACACTTGTAGCGTAATTTGATCCTACAGAAAGGTCTGCTCTCTATTACTTCAACTTTTATCACAGAAGATGCCTTGGGGAAGTCACAAGTCAAAATTAATTCCAGGCAATATGTTGTAAAAAGAAAAAAAAAAAGAAAAGCAATATAGCTCCATTATCTGCTTCAAGTAACTCTAGGAAAAAATAACATATTTTGAAAGATTTAAAAATATTTAGCACTCTAATCTGACAACAGAACGAGTTTTTCCCTAATATTAAAGTATATAGGCTTCTAAATATTCACCTGTTTCTTTGTAGCAGGGTATTTAATATCAAGTATTAATTCCTTTGCTTCAGCTTCAACCAAATCTGCAAACAGAGACAATCACAACTAAATTAATATTTCTCAAATGCATTCTGAAAAGCAAGTCAACCCGCACTACAGTTAAAATGCACACAAGTTCATGCTATAGAGTTGAAGACACTATTACAAAAGTTGCCAAAGTAAATTTGAGGAAAACAAAACAAAACAACTGTTCAGTGGCATCTTGTACTCCAAATCTGTCTTCTGTAAGAAATATATATTACTTACAGGAAGAAGAATATCTAGAGTCAAATGCTGAACTCCATTACACAGCATAATGGCTCACAAATAGACCATGTTTTATGCAAGCAGAGTTTAATAAAGATTTACATGGCAGACAAGGCTTATCCTTGACCCTTTACAAAATAAATTTAATCTGGTAGTTTATTAAAAAAAGCTACTTAAAGATCATAATTCATAGCACATCCAGTTGTCAGAATGCACCGCAATCACACCCACATTTGTACACTTGCAGGGCAGATAATACAAGAATCATTTGTTAATATACAATCTTAAGAAATTATTCAGGAGAACCTACCCAGATCGGAGGTTTTAGCTTTGAGTAAAGTATTTAACTTCTTCACTAGATGCATATCCTTTGCTCGCTCACTCTTTTTATCACTGAAGGGAAATAATTTTGAGTGTATGAGTGAAGGGAACTAAAGTGAATGATTGTGAAAAAAAAAAATACATTTTTAAAATTATTTATGCTACTTCAAACTTGATTTTCATTAATGTGATGTTACCTTAATGCATACAAACCAATGAGACTATTACCAGAGTAATATTCAGCATGAGAAGGAACACCAGAACTGCTGTCTTTACATAAAACATTGCTTCAGAAAACAATAATAAAATTCATTGTGTTATACAGAGCACAAAGTCCTTACCTCAGTGCTAAATGGAAAGGTACGTGGACAGTTTTTACGCTTCCAGAGACTGGATCAACAAGGCATATCTGGTAAGTCTGCGGCTGCCAACCCTGACTGGTCACATTGTTTAAACCCATTATTTTATAACCAGGATACAACAACCTGAAATCAACAAAAAACACGGCCTTTGCAGTGAAGAATGAAGTTACCAACCTTCCCTTTCCACATACTGAATAAAAAGAAGAAAAATTTTATAAAACTAAGGTTTAACAACTGCTAAATGTGTTTATCAGGAAAGACTGTAAAGTGATGAAACATGACAAAACCTCCTTCTGTAAAACAACAAGCTGCATTTAGTAGAAACACTGTGGGCAACGCAAAAAGCACCTGTCAGCACTTTCCACTTTTACCACTGGCATATCCCAATAGCAGTTTATCGCAGCAGCACAGCCAATATGCCTACTTGCTAACTGGTTCTTACCTACAATATTTCCCCACGTTGAAGGCTCCTACCCGAGGCCCTTGCTGCGTGCTCCATACTTCCAGAATGCCTCTCCTCGGAGCATAGATCACAAGGAACTGAGCCACTCTGCTTGGGCCTTGTGCATTTCCAAAAGGTGAAAAATCCATCTTCTCAGTTTCCCTCTCATGAAGGTCCTCTACAGTCTGTATCCAACCAACTTCAGCATCACGGTATCCTTTGTAAGAGAAGACACAAGTTCATCAGCGTGCAGAAATTAATACATGATTAGTACACATCACTACCCACTTAAGTACTATTCCAGCAAGCTGTCTTGAACTTTGTTTCAAACTGTGCAACTCTGGTCAGACTCCTGGCAAGAACTGTGGTCCACTGACTCAGAACAGGGCCCACCAGAGGACAACTCAGAGCCAAACACAGGCTCCTGCAAAGCTCTGGGGAGAAACAAGTACTTCTGGGAGAAGCCACAAAAAAACCCCAAAACTCATCAGGTTTGTACTCTGGACATTACACCAATGCAAAAGCTTCTCGGAAAAGAAGGATCTGTAGTAAGCGTCCAGATTTCTCACGTTTCAAAATAACACAAGGAAGGAAATTTGCATAACCTACATAACAAGATATGGAAGGTTTTCATCACTAAAATGCAACTTTTAGTAACCCAATAAAAACACTCATCTTCCCCCCACCCTCTCTCTCTGGGTAGTGCAAATACTTTCCCTCATAAACTCTTCCTAAACAAAGAAGGCAGAGATGCTCTAATGACATCAATATGTAATGGTTTAGTAAGTAGAAATGAAGACTCCAAACCACAAGTGAAATACTAATGTATAAAACAAGCTTATAAAAGGATATATTATACCAAAAAAGTTGAAAAAAGTATTCACAACTCTGTTAATGAGAAAAGCTACGATTCGAAAGATTTAATTCAGTAGACAGCTTTGCTCAAAACGAAAACCCCAGTGCTATTTCACATCTCAACAGCTTCACTGGGGAAACACTGGCAAATTGTAAATGTGTGTCTGACTATCAAATAAAGCTTAGGACTCTAATAGTACTCTCTAGATAATATGAAGTTCTCTGTAACGAAGAAACAAAGTCCAAGAACATCAGAAAGCACATATTTTAGCTAATAAGCTTCAAAATATGAGAAAAGGAGAATGCACAGGGGAAACATGATTACTCTAGTTATTACACTCTTAGCATGTCGCTGAAGTAGCTACTATATTCATGACCACTAATCTTCTGAACTGGTAGTGTGGGAGAAAGAAAGAAGAGCTAGAGATTTTCTATCTGTTCTTAAAACTTATCTTCCATCTCCTAAATAGCTGCAAAATTTTAATTCTATGGAAAAAATAAGAGTTATTGTAACATTAAGTATAATTACAATTTGAAAGCTTAACATCTCTATTTTTTTCAAAAAGCCCTCAGTTTAGAAGAGGCTGAACACTCCCTTCTTGCGCAGTCACCATGATGAAATGAGAATCTAAAGTTGTATATCTTCTTACTGATTTTTCAAACTTCTGTCTATTTTCTCAGCAGAATTAAAGAAGATACTAGAGCTTCGCAAGAGAAAGAATTTTGGAGAAGAGAGCTAAAGCTCTTCTGAAAAAAAATATTTGGTCAAAACTTTCTGTTAGGATACAGTCTGTGGGGAGAAAAAAACCCAAAAAACCCCAAACACACACCCCATAAAATCCATACAGTAGAAACCAAAACAGACTAAATTTTTACTATATGCCATATTAGGACTTCAGAGATTGGTAAAACAGTACCCTTATGGACTTTATATTACATGTGCCTTTAATATTTGGTTTGTAGTACATTGTGTTATTAAAGTCTTTCGTAATAATGGAAAAACACTTGGAATTTAAGTCTGAACATAAGCAGCCAAGTATTTTGAAGAATATTATTTGCTATACTAATATACACTATCATACCTTTCCACATGCGAACTGCAAGTCCTCTTGTAACATCCAGTAAAATAACCCTTCCAAAATCATCTGTTACTGCTGCCAGTGTGTTACACGGAGAAAGACATATTCTTTCACCATGGCGACGGGAATCTGGAAGTCCAAACCTTAAAAAAAAAAAAAAAATCATCAAGCAAAACCACTAGATACCTATTTTTCTTCAGAAATAGTAAACAGAGTATCTTATAAGGACTAAGATTTCTCTTTTTTTTTTTAAGGTAACAACAGTATGGGTAAAATTAAGAGCAAAGTATGAAAAAAGTTTTTGTGTTGTCTACTGGGAGATCTTGTAGGTCTGTCAAAGTCCTACTGAAAATCAAAGTTCAGAAACTAGGATAAGGGATTGCCTTGTCATACACTGTCAGGCACAGATCTCAGAGCAGTCGGTTACTTTGTAAGCCCTCTATTGCCAACTAGTCTTGAGAATACTTAAAAAAAACCAAAAAACAGGAAAACCAACCAGGAGTTGATTTACTCTTTTACCAGCTTTCTTGAAAACATTAGGCTGCAACCTGTTGTTCCCATTCTCCTCTCTCCACAATCAACAGGGAAACAGCATACCTCCCAATTTTTGTGAGGGGCTTTAAACTATCTTAAGCAGCAAGCACTTCATTTGACTTCTTTGAAGCTCTTCAGAGATAAACTTCAGTACTGATATTTGTGAACTTATACCATCATTAAACTGTGCTTTTACAGGAATGATGAACCCCCACACCGGAAGTGAGAGAGATGAGTAATTTGTCCAGAATGATAAACTGAAATGAAACAAAGCTTAAAACAAATGACCTGTAAACTGCCTAAAACAAGTGACCGCTGCTTAAAGTCAAGAAAAACAAACATGTTCATCAATTATGCACCTTTCGAAATAATTCAAACAATTAAAAACACAAGAAATTTAAATCAACTGAGACAGTATGCAAAACTTACCTCACTGCCAGTGGGGTTGCAGGTTCAACTTTTGGTTTCTGTTTTTGGGCAGGTTCTTCTTCATGTTTACTCTTCCAACCAAGCCAGCCACTTGCAGTAGAAAAATGCATTAGAAGAATCATACTAACGGTCCTAAAAATCCTCAAACTATTATGCAGCTACTAAAACAAAAATAATTTAATGTAATTTTTTATGTTATTACCTGGCAGCACTAAATAATGCTGAAGTCAGTTTACTTGCAACTGCTAAGGCAACGTGAGACAACAGTGGCTGTGAGCTACCCTGAAAGAAAGGAATAAAGTGTTTAGAAAGTCAAGAAATAGTCAGCTGTGAGACACCCTGAAACAAAGGAACAAAGTGTTTCAAAAGCCAAGAAATAGTTCTTACACTGAACTCAACTGCAGAATAGTTTTTCAGGCCTCCTATGGACTTTCAGCTCAGAAAGCATAGCTTTAAGACTCTGCAAAATTTTAATTCATTGCCCCCAGAAAAGCCATTCTGACATCTCTTTACCATTTCAAAATCCTCCTGCAAGTCACTGGTAGCTCAGTATGTTTGTCTGCAACAGAAGTTGAAAAAACCCTGTGTATGATTTATCATGGAGAGTTAGCTGGTGTATGGCTTTGGCATCCTTGCAAATAACGAACGTAAGCAGTTTTTTTTTTTCATAAACATATTGGAAAAGCAAGCACAAAAAAAATCAAAATTCCAATTCTAGCATTTTCAATCAACTTTTGATCCTTATAAGGATAGCACACACGTAGGGTCTGAACATACAAGTCACACAGCTACATTGCCATCCTTCTCCTCCAATAGAAAAGAGGACGACGTAAGTGTGCTACAGGTATCATTAAGCATAAGTTACAGTTTTCTTCTACAAGCAGTAGTTCCACTCTATGAAATCACCACAGTATGTATACTCAGGCCATATGTGTACACATGGAGCAAAGGCCTCCAAAAATCCATAAGATGCGTGTTTACATAAACTCAACCTAATTTTTTAAAAAAACCTTAGGTTACTTAATTGGCAATAAATTAACAACTGAAAAAATAAAAAAAATTACTATCACGTTCGTTTTAAGATAAAGAAGAAGACTTCTCATTAGCAGGACCCTGTGGTAGGTACTGCTATCACATCTACTCCAAATCATTCCAGTTTCAGAAAATCAAGAAGAGGGGGAAACATCAGCATAAAATGAACATAATACTTCAGAAATACCCATACACAAAAGACAAGGATTAATTACTCAAAGTTTCAGCAAGTCAGCTTTGTAGCACATACCTCCAGGGCAAAAAAGAAACCAGTGAAAGGATTGGATCCAACAGTAACATACTGAGACATAGCAGGTGGGCTGTTTTTTATGGCTGCATTATATCCACCTATATTGGAGGCAGTCTTCATTTGATCAAAAGGAGACAGCGTCATGATGCCTAACAAAAACATTACAGTGAATGTCTTATACTTTCAGAACAAATGCATGCAATTGCTCTAGAAGACTAAATATATTCCTATCTTCTTGACTGACCAGCCAACATTCAGGGGGAAGGGAGGAGGAGCAGCTTTTACCACAGAAATTCCAAAGAACACAGCAGAACTAACTGAATGTACTTAGGTTAATTATCAAGCACAGTAAGTTTGTTTAGAAGAACAAAGCTTCAGCTGAGTTCAGCAGCAAAAATACATCTATCAAATTCACTTCACCTGCCTCGTTAGCCCCCTTCTGACCTCTTACTGCTTTTGTGAAAAGCATTCAAGAGAAATTAAGCTTACTGTCCCTCAGATTCGCCTGTCTGACAAGAACCCGGGCTTCTGCAAATTCCTAAGGAGTGAAAGTCTTTGAGAACCTAGAAGTCACTTTGTCTTTTTTGGAAAGGAGTAATCCCAAATTTTAGTTTCTTCAGGTGCTAGACTCAGGAAAGACCCATACCAGTCTAAACTTGCCTGCCAGACACCTCTTTAACCTGGCAGAAACAGGAATAACTGCATCTTATCTAGTCTCTCTTGGCTGTCTCTTACCAAACAAGAGAGGACAAGACAGCTACAGCTGTAACACCTTTTCTCCCCTCAAGTGGAAAGAGGAGGCTCAATAAGACTAGAAGAAAAAGTGAAATATATTTTTGATGATGGTTAATGTCACTACGACAGCTATTTCTATCCAAATAATACCACTAAGTGCTCTCACCCCACATTTAACAGGACAAAAACATTCAGGTTTTTTTAAGCCAAATATAAGAAATCACATTTAATTCAATAATTTAAGCCAAATATTTGAAATTAAACAGAAATGCTTACCGATACTAGCATGGTCAACAATCGTATCCACATCTTGCAAACCCCATTTCTTATAAGCTAATGGTGGAGGCTGCACATTCTCATTGCCAGATGCTGCAGCTGACAAAAGTTGATAAAACACAAAAAAATTCCTACTGAGTCAAAGACAAAGAAATAGCATAACAGAGGGGGGAGAAATTGAAGGAATCTGAAGCCAGAAAATAACTTAGTTTTAAATTAACGTACATCTGAACATCTGCTGAGCTAAAATGGCCTTTTGAATTACATACCTTAATGAAATTAAAACATTTTTTAAAATTAACTGAATAAAATTGCACAAGATATTACATCACACCTATATTTTGTACTTGCTGAGAGCTTTGTTTTACTAGTCACTTATGGTTTAATATCGTGTACAATTTGAAAAATGCTACTACAATTTACTTCCGTGGTCTGGGCATGTTTAAGTGGAAACTCCCCTACCAAAGCACTTGCAAAGTCAGCACGTTCACTAGGTATGTAACAGTGTGAGGTAAGAACAGTGGTAAAACTAAAGCAATGACTGAAACTCTTCAAAATACCTATTATGACAAACATCAATGACCAAGAATGAAAGAAGATAGAGCACTCTGGCTGCAGATATTACAACCAGCTGTAAGTGCTTCTCTGCAAATGGTGATCACTCATTGCAAGATTAGAACATGTTCTGGTTGTGAAAGTAGATGGATACTTCTCATTACAATGTCTGTCTCTTCTTTCTTATTTGTTGCATGATTCACAGAATATCAGTTTTTAAAGTTCTGACTTAGACGAGTTTTGCCTTCTCCTATGTTCCATGGAAATGCTACCTTTTCATTAAGAGGATAAGAACAGACATTACCAGATAGACCCAGGGAACCATTTAGCATGGTAGATCAGGATCCGAGCAGATCTAAAACCAGATGTCTAGGGAAGACTATTAGAACAAGGACACATACCTGATGTTTCCCTTAAACCAGCTTCTAAAGAGACCTCAGCCAGAGGTAAGCTCCAAGCACTCAGTAAAGCTCCATAGCTTGCTTCTCCACTAATCTGTCAGTTTTCCTCTGAGCCCAAGCAAGCTTTTAGCATCCACATCAACCTCAAGCAAAGAATTCCACAATTTAACCTCACACTGCATAAACACCCATCTACTTTTTATTTCGAATTTACTATCACCTAGCTTCATTTCATGCCACTTCATCCTGAGCTGGAAAAAAGAGTGAACAATCCATTCCTATTGGCCATCCCCATATGATTCAGAGAAGAGCTGTCTCGCTATAGTATTATTTACCACTCATCCCTTCTATGTAAGATTCAAGCCTTAGTTTAAGGGTGCTGCTGTCCCAACAGTTCCTAATGCTGTCAGATTCATTGCGCTTCCCACCTACACCCAGCCTTACAGCTGTCTGATGATGTGGCCTGCTGTATGGGAAACAAGAATCTGACAAATATGAAGTTCAGTGAGAACAACCATCAGGAAATTGCAAAAAAAGGTTGCCCAAAGAGGCTGTGGATGCCCCATCCCTGGAAGTGTTTAAGACCAGGTTGGATGAGGCTTTGGGCAACGTGGTCTAGTGGAGGGTGTCCCTGCCCACAGCAGGGTGGTTGGAACTAGATGATCTTTGAGGTCCCTTCCAACCCTAACCATTCTACGATTCTATGAAATTCGGGGGAACAATTCAGCAACAGCATCTGTTTAACATTTTACCTTGCAGAACTGTAACAGTGCTGTACTTGTGCAATCTACCACACAGTACTGTTACACAGTTCTCCTCTCACCCCCGGTAACTGACCCTGTTTCCAAATTAGAGTACAAACAGGCACTATACTAAAGGAACAGAATCAAAGGCTGCGCAATCAAAAACCAGGTATCAAAAGCTCTTAGACATTAACTCAAAGAGCAGGGACCATTACAGACATCATCATCACATCATTTATCACTTCCCAGAAAGTCCTTACTGGGAAGAAAGCATTTCACTGACAGTGAAATCAGCATCCTGACATCCTAAGAAGCACCTTAGCAGTACGCTGCGGGCTAACCCCAGCGGGCAGCTAAGCACCACACAACCGCTCGCTCACTCCCTCCTGAGATGGGGAAGAGAATTGGAAGAGTAAAAGTGAGAAAACTTGTGGGTTGAGATAAAGACAGTTTAACAGGTAAAGCAAAAGCTCTGCATGCAAGCAAAGCAAAATAAGGAACTCATTCACTACTTCCGATCAGCAGACAAGCATTTAGCTGTATCCAGGAAAGTAGGGCTTAATCACACGTAACTCTTACTTGGGAAGTCAAATGCCATAACTCTGAATGTTCCTCCACTTCGTCCTCCCCTCCTCCCAGCTTTTATCACCAGGCATAACATCACATGGCATGGAATAGCCCTTTGGTCAGTTGGGTCACCTGTCCCAGCTGTGTCCCCTCCCAATTTCTGGTGAACCCCCAGCCTGCTCGCTGGCGGGGCAGCGTGCAGAACAGAAGCAGCCTTGATGCTGTGTAAGCACTGTTCAGCAATAGCTAAAACATCAGTCTGTTATCAACACTGCTTTCATCACAAATCCAGAACACAGCACCATACCAGCTAGTACGAAGAAAATTAACTCTATCCCAGCCAAAACCAGTATAGAGTATTGTGGTAAGAACATACAAGACAGGCAATGCTACTCAGACAAACTTATGCTCCAAGAACATTTTCTGTAGAAGACGACATTTCCTTGTATGCAGCAGATGCCTATATACTGATGGACAAGCAAGGAAGATCCAAATTCCACCTTGATTTGATATTTAACAAACATAAGTAAATTTCATGTAAAATACTATTAACAGAGTCAGAAATAAACATTTCCTCTTAAACGTACCTCTTGCTACCTGATTGCGACATGCACGAAGGGACTGAAAGAGGCTGAAACCATCAATTGTCACAATCGCTGCTGGGTACAAGATACTTAGTTCTTCATTCTGTGGAAGAAAATGAGAGAAGGGAGACAAAAAAATGAATCACTGCTACTGTTATAATAGCTTCTTTTCTAGCTTTTTACACTGTTAACTACACGAAGATGAGGATTACATCCAGAGAGTTAATATCTAACAAACACTAGGCAACAGAATAAGATAAAACTACAGAAATTCAGTATTAAACCATACAGTATATGAATAAGTTATTTAGGCAAATAATTTTATATTTTTATCTGCTTTCAATGACTTTTATGTTTGCTTAATATATTTACTGGCTTAGGGAGAAAAGACGAAAGTTATAGTAGCTTGTGAAAGCCACAGAAAAACAAGTTTACCTAGAATGCAAGTACCGAGGGTTTATGAATCAAATTCTGAAACTGGATTAGCGCCTGAATTACTACTTGGGCACATAAATGCTGATTTGGTGATATAAATTCAAGACTCGAATTCCTTAATGCTTCTGTATTTCAAAACCGATCGCAAAATGTCATGCAAAATCGCACAAGCATTTGTATAAAGCAAACTTGGAAATTTCTGTAACTTCATTAGTTTTCTGCATAAAGCACGCCAAGTCAGCCAAGAGCAAGGAAAGCTGGCTTTTCTACTCAATAGCTTAAGCTCTGCAAGAGCCTCCTCTGCAGGAATTACTCATAATGACATGCAGGTTCCTAGCACTATCTCCTATAAAGATTGTTTTAATTTTCAGCTATCTTCTCTGTGAAATAATTAAAGTAAGTTCTTATGAATGAGTACATATAGCTCTTGCAACCAGTCAAGTTGCATTTCCTCCTTTCATCCATATATTATGCGAGTCCAGAGGAGGGCCACGAAGCTGATTGGAGGGATGGAGCACCTCTCCTATGAGGACAGGCTGAGAGAGTTGGGGTTGTTCAGCCTGGAGAAAAGGCAGCTCCAGGGAGATCTAATTGGGGCTTACCAGTTTCTGAAGGGGGCCTACAGGAAAGATGGTGAGGGACTGTTTATGAGGGAGTGTAGTGACAGGACAAGGGGTAATGGGTTCAAGCTGAAGGAGGGTCAATTTAGATTAGATATTAGGAAGAAATTCTTCACTATGAGGGTGGTGAGGCACTGGAACAGGTTGCCCAAAGAGGTTGTGGAGGCCCCATCCCTGGAAGTGTTCAAGGCCAGGTTGGATGAGGCTTTGGGCAACCTGGTCTAGTGGAGGGTGTCCCTGCCCATGGCAGGGGGGTTGGAACTAGATGATCTTTGAGGTCCCTTCCAACCCAAACCATTCTATGATTATTGTATTTTGTGCACATACACGAATAAACGGGAAATGAATGAAGCCTTCCTTTCTAAGGTTATCATAGAGAAAAACAGAACAAATCCATAGAGCGAACTAAATACTCCAAAAAATAAAAAGAAATTCTGAATCCTCAAACTATACAGGCACGAATACTTCTAGAACAAGAAATCCAGAGTCTCTTGTTCTAAGGAATTGTCCACCCATCAAAAACTGGTAAAGGACATAGAGGATTCACAGAGAAGACTCCCTTCCACACCCCATAACACTGCCACTTCGCTTTTGAAATAATCTGACAAAACCTGTTCTGTGACACCAGGATGCCTGGGAATTTCATAGGTTCTGCATTTAAGCTGCAGGACAGGATCTTCATTTAAAAGCTGTGCAAGAAGCAGTACTCCACTCTGGAAGAGAAAGAATAACGAGTATAAACATTCCTGTCCCTTTTCTTAGGGAGGCAAAAAGCACTATCTGCAGAAACAGAAGTTTTCTAGAAATAGATGTTTATTACAATCGCTTGCTTGTGGGCCTGCCATGCTGAGAAACATACCTCGGTGTAAAAACGAACGTAGCCAGAGGTGAAGCCGACCACAATGCAGGTCCAGTCAGGACGGCCTGTGGAACTCCTATTTCACAAAAACATACTAAAAGTTAAAAACAAATCCTGCTCTAAGCTACAGACATACAGAAGTGTAATGTAAGGAGACTGATGATGCATATATATAAGAATATTAATCCTTACCTCTTCTGACTTGCTAATGGGATACACAATACACTACTCACGCATTCACTAGAAACAGAAAGACAAAACTAATAAGCATATTTTTTCTCCAGTTGTGAAATTTTGCTCTACACAAGAGAGATCTTACTAAGTCAGCATTTTTAATATTTCAACAATATAGTAATGCAGCACACAATGTATCAAATTCATACTAAAAAGGTGAAAAACACCTTTTCATTTTAAGGACATTTTCAATTACAAGTTCAAGAATGCCCAAATAGATTGCATGATTGCTTATTACACCTTGTTAATGTAGTCTTTCATCATTCACAGACTGATTATTCTGCCAGTACTCTTCAGTAAAGATTCTTATCTAAAGTAATTTTTTTCTGATCTACAATGATATACCAAGAACAACCACTTTTTTTATATAAAACAACTGAACCACACTTATCAAAATAAATTTTTGAAATGCATTACACAATTCTTATATCCATTGCATTTCACCACTTTATAATTTGAGAGCATTTGAAGAGCTAACATGGTCTTCCCAGTTAATACAATAACTGAGCATGCTCAATGCACAGCAGGCAAAACATGCAGAAAGCAAGCAGATGAGCAGGCTTCAACATCTCAAAACAAATGTTGTTTAATTGTTACCACGATAGAAAGTTTTACACTGTCTGGGGAAACAGAAGCAGTACAAAGGTTTTATGAAAGAGTATATAATAAATTCAGAATGACATCCCAAACAGGACTTCAAGCATAAATGCTTGCAGTACTGTTGATTATTTGCATTGCAGGTAACCTCCATTCCCCAAGGGGTGATTAAATAATCAGGCTAGACAATTACAGAAGAAAAGCTTTCTAAATGCAAGTTTGTCATGAGTTACAATTCAATTACAACTATAAAGCAATGTTAAGTATCTCAGTGAAATCTCATCTTCCAATAGCAAAGCTTAGCCACCACAGAACGTTATCAGTCGAAGGCAACTTTGGGCAAGAAAAAAAATAGTCAAGTCTTACAACAATCTGACAGTAATTGCCGTATTTACACTTCCACAGAAATAGAACCTTCACCTACTGGAAACACTCACAAACCTTAAATCAAGATGTAGTGAATATAACCGTGCCTATCTAAAGCAAGCTACCTTTTCCATATGATAGTGTCTCTTGGGGCTGTAACAGTAGTAAAAAACAAAACCCAAACAGAATTTCTTTTCCTTTTTTTCTGTTTTTAAATAAAAGATGATAGGGTAATTTCAGTGGTAGTATGAGGGGGAAAAAAAAACCCTTAAAGAGATGCACATAAAAGAGTTTAAAAGTGTAGCAACAGCAGGTTTACAAAAAAGGATTATGTTTTTTACAGACTGGAGAGAGGCTGATTAAGTCAACACCTCCTGCAGCATAACAGAAGGTTGAAGCCAACAGGGAGCATGTTCAAAGACAGACAGCAACTCAAGGCTGCAGACTTAATAACGAAACGCAAAATCCTCTTCCATATGGGAGATTCGAGAAAGTGTCTGTCTGGTTATCTGAAGACAGATCGAGCAGAGATACTGTATAAATACCAAACGTATGACCAAAGCAAATTTTCCAAGTATGCTAAATGACTTAGAGCCCAAAACCATTTCTCGATGAGAGAGATGACTTTATATTTGCTTGAGCTTATGAAAGTGAAAAGAATTACTTCTAAGCCAACTTCATACATTTTCCGTTGCAACATCCCCGAACAAAATTTCATCCCCACTAGAAAAGTAGATTTTTTTACAAAAAAGGTACTTTTTTTTTCTATCTATAACAGAAACTTATAAAAAGCATGATAAGCCAGATCTATTAAAATGTCTAAATTACATGCAAATACACTGATTTGCACAGACTGTACCTCTGTTAATTTGTATGAACCTGTCCAGAGATATCACACTATGCATGAAGAGTGACCTTTGCAGACAATGTTTCTGATCACCCAGATCACTCCATTTCTGTTTTCAACATTAAAATGCATAAGACCATGAATGCACTTGGACAAAAGAAAAAAAAAAAAAGAAAAAAGTACAAGTAAAAAGCATATACTACTAATTATTAAGCATAAAAATGACAATTTAATCACAGCTGCATTTCAAGACCTACCCTTCTTCAACATTCAGAGAGCCGCTCCAGCCAACAGCATATTGCATTTCCTCTTTTCCCTTGTCACTGTGCTTCCATTTAGCTGCCATTAAGAATAAAGACACCATCTATAAAACTGTAATGTTTTTGCATCTCACAGATGTAGTTCTATTCCTAATCCTTCTCTTCTGTACAATACATCCTACTGCACTTAAGTACCAATTACAAACCTTGAAGACCATAAAAATAACACTACATTTTCAGTGACTTTTCTGAAGAAGTCTCATGTTTTCTCAGAACTGTACGTGGAACGACATACTACTAAAATTCTGAAACACCTATTTTGTTCAAAAAGATTTATACAGTAATATTTACTTCATCACATTTTAAAAGGTTCAATTAATGAAACAAGGATCCTTAGGAGAAAAGTACTAAGCAAGGGCAAACTTATTCTGTGAAGATTACTGAAGATGATCTTAAACAAATAACGAATTTTAATTCTAACTGCCAAGAAGGACATGGGAATCCTGCATTAATTCTGACAATTTTAAATCATTGCATCATAACAAAGATTAGAAAATACTACACTTTGTTATTCACAGGGTGCTACTACAGCTGATATTTGATTGTTGAATCATCCCCAGGTGCCACTGGACAACTAAAAAAAGTTAGTATTGGGTGCCATCTGTCTGACACCTAAAACCTGAGAAACAGGGACACTTCTGCCACTGTGTGGTACAGTTGCCACTGTGCAGTTCAGCAGAAGCAGTTCTCCAGCAGGTTAACAAAATCACCTCCTTATTCTTGATTCGGTAAGAACTTTCTGAAGAGTACTGTTATTTTTCATTTTTTATGAAAAATTAGCAACTAATCTACATCAGTTTTGGAACACACAGCTTTGCAGGGAATGACAAATGCAGCATGACAACTCAATGCAATCTGCCTAATTATGCAACTCTGAGCTTCAACAGCCTGTTTTTGTTTTAAAATGGTAAAATATTCCCTGTATCAGGAGGTTTCCCTTCATCATGCTCAGATACCACCAAGAGCAGCTGTTAACAGCACCAGCACCCTAGGCAATAGCATTTATGTAAACAGCAGCTGGCTAATCAGCATTCATATATTACTAAGGGTAAAAGTTCCAAGAGCCCTACTTTAGAGCAAAATATAAAGCCACCCATTCTTCAAGATGGAGAAGAATCTTCTATCAAACGTGGAAATCTCAAAAACAAACCACCTCAATATTCCCTCCTCCAAGTGACCCTGGCTCAGTTAGCTCATTTTTTTCAAGGGAAAAGAAAAATAAGGTCAAGTATTTCTTAATGGCCATAATTAATACAAAAGTTTTGTTGTTCTTATTAAGCACAATTAATGTCAATATCTCTGAGCATCTCAAACTGGGTAGTTATAGTATATATTAATAATACATGATAAAATAGTTTTCTCAGATCAAAATATAGCTGAGAAGTAAAGACAAAACAACTTACTTGCCAAGCAGTACCTAGAAAATGCATGATGAGTACTATAAAAAACAGTCCAAAATTCATGAAGGTATGACTTGGGTGGTAAGCAGATGAAGTTGGGAAAACAAATCTCATCCTGATTACTATTAAGTGTACTAGCATATATACTTAGTAGAATGTATACTTACGCACTAAAAAGACTGCTTTCTGTTCATTAGCTATTACCATCAGGTCATTTGTTGGTGACAAGGACAACACACAGTCCTGAAGCCAGTAATTTCTCTGGTTCTTGGAATTAGATTCCTCTTCTTCCTACATGTAAAGCTTTAGTCAATGTCTGCAAGAATTTTTAAGCATGGAACTTGCAAGATTCATGACAACTACTTGACTTGCCCTCAATATCAGTGCTGAATGGACTATTACTTATCTAGTCACCAGAGCTCCAACTTGCATGAAAAGCCATGAGAAATGCATCAACCTTACACTAATTCTATCTGTATATTTACAGAACAGAAAACAAAGAAGTACTCATCACTAACTATACTTCTCAAAATCTTCTCCTTTCACCAAAAAGACACTAGAAGAATGAGACTTAAAGTTTTATTATTAGTGACTGGAAAGAATCACTTTATTTATTCTCATTATAATCCATACTCGAACAATTTATCCAAGCTCATACACAGACCAGCATTAAGTAAATATCTGCATATGTGAAGAAAGTAATGAAGCTGGCATTCAAGACTAAAGTCTCATGGCAACATGCAACAGGTATCATGTGCCTTTCCACAACAAGGAACTTTACAAAGAAACAAATTCAAACCAAGTGCCAAGTTTAAAGGGTTTAATGATGGGTAAGTGAAGACTTCGATACCATTGTTATGTATAAAAGCAAAAACCATCTTTTTTTCTCAGAGCAACAAGCCAAATACTCGATTGTGGAACAAGTTATCTCCTGCTAACCATAGTTCAAAGGCAGGAAATAGGTAATAGGCTTTGAGCAGGCTGCCACAAGGTCGCTCAAAGATGATTCTCCTGCTTTCTTACCTCCATCCTCCTACCCTGATCACAGCAATACAAACACCTTCCCTTGTCCACAGTCTCCATTTCCACAGCCACATATCCAATCCTACCTCCTCCTAGCTCTCAAAAAATATCGCTCCATCCTCTAGTATCTCAGCAGCTATGCACAAATAAAAAACCCAACAACTTCAGTGTGATCATTTTCTGATCTGTGCAATTTATTCTGTTGTAATAAAGTTGTACCTACTTGAAAATATATACATTTACTCCCAAAAGGGAAAAAATGTAGGAAGAATTTGCATATCATACTCAATCGGCTATTCATTGTATTTATTTCTTCTCAAAAGGCTGTACCATAAAAACAGTCACTTTGTGCACATAAGAATATTTCGTATATCCATGACAAGGTCTACATTAGCACACTACAAACATCCTGCTAACTACCTTGTCCACAGGATCTCTTGATTTGTGCAAGACAATAACCTACTTTCATGTCATTTTTGTCTGTTGATGGATGCCAAACTCTATAGCAACATTTTTTCCCTAATTACTGGCATTTTTCAAGACTTCACAAAAAGGTGATGAAGTTGTCTGGGATGCTCATGACAACTTTAACTCCTCATGACAGAGATAGATGTGTCGTGTCCAAAAACCACATAACCAAAACCCAAAGAAAAGTCTTGTACTAATTTTTAATGTAATGATTTTCAAACTGAGGAAAATGAAACAGAAATTAAAGGCTTGTTTAAAGATTAAAAGGAATTAAAATTATATCTCAGACAGAGAACCTAATAAAATTATCTGTATGCATAAATAAATAACTTGAAATCTAAAGACATAAAATATGGCCATCTTCTATTAGTGACAAAAATAAGGTAAGGGTTAAAACAGGAAAAACACTGAACCTGTCAAAAGAAACTATTTTAAAAGATGAAAGAATTATTAAAATCAGTATTTAAGACAAGATTTGAACACCATCATTCCTACAAAATAGCTAATCAGTTCCATAAAGACACGTTACAGAAGAAAACTTTTTAAAAATTTTAATTTTTTATTATTATTATTTTCAATGCCTCCTCAGAAGTTGCTGTGTTCCACGAAATAGATACTTGTCCAGGTTACTTGAGTAATCCCAAGAAAATATGCATTTCACACCAACTACAACACACATCAACCAACAGTTAAAAGTTTTAACAAGGGAATTCATTGTTATATTATACTAATAATTCTCAACTCTGTGCTAGACTGATGCACACATTTTGGCGTGTGTTCAGACATACAGACTCACGTATTTATATGCTCCTACGCAGAAAAAAAAACTGTTATCCACAGCAAACAGGTTGTTCGTTCTGAAGAATCTGACCTGGAACCATTAGCAACTTTGGAGGAAAACATGTAAGCGGAGGAGAAAGAAGTCTTCAGCAAGAATGGTATGAACTACCTGGCAGAAGAGTCTGATGTTTTAAGGAAAAGAGTGAAAAATAAGACTATTCGAATCTAGCAACACCTGCTGGTTCTATCAAATTACAACATAAGTAGAAAAAAAAAAGCATTTGTTCTCCTGATTAAGGAAGTTATAAACATTACGCACATCTAACAACGACATGGCCTGAGAAACACACCCATTTCATGGCAATTATAGTGGAGCTGAATATCTATCCTATTTAAAAGTTTTTATACTCTTGTCATTCCCCCATTGGCGTCAGCGATTCACCCCTGGGAGACACCATGCTTGCTTCAACTTGTCACCTCAGCTGAAAAATCTGTTTCCCTGCTGCAGTAAGTAGTTACAAAGATAATGCCCAACTCCTTGGGCATACTTCCTGTATACCAAGATAAAGACAGCAGATAAGAGAGTTTTGTTAGCAGAATGAAGTCTGGATTCCTCAGTCCACCCCATCAGCTCTCTCTAACAGGGAATTAATCAAGCAATTCTGTTCAGATGATTCATTCCAGTGCAGAGGATTTCTACACAGACAGCTTCCCTAACATCTTATGCAAGTCAGCTGGTAGCTAGAAGTCTCAGCCTTACCAACAATTATAGATTAGCTGTGTTATTCTTAGCTGAACTAGTTGGGTAGAGGGATGTTTTTCCCCCTTTAAAGAGCAACTGTGCTGCCCCATCCTATGTAGGCAATTTGATCCCTCCTGTAACACCATGCTCGCATCACAACATAAAAGGAACACTACATGATCATTAGGAAGATGCTTCTACCAGTGTGTCAGGAGTTTTTGATTTATATTAATTCATGGTAGATTATCATTACTCCACTGTTATGCCCTACCGTCTCTGCCTAGCTATAGGACAAAAAAGATGTCTGCAGCTGCAGCAGCACAGAAAGATGTGTGTATACTCTAGTGAGAAAAAACCTACACAATACAAGAATATAAGTGACTATCACAATAGGTAACATTCAAGCTATATTTAGAAACAATTACAGGAGCAAGGAACAAACAAGCAGTCACATTGAAAACACCGGTCAAGATCCTTCTTGCCGAGGTGATAGCTATACAGGAGAAAAAAAACAACACACAAACAAATGAAGTCCTTTAAATAGGCAAGTTAGCAATGAAAATCTATATATGTATACACACATATATAAACAAACTTACAGGTTCTTGTGATTCTGCTTCATCCCAGGCTCCCCAGCCACCATCTTCCCAGCTCGTTGATTTGCCTGCTTTAAGAAAAGGAAAAAAAAAAAAAAAAAAAAAGAGAGAGAACAGTTTGTCACAGGAATACAGCACAGGCAATGAAAAACACAATCAAAAAGGATGCTAGTGGTTGTTTTCCTTTCCCCGCCAATGCATTATAACTTTGTTTATGGCAGATACTGAACGAGTTCTACAGAAAGAACCATGAAGGGGTAGGAATGGGTGTTTTATTTATCTGTATTTACTTCCATTTTTGACACTATGGATAAGTAATAATAGAAGATGTAACCTAAGTACAAACTGGAAACAGGTGTAACGACACCTGTGTCCAATTAATTCTGACAGTCTGCATCTAGAAATCACGGCAAGTAACATCCTACAGTGCCTGGTACAACAGATCATTGATCCTTCCACAGGGCCTCTCTGCACCTTACCAAAACAAATTATTCAATCAAATTTGTTTTTTTCTCAGCTTTTCCACAGCCATTTCAAAAGATCCAAGACATATTTGTAGTTTTATACAGCAACCTGAAGCAAAGAGTGAGCACATAAGGGGGGAAACCTTCTGCGTCCACTTGACAAAACTCTCCAGCAGAGACCTAAGACTTCACTGTAAAATTTAAGCTTTAGCTTGATTTATCTATTTATCACTACTCCAAAGGCAACAAAAGCCCCACCTTGTACATATTAGGCAGCTACAGAGGGAAAGTAAGAGAATAGCAGGGTCTCTCCAACCCTTCAGGACTTCATGTATACGCCCCCAGGTATCTTACTAAGTGACACAGGAAGACCTGTAACACCACAACAACCACATACGCACAATTTTATGATAAACAGTATTTCTATAAGTATCTTTCTTTCTATAATGGTGGATTTTGGGTTGGTTTAAGTCAATTGCAGGATCAGCCAGTAGCGATGTAATTTAAGGGAATGACAGTACACGGAAATTAGTCTGTGCAACAAAACATCTGAACCCAGGATAACACAGATACCACCACCACCCCCAAAGCTGCCTCTGAGGGGAAAATGAGGACAAGAACCTTCGCTATTCACCTTTTTGCAAGACAACACAGAGGAAAATTAACAACGCACTGATCAGTTTCAATTATGTCATTCAGAAACCTCAGAGAAACCACAAGCTTACAAAATGCCTCAAACACCAGAGGAAACTGAGATTCATATAGACAGGCTTGCTTCTCAGGTATCTTACAAGAATTAATGTATTAATTACAATTAATTATAAGAATTAATGTATTAGTCACATAAAAAACATCTGAAATGCTTTCATCTAAAAAATTACAGAATTTGATGTGAATTTAAAAGCCTAAGCAAAGGGCAATTATGCACAGGCATTTAGTAGTAAAAGATGTACAATTCTCAACCACCACCATCACTGGGACGAGTCAAGAAGCACCACTGTAGTTCAGTAGAAAATCCAAGCACTGACTCCCATCCAGAAGCACTAACATGAAATGTGAAGCACTAACACCAGTAAGACTTCAAGACTTTTCCAAGGATTTCTTTCAAGTTTTTCATTAACTGATATCATGGCTATTTTGACCTTAAGAAGTTTAAATGCCATGTCTCAAATTAGTTTAAATTTAGTTTTAAGCAAGCGAGATTTTGCCATTTTGGATGGTCAAACAGTCCAGACAAGAAGGTTTGTATCAAGAACACTCCAATTTTACTGGGTCTGAAAACTCTGGTTCCTTTACCACCAAAGAAAGGCAGAATCCAGTACAACAAACAGAATTTTGCATTCTATTTTGGCAGATTTTTAAGCTTCTGTATGACTAAGACAAAAAACTTAAAAAAATATTTTAGCTTAAGAAAGAAACCTTCCACCAATGCTGTTGAAAAGGTATTTCACAAGATGGTAGAAGACAAAACGCCCACTCCATGAATAACCTTTGTTAAAATTGAAAGGTTTGTACCATCTACAAAATGGGTGAGTCAGCCAGTTCTACTGCATCATCATCAATACAGATCTGACTGTACTGTTATTTCAGGCGTAACTATACAAGCAACAAGCTTCCGAGGGTCATCATCTCATCTTGTATTTGTCATCGAGAATTTTCCAGTGTACAAATATATAAAGGACAATTATGGCAAATACTTCTGAATATCAACTGCAAGAAGAAAGTAGTAACTAACTTCAATGTTTAATTTAAGATAGCTAATAAAATGCTACTTCTGTTTGCATTTTATTATCTCAAAAAGCAACAAAATCTCCTTCCTATAAAATTCAGAGAGGAAAGAAATCTGTCAGTGTGCCACAGTCCAGAGAGAAACATAACCTTATCCAAGAAACACAGTTGGGGCCAATGCGTTTCGCACAGCACAGACCAACCTTTCCAAGAAACCTCAGCCACTTCAACTCCGAGACTGAACACCCAACATAAAACTTTAACTGTGAGGATCTTGCTGCCTCTTTGCAAACAGCTACATTCTCATGGTTGTTGTCATCCTCCTTGGATGAAGCTAGATCAATCAATAAAGGATGGAAAACTGAGGTAATGGTGAGGCACCACCTCACTGATGAAGCTGTGGAGATCTTTCAGAACTGTGATCTGCTCTGCAAAGCCAGCATCTCCTCCAACTTACAAGGCTTTACAAGCTTGCTGCTTCATATCCAGACTCCACATTTTATAGACTGACCCTGCATGCACTGATTGTATGTATTGCTCAAGCTCATTCTTTCCTTCTTTCCATACATTAATTCTTTAAAAAAAAAATTAAAAATAAAATTGTTTCCTTATCCACTTCATTCAGACACTTCACCTGTGCAATGGCTAGCAAAGCAGGGTATTAAACAATAGACAAGTAATCTCTGAAACAACAGACAGAGAAGCAACAGAGGGATACACCTGTCATACTTTAACTCAAAGCACACTGTTACTCACTTGTGCCAGTGAATTACAAAATACCCCACAGAAGCTGTCAGCTTCCAGAGACTTTCCCATCTACCAGCACCTAGCAGTGCTGGTCAAGTGAGAGATGACAGAGGATCTAAGTTCTGTCTACAATGGAGATTTTGAAGAAATACCCCACTGTTCCCTTTAGATAATGTCTTACATTCCACAGTTGCTAGTTCTAATCTGTAATGTTACTAATAGCCAATACATAAACAAGCCCTAAACAGTTCTTGACTTGCAACATACTAATTTTTTCCGGTCCACTGTCCGGGAAAAAAAACCCAAGCTTTCCTGTGCAAACTTACATTTCTATTCATCTCCATCTCTGACTAGTAGTAGATGTCTGGTAAACAGTTCTCTGTATTTTGATAAAGCAGCAGCAATATGTCAGATTTTGCTTTACTGTGGAGATTGCAAAAGTAACAGTTCATCTACTGGGCCTACAAGAACCACTTCACCCTTTAATTTGAAGCACATCGCATTAAAGCTCTATCATCAGCACATTTGAAACTTTTGAGCTGCTTTAAATGCTGCATGTTTGCAACATTGGTGTTAACGTGTAAGAAAATTTGTTTCAAGCATATTTATTATAAACTTAAGACCCAAAGGAATAATTTCTACCAATAAGCATGTTTTGTTTAAATAACAAGAGGAAAGAGAAACCTACGCAACAGATTCAGACCAATGAGGTCTAGTTGAATTTGACCTGTTACATGCCAATATGAAAGATGTTTTTACTCAGTCTGAGACTTCTACCCCAAATCACAGAATATCTGAGTGCAGAAAACTGCCAGTGTCCTCCCTTCCAGAGCAGCATGATGACCTGGGGCAGGCAGCAGAAGCCTTTCCCTCCTGCCCTCACCTCTACGTTCCAGCTCTCTGCAGCAGGTACCAGAAGACACGGTTGGCACGAGCTTGCCCAGAAGCCTCTATATTTGCCCAAGTGGAAGAGCATGTGTTGAAAACTGGACCCCCAAAGCCACAAAGATCAAACTAACCCTACCTATAGTGATATATAGCTTTAAAACAAGCAAGTTTATGTTCATAAAATTTTTTTTTGTAATATATAAGAAAAATTTCAACTCATGCACAAGCTAATAATCTGTGCTCAACAAGCTTTGGATTATTGGCCATAAGTATCAAGTTGCATCAGCCAAAAATCTAATACTTATTGTACACTTTGTACGTATAAAAATGCTAAATAAAGTCATGCATCAATTTGTTTCATAACTTAATGAACTGGGTTTGGCTGGGATAGAGTTAATCTTCTCCATAGTAGCTGGTATGGTGCTGTGGTCTGGATTTGTGATGATGTATACACAGTAATGTTTCAGTTATTGCTGAAAAGTGCTTACATGGTGTCCAGGCCGCTTCTGTCTCTCACACTGCCCTGACAGCAAGCAGGCTGGAGGTGCACAAGAAGTTGGACAGGGACAATGGACAGGTGACCCTAATTGACCAAAGGGATATCCCATACCATATGATGTCATGCCCACTGATAAAATCTGGGAGGAGAGAAGGAGGGAGGGAGAGAGAGGGGTGAGGTTCAAAGTTACAGCGTTTGTTTTTCCAAGTCACTGTTACACGTGATGGAGCCCTGCTTTCCTGGGGATGGCTGAACACCTGCCTGCCCATGGGAAGTGATGAATGAATTCCTTGTCTTGCTTTGATTGCATGCAGAGCTTTTGCTTTGCCTATTAAGCTGTCTTTATCTCAAGCCACAAGTTTTCTCACTTTTACCCATCCACTCCTCTTCCTCATCCCACTGTAGGGGGAAGTGAGCGAGCGGCTACCTACTGCAGTTAAACCACGACACCTAATTGCATGTGCGTAGCTTGCTGGGTTTATGATCTTCCAGCATGTTTTCCATCCATGCTTTAAGAATTTATAAAATTAAAAAGCAATCATTGCTTGCACTATTACTTAAGTTCAAGAGTTTCAGATTTTTTCTATGTATATTTACTGCAATTCTGATACCTCTGCATTACATAATTAGTAAAGAAACAGAAACAGTTTCTCTTCAGGCCAAGGAATTTTAGAAATAGTTTTTAATCTTCTTGCTATTCAGTAATCCTAGGCCATTTATTTCCAAAGCTCCTCCACCATAGGGACTGACAAATATAATAAGCTGTTTTGCCAGCATTCCTAGGAAGCCCATTTTGAGACTAGGATCACATTTGTTTTCTCTACGTAAATGAGGGGAAAAAAAGATGACACTCAAACTAAGTTAGCTCGCTAATCTGAAAAAGAACCACTTGAGCAATTTCTCTTCCTTTAGATGGTCACAATTGCTTTCAACAGAATAAAAACCAACTAAGTTAAAAATAATCCAGGTACTACATAGACTCCTTAAAGTAATGCTGCAAATTTCCATGGTTTACAGTTGTAACTTCACTCCAAAGAACAAAGTTTGAGGCATCGGGGCCGGGGGGGGAAGCTTTGTGCTGCCATATAGCACAAGAAGCAAATGGAACAGATTACATACAAAATATGGTGTTTCCTCTTTCTTTCAGGTGCAAGTGAGAGCTTAAGTTATAGCAAGAAGGAGGAAGTCTATCCAGTAAAGCAGGTGCTAACGCAGAAAAAAACCCACTCAGGTGCAAAGATAATTTGGACAAAATACTCTGACGCCATTCTGTCACGTGTGTTGAGAGCACGTCATTTAGCTTTCCCTGTACCTCAGAACGTATTAACAATTACAGATCTAACAATGCAGACAGAGTGTGTATTTTTATGGTATTCTATGTGAAAATTGAAAGAAAGGAATCTTAAATTTACGTAATGCAATCTGGAAAGGGAGGATCTGATTAAAGAGGCAATACAAAAGAGTTTGTCAGAAGACTCGTCAATAGGAATATAGCAAATTCAATAAGAGGGATATAGAAACAGTTAAGAACCACCCTACTGCTAAATGCAATCTAGAATTTGATTTTGTAATGGTTTTTATTCTTTGTAACCTTGTTTGCAACTCAAATAAAAAGCCTGGCCTTCTATATTTCTGAATTAAATCAGTTGATCTGGATAAAGCAAAGTGTGCAAGCACAACTCCAAAGATGTTGTTTAGAGGAACTGGGCTGAAGAGCGCTTTTCTGGATGCTGTGAATGTAACAGGTCTGGATTTTGGAGAAGAGTTTCTCTGTCAAGCTTAAGCCATCATTCCTATTATAAAGAGAAGCAGTAAAGTGACACCTCATAGCTTTGACCAAACCCCCCAAATCAGGGAGTTGATTTTTTTTTTCTCCCCCTCCCAATAAGCAGCAGCATCTCAAAGCTGTGCGCTGTGCCACACACCACTGAAGTGACCAGCTCACTATCACAGTTGCAGGTATCTTCGCTTGGGAACATCCAACGACAAGTTTGGGTTTGGGGTTTTTAACTTATTAATTTCATTTAGGTGATGGGAGATAAACACATTTGGGAACTAAAAAACATCTGCACACCAGAAAAGGACTGATTATTTTTTTAAAAATTTCATATTAACACCCGCCAAAGTTTAGCTAGCTGCAGTCCTACCTGACTATGCCACTGAATTGTTGTCATCAAGCCTATCAAATGTTTTAAAACACACTTCAAGACCAGAATCTACTGAAGAACAGACACATCACTTTAAATAAAATGCAGTTAAATTCCTCAAATTATAAAGATTATAGAAAAATGTTATGTGTCTTTATTGATCAATTTTCTGCTCTTTCCAGTTAAATACCCATTAATTTCTTAATGCTAAAATTTTGTTACGCCTGTGAAGCTTTATCACATTTTGCAAATCAGATAGTTGTATAATGGAGTAAATTGTTACAGCTGTTTTCTGATCTAGCCAACATGCATCCCAAAACACCTTCAACACAGCAAGCTGTCAAATTAAATGTAGTGCAAATATCTATGCAAATATTTCTATTCCCGGTATTTGCACATTTCAAACAGCAGCTTTCAAAGCCACTTAGATACCACTAGGCTCAGGCTTCACAGAATATTTGTGCCTCATCATTAGCATTAACTTTTCATAAGACTCTTAAATTCTCATGCTTTATTACTCCTGTTCACTAAAATATGAAAAAGCATTCAAATCCTTTTTTCCTAGAAAATAAAGGAATGAGAACTCCATACGAAACATCTTTAACCAGCTTACTCCGTAATACCGTTTTTATTTAAGCCACATGAAGCAAGATCCACCCCAACATCTTTTATTCTTATACATACAATAAAAAAGTAGCTACATTTTGATTCATGACAGATCAATGTTCACCTCAGTCTATGAGCATTTCTTAAGTGATTTCAGCATTGTATTATTAGCAATCTTAACATATGACTGCATAATGCATGCAAGGAGAATGACATGAACCCTTCCTCCCAGTGTCTCCTGACCTGGCGGGAAACAGGCACCTGCAGAACTGACTTCACACCAGGTTCAGAGGAAGACAACGCCTTTTTTTTTTCCTCCCCAGTTTACCAGACGAGTATAGCCTTTGCACAAACTAAACAAACTGTTGGGCTACAGAAAACGATTAAGTGAAGCTGTAGGTGATAGGATGTTTTCCAATACCTTTTTCTACTGTTGAATGCGTTTAAATGTTTACCTGTACAAAAGGAAGGAAAAAAAAAATCAAGTTCACTTAGAATAAAAATGCACCATTTTTTTTTAAAAGTCAGTTACCTACACCTGTGTTTCTAAGATAGGTAGCACTTTGATAAGTCTTTTCAAATCAAATTTGAAATTGACAACCTAGATTAACTTACAATTAAATGAAATATGCTGCTATGTCAAATATGACTAGGTTAGAAGGTTCAGCTTTTTTATTCATACTAAAGGCAACTACCTTGAAACTTTTATTAAGGTCATAGTATCACACAGTGATTTAAAAATGCATTCTGCTTGCATTTTCAAAAGCAAACAAATTACTTTCATTTAAAATGTATCTACCAAAATGCTTTTACACTAATCAGCCTAGCTTTTAGTGTAGCTAGTACACTCACAGAAAATACTTTGGTTAGTTTGATTAGAATGAAAAAATGACGAAAGCTAAAACAGCAGGGAAAAAACCTCTTCGATCTATAAATAAGAAACCAAAAAAGCAAAGACCTACAGCTTCTAACAAAAACACTAAAACCCACACATTGAAGATCCTGGAGGCACCTTTCAAAAACATTTGTTATCCAAAATCTGAAAGGAGCTTTTGAAAATTCTACTAAGCACCTAAAACATTAAGTTATGACTCATAAAAAAAAAAAGTAATGTTAATTGAAATACTCTTTGTTAAATAGAAGTATTTTAAACACATTTATTTTCCTTAGGAAGCCAGCATTTTTCATTTAACTATAATGTTTAAATACTAGTGAAAGAATTTCCATACAAATGCTGCATAACTTAAAAAACCCCACAAGGGGAAAAAAAGTAAACAAAAGGTGCTGGTTCTCCAGTTTAAAAACAAAAAGTACCTGTAACTTTGGCATGTGTTTATTAAGCTACATTTATTCACATATAAGCAATTACATAAATATTAAGTTTAGTACAGAAACTGCCTTTGATGGCAAATGAACATGTTTTCTTTATTGAACTTAGCAGTAAAAACAAACTACTCTTTAGGGTTTTTTCCCTAAAGAGTAAAAAAATAAAAGCAGATTAAAATTCAAGTTTTTAAGTGTACAACTTTAATAAACTACTGTTTTAAAATAGTACATTTTGCCAATGGAACAGTTTTTACTAAAGCATTCCCTGACAAAAAAACATTTATTTATATCTTGCTTAGTTAAATATATTTGCCTTGGCTCTCATGCCATAAAAGTGTAATATGCACTTAAAAAACCAAAAAAACCCTCACTTGGACAAAATTTTTTTCTTTCCTTGGTGCACAACAGAAGCAGACACTTCCTCACTTATATTTTATTTACAGCCAAGACCTTTTCCATGTGAACAACGAAAAAGTCAAGGTATACGCCAATTATCAACAAGAAAAGGGAGTAATTTAGGACTGCCATGCAACAAGTCAGTTGCTTACTAAGAAAAATGAATGGATAGGTAGGGAAAAAGTTGTAAGAAAAAAAGGAAGAGAATGACAACCTGAATTAAATATTTCCAACCACAGCAATAAATGTGGGTGCAAGACCACGAGACTAACAGTAACTGGAGGATCTATACCATCTCATCTCAACCTGAGCTTCAAAACAACCCTGTAGTTTAGCTATTCAGTTGATTAGGCCACAAAGTCACAGCAACCCAGACTTGGAGGAACAAGCCTAAGGGGAAAAGAATCTCCTGTTCAACACAGCCCAACCCATTCTTTTTTCTAACTTAGGATACCTCCACAATTTACTTATTTCTAACTTAAGATACCTCTGCAAGTTGTAACAGTTTTTCTCCTTGCCAAAGATGAAGGCACTAAGGATTTCTGCTTCAAAATGACTAATTTAAAATCTTATGTAAAAGTCACTTTGAGAACTCTCACTTGCTTACATTTATGCTTGTTTACCCGGAACCATGAGAACAGCTATGGTATCAAAAAAATTACAGGCACAAATCCAAAAGATTTCAAAAAAGTCTAAATGAGCAATATTTTGAAAAATACTCAATTCTGATACTCTGCCTCAGTGACTGAATAAGCAAATATAAAAACAGACCAGAACACAGCCAACATTTTAGAACATGCATCTTCTTTGCTTCTATCATTTTTGTGGTTTTACAACATACTGTAGGTTTTCTTTCTTTACAGCTGCCATGTGATAAATCCATTCCAACAGAAGTATCCAAAAGTTATTTTACACAAACTTCTCTCACATGTACCACCAAATATCAGAGAAATATTTTAATTTCTCTCAGCACATACTTCTAGAAACACCAACACGTTACTATCTTTTGCTTTTATCTTCAGTATTCAAGAGGCACTAACAGGGCCCTAATTGTTCCAGAATCCCTCCTTTAGATATGGATGATAACAAAAGAAAAGCCATATGGAATCTGTGCATTTTTCAAAGCATTAGTAGAGTCAAAAGACAAGCACTAGTAGCAGCACTTAACTCTTTACTACCAAAAGTTTTGAACAGTGAAGACTGGCTGTATAAATTTCTTCCAGAATTACTTTCTTCCAAGGGCATTTCAACAAGAAAGTAAATTAAATTCAATCTTGACCACAAAAAGAAAGCAATAATAAAATATAACAACACACATACAGAAGTTCTAATGGTAAAGTTAACTAGCTGAACATATAGTGCACTCTAAAAACTTTTACACAACTGTTGTATCATCTTTTTACCAGGACCTGTAGTGACAGGATGAGGGCCAAGAGTTTAAACTGAAAGAAGGCAGATTTAGGTTGGATATAAGGAAGAATATTTTTTTTATATTATTTTAATTTACAAAGAAGGTGGTGAGACACTGGAACAGGTTGCCCAGAGAAGTTGTGGATGCCCCATCCCTGGAAGTGTTCAAGGTCATGTTGGACGGGGCTTTGAGCAACCTGATCTAGTGAAAGATGTCCCTGCTCGTGGCAGGGGGGTTGGACTAGATAGACTTTAAAGGTTCCTTCCAACATAAACCACCCTATGTTCTCCTCCTCTTAATTCCCCCACAGACTTTTTAAGCTTTTTAAACAAGCACCTTGCTGCTTTCTCTCATAGCTCTGTTTGTAGTTGAGAGAATTTTACAAACATCTTCATTAACCGCTTCACTTTCCTTCCATACTGTTGCCAGAAAGACAAAATATCAGCCAAATATAGTTATACAGAGTACAGCACAAACAACATAACACCCCAGTGTCTCATTTCCCTGTACTGTCTAACCTGGGTGTGGATCCGTCGGTCCTTCTTCTCTACTGACAATACAGCTTTGGTGACAGACAGCTCAGTTTTTGCTGCACGTTGCCTCACACAACAGAAATCTGGCCCACAACTTCAGACTGTAGCTACTGTAAAATTTACTGGATTTCAATTTAAGCTACTGTGCTGGTTTGGGCTGGGATAGAGTTATTTTTTTCTGCCAAACTAAGCCTTTAATATACTGTATTTTGCATCATTAGACAACCCCACATGCACAACGTTTGTTAACTTTACTAGAACATCCTCAGGTGACTGCACTCTCTTAGCGAACAAACCACAAACTTGCACCTCGGTGCCCGTGGCACACGGGGTCTGCGGCCAAAGCGCTTCACCTACACCCTGCAGGACAAGGGCCGGCATCTGAGAACGGCTGAACGCCCGAAGCTCCCGGACAGCAGGAAGATCAGAGCTCGTAGAAGATGCAGTACCTGTAGCACGACGCCGGCCCTTTACAGCCCTTTAGCACAGCAACGACGCCGAGCTCTCACCTACCCGCCGTTACCCCCCAGACGCCCCCGGCACATCCCTGGGCAGACGGGGGCGGTCAGAAGAGCGGGGACGAGCGAGCCCACAGCCCGGCCGGCACCCGCGGCCTCACCCTCAGGCAGCCCCGGCTGCGGCCACCGGCAAGGGGCACACGGCCCCGCCGGGACAGGCCCCCGTCGCTGCATGGCTCCCGCCGCACAGAGCCCCGAGCGGGCCGCGGGGAACAGCCCCGCTACCCCCCGACACGGCCGGCCCGGCCCGAACCGGGCCCCCAGCTCCACCACCACACCGCGGGACGGACTCACCGCTCTCCTTGCCGGTCGCAGCGCTGCCCTGGCGACGGTGCGGGCACAGGAACTCGCGAGCCGCCTCCAGGTCCTGGAAGTGCCCGAAGGGAACCAGGGCGCACGACATGGTGGTGCCGCCGCTGCCGCCGCCGCCCAACCCGGAAGCGGTCGCAAGCTTCCCTCACTCCCGGCGCCGCGCGGCGCATGCGCGGCGCCGAGCCGTCCCCCCCCCCCCGTGCTGCGGGAGCTGCCACGTGACCCCGGCCGCCGTGTACATCACACACACCACCCCCCCCACACACACACACACACCCCCCCAAAACGGCGGCCGGGGCCTTCGTCTGCTGCGGGCCGGGGCTGTGCTCCTCCTCCTCCTTCTTCTCCTCCTTCTCCTCCTTCGCGACCGCCGACTGGTCGACGTGGCTGCTCGCGGTGACCCCAGCGGCGCAGTAGAGAGGCGGCAGAAGCCGCTCTGAGGAGGCGGGATCGGCGGTGGCGAGCGCTGCTTCCCCGCCGCGGTTCCTGAGGGGAACGGCGGATGCGTGTCCGTTTTTTCCCCGGCCCCTGAGCCTGCAGCGGGATGGGGCCGCTGAGGTAGAAGCTGCCGTGTGCCTGCGGCCCTCGGGGCTGGATCCGCTCACGGCCCAGGGAGCGGGTGTGAACGGCCCGGTCTTGGCAAACCCGTGAGGAAGAACAGCCGCCCAGCGCTGTGTTGGCTTGTCGGGGCCCAGCCATTACACAGCCAGTGGCAGTAACCGGCATGAGAGAGTTGCATTGCTGACGACGGCTGCACGCTTGGCAGGGAACACAAGGGAGCTTCCCGGCCAGCCTGGGTCTAAAGTGCTGCGAGATGCTGATAGAGTTTCATTATCCGGGCCTAACGATGAACCAAGGCGGCCCTACGCACCTATGTTCCTTTGATTAATGGGGAACACCTTTAACGGGTAGTGAGGACAGGGTTTCTTTCTTAATTGCTCTTGCAAATAGAAAGCTTTTGTTTGGGTTTAATGTCAACTAATTTCTCTTCCTTCTCTGGACACTGAGGCATCTCAGTGGCAGCGGCGATTGGTGATTATGATGGGTGAGATTTGCTGGGGAGTGACATTGGTATAGTGTTGACAGCTGATCCACAGCCTCAAAAATCTCCCCTAGGGCAAGGAGAAAAAACCCTGTGTGTGAGAAGAACACCAGGGGATGCTTTCTGGGCCCCAAAGAAATAGAAATTGCCCTGACCACAGGAATTTACTTTTTTAATGGATCCTACTTTACCAGGCTTTTTTATACATATAAAATACAGTTGTTTGTTTTCACACAGATGTCTTTTATTTGGTAGATAAGAATCTGTGTGTCTTAAGTAGTTAAGAGCCGAAATGATTGAGCAAATAGTCCAAGTCATTCTGAAAGTTTGGTTTGTGGTGTAGATTTTTTGGGTGGTCTTTAACCACTTTGTAAGACTGCACACATTTTTTACTAAGAGAAGTTTCATTCCAAACTGGAATCCATTTGGATTGTCCCAAAGGCACAGACTGTATCAGGCTATAAACTCTAGAAAATCTCTCGTCAGATTTTCAAAGAAACAGGCTTTAACTTACCCTGACAACTTTTTAATGTCTCAGCTGTTCTATTTTGTTGCAGTAATCAGGACACAATAGCAGTTTTGCCCTTAGCAACAGCAGGGACGTTTTGTTTTTACATTCAAAATCTGTGGCTCCTCAGGCAATACACAGGATGGACTTGAATTTAAGCAGATGAATAATCCTGTGACTATTCAATACAGAATCATTGAATCCTGTTTTTCTGACTGGGCATAAAATTACATGCTGTCTACTGATAGGAAGGAGGTGCTTCAAAAATAAGGTCGCAGTGTGGGAAAGCAACTAGTCTTGAGGAATGGCTAATGACTTTAAAGACACTGTAATTAAACATTTAAAGCCTGTGGGGAAAAATACTAAATGACATTTTAGATCTGTAATATGCACAGTCACTAGTAATGTCAAGTGAATAAATAAAGAGTGTGCAAAAAATTAAATTAACAACCTGGTTTGTCATTCTTTAGTGATGCTTTCATCACATTATGAAAATGTTCTTATTTAGAGACTAGTGAACAGTATAAGGCACTGTCATATCCCTGCCTGGTTGCTGTACACAAAGAACTCAAGTTACAAAACTGCCAAGGTACCAATTAATGCATAAAATAAGGCAATGAATAATTCAGCAAATGAGTTAATATTTCAAGACAGGGTCGAGCCCTGATGAACTCATGTTATCACTTTGGCTACCGAATTACCTTTTGTTTATTTCTTATACCTTCTTCAATAGTTACTAATTTTTAAATCTTCATTATATGGGAGGCTATTAAAAAAAACCACTTTTGAAAACCTCTGGCATAAATATTGAGCAATGTTCTTGAAGCTGTTCAGATAAATGTTTAATATCCAAAATTAACAATACATTTACAGTAACAACAATACTTTGCACTTACATAGGTCCTGTCATTTGGAGACCTTAATGCAGTTTACAAAATTGCATAATTACGGATGTTAGGGACTTTCACTTGGGAAATGAAGGTAATGAAAGATGAAGTGATTTGCTCAGCGTAACTCCACAGATGTGTGGAGTACTGGGAGTAAAACTCTGCTTTCTTCATCATCAGTGATGATCTCCACCTGTCATTCATTCATGCTAGTTAGCATAAATGAATGCAATTATACCAGCATATGCAGAGTCCTGCATTTGGTCTTTGATAATAAGTGAAAATGAAACAATTTAGTAATAGTTATAGCAGACACCTCTATACCGTAATGTCAACTTGATACACACAATCACCTTAGCAAATAAGCGATGCGTAAGTGGCTTCCAAGTAATGCAATTAGCACTCATGGGGAGGCAGCAAGAATTAATCAGCCTTCGGTGAAATGCAGAGAACAGAGAGAATATGGAGAATCTCAAACAGTCGTCCTTGTACCAAGCCTTTCACTGCGGTCTAATCACAGCTAAGCACAGAACTGCATCCTTACGGGCCTGAATAATTGATGTCTGTCTCTTATACACCAAATATGCGTGGTTCCCAAAGCTTCAATATAACTTATGGTGGTTTGTCACCTCTGAACATCAACTTGCATGTTTGTATCTTTATCTAAATTTCTCAATTCAGATTTATCTGAAGATACATAAAATACAAATATATAAAGATATAAAAAGAGCTGTATGTCACCAAATTATCTGCCTTGGGATATCTGTAACAAATCTTTCCGTCTCTCCAGCGGACAAAGCATTGAATTGTTTGTGCTGAGCTCCCACAGGAGCACGAGGCAGAGCTGGGGCAAGGCTAGAAGGCTGAAGATTCATTACTGCTGTTACAGACAGTTTATGAAATTTAGTAAAGGTTGTATGTGAAGAACAGAGGATGGAAATTTGCACTTGATATTTCTCTTTTCCTATAAATTGCATTTCTTGCATATAAAAAAATACATGCTAAGCCTAAGTTTGTGGAGGGAAAACAACATCCTGAAGAAATTACTTCCATTTTGTCCCTAGACTAGATGTTCTGATTCACTGCAAAGGCAGGATGAGGGTGAAGATAGGGAGGGCCAGACAGTACATCTGATCGTTCTGAGTTGGGTTAAGTCTGGATTTAAGCAACCCTTTTTCCTCTCTACATACTTGGGCGGGCCACTGCAGGCAGCTCCAGCTGAAATTTATCTGTATCAGCCTGTAAGGCTTAAATTGTGGCTGTGCCTTGCTCTAAATTCATCCTTTGGAACTTGGGGTAATGTGGAAGGCATGAAGACTAGTAGAGAGATGTGTTTACTATCCTGGCCTTCAATTAAAAGAATATTTTCACTCAAACTCTAGATAATCTGAATCCTAAATTCATATTCCAGATTTTTATTGTTGAAGTAATAAGATTTTTAAGATACTCTGGATCTTTTTTCATCATTGAATGTTTGTGATTGATGCTGTCCACTCAGAGTTTTATCTTTTGCATTTCTGATTTTTCACCTAAAGATGTGGTTTAACAGTGTTTTAACAGAGAGCCAAGGCATGTTCCCACATACAAATACCTGTAGAGGATGGTGAAAACCCCTAAAGTTTTCTTTCCGCAGTTTCCTCTGCAGAAAGGCAGTCTTGGGACAGAAGGGATCTGTACCTACATATCCATCTGGGAAATGCCGGGCCTCCTGGCTGGAGATTGCAACACTTAGTCCCCAATCTTTGTGTAACGAAGTTAGCCGCATTCCTCCTCGGTACGCTTCAGGCCCATGTGAAGTTCTAAGTGCTGGGATTTGATTCATTCTAATGCTTAATAATAGAGTATTTTAGATCTGTATATATGCATCTAAACCATACAGACATACTGTGTTGTGCACACTTGATTCCTGTCCTGTGCTGAGCCGGTATTTTTTATTCCAAAAGCCTGTTCTGGGAATGAAAGCAAACCCTATCCTCTGACATATCTGCCAGTGTGTAGCAATACAATGTGCAGCGTCAAAGCCTAGAGGAAGACAATCTGTCTTGCTCCTTTTTTTTCTCACCTTTCTGGGCCAGACTGGCATCCCTGTCTGCCTGTTATCCCTGCCTGCGGAGGGTAGCTGTTGCTAAGCAACCGTGGACCAGGCACCACAGCCTGGTTTTAAAACGGAGAATTAACTAAATTAGTTTTGATGAAGACAAGATACAGCTGAAGAGCAGACAGGAGCAAGGGAAAAAAAAAAAAAAGAGAAAAAGAAGAAAAAGAAAAAAGAAAAAGCAGCTGTGGTTTGCTCTAGAGAACAAAAGGTGTCCAAGCAGAAAGGGGAGTTTTGAAAGCAAAGAGGGAATGATGTATGTGGCCCAAGTGGAAGCAATAAATAGAGAATTAGCTGTTCTTCAGGGCAAGCAGTGTCTCTATGTTTGTACATCACCCAGTACAGCAAAACTCCAAATCTAGGGGTCTTCAAGGACACTATCATAATATAAACAAGGGAACAAAACGTGCTGCCACAGAACCTTCTACCTCCGCCTCTTGCTGGTCCCAGTTTAAACACAGCCTCACAGCCTCCTCTAATAGAAGATAAAGAATATGGAAAGAAAAGTGAGGCAATGTACCAGTTCAGTTTTCCGTCTTGGGGAATTGTTAGCTCCACTGATTCCTTGAGCCACCCTGGCTTGCATGACATCAAGCCTGCAGCAGCCTTGGGTGATGGCACAATGACTGGGGACTCACCATATATTTTTGGTAACCCTAACAATGTCACTGCTGCATTCATACATAGCCCATAAAGAATTTTCTTCCAATAAGGACATTCTGTGCTAAGTGTGGCCAGATCTCATCTTTTGTATTGCCTGAGTTCCCTGACCTCAGAATCCAAATCATGGTCTAGTTATGACAAATCAATATGAATGAGAATTCAAATATTGAATATTTAGTCTGGAAAATTTACAGGTCCAGAATTCTTTGTTACAATTAATTTGTGAGTGAATCTGAACAAGCTTGACATAGTTTTCTGGTGTTCCGAACATTGAAAACAAAAGCAGAGAGAAATCAGTAAGGTGATTGCTTTTCTGCAATGCAGCTTTGCTTGTAGTGGGTATCAGTCAATCATTTGTTCTGTTTCTCTCCTGCTCTGAAATGTCAGCAATAGATTTTAAGAGCTTTTCGTTCACAAATATATCTTTAGACAATTTCCAGATACTACGTTGAGTTTTACATAAAGCAAGATAGTTAAATCTCATAGTCTTATTCGGCAACCGAGTCCAATAAGATGAATTTCTTACATAATTCATATCTCTGAAGTACATATTTTTAAATAATTGGTTGTCTCGGTAGAATATTATATATCGGGGTTTTCAGCATGTAAGCTAGAACTCTCTAGAGAGGTGCTTAAAAGTTAGGGACCTCTCTTGGTTTCGATATTGTTAAGAATGCAGCTGACATATCTGTAGATGCTGTATCATTCCTAATTTACTAACATGCTCTCAATCAAGAAAAAAAAAACACCTCATTTTCTATATTTGAAGTTCATCTTTTCAATGTCTTTATTCACTACAGTGAGACTTTGATGTCACAGATCTGAGAGAAGTATGAGGGAGAGATATAAACATAGAGAAGAAAGGATGCCTAGTCTTCGTGATCCTTAATGAGAGAAAACCTGAACGTCAGCAAAGCAAATCTGCCATCTCGGAGGATGAGTTCGGAGTGCCATCTGGGGGATTTAGGGCTGATACAGCTGGCTGGAGGGCTGAGAGATTTACCCCGCGTGGTGGATCTAACTGGATACCTGTCCCGTCCCACTCAGGGGGTGAGGGTGAGGTTAACTTTTTAATTCTCTGCGCGGTAAGCAGAAGTAATGACAATTACTTTAGAGGTTCAAACCAATCATGAATTTACTTAAAATTCAGTGGAACTACAAAAGATAGAGGCTTGGCAAAGGTCATAACAACGCTCAAAACTTAGCAGAGCTATGAAAGGTAAGGGTTTAGTAAAACATGTGATGATATTACCCTAATGTGCCAAAAATTGAGTTAGAGACAAAGAGAGTGATAGAGAGGAAAAGAAAGAAAGAAAAGAGAGAGAGAGAAAGAGAGAGAAAAGATAGCACCACCCTTGGATCCAGCGATGTTCTCTGCTCGTAGTTGTAGTCTTCAGGTGGTGGGCGCGCGCCGAAAACTTATGTTTTCCCTTTTTATAACCCGATGTGCCCGCCCCATAGGCGGGGGTCTGTCATCACTGAGCAGGCACAGTGTGTGCTCAGGAATGTTCAGAAATGTTCTAGAAATGAGTCGGTGGGTTGTGGGGGTCTCACCCCCCCCCCCCCCCCTTCAGGGCTGACCAAGCAAGTGGTGATCTGTCACAGGCACGTGGCGCACAGGGCACAGATGGTCTTTGTTTACGTGTTTCAGGAATAGAGGAGTGGTCTCACAGGACGTTATCCTGCCTCCGCAGGCTCCGTCCTTGGTCAACACTCCCTGGTCATCATCAACCCATCCCTGTCCACGTCAAGACGGGTATCTGTGACATTCACTCGTTATCAGGGCCTTACAATACCTTCCAGCAGTCAAAGCATTCACTGCAAATATCTTATCAGTGAACTTTTTACTGAGTTGTTCAGTTTGCAAACTCTTTGCTAACCTGCCCTGATTTCTGAGTACTTGCAGAAGTGTTTGGATGAATAATTTTCAATCTAACGCCTGTTCTCAAACTTCTCTTCAATATGTTTCTGATCGGTGACTGGTTACTTAATTTACATGTGATTTTTGTTCAATTTTGTTTGGGGTTTTTTTGCCCTTTTTTTCCTTTTAAAGAGGGAAGTAAAATACACTGAATAGTAAAGAGTGGTTAATAAAAAAAAATGATGCTAACATAGGTAACCTGTCTGTGATCATCACCAGAAGACAAAAGGTCCATCAGTCCCTATCCAGGCATTCATACAAAGTTGGGGAAACGCTTCCCTAAAGTTTGTGCGTACAATACCGGGTTTGTGTAAAAGTTTTACAAGTAACGTTAACACAAACGCCATCTAACATAACAGCTGGCTAGAGTGCTAATTGCTTGTAATGAAATCGTTACTGGAGTGGAAGCAGAATGCAGGCCTGAGATGTCAAAGCACAGCGGTGTGGCAGGAGTTGGGGGCACGAGACAGCTTGGCCTGGGTCAGCAGAGGCTCTCGTTGTAAAATAGATCAAGCTGCATTCATTCGCATCATGCTGGTTCCAGGTATCACCATAATTCCCTGGAGCAAGAGAAAAATTCTTATCCCAAATAGTGGATTATTTTAGTCTCGTCTGGGTATTTTAGCTTGTTGCCAAATATTTCTCTAGAGAATCCCTCTAGGGCAGGGGAAGGCATTCCTGGATCATTTCCAAGGGATGTTAGGATACTACAAGAGCGGGGCAGTGGCATCTGCGCTGTCGATACGTGTTTCTGATGTCCCCAATTTCACATACTGTTTGTCTTATCTTTAATCTTAATATATGTGTCCAGACAAGACAGGGCAGGTTTTGTTTCTAATGGCAATTGATTTATCACAGCTTCATTTCTTTGCATCTGTTTTCGTCTTTCCTGAAGGCCAATAACAGTAATAAGAAATTATCCAAGGTCTCTGCATGCAAATAATTCTTTTATCACACTTGAGGCAGTTTTCTACGGTCTTGATAAAAATGGGATTCCCTGTCTATCAACCATCAGCTTAAAAGGTGTTTCTAGTTAAAGATCTGTAAGAGCTGAATCTGGTTATTTTCTGCAGTAGCTTAGATGATGACATGAACTAAACAGTAAATGAAAATACGAGTGATTGCAGATTCCTCTCTACATAGATGTGAGCAGGCTGAGACTGAGTAAAAAGCAGATCCTGAGCAAATACATTTATATAGCGTGGGTTTGAGTTTTTTTCTGAAATAAATATATCTGGTCAAAAGTCATGAGACATATTTTCCTATACATAGAGAGAAATCTCAACCTCATCTGTGCCAGAGTAAGCTTTACAGCCAAGCATTACATTTGGTTTTCATCCACAGTTTAAGAACAGAAGAGCTCAGCACCGAGTCGCGGCAGGGCTCTTTAGTGATATTTTGAGAACCACGAAATTTGTTGTTTGTAAGCCACGCAGCCCTTTCCAGCTGCGATCAGGATAGTGGTAGTATCTGAAAAGTGTCTGCAAAACTGAAGCCTGCGAACTACCATTCTTTCCTTAGCACATTCATTTTATTCTTTTGCACATTCAGAAGCATGAAAGAAAAGGTAAGAGAGGAGATTATAAGTAAACTAAACTAAGGGAAGTATATCGTAGAGATGCACACAGATACGCAATGTTGTCTGTAATTTCTCTTTCATATTTCTGCATTGATCTCTAAATTATTTCCTTTTTTTCTTATGGAGGAAGCACCTCATCAGCAGGAAACAAATAACTGAATTTGTCTTATCACCCTCAGAATAATCTTTCTTCCTACCAATTTTTCACATAGCAAGGGGCTTATCCACACATGCACAGAAGGTTCCAAACCTACAGTCAGCACCCAAATAGACTCTCACGGGTATTTTAGAAAGGAAAAAATTTTGCTAGTCCTCTTGACTCTTTAATCCATGGCAGTGGTTATTCATGACCAGAGCAGAAACGGGATTGGCACTACCTATTATTTTAAATAGTGTGGATGTGGTCAGTGTGACTGGACTTGCAAATTGGACTATGGCTGAGGACGTAGCGTCTCTGTTGAAGTGCTTTCTCTATCTTCTTCCCACCTAGCCAAGGTAATGAATCACATCAAAATCAGAATGCCATTTATTAAGGTGTACTTAAAGATCTGTGAACATGTTTTTTCAAATGCTAAGTGAACAGTAATCTGTCTTTTAAATTGCCAGTTAAGAGCATCAGTAGATAACCAATCTGTTTATATAATCATGGAGAATTAATGTCTGTTAAGATATGACCAATTTACATCCTTTTGTCATTTGTTCAATTCAGCAGGATTTTATTAACTTTTCTTATTTCTATATGTAACTCCAGAGTAGTAGAGACCAAATTCAGTCTGTTGTTGTTAGAAGACATGAGGAAAAGGAACATCCATAAATACCTCTGAGATGATGCACTTCATGTGCAAAGCAAGCAGCTGGATGACACAGTTAGGAGTCCAGGTCTCGGCTCTAACCATGAAAATTGCATGATTTATGCCTCCTGAGAGAAATAAACAACCTCGAGAGAGAGAAGGGAGACAGACCAGCTGATAGCTTTAAGCTCTCTGTAATTTATTTAACTTCATAGTGTTACGGGCTCATTAGATTGGCCAGTGTCACAAGCACCGAGTGTGCCAGTGGGCTAACAGTTAATCCCATTAGCGTTAGCTGCTTAGTTTCTAAAACTGGAACCAAAATACTGGATGACAGTCTTATTCAGCTTCGTTATTTTAGCTAGACCTCTCCTGCAGATTTGAAGACCTACACAGCATGAAAAAGAAATTCTCAAAAGAAATTAGGTTGGCAGGGAAAGAGTTCCTCTTCGCTCTTTCAAACTGCCTGCACAGAACAGCGTGTGTTTATCGTGCAGAAAGAGAGTGCGATTACAGGACTTACATAAATGGCTTTCTAAATTGGCATTTTAAACAAATGTTTCAAGATGATCTTGTCTGGCTATACCTATTATACTAATTTCATGTCATAAAAAAAATGCTAACCCCCCCCCTATTATACAACTGTACTTGTATAGGTTTCAGGAAGAAAATTTTATTTCCTGCATTTTTATTTTTGCTGTTATCCTTTCAAGAGTCTATCAGAGTATTACATTCATGAAGTAGAAGCAAACTGAGTAGGTAGCACAGCCACCTCGTCACAATCTCATCTCAGGAACGGCAGTAATTCTCTTTATACATCAGCCATGTGGTTCTAGGGAGAAGATATTCTGAGTTCTGTAGCATGGGCATCAATACCTTAGCCTTTACATTTTTTTCACAGGTTCACAAAGATAACATGTCTTTCAAATTTAGTTTGGGAGGTTATTTTTGGTAAATGCAACTGCAGCTGTGATTCACTCGGTAGCAATCAGACTTTGCATGCGTGCAGGAGGCAGAGATGCTGGGGGGGGGGGGGGGAAAAAAAATCAACCCCAGAGACCCTTTCTTCCCTAGAAGCACTGTTTTGATTTGGTTTTAAATTGCAATGGTGTTGCAGGAAAGACTCCAAGCTACGCATATATTGATAGTCCCTTTACATTTCTGATGGCTGATTAAAATCAAAGGAGTGATGGCTGATAGGCAAAAGCAGCATGCAGTTTATCTTCTAAAAAAAGCATGCAGTTTGTCACGCTCCTGGAGTTAGAGGAGACAGTTCTGGAGTTACAGAGCGTGCAGCTCAGAGCGGGATCTGGTCCTGTGTTTTCTAGTTTGCTAGTAAAAACCAATGTGATTCCTACGTGTTGCTGTTAGAGGGCAGCAGATAGCCTGAGGAAGGTCTCCGGACGCTGTGGCCTAGTTCTGCCAGGGCTTCGTGGCATCTGCGATGGCACAGAAATGTTGCCCAGCACTCATTTCAACCTCTGAGTCTAGTCAGCAATGAATTTTCTAAGTTTTAACTTTTCAGGTTAATATTTTCCACGCTCTATCTTTCTCAGCTCAGGCTTTCTTGAGAATTTGGTTTCACAACCATCTTCAGGATGGCAATTAATCTAAAATCTGTCGATCTGCTAATGCCAAAAATATTATTACCAAGCATTTCTTCAAATTACCCAATGCTTCTAATTTTTAGTGGAATTTTTAGAAAAGTGTAACGCTGGAGTCTGGAGCTTTTTTAATTTCTATAAACATACCAAACTCTATTATAAAATTCTGATACAACCACTTAAACCTGTTGAGTATCTGCTTTTTAAGTCTGCAGATATTTCATCAACACTGTGCTTTTACTCTCTTTATTAGGATATCTCCATGTCCTTCTCCTTCAGCTCTCATCATTTGTGATCTCGGGCGTGGAGAAAAAACAGACAAACAAAAAACTGGCCTAGGATTCTGAAAGTTTTTTAAGTTTCAACTCTTTCAATGACGGTAATTTAACAATTAAAGTGTTAAGCATATCCTTACCTGGGAGACCATCCTGGGGCACTTAAGTCCTGCAGATTCAATTCCTTGGTATAGGAACTGTATCTTTAATTTTTGTACATTTAACTACACCAATTTCCAAAGGAAACTGTACACCCAGCTCTGATACCTATAAATACTAGTCTAAAAAAGGCATTTAATTGGCTCCTCTGAATTTTTTTGTTTAAACAGCAGAAAGTTCAGACCTGAGCCTTCAAAATATTTTCTTTCCGGAAAAGAGTAGGATCTTCCTCTAAAGGTGCCATGCCAAAAAAAGGTAACAGTTCATTACTTTACTGACTGCTTGAACTCAACAGCCCGAGAAATTTCATAAATGAATCCAGGAGTCACTGTTGTCATTCCACATCAGTGTCATAGAGTTAAATTTTCTTTCAAAGATTGTGCAGGCAACAGCATCGAGATCAAGCTGGTTTTGTTTGTTATTACATTACATAAATAATCAATCACCAGATATCTGGAAATGCCACAATTAAGACCATAGCCAAGACTTGCAAGCACACTTCTCCCCGTATCTCATGACTCATCCTCTGCCGACCAACTTCCGTGTGTGAGGTAGGAAGGATCCTACAGGAACCAACTCATCCCAAACACATCCCTGCCATATTCTCTGTCTGGCCTGTACATCTGAGAGAACAAGTGTCTCCTGGAGAAAGCAGAACATCGTTATGTAGGCTGTATTGCAATGCACACATCCAAAAGACAGGAATTGAAGCTGCGCATACAGCCTTAATTCTGGCATTTCTGACTCCAAGTGCTTGACTTTTAAAGTGCTTGAGTTACATCTTCTATTAAAAAATGGGCATCACTTTACCTTGTTGACCCAGGATTGACCCAAGACCTCACAGGTCCCAATTCCATTTAAATCTCGGAAATTCTCACTGATTTGAAGAGAAGCAGGACCAAGCCTTTATTAAAATAACAGAGTGCCTGAGCCACTCTGGACCCTGCTTCTCAAAGGTGCTAGGGGACATCACAGCCCCCACAGATTCTCCTCCGACCATAGCAACACTTTGATTGCAAGGGCAGCAGTATCTCCTGTGTCTCACAAAATGGAAGGGGTTATTAATACCATAGCCAAAATAATGAAGATAAAAAACCATGGGTGTTTTCTTCCTTTCTGTCTTGTCCCGTAGACAATACCACTAAACAGCTTACAGTTTAGAATTTTAATAACTCTGAGTTGTATTAAAAATTCAAGGGATTTGTTATTGCACAATATCTTCCTAGTGGTAAACACTCAAAATAGTAGAAAAGTCAAACTATAACTTGCTATTTCAATAAATTAATACAGTTTTTTCTTCCAATGAAAATAAAAGCCCTTTTAGCAGTGCAGAGATTTCTAAGTTTAGGTCCCATTAAAATTTCTAAAGGCATGTACATAACTAAATCCAATCAAATTCACTGATGAAATAAAATTGCTTCCTTCGGCGCAGTTTCTTCAGAAAGTCCAGTTTCAGCTAGAGAAGACCATTTCCCATTGGAAGCGCTTTACTTACCACCCATTACTCATTGCTGGATTTATTGAAATTAATTAATACCACTTGTGAGATATGGGGTGTCTCATTAATGAAGAAGTTATACAAAAGGTATACTGTCGGACTACTTTTCATTGCTTATGTTGAGAAGAAAGAAAATTCAGGAACAAGGTGATAGAAAACTTTGATTTTTGCAGGCCACATTTTAATCTGGAGAAAGCAGATGCAAATCCTTTGAAAATCAGTGCCTGAATTTTGTTAAGCAAAATAGATGAGCATGGCAAAGGAGTGAACCATTTTAGGACACGGTGGGTATTTGCGAGATCTCAGATGGGTACAGAGGGGAAGATAGTAAGAAAAGCAAGAGAAAGGTGGTGGGGAAAAAACAGGAGTAGAAGGAAGCTGCTTTGATCATAAGAAGTTGCACATTTGATACATCAGTGTCACGGCTCTAATGGGACTCAGCTGTTCTCTCCAAGCCCGTAACAGAGACACTCGGCAGAAGTGCTGGGAAGAAGATTCGCGTATTCTGTGTACAAAATCGTCACATACGATGCTCTGTTTTGGAAACTTCAGCATGACCTACGGCAGGATTACTATGATTACGATCTGTAGTCTCACAGGACCTCCCAGCTACATGAGCACAACCGGAAGGATTTTGTGTTCTAGCACGTACCCCTCGTAACCCCTTGTCCATGGGGCCCCGATTCCAGCACCTCAGCCCACCTTGCTGTGCCCCACCGGTTCCTCCTAGTCAGGGTGACTCATAGGAAGCTACTGAGGACAGCATTTCTGCTCATCTGTGCCACCAAGGCTGTACAACAGGACTAAGATAAGGAAATAAATGTCTGCGTATTCCACATTTAGCCCTATACGTTCAGAATCTTACCTCATCAGGTTTTGAGGGTATTTTTGTTTGGTTTGTTAATGCAAAATTAGGATGCAAACTTTGCCTAGAAGTTCTACTTCATCATTAAATCTTAATTAGAAATGTGCATGTTTGGGAGTCATTTCTTCTTTCTCCGCTTTCCTGGTGAGTCTGTTTTGACTATTGTTTTTTCTGCAGACTAATCTGTGATTTTGCACTTCAGGGACTACTATTCCTTTGGAAGAATTATTCAGAAGAATTACACAAATAGTTAGTGTACTGCACAAAGAGACCTTCAGCAGTTACTGAGTTTCAGACTGCTTCTCTTGGAAATCCTGAGTAAACATATCAGCCTGAGTAAAGATGCTGAACAGAAATTTTTCCTCATAAATAAAGAAAATTAAGAAAGTCAGAGCTTTGCACATGTGATGACCACTTGCACCTCCAATATGTAAATAAATAAGTAAATAAATCCATGTTGCAAGGGATGTTAGTGAAGAAAAGTGTAGGCTGTGGAGAGCACTGCGCCATGAGAAATTTTTCATCTGGACAATAACCAGGGGGCTTTTTTTACAGGTTTAGCCTAAATAAAAGTTAGGTTTAGGGTTGAGAGAAAGAGAAAGCCTGGAGAGCTGCAGCTGCAGTGGGGCTAGAAAGGGGCACCCGAAGGGAAGTGTGGAGAGACCCAGGTTGTAAGAACCTTTTTTCTGGGTAATGGCTGGTTGCCCATGTTGAAGGATAATCCTCAGATTATGGTTATTTTTAGGGTTAAGATCCAGGTTTGGGTTGAGGGAAAGCCTAGAGCTGCAGTTGGAGCGGGACCGCAAAGGAGCTGCCAAAGGAGAGCATGGGCTGCGAAGAGAATGGGCTGCAAGAAGTTCTTCTAATGGTAAAGATGATACAGGGTGGACATCAGCCAGTCCAGTGAAAATTGTCTGCTCTCCTGTTGAATGAATGAGCTCAGCAAAATATAATCTACTGTTGTCTTCCTTCCCTTTCTGACATTCATTCTGTGGATGGTTAATAATGACAGCCTATTTAAACAGAATATCTTCTGGTTAAAAGTGCCAACACCCAGAAGCTCCAGGCTCCTGTACCACTTTCATTGTAACCAGTTAAAGGAATTATTCATTTCTTCATTAAAAATCTTACTTTCTCTTAAGCATTTCTGGCTGACCTGCGGTAGCTTAAGAACTCATTCCATTTTCCCATTCGCATATTTTTCAAGTCCTCTTTTTTCCTAATCCACTTCTTGGTTTGTTTTTCTTTTTTCCAGTGCGCATGTATTACACCAAGGTCAGTGACAGCAACAACTGAACTATATTTTTGATGTGCATTAAGTTTTATTAAAGAAATTAGTTCATGACTGCTGAAACAGGTATTAGTAGCAGGAGTAATTTGTTTCAGCTGAAAGCAGAAGAGAAAATGTCAATGATGTGCTAACTTTTTTTTTTTTTTTTTTTAACTGAAGAACAGGATAGCTCCAGAAAATAAAAGGTTTCTTTGTACTGATTTCTCAGTGTAGAGTCTGAGGCTGTCCAGGAATAATTCTGGTTCACTGAGACCAGCCCACAGGTGGGGAATTAGCAATGATGCATTCTCAAATAAAAGGATCAACCTGCAATCCGGATACAAATACCCTTGGATTTTCATAGTGTATAGAGCTGCACCCAGATGTGAATATCACTGCTGGTACTTACCTCCTGTATAAATAAAGTTTTAAATCTGAATAGGGTAGATAGATAGCAACAACTTTGATGCTTTTTAGCCAGCAGACATCTCAACAGAAAACTTTGGAGTCGTGTGCAGGTGCCTGTGGGCATTTGTAGAATGCGACAGACCTTAAGGAAACAATATCATATAGAACAAGAACAGCATGGGTTATTCATTTTCAGAATGATATGAACAGAATGAGAATATTAAATAAAGAAAAAGAAAGAAATGCCCATTACCTTGTAACGGATCCAGGAGCTTTCTCCGGTGGACCCCTTTCTGTATGCAAGCTAAGCTGCCACACGCCCGGTGCTGCAAGCTTTGGGGGCTGCAGCAGATGCGGAGAGGATTCTTCCCCTGGCAAAGCTTTCAGCGAGGTGGTTTTGGCTTGGTTGTGCATCAGAGAAAGAGGAGAATGAAAGCCTAGAAGATGCAACTGCTCTTGGGCTACGTGGGAGCACATTGGTTCAGGAGCGGGACTGGGTCCTGGTCTGAGGCTGCTAACTTCTGAGGTGTCCACCTACACGTCTAGCTACAAAGTTTGCTTAAGTAATTTCTGAAAAATGGCTGCAGTGAGGATAAAAGAGCAGTCCATGATCACTTTTAGAAGATATTTTTATTGTTTGGATACTCTGACCTAGTTGAATGTAGAAATGTAATTTGAGCAGACAGCCAAAATGCCCGCTAATTAACTTTCACTTCCTCCAACGTCACCTGAGGAGCAAGCTGTAGCTGGAAATAATAAGGAGACCTCTAAAACTTCACTGTTTCATTTTTTAACTACTTTGTCCTAGCTGACCACAGTTCGCAGCTGGGGGAATGAACCTGGTTGCACTCTGTTGCTAGCACTGGCCTGTCACAGAGAGCTTTCTATGGCTGTGTTTCTGCAGACGGGAAGAATGTGACTTAAATGTCAGGTCATTATACCAGATTAAAACAAGAGATGCTGAGTTTTGCAGACCACCAGCAGAATAAAAGCTTACAGTGTACAAATGTAAACCAGTAGATGAAGCACGTTCCCTCGACCCAGGGAACGCAGGCTGAACTTTTGCAAGCAAAGGCTGAAAAACACTTTTCATCTGGAATTAGAAAAGGAACAGAGCCAGCAATGCTCTTTCACCTCTGTACAAGGCTGTTCCAGGTATTACCCCATAATCCCCCAGAAATCAAGGACAGTTTTACTTATGATCTTTATAGGTGGCAGCTGGGCTTTTATTTTTGCTGGGGAAAGATTAAAAGATTCAAGACAGGTGTACTAAGATCACACAGCTACACTTATTCACCTTCCCAGGGAGACAGGAGCTTCCCCCCCACCCCCAGCTCCACAGAGGAGATTTCCTTTCTGTATGCCTTTTGATGGCTGAACAAAAGGAGAAAAAGAAACCCAGTACAAATAGACTAACTTAGAGAAACCAGAGATATTCTGGCCAAGCAGGGAAGCAAACCTCTACTAGTACCCTGAGTTCAGTGTCTTCCTTTGGAGCTCAGTACATCTATCTTTTGAACTGACTGCAATGCTCTTACAATTTGCTTTTTCTTAATGGATCTAAATGGTGCAGCAATACCCTGCACATTCTCCACACACGCATGTAGCCAACATCCCAGCTACCTGCAACCACTGCAAAACTATCTGTTTTCTAGAGCCCCCAATGCATCCCATGCCTTTTAACAGCCAACCTGTTGCGAACAGGCACGCCAACCCCAAGGACAACCTGGAATACAACTGTGCAACCCCCCTAGCTTTGGAGCTCCGTTTTACCGTTTCTCTTTCTGCCACATAGAAGAAAATCCCTGCTCAAACAGGTCCCAAAAGCACTAGTATGTTTTTTTTTTTTCTTCAAACTGGCACATAAATACATGTCTCACCATGAAGCAAACTCCTCAGCACAGTTACACTAACTCTTTTACATCATCCTGGTTCCAGATCAGGTCACTGTGCAGAGGGAGCCTGGGCAGCTGGCTTAGCATAGCACTGGGCTTAGAAACATGTTGCTACTTTACACTAAAAATTAATTTTCAGTCCACCTGCACTTGTTTCAAGCTACAAAACTCACCTCTCCCAAAGAAGATACAGCCCTTATCCTCCTACCACCTCCACAACTGCATTGCCCTCCTCTCCCAAGCAGGAGGCAAGCCTTGACTGTTGCTCTATTATCAAAACCACATCCCCATCACTCCCAAAAGCACAGCCCACCTCTCCCAAAAACACACCCTTCTTGACTGTAACATTCCCCACTCCCAGTTTCAAGTCCCCACCTTTCTCTCAGGTGGGTGTAATTTAAGCTTAAAACCTAAACTCACTGGCCTTATTTGATTTATTCTTGATTTAGGTGAGATTTTCTTTGAACTTTGAGTCTCTATTATACAAAGTAAATTAGTAGGCAAGACATTACAATAAAATACTCTCCTACATCATGAAAGGCAGGTTTTATTTCATTTTCACTACAAAGATGACAGTTGTGTTGCCTTTCCTCTTCTTTAATTAAGTCCAGAGTCTTTCTGGACTTTATTTAATTATATTATAATAGCACTATAAGAAGTGAACTTATTTGATAATTTACAGTGGTCTCTCTTAAAAAAACCCTTCAATATCCCTTGAAATTCTCTCTTGAAATAGTTAAGCAGTGTTACTTCTATCCAAATCTACTCTGCGCAGAGGAAAGTTCACTGCCTGTTTAATAGATGATATAGCTTAGGAACAGATTTTTCCGCAAACCTTATGTTTTCACTCGGATTTTTGGAAGTTCAGACTTAAGAGTGGTGCAGTAAGTTGCTGGGGAAACCCTTCAGCTCCACCTGGCCTTCCTCAGCCCAGGCAGACGGGGCTGAAGCAGCCAGCTGCATTTCAACTCTTTTCACTTTTGGAAAAGCACCCGCCTTAGCTCTCAGCACCCACGGCACTGCACGGGCAACCTCAGCTCTGCCCTCTACACCGCACCTACCAGTCCCTTACAAGAGTCTCGTTTCCATAAACTTGCACTTAAACCACTGTTGTCCTCTCCACATTGCACCTCAAACGGTAACACTCCACCGTCAACAAATTCCCACGTGAAAACTCCCACAAAAACGCACAATTCTCCACTTGAATATTTCCACAGGAATACTCTACCATCAGCAAGGTGCTACATGAAAAGATCTGTCTTAGCACTAAGATTCCACCAGACATTGTCAAGAAACTACGACACGCCTCGCCCCAATGGTGGGCAGGTGGTCACACTGGGAGAACCGCTGGACTTGCCTCCAGCTGCCCCTTGGTAGACAGCTGGAGGGGTCATTCCTGGCTGAAACGTGGGCACCAAGCTGGTGGGGAGCAGCTTGTGGGGACAGAGGGCTGCAGAGCACCGGGTGACACCGGCCGCCGGGCAGGAGTCAGTGCTGATCTGCTGGTGCAGACAGAGATCTGCCAAGCCCAGGTGGCCACCTGGCTCACCCACGAGCCTGGGATACATGGGGGCTGGGAACGCTCAGTGAGCCAAGGGGCTTCAGAGGTTGCCGGGAGGCCAATGCGGTAGCACCCCGAGTACGGGGGTGCCATGCTGCTCAGGCTGCCAGGAGGTGGTGAAGGGTCCTCTCCTGCTCACAGGGGACAGGGGCTATGGAGGGCTCAAGTCCCTTTGCTGGTGAGGAGAAAGCAACTCTCACCCTCATTACATCACCTCAAGGAGCCACCCGGCAGATCAGGGCTATAGAAATCAGAAGAAAAGCATTTTAAAACATATTTTTTTCCAGGCAAAGGAAATTAAACCAGCAGCAGCTTCCCATGGCCAGCCCTCTCAGCCATGCTGATGCTGCACCACGTGAAGGCAGGAGCTGCCCCATCCCTCGGGGGAAGGTCCAGCAGAAGCGTGGGCATGCCACACACCATGGTTACTTATGCTGAAAACGATTTAAGTCACCGTATTGGGTTTGCACGGCAAGGTTTGGGTAGTGGGGGCTACAGGGGTGGCTTTTGGGAGAAGCTGCCGGAAGCTTCTCCTGTGTCTGATAGAGCCAATGCCAGCCGGCTCCAAGATGGACCCGCCGCTGGCCAAGGCCGAGCCAGTCAGTGCCTCTCTGTATTTAAGAAGGGAAAAAAAACAGAGCTTTTGCAGCCGGAGAGAGGAGTGAGAAGATGTAAGAAACTCTGCAGACACCAAGATCAGTGCAGAAGGAGGGGGAGGAGGTGCTCCAGGCGCTGGAGCAGAGATCCCCCTGCAGCCCGTGGTGAAGACCATGGTGAAGCAGGCTGTCCCCCTGCAGCCCATGGAGGGAGGATGAGGGGGTGTAGAGATTCCGCCTGCAGCCCATGGAGGACCCCACACCAGAGCAGGTGGAGGCACCTGAAGGAGGCTGTGGCCTGTGGGAAGCCCATGCTGGAGCAAGCTCCTGGCAGGACCTGTGGACCCATGGAGAGAGGAGCCCACGCCAGAGCAGGTTTGCTGGCAGGACTTGTGACCCCATGGGGGTCCCACGCTGGAGCAGTTTGCTCCTGAAGGTCTGCACCCCATGGAGGAGACTCATGTTGGAGAAGGTCATGAAGGACTGTCTCCCGTGAGAGGGACCCCACACTGGAGCAGGGGAACGATGAGAGGACTCCTCCTCCTGAGGATGAAGTGGCAGAAACACCGTGTGATGAACTGACCGTAACGCCCCATTCCCCGTCCCCCTGTGCCGCTGAGGGGGGCGGAGGTTGAAGCCGGGAGTGAAGTTGAGCCCGGGAAGATGGGAGGGGTGGGGGGAGGTGTTTTAAGAGTTGATTTAATTTCTCATTCCTCTACTCTGTTTTGCCTAGTAATAAATTAGATGAATTCCCTCTCTCAGTTCAGTCTGTTTTGCTTGTGATGATAATTAGTGAATGATCTCTCCCTGTCCTTATCTCGACCCACCAGCCTTTCGTTATACCTTTTCTCCCCTGTCCAGTGAAGGAGGGGAGTGATGGAGCGGCTCTGGTGGGCACCTGGCCCCAGCCAGGGTCACCCCGCCGCAGTGACAGAGGGCAGTGACAGTATAATGTCTGGAGCGTGCTGCCAGCGCTCAGACTGGTGTTACGCTCGCCCAGTGCATTAACAGAGAGGTTTGGATTCAATCATCTCAGCTGTTAATCCTTTCAAAGTCACAGGAATCAAACATATCAATTTTCTGTTAAGGTTGGTTGGAAGGTTACGTGGGCCTGCTCCTTGTCAAATTATACATAATTCCCTCTTTCTTAGGTATGCTGGGACAAGCGTTGCTCCTGGGAAGAGGCGAGAGACGTTGCTGCCCCACAGAAATTGTGTATTTCCGTTCTCAGAGCAAACATCCTCTTCCCTTAGCGTGCAGTTGCGGGCTTGGGTAGATAACAGATACAAAGCTGCGTTACAGAAATTTGTTGGCAAAGCCGATGCCATGTCTTTATTTTAATTTAAAAGGGCAAACATAGCTGCTGAATAACATTTTATTAAAAAAAAATTGTTTTCAGTAATTCTGCATTAAAAACTTAACAGTCTTCATCCGTCAAGTTTCCAGACAGGCAACGGTGAGAGAAAGTCTCTCTTTAAAAACATATTCAAAGCATTCGGAGGCATTTCTTTCAATGATTGACTACTGAATATTCTATCTTATTACAACATTTTTGCAAATAAAACAATTATTTTTCTTCACTTATGTTATCTATCATTATTATAAATGAATTTATTTTAGCATTTTTTCCTGAATGTGAATTCATTTAGTTACCCTGTATAAGTTAGTAAGGCCACAGTCTGCTTTCCTAGCCCAAAGCAGGTAATTTCTTTTGTCTTTGCTGAATTTTGACAATTCTTCCTCATTTTTTCATGCACATCAAGATACTCCATTGCTGTAGTTCACATTCCTTTATTCCTGACAGATTGAAATTCCATTTGATGAAACTCAAAACTAAACAACCCACCCAACAACTTACACATTAAGTCAATTTATTGATGTGCATCAAGTTTGACATCGTACCAATGATTCCCTAAGCTGCAGTTAGAAGGACAAACCTGCTATTTATTCTGTAATCCCTTCAGCTGGAGATCAGACATCTCTTTGTAAAGCAATTTTTTATAAAAGCATGGGGAAGTCTTCCTGGCACCCATCTGGTTAATATATATTCCCAACCATATTTCAGTTTTTCTGGTAAAGTAATCTTATCCACTTGCTTTGCAACTTAAAACATCTTGCAGTGGCCACTGACTACTAATCATGAGTCTGCATGTGTCTTGTTTCAGAGCTCTGTTTCACCTGATTTATTGTGAAAGGCAAAGAAGGAGGGGCAGTAGCTACAGACTGAAGTTTTACAACAAAGTGCAGCCTTGTCTCATTTCAATAGCAAGAAAACCGAGCTGTAAACTAAATATCAAGTACATCTGAGATTCAATGCCTATTAACCTTGTTTTGTCCAATGAATATCTGTGAACATTCACTTTTGTAATAATAGGTGAATGTGTAATAATGAAATAAAAATTGGGTTTATCCCAAAATATTTATTTTTTTAAAAAGAAGTAGCTGCACCAGACTGCAGGTGCCGACCCTGCCGAGGTGCACCTCGAGAACCTGTGTTCGCTCCCTGCTTGAAAGGGCCGTTACCAAACGAAACGTTAACCTAGATCTAAATTATCAGCCCTTAAGGGGGCTGTTTAGGCATCTATCCACCATCTACCAGTGCCGTGAGTGGAGCATGAGCAAGTCACGCCGGGTTCATAAGCAGGTTCCCCGACTCCTGTGTCACTAGGCTCCGGTACAGCGTCCTCCGTGGCTCTCAGCGCAGTGCCAAGGAGACTCCCTGCTGTCAGAGGTTAACATGAGCAGGTGTTTGTTATAAGAAGGACACCATCTCCATCATTTTAATTCAAGGCACGATCATGACTGTTTAACAAACAATTACAGAATTGAAGAACGTACTACGTCCTTTTGCCTTGGTTTTTGTATTTTTTGCCCGTTAAGGACTCGTAAAAGTGATTTGGATGAGCTTCAAAACTTAAAATGAAGGCTTTAAAAAATACGTGGATACTTACACACATGTGCATTACACATTAGCAACATCTGCAGCATAGCTATGAATACTACAAAGAACTGCGGCCAGATCCTCAGGAGATACTATGTCTGTGGAGCTATAGCAGTTTACATTAGCAGTGGGTGGAGGCCGAAGAATCCGATGACCTCCGAAATGAGTCTGGTAATGATAATACAACTTCTGCTGCAACAAACCATATTAAAAATAAACAAACAACCCCCCTGCCAGGTGCTGTACAAAGTTGGAATGTTTTATCAGCCTCAGCAGAGGCCAAAGACTGAGTGAATTCAAATCTTATTCATAAATACAGGCTTTCAAAGTCCAGGCAGAGAAGCTGGGATAGAAGAGACTTCCGAGAGAAACTTCGGCTTTCAAGCAATGATAGGGTGAGCTTCCAGAGTTTCCTCTGAACTGGATAAAATCTTCACATCTGTGAACCAGGCACCTCACAGTGGAATTTAATTCACACACGGATGTGGAGAAAACAAGGCGATTCAGCTGGGTGGTTTTGTTGTTTGAACAAAGTCAGATGAAGAAGCATTAGTCCAGAATATCGAAAACATCCCGTAAATGACTCTTTCCATTCTTTGGCCCAATTTAACTCTGGGCTGAAGCTGTGAAGCTGTATGGGACTATTTTATAAACTTAGCTGAGAGCACGATGTGGTTTTATATACACATTTACACAGAACATCTTGCATAGCACTCTGCAAACAATGACTTAAATACTGGTAATGCATCAGCTATGTAAGCAAATGTGGCAGCAGCTCTATTTCAGTAATAGCTGGCACAAAGTCGATCCCATCTTACGGAGAAAGGAATGTTGGCCAGGCCATCAGAAGGAGAATTATTCCCCAGCCCGTTTCTAAAGGAGTGATGGATTCCCACCCTCCTCCTGGATGCTGGCAGCGCGAGGGAAGGCAGGACCCAGACCACAGCCTTCTCGGGAAGCCCGCAACGCAGGCGCTGCAAAATTCCACGCTGGGTAGAGGCATTCTCACTTTTTGCCCCATCGTGCTTTGGGTATATACGTGATGTCACCTCGTCTAGTTCCTGCCTAACAGCATTTTATAAACACTCCTTGGTTTTAGCTTTTAAGTACTTTTCAGGAAATAACGGCAAGGGTTGAAATGTGTATGCTCCCATCTGAACTTGAGGAGCACATCTTATCTTTAACGACACTGCTGGTCCTAAGCTTTTCCTTTTTGTCAGCAGGTTTGTAGCCGTACTCTTGCTTTATAACAAGAAATCTCTGATCAGCTCTCTTAGGGGAGAAAAACGAGTTATGTAGGTAGTTACCACAGTAGAAAGACCAACCGGTTGAATTAATGATAATACCACAAGATGGTGCTGGACATTTCATTGACACAGGTCCTTGAAACTTTTCAGATTGTTGCTTAAGAGTTGTTAGCTTTCTATTTTCTCTGACTAAACCTCTCCCAGGTTGAAGTTTACTGTGAACCTGTGCTGGGTCCCTGCATGGGGATACCCAAACGGGCTGGATAACAGGGTTTCTGGTTTATACTTTTCTTAAAGCATCGTTGGTGTTGCTTTACAGTTGTGCATCCCAAGATGATTTCATGGCAGGTCAGCAAAGCTTTAATCCTACTATGGAAAAGCCCTCCAGATTAATACTGTTTCCCAAGACGCCCTGTTAGTCACAGCAACCCAGGATGATGACCTGACAGCCTAACTCAATTTTCACGGCAATTACAATGCCTTTTTTTTTTGTTTTCAAAGAGAAAAAAAAAATAATCATACAAGCAGGAGCTATATAATTTCATTTAATTCAATAAAAACTCCAGAAAAAAGACATCTCAGAAAAGAGATTACCTGCCTGTTGTGGGTTATAACGCACTCTTGAACAGAAAGATCGGGTCATTAAATTTTTTCTCTCTAAATGTCTCTCTAAAATGAAATTTTCAGCATTGTGAGGTTTAATGAACCATTTCTGACATTTCCAGTCCATGACTGATAATGCTGTTAACATTTCCTAAACAGATGTTTAGGAAGAAAATAGAGAGAACATTAAAACGTTCAGGTCAGATTCTCAGTGACAATCAATGGACCTGCAAAGGTTTATAGCCACTGCAGATTAGGCCTTTAAGTATAAAAAGCATTTCATTCATGCTTTTATGAACTCGATGGAGTTTAGATCTTGAAAAAAATGCTCTGTATTTTATAATGGAAAGCATCCAAATCTGGAATCTGACTATCCTAAAGTCTAGAAGTGTTTATCTTCCCATCTGAGCTTGAGGAGCACATCCTATCTTTAATTTGCGGTGCCTCTGTGCTCCACAGGATTTGCTGTCTCCTTTCCCACAGACAATACCTCCTACAATCTCTTTTTCCAGCTGCTCTGCTGACTTTATAACCCAGAGCAACACAGCAGACGCGGACTTCTAATATACAGCATCAGCTGCATCTCTTCACTTGTTTATTTTCCTTACTGATAGAGATGAGTGGTTTCAGTGGCAACAGGAGTAATGTGTCCAGCTCCCCTTTCACCTCCAGTCTGGAATATGCTAGTCATCTCTTGTCCTACTTCAATTTTACACCTCTTCACTGTAATAGAGTCTTTTCCCCAAACTGCATGCCGTTCACTAAGGCATGTGATGAAAGTGGAAAGGGTGTGACACTTGTTTATAGTCAGCATCGCTCCCAGGCCTGTGCTAGCGATGATCTTCAAGAGGAAAGGTTAAAATCCACTCGCCATGTTCACTGAAAATATTGACCGTATTTTCTAGATGTAAGATCAGAATGGGGTTTATTTATGAATAAAATTGTATATGGTGATCTCACAGTCTTTTATTAGGAAAAGAATACATTATTTTCTCAGATTGAATACCAGAGAAATTAGGACACAGAAGGTTCAAGAGAATTACAGAAAAACTGAGTCCAATGTTACCTCTAAATTCCTGGATTTCTAATTTTCTGTCCATTCCTTTCACAATTTGCACACACTACATTATATCAAATAAGAATTACTTAGCATTTAACATTTCATTTTAAACAGTGCAATCAACTGAAAAATCAGCAGCCCACAAAGTAATTCTGGGTCTGTTTTTAAATACAACCATCCAAATATTTTGCCATAGCTTCTCATTATTGATTTATTACTACTTGGTCATTTTGCAGTAATTAATGTGACCTTTTTTAATCTATTATGTAAATGCAGTATCAATTACATTTCTTGCAACAACACCCACTGGAAAGAATACAATTGTTCTTAAAATGGCATTATGGAAAATAGTATATTTTCCTAGGCATTCTTCTGTGCATGTGTTGCAGAGTGTGAGGTTGGCTTTCTTCCCTTTACCTTTCAGTGTGGCTGGCAGAACGATTATTTCCTATTGTTATTCTAAGTGGTGATAGAAATGTGGTAGATTGCTACATAAGTAAAACTAAAATTTTTCATCTAAAGAATTCTCTGTTTTCCTAAGCGCATTCAAGTTTGGAACATTACTTGGATTGCAACAGATTCTTAATGGGAGCGAGAAGCTTGGTGTTTACATAATGTCTTCTGTACCAACTGTCTGGTTTCTGGAAAATGTGGTGGAATATTCATACTCCGCACCCTACGTGAATGATATTGTGGCCTTCTGACAAGTGTAAATTACAGAATAAAATCTGCATTTGGAGTCATTCATAGGCCTCTCACAGTGTCTGTCACTGCCAGTATACCTGCTTGGTTTAGGATTCCCTTGCTCTACGGGAGCCCAAGGCAGCCTCAATGGAAATGAAACTCATGGCCTGATGCTTTGATCATCTCACTAGTCTCTCCATTACGTCACCCTTTCAACTTCCTAGCCAATGTCAACGGGAGGGAAAAAAACTAGGATTTTTGCATTGCAAAATGCTACCTAATTTATCATGACACTTGTTACAATGTTGTTATTACAATACTTCCTAACTAGACCTGACTATAAGTAATGAAGTAATGAAGAGCTAACACTCGGAAACTTCCTGCCTCGTCCTTGGGATGTTTAGGAATACAAAGAAGCCGCGTTGTCTTGTGATTTCAATGGGAACAACCAAGCCAGCCACCATTCTGCCTGCCCTGGCCCATGGCATCGGGCAAGGCAGGGCCACGAGGTGCAAAAGAGACTCCGCGTTTAGGGCTTGATTTTCCATTGCCCTCAAACATGCGGGTTGTGTACGCCTAAGCAAAAAGTAAAAACCCTGCACATTTTGCGCTTCCCTGACACATACAGGCAAGATATAGAGTCACTTTCTGCCACTGTGCTTGGTGCCTTGCTCGATCCTTACTTGGCTGGTTCTCCTAGCGCAATTGTTGATGTTTACTCTACTTGGGCAAAGTAATCTCTGAGTCTGCTCATTATGTACCATTATGCACCATTCTGAGGGCAAAGCATATTGAGTACAGGGTTTGGGTCTATAAGGCAACTTTCACAGAACTTTGGGGAGTTTTGGTTAGAAACTGTCCCTAATTATCTGGAACCACCATTGACGTTGTATAAATTCTGACATGTGAGTGTGTTAAAGGAGTAAGGGTAATACTTCCTACTGCTGGGGGTATTATCATTATTCCAGATAATGTGCACCATCACAATACTGACTTAAAACTTGGCTTAGCAGAGTGTAATACATGACTTGGAGCAGTCATTGAAAACTCTTTGTGAAAACTGTGGCAAAGGCTAATGTAAATAAAGGAAGATCAAAGTAAACTTTGAAGTAGGAATGGAGCTTGACATAGCCTAGCAAGACATACTGTACTTAGGCATAACCCAACAAACTGGAAATATTTCATTTTCAATTTCCTGTCCAAGATACCAGCCTTAAGACTTACTTTTATTATTATTATTATTATTATTATTATTATTATACATTTTGGTTCTCCCTGCCATTAAGTACAAGCTGTGCTGGTAACTTATTTTACAAGCTTTCCATAAAGATAGGGACTATATTTTCTTTTTTTGTAAACACTGTTGATGATAGCGCTTTATCATACAGCAGAACAGTGCGGTCTACCAGATCCACTAGCACACGGCGAATGCTGTCGGTGCCCCCCACAAAACCACCATGCAGCAAACAGAGAGCTCAGCAAAGGCCCAAGAGAAGGTGTCGGGGTGTAAGTGCATGAGTACACTTAGCAGTCTCCTTTCATCCACCTTCATTTTCATCTTCATGTAGAACCTCTCATACAAGCTACAGCGCTGGAAGCAGTTGTGCCGAGTCCCATTTTCCAAACCTGTCAAATATACTTAGAAAAGGCTTATCTCATGGTTCCAGCTGCAAATGTCTACGGAGGCTCTTGAGGGAAGCAACACCTTTCACTTATAGCCACACAGGTCTTCGCAATTCTCAGTCTCCAAAGCTGGAGGCTCCGTGGGGCAATCCTCCTGCTGCTACGGCTCCCCAATGCCTACGGATGGGGCCTTTTTCCTGCCTTTCATTCTGCAGAAGAAGGTCAATGAGCATCAGCTGCGGAAAAATCTGCACCTACTGCAAGTGCCTACCGCCCCTTACACACAGCCTCCCGCCTGAAGGCATGCTCCTGTCAGTGTCTTCTCACTAACATGTGCAATGCAGCTGGTCGACCACTGGGCTATAGCAATGAGCTAGAGAGAAGGCAGAATCCCTCTTGGTGAGTTATGTCTACTGGAGACAAGCCTGAGCAAGAATCTCCAAATCCTAACCTGGATTTCTCCAGATCCCTTGTGTAGTCACATCCTACAGGGTAATGGACATCTTTTATTGCTGCGTGACAGACAAAATTTAAGTGACTTTGATTTATTACTTGGCAAGCATTAATAATGGCTTCTGATAATTTTCTCCTCTGCACAGAGAGTACTGGCTCCATTCTCCTGCTCCTTTGGAGGTGTGACAGTGGTAGAGATGTCCCACTCTGTTCGTTCCTGGAATCCTTGAAGGACATGGTGCTGGGGAAGCGGCGTGGCTGCTCTGGACTGAGCAAGATGACAAACAGCAATCTGGCAGCCGCTTGCCTCCAGCCCTCCTGGCTGCCCTCCCAGCTGAGAGCAGAAGCCATAAGGTGACAGAAAACTCCTTTACATTCCCACCACATCACTCAGCCGCAGCCAGCAAAACACTTGGAAATCAGGACCCCATTTTGAATAGTTCTTGAGTGTGACATGAGGACAGTCACCAGGAGAAAAGCTCCAGGTCTAAGTGATCCCCAGAAGATCAGTTATAGCATAAATTCTCACATTTCCAAACAGACCCAGCCCCTCGTGGAGATTAAAGTAAATCCCAGAGAACTTTATTTTAGCTATAATCCTAAATATCAACAAATCTGGATCTGCTGTATAATATTAGATAACTCCTGTCTTACTTTCATCTTCGCTGTGTCAAAGAACATCATCAGCTTTGACAGTCAAGTACTCAGAAATAAGAAAATACTTGAATGCCAGCTGTTTTGTTCATACAGAGGAGCGGCCGCCTCCTAACATGCAGTGTACCACTAGCTGGATTAATTGCATTACACGCTCTTTTCTAGAGAAAGAAACTATACCCAAGTGAGCAATCTCAGGGCCTACACTCAAAACACTGATTGCTAGGTCAGTGCTTTCATTATTACGGGTTCTTGGTGGAAACATAAACCACGAGAGCAGAGAGCTCTCATGGTTTGTACAGCTCAGCAGAACGTACAGACTATTCAGTTTGGATGTGTTTTATTAACATTGAGCATTCATTTCACACACAAATAGCTTTTGACATTGTTAGCACTTAGGTAACAATTAGAGCCCCTGTTATCCAGTGTATTTGGAAAAAAAAAAAAAAAAAAAGGTCTTTTTCATCTGCCTTTGCAACATGAGGTGTTTCTGTATCATCTCTCTGCCTTAAGGGATGTGGTATGATTGGTATATCACAGCTCGTAAGGAAACCAGGCTCTAGGGATGCAGCTGTGTTGCCAGAAAGTCTGCACACTATAGACATGTCTTTTGTGCGCTGCCAGTAAGTTGTGGCCGTGACTATATCCCTAAGGGTTCCCGAAAGGTTTGGGGCTGTAGGTGTATCTCTGTGCTGCCAGAAAGCCTGTGGTTGTGGATGCCTTTGTCTACAGGGCTGAAAATTTGTGGGCTGCTGATATATCAGGATGTGCTATAATAAAGCCCGTGTGCAGTAGATATATCCCTCTCTTCTGCTAGAGACCTTTGGGCAATTCCAGAGCTATTTGTCTCCGCAGCATTTGGGACACACGCTGCTCTATTTGCCCTAGCATATCTGCATGGTAATAAAGTTGTAGGTGTGATAACACACTTGTGCCAAATTACTCTCTCTATTAGCATATGCGCCATCCCTCTGAGATCTCAAGAGGATTTAAAATTGCTAATTAAGCCTCCTACACTGGAGACGAGTCAAGATTATTATGCCCATTTTACAGATGCGTGTTGCCATGTTCCCTGGAAGGCGGGTGTGCTGCCTGCTGGAGGTGTATGTAAAAACCCCGGTACCCATTCTGGGTCCCTCGCTAGCTCTTAACCAGATGTAACACTGATCTGGAGAGCAGCTGAAACTAGCACTCTGCAGCGAGTAATAAATCTTGAAGCTGAAGGCAAAGGGAGCTTAGCTGGCATGTATACAGCATATGCAGAAAACACCACGTATGTATTCATTGCCCTGCTTTCAAGAACTGCAACTTTTGATTCAAGGACGAGTCCCAACTCCTGCTGCAGAACCTGGGCAGTGTCAACAGACCTAAATACTAACTTCAGTATGACTTCGTAGCACAATATAGCAGTCTGTGCTATGTGCATTCCCAAAGGAATGAATTATCCTGCAGGACAGTGTGCAAATACGTAACAAGGGTCCCATCCGAATCTTCGTATTTGTGCCTGCTGTGTATTTCCCCCTGAACAGTTAATCGGCTCTAAGGATGCAGTCTAGACAACGCTTTCTCTTGCTTTCTCAAGCTAAAAATAAGGAAGTGTGAAAAGATGTTGAACCCAGACAGACGTATAACAGACCAAAATTTTCAGAAGCTTATGAGGATTCCTCTTTTTATGTTCACTTATTAGAGTTGCACCTTATTTTGTCCTCTGCACGGAAAGAAATACCGATGGTCTCATTCAGTAGTAAAATAAAGCTGACTCTATTTTCCTCTGAATACTTAAAAAATACAGATACTGATATGTGTTTAGCCAGGAAATGCATCTGATCATGTGCCCAGATGAAAAATCAGGCTCCAAATACCCATCTGGATTCAGAAATAAACTCAACACCTCGGGCTCATCACTAATGGAAAGAATGACACACACAAGCATGACTTCATTGTCATAAGGGCTTGAAAATGTACATCCAAAACGTTTGTAACAATATACATTTTATCAGTTTTGGAAGCTGCTAAAAATAAAGAGCCAAACGATGAAGCAGTGCAGAGTATCTACAGGGAAAAGGTGCTTTGTGCCAGTAAGTCAGGGATATTACCTTTGGCTCACAAGTCCGCAGTATTTTTTGGCCATACACTCGAGCTGGAATCATGCAGATGCTGCAAAAATGTAAGAGAAGCAGAAGATGTCACTTGCTTCCTTAGGCTCAAACCCCACATTTTAAAAACTGTATTGAACTTTACATACAACATATGTTTTTCTACCTGTTTTTCTTCCCTTGTAATAAATACAGAAAAGCAGCCCTACAGCTGGTGAATATTGCAAGCAGTTTTTGCATAAATATTTCCCGGTTTGAATGTTTAAATGAACGTGCTTGGTGCATAGCCATTAAGTATGCAACTGCCCTAAACTTGACAAGCTGGAGAATCCCAGGAGGTGGGTTGTGAAGTGAGCAATGGGTTTTGTCCTACTCGTGGCTGAGTGCAGACTCTGCTTCATTTCCACCACCAAAGGTCCAGATGAACTTTGCTACCCCACTGGTTTGCTTTGCTTTGAATGGATTTCTACCCATTTTGTATTTCCGCTTTGTAAGGACTCCAGTAAATTAATTCACTGGCGATGGTACATGATAACAACGGCATTGTAAGGAAATAGCACAAAAGGATTTGCCAAAGGTTTGCTTTTTGAACCTGCCGCCTTGAGGATTTCCATTGCAAAGGTATTTCCAAGAGCTACCTTCCTCCCACCAGAGAGCAGACACCGTGTGAGCTGTGCGTCAAGGCGGCTCGAGATTGGAGGTGCAAACGTCCCGGTGGAGACTCCTTATCTTGCACGGACAGTTGTTCAGCCCGGTGCGGGGGACCCTCAGCTCCACCTTCAGTTACTTCAACAAACAAGGCTACTGCTACCTCCCTGACCCTACTGAGGAAAGCTAGCACCAGTGCCAAACCAAATCCTGCTCTCTCCTGAGGCTGCAACGGATGACCTGCCAGTTGGGCTGATGGCCAGCATCACTGGTAAGTGCCAGATTGCAACGCTCTCTCCTCAGGCAACAACCAGTGAACCCAGAGTAAAAAGTGTGAGAAGCTTGGGGCTGGACTGCAGCTGCTTTGGGGTTCTTTGACCCTCAGAATAGGCAAGATTCTCTAAAAAGGGATAAGACCTAGTATCAGGCAGGAGAGCCTGCAGCCTCTCTGGTGTACCAGGAGAACCTTATTCCAGGTCACCCATGGGACGTGGTAGGGAGTAATGTGGGGAGGGGGTGGGGGAGGAAATAGCTTGGAGGATCCTGCGTCTTTCCGGCAGGGAACCCCACCAGGTGATAGCTGGAGAAGCTTGGACTCGCTCTTCTTTCCCAGACCTGCTGCTCCATCTGCTCCAGCAGTTTCCAAGCGCTGCCAGCGCCGTATCGGTTCTCGCAGCTGCGTTGGTGGTACACGAATCCCTCTCTTCAGAATATTTGTAATCAGCTACGATTTTGATGTGTTGCCAGTATTTTTTCTTTCAGCAGCTCCTCCAGGAGTGAGGAAATACTAAGTTTTCAATCATTGCTATTGTGGCAATACCTGAAGAGAAATTCACAGAAGAAAGACGAGGTACTTTTCCGTGCTGATCGCTTTCTTCCTGCCAGATTTCAAAGCGTGAGACAAATAATAAAGGTGTCAGAGCTTCTCAGAAGAGGTGGCAGGAACCTTTCACCACGTGAAGTGTTAGCCCAGCAACAGGGCTCACGGTGCATTGCCTATCTCTATAGAGCCGACAGCTGAATTCGGCCCGTGTGGATTAAACAGACTAATAGAAGGTGATAAAGGAAATTCAGCCCTAGGTAAATAAAATAAAGACACAAAGCCCTCGAAGACAAAACCGCTTGTGTGCAAAAAGTCATCTCTCACAATGGTGATAGTAGTCTTCCCCTCCTCCTGTCCCAGGAAAGTGTCTGTGGCAAGACCTGGGAAGCTGCTTTATTTCTGTGACACCCTCCCGCCTGCAGATAAAGTTCACAGGAGCTGACAGCGCATCAGGATTTTATTAGCAATTTTCCATTGCATCATACCAGACAACCACCAACATGAAAACTAATGTTAGTTGAGCTGGTGTGACACGGGATTTGTTCTAACCGAAAAGTATGTCTAAACCTATTCCATCAACACTTTTTGTCGTGTATGAGACATGTAATGATTAATGTAGAGAGACTTCATCAAGAAGGGCCACTCCACACCCTCATCCACGTATTATCAATTCCCACCTATAGAAAACATGTCCGGGCAAGACTCGACTACATTTGCTCAGTGAGATGTTTTCTCAGGAAAATAATTAGTTTATTCATCCAGAGATTAGGGAGCTTGATTTCACCTCTCCTTTAAAGGACAGAGTCTTTAATGACGCAGCACTCCCCTGGCGATACCACACAGCGGTATTTTCCACGTCGGACTCAGACCTGAACCTCCTGGCTCAGGCATATGGGTTGTGCTAGCTGCTTTCCACTAAGAAAGCAGAGCTGGAGGACGCATAATGACTTCTAAGGACCGTGTAGTTTGGAGTCCTGGACTTTTTTTAAAGTAATTATTTTTTTTAAAGAAGTAATTGATTATTATGATTATTTTTTTCTTAAACTGAATAATTAGGCATAATCACTGTTGCAGACGCATGGAAATACTTCTTCCCAGGGAATAAGCTATATGTTGTGGAAATGCTTCAGTGTTACAGTCCGTTTTTATTAGTTTGTTTGTTCTAGTCTTTCAGTTATACTGACGTAGTTAAAGCATTTTCATCTGGACAAAGGTTTTTGTTTTCGACGGCTAGTTCACTGAAGCTACTATTGCATGTTTGTAAATTCTGGTTTAGATGTTTATAAACATTTGTTTCCTGAATGCCATCGGTCAACTCAAGCCAATCTCTGTCATGGAAATATTTTTACAGTGAGAAGGTAGCTATTTTCACTTTATGTGATGTTTATTTGGACAATTCTCCTTGTGCCCTTCCCCAGCTCCCCACTCAGGGGCACCTTCCCAAACGTTTGCTGTGCAGGTGGTTGAAGTCCAAACACAAAAAGCAGGGCAGTAGGCTTTCATTTCAAACCCTGTCTCAGGACAGCTGGAATTTTATAAAAGCAAGCACATATTTGTTAACTTTTTTTTTCCCCCCCTCCTAATTGTCTATAATTTGTCATTTTGTTTGTTTGTTTCTTGAGGATTGTTACTAGAGAACGGCAAATGAATAAAATGCAGTGTGGTTTGAAGCAGATTGACTGCCAACTTGATTAAAAAAAAAAAAAAAGAGGCTGTAATAAATCAGTGAGTCATCTGACATTCACAGGAAAAATGTGGGATGTACAGTAGGAAGGGAAAATATAGAATGGAAAGGGTTGCTGCGGCATGCCCTGTTCTCCTGCCGTGCCTGTGTTACTGATGGCTGGAGATTGCATCTTAACCAGCACGGCCGTTCCCGCGTAAGAAAGAAGCTGCTGCACGAGTATTTCACAGTAGGAAAAGGAAAAGGAGACTTCATAGCTTGCATTGAGGGTATCACCAGAAAAAAAAAAAGGTTGAGAAAGAAAAAATAATAGAAATTATCTCTGGGTATTTTTATGCGTGGCATAGGTTGACGGAAATCAGAAAACCTTTCAGAAAGCCAAGCTGAAGTCATTAGTGACTGTGACAATGGGGAGACAGTAGGGCATGAAGAAAAATGTATTCTCTCTTAATTACACTGTAGACTTTTTCCCTTGGGTTCTCTCTTGGTTGGAGTATTAATGCTTCGTAGTTAATTAGCTCTTCCCTCTGTCGTGGTTTAACCCAGCAGGTGGCTAAAATAACCGCACAGCCGTTCGCTCACCCCCCCCACACATAGTGGGGTGGCAGAGAGAATCAAAAAGAAAAAGGTAAAACTCGTGGGTTGAGATAAAGACAGTTTAATAGGACAGAAAAGGAAATAATAATAATAATAAAAATAATAATAATGAAATATACAAAACAAGTGATGCACAGCACAATTTCTCACCACCCAGAACCGATGCTCAGCTAGTTCCTGAGCTGCCCGCCTCCCAGCCAACTCCCCCAGCTACACACGGAGCATGATGTCACATGGTATGGAATATCCCTTTGGCCAGTTTGGGGCAGCTGTCCTGGCTGTGACCCCTCCCAGCTTCTTGGACGCCCCCCTCCTTCTCGTTGGCAGGGCAGTACGAGAGGCCGAAAAGTCCTTGACTGGCAACAGCTAAAACTATCAGTGGGTTATCAACATTATTCTCATCCTAAATGCAGAGCACAGCACTATACCAGCTGCTAGGAAGAAAATTAACTCTATCCCAGCCAAAACCAGGAGACCGTCTTTCAAAGCAGTTTTATTATATTAATTAATATGGCATTGTTAACCTATTAATCCTGCCAATTGGCTTGAGGTATTGCACAAATGGTTAAAAACAAACAGCAGCTGAAACAGAGCCATTATTTATCAAAGTTTTTTTTAACTTGAAATAGGCTGCTGAGCCCTATAAACACAGAGACTCCAGGATCCCTGCCTGCAGGAGATTTCATGCAGGTATGCTAAAGGCCATATAGAAATGCAGGTCCCAATCCTGAGATACGGTCTCAGGTAAAGCCGTAAGTCCTGATCCAACAAGCCTTTTCAAGTCATACTTAGCTCTCAAGATGTGAACCATCTCACAGGAGTTGAAAGAATTTTAAAATTTCCAAAGACCTAAGTGGTGCATTGAAACCCCACTGATGCTGACCCCCACTGTCAAGATTCACTTTGTGGGGGGGGTCACAGGGGAGTGGAGCTACAGCATCAAGGACGCTTAGGCTGGCAGATGCCAAGATGCTTTCGAATTGTTGAAGCCAACCTGCAGAGGTCGTTATAAATGGCTTCAGGGAAGATGTGGGAGACAGTAAAGCAGGAGGAAGAGCTGGTTTTGAGACAAGCAGTAATTTAATGTTCTGCAGAGGGTCACCAGTAAAATATAGAGAGTGCTGTGGTTGAGTCTAGACAGCGCTTGTACTGAGCTATACTCGTGGTACGACACATTGGCACCTCTCGTAAGCTGCTATTTTATTCTCCAGGATCTCAGGTTTCTTTACAAGAAATATAGAAAGGTAGGAAAAAAATGTGTATATAAATAAAAAGGCTTAGAGGCTGGGTGGAGAGCAGAGCAGAGCCTGCACAGAACTTGGGACTCTGCCACGGAGAGGTCAGAGGAGTCAACTCAGCAACGACACATGAGATATCACCATTTTAACAACTGCTCTATTTGCTTGTGTAATGGCTGGATGCATGGACCGGGCACACCCTGCAATCACACCCCCCCCCCGGCTGATGGTGAACAAAAGATCTCTGGCAGCTTTCAGCTGTGTGCACACAGTGGCAGAGCCCTCCTTTTAAAACAAAATCCAGGAGAGAGGGGTAGCTGTGGCCATTGCATCAGCACATTTTTGTCACAGAAAAGAGGAGACACAGGATCACAGATCTACCCCACTGACTGCAACTTGCTGTCTTGTAGAAATGTAGGTTGGGTTTTTTTTCTCCCCGTAAAGAAGAGACAATCCTTCAACATCTACCAAAGTTCCTGGATATATCTGATATATGAGGCAAACCCCAGAGTTCTCCCTTCTTAAGTGTTCCTTCCTCCCAGGTGAGGATAAACCATGGAAAACCGTGGGAGTTACTTGGATGGGTCAGTTCCAGGTGGAATTTTATTTGGAAGAAAAGCATGATTCTGACGGAATACCAGCAGCATTATTTATTGTATTATTACATGCTGAACTGTAATGCATTGCAGCCCAGCTTTAACTGAGAAGCTTCACAGTCATATTATAAACAGGAACATTAGCAGTTTTATCATCTTGTTCCAGGTAATCATCTTGTTCCATATAATTATTAGCTTTCGCTTCTTGGATGAAGTAATCTTTGAAAATCTGTTCCTATTTAATTAGCCACATTCCCTACTGACTGCCACAGGCATCTCCTGTGCAGGTGTAGTCTTGAAGCTGTAAATTCATTTTCAGAAGCGGTTCCAAGAAGGAGCTGCTCAGGCTGGAATCTGCAGCAGAAACCCTCTTCTGCATCAGTCTTACCATGTAAGACAAGACGACGATCTGCTCTGAGGCTGTGTAACAAGCTCACTTCTGAGCAGGGAACCAACCAACCAAAGAGACCTGGGCAGGGGTAGGTTTTCTTGTTATTCTTTTGGGCTCAGTGCTCGGAAAGCTTGGTTACTTGGCGTTTAGGTGTACTTACCATCATCCAAAAGCAGGTCCCAATTAACTGCTCAAAAGCCAGGACTGAATGAATAATGGCCTGCTGATGAGCTTTGTATTCCCATTGACTGAGGGATAAGTCCTGCGATTGCACGTGCACGTTCATACCCTGCCCTCGGTCCGTGATGTTCAGCTCCACGTGATCTCCAGCTTTAGTGCCAAAGAGAAGGATGTGCATTAAAACTGAGAGCAGTGTATGGCCACTCCCAGGATTTCAGTTTGTTTCCTGACCGGATGGGGTTTGGTTTTTTTAGGCAGAGTGATGGCAGTTGTGATTGTCATGGAAAGAAGAGACTGGAAAAGTTAATAAAGGATATGGGGAAAAAAATGGGGCCTTAGTGTCTTCCACAGTAAATCAGAAATCAGTCTCTGAGCACCTCTGCCGCATTGTAAGGCAGGGCAGAATCAAAACAGAGTGACTGTGCCGTAGCCTTTTGACTAACGACAGCAAAGAAAGAAAGTTTCCAGCCTTCTTTCATTTACAAACCACAACTATGTCAACTTGCCTAGGATGCAGAGATTACACAAGCTTACAACATCTCCATTAGAAAGGGAAAAAAAAGGAATATACTGAGTTCTGCCAGCCATGGTAATCCAGCAGCCTCCAGAGTTCAATGAAACAAGGGACAGGGGGGTGGGGGGAAGGAACAGAAAGGCTGCGATGAGGCAGGAGCCCTTGAGAAGGTCCTGCTGGAGAGGGTGGTCTCCCACCATCGGACACCTTCTCCAGGAGTTTCCCATTTGTCGCCTCAGTACAATTGTGCCTACTCTGAAGCACCCAAACCTTGATTTTAGGAAGAGGAAAGTTCAGTATTTAACTGCCCCGCCTGAGCTATAGATGATCTCCGACTTAGAGAGAGTAATAAGCATCTGCTAAGAAGTTATTTTAAAAAATGAAGGCTGAAACTTTCAAAAGAGTTGATGAGGTGTTTGCCTCAGACCACAGACTTCAGAGAATTATAAAATCCCCATTCTAACTGTTTGGTTTATCTGTTAAGTTTTTAAACCTAGATCTCTGTAGTCTTGTCTCAGAGTTTCACATGGAGCTTTGGAAATCAATTCCTGGCTTCTCTCTCCTGGTGCTGCTTTTATAGGAGCACGTATTTCCCCTGATGTTGGCCCAGCCTTTTCCCTCCACAGAGTTACACAATGCGCTTTGGGTAGTGGCAAATTCAGCTCTAATCTTTTCATCTCCAGAAGCAGCTGATTTTCTTTAGGTGCTGTAAGAAGAGACTTTGGGAATCCTCTGGAGGGGAGAGACTGGTAGGTCAAATTCTGCTCTGTGTTCACAGCTAGAATGAATAGCCTAAGGTAAAGGGAATCCTCCTCTGCTCCAGAAGGTTTATTCCCCTGACCCCAGGCCATAGCAATAATGAAGTCCTTTGAAATTATTCCACAGTCCATGATAACCTTTGTAAATCCCACATCAGGAAGGGATTTGGCAGCGTTATAGCTGCTGGCAGTGCATTATTCTTTCTTTGACCCTCATCCAAAGCATGTTTGTGTTGCAGAAGGCAGAGGGAGTTTTCTCTGAATGCCTGTGCGCAGCACGGATCGGGAAAAGCCGTGAAGGGTCTCTGTCTCCTCTCTGCTCCTTGCTGCTGTGCTGGACTCCAGTAAGGGTAAAAGCCAATCTTCATGCGATAGTATCATTATTATTATTATTAGTCTTGGATGATATCCCAAAATGACATCAAGCTCACTAGAACATATAATAAGTCATTAAGAGGATTAAACTGAGCTTAAGCTCTTTCTCACTGTCAATATCTATTGCCTACGTATTGCATCTGAAACTGAGGAGTCTCTGTCAGTCAGAGCCTGTTTTTCATTTCCACCAAAGGAATTTCACAGAGACAAATCCATGAGTTTCAGGAGAGATGCTCTTGGTTTGAACAAGTATAAAAAGGATGAGAATCAGGCCCCTAATATTAATATTAATATATAAACCTTCTGCTTGGCTACCCACCATCCTTCCTTATCCCTGCCATAAAGATATTGATGCTGGTGTGATTTCTGCGTAGTTAAAGGGGGGCCAACTCAAGGGAAATTGTTGGGGGGGAATTGGTAGTGTACTGCTCTTGGCATAACTGAAGGTTCATCAGAGCCCTATTCTACTCTGTATATTGTCTTTGATGTACACCTGATAGTGTCTGAGCACTTCAAAAGTGTGCAGGGGTTCGACCTCACCGGTGGCCTTGTGCAATGTGACAGTATCCCATTTAACAGGGGATTACATGTTCACACTGCCAACCTGTAAGCTTCTGGCTTGGCACACAGGAGCCTTAGGCTCCTTACTGAGTCAGTTAAGTCCCCAGTCACCTAAATTAAGTATTCTGAATTATCACAAAGAGATTAAAAACCTGACTTTCAAGCATGGCTTCTAATTTGGGGATATGCCATTTCTGATTGTTCTAGGAGCATCCTGACCTTGATTTGCACATGGTAAAAACTGCAGGTCCCACAGACTTGGAGGCATTAAAGGCCAGGCCTCCAACTGGGCAAACCAACCCAAACACAAAGAAAATCAGAAGCCAGTTTTGAAAACAAGCCCTATGGCTCTCTGCCAGAGAAAGCCTGGGATAATTTGTAGGGGGCTGCTGCCCTAGGTTTTGAGCCCAAATGCCATACCTTCCCCACAATACTATCCTTTCCTCTTAATCAGAGAAGTTATGGAAAAGTCTAGAAGTTATGAGTCAAGCCAAAGTATTTCTTTTTTTTTTTTAAGCAATAATGCAAATCTCAGGAAAAGAATGTATTGTAGATACGGACAAATATTTCTTTGGCTAGGAAGTTAGTGGCTATTTAAAGAGGGGCAAAATAATTTATTGGAAGGAGGGGAATATGTTTGGCTTCTTCCTACAAATATATCACTTCTTTGTAATGACAACGTTATGAATAAGCATGTTATTTCTTGATCTGTAATTATTGAATTTTTTCTGTAAATGTTCTTGTGGTTGCCCTGGCTGTCTCTGAGAAGTGCAGGGTTTTATTGATCATTATGGAGTTGTTAACTACATAGCATTGATTTGGTCTTTTACCTTTTCTCTGCTCTTTTTTCTTGTTAGTATTTTCTCTTGCTTTCCCAACAGTTCTGCCTGTCTGCTCACCATTGTGTTCTGCTTTTCCTACAATGAAATATATTTCTCAAATACTATAAGCTGTAACATGTGCTGGGCCATGCAAGTAATGTACCTCACGTATATTCGCTGCATACATTTGGCGCACCGAACATCAAGCACTGCTGGAAACTTGCACAGTCTAAAAGGATCTTCTTGTAACGATAGAAAGTTAAATTTTAAGGCCATGATCTGCCTTCTGGACTCAGAATCCAAGGAAAATAGGGTTCAGAGAATAAAATACCATGTAATTGCAGTAGTCAGTACTGCTGGATCCATGTGTAGAACTAAGCCCTAACTGGCAATGCAGGTGAAACACCATAAAAAGCGAGAAAGAAAAAGCTATGCAATGTGCTGGTAAAAAAATAGTTGAGAAAATGGATCTTTTTTTTGTTCCACTCTCTTCAAGTTAATTTACTCTCAGACATTGCTACAAAAAAGGGAAGGATAAAAATAGACAAAATCATGGCATTTTCTTAAGAGGTTGAATTATTAATGGAAAAGCAAATTAATAACATTGGTATTAAGCTGTATGAAGCACCTCTTGACATAAACAAAACAAAACAAAACCAGTGGGGAATTCTGAAGTTGCCGGCCTGAACTACTTGATAGTGTAGAAACAAAAGCCCTTTGAAAAGACTTCTACAAATCCTCACTAAGTCCCTATATCTTGGGTAAGCCTGAGTTGACTAACTGAATGATAAAAATGTAAACTTTCATATTTGGGGTCAAAGATAAAGAAGTCTCAAATGAGCTTCAAGTTTTCTTGTGAATTTGGTCCAATTTCCTTAATCTCTGCTTCCTGACCAAGCAGAAAACTACATGGGTTATGAGTCTAGGGACAGATGATTTCACAAGCCTCAAATCAGTAGGTTTCTTCTATTTTGAAGGTTATCTGCCTTGAAAGAATAATTTTAAACTGAGTTGTCCCTTCTGTCTTCCTTTCCCTCTTTATGATGTTGAAAGGCAGCCTGAGAAGATTTAACCTCTAAATCATATTGCCTTGCTTTCCTTTCACCTCATATTGTCTGGATTGTCAATTCTGGGTCTTCACTAGTTTTTCATGAACATTTGTTGGAATCCTATAAGGACACGTGTCAATACTTTTCACGTGTTAGTTAAAACGGCCAGGAGGAGGTGATGTGAAGGGAAAGATACGCTCAGTGCTGGATAGCTTAGTAACAGAGGCTTCCTTCCTCCAACATGTTAATTAATTTAAAAGCCAAACAATAAAGTGCTTTTCAGGAGAATATACGGATGGAAACACAGAGCCATCATCATTCCTTGTAAGCTTGCGCTACCAAATGAATGCTGATGTCATGCAGTCAAATGATGCAAGCGTAAGTACAGTTGCCTTGTTTATTCTGGGGCTACATCTAGGCCTGGCAGCAAGTTAAGGAGCACACTTCAGGTATTCACGAATCACAAAGAACTAAAAAAATACCTCTCTTTCAACATTTGTTTTTTTATTTCTACATGGCAGGTCATTTTCAGCTGGTATTCTGTGAGTGGCACTGTAACTCACCTTCACACCTATTTGGACATTTTGAAGAAGGCTGTGCTGCTCGTTTCTGTCATCACTTGTTGGCATAACTTTTTAATTAAAACCTGCAAGACCAAGAAGACTGACTATGCAGTTGTCAGTGATTGATTTACAAGAAGTGTCTTGAAAGATCTCTTTATGAAAGGAGGTTCTTTGTTATTCAACCAAAAGGAGAGCACGCAAGCCACGGACATGTTCTCAGAATCTGAGAAGGCATTAGTCATGACCAAGTGAGAATATTCGTTTGAAGTGCTCAGGAAATTTGGCACGATAGGTCCCATTTTAAAATCAATCCATTTTCTCAGCCTTGGGGGCATGAAGTGAGACGCAGAGGAGAACTTTGACATCATCCAATTGTCTGACAAATCGGATGACTAGTGGAGTTGTTGTTTGAACAAAACATTGGGATGGGCAAATGATTCATAACACTACCAGGGAATGATCTATGTGGAGCCTCTGGAATGTGAAGTCAATCCGTGGTATTTTTACAAGAGTGAGATGTTGCTCACCTCTAGCAGTAAATGTCTTAATTTCTTCTGTTAAAATTGTCTACATGGTGCTGCTGGAAGAGATCAACAACACTTGAAAATGATGTTTCTATGATAACACATTTCTGCAATGAATTATTAACTTCCTAATTAACCCTCTTCCACTGTATTAATAATCCAGCCAAAGACAATTGCTGCAATATTTTTTGTTCCCATTAACTCTGTATGCTCATCAAATTACTTCATCAAATGATAATCAGAGTTCATTTTTGCAGAAGAGACTGAAATGTCCCCTTTACGGATGCTAAAATGAAATTAGGTGTGCCTACGTACAGGTATACTCTCACTTCCAGCTTAGAGAAATGCAAAACAGGCCACTGTTGCAGTCCAGGTTGGCTGACGTGGTCATAGAAACCTCATTACCAGCCCACACCAATCTCCCTGTAACATAGGCAGTGGAGCTGCATGAGCGATTTTAAGGGAAAGCATAGTGTATACAGGTCACTTGTGATTTTAACAAAACAGCAAAGTTCTACCTTTCGGATTGGAATAGGAGATGCTTGCATTGATCACGTAGCTCTCAGTCTCCAGAGAACACTCAGTGTTTAAATAGCTGAAGATTACCGAATCCGTATTTTCTCACAGAGAGGCAGGGAGCAGGCTGCTATAAACATGTAAATATTCAGCCTGAAGAAATCAGACCTAGCTGCTCTTTTAAGAGAAGTGCAGATGACAAAATTGCAGTGTATGGCTAGTGACCGTCACAAGCAGCGATATGAAATGATAGATCGCAGTCCCGCAAGGGTGCTAAGGAGCAAACTTGAATTGTCTCGTGATCTCTTAGAGTTTGAAAGCAATTTTCAGAGTGCCCTGGTTTTCCACTGGGATAGAGTTAATTTTCACAAGAAGCTGGGAGGGGACACAGCCAGGACAGCTGACCCAACCTAGCCAAAGGGGTATTCTATACTATATGACATCATGCGCAATATATAAGGAGGGGAGCTGGCTGGGGAGGAGGGATCACTGCCCGGGGACAGGCTGGGCATCAGGTTCCGGGCGGTGAGCATATTGCAATGTGTATCACCCACTTTGTATATTCTTTTATTAGTATCGTTGTTGTTATTTTCCTCTTCCTTTGCTGTCCTATTAAACTATCCTTATCCCAACCCACAGGTTTTACCTTTTTCTTCCGATTCTCCTCCCCATCCCACCAGAGGTGGGGGAGGAGTGAGCGAGCAGACCCGTGGTACTCTGATGTGGTTGGCTGGGGCTCAGCCACAACATAGAGGTAAAATGAAAACTAGCAGAGCAGCAAGCGGATGTGTCCTGCAGGGTTTATAAGAGTTACCGTCAGGAATGACTTAGCAAAAGACAGCAAATCTTTATGGTCTTTCAGAATTTCTATAGGTACCTCTACTTCCTACGACTGTTGCTGCAGCTCATGGGTTCAAATACAGGCCATGGTCACTGCCACCTCACCCCACGCGGCTCCGTGGTATGTAAGTGTTGGCAAGCTGTGGTTAGGGCTGGGACTTGCCAAGTTTCCCAGGCTAGGCTTAGATTAGGAGCTAGAGGATTTGGGGTCAGCAGTTCATATGGGGCTAGTCTGGGGGTCTATAAAGACCCCAGGTTGGAATATTATGTGTGAATTTGCTACTATTTGATATTTTAAAGAGTAACTACCGGCAGTGTAGCAATTATGCTGTAGTGTGCCTTTTCTGAGCGATAAGGTTTTACTGGCAGTTACACAGACCTTTGTGGTCTCTCTCAGAAGACCCACCAGTATGCAGACGCCTTTGGAGAACACTTTCAAGATAAACAGAGAATAATGAATACACTGCACTGGCTGCTCTACCAAGGCAAAGCTGGAGAGTTCCAGGAGAATTACCCAGGGACAAGCTGGACAACCTTTTTGCAAGTACTGCAGGCAGAGGCTCTGAACATTATGGGGTGGTTATCTATTTGCAAAGCACCCAAGGCTGCAGCGCAGGCACTGGACACAGCCAAACAAACAGCATAAAACCCACTGCAAGCTCCTTTGATCTTGTGTATGCGTTGGGATTCAGTCAGGAGATTTATGAGAGCAGCCAACGCTGCGCAGACCAGCAGGGCTGAAAATTGCACAAGAGCCCGGCACAGAGAGGAATACCGAAGCCGCTGGGCCACCGTCGTGACAAAGTCCTTTCTCTTGCACAAGATCCTTGCGAGGCTCTTTCTGACTCCCGAGGCTGTAACATCCTTCTGTACAAAGAGAACCAGGGGTACAACAGAATTGCTAACCTGCTGACTGATGTCCTCTATTTACATGGACCACAACATCCCCCACACACACACCCTCCCCCAGCTAATTGCCCCCTGTTTTGCCATATTCCGAAGCATCTCATCTTTGCTACATGAAGACCTACAGCATTACACATTACATTTGGATTACACTTTACTGCCTCGTCTGGTCTCCAGAGTGTGAACTGAAGATGGGGTAGCGTTAAGGGAGCAGTTTTGTTGCATTTAGCAACAGGACTGATATTAAGAAAGTATGATTTTAAACCCCTTCCTCTTTTTTTTTAAAATCCGCTTTAGGCTTTTTGATGCCACGGCTCCCCCGAAGCAGTAAGTAGCACACACAGGCAGATTGGCCAACATGTTGTGCAAAAAGAAAAAGGAGCGAGAGAGCGACCAGTTCCAGCAACTGCTGGACCTAACCCAACAGAAGGCCCTAAAGCATTTCCCAGAGAATCCTCAGAGGATTGAAACGGAGCTCATTGCTTGGAAAGAGCCCTGACACAGGCATTGCAGGGGAGGAATGTCAGGGATTAACTTCTTTTGTGATCAGCGCTAATGACTGCATCCCGGAGTACTGCGGTCTGGAGAAGATACACTATTTGGGGGTAGTTGGAGGGCCCTCCACACAATGTGCAATCCCACCCCCCCCAGAAGCCGGATGAGAACAAACGCATTACCTACATTGGTCATTCTTAACCTGTGGTCTGTGGTTTGCAGACCTCTAGCACTTTTCCAGCGGAGGTCCTGATTTATATTCAATTAACTTACACCATCTGCTTGCTTTATTACTTACCCAACTAATTACCAAATGGTCAGTTCACCAGGGGCTTGTTGAAACAAGAAACAATGCAGTACCTATATTTTTACATTTATTTTGTGTTATTATTTATCGCAAAACAAACTTATTCTGATACCACTCAGTTGCAAAATTTCATTGCAGTACCACCTATAAATAACATAATATCCTTCCATACTGTTAACTCCAAGCAGGAGTAAATGCAAACACATATTCTTGGTTACACAACATTCCCTCCCTCCATTTTCTGGTCTCTAAATGGGAGCATAACGCCTCGCTGATCCTGTTTCCCTGACCACACGAGGCAGCTTGCCAACATATCCTCTTTGGCTTACATATGTCCAGAGGATCTCTTGACCTCCTGTTCCCCACAGTCCTTCAGCATCTTTCTCTTACACTCACAAATGTGCAAAACGCAGCAGGCACTTGGCATGATAGACTCATGATGCTAAGAAACATCGGCTTTTACACAGACGTTGCTACCAACTTCGGCTATTTCAGAGCATATTCATAGCAGTCTGCAAACCCATAGTTCAGAATGAGACCACTGTTTTCTCCTGTCCAACCAACAGGCAAAAAGCTTTAGAAAGCAGAGAAGCGTAAGGTGAGGTGCCTTTTCTATAATGATATGGGGCACTGAACTGACATATGTCAAAATCCACTAAGAAATAATCATTCTCACCAATGATATCTTTGCATGAAGGGTGTGAAAGGAATCTAGGTTTGCATAAATAACCTGTTGACCAAAGAAGGAACCTGTGACTTGGGGTCTGTTATTTAATTTTGTGTGGTCATCTTATTTCTATGTTATTAGTAGTAATCAAAGGATTAATGTGTCACCTGATAAAGGTGTTTGATAAAGCCCATTTGTCTGACAGTGAGGACTTTTTCTAAACTGAAGTGCTGTGCCACTAATAAATTCCTATGCATTGCGATGTGTTAAGTGATACAGCAGCAACCTTCTCACAAAATCCCAGATAACAACCACCTCCGCAGCTGATCAGCCATTGCAAAACTGGCTTGCTGCAGCCATTAGCAGCCCGGAGTGGCAACTGGAGAGGAGCGCTGTGTGTGTGCCTGTTGCTGACGCAGGCGTGAGTGGAGCTTTTAGCTCTCCCATGGAATATTCACTGTTGTTGGTGACCCCAGGACAGTGTCTGTACCCTGCCGCACCCACCACTGCACCCAAAGCGGTGCTGCTCTGAGCAGACCTGTTGCAGATAAATGCTCTGCTGAAGTACTCGCTCAGGTCCATCACAACTAACACTTAGAGAAGAAGCAGGGACATTAATTTCCAATCCCCCAGTCTGCATGCTTTGTGGTGGTCATCCATGGTGTACTGCCAGAGGAACCACTGGGTACAGAACCAAGGGGCATACCATCACACCAGGGGCTCTCTTCCCAGAACACCATGCCGTTAAGTCAAACAAGGTCATAGCTACGTCAACACTGTGGTCAACAAAGGAGGATGGTATAAACCAGCATTGTGGCTTGGGCATATTTAAACTCCACAGAGTTTAATGAGGTTTAAGCAAACAAAGTAATGCAAGGCATTATCTATGTGTAAACTCATAGTTGTCACAGACAATAATGCAATGTTAGTTCTACAGAGGAGACCTCTGCCTTACGCACTTCCAGAACGGACAATAAGCCAGTCCAGCAGCCATCCCGCAAACCGTCCTCCCATTACAATGAATTGTATGAATGCAGAGGCAATATACATTAGGACGTAGCCCATAGGAAAATGTTTCAGGAGCCTTTTGGCTGAGATCCAGCCTCGGGACAGCTGAGCGTCTGTGGGAGCGCTGGGCTCCTCGCCGCAAGCATTGTCTTTGGGCTGACAGCGTCGCAGCTGTGAAAAAGCACACCGAGGAGCCTTGGCAGAACACTCCACATTACTCGGCGCAAAATATTGGTGTAACATACGATGTTTTGGAGTAACTATCTGAGTTATCACTAAAACTCTATAAATGTGACGATATTCCTCCACTGCCTGAGGCTCACAGAACCATCTGTTTATCAGATACGAATGCGAGGGACTGGATCACACTCCAGAATTTTTTCATGTTGTCCTAGTACAGGCTGCCTTAAGAAAAAGAGAAATTGAAAAGGAAATTCCTGAATAAAGGCAAAAAGTTCATACCATATATGGCCAGGAATATTTGAGGAAGATGTGCTGATTAAAAAAAAAAATAAAATAAAAAAAAAATTATAGCTACACAGAAGATTATTGTCAATTTGTTCTGACGAACACTTTTGGCACATCTCATCTGATGGTGTCCAGCACTCCTCAAGCACTAAAAAGAACTGATGTAGAGACAATTAAGATAAATGGAATCTGTCTTGTGACTCCACTGGGATTTGGAATTTAAGTGCCAGAATGCTATCAGCATTTTATCACAAGCTTATGCACTTCCTAGTGGTCTTTCTGTCTCCTGGATTTGAAGATCACACCCCTTGAACAGAGCACAGGAACTCCAGAAAGAGGCAGGCAGGGAAACCTTTATAAATATATAGTAAGAGAAATACATAGATCTGGTAGACTCAAAGCATGACAAGCACGGGCATGAATAAGGATGATATAATTTCTGTATGATCAGAATCATGGGCGGTTTGGGGTTGGTTTTTTGTTGGTTTGGGGTTTTTTTGTAGTTGACCTCTAAAATGCAAGGGGTGACATTCTTGCCCTATTGAAACCAGTGGGATTTGTGCCATTGACTTCAAGACAGCTGGGATTTTACTCCATGTAATTAGCTAGGAAACCAAGCCAAAATCCCAAGTCTTCCTTGAACTCTGACTGACTGGAAATCCAGAGCCCAGGTTCAGCTGTATGTAACAGACACAAAGCAGAGGCTGTCACCTGGAGAAATACATCTGTAGGGGAGCTGGTCCCACAGACAGCTTCGAGGAAAAAGAAAACCACAAGCAAAAAATCTGTTTTTCATGTTGGTCTTGCTACTGCAGCTAACTGTTTAAGTCAGCGTGCCTCTCCGGTTCCCTCCAATCCAAAAGTCTTTCCCTCCTTTTTCTTGAAGAAAGGCATTTGAAGCACCAAAAGCTATTGCCAAAAATTTGCTTGTTAATGTCCCAAACTAATCAGGGGGATTTTTACTAACAAAAAGGAAAATATGATTTATGACCATATTTAGAAGATAACCAGGTTCATGATCATTTTTATGGCATATGGGAGTTCCCCGTGGAGAATTTTCCCATATCCAGTTCCCCATTTAATAGAAGACATTCCTCTGTTGATGACTCTGTAACACAGAAGAACTTGGGGTTTAATCATCACATTTATAATATGATACATGTCACTTTATTTGCAAGTGTAATAGCTAGCTGTACATAAAGAAAGGGCTGTATCGCCTCATCGGCAGTATACAATAAATTATTGACACAGTGGCTGCAAACGCCTTTCTAGAGGGAATCTGGAAGGACCTTAGTTTCTGGAGGAAATCCCCAAGTGCAATAATTAGTAGGCTGTTTTCACTGTCCTCTCTCTATTCCATCATTAATCTGTCCTCTCATGTCCATGTTCATTGTATATTGATCTCAGTGGACTTTAAACTCAAATGAAGAGCTGAGAGTAGTGCAATGAGACTCTGCTATGGGGAAGTGAGAAAAATATGCTGCAATTAGAAATTAATAATGGATTTAGGGGCTTGTCACAGACAGATGCCTTCTCCTATTTCCTTCTTCTGCATCTCATAAAAGGGAAATTTTACATCTCCCTTGAGCAGATGTTAGCAGCGTGGAGAATCTCTGCCTCAGAGTAAACCAATGTGTGGAAAAATAAGTCAGAGCTGGCCTGGGGCACGGCTGATGTGACGCAAGAGGGCTGCCCACCGCGCAGGATTGGCCATCTTCCTAAGGGACTAACTGCAGAACCGCCAGTACAAGGAGCCATCTGAAAGTTGGGATGCATCCTGGATGCATTCCTGACTGAGCATATTGAGAAATACGAACAGCCAGGGTGAAGACTTGCAGAAGGCTCTTCGTCTGATTTGCGGACTGAAGTTAGGAAACCCTGTTATAGTCAGGCCCCAACAGCAACATCATGAAAACATTTAGCAAGAATATGTTTCCATTATATTCACAATATGCTTTAAGACAGCTATCCACATGCCGTTGCCCATCAGCAGCATGAGATTATCACTATCCTTTTCCCCACAGAAGACTAAAGACAGCAGCTTTCACCTAAGTGTCAGCCCTTTAGCTTTTCAGCAGTTGTATGTTTCTGTTTAGTCTTTCTCTGGATTTTATTAAAATCTCAGCTGTACAAGCACTCTGCAAAATTTTTACTCCCTACTATAAAGCTTGATAAAGTATTTTGCAAGCAGGGAAATGCAAGTGAGATTTTAATGGAAGCACAAAGCTGTATCCTGGATACAGTATGGTCCATTTACCTGTATCGGGAAGAACTGTCCCACTCCAATGTGTGTGTGTGTTACCATGAGATAACACATGCCTTTGGGAATTAGGAAATACTTTGCCTTGCTTGTGCCTTCAGCAGACCAGCAGGAATTATCTCATGGTAATAAGTAACCCCAAATGTCTAATTCCTGCAACAAAATGGCAAGGAGAAAATAAACAATTACTTCATTGTTATGAAAGATCATGTTCCTTCCCACTGACAAAAATATTTACAATTGAAGATGCCTTGGGAATGTATCTGGACTATCTATATGCCTGTACCTAGTGCATCTATGGGTGTGCAGTTTATTATGCATACAGGTATAAATATATAGCGGTAGGTACCATTTTCAGATGTGCATAGACATTTGAAAAAAATATGCCTATATCTAATAAACTATGCACATATATTTCACTTTATAACTGTTTAATGCCCTCAATTCTTTAAACAATACAGTGCTGTTAAATGTCTGCAATTCGGGTCAGAGCAAGTTTCCCACATGCAGTAAAATTCTTCCTGAGGAAAAAATAGCTTCGTTTTCAGCTGGTTCCAGTCGTGGTGTTTATCATCTCTCTGCTGCTCTGCTGCACAAAAATCTGATTTACTGAGATGGAGAAGACATCATGCCTGACATCATGTTCATTCTGTGAGCTAAAGCAACTTTTCCAACCAGAACTACTCTCTTCGCTTTCATTCTTTGCAGCAGTCCCTTGTAACTAGGTAATTTCAGGTAAATTTGCAACACTTGCTTTCTTACTCTCCCTTCAACATTGGGAAAGTATACTATTAATTTCCCCTTAGCTGTTACTAGGGGGTTTTCCAATTCATTCCCCACGGGACAGAAATATAGACTTACCCATACAACTCTGTAGGAAACAAATTGGAATTTGGAATTGCTTTGAACATGTGGCACTATTGCACCTTTTAAAATGCTCTAAATGTTACTGCTGCAAGATGAAAATGGAGCTTTTACTACCTGGATTTATGTACAGGTTCATAACTCAGTTTTGGAAACATTTAGCAATACTTAATTTTGAAAATAATTAAATAAGCATATTTTAAGAATTATATTAATGGAATTGTTTCTATAAATGGCGATTAATTTTTTTACAGACTTTGAGAAAGAAGCAGCTTTATTCCAGAGAAGAATACCTTTTGTCCCCAAAATTTCTTGTTTTATAGGTACCAGGTATTGAACCTTCTCTTGATTAGAGCATCCTGCAGTATTCCGACACATCATAAAGCACTTCCCTCCATACTTAACTTCTGAGCTTACTGTGGACTTATATGCTTGGAATCTGGCACACACAGGCAGGCACATGGCTGTATCATTATTTTTGTCATCTGTGGGCAATATTCTACCACTCTCAGCCTTGGGCTCTTCAGGAATTTGCCAGAAGCAAAAAAAAAAAAAAAAAAAAAGAAAAGAAAAAAAAGGAAGGGAGGGAGGATGTTAATATTTGACTTCAGGATGAGGAAGGGTTTATGTTAATTATTGATTTGTGCCCTTTAATGTATATGATGTGTCCCTTGAGACTGATGAGATTGCTATAGAATACTAATGACCTTTCTCTAGACTAACGTTAAGCAAAATATTAACAACAAAAAGTGCATTCCTTTAGTCTTATTATTGGTAAGAGATCAAAGAACAAATTTGTAGCTCCATAAACATGGGCCTCGAGACACATTCCTCATACCAAGGTGCAGGAATCGGCCCTATTCATCCATTTACAGGATCCAGCCTTTGGTGCTCATTATTATTTGATAAATGACTAACAAATATATTGCAGCCAATGGCTCACTAATGAACTATGCATTAGGATGATTGCTTAGAATACCAGCTGCCTATAGTTGGCCTGATTTGTCAGATGGCACCATTTCTAATCCCTGTCTACATGACTCTCCAAACCATAGGAAGGTTTCAAGATGGTCAAATCATGCAGTTTATCAACTAGATCAACATTTGCACAAAAATTTGCAAAACTTTCTCGCTACCTACACATGCCTGCAAGTGAAATTCCGTTGATCAAAATTCTCAGAGGAAGCAAAAACACATTCAAGACTCAAAAATATGAAAATAAGAAAAGACAAGCCTGAATTAACATGTAGAAAATACAGCTCCACAAGAAGAAAATCTTGGTAGCTGGGGTAACAGCCTGCATCTGAGAAGATTCATTTTTTGGGTCTCTCTCTACTGCAGACTTTCTGGAGAGCCTCATTTATTCTTTCCATGCTTCAGTTCCCATTAGTATGAAGGGCATAAAATTTCCCAAGAATCCCAAAACAGATGGGTAAACGTGAATTTTGTCTTGCACTGAGCAGGTCTGAAGGGAGAAGGACTGCTAAGATCAGTGAAATGCAGATGGGGATAGGAAGAGTAATAAATTACTTTCTTTCCCTCTCCAAAAAGCAACAGCTCTTTCCTTTCCTCTGAGAAGCAGCAGTCCCAGCCTTCTCTCCTGTATCTCCCATGCTGCTGAGAGAGAAGGCTGAGATTGTGGTGTAGTTCTGCTGCATGGAAACCCAGAGCAAAAGTGAAGAGAGGGATGGGATGGGATGGGATGGGATGGGATGGGATGGCATGGCATGGCATGGGATGGCATGGCATGGCATGTGATAGCATGGCATGGCATGAGACAAGGTGGAATGGGATGAGACAGGGTTTGACGGGATGGGGAAGGCTTGAAGAGCTGCTGCTATGTGATGGTACCAGCAGCTGTGCTAGCAGGAGGTAGGGGTTAGGCTAGGACAACCCATCTTGGCTGTGCCATCCCTGGCAGCCTGCCCCCCCTCCCAGGGATGCCTGCTGCTGTGGGCCTGGTCTAAAACTTCCCAATTGCATGGAATATGGGACTACTATGATGCTCAGGTGCTATGGTAAAAGAGGCTGTATAAGTACCGGAGGTAAGATTACATCCCTTTTCATCTTGTCAAGGAATTCCCATATTCGCTGATGGCATTGTTTTGAATCTGTAATAAGGGGCTCAATCAGCACATTTCTCTAGCCATTCATTAGTGTTTTTCTTATTGCTGGTCACAATAAATTACTCTACAGTGAGTAGGTGATTGTTAAATATCAGTCAATTTTGTTGAACCATCTTCCCTAAACCAAACAATCATTTTTTTGGCTTTGTCCCTTGGTATTCTGTTCTCGCCCTGCTATTTACTATGCCCATTTATTGCATTGTTTGGATTTTAGACTGCTCTTCCATTTGTCCTCCACACCTTGGCATGGTAGGTACTGGTAATAGTAATAACCAAGATCCATATTCTGAGCCTGTTAACAGAAGAATAAATTTGAAGCTTCAGGGTTGGCTTCAGCAGATGTTTCGAGAGCTTGCAAGGACTGTGATCTTCACACTGAAGTTGCATATATGCATGGCTTTTAGTGCAGATCATGTTGTAACATCAAGGCTTTTGTTTGTATGAACCCTTAAACACACTACACTCCCGATCTCTCTCAGAGTATTAAAACAAATGAGTGTTATAAAGAATAAGTAGCACTTGTAATTACTAACACAATTACGACGAGAGTGGAACCTATCACCATGCACTATTTTGATATTATTACTATGCATTAATGTTTGCTTTGGCCCATGAGATGAGTCACACAGAGGACGGTCTACATTAACAATGATGGGGACCAGATTGTCTGCTGGTATGTACTGGGACAGCCCCGGTGGGGTCAACAGAGAGGAGCTGTCTTACAGCCTCAGGGATTATGGCCTTGGGAGCTCCACCACGAGCCTCGCTGGGAGTCAGATCCAGTCCCAAGCATGTCTTTTCTAAGAGGCAAATAAAATGAATAGCTAAGTAGGAATGAAAATTAGGGAAAGAAAAAATACTTGCACAAATGTGTGGTTCGCTTTCAGTGATTCAAGTTTACTGTACATGCTACATCAAAACAAATCTTTGCAATTACATTTTTCTTCAGGCAAGGGAGGTGGTGGTTTTGTTTTTTTGGTTTTTTGTTTTTTTTTTTTTCCTGGACTCCTACACCCTGGTTAAAAGCTTAAAACAGGCTGAGTTGTGCAAGGCTGTGTTGAGACTGATTAGGCAGGAAAGGGCGCTGTGACACTCCCATCCGTGTGAAAGAAGAATGGACCGGCTCCTGAAGTCCGTCCTCGCCGGAGCTTGATCTTCCTCCCACTTGTTCATGTCAGCAGTCCTGACGCAGGAGCAGGAGCCGCATCCAGGCCTTACTCAGCAACAACTGCTATGGAAATCAGAGGGAAGGGTGCATGCTCAGCTGCTCTTTATCCATCAGGATTTGAACTACTGCGAGTTCTGTTTCTAGTAAGAGCTCAATAAAAACTGACCAGAAGGCCTTAAGATTTGATCCGGTGGATTTTCAGCGTACTTCTGCAGGGCAAATACTGGCAATGCAGGAACGGTGCCAAAAGTTAGGCTTGAGACAGAAATCTAACCTGAAAACTTCGTCTACCTTTTTTGCAACTGAAATAAACTTTGGTATTCACAAAGTTGGACTTGCGAACCTTACTGGAAAATGTTTTGGTAGTCCAGTGAGATCCTCTGTCCCATACTGCAACCATATCAGATCTCTGTGAAAAAAAGAACTATTATCTTAAGTAAACCATTAGCTTGCTAAACTTATTCTCAGATATTTTTATTATATTTTTAGTGCTCCTAAAAGGTGCTGGACTTTACAGGATTTCAGCTATAAATATGTCCTTAGTTCGTTTTACACCACTATCGCCAACCCTGCTTATTTGAGTTTTGAATAGGTTATCCCAGACTAGGGACTGGCATTTTCTTCCCCCTCCCGTAAGCGCTGGCATCATCACAGAGCATTTTCTTTGGCACTAAACGAAGCTGATGAGTTACAGAGGGGAACAACTTTTCCTCTAGCAGCAGAAGCATACCAGGTGTCAGAGAGGAATGACTAGCCATGGTTAACCCCTGACAGATTTGAACAGTGACCTAGATATCAGAAGCAGCATATCACCTAACAACATGAAATACAAAGATAATCCATAACCTTTATTAAATGTAGTGTTGCATTTCATCCCACTGCAGATACGTCATTATTGCGCTGTGGGCAAAGATGAAAATAGCATGCCTGATATTATGGATTTATATAATACATAATAATGCTTAGCATACATATAGCACCGTTCATTCTCAAAACACTTAAAATCATTTAAACCTCAAAAAAAGCTGTGAGGTAGATCGATATGTTGCTTCTATTTTTTATTTTTTTTTAATAATTATTTTTCCACTAAAACTGTGCATCACATCAAGGAGCAATAGATCTATGGCCAAATCCCGATCAAATTACTTTGGTGAAACTACTGATTATCTTTGAAGCCAATGGAAAACTTCCAGCAATATAACCAAAATCAGACTCTGTATCCTATTCCTACATGTCGTAAAGCTGAGCTGTTATTGGATAGCTTGGTACATCTAAAAATAAACCCTTTGGTTTATTTTTAGCTCATTCTGGAAACCGAGTCGACATTGTTTCTTACTTCTCTGGCTAACTTAAAAAGTAAAACCCAACAACGTGCTGCTTTTCTTGTATGCCATGTTCTCCTATCTGTTTCCAGGCACCCTCCCTTCACAGGCTGGGGAAACAAGATGATGTGGTTTTGCAAGACGATGGTACCGGTGGCAGACTACGGCCCTGTACAGTCACCTATCACATCTCGGGGCGACCAGGTAACTCAGAGTAAGGTCCTCTTTCCTCTCCCTGCGCCCGACTTCGGGGTGTTGGGTTTGTGCAGTCATTTAGTCAATGCAGAGTGAACCCTGCTGCCTATCATTCTCATCTGGTTGTTTTACACCCTCCTAGGACTCTTTGAAAGAGACCTCTAGAATCCGTCCTCTTTTAAATCCATCGCTGAAGCTATTGCAGCCAAGGTCCTTGCCAGCTCCAACTCGGCAGCTCCAGCTCGGAGGTCCAGATGGCCGTTCTTTGCTCCTGATAACCTCGGAGATGGTGGGATGGATTCAGCTTAGTCTTCGGTCTGCTGTAAGATGTGGTCAGTGTGACTCACGGCAGTAAGCTGTTCTTTGCTGTTTTGTTCCATATACAAATTCTGGGAGAGATAAAATTTACTTTCTCTTGTGGGAGTAACGTGTTCATTTAAACAGACCATTGTGGTTTAACTGTTAAAAAATCCAGGAATGCCTGTGTCAGTTCTTCCCTTCCAACATTTTATTCTATCCTGTCATTTTGTCAATTATGTTTAAGGCTATTCTGCCAGTTCAGTGCAGTCAGCAGAAAACAAAACATGGAGAATGCTTTTTTTTTGGGGGTGGTGGAAAGGAGATGAAAAAAAACCCAACAAAGTACCCAACTTCCCAAGCCATTTTAAGCCTCAAAAGTGGTTGAATGACTCAGTAAAAAATGAAACCCAGTCCACTCAACAAGGTATTTTAACCAAATAAGATATTATAAAAATATGGAATAAAAGTTTTCCTAAATAAGAAAAAAATATTCCGTCACACAGACACATGCTTAAATCTTGCAGTCAGGAGTTTAGCTCAAATCCTGCTTTCCTTGGTCACCTTAAAACGGGGGAGAGGAAAGATGACTGGAACTGACCCCACACTCACTGAGGATTACATAGGGTCTTTGCAACAGTTAGAGATGTCCACGTTACAGAATCATTTCTGGGATTAACTCATATAAAAACCTGAAATTATCCCTGGATCAAAAGCTGTTTCAGTTTGAATCGGAGTATGCAATGCTGCTGCAGGATAGCTTTGCACCTTTCTGCATCAACAAGCTCTTGGTGCACTACTGTAGAATACATCTCTGGAAAAATTAGATCCTGCCAGGGATAGCAGCTCCATTTAGCACAGAGTTTCTGTTTCCACAGAAACCACACCACTGAAGTCTGCAGAGGGCAGATGTAGAGTGAGAACATCTGTGACCACTTAGGTTAATTGCCTTTCCCAACTCTTCCCCCACTTCTGGTCTCTGATGGCCCTCTGAAGATCAATGGCAGATCACCAGGCATCTTGTTGCAGGCTTTCTGCCATCCTGTCCCATCTCCTGGGGTTATCTAAAGCCGGTTTTAAATCTGTACCCAGAGTGTCCCAAAGGACTACTTATAGAGAGTCTGCTGTCTCCTTTGTCCCTGGCTTCCTCTCTGTTCCTGGACAGACCGTTTACTCTCTCTGCTCCTCAGATCTATGGCTGTAGCAACAGCTAAGGGAAGCTTCACAGGTCTAATGCAGTGGTGCGTTGTGTCTTGTGTGATAGGCTCAGGTACAGCTCTGATGGGAATCGTGTAAGTACCTGCTTTAAATAGTTATTTTAGTCTTTACCTTGCTTTGATAACAAATATTTTCAGATAAAAGGGATACCAAGATATTGCATTATGTTACAGATATTTCAAACACACTACGCTAAGTATACATGTTCATTGTTATTACTCTCTGATATGTAGTCTTTTCTTAGCACAATGCTAAAAAAATTAATGTGAAAAATATATTCACAGTGCTGATGCATGAAAACAATTCAAGCCTTACCTCCTCTGCCAATGTACTTAATCTAAACTCAAGCTACAAAACACAAAGAAAGAAAATGAGATTTTTAAAAAGCAAGTTTGAAACCACTATTGAAACCCACAACAGTCAAAAAAAGACTGCAGCAAATGAAAACAAGGGCTAAAATTCATGCAGTTGCCATCACCCCAGGTTTCGTTGTGGTTCTACCTCAGTGCTACACCAGCTTGCTAGTTTCCTTTCTGAAACTCTTCAGATGTGGGAAGAAGTTGGCTGTGGCTGTAGAGACTGGGGGCGTCAAAAGAAAGATGAGATATCAAAGCTGAAGGAAACAATTGAAACTAGTTATTTCTGGTGATGATTATTAAGAGCCGGAACAGGGATCTTTAGCAACATAGCACCAAGTTATAACACCCTTCTGTTTTTTCAGGCCATCAGAGGTATGTCCAGGGACAGAGCGAATGTCCTTACTGGCTTCTTCAGACCATTGGCAACCCACGTTATATACAGGAGGTGCCACCAGGGCTCGCTCCTGAAAGGTGCAGCTCTTCTTCAGGTGGCTTTCCTTCTGTGAAATAGATTTGCTGATCCCATTTGAGAGGCCTCGGGGTTGTGCAAGCAAGCTCTGTAACTACAAAGTTTTAGTATGATTTTATTACACTCCTCCCAGAGATCCAGGCTGATCAGTGACAAATGCTGCTTTTATTTACCGTTTTCATATGAAGTTCTTACGTGGACGTTCTTACGGCAGTTCCTCATAATGGCATCAAAATGATAAAAATCTTCAGTTACCCAGAAAACGTGGAGACACAAACTTAACTACATTTAAGGACAAATTTCAGTACGATTGACCTTGAGACAAATTCTGGCCTGTTAAATATGTGTAAACCTTTGTCTGCATATACATGATAAGAGTATTCACAAGAGGCATGTGTTCCTATTAAACTGAAAAATTGCTCGTTTGTTTGAAGGCTTAAAATATTCAGGGCAAATTATACTTTAACTTTTCAGTGAGATTGTACTCCCCAATGGGTCTTACGGCAAAATCAGAATCTTGATTGTAATAAATAATATATTTACAAAGTCTACATATATTCAGAGTACACATAATTTTGTTCTGTGTCTCCCATGAAAGCAAATAATCCATGGAGCCCTGTATCTGTAGTTTGTGTTGACCTCTGAAGTCCTTAATGCTATTTCAGTCTTATTACATACAGCCGGAGGTATATTGTTCCTTACATGTTTACCAGGTCTTTCATTTTGTTTTTCACAATATAGTAGATATCCTGGTGATGGCAAGACCAAGATTTTGCTGTATCTTGCTCACATCTCAGTGGTCACCTGTTCCTGCCTTATTTCTGAACGTCTCACCCTTTTGCTGTTGAGAACTAAATCTGAAAATTGTGGGGAAAAGCTTCATTCAGGTTAGCGTCTGAAATTGCTACTACAGTTGTGGATGGGATTCAGTCACTGTTAAAGCGGTGGAACATCCACCCTTCCAGTGCTGAAGTTCAAGTCAGACACTAAATGAACCGCAGACCATCTGAGGTGGGTCCGGAGGAAGCACTGGAGCCGGGATGCTGGTTTTGTGCCAGGGTGGGGGGCACTGGGGTTTCTTTGCTCGTCTGGCTGCGCTGCTCCCATCCAGCACATCCCTGCGAACAAAAAGAAAAGCGGGCCTAAGCACCAGCCAGCTGGCTTCGTGGAGGAGGAGGAGGCACATGGGCTTGGCTTCTACGAGGCACAAAGCTTCTGCCTGCGTGCAGGGAAGCTGGAGCTGACTCACTGCCGGAGCTCCCCTTGGGAGGGACAAGTGCTTACAAAGCTGACTGACACCTTAGTTTCCTCACTAAACAAAGTTGTCTAGTCATAAATAAACATGTCATTTCTGGCAAAAAAAAAAAAAAACTAATGCAGAGAATGAGCGCATTTCAGAATAATACTAGTGTAACAGCGAAAGTCTTGTGCTCTGCATCCTCTCTCTTTGCTGAACACCCAGCCAGGAACAAAAGAACCGGGCACTTGCCCAGGCTGGAGAAGGAACCTGTACAGGTTTCTCAGAGCTTGGGGTAAAAGACCCCAACCGCTACACAGGTCTTTCTACTGACACGAGTCTGTCCTTTTCACTTCTGATGCGAGGAGCCAAGGCTTCCTCCAGCCTCTCAAAACATGGATCCCAAGCAAAACGCTTCTGCCTTCCCCAAATGACAGCCTTCCCCTCGCTGCCTGGTGGTTGCATCCCTCTGCAGCCACGGAGGCCGCGCTGCCGCCACCATTGAGCCCTGCCTGTGCTCTGTGACTGATGCTGGGCACCAAGCAGGACTTAATGCCGCTTGAAGCAGCGATAACTTTCTGCATATTTTAAAGCAGGTCTCAGACAGTTTGGAGCATCCTTCTTCCAGGCCATTTTGCGCTCAGACCATTGCCCATCTTCTGTTTTGTCTCGTTGGAGAGCGGCTGGAGGATGATGGGACCATCTCTGTGGTCACCTTCTCCTCCATGCAGCTCCTCAGTCATTGTCCCTGCATTTTCTCACTCAGGGGAGACGAGAGCCTGTAGTCATAACCAAACAAAATTAAACCAAGCTATTAAATGAATGAGTGACCTTACTAATGTGAAAGAAGATGATAACAGTAACAACCATGGCCAAAACAACTGCAAAGCAGATCTTCAGATAACAAGAATTATTACACCTTTAATTTCTGATGAACCAACATTTTCCTATGAATTACTGACCAAAACATATTCAAATTCTAAGGCAGGAAGTCTTTTTAAGCTTTCCCTTAGTCACTGGTGCCATTAAACACATTTAGAAGACATTTGAGTTTACGCTCCTTTCTTCTCCGACCACAAGCGCGTACACGAATCCATACCACGATGGGCTTGCATCAGTGGCAGTTTTGACCAAGCGAGGGTTGCAGAGTCAGGCCCCACGCAGAGCCCTAGACACAGTCTTGTTCTTATTTGGGATAAAAGTGAATGCATTTTGATGAGCTAAGCAACCAAACTGGGTTAATATCCAGTTTGTCAACAAACTTGTTTTGGCATGCTGGCTAGACCATGGCTGTTTACCCCAACTAAACCCAATCTTGGATTATTTTGTTCCCAGAAAAATGAAGGACCCTGAAATATCCCTTAGCAGCCGGTAGTGCTATGTGAGGAGAGAGCCAAGAGCTCACACAGGCCCTTGCAAGGATTTCAGAGGCTTTGGGCTGAGGACTAGCTGGGAACCTCTATCATTCCAGACGGACAAATCATGCATGCTCAGAGCAACACGACGCTGAACGTGCAAAGAGCGAGTCCAGTCACACTGCTCGTACACCATGGGGGTGTTCTCTGCCTGTGCCTGCATCAGCTGCAGAGGAAGAGCTGTTTTCCCAAACATCTGGAAAACTCCACTGCCGGCTGACCAGTGCTGAGGATCCAGGGGCACCCTTTGAATCACCCCAGAACTAAATAAACTCTGTTTACTGTGTTTACCTATAAATATAGGCACATATATATATATAAAACCCATAAATATAGGTAATAAATAACCACCAATGCCCTTTCACAAAGATATAAGGGCTTCCTGGAGATAAGACATGCAACCCATCAAGTGCCTTCCAAAGTATTTTTTGTAAGGAAGGTCTTTCAGAACAAGGGTTGTGTTTACAGGATTTATGAAGATGTTAACAGCCTCAGCTACAAAAATCTGTCGAAATATTGTAATGGAAATTCAGGCACATTGTTTTGGTTTTCGTGCAGGGGAGGTTATTTTTTTATTTTTACAGATTATTTTTAGAATTTGGTGAAGGGTCTGGCTGCTTTTATACCGAGAGCTGCTGTCATGTAAACACTAGTAACTTCTCAAAGACAAAAATGTGTGTGTGGTTCTAATTTTAAGTACATGAGGTCATCAGTTAAGTGTTTGAGGACTGTGTGCCGGTCGGACACGAGCGGATAGATGCATCGCATGGAGTCTTGTTGATCTGATTTCAGCTTCAAGCGGGTAAAGGAGGCTGGCTGGCTCAGGCGCACAAATAAACGGCTTGATTTACACAGACGCTGACACAGGGTTTTACGAGCCTCCGGAAAGTCTGTGACTTGTGGACCCGGAGCAGTGCGGGAGGCGGGCAGGGCTGCCCCACCGCCCTTTCCAGGGCCGGCTCCTGGTAATGGGCGAGCCCCTGTGGCAACCCGCTCGCCATGCTGCAGCGAGGCCCAGCACCCCCGTGGGCCCCGTCCCGCGTCCCTCACGCAGGGGGCTGAGGGCTTCACAGGCGACTGATCCCCCGAGCCCCGCTGGCCTCCTCCCGGGGCCCCCCGCATCCCGCCCGCCGGCGGGCCCCGACCCAAGGGCAGCAGGACGCCCCCTCCCCTAGGCCTCCCTCACGAAGCGGCACACCTGCCCCGGCCCCGCTTCACCTCGGCCCCAGGCCCAGCGCACCCTCCCGGCTGGTCCCCACCCCGCCTGGGCCCGGCGCGGCGCCACTCGTGACGGGTGCCGCGGCGGGAGGGTCAGTGGCGCCGGCGGAGGCCTCCCACCCGCGTTTGCCGCGCCCGCCCGCACTGCCCGGCGCTTCCTGCGGCGCGGGGCGGCGGAGCCTGGCCGGCGGGGCCGGGCCCAGCGCGGCGGGGGGGGCGGGGAGGAGGAGGAGGGGAGGGGAGAGGAGAGACGGGGAAGGGAGCGCGGGGCAGCGGCGGCAGGAGGAGGAGTCGGTGCCGCCGCCGGATGCTGCGAGGAGGTGCCGCGGCCCCCCTGCGCTGCCGGCCGCTCACCTGAGCGGGCAGGAGGGAGGAGGAGCTGGCATCTGAGCTGCGCGGAGCCCGGCGGCGGCGAGGCGGGCGGGAGCGCGGCGGACTGAGGGTCGGCCGGGCGGGCGAGGCCATGGCGCCGGGCGCCTAGCGGGGCCGGCAGCGCGGCAGGAGGCTCGCGTCCCGCCGTGTGCGCCCGGCTGCCGGCGGGGGCAGCCGGCGGCCTCCGCCGCGGCCTAGGAGAGCGGGCGGCCTTCCCCTCAGCGCGCCGGGCGCGGCGCCGCCGCGGCCCACAAGATGTCCACTCGGACGCCGCTGCCCACCGTCAACGAGCGGGACACGGAGAACGTGAGTGCCGCGCCGGGCCTCCCTCCGCCGCGCCCCTTCCCCCGCCCGCCGCCCCCTCCGCAGCCGCCTCTCCCCGGCACCTGGCGGCGGCCCGGCCTGTCCCGCCGCCCAGGCCGGGTGCCCGAGGGGTGGGCGGGCCGTGGCCGTCCCCTCGCCCGGCGGGCCGGGCGCTCCCCAGCGCCGGGCCGGCACCGCCGCCTGCCCGCGCCTCAGGCTCCTCCATGCGGCGCTGCCGGGGCGGGTCCGGCTCGCTGCGCTCCACGTCGCCCCTGCCCGCCCGCGGCCCCGGGCCTCCCGCAGGGTCGGTGGGCGGCTGTCGCTCCGCACGGCGGCCGGGCAACCCCTTCCACCCGTTGTTGGGCCGGGCCGGGCTGGGCTGGGCTGGGCTGCCCTTATATGTACTTGGCTGGAGCCGGCGGCTGTAGGCGCATAGAGGCAGTTGGCTTCGGTCCCCCGCCGGGGAGAGGCCTCTGGCCCCCGCGGGCTGCAGGCCGGGCTCCCCTGCCTTCACGCATCCCCCAAGCCTGGGTCGGGGTACCCACTCGTGGGCTTCCTAACTGCCTGGCACTCGGCCCCGTCTCGCCTTGTGGGATTCAGCCGTACTTGCTCTTTGTTTGGTTTGCACTTCGAAGATGGTCCCCGGCGTTGCTGTTGCTGTATTCCTTCCTCTGGTTTGCTTTGTGTTGCATTTGAGTGAGGCTGTCGTTGTGTCCTTGGTACCTCCCGAGTTGATTGTCTCTTCCTTTGTGCTCTCTTTAAACATCTTCGCACTCTTCCTCTGCTCCGCCCGGACTTGATGGAGTAGAAGCATAGTGGTGTTGTCTGTTGTGGTGGTCTTCCTGCAGAAAATAACCAGTCTTGGTTATGATGGTGTAGCTGAGAAACTTTAAAATCCTGGACCATGTCTGGTCCTGTCCATCGGTGGTAATTATTTAAATAGGCAGTAGTATGGGAGGTGTGAAATTTTCATCTTAGGTGAGGGGACCGATGCTAAAAGAGGTATGTTTGGAATGTGTGGTAGATATCATTAGTTGCCTTTGGGAAGGTGACAGAAGGCGCGGGAGGGAAAAAGGAGTCATACGAAATTTAACACATGCAATCACGCCCAACTTCTACTTGGGTGGAAAACGATCAGTAAGAAACGAAGGAAGATGGATTGACAATCAGTTGAAGATCCTTGTTTGCATTGCATCAATCTATAGAAGTTCTGGCCAACAGTAGGAGCTTACAATGTTTGTTTACTGTACAAGCCAAAGCAGCAGGGTCAGCTGAATAGGTTCCTGAATTATATGAAATGAAAAGTGAATATGAGAAGAGGGTTTGGAAGGCAAAGGTAACAGAAATGAGATAATGTAGTTAAAGAAGTGAAACCCTAGCTCGGTGTCTTATTGTAATGAGCTTTTAGTATCTGTCGCTCAGTGGAAGTTTAATTGACGTAGCATATCAGCCTGGTTACTAGTTAAAGCTTAAAGCAAGTGGATGTATTTGGTCTGTCCTTACTCTTCATGGACTGAGGGGTCCTGTATTAGTATCAGAATGAAAGCAAATCCTTGAGATGAAAATGAAAGTTTAGATTTAATTAAATGACCAATCCAGGTTTGATTGATACATGTTACTCATGAGTCTCCATTTCAAATGTATATAGGAGTGTAGATGAGAGATAGATGACAGGAAGAGATAAGGAATATTTATGCATAAATCCAGTAACATAGTACATAAGACTTGCGAAGTACGCTTACACAAGGCAAATGGAAATATTCTCAAATGTTGTCAACTTCTGTAGAATGAAAACTTCAATTAAGTGTTAGTAGCTAATTTAGAAAATATTATGCTACTTTTGAATGCTCTACCTAGAGATAAATAAGGATTTTTTTTATTATTATTATTTCAGAGAGTGCATTGGGTATCTAAAAAAAAAGGCAAACCCATGTCTTTACAGGATATCAAAATACTCAAAATTGCCCATTTGCTCCTGAAAATCTTGGCATAAGTCTGTAACCTAATACTAATGAATATAATCCTCCAGTCAGATAAACAGTAAAGAGCCATGCAGTAGTAAGTTCCCAAATCTGTAATTCTAGTGCTGTCATTAGTATGGCGTCATCTGGGTTTTGGAGCAGAGATCTCCAGGAGGTTGTCACTTCTGCCCCTTGGGAAGCCCTCTCTGGTACCTGTGGTCTCCCTTACTTAAGACCTTTTGCTAAAGTGGCAAATGTGGGATGGAGGAGGAGGTGGCCCATTGCTGACTTCCCGAACAGCAGCATTCCTTGATGTAAAATGGACTCTGTCAGGGTGAGGCGAGACTCATAATTTACTTTTAATGTGCTTCCTCCTGCTAATAAACACTAATGGACTTAGGGAAGTGTTTATGCTGATGGGTCTTGATGCACAAAGTTTAGCCAGTAAGCTCTGGGTCACTGAGGTGGTAAGAAGTTGCAACTAAAGGGAGAAATCATTGGAAAGAGTGAGGAGTTAGAGCAGCGTAAGTATGAGTGGTTTTGGCCTGGTGAATAAATCCATCTTTGTAGTGCATATTTCCAATTCCCAAGTATGCATATTAGTGAAGCTCTCCCAAGGTCTGCAGTTAATAATGGTGATCTTCAGGAGAGAGCTCTTTTCTTCCGTCTCGTACGCGTGGCCGTCTCAGCAACGTTGCTCCATTGTGTGACTCTCAAGGGACAGACTGTAGCTCTGTATCCCGGAGAGAGCTGATTGATGGTTCTGAGCACAAACCTACGTACGCGTCCAGCTGTGCTTTGCACATGGCGTGAGGCTGTTGCATGAAATCATGGGGAACTACCCTACCACTGCCACCCCTGTCTTTTGGCAGCTGCTTTGAGTGCTCTTTAAAATAGAAAATAAGTAAAATTTCAATGGATGCTTTTCTCAGTGAATATTGAAGTGTGTGGTCTGTTGTTTGGAGAAAAAACAAAAAAGTAATAATCAGATATAGCACCTGTCATAAGAGTATACGTTCCTTGAAGAATTATGGGAATTCCTTGTGGGATGGGCGAAAAACGTGCCTATTTCCATAATTCTTTGTGCCTTTTATCACACAGTGCCCTTTGAAAATAGTCTGCAAGGGAGAATAAGATCATGTAGCCGATTACTTGATAAGGTCTTATCAGAAAGCTGGAGTGAAAGGTACGGGGACTGCTGACAGCGGACAAACAACAGGTGGAGGGAAACAGTGGTCGTGAAGCAGTCAGTATGTGTATAACTGATAGGTCTGTCTTACAGAAATTCACAGCCCCTTTTTTTTTTTTCTTTTCCTTTTTGCTATTCTTTAGGTCTCCCAGTGCTGTATTTAACTTTTCTAGCATACATCCATAAATATTTTTCATTGGAAATGTTGTTTCTCTTTCATTAAAGCTATGTTTAAGGAAACAGAATATGATTGTCAAACACTTACTGCTATTGAATGGTTTATTGGGAAACTTGGAGAAATTAATGGGTGGAGGCAGTACACTAAAGATTATTTTCATGTCTATTACCGGATTTATTTTTTTCAAGTGAAGGGTAAGAGTACTATTCAAAATAATTTTCTTGCATTTGGTTTTATACATGTAACTATTTACAGCTTCCTCTTGATACTTTTTATGTAGGCTGCAGTAGGTAATGTTTCAGTGCATTCAAATACTTGCAGTTGGGGTTAGTTTGGGTGAACTGAGCTTCCCATCTCTGCTGGGGCTAGAGGAGGAGAGGGACAGGACTCAAAAGCTTTGAGCTAGAGTAGCTCTTTTGTTTTCATTGAGTTGGTATTAATTGAGGAAAGAGGGGCTTTTATGTTTTTCCCTTCGTATTGTATCATGCCATTAAATTGGGGAATGATGGTCCTGAATTAATATATTACATCGGTAATATATTCCTTTAAGTGTTTTTGGGGAGCCCTGTATAAGAAAAGACTCAACAGTTGGCTGTATACTACTTGCTTTAGTAAAATTAATAAAAATGAGAATGCTGTAGTTTATTTTTTCTGATTTAAGGATCTCTCAGTCTGGCATAAGAATACATATATTTTTTTCTATAGTAATTGTAACTTAATCTTTTGAAGGTATTACTATTATTTGTGAAGGTATTACTATTTATTTGTGTTGTGGTATGACCCAGCTAGCTAAGTTTTAAGGTATTATTTTGCTTTGTACTTTTCAGACACATCAAAGTCGGTTAATTCTACTGCAGAGATCTTGCATGTTTACAGCGGAAGAAGGAACAAACAAGGCGGGAGCGCTGGATGATAACAGCTCTGGCCAGAGTCGAGGAGGAATGTGGGAGTTGTGGTTTGTCTTACTGGCCAGTGCCATATGAGAATGACTGAGAGATGTCATGGCAGAGGGAGTTTTAAGGAAGGATAGTACAGTGACCTATGATCATGTGATTTCCTTCATTATCATACAAATAATTATAATTTTGACACACATGCCCCCGTTTGCAGGCTAGCAAGGGAAGGGCGATGTCTCAGATGCCAGCTCGTGTGGGTGTGGTTAAAGATGACTTTCTGATAGTGGGGGTGAGTAGACAGCTGCATTTTAAAGAGGGAAAAAAACTTGAACAGGTAAGAGATAATGGAGGATGGAATAGAGTGGTCAGGTTGGGGTAATAATAATTATTCCATGTTTTAATTTCTTTCTGGTTTTTGTTTTTCCTTCTGGATTTGCCTTTGCACAATAAGAACACATGGTTTTGATTTGGACAGAGGGGGCGTGGGAGAAAGTATCTGACAAGAATTCTTTCGTTCAGTGCCTTAAGCAGAAGAATGGCCTAGTTTCCAAGCCTTATGGGTTCAAGAGTACAGCTGTATCTTTCTTATCCACAGGAGATGGGCTTTAACAAAGTGGAGAATGCCTGTGTTTTTTCCTTGTAAGATTATTTTCCTTGATAATAAGTACACCATTAGGTTGTATGTTTGTTTGAATGGTAAGAACAGAGTATGTTCTCCTAATCTTATTTCGAAGGTTTGTGTTTTCTCTGTGCAGACTTTTAGACTTTTGTTTTGGTTCAGGTCTTGAGCAAGCTCCTATGCTGTGGGGTAAAACACTTGTTTAGCTAGAGCATTATGCACGGAGAGAGCGAGGTTCATTTTGAAGTAAGTTATCCATTTTGAAGTTAACCTTCCATGTGAATCGGAGAGAGTCATGGGACAGGTGATTATAGATGTTTAATTTCATTTTCCTTCTGTAAAGAGAAATATTTTTGAACAAATGAGTGAAAATGTAGCTTCATGCTTCAGTGTTCTAGGCATCGTAAAAGAATATATAGGGTTAAAGTTCAGAAAGGGTTAATGTAGTTTGATTGTACAACTTGTTTCATTTCATTCTTCATGGGGTTTTTGAGGTTCGTAGGTAAACATAAAGTTAGATTGTTTGTGGTCAGTGCTCGGAAAACTGTACTTACGTGGTCAGTGGAGTTAAACGCTGAACTAGGACAAGGAGATTATGTTCCATGGAGCCTTGTTATCAGTGGGGGTCTCTACCATCATATTTTTCTGATCACATGGACTTACTGTTTATATCAATATAGCTATTTTCATTTTCTAACTCTGCATTTAAAATGTTTTAATCATTGGTAAAGGCAGGATTTTTTTTCCCCAATGGCACCCAATTATATTTGGAAATTAATGTTTCTACTATAAATGTGGTAGGTTTCTACCATCACAATTGCTGTTGTTTAGCAGAGGGAGCTCCTGCTAACTTCTAATTGATGTCAATAGTTTAAACACAGAAAAAGTAGTCACTTGATTTTTCTTTTAAGTGCAGATACAGTGATTTCTGTAAAATTAGTTCTCAATCAGTGATTTGTGTTTGCAGTTGCAGAGGTTTTTTTCCTCATTCTCAGAACTTAGTGTAGACCTAGACTTAATATCTTACTGATATTTGAGAGAGCTTTAAACACTATTTTCCAGTAGAGCAGATTTATTGAGAAACGATCCTATAAAAAGGAGAGATGATTTTATTATTTTGGAGCTAGAAATCTATGGTGCAACTAAAGCCCTAAGACAGATTTCTTACAAATTGGCCTATTAACAACTTGAGAGTTTGAGCAAACTTTTCAAATGTGATATCAGACAGAAAGTATTTTATCATTTCTGTTTAGATATTATCTTTTAGTAGCGTCAGCCTTTTTTTTTTTAATATACATTTATGCTCTGTGCTGCCCTCCGGGTTAAATATACTACTTGTAAGTTGCTGCAGACAGAGACATGTTTCAAACTTAGCTTATTTGTGTTGTGGTCATGACACAATATTTTTTTTGTTGTTGGAAACACAATGCTTGCTTTTTGTGGTGTTTTTTTGTTTGTTGTTTTTTTAATCTTTCTGGAATTACAGAATCACCCCAAAAATTTTTTTATGACTTCACAATTTTTTCTGAGTCTTCATTCTAGAATGTTTACTCCCCTCTAGATAGTGGTAAATTAAGAAGCAATGTTCTCCACAGTTGAATGTTTCTGAAAACAACTATAAAGCAGGAAAGTTCCATCGAAACATTCACATCGTTCAGTGTAATGAATATAATGCAACCGAATCTGAGTTTTAGTAATAAGCTCTTTCTCCACATCAGCTACCAAGCCTGTTTAATTGTTAACATTTTTCTATTTTTTTCACATTCTAAATTAACATTTTTTTTGTGTTCTCTCTGCTCAGTGCTAAACTGAGCTTTAAATTGGACCACTTGTATTTCATCTAAGAAAGAAAATTTCTCCTTTTTTTGTTTTTCTGTGAATAACTTAGTAAAGTAGTAAAATCAAAGGATTGCTGAGATCTCAAGGTCAGTTTAAGACTTCCTAGGTACATGTGATGATACAGCTTAGGTAATTTTGGTGAGCATCCTAGCAAATCTAAAGTTAAAAATTCCAAGAGGATAAGATGGTCCTTGTTCTTACAGCAGGTTTCCTTGTGCTTGTTTAATCTTATTTTTGCTAAGTAGTGACCAAAGACACTATAGCTATCATGGTAAAATAGTTTAATGCAGAAGCATTGGAAAGTACTCTCTGTGCTTATCATAATCCTGCTTCTTTTTGAACTGAGATGGCAGCTGAAGGAAAGGTTTTGATTTTGGGTTTGGTGGTGGTAGTGGTTGTTTTTTAGATGAGCATTTTGTCAGAGATTTCTTTATGTATGCTTTCAAAGAAAACACCAACTTATGCTGAAAGGCATATGTTCACAGTTGTAGTAAGGTGTCTGCACAGTTAAATTCAGCTGGGCTACAATTAACCTTTCAAAGCAATGAACCGGACGTGCTCGTGGAGCAGTGCCATGGCTTAGGCTGTAACAATTGATCAATAGAGTGTATTTGTGTAAAACCCAAAAGCGCAGGTTTTCTGTGCCTCTCTGTAGAACAGAAGATCAGTATGTTATTGTAAAATTCTTGATCTTACTGGGACAGCTGATCGACAGTCACTTTACATCACTTAAATCATTGTGGAAAGCAGGCTGTCTGTTCTGCTGGAATGAATGCATTGTCTGTGTGTTTTCAAGTTCTTGTGTTCTATTGTTTATTGTATAGGGATCAAGGAAAAAATAATTTTCCTTCTTTTATCTTGCCATTCCTATGCTTGTGGGACACCTTAGGTGTAGGCTGTGGGTGACGCAGTGAGAACTGGTCTGCACTTGTAAAGACTCCTGCTGAGCTGTTGAAGATTTAAGTGCTCAGTACCAACGTCTCCTGGCCTTTTGTGTGCAAATTATTTCAAGGTTGCAATGTTTTCGAAAAATGTAAGACATGTTATGGAAACCTGCATTCATAATGCAGTAATACAATGTATTTTGGGAAAAAAAAAAAGATTCTTTTTCTTCAAATGACTGGCAATATATCAGAAAGAGGACTCTTGGTTGCAGTAAGCTTTAGCCAGTTTCATTGTTTTAATTTCCAAGCTGTATCCCAAATCTAAAGAAGGACTTGCAAAAAAAAAAAAAAAAAAAAAGTGGTAAAACATTCTTTACATTGTGCAGTCATTTTGAATGCCCAGTGAGTATAAACCCGATATGTGTGGTTTCCTGGGTAAGGATTGATAAATGCAGTTGAGTTATTCTGAGGGGAGAATGAAACACATTCATGACTTCAGATCAGTGTCTGCCTTGTTGACCACAACCCTAGTGGTGTGTTGGCCGTAAGTAAATAATAATCCTGGTGTACATTTAAATACGTGGCCTGTAGAATTCATAAAAGCAGAAAAATGGTAACCGTGTTAATCAGAGCAGAGAATGATCTCTAAACTTATGATATATTTTCATTGATTCAACATAAGGAGCTTTGTCTAGTTGTGTTGCAGAACTGTATTTAAGCATATGTAGTTGTGATATGAATAGCTCGAATAATAAGACAGAACTTTTTTTACCTCTGAAGAAAGCACGTGTGTAGTACATGGACGTTCGCATAGCTGAACATAGAGTTATTGGATAGCCCATGGCAGTTTTTTGCAAGAGCAGATCATGATAATATTACTGGTGACGAAGTCTAATTGTTTTTGTATTGTAAAGTAATAGTAGTGTACGATAACTTTTAAAATTTCAAGCAGAGAGAAAATTAGGCAAGGTTGTTAGAGAGAAGTGATATCTTTCATTAGACAGATGTGGTTGGAGAAAATAGATTAGATTTGGATAGATTAGGCTTTAGCAGGGCTTGCTGTAAAGGCTCCTGCCCAAGGCTAACCTCATGGTAAAACCTGTAGTGCCTCTGCTTCACCGTGCCTCTGTAGGAGGACCCACGCCTTACTCATGATGCAGTAAAACACGCACCTTCTTGTAAGTGGAGGCACAGCCTTAGTCACTGCGATAGAGTGCTATTTTCAGCTCTCTTGGAAGCTTTCCTCCCAGCTTCCTCCCTTCCCCACTGTTGGTTCCTATCTTTTCCATCTTAACCAAATACTTAGGATGAAAGAAAAATAAAGTAAAGCGTGTTTTACTCATGTCCAAGCAGTCCCTTTTTTTAGAGGGGAAAATGCTATTTATTTGTAATCTTAATGCTGAAGTTTATTACATAGACCATTTTTCTTATTTATTCCCTCAAATATTTGACCAATTTCATTTTAAACCTGGTGATAGTCTATAACCTAATGTCACAGCAGCTTTATCCTTATGTACTTCCCAATATCTATGTTTCTGAGATTCCATTTACCCATGTTCATGAAGTTGCTGGCCATTTAATACCTGTAACTTCCTATTTTATCGCACTCTTCCCCCCCTCCCGCCTTGTTTTCCCCCACATTTTGCTTACTAACGTGCTTTTGTGCTTGAGCTTGCGTTCTTGTTGCCAACTTCCTTATGCTTCTCACTCTTTCTGGGACCTTTTCCAGTTTTGCTCATTTAATGACATAAGCAAAACCAATACAAAGCTTCACTAAAGCTATGTAGTTGTAGCTCCTGTTTATCCTTCAAGTAACATCCCTTTGTATGAATCCCAGGGAGCGTTTTAGTATGGGAATAATCTGAATTGTAAAGCTAAAGGGAGTGAAGAAATGCTTGGCTGTGGGTGGGTTGGGGGGGAGTTGTTTCTGTTTTGGGGATTCTTCTTGAAATTATTAGCAAAAAGGATTGTTACAACTTTAAATACTCATCAGTTAGACTATATTTTCCTCACTCTGCATTTCCTTCCCTCCCCCCTACTAAAGTTACTGTGCTTTCTTCTTCCAGACAGAAAAGAGTAACCAAAGCTTTATAATGATTAGTTAGGGCATACAATTTTGTAATGTCATCTGTAGAGGGAGATTTTCATCGTAAACTCAGCAGGTACATGAGGAATTTAATCTGCAAGAATTGCAGAGTTAGGGAAGCAAAGTGGAGGGCGTGCTGCATGCAGTACGTGTAGCAGCAGTGTAAATCACTTGTGCTTAAACAGTAAATATCTGAAATTCCTTTTGAGAGTGCATGCTTGGCTTCAGTTGTATGTAAGTATCTTTCTAATTCTTAGATGTTTCTGTCATTAGTTAAAATAAGCAGAGGCATAGCTCAACAATTCAGAGAATCTCATGGATTAAGAAGAGTCTGATTTTTGCCATGGAAATTACCTCGTCCTGTTAAATGCTGCATTGAGCTATTACAGAGGATATGGTTGTTTTCCACAAATGGATTACATGTGTAATGTACTTACTCGTATCTCTAGTCCAGCTAATATTATTGATTGAAGGTAATAGAATTCTTTAAAGCATTTGAGTTTTTATTTAGTAATTTTTTTCCAACAGTAATCAGATTTTCTTCCCCCTGCAATTATTACAGTAAGGACTGTCTACTGGTGGTAAAAAAAAAAAAAAAAAAGATGTCATTATTTGGTGAAGGAATAAAATAGTATTTTCTCCTCAAGATCAGACCCCAGAAGGAATAACAATTGTAATCATTCAATGCAATGAGATGAATACAGAAAATATTAATAATACTGTCTCTGAGTAGTCTTTACCAGGCATGCATATATATAGTAGCTTTTCAAATTTGCTTTTCTTAATTTGATATTAAATGAACAAGGCTGGCTGCTTTTTAGACTTCTTTCTTCCAGTGATAGATACAACATGCACATGAACAAAGAAAATTTATGAAGGCACTTCACAATGAAACTCTTGCTCCATCTACTGAATAGTCCAGAGAAATCTTATCTACAGAAAGTTGCTATGAGCAGTGAGGGTCGATCTAATATAGATGCTGGAATTAGTCAATGGAAGACATAATTATTATTAGAGAATGTATGCCTACAGCAGTGTTCATAGACAGGCTAAGGGAAATCTAATCCATCAACCTGTGCAAAGCAGACTGATAAAATAAAAACTGCATTTAAAGGTCCTTTTTAAGAAAGGTAGTCTTGCTTAGCCAGTGTTTGCAGAAGTATAGTGCTCATATCAAAATCAATTTGATGTTTTCTATATAGTACAAGATAAAATATTGGTGGTGGTTGTTGTTGTTATTTTGTTTGGGTGACCTTTTGTAAAATTTTGTATTTTTGTATTGTGTACAAGCTTTTTCGCCATTACTCATTAAATCCATTTCCTAGTGGCATGTAATACTTTGTTTAAATAGAATTATTTTCAAAGTGAGTGGTGTCAAGCCTTCTGGAGTAGCATAGAAGAGGCAAACCGGACTCCTGTTTTTTTCATTTTTTCATTCATTTTACATAATAATTGCTAACCTGAAGAACCTGAATTAAATATAGCACTTGATTATTAGACTGAAGTTGTTATGATAAAGTGAAATACTACTGCATGAGCCCTTTTCCTAATTCTCTTGATTTAATTGAAGATATTTCTAAGACTAGCTCAGTGAGTGACAAACAGAAAAAAGAAGGAAGCAAACTGGGAGACTGTCATGTATATTGGCAGGTAGTACAGTTATCATATACTGGAGTTAAGTTTACCTCCAGATAATTTTTGAGAAAGGGTGGAAAGCTGTGCCTGATTTCAGGTCAGCTGTTAGGTGTTAGGAAGATGGTAGAAAATGAATAGATTCTTTGTTAGCTGCTTGGTGAAACAAGAAAGATACTTAATGTGATGGATCTCATCCCCTGGGATTGGAAGGGTTCTAGTTAGTTGGGTAAATTAAGGAAGAAAATTACAGATGGAGTTCCCAGTGAGCCTGTGATAATTCAGGGATCACAACATTGCATAAGGGGATATGTGGTCATCTCTCCTGTAGTGCTGTGGCTTCTCTCATCTCTTAAGAGGCAAGGAGCATCTCAGGACTGTGGGTGGGACCCTTGGCAGGCTGATGGTGGAAGAGAGAACATAACACTGCTGTCGGGCCCATCCTAAGACTTGAAATAATTTAGTGATGTCCATTTGAAATCTGGATAAGGATGGCTCTCCTTTAAGGTTTAGAGGATGGATTTGCAGTTGCTGTTAGGGAGATTGATAGTCCCTGTTACCTGCTGACATTGTCCTCGGGTTCCCGTGACTTCTCTGCTTTCCTGACTTTCTGTTCCTTAAGACTGAATCAGATGAATTCCTGTAAAGAGATAGCATCTGATTAGGTAAGCCACCTCAGTTGGAGATTTCCAGACTGTAAGACGTGTTGCTCTAGTGTTATCCAAACTGTTCCAATGTCTAGCTCAGGACAGAACCAAGAGTTGCCACTGCTAGCAGTGAGCTGGAGGCCACCACTGCTACTACTGGTTATTTGCTGTACCTCACCATGTAGACAAAGAAGTCTGGAAATGCCTGGCTTTGACAGTGTGTGGGCTGGGGTATGTCTGAAGGCCATAGCTGGAGATCTGGGATTCCTCACCTACTGCTGAGGACTCAAGAAAGTTGTACTTTTTATTCTTTCTTTTTTTTTTTTGTACTTTTCCTACTGTTGGATTGGCTGCTTGTTTTAATGACTATATTCATTTTGAATACATATTGGGTTTTGTTCAGCCCTTTAGTCGTAGATTCTTTGGCTTGTATTCTTAAGCTTCATCCATATCTATGTGCATTATTTCTTCCACACTTTCTTACCTTTTTATTTTAATGGGCTGCGTAGATCCAGCACCTATTGTTTTTAATACTTCCTTTGCATCCAGTGATGCTTTTTTCTTTTGTTTCCTTTCCTGACTTATGTAACACGGGCTATTTCATTTGTTATGTTCATTCTTTTTCTTGTGCTTGGCTTTTACATCTCAGCTATACTCATGATTTCTGTTTATGGTTTGAATTCAGTACATTGACAGATATCTGCAGTATATGTGTAATTGTCAGTATCCATTATCAACTGTATCTGCCAGTTTGAGGCATATAAAGAAATGTATTATTTTTTTCTAGATATATTACGTACTTTCCAAAATGTTTGAGGAGTATGGCTGCTGTTTGCTTTTTTTTTTCCTTTTTTCAATTTAGCTTCCTAGTTGCATATATTTCTAAAGTGCTAAATTATAGTACTTTGTGATCATAAATAATTGAAGCTCAAAGGTTAAAATAGATGGTTGCACGAGTTTAGAAACAAGGGGCTCAGAGGAGATTGTAGTCTGAGCTCTGTGTAGAGCGTACTCTTTGATCATAAGATATGAGCTGGTCCAAGGGGCATACAGTGTTTGGACAGCTTAAAGTTAAGCATAAATCGGTGCAAGGTTGGGAATATATTTGCTAAGTTGAAATGTGGTGTAGCATTATCCACATAAAGGTAAATAGTTACTACAGCCGAACTGAGGACCTTTTATTTGATCTGTTAATTAACACTTACGTGAAAAACAGGGCAGAGAGCACTCAGCAGAAGACTGTCTTCATTTTGCTTTGTTTTTTTTTCTTTGAGTTCACCATGCCCCACTAATACCAGCTGTCTTGGCTACATCATCATAATCTTACTCTGTATGTAAAATATGGTTTATGCTTTTGGAAGACCAGCTAAGTTTAGTGGTGTCCTTATAACTTTATCTCTACCATCAGATCAGACGCTGCTAGACTGTTCTCGGTAGACAAAACCATTGTAACAGAATGCTGCTTGAGTGCAGGCTCATTGGTAGAAGTGTCCTATGCCATCTAAGGTGCTTCCTCCTCTTAGGAAGGTGGCTGGGTTTCCTGTGCCAGTTACTCCTCAAAGTCAACATTTGTATCAATGCTTATGAAAAAAAACATGTCTGCAGAAAGCTGAGTCTGATTATATCCTGTCTTAAATATTAAAACCGCATGTCCCTGGCAGATGGGGTCCTGTAGGCACTCTGCACTTCAGTCTTCTGAGGCAGCACTTGTTAATGACATCAGAAGGCCTTGTTGCAGAGAGATGCACCAGAAAATATTGTCAAGCCTTGAAGTTGAAGAAACTAAGCTTCTATGCTCTAGTGCAAGAGGCTGTGAAAGTGCTCTCCAGGTCAGGAAGGATTCCCTGCCCCTTCTATGAAGGCTGCAGCTCCTGTGGAAGGGCATGAGAAAGGCCCTATTAATCTGTTGTAGGTCCGTGCAGGTTTTTTTCTTCTTCTAATTCTCAAAATTAACTGGTTGCCCAACTACTTTTAGATACGTTTGTGTTGTATGAAGGGAAATATTAAGATGAGTCACCGTACCCTTTAGATTAGACTTCCAAGATCCTTCAAAGGTATATGTCAAAAGAATATTAGAAAATCCATCTGAATATTGGGTACCTTCATTTGAAACATAGCTTGACATGATCCTCAAAGATTGCAGAGTCCTGTACTGCCCTACAGTTTCTTTTCCAGGACAGGTGTACATCAATTAGTATGTATTGCTATCAGGTTGGATATTTTAATTGGCTATCTCATCACTTTTTAGAAGCAAGCTTTACTTCAGAAGGTTAATAAGACCTTGAGGTAAAATAGTCTTCAAAATAAGATGGTGATCTGTCTTGATGGATCCATCATTGGATCCATTGGATGAATCCAGTAATGGGGATGTCAAGACTTTAGAAATGCTGTCCAGCTTGCTAAAGGAGTAACTTAATTTTCTATTTTATGTAGCAGAAATGTTAAGGGTGCTTTGCCCATGCATGTCACTGCTAAAGGGTAGCTTCTTAAGCTCGTGTTGTGTGCTTTTCTGTCACAGAGCCAGTGCAGGTAAACAATACAAATAAGCAAGTCTGCTTATTTGTGGGATATTTTTTTGTTTGGGTTGGGGTTGTTTTTGTTTTCCCCAGTCCTTCTGTTTTTTTTACTTTGTTGTGGAATGGGAATAAGTATCTCCTAGCTAAACTTTCACTACTGGTGTCAGTTTGCCTCTGGATTATCAAGAAAAAGTGGTGTGATCAATTTTCTGACAGTGTGGTTCCACAAGAGCTTAACATGGAGGTGATGTGGCCCCATCTTCCTGGTGCTGGGTGTTCCCCTTCCTCCTTGGGCCTGCGCTGAAGCTGTCTGGAGGTTACCCTGGCAGAAGAGTCACTAGGATATTTGTCTGTCTTGGCTGTCCGTCCCTCCTGCTGCCCCAGTGGTAGTGCACTTGTAAGTGGACACAGACACATGAGCAGCATTGGGTCAGCTTCAGCAGCCATCATGCCACATGTGGACTGTTCCAGAGTTTGTTTTAGGTGTGCAGTGGGCAAGGAAAAAAATTCCAATTTCATAAACTTTGAGAGAAATAACGAGTTGGGATTCAGAGCCTGGTCCCAATTAGCTGCGTGTATGTTTTCCTTCTGTACGAAAAACCCCTCAGACCCAGAAGACTGGTTGTTTGATCGTGAGTGTCAGAGAGACTTAGAGCTATAATCTGGTTGCTCTTTTGTGAGTACACCTTGCCTCTTGCTGCTGTTCTCCTTGTCTGGAGGCAAGCCTCAGGTTTCCAGATTGTAGTCTCCAGACTGTAGAAGAAACAGCCCTTTCCCCTCAGTTTTGAAGTTTGATATTAAAGCATTTTCCACTCCTTGTACTCCTGCAAACGTTTGAGAAGCAACATGTGCTTGATATGATCCTGAACTCTAAGTTGTTTCATGCTTCTTCTCCTGCCTTTCATCAAGCCGGTTGAAAAATGACCTGGCTGCATCATTTGTAAGTGCAATAAAAACTCCTGCCAGTTTCCTTTGCCAGAAGTTTCGCTTTCTGGGTGTGTTCCTTGTTCTTGTTTGGTTGGTTCAATTAATGATCAACATTAGCATTTTGTTTTCTTTTTGTTTTACTGAGGGTTTTTGAGCAAACTGTGAGTGCCGTGGCATTCAGCAGCAGTGCCCCGTAGCTGCCTGCGTCTCCGGGCGCTGGCAAGATGTGCTGGGTGAGCTGTGAACGCTGGCTGGGAGCTCTGTGCTGGCAGGCTTGAAGATCTCACGAAATAGGTCAAAAAAGACTGGTGAGGTTAAACTGATCACCTCCTGAGGAAAGAGCAATGGCTGGCAAGAAATGTTGAAAGAACTGTCTCTGTGTGAAGGGCAGTGTTTAAATGTGGCCGGGCGGCTGCAGCAGGAATAGCCTTTCTCCTTCCTTCCCCCTCCCATAAGGGCTTTTCTTCAAAAACACGGGTTCGTGTTAGGTGTCATGGGTGAGGGACCTTAACCATTTTATCTTGACAAGATGGGAAATGTTTCACTGTCTTACTTGCTAGGGCTGACTGAGCTTCTAGTACTGTACCAAATGACAAATATAAAAAGAGTAAATGTAAGAGGATTTTGGGAAAAACTCTTCTCCCCTCCCCCTTTGTTTCCACCTGTGGTTTACTGCAGCAGCTTTTAGCTGGCTTGTCTCAATTTTCACTGGGGCTATAGGGAGGGTTCAGGTTTGTCATAGCAATTAATGGAGATGATATGGGCCGACTGTCCTGAAATAGCCCTGGAAAATCTTGTTTGTGTGTTTGGGATGAGTCAGGAAGGAAAGTGCCAGGTTGAAATAACTGTGCCAATTCTGAGCGAAATGGAACAAAGGCAGGAAGGTCCTGTTCTCCTGCACCTGTACGCCTGGCCGGGCTGAGGGCTTCGGGCCCAGGGACAGGAGGAAGCGGGTTAGCTGAGTTCAGGTTACAAGACCTGATTTAATGCTGTGAAGGTATTTGTTTTTCTGAAATGTTTTGGCTGACTTCTCAGGGGAGGACTGGTGCATTTTTTTTTTTTTTAATTTTTTTTTTTTCATCCTTTAAACAAAAAGTATCTGTGATTCCATGTGGTAATGAACTCTACTCTTCCATATGACATTACTGTTGTGTTTAAAAAAAACAAACAAAACCCAAAAAAACCCTGGGAGCAAGCTTACTATAACATGGACAGGATTTATGACAGGTTAGTGTCACCATATGAAAATTACAAGTATTCTGAAGAACCTTGTGTCTGAACTTTTGAAGCCCATCAGTTAGCTGGGAATGGCATTGCACTGGTAGATGGTGTGCTGTTTTCTATCCTAGGTGGCTTCAAGTACGGAGTTCTAAACCTTGCATCCTGTGTGGTTTGTGATTAGAAAAACAATTCTGTCTCGAATTTGGCAAACTTATTTCTGATATATCTCACAAAGCTATGTTGAGAACTTAAATAAACAAAAAATCCCAAACAAAACAAAAAACCCCACTAAAACTTCTAAGGGGCTTAATACCATGGTAACAAGCACAAGAAAAGATTTACTGAGTGCTCAGCATAAGTTTAGCTGTCACCACCATATCTGTGTGCTTTTAGAAAGGAATCTTTATTGTGTATTGACACTAAGGGATTTTATTTCACCTTGCAATAGAAATGTTTTACTATTAGCTTCAAAGTTGTTTTTTTGAAATACAGAATATTAGAATTGGGAAGAAAAGGAAGATACAAAAAAAAGAGTAAGGGGAAGTTATTTTGTTTAGTATCTCACTTGATATTATATATCAAACTCCATGCTTATAGTTTAGATTTTTTAAAAAAAGTTTTATGTAAAATGCTTCTCAAGAGTTACAGCATCAGCATTCCATATGCTTGACTGAGGCCAGTTTTATTCAAAATCATTGTTTCCTATTGCTGATAGCTTCAAGCTCTTTCAAAAGTTCATGCCTGGCATTCTTACATATTATGTACATTTGATATAAACAGAAAGATGCACATGCATGTGATTATTTTCTTTGTGCACTTTTGGAAAGCCTGTGTGAGCAGGATCAGGGTGTGGGTACGAGTTCAAGACAACTGTCACAATTTTGTCTGATTCTCTTCTGTCTCTGCCATGCATTGACCTTGGTATCTATCTGATTTAAAATCTATATATACTTTTTCTCCTCACTGTGTATGTTTGTTGGTTTTTTCTGAGCTGAGTCCTGCATATTATCCTGTTACAGTGGAGTAGGTTGATGGCTTTGTTTTTTTTAACAAGAGTTTCTATCATGCATTCCCAATCTAGTATGCACTTAATTGCTGATAAAAAATCATGAAAAGTATCATGTGTGCATATATTGTGTTTTTAATTGCCCCCCTCCAGAGCACTTTTTCACATGTATGAGAGGTATGAAAAATTAGCTAGTGCGCTATTAATGTTTTGATTAACATCAGAGGTGCTTTAGTAATTGCAGTATGATGTGACAGGTACATGTGGCAAGAATAAGCTGTGGTTTTGTGCAGATGTGAGGTTTAACTGGAAGAGGAGTAAACCCCCTTCTTCTGGCAGTAGCTGATGGATCAAGTACTATCATCTCGTGCAGTTCAGAGTTGCAGCATGCTTCATACCTGGAAACTCAGACCTCTGGGTACTCTTGTTACATGATGCAGAACAAGCTGATCTGAACATTTCCGTTGGTTTCTACGTTCAGGTTTACCAAAATCTTTCGAAAAATTGGACTCTCCTGGTTTAGTGTGATTGTTACTTCAGCAAAAGAAAAAGACTTGCTTGAGGTGCTTTGCTAGAAGCTCCTACGTCCTGAAGGACAGAAGCACTTAAAACATGAAAACAGTGGGACATCCAGGACATGACTTCTCATCTCTCCCCCCTTTCCTTTCCCTGTATTGGGAATCAAAGCTGTTGCAGATCAGAGCTGTTTAGAAGACTGTCTTCTAAACCCTTCAGACTCCCTCTGGGCTAGCTATTTTAATTACCTTGCAAAATATGACAGCTGTTACAAATGCTCACGTGTATGGCACATGCTTGAAAATGTTTGGAGTTGCGAATATAAAAATTGACTGCAAGAAACTTAAGTTCTGAACAGGAGATAACATTGAGAGAAGTTGTCTGATGATATACCTCTTCTAGCACCGTGTGTGCATACTTTGCTTCCAAGAACTGACTGTACCGAGGAATTTGTTTTGCGGTAATTCAAGAAGGGGAAAATTCAGGACTAAGATGTTTCTTTAATCAAGTGAGGTGTACTTGTAGGCAGATCGATGCGTGGAAGTTACCCCGTTACTCAGAAGGACTATAGAGGCCTTCAGTGTGGTTTGATTGAGAAAGACTCTGTGGTTTGGTGGCGGGAATGGTTCTGAGGACTTTCTAAGACTAAGCTGTAAGGGTATTTAATATATGCAATGATGTAAGATTAATTACAGTGTATAATCTGTGAGAATACTGCTCCAGTGGCTAGCTAAGTGGCTAAAGGATGCTGGATAAGTAAAGCAGTGGAGCACACACTTTGTATCTACTTGGTGGGCTTAGTTCTTCTGTACTTTCTCAAAGATAACGTGCCCGGGCATTGAGTCATCTTGCTTTTGCAAAGCTTCATTGGGTAAACAAGGAAAATGATAGCTTTGAGTCTTGGGGAAGCAATGGGTCAGGTTAACTCTCTTGTGATTTTAGTGCCATTGACGTTCTGTAGTAACTCTAATGGAACGTGTGAGAAACAAACCTAGTCAGGAGTTGTAAGTGTTAGTTGAGCTCTCTTCAGTCGCAATCTAAAATTGAATGCTAGAATTACTTTTTCTGAGATTTCTGAAAAGGTGGTGGGTTTTGTTTGGTATGGGTTTTTCTTGTTGTTTAGGGTTTTTTTAAAATACTTAGCTAATGTGCAAAATACCTAAATGGTACTCTAATATACTGTTTCAGCTCTAAACTTTTGTTACTGCTGCACCATTTTGTTTAAAATTGCATTTTGGTTTAAAAAACATCTAATTCTATGTGTTGATTTGTAGATATTTAACACTAACATAAACTGAACATATGGAGAGTTATATTTATGATGCACTAGTAAGGCAATGTTTCCCAATACATTATATATATCTAAAGATATATTATCAAGGTATCTAGAGAAATACTAGAATCCCTAATTAAAATCCTGTGTAGGAAAGGCAGATTGTTAGCTGGAATTGTTTGTAGATGGCACTGAACTTCAAGAAGAGTGGTGGTTTTTACAGCCTGCTTGCTTCCAGCACCCTGAAAAAATTTCTCAGAACTTAGAGATTGTTCTTCTGAAATGGCATTTCTACATAGCCACATAGTAGCTGATGCATAATGAATGAACGTATTGTAATTGACCAGAAAGTTCTCAAAACTACGTAGTCTGCCATTCTAGACAGTGTGGATATTGCATGCTTCTGTGGAATTCAGCTTTAGCATTGTTTGGAAATAATTTCCAAGATACTGTTATTTGACCTAATTTGATATCTTTTTTTTTCCCAACGTCTTAACCTTGTTATGTTTAGATTTTGTTGAATGCTGATTTCTAGAAGTTGATGAGTTTCTAGTTTAAATTCCTCTGTACTTTCCAACAATAGCAATCTGTTTATGTGTGAGAGAGAGGCCTATTGCAAGACTTAAGAAGAATAATTTGAATTTCATTCAGTGCTGTTGAAATTCAAAAGTTACATATATATAAATACACACACATATATGTGGTTCACAAACTAAGAAACTTGACCTTTTTAATGCAATTTTCTGTCATCCTTGGGCATAACTGGTGAGAATGCTTAACTCTGAAGATAATCTTTCTAAGAGGGAATAATAAGAAACTGTCTGGAGGGGCTTAGTTTTTCTGTAGCAAAAAGGCCAAATTCCAGAATCATCATGACCATGAACCTTGTTACGTCCCCCTCCCCCTTCAGATTGATTCTGCTTTATATTGTCGTTATGATTCAATAACTGATTTCCCTGTTAAATCTGCATTAAAATGATCTGTCCTGTGAAGCCATCTTTTGCTTTGCCTATGGCAGTGGTTTTTCTTGCCTATCCAACTGCTTATCTAAAAGATCCCTTCAAGTACCTACTGGAAGTAGGCTAATCCTATGAAGCGTATGAAATTGGCAATTGATATTAGGGTTGCTAATGCCTCTGGTAGGCATTGTATTTCAAGTAGTGAAGATCTAATTGTGTGCGGAAATAGGCTCAAAGACTTTTACAACTTGCTTGCATAGTACAGTGCTGTAGCTCTGGATGGGGTTCCAGGTATGGCTATAATATTCATTATTAGCACCGTACAAATACTGATCCTGTGGGATGTTTTCTCAGGCGAGAGTTTTATTTGGGCCCTGGTTTATTGCATGTAGGACTAGTGTCAGATGTTGAAGGAACATTTCAAAGCCTCTTTGCCTGGAGCTGTCCTTCTGATCCTCTCTTTCCAAGTCCACAGAAAGTATTTTAATGATGTGCTTCTAAAGGATAAATACTATTGCTAGTGTGTTATTTCATGGTTGAATAAATTTGTCTGATACACAGCATCTAAACATGCCTGGCTTGCTTGGTTCCACAGTAATCTGGAAAACAGTTTAGGAGTGAGGGTAAAGCAGTATTTTGCAGAGAGACTCAGGTAATGAAAAGACAAACAGAAAATTATATTTAGGACTGTTCTCCTAGCCATAGTGAATAATTAATAATGCTGGAGGTGATGTAAGCAGAGTTGTGCTACATTTGGGAAGAACATTCTGGTTGTGGTACACTCCTTGTTTTTTCCGGTTGTGTTGCAGCTGTTTGCTAGTTTTCCCCAATTCTACTAGTGCTTATGCCCTGAAATAACTCCGCTCGGCTCAGTGGGATTGTCTGTAAGCCTGAGTGTTTACAGGAGGGGATTGACTTCAGACTACAATAAATACACACTGAAGTTGGAAGCACTGCTTTAAATTCTGTTTTATAAGAAAATAATTCCTTCCATAAGGTGAGATCAGCATAGACCAATGTTAGGCTGGGTATTGGGAGAAACAGTGAAACATCTCACTGCCTTCTGATTCTGCTTTCAGCTTAAAGTAAAAGATCTAGAAACCCTTGGTCTGTAAAGAAACAGGCTCAGTTAGTGCTTTGTACAAAGATATCTTGACATTCACTTTTTGATTGAAGCAGTGAATAATGGGAAAATATTAAGGATGTCTTGAGTTTTGTTGGTCTTTAATGCTTAGCAGGAACTGAGCTGGGAGTAAGCATGCCTTTCTGGTGCAAAATCTAAAAACTGGTCTGAGAAGACACGGTTTCTACCTATACCATTTGCCTGCCTTAAAATGCGTAACTTGAGATTAGAGGCTAAACTTTACCTGTTAAAACATTTGTGCCCATCTGCCACTAACGTTAGAAAGCATTTGAAATACTGAAACATTTAACACTCCTTTGACATCTTCTGTTATTTTGGTTTCTCCTTGGAACATTTCCAAGTCCTATCTGTATCTTGCCCCTTATATACTTTGGAAGTTAGAGTGCAGAAGCACTGCAGATTTCAGTGACTAACATCTAATGTAGGATGATGTGTTGGCATGCATTAAAAATAACATCCTTTTAGTTCTTCAGTCTTTTTGAGATTTAAGATATATTTATGTGATATCATGGGGCTTTTTTTTAAGAATAGATTATTTTTAAATAAAGATACAGATTGTTTGTTACTTGAATGAGAACTTCTGTGACTTACAGAAAAGATGCAAACAGGTTTGGGGAACAAACATTTGAAAAAATATTTTTCTCGTAATGTTATTTGAGATGAAGAAAGTTAAGAAAAAAATAATTAAGTGAAGCCTTGTTTCCAAATATGCCAAAACACAGCACAAAAATTATTTGTATATTTTTAGAAGACTAAATTCGGTTATGATTAAACAAGTTTATTTGCAACATAGTGGTGTAGTGTGTAATTTGGCATAGTTTCTTTTTTTTTTTTTTTTTTTTTAAAAAAAAGTCTGTAATGGTTTCTAGCTTTACTTTTGGAGCTGGTGAAATCTTTCTGCGGACTTTTTTTCTTGATACATGTGTCAAACTCTGCCCAAAGACAGCATGTGCTGCTTAAGCTACCATCCAAAGTTATCAGTTATACTCGTAAAAGTGAATAAATGAATCCCCTCTGCACCTTTTTATGCTTTTAGTCTATTCTGCTGTCTAAAATCCAAGTAGCTAAATTCCTAACTATTTTATCTGCCTTCCAGCATACCTCTGTGGATGGATACACTGAACCACATGTCCAGCCTATCAAGTCAAGTAGCAGACAAAACATCCCCCGATGTAGAAACTCCATTACATCTACCAATGAAGAGCATCCTCACATTGGAAATTATCGCTTACTGAAAACAATAGGAAAAGGAAATTTTGCCAAAGTGAAACTGGCAAGGCATGTGCTTACTGGAAGAGAGGTAAGCCTTTAAAAAATAAGAAGGGCTGACAGTGTGTTTTATATTCTCTTTGTTTATCTTTATAATGAGTATTTTTGCTGTTCTTTTACCTTTCTCTTCTGCATAGAAAAAGCACATCTTTTGTCATCATAAAGGAAGATGCAAAGAGGCTGTTTCAGGATATAAGAGAAGTTACCTGATGTGCCTGAGTTTTCTCCCTCTAACCAATCACCCCTTTTCTTAAAATGTTACTTCTTGGTGAAGAGATCAAAAAGTTTGTTGTGCATCAGGGGGTATTTTTGGGGCTGGGAGGGCGTCTGTTCACCCCTAAGCATTCCAAAATTGAAGAGAAATCTATTGTTAGATAGATTTCATTGATATTGTAATCTATGGATAGATAGATCCTTGATAATGAAATCTATTGATAGATAGATCCTGTGTTTGGAGGGTCTGGTTTTGCAGTGGACAGGATAACATTGTTCTGTCCAAACACTGACAGATGTATAAAACTGATTCCTTGGTGGTACCATCTGGTGGCAAAGTTTTGAGCTCTTACTGGTAGATCCTAATAGGTGAGAAATTTTGCTTGATGAAATGCATAAAAGCAGACATGTATGCATGTCTTATAGGCACATCTATGCTTTTGCTCACAGAGGTGCGATATATTTTTGTTCAAACATTTTTCTGAATTTAATAATCCAAGGTTGTTTGGTTTTTTCCTAAGGTTGCTGTGAAAATAATAGATAAAACCCAGCTAAATCCTACTAGTCTGCAAAAGGTAAGAATATACCATAACATCTAAAATTCTATAGACAGTGAACTGTGATACTTTGTTTCTTGAGAAAAATATTTGGTCCCTTTATCTTGCTAAACAAACATCTTTGTGAATGTATGACCTTGGGAGACAGTGGTATCCTACTGTCCTTGCTATAATGTTCATGTGTGATTTCTCTGAGGGCAGTTACTCTGTGTGGTTCCTATCTAAGCATTGCCATTTTGCTCTTCTTTCGTCCTCCAGCTTTACCCCTTGCTGACAATAAAATTTGTATCTAACTAGCTACACAAGTAGTTTGTCTACATACTAACTCAAGATGTAATGTTGTAAAGGATAGTATTTTTCCTTTAATGTAGTAATTGATTTTTGTGGACTTATAAGAGTGCTAATTTTTATGGCTTTAATGTTTTTACCTTTGTTTTTATAATCTTTCAACTTTAATAGAATATTTGTTAAACTCAAGGGACCTTTGGCAATTACTTTTTGTGTATAGGATTGACGTAATTCTGAGCAGAATCAGAACGTTCTTGTTTGTGCCTGTAGATAGAAATTCAGAAGTCCTTCATAGCCATTGTGATAAGTATTTTAATAAAACCCTGGGGTTCTTTGTTTGGTTTGGAGAGTTTTTTTACTATTTAGCTATGCATATGTTTGGTTTTGGCTGAAGCACAGATATCTTGTATTGTCCTACCAGAGGCTGGCTGTTATAAAAACTTGGAATATTTGTTGTTTACAAATACTAGACTGCTGCTCTCCGTAGCTGTAGAATGAGAGAAAGAGGCTAGGGCTTATTGCTGTTCTTTTATCTCTGGCTGCTGTCGCATTTATTTTATTGTGTAACATTGGTTATGGGGAGTTATGAACAACTTTGCTTTAATTTCTTTCTTCTTTGATTTCTTTTAATTGTTTGATTTATTTGCTTTAATTTCTCTTCTGCGTATTTTGTTTGAGTATGGGTTCTTCAGGATTATTTTTTTTTTAAATTCAAGCTGCTGTGCAGAGTCCATGCAAAAGCTTTGCTATCCTTAAGTCCTATATCCTATGTCAAGCAAATCTCTTTGCTAATATTTGAGCTAGTGAAGAGGCACCCACAGAGATGGTACGTGACGGAGCATATTGAGGAAATCCTGTGCTGCTCACATAACTTGTTTCCTACCTAGCTTGGTATTTAGACTTGGAAAGCTAGGTGAGTTTGTCTCATTGATCAGCAGTGAAAGAGTAAAAAGTGTTAAAACCTCCTGGAAAACTAATGATTAAAAACTAATTTCTGGGATAACTGCTCTAATGATAAATAAATTGTATTTCACACAAAAATATTGAATAATAGTGCCAGAAATAATTCCAAGTATAAATGAAACTTTCATAGCCTACAAAAGATTCTGTCACACTGCCCAAGTAGTACACAAAATACTCACATAATAGGACGTTGCTGCTGTTACTTGTTTTTTGAGTGGGAAGCCGATAACAAGAGAAACGTTTTTACATACAGTTAGAAGCAACTTATAGCAGAACTGAGGACAGAAGTTAAATTTAGTGATTTAACCACAATTCCACTCTTCTTCAATAACTTCTAGAAATATTTATCCTATGCATCTTCTGCTTACACTGGAAAGTGCAATAATTTGCTGGTATAAATTTTTCCTTTGTAACATCTTGATTGTAATTTTCAGAAAAAATAATCTTTGTTTTGAAGCTCTAAATGTCTTCAGCATCCTACAATTTTCTGAGAATTTTGAGTGAAACTGAATATTGATTCCCTGAAAGCTTTTAAGTAGGCTTAAGCACGGTTTTTTGCACAGTAACTCAAGCAACTGTAGTTTTTTAAAGCAAATAAGAGTAGGAGGGTGTTTCATCAGCATGCTTAGAATTACTTCTTGTAAGTATTTGGATAGGTCATTTGTGGATTATAAATAGAGCAAGAAAAGAAATCTTGTTCTGTTCTATGAAATCAGTCTATTTTTCTTTATGCACTGAACTATTATATAAAGTTTGTGATTCTTTATGTATTATATAGTATCACTGTAATATGATTTTTTATAATTTTGTTATCAGGGTTACACTGTACGTAGGACTGTTAAGTAGTCAATTTTTTTCTTCAAGAGCTAATATTGGGAATGGGAAGTGGTGATAGTAGCATTGCTTTAATAGGAACAGATACTTTTCCAATGAATGTTTATAGAGGAATACTGGAGTATGTTACTGCCACAAAAATACCACTCCTGAGTTTGAACCCATCTAAATTAGCATAATTGGGAGGACAGTCTCTAGAATTTCAAAGCTGGTAAATTGTACGCAGGTCAGCAAAACTTTTAGGCCTTTAATCACTATTGATTATTATTAGTCAAACAAGTAAGTAATGATTTTGGACGCAGGGTCATTCACAAAGCCATCCCCTTTCCATTCACTATAGTATAAAGGATACAGAGTGCAAGTGGGTTTTGCCATAGTACTTGCTACTGACCTAATTAAGTAAAATTAGTTGAGGCATCATAGCTTCTCATGCACCGTTCTGTTTTGTAAACAGAAATATCTGAGCACATACTTCAGTTGCTGAAAGTGTCATACAAGCTGGGTCTGTAGTTAGTCACGGGTATGAAAGCAGGTAAAGTGTTGAGTCTGTTCTTAGCCACTCTCCAGTGTTATTTATGCCATAGAGTATGGACAGAAGGAAGGCTTTGCAAACATAGTTATTTTAACTTAAACTTTAGAAATGTTAGGAGATGACACAAGGAAGCTGGCCTTGTGAATTTTTAATTTTGCATCCTTGTGCATGCAGTGTGGTAGTCTCAAGTTGTATTTCTTGCTTCAGGACCTCTGCCTCTTTAAATAGCTAAACAATGTTGAATTAATGGCACTTTTTTGTTGTTTTCAATTCCTTCAGTATGTAGTTCCCATCTTACTCGGTGAGCACCTGTTTAGAAGACAGGGATGGCTTTTTTGTGAACTTGCTGTCTTAATAGTAACATACTGTACTGACTTGGCTTTTTCCGCTGTCATGGTTGTAATTTGTTCCTAAATGTAAGTATTTGGGTTTCATCATAACTAGAATTTATGTCAAAATAGCTGTTCTATTTTCTGTGTGTCTGCTACATTGAAAGTGTCTTCTTGTACTGGCTCCACGAGGGATGTTTCTGTTGCCCTTCTGCAAACTGCTAGTGGAGCAGAAGGTGGGTTTTTTTCTTAACAGGTTTGATTACCAAGTGGCATTTCAGGTTTTCCCTTTTTAGGGGTCAGCAGGCTTCTTTTTATTCTTTAAACATACCTAAAGCCTCAAACTTAGGTTCTTTCTGTTAAGAAAAGCTGAACAGAAGTAAAGAAGTAGTAGAAGATTTGGAATTTCAACATGTTACCTATTGAAAGCTATGCTTTTTTGCAACATCTCGTCTCAGTAATGATTTAGAAACTAGAGAAGCATTCAATCACATCCTTCAAAGCAAGAAAAAGCCTTGGTTAACTGAAGATTTTTAGTTTGATTGTAGACTTAAATTAGTAAATCTTAAACATACATGTCAGCCTGACAGCAAGTAGAAGTGTTTAGCAATAGTGTGACAGAAGATCTTTGTGCTTTCTGCAGTCGGTGCCCTGAGAAATGAAGCTGGAAAAGCAGGAATCAAATTTTAAAGCCTTGTGCCTTTTCTGTAGGTACAAGTTCTACAAAGTGAGTATGGTGCTGGCTGTCCTCTGCTATAAGTGAAGCTATTGAGACTCCAGCCCATTTGCAACAAGGAGATGCTTGTTCAAGAGCTTTTTTGAATGGTCGCACTTTGTTCAAATTGACGAGCAGTCCTATAAATTTGTGGGGGGGGGGGTGGAGAAATCAGGAAGCTCTTACACCTTCTGAGAGAGCAGAAAACTGCTGCTCAAGAAGAGAGAAGTGGTGTGTGAATTCTGAAAGCGCTGGTTTTTATCAGTAAAATAGATCATGATATAATCCTGCAGCTTGCTTTGTCACGAAAGGAGAACTAATCTTACTGTCCAGATTTCTATAAAATTAACAAACTTGGCTTTGTAGGAAACAACTATGGTTTTGTTGCTTTAATGCCTTTATATGCAGAGGAAGAGATGTATCCTGGGTGTTAGTGAGGGGTGTAGTGGCTATTATTTAAAGATATCTCTATTTGTAAATACGTAGTTACTGACATAACTAGTGATGATGACCCAGCATGCTTCTGCAAGGGTGGGGGGTAGAAGATTTATCCCAAAGTGGTGCTCCGTGGAATGCAGAATTGCAGTGTAAAATAATGTGCTCTAATACTTGAATACTGTTCATGTTTTTATTCAAGTGTTATCCATTGTTCAGAGATTTTCTAAATTGTTTCGCTCTTGTGAGAGAAAATTGGAGGAGCAAACATTGGCATTTTCTTAATATAAATGTGCATTTATACTGGACCGAATATACACCAGGACTCCAGAGAACAATTCATTTGCCCAATTTCCATTCCGCTCCCTCTCTACTGTTTTGAACATTTGTATAGAAATAAGGTTCCCTTTTCTTTCTCTTCACTCCACATTTGAGAGACCCTTACACATCCCCTTGGACCATATGGGCTGGGAGCCACACAAGGTGTAATGTGGCTATGTTTGTGGTCTCTACGCAGTGTTGTTGCATTATTTCAGTTCTTCCAGCCTTTCAAACAATTTCTTTCTTTCTGGGTTGGAAGGTATCCGTCATGCCAAGCAGCTTTAGCAAAGCTGCTTGACTTAGTTACGTAGCAGTATTATGGAATACGTAAATTACATCTGCCTAATTTGCAAGATGTTACCTGAGTAAAGGTCTGAAAGTGTTGGTAAACAACTGCTGGAAACTTGTCAGAAGCTGGTAACAACTGCAAAACACAAACTGAGGTATGTGGATCTCCCCAGGAAGCACCCACGAAGGCAGCCTTGGGTGCTGTAGTTTCAGTAGCAGGCAGGCAGTTGAGAGAGGAGTTTTGTAGGCAGTACAACTGCTTAGGGGGTTTTAATCTCTTCTCAGAGAAAGCCATTTAGTCAGCAGGTACCTGCAGGTAGATTCCAAGATTTTAACTATTCTTTCAATTCTGATTTTGTTGATTTCTCTTTCCCTGCTCTCACGCATTTGTAGGGAGGCTGACACCATCCCATCTGTAAAATAAAATAGCTGGTTTCCATTCAGCTTATGCTTGACATGATTTGTGCAGATGAGCATCACCTAAGTTAACTTCAGCTGCTTCAGCCTTGTCCAGTTCTTGCTCTAAGCATGCAAACGCATTGCAACCAATGTCTAAAACGCCTTTGAGTCAAGATCTCCAATCAAACAAGAAGCCCACCTTATAGCCACTAACCAGCAAGAAAATACCCAGATTTACCTTGTGACTTTGTTGAGTTCATTTAGAATTTGCCTTAGAATAGCTGCTTTCTTTCAAAAGGTTGAGACTAACTGCTTCCTCTTCATATATTCGTGGTCACTACCAGGTCTGTGTACCTGCTTTTGTATGAGAATATATGCTTTAGGTTTCTTAAAAATGTCTATTCTACAGGATATATAGTACAAGATGTTGTAAAAAAATGTCTTGATGTTTTCATGGAATAAACCTAAGCCCGTACTTTTAGGTCTTGGTGATGTCTTCTGTTCAGAACCGGAGCAATCAAATGTTTGTTTCATATAACAAAGTATCTGCATCAGGCTAGAGGTCAGTCATGTCTCTCTTTAGGAAATAGACTTTTATGTCCATTTCCTAATAGGATTTTTCCTTTACAGAAGAAAAAACTACGTACTATGTGGAACAAAATTTCATGTCACTGTGAAATCAATTTGAATCTTAAACCAATTAGTAAACTTCTAAATCCTGTGAGAATATTGAACAGAATAATGCACTCTTCTTTTGCACGTAACGTGCATCACACTACATGTAAACTGTGTTCGTTCATGATCTTTTTTTCTAGATTTTAAATTATTATAGAAGTTTAATATTTTGATCCTGCTTATGAAGACATGCATTCATTGCTGTAACTTTTATACTAGCGTTAATACTGTTAGGTTATGAAATATCTTTCCAATCTTCTGGCAGGAATTGCAGCTTTCCACATACCTGCTTAGAAGCTCTTCTGAAGCTGTACCATCTGTTGGCTTAGATTTGTTAGCTTCTGAATAATTGATAGCGATTTAGCTGAGAAACTTTTTCTTGTGCAACAAATTTGAATAATTAGGGGGAAAAAAGCACAAAGGTGGTATGATGGTTTTTACATGGGAATAACTGACTCTGAGGAAACAAGAATATTTGCTGAAGTTAATTCTAGTGCAGTTACATACCCATGTGTTACATTTAGAACACAAGCAAACTGCATCATACTGTTCCTGTTTTCTCAGAGAAATGCTTTTGTAGTATTTACTTCATTCTGAATTTTTTTTTTAATGGCAAATTGATAGTAACTTGCTTGAATTACTTAAATAATGTAAATATAGGACTACAATAATATTACTTGATCAAAAGCTAAATTTCAAAAAGATATTGCTCTATAGTCTTAACTTGTAGAATAAATGCAGAATTTTAGAAATGTTATGACTAAGCTGCACAAATGGAGTAAAAAAAAAAATCAGTGTTGTCTAAGCAAAATAATTTTAATTTCTCTTAACTTGTAGCCTTGGCCATCATAAAATAAAAACTAAAGTGCTACTCTTTGACATGGTGTTCAGTCTCTGGTTTGCATCATTGTACCCTTTTGCAAAGGTAGCATCTGAACAAATAGGACTAATTTTGAAAACGTAGGGAGAGATGACGTTCCTCAGGGGATGGTATTGGGACCCGTGCTGTTTAATATCTTTGTCAGTGACGCGGACGGTGGGATTGAGTGCACCCTCAGCGAGTTTGCCAACAACCACAGGCTGTGTGGTGTCGTCAACACACTGGACAGGCTTGAGAAGTGGGCCTATGTGAACTTCATGAAGTTCAGCAAGGCCAAGTGCAAAGTCCTGCACATAGGTCAGAGCAATCCCAGGCACAGCTACAGGCTGGGCAGAGAATGGACTGAGAGCAGCCCTGAGGAGAAGGAACTTGGGGTGTTGGTGGAGAAGCTCAACATGAGCCAGCAGTGTGCGCTAGCAGCCCAGAAAGCTAGCCATATCCTGGGCTGCGCCAAAAACAGCATGGCCAGCAGGTTGAGGGAGGGAATTCTGCCCCTCTACTCCGCTCTGGTGAGACACCCTCACCCCCCCCCAGAGTACTGCATCCAGCTCTGGGGTCCCCAGTACAAGATAGACATGGAGCTGTTGGAGCGAGTCCAGAGCAGGGCCACGAAGATGATCAGAGGGATGGAGCACCTCTGCTATGAGGACCCACTGGGGGACCCAGTTGGTGTTGTTCAGCCTGGAGAAGAGGAGGCTCCAGGGAAACCATATTGCAGCCTTCCAGTACCTAAAGGGGGCCTACAGGAAAGCTGGAGAGGGACTGTTTACAAGGGCGCACATAGTGACAGGACAAGGGGTGATGGCTTTAACCTGAAGGAGGGTCAATTTAGATTAGATATTAGGAAGAAATTCTTCACTGTGAGGGTGGTGAGGCACTGAACAGGTTGCCCAGAGAAGCTGTGGATGCCACCTCCCTGGAAGTGTTTAAGACCAGGCTGGATGAGGCTTTGGGCAGCCTGGTCTAGTGGAGGGTGTCCCCGCCCATGGCGGGGGGCTGGAACTAGATGATCTTTGAGGTCCCTTCCAACCCAAACCATTCTGTGATGCCCTCTGAAACATCAGACAAGCAAAACAGCAACAACACGCTTCTGTGTTGAGTCAAGTTTCTCTGTTGGGAGGACTGTAGTACTAAGATATTTCCAAAACGTCTAAGCATTGTGCTGGAGCCAGTGGGCTTTTCTCCCTTCATTGCAGCATCCTACTTCAGCCCAATGCAGAACTAAAGAGCGTGCAGCACAGTAAATAGATTTGACGATGTGGTTAGGCTGTTCATTTGAAGTAAAATAGTGCAAGCTTATCAGTATTGACAGCCTCAAGTATAGAGTTACAGAGCTATGTAGTTATTCTGGATTCCTTTCATTTGCCTTCTTCCCTTTGAGCCCCTGGGTTAGTCTTGCTTCACCTCTTACTTAATAAACCCATGAAAGCTAGAAATTTAAGAGCAAAGACCTCTTGGTTTTGATTTAAAAAAAAAAAAAGTAAACCCGCTGTTGTCTTAAGTATATACACTTAGGGTTATAAGTTTGTCAAATTGTTTTTAGTTATGTGACTCAGGATCATAAAGCAGACTTTCATCAATCATAAACCTTCAGGCCTTGCCAGGGGGACAGGGGACATTGTTTTTTGTGATCCAGCGTAAAATTTGGTAGTTGTGAGAAAAGTGAACTGTCCCGCTTCACCTCTGTGAAGCAGCAGGACTGGGAGACATCAGGATTCCTGGTGTCTAATTCCATTTTAACATCTGTGTGTTTGACTTTTCTGTAGTACTATACCTTGTATTTGCACCCGCAGTTATGTATTTATTCAGGGTAGTTAGCTGAGCTTGCCAGTCACCAAAGAAATTGGAGCGAAGAGATAACAAAAACTTGTGTGAATAATCCATTGGGTTTGGTCAATGTGAAACTCCAGAAAGGGCCATAAAACTTATCTGTGTCTGTTTGTATAAAGCTTAAAAATTAGTCTGGTTTTGATATGTAGTTGGTAGTGGTTATTTTTATATCAGGTGTAAGATGTAGATTATGTTTTCTGGAGTTCACGGCACTATATTTATTTATATTTTATGTATTTTCTGTGCCTTACGCTTCTCCTTTTTGCCATCTAAAATTGCATATCTTGCATAACTTCTCCCTAATAAACACACTCTAAGAAAATTATCTTGCTTCCTTGACAGTTGTTTCGAGAAGTACGAATAATGAAGATACTGAATCATCCCAATATTGGTAGGAGACCTGCATTTCTGCAAACTTTTTTCATTACACTGTTTACATTTTACTCTCTTTGGCTTTATTTAAATGGACTTTACTGCTATGCTTTTGTTCATTAAACTTTTTTGAGGTAATAGGACAGTAAGCATTCAGTAAACACTTTATTGTCTCACCTCCTTTATTGACTCTGCTTGAAACAGGAATTTTACTCTGAGGAGATAAACTGCTCACGCCAGGAAAACCTTAACACAAAGTAGGACATGCTGAGTCTATTGAGGGCCCCAACTCTCCTCTTCCATTGAAATTACTCTTGAGGCCAAAAAGCATGAGTTTCTTAGGTGAAAGTAGCAAAACTCCACAAGTTCAGTCTAGGAAAGACTCCTGCTGACTGATATTTCCAGCAAATTAGATTTACAAAGTATGTAATTTTCCCTTTCTGCTTTAGTTCTTTCACCTACCCCACAGCTTCAGGGCCTTACTTTGTGATGACAATTCTTCTGGCTGAGGAGGGCTGGACAGTCTTGTTCCAGAGACAGTTAATGGTCCTGAATCGGCCAGAGGGCTTGTCGCATACAAGGTATGGATGAGGTGTACAAGTTATTACATGCTAGGCACTCCCTTCTCATCCCTTGAATTGTTTGTTGCTTTTCCAGCATTCTTAGCTTCCGCTGCTTTTTGTTTTCTTGGGGGTGGCGGTGGGGGTGTGTTTGTTTTAAATGAGTGGTTGCTATTACAGTCTGAGAAAAGTCTTTCAGACTTCACGTTTCTGGTATCCACTCGGTTTTTAGTTGGTCAGAATCTTGGATTTCTAACTGGAAGCAGTTTACTAGCTAAACAGGGAAGGTATGTATGATCTTAAAGATGTCCGTGTCAAATTAAACACTAATTTCAGCATGAATTCGTTTGTACAGTGTGCACAAACTTCTGAGAAAACTGTTAATTAATATGCTTTATTATCAACCATGATTTAGAGCTTTTCCCCCCTCAAAAGAATGCTAACCCAAAGGATATAAAGTTTTTGTATGGTTTAGTGTTATTACTGGCCATAAATTATACTCACTTTCACTAGTATAATTTTTTGTTTGTGCTGTGCTTTTGCACCCTGCTGCAATCTCTCATTCGTTTTTCTTGCAGTAAAATTATTTGAAGTTATTGAAACTGAAAAGACATTATATTTGGTAATGGAATATGCCAGTGGGGGTAAGTGGATTCTTAATTCTACTTTAAGAATAAACTCAAATACAGAAAGCCATGCTGGTTGCATGCCTAGGAACGATTTAAGGATTTTATGGTTAATGGATTATTCCAATCTGGCCTTCTCAACAGTCCTGGCAGACCTGCCAGGGCAGACTTTCTTGCTTGCATCGCGTTCTGTAAAGTAACCTATTAGGTTTGTGCTTAAGGGTAGTTACCGTTCTGAGATTTCTGCTGGAATATCAGGAGGTAATCTGATGCTGATTCTGGCAAAAACTTGACTCAGCATTTATCTGCTATATTTAGGCAAGCACTGGTGCCTCATTTTACCTTGGAAATGTGTGCCAAAGCACTTGAAGAAGTAGGTGCAGGGGATGGGAATAGGGAACGTGGGAAAGGGGACCAGCAGGACCATAAAGAGTGAGAGGGATGGTGGGTGCCTGCTGGAGAGGCTGCTTAGCGTCTGAATGGGAAATGTTTGAATGTGGGAAGGGAGTCTAGCACAGGGCTAGTGACCAGCTTGGAAAAGCTGCTCCTCAGACAGTGCAAAGATGAGGATCTGAAAGGCATTTGAGCAGCTTTATTAGAGAACAAGAAAGAAAAAGCAGAAGTAATGCAGATAGCATTAAGTGAAGCTGCTAGAGATGTGCAAAACAAATCTGGAACATATGAAGTTGTCTGTTTCCCAGTGTGTCTTATATGCAATGTGAATGTTTTTCATGATTAAAGTCAATTTTATTTTCATTTCACAGTGTTTTTTAAGTAAATTTATTTTAAAAAGTGAAGTAGCCTTAGTATGAAGGGTTCCATTTTTTATATTTCTTGACTATTACATGTCTGAAAATGAAATCCAATCCAAAGAGTAAAAAGGAATTTTTCCTGGCTGCTTCTATTTCCTTTCCCTTCAAAAAGCAGGGGGAGGAGGAGGGGTATTGTTTTCAAGCATGATTTGATTGTGCATGACAGTCAACAATAAAACCTGGGCAATAGGACTGATGTTTTGTCCTTGTCATGGTCAGGAGAGGTGTTTGACTACCTAGTTGCACATGGAAGAATGAAAGAGAAAGAGGCTCGTGCAAAATTCAGGCAGGTATGAAATTAATGTTCACTCTTTCTTTTGTTTCTATTTATGGTGTTTTCAGATAGACATAAGTGTGAGTGTGCTTCTTTTACTTTAAAAAATATTCATTGTTGTGATAATGTTTATTAAAGCTGGAGTGGAAAAAATCCCTGAAGAGAAAAATATCTGCTTCCTACGTACTATCTAAAAATAGTAAGACCGTTTTACATTCTTTTTCAGTTGGATGTTCCTAAGAGCCACATTTTTTATTGTGACTCACTTGAGGTTTTAATCCTTTTCTGAATATTTTAGAATTTATCAGATGTTCTATCTAGAGAGATTGATATGGTGACATGTATTGCTCTGTCATGTCACAGTTTTGTATGAAGGGTATTCTGTAATAGGTTTTGTTCTTATTACAAACCTTCTCATGTTAATCCTTTTCTTACCCTGTTTTTAGTGATTATTTTGTGAAAAGCTTTAATTAAATAAAATTTGGTGGTATTCAGAATTAAGGTATATAATTAACATGTAAAGGAATTGCTTTTAACTTGGTGGGTTTTGTTATACATGTGAAAGATGTATGTGAGAATGTTGAATGAACTATTCTGTTAGGGATGAATTGCAGAGATATGCTGCAAATATTTCAGAAGATAAAATCTGAGATGGTACATCCGGCTATTGGATTGGGTGGTGGAATAATTTCCTTTTACAGTTATTGCTGTTGGGCAATCTGCATTTAAAATAGATGTTTCTCCTATTACCTTAAGGTAATAGGAATTAAACTTTTGTAATAAAAACATGAGCTGCTTTTAGGGACTTTTTAGTTTTAGTATTTGAGCTTTAATGAAACTTACATGAATATTTTCTAAAACGAAAGCTTTTTTTTATTAATTTCTTATGTTCTACTGAATCATATCAGGAGCCAAAATTACTAAATTATGTATGAAAACTTATACTGAGATTTGAAATAAAATATTTCACTGATTATTTTGGTGTTTCAGATTGTATCTGCTGTGCAGTACTGTCATCAGAAATGCATAGTTCATCGTGATCTTAAGGTAGGCTGTTACTTATTTTTTATTTTGCTGGTTGACAGTATAGACTTAATTTCATTCGATGTACTTGTCCTTGCCACTGGCTCTGAATGCCTCGAACATGTGAATGAGGGAACTATCACTTGTATTTTATTCTCAATTTTCTGAAGCACAAAAATAATGTAGCTTGCCTGTTGGAACAGGGGAGAGACAAGAATAGAATGTGTGTTAACTTTCATTCCAGTTTTGGCTTTAAGAAAAAGACATGCTCTCCAAAGAATTATACCTGCTGGCATGCAGCTATCTGCACATTGAAGCTGCAGAAGTTCAATGATGCCAGTCAGCACTACTTATTTAAAATATTTTCTGTTAAAATATGTTGCAAGATACATAGAACAGTCTTTTCTCAGTGATTCATAAGAAATATGTTTAGGGCTTTAATCCATTTGAATTTCTGGTTTATACTCTAGTATTTAATTCAGGCAGAAAAATAAATCGAAGATAAACAGAAATTAGTTGAACATCCCTTTTTTTTTTTTTTTTTTTTAGTGCTTTCTAATAATCTGTCTGTATAAACATACCAGACCATGTTAAAGAGTTCAGCAATTGCAGGTACAACTGAAGCCTTCAGTCTGAAGTTGTCTTCATACCAAGTGTAGATATTATGAGACTTGGACACAAGATCTTCTACCTGCTTAAAAGCTGGCTTGTGCTCTTGCTTTGTCTTTGTACATTTAGAAAGAAAACACTGCTATAGGTTCTTTTTTTACTAATGTATCTAAATACTTAGGAAAAGCTGAGGTTGAGTAATTCCTAAGGGTTGTTTTCACCAGTATCTTTTGTCTGTCTTGTAATACGCTGCAGCATGGTCTCAACCTCTTTCTTACAAATCTGTTCCCTAATACCTGTCAATCTGCCAGCTGCTGCATGTGCATATGGTGGTGGATAATACATCCTTTTCTGCTGAGTCCTCCCTGCCCCAGGACCATTGTCATCTGATGATGGTGGTGCTTGGCCAGTACTCTGAAGTCAGAATGCAAGGAAGGAAAGGGCTGGATCTCATTGAAATCTTGATTTAAAAAAAAAAAATCCTCCCTGTCTTGCCTGGTGGTTTGGATCCCACTAATGTTTTGTCAAGCTCCCTAGAGCTTACTGCAGGCACTGTTGTTGAGCCTTCCAGAAGACTGCACCTAGGGACCTGTGGGCTTGGCCGGACAAGCCACTTTCACTGGTTGTCTCGGGCTGTGCTTGGCTGGGAGTAGGGAGCCAGCCATCTCCTCCTGCTTATCAGGCACTGGCTTGCTCAGTCCAGCTATGGTATTGACCCTTACTGCATTAACCCCTGCAGTTATTCAGCATCCTGCATCTCGCTCTTGCTCCCAGAGCCCAATACAGCCTCCACCCCTCATTAATTTCTTAGTTCTGTAGCACGCGTACAGCTTGCTGCGTTGCTTACAGGACTGTCCAAAACTGCTTCGCAGCGTTCACGCAGGATTCCTTTTACCATCTGTCACAAGTACTCTGCTGCTGATCTCCTTCCTATTTGCAAGGCAGGTGGGCAGGCTCCAAAATAATTTCTTTGTTTACTTTTCTCTCTCCATCTTCTCTTGGAGTTATGCTAGACTCACGTGAAAAGTTCAGTGTTAGGTGTGATTGAGAGCCAGTCAGCCTAGCCAATGAAAAATACATTCCTCCCCACAAAAGAGGGCTAAACGTATGGCTTTGAGGAGGTGTTCTCACTTCATCTCTTCTTTCCAAACGTTATGTGTCATCTGTCTCACTTAAAACTCTTCTTATGGAGCTGCAGAGAAGGAAGCAGCAACTTTCAAGTTGTGTCCACATTCACATCTGCTTCTGTTGGCTTTCTTCATGGTGTCATCACACTGACCCAATGATGATGTTAGTGCTGTGAGGCAGAGGTCTAGCACCACTTTGGACATTTTTGATAAGCCTTTTTGGCTTTCATAACAGAAAGGGTAAACATCAAATGTAAGTTACTTCAGACTAAGCTAGGAAGATGTGTAAGAAAATGTGCAAGTTTGTCCAGGCTGTCCTGCCAGAGGAGGAGGGAGTGCAAGGCTCTCGGGTACTTAAACTGTCTTCTTTCAATTTTCTGTGATTATAAACAGCGTGCATAGAAAGGGCCATAACCAGTTCCAACTTTGCTTATCGTGTGATGCGCAAAACTTATCTTACCTTTTCAGTGACTGTTAATGCTTTTGCTCTGTGCACGTAACCAACAAGAGCATAGTCCTTCTATTTGGCCTATCAAAAAGGTGGTTTTGGTGGTTTTGTTTGAAATAAGGAACTTAAAAGAGCATGGGGTATTTGGGTAGCAGAGTACTGTTGAACTGGGAGGACTATTGTAATCGCAGAGCAGCTGCACTGACAGTAATGTTTTCGCCACAAGGAAAATGAAGTCTTTGTGCAGTAATGTAGAAGGCTGTCAAATTTGGAAAATATCTCTGTGAGTCTGTCTGCAGGCACATCAGCTGGAACCAGCTGAGATTACAAGTCATGAATTGAGAAAATAAAATATTTTCCAGGATATTTAGTTTGTAAAAATGGGCTGTATTTTACTCCTGATAAAGGCAAAATTCTGTTGTGTAGCTATTGGCTTGATATACTGGTATTTAGTTGTCTCCTGTTCTGTTCATTGAGCGCAAGTGAAATGATTAAAAAATAAAACCAACAAACAAACCCAAACAAAATAATGTTTACTCTTTTAATCAAAGCAGCTAACAAGTTGATTGCTGCTTCTCTGATCCTGAACTAAGACTTTTTTATTTCTGGGCTCAATTCTGAGCACAGGATCTGATGAAAGATGTATGTGTTTGCTATAAAACTGATATTTGACAATTAGGTGAATCCTCTGCTCTGGCTAATGTCTGTTCTCCTCTTGGAAAAGGAGAATTCCTGCACTGCTCAGTGCTGCTCCTGTGTTGGTGATATGCAGATCAGGAGCCAGGACCCAATTAGATGAGGAAGCATTGCCTAGTTCTGCTGCAGTCCTTGCACAGCATCCTTGCATTTTGAGAAATGCACTTTTATTTTGTTCCAGTAATGTATTAGTATTTCTCTAACCTGGCTCTTTTCATCTTCTGACCTACCTGTGATACTCAGTATAAGATCCTGTTTACTGACTCTCCAGGATCCTGAATACTTGCATCTATGTGTATGTGATGCATTGCATTCATATGATTGCTGCACAGGCATTAATATTCTTGGATTTATAATACATGCATTTTTTTCATACACAATGTAATACTTGTGTTAAACAATTTGGTGTTGTTATTGCCAAAGCAAACACTAATAATAAAGGGGAGAGGATTTTTTTGGTACAGACTGCTAAGATACAGCACATAGCTTGAAGCGTTTCATCTTGTAAGCAGAAGAGATCTTCTTGTAAAGCCTTAAATCCCTTCTAACATTTACCCCACCAAAATGGTAGGTGATGTCAGGGATTAGATTTACACGCCTTGGCATCAGAAATTGGCGTGAACCTGTCAAAAGCTGAAACTGCTATTCTGAGATGTCTGGATGCTTCAGTCTAAAGCTGAACTAAGTTATTTCTTCCAGAAAAGAAAATCTTCATAGCTGAGTCACTAGCTGACTTTCAAGTCTATTTAGCTGCTTTTAACAGTTATATTTTCCTGAGTAAACATAGTCAATTTTCAATATTTGTCAGAATGTATTCAGGGGGATTAGTTTCTTTTGTTCTGCAAAAGTACAGATGGTGAACCATTTTAGAAAAAGAAACATTTTTGCATTTATTGATAAATGATACACTGTAATATATTGATCTTATTCTGATACATCAATTGTCCTTTTCCTCTTTTATTTTTCTTAGGCAGAAAACCTTCTACTTGATGCAGACATGAACATTAAAATTGCAGACTTTGGTTTTAGTAATGAATTTACAGTCGGTAATAAACTGGACACGTTTTGTGGAAGCCCACCTTATGCTGCTCCTGAACTTTTCCAAGGAAAGAAATATGATGGTCCTGAAGTGGATGTGTGGAGTCTTGGGGTGATTTTGTACACACTAGTAAGCGGATCATTGCCATTTGATGGTCAGAATCTAAAGGTATAGTTACAAGATGAAAGTTTGGCTTTTACTGTCTTTAAATCTTCAATGTCATTGGTAGGCTCACCTTTTAAAACTTTATTTTAAAGGAACTGAGGGAGCGAGTACTGAGGGGGAAGTACCGCATTCCGTTCTATATGTCCACAGACTGTGAAAATCTACTTAAGAAGCTACTAGTACTGAATCCAATAAAACGAGGCAGCTTGGAAGTAAGTAATTTCATCTTGGGGGAAAAAAAAAGGATTTTTCAGATTAAGAAAGAATAAAATACAATAACTGCTTAAGACTTACTTATTTTTCACAATAGGTACTTTATTCCTGTTTTAAGGGCCCAAAAGTGTTGTTAAAAAAATTAAAAAATGAGGAAATGTCCAAGAACCAGTGCAGCTTGAAAATACAAAGTGTTAATGAATGAAAGTCTAACCTTAATTGCAGCTGACTAAAGAGTATAATTTAAGAGCATTTCGAAGTGCAAACTGCTCCCACTTGTTTCAGTCAGGTAATGGAGCTAGTTCAAAACGTGTGGAAAGCAGGACAAGATGGTAAATATCTTCTGCTTGGGAGTTTTTCAGAAAAACAAAACCAGCAGCAGGCAGTGCCATAAGCATTTTTGACTTAACTTACCATTTCTAGCATGATTTCTTAAAAAGGATAGATACAAGAAGAATAACTGTGATAGAAAGCTACGTGGGGTTTTTTGTTTGTTTCAGTGCCATAATACAGATAAACACGAAGAACTCTTTGAATGGTAAACTAGTAATTGCTAGTTTTTTCTGTTCAGTCCTTTCTTTTCTGAATAACTGGAAAATTAACATCTATAATAATACCTGCTGTGTACCTCGGCTAAAATCTGTTTTGAGGATTTCTGCTGAGTTACAATTTTAATTTTTTTTTGTTATTAGTAAATTAGGCTTTCTCTTCATGTGATGCAGAGAATTTCTGTCTATAATTTCTAAGGTGTCTAAAAGGTTCAGTGTTTTTAAGGGGCTGTTTTGTTCAAGATTGCTGTATTGGCATGTACTTGCTGGATAACTCTGGAGCTGATACTTAACAAATATTTTGTGTAGAGTTAACTCTAAATGCTGCTCTGTTCTATTTTGTGAATTCTTTAACAGAGAGAGACTTTTTAAAAAATAATGTCCACTTACCATAGAATGAAGGTAGAGCAGAAGATAAATAGAATGGGTTTAAAATAGTGTTTGTATGAGTTAATCACCAGTGACTTTTGTTTCATCTTTCTGTGCATGCTTGTGCTGCAGTGGATGTTGTTCCAGAGAATAAATCCCACTTAAACAGCTTTTTATTTGCGGTGGCATGACTTATGGATGCTACCTGTGCAAGGAAGCATGCATTTACTGAGCTCTGTCTGCATGCAACTTATTTCAAGCTGATGCTGGTTTGTGACTTGTTATAAAGGGTTTTCTTCACTTGAATAAAATCTGTGCTGAAGAGAAGAGTGAATGGTGGTTTCTACTTTACTGATAATTCATTAATTATGTTGTATTTATTACTGTCTAGAGGATGTAATGATGTCACTCAAAGTTTTAGGAAAATAGATTTTCCTTTTATTGAAGTTTCCTCTGGGTTTTCAGCAATGTCTCTTCAGATCTAATTTCACTTTCATTCTAGATCTTGTAGCGTTATCCAGTTCTTTTAAAATTCCTTTCTGTCCCTGGAGAGAGGTGTTGGATAGCAGCCTCGCTGGAACAGCATAGTTGTTGGATTGTCTGGAAGAGAGCAAGTAAATGTTATGTGTGACAAGGGGTCCTGAGCCAGTACCAAAATACTGATGATAACGGGCATTGATCACTATGCTGATCTGAGGGAGCAAGACATCCCAAAGTTTTTTAAAATGAATGTTCCTGAAATCACACGTTTGTTGAATTAAAAAGCTATGTACGTGGTTTGGAAAGAAATTACTATTTCTTCTCTCTGAGCACTTCTAAAAATATATATTTAGAATGAAAGTGTATATTTATTAGAAGTTTCTAAAAGTGAAAAGAAAATGTCATCTTAAGTGGGGAGGATTTTTGTTTGTGCTTTTGTCTTTTTAATTATTTGCTCAGTCCCAGCGCTACATGAGTTCCCATGCGTGTTTTTCCCAGACCATCCAATAGGATGTTTGTCAGTGACATTAGCATGAAAGCTGAGACTGACACTGGACCAACACCGGATGGATTAGGCTTAGCACTTTCCTCTGATAAGGACCAGGCAAATTTTATTAAAATGGTTTGTCTAGACTTTTTCGTCATTGCAGCAAAGAGAAAACATTTTAGAAGCAAGAGAATGTTTTTGTAAAACAGTAAATCTTCACAAGAAGAGATGGGAAAAATGCAAAAGCATTGTCAGAAAATATATGGATATGATCTTTAAGAAATACAATTTAGGTCAGATCTTTAAATGCCCTGACCAAGGCTGCTGCTTTTCAATCAGCTGACTGGAAGCTCAGCTGAACTTACACGGATGTAATATTGATCCTGGAATTGGATCATTTATGTCACTTCAAAATGCTTGATTGTAAGAGCCTGTTTTAAGAGTTGTACAATAACTCAATATACCTATGAGATCTTTTATTTAAAAGACAGAAGCTAGCAAAAATTTAGGTATTTGACAGATGGAAACCTAGAGCAGATTACATGGAACTGTAGATCCACCTGCTGAAGAGAGATGAAAAACTGTAAGTGGGAATTGTTGGGTTTGCCTATTAATTCAAGAAGGATCAAGAAAGGGAGGTAGGATTTGAGCAGTGTGATTCCTGTCATCCAAATACCTCATCATGCTTAAACTTTAGATTTAATTAGTAGTATCTTGAAAAAAATTGTACTTGCAGATACTGCAAAGTACTCTTTGGGGAGTCTGTCATGTTACTGGAAGGCTGCAAATACGTAACCAAAGTCTATTGTCAAATAGACTCGTGCTCGTGCCAGAAATGCAATATAGTGATATGTGTTCACAATCCCTTCCCCTTTATCCTCCTCAAAAGCCAAAAAATCAATTCTGTAATAGAACTTTGAAAAAATTTCTAAGTCTTATTGTCAGCAAAATGTTAACTGGCCCGAGCACAAAGTTCTGTATTGTTCTTGTAAGGATACAGCTATTTGGGTCTGTAATTTGGCAGCAGCACTACCTACAAAGAATTTGGTTATATCAATGGAAAGTTGAGTCTTGCTTTTTGTGAGAAATAACTTAATTTGGTGTTTGCGAGGCATATTTGGAGCCTGTGGGAAACTTGACTTGCTGGCACTTGTTTCACTCTTCTGTCAATCTAGTGAGCATTATTAGCATCTGTCCCTAAAGAGGCATGTGTGCCTCTTGCTGTAGGAGGGAAAATGTTTTTAGCTGTTTTAAAAAAGATGAGTATGTTCTTCAGGAGAAATTGTGGTGGTGGTTAGGGATTCCAGCTGATCAATCTTGCAGGCATTAAAAAAATCCAGGCCACAGCAGAAGAAAATTTTTCAAAGAATGCAGGAGAAATTTTTAAAGTAAATATCTACATGGCATAGAGTTAAGAGGCATTTCTCCCTCCAGCCAAACTGTGAACGTATTTAGGTCAAGTGCAGTGAGAAGATCCGTAGGAAAAAATGACCAGTTGGCATCACAGTCTTGAAACAAATGACTGCAGGAAGCATTGGCGCACTCCTGAAATATTTCTTAGTTTCTAAACACTTCCTCTATTATTTGAAGGAGTTATTTCTTGTGATAGAGTTGGTGTTGTAATAACACTTTGGGCTCTTAAACAAGTGTCAGGCACTCAGCAAGATGAGATTAAGAGACGGTGGAAGCGAAGGGTACAAAACGAAAGATTTTTGTGTGTTGGAAGTGCAAGCTTTTTCTCTCAGTACTTTTTCTAGTATTGAGGGGGGTTGTATTGTAAAGGGCAAATAGTAGGGGGGGAATGAAGTAATGGGAACAAAAAGATGTGACAGATAAAAGAAGAAACTAAGAAGTGAGGGGAAAAGTGGGAGGGAAATAGCAGTATTCAGATTATTACAAATTTTAAGTTGTTTTTTCCCACAAATTTGATCAGGCATGGTAAATGGCATCTTGACCTAAAGCTCACTTCTTTTCTCAGCAAATCATGAAGGATCGGTGGATGAATGTTGGCCATGAAGAAGAAGAACTAAAGCCATATACTGAGCCTGAACCAGATTTTAATGACACCAAGAGAATAGGTAAGACTTTTAGAAGGATGTTGCATCTGATGTACATAGGCAATTTGTATCTCAGATTCAATAAAAGAGTTTAGTTTGACTTACGAGATAAATCTCATCATACAAGTAAAATGTTTTCTTTTTATTTAAATGAGAAATTTCATTACAATGCCCTCCTTATAACTACTGTTGTGACTTCACTGAGCTGACATGAATCTACAAGCACAGCAAAAGACAAATAAGATTACAGAATTCAACAGGCAGAAGGAAACAGATTTTGTTACGAGGGCAAGAATTTTTATCTGCTGTGGTGAGAGAAAGATACTGTGTTGGTCCTGTAGCCTTTCATAGTTTCTATTTTCCAGTGTTTTATTTGTTTGTCAAATAACATTTAATGTTGAATAATGTTGAGCTATGTTGAATAACATAGTTGAGAGTTTTCAGGAAGAAAATAACAATGAAAGAGGAGAGTTGCAGCCTTTTTGATTTTGCACAGCAAAGGTGATGCTGGTTGAGTTAAATCCTAGTCATCTGTTAAATTATAAGGGTTTTTTCCATTTTCCTTGTTCTTAAGTTGTCAGTAAACCCAAGCACTTATTTTGCTAATATATCCAGGTTTTTTTACTTTTAGACATTATGGTCACAATGGGCTTTTCAAGAGAAGAAATCCATGAATCTTTAGTAAACCAAAAGTACGATGAAGTCATGGCTACTTACCTGCTTTTAGGTAGAAAACCACCTGAAGTAAGTGCTACCAAATTTATATCTTCTATTTTGACCTTTATATCTGGCTGGGTTGAATATTCTGGTTGTCAGTGTTCTTATGAACTATTTTGTAACGTCTTATTTTAAAAAATTGTAATTAGTAACTTAATGTCTTTACAATTTCATATCTTCTTGGATATCTTGTTAGTTCCCATATGAAGAAATAGATTGAATATAGTATCTTCACATTTGCTTGTAAATATGTTGAATTACTTAAAAAGCCAGCTGTTAATCTGAAGTGGCATGACTTTTAAGTGCTGAGTGTTCTTCCTGTCATGTGTTTACAGTTAAAATCTGAAATAGTTAATTTGATTAGAGCAATTATTCTTCTAACTACTAAGATGTGACATCCTTTATTTATCAGAAATGTACTCATCCTTTCTCATTTGTATACTATATTATAGTATATTTTATTATTTAATAAATAATTGCATCATAGTAATTAATAAATTGCGATAGAAAATCTTTTGACTGTTTTGGAACTAGAGGGATCTGTAGATCTTTTGGGACCACAGGGATTTTCAAGAAATCAAGCTAAGACCAACCTTTTTGAATTTCTTTTTGAAGGATTTTTTTTTTCCTGATGCTTCACTGGCCTGCCTTCATTTCTAAGATAGTGTTGATCTGATACATGCATCCTTGAGTGCATTTTCCCACAGCATTCTGAACCAGAATTCCCTTGTGATGGCAGAGGCATGGAGGGAATCTGTCTAAAATGATTTTGACTCAAACTGCTTGGAAGAGAATATTTGTCTTTTTCACTGCTCTTTCTTCCAACTTACGCTTCTTAGATATCGACAAGCCAGTGGTTGAGTTATGTACCTTACAAAGATGTGTTGAAGACCATAAAGAATCCTTGAGTCAGTAGTACTTGCTTTTTTTTTTTTTTTTAGCCCTTCTGACTCAATTCAATGCATTTTGAAATTGTTCCGAAGCTATAAATGCTCTTAAACTTAAGGGGGGGGGGGGGGAAGCAAGGGGAGCCATTCTTATGGTTTTAAATGGCACAGTTTTTGTTACTGTCAGGATTCTTCTAATTTTATTTTGAGCGTTCATTAACGTCTAGCTTAGCTGTGTGATTTTAAAGCACATTAAACACAGATGAAGTGATAGAATTTATCTTGAAGAAAATTAAACTGTGGATATGGTTTTCAATTTTTAAAAAAAAGCCTTTAATTGGAACTCTTCACTTTATTATGGTATAAAAGTACCATGAATGTTGAAATTTGTTTATTCTTTGAAAAATTCCTTTTGTAGTTTGAAGGAGGCGAGTCCTTGTCCAGCAGCAACTTGGGTCAAAGGTCTCGTCCTAGCAGCGACCTTAACAACAGTTCTGTGCAGTCTCCTGCTCACCTGAAGGTCCAACGGAGTATATCAACTAATCAGAAACAGCGGCGGTTCAGTGATCATGGTGGGGATGACATTCCAACAAGTAAAGTAACATACACAATTTAAGTCTGAATGTGCAGTGTTTTGTGAACCTGGCAGGTCCACCACTCTGTGCATTTGTTGTGTATCTCATCGTGCTCTGCTGTGATGCTTTTATTTGTATAAACGCTTCTGTGGTAAATCTGGGTCAATGTAATTTACAGATTTAATTTTCTGGAGTTGTTACTTGGTTGACTCATTAAATACAAGCTTGAGGATGTTTCCTGTTTAGGAAGCAATGATGAGATATCGGTCTGGGTAAACTCACAGGCTGCAAACCTTTATGTTTGCATATATTATGTTTACCAGTATATTGGGAAATGATTTGGCCTCAACTCCAAGAGACAACAATTTTACCAAGTATTCAGGAAACATTTTCAGGTGAAAGTGATTACATCAAAAAGAAGTGCATATATAAAACATTAAATGAAAGGTGATTTTTTTTTTTCCTCTTGAGAACTATCAAATTACTAGAAATATTTTTAAAATATTTGGCCCTTTTCTCTGCTTCATTTACATCGTTCTTTCTAATTTTTTTCCAATACTATTCTTGCTCTGTATTAGCGTATTGTTGTTTTTTCCAAAAAAAGTAACCAATACTGTGAAGATCATCAGCTGATGTAATTTTATTTCATGGAAATGTAAAATTCTACTGATGGAGGATTTGCCCCAAAGCATTTTAAAGATCAGAGGGAAAGAACTTCATTTTTTTTCCAAGTATAAATGTGCTTTTAAACAAAGTAGTTCTAGAGTTTTCAGGGGAAAAAGGTCTTTCACAGCGTTTAGAGGAAAAGATAGGCGGCAAAAAGTACAAAAAATATAATTTGAAAAGTATCCTCTAATTCCTTTTTTCATAATATTGCACAAATTGCATGGGTTTAGAATGAGAATTAAAATACTCTTCTAGGTTATGCATGTTGATATGAAATGGGAACTCATTCTGAACTGCAAATTGGTAATGAAGAGAGAGCAGGTAAAAAGAACATAGGCTGTCAAAGCTCAATTTAATAGGTTGGTATATGTGCTGAGTTTGCAGTCATGGTTGTTCAAATGCTGGTTTTGGACTTGGGGAATTATATTTAGACTATTTTGGCCAAGAAAAATGCAGTGATTATTTTTAGGTATTTATTAGTACTGTTTTTATTTGGCAGTTGGTCCTTCAATTCCTCCTGCTGTGTCATACACAAAAAGGGCTCAGGCAAACAGCGTGGAGAGTGAACAGAAAGAAGACTGGGACAAAGATGTCTCACGCAAACTTAGCAGCACTACAGTGGGATCCAAAGGAGAGATGGCTGCAAGTCCACTTGTGGGTCCAGAAAGAAAGAAATCAACTACAGTTCCTAGTGTGAGTGTGTGCGCTTTTGGCTTGTTATATTTATTTTTCCCTATTTAAACAAAATCTGCAGCATCAGGTTACTATAGACATAATGGTTACTGAATAAGCCACGAACACTATTTCCGGTAACTTTTACTGGCAGACAAAAATAGGCTACAGTGGATGTCTTTTAAAATAAACCTTTCCCTTCCCCCCAAAACTTTACTTTTTCCTAACACTAACATAACAGTAAGCACGAGAATGTCTGCGCTTGGGCAAACTGAAGATCTGTCAAGACAAATAGTGGATATTTAGGGAAAGAACATTAAGAACGGAGCCAATATGGAATGCTCTTTTGCTGGTTTCTAATGCTTGTGTATCTACAAGGAAGTCAAGGAACCTCCTGAATCAGAGATTTTATCTGAATAATCCTATGTGTAATACCCCTCATGAACTTTCTCTGTAAATTTGTCCGGTTTTAGCTTTCTAAAACCACTTCATTTTGGATTTCAGAAATAGGGCGAGGTGAGGAGGAACAACCCACTTGTTCCCTGGTGTGTGTGCCTGTTGATGTTAGGAGTTACAGCCTGGTTCTTGTGCTAAGAAATGATTAATTTGCTCGTTCTTCTGTTATATCATCTTTAGTTTTGTAAACCGCTATTGTATTGCTGCCTCAGACAGTTTTGTTCCAAATAGGAGAGTCTGTCTCTCCTGATGTGAAAGCATCTACTTTGCCTTGTGGAAGTTCATGTGCAGTAGTATCAGTGTTTGGGATACACAATGAAAAAATATTGCATAGTGTTTAAACAGCTACTTCGGAGCAGGAATTCATGTGGGAAAAAAAATACGCATGAATCATAATTTAAAATTCAAGTATGCTTTTTGCTATTTAAGAGTTGCTATATTAAATACAAAAATTCTGGCCATCTTTTAGTACAGTATATGGGCAGCAGGAATTCTTACTGCCCTTTAGGATTCTGTGTGCTGATTCCCATCTTGGATATTCAGGGAAGATGATACACATTTCTGCTAGAATTCTCTTCAAACAAAATAAATGCTGAAGTTCATTTAACTCTTCATGTTCTACAGGCTATGTCTGCAGTACATCTGCAGATGCTTTAAACATTTTTTTCCATTCTTAAATGGAGGGGTTTTTTCCCCACACACACAAAGTCTTTGAAATTATGACTGTGTGAATTGCATGCAGGAACTTTGAGTCTTCTAAGATTAGATTTCATATCTGAGCTTTCCCAAAACTATATTGCCCCAAAGCTGTTTACAGTCATGTATGGTACAAGCTGATATGTCAAAAGCATTTCTCGGCTTTTTGAGAACTAATTAAATGGAGTATCTTTGCTATGAAGAATGAGAAATTGATTTACTTGCTAATGGCAGCTTCAGTATTTGTACATTTTTAGCTCTGTTACTATTTTTGGGGACTTTGTGAAAGGCTTTGTCATGGGTAGAATTAAGGAGTAGTGGTGTCAGATATTGCCAACAGTAGTTAAGGTGGAGCAGCTTACACAGAAAAAAGTTAATTTTTTTTAAAACTCAAACATTTAAAATTAACATAGCAAATTTAATGTGGATAATTTAAAAATACTTTTGCATAACTTTGAGGGTAACATGATGTTAGGGAAGACAGGATCTCTTAAAAAATGTATTTAGCACCTTCAGTCATATTAGTAGCTTTAATTTCAAGAACAGTTACTGCAGATGTTAATCTTCCTTACGAGTCGGCTTTGAAACAGTTCAGTAGTCTCTGCAGGGTGATACTAATGCTGAAAAGCTGTCAGTGAGGGAAACCTAAACACACAGTAAATCTTGCAGAGTTCATGATGCCCTACAGTACCCGAGTTTAGTGTATTTGAAATCTTTTGCCAGCATGCGTCAGTATGTAATGTTAGCATTTTGCAAATCTCTCCCACCCCGAATTCAATATGCTGTACTGTATTAAAACCTGAGAATCGTACGTCACGTACTGAAAGTAAGTCTTCAGCAGCTAATCTGTGCGTGGCAGGAGGAGGAGGAGAATGTAGGTATTCTATGAAGTGTGTGCAAACTGAAGTTAGTAACAGAAAGACAGTCCCATCAGTATTCATTGCTACAAGACCTATTTCCCATGTTATCTGCATCATAATTTCTGGGTTGACTGACACAGATTGATAATCTTTTCATTTTTCTCTTGAAAACTCTTTTGACAGGGGGCAGCAAACGGTAAGGCTGCAGCTTTAGTTGGCAACTTAATCTGCACAGGGAAGCCGTTCAGGCAGCCAGATAGATGCGTTCTCTCGGATTCCACTTAGTTCCTTTGATCCCAGAGACAAATAATTCGGTAACAGCAGTATGTGGGAATTGGATAATAATGCTTAGTAAAGCAAGTGTTGGCAACATTAAATTTGTCTGCGTTTTCTTTTAGCGTAATGAGATGGTGAATGAGCTATTGGAAAAAAATAGCTGATGATATAAATGATTTGTGTCAACAGATTAACATAGTACATTTGAAGGCTTTAAGAATATACAAAAATGGCTGAAACACTACTTTGATTTGCTTCCAATGCTTACATTCTTTTACAACATAATACATAGCAGAAGAAAGAATTTAATTTCAGTCTTAATTTTCTTCTAGAATAATGTATTTTCTGGTAGTGGAATGACAAGGAGGAACACTTACGTTTGTGAACGTTCTTCAGATCGCTATTCTGCAATACAGAATGGGAAGGACAACAGGTATTCTTCAACTTTTCTTGCTTATTAATTTGGGTACAAGTACTGAGGCATAGAAGTAGTAGTTATGCAATTAATCAATACCATTATGAGGCATGGTGTGAAATACATAAAGTCCTACTGTGTGTTTTCATCTTGTCTTCCACTGCAGTTTCTATGTTTGTGATGAAATTTATAATTAAATGTGTAGATCTGCCTTTGCCTGTTTTTATGGCATTACATTTATTACCAAGGGTTGTCTTCCAACACAGAGTAGAGTAACTATGCTCACAACTAAGTAGGCAATTCAGCTGTGGAGAACTTCAGATGGGTCACCCTAACAGTGTAGCCTGATCCTTTCATTTCTTCTAGTAATCACTCAAAAAGTTAAGACTTGTCGCCTTTTCGAGATCATTTTTTTTGGCCTAAATAATATTTTGGTAGTGATGGTAACCAATTTGTATGCGGGATGATAATTACACACAGTTTAGTATGTTTTGTTAAATAGTAATGTATTTAACATTGCCACGATTACTTTTTTGAAAGTATGTTCTTTATTCATTCTTGGTGTTTGTTAACCTCTGTACCTGACTGAAAAATAAAACATTGGCTTTAATGGAGAGTAATAAAAACTGGATTTTTTTTTTTTTATTTTTTTTTTTTAGTTTAAAGCAATAGATCCTACTCTGATTTTTTTTTTAAGCTAATTAAATAAAACAGTTAAGGTAAAATGAACAAAAAAATCCCTAGCATGAAATAACACAATGTAGTAATGATGCATATAATTTTGGAATTAGGAGTACAGAGTTGTTGAGCTATATTAAAATGATGAACTATGGAACATGTAAAGTACAGCTATTTAAATTGCTTTAGGGAGGTATGTTAAAAAGCACAAAACTAATCTTCAATATAAATTTCAAATTATTAGATGGATGTTTTCAAAAGTTTCTTTCCAAATTTTTTTATACTGTTTAAAATATTTGAACAACTTTTGGAACAATCCTTTTTTAAAAAGAAAGAAGGTAACACACGTTGTTTAGATTTAGGGTTAAAATATATACTAAAATAGATTTTTCTGATCTCACCAAGATTGATAAAGTTTTTCTTTCAACATATTTAATACTAAAACCACTATAAGAAGATAGGATTTTATTTTGAAGTTTTTCATTTTACAATTTTTTTTTCTGTAGTATTGAAAAGACAGTTGACTCTTAATCCCTATTCCTTTCATCAGTGCAATGAATGTCCTCAGTTCTTTGAGCATGTTCTGAAAAATGAGCATGTTCTGAAAAATGAAGGACGAGAATTTTCTTTTGAGTTGTATTTTTGCCTTTCCTACCATACATTGTGTTGCAGTTCAGTTTGGATTTGGTGTCACTAAACATCTTGCGTCATTGGATTATTCATCCAAAATCTCTACTTCTTTGCTACAGATACTTAGCTTTGGGACTGTTGTCGCTAATACATTATTAATGCAATTTCATTTATGCTTGTAGAGGTAGTTTGTCTTAAGTCACTTGACTTTTGTTTTAAAAATTTATAACACGGTAGTTTTGCCGCTACTTTCATCCCTTCCTTGCCACTTAGGCAAAGCAGAAATAAAAGTACCAGTGGAAGGAACTGTATCTTGAAAGGGTTGGCTCAGCCTAGCAGTGGCTGGGATAGAGAGCTGCTACAGAAGGTGAATATTTTTGCTTGAAGCAGAGAGAATCATTTTGTTCCCCTTGGCAAGCAGCTGCAGGTGCCGCCCTGCAAGGCTCAGGAAAGAGCCTTCCCTCGCCTGCGGGGAGCACTGCCTTCTTCCTGGGGTCTTGGGCAGACTTTTACATCATGGCTCTGTTGGAGAAGTAAGCTCCTGAGTGAGCTTTTACAGCTTTTCAAAATTTTATTTCACTTTCAATGCTTATTTGAAGGCAGGTTTGAGGGGTTTTTGGTTATCATGTGCCTGTAGGGATTTCGTCTTTTGGAAGACACCCAGCATTGCAGGCCCAGGTACTGATAACCAAAGGATTTTTCAAATGGCAATGCTGTCGCTGTCAGAGGCATTTTATGGCAAATTGACATTCTCGAAGGTACTGAAGATGTCTTTCAGCAACAAATACAATTTTGTGTTGCTGAAGTGTCGTAGTCATGTAATAAGGTACAAGTAATTCCACATACATAACATTTCAAGGTGTTACCGTGATAGAAAACAAAGTGATTAGAAATATAGACACAAGGCTACCTATGTTTTGTCTTTCATTGTTCCTTAGTGATATAACACCTCTAACTATTTAATGGCTGAAGACATCTGGAAGAACTTAAATCAGAATTGAAGACAATTTTTTTCCTCTCCTGACAATATTTGACCACTTACCAAAAGTTCAAAATTAGCAGCTTTTTGGTAAATAAGGGGGAAAAAAAATTCAGAACTGCTTTTGTGGCCTTTGAGTGGTTGCTGCCTGGTGACCTTCTCTTCCATAGGTCAGGGCTTTCTGATGGAGCTACCTTTCCCTTAAAACACCATGGAAAAGTCCAGAGGTGAAGTACAACTCGGTCCTTTAAAAACAGTCACTTCCAGGTGATAATATGACAGCAGTTCCAAATGTTTCAAGTTTTAGGTGTTTGAGTTTTAACTGAAAATAAGGGTATTCACTTCACAAAAAGAGAATCAACCTAAGTTTTTCACTGATTTCTTTTTTGGTATTTTTTGCTATTTCCATGTACTCTTCGTAGTCTTTCTTCATTCCTTTGAATAATGTGTGTGTAAGCTTTAATCTTGGGAGGAACGAAAACACCTAATTTAACATAATGGTGATTTGATTTATGGATGAATGTAATTTTCTCAGAATTCTGTATTATTCTCCAGCTGACTAAGGCAGCCTGATCACTCAGTCTTCTGGTTATTTAAACAGCACTTGCTATGTTATAAAAGAAAAAAATTGCTTGTTATTTTCCCTGTTTTCTACGGGGTTTTACACTAACTTTTCTTTTCCCTTTTCATTTGTCTGTCCCTCCTGCCTTGCTGCCATGGTAAAAGCCTAACAGAAATGTCTGCAAGTAGCACATCTTCTGCAGGCTCTACAGTAGCATCTGCCGTATCAACACGGCCTCGACATCAAAAGTCCATGTCTGCCTCTGGTCATCCTATAAAAGTTACACTGCCAACCATCAAAGATGGCACTGAAGCTTACCGACCAAGGTAATGAATTGATTTTGTTATTTCTTTAATGCTGTGCACTTTGTTGTTCAGTTCATCGTACATTTCAATATGTTTCTAATCTATTCAAAACTGTCATGTTGTATTCTGTTTCAAAACAATAGCTTACTCCAAGTAGTGTGGATGATTTAAGCTTGACTTTGTTCATCACCTGTGTTTGCATACAGTTTAAAAAAAAGTTCTTTGACTGCCTCCCTCTGGAAGCTTCTGGAAGACTTTAGTTAAAACTTTACCTAATTTAGACAGGACCATACAGCACAGACCACCATAAATTCAAATCAAATACTGAACTGTTAACCTCTTAGGTTTGTAGATTGCTAGGCTCATTTCTGTCTAAAAGCACCACTGTATAGTTACTCTTATTAACTGCCCAAATAACTTTATAGAGTTGTGGCAGATGATTACTACTTAAGAAATATCTGTTAATTTTTTTGAGTGCTTGTGTATTAAAAGTTTTGATTAATATATTTTTCCAGAAGAGGGCTGGGAATACTTTCAAAACTTACTACAGACTTTTCTACCTTTTTCCTTTGTCCTGTTATCTGTGTATACTTTTTTAAAACTGTTCTTAATACTTTAGATAATTTGATTTTGCAATAAAAATATTTCTTGCTTATTTCTAAGTATGAATCATAAAAGCAAATCAGTTACAGATTCAGGTGTTAAATAAAAGAATCAAGAGCGGGGTTTTTTTTTTCCTATCTTTGAGAAATGGTTGTCATGTAGGAGGGTTTCTAGCATAGTCTTTCTCTTTATTTATGCTTCTGTTTTCCCAGCAGTGCAACTCAAAGAGTGCCTGCTGCTTCCCCGTCTGCTCATAGTATTAGCACTACCACTCCAGACCGAACCCGCTTTCCTCGGGGGAGTTCAAGTCGAAGCACTTTCCATGGTGAGCAGCTAAGGGAGCGGCGTAATGCCACTTACAATGGACCGCCCGCCTCACCATCCCATGAAACCGGTGCTTTTGCACATGCTAGAAGAGGGACATCAACTGGTATAATAAGCAAGATAACTTCCAAGTTTGTTCGCAGGTTAGTACCTCGATTTTTAAGAGAAAAAAAAACAAAAAGCCCAGCCTATAACTAGGGTCATAATTGTGAAGTCATTGAGAATTTCCAGTATAAGTCTGAAGTAAATGTAAATTTAGTTAGAATGCTGCTTGTTTTGTGTGTTCCTTCCAGACCCTGCCTTGTTTTACTTCTCTGTGTATATTGTAACCGTTATGTTTGACCAGCTGTTCTGCTTCTTTGTCTTAAAGGAGCAAGAGGATGCTACTCAGAAGGAGGTTTTTTTGTTCTTGCTTTACAGCTAAAAATACATAGATGCTACAATTAAGTTAAAATCAAATGAACTTAAGTACTGAAAGCAGTGACTTTAAAAATGAGTCATTATTTAATGTTAACAATATTTTACTTTTTTAACTGGGTGTGGTTTGTTGCAAGGGCTATTTTCTTGCTTTGCTTAGAGGGAATCGGTATTTACAAATTATTTCAGGGAATTCTAAAATCTGTGAATAAATGAGAAGCCTAGAAATGGGCAGAAGTCTGGATGTCTGGAAATACTAATATTTTGGTATCATGCAGCCTCTGGTATCATGTTATCAGTTTCTTCAAATGTAAGTTCAGGGATTCTGAAAGAAGAAAACCCACACATCCAGGACCTGCATGCATTCCTGTGATGATGCTAACAGTAACAATACTGTGAGGAGAGGTACTGGTAAAGATTTTGAGATACACTGTTTAATATCAAGTGACTGTTGACTTAACAGTCACAATAGCTTTCCCAAAAGGGAACTTAATTTTCAGTTTGCCCCTAAGTGATTTACCTAAACTCCATTTATGGATGTATCCTTACTGCATTATTGTCAGTTTTACGACAAATTATATCTTGGAAACCTCAATTTTCTTTGCAGAATTACACTGTTATGTACTGAATTTTATCATTTGTGCGTAAAAGGAGGATAAATTCAAAGCTAGGTTAAGCTACTAATTGCAAATTTGTAAGTAAAATATCATGAATCGCATAAGGTGATATTACAAGGGAAAAGAAGAGAGAAAGCTAGAAATGCAGTGATGTTCCTCATAAAAATGATTTCTTGGTGAGCTGATAGTGCATCGATGTGTGTCAAAGTAATACCTCCTATGATGACTTAAAAGAAGTATGTGAATGATTTTCTTTTTTCAGAAACCTGAAGATACAGGACTTTGATCCTCCATTATTGGTATCTCCCGCACTTACGTAGTTGGGGGAAAAGAATCTGTTCTCTGGTTTTAAAAAGAAAAAAAGTTACAGTGAAGTTAGTCAACTGTGGTATCAGTGTAGATTTTCAAATGAGAAGAATGATATTTTCTGTTAAGTAACTAACCAGTTTGAAGAGCACAGGCTGGTTTTTTGCATTATGGCTCATGTTATTTGCAAAGAATGGTATCTTGATTTTTTTGAAGAGTCAGATCAAAGAATTAATATTTTTATTATGTTAAACTACATATTAATACTATTAAAATAATGTAAACTATGTATTTAGAATTAACATATTGTAAATTGATGTCTTTTTAAATGATCTTTACTATAGAACATTTTTATACAATTTCCTCTTATGTTTTATACTGCTAAAAACACATTTTCCTGTAGTGAAGGCCTTGTAGGGTTTTTGTTGCTGGTGGTGGGGTTTTGCTGGTGTTTTGTTTTGTTTTTCTTTTTTTTTTAAACTTTGGACTGTTTGAGATGTCTAGTGGCTGGGGTTACATGGATGGAGGTTGGGGGGGTTGCTTTTCTTTTAGTTGGATCACATAACTGCATGCCTTTTAACTTCTGTACTGTTCAGGAAATATGGTTTAAAGCATACTTTGATTAGAAGGTGTCGTGAAAGACTTTTTTGACTTTATCTTTTGGCAAAGATAAATGCCTTTTCTGGTAAGTATATAAAACATGCATAAGAAGAATGCTTAATCAATAGGATATTGAAGTATTTTGTATCAGTGGTTTACGTCAAATGATACTTCTCTGATGTTAGTTACTAAAGTATTTGTGTTTTGAAGGTATTAAGTGAACTAGCTAATTGAAATTGGGTGCTAAAATGTTTGTACAGCAGCACTAGGAACGTACCTAGGTGGCTTATACAATCTATAGATGGATATTTTTCAAGTTGCTTCAGACCAAAAAGGCATAATACAAAACAGTTCCTTGATAAAGTACAGCTCTAATTCAACAAGATTATAAAAAGCTATGTTTAACCTCACGCGCACCGGTAATCTTACCAGAGTCAATGTAACAGCTGATTTGCTTAAAGTTAAGCAGATGTTGAAGTAACCTTTCTGAACCGGGCTCCAAACGTTTGGTGTCGCAAACTCTTAGGCACGTCTTATCTTTAATTACTTGAGTGTGCTTAAGCATGGGCATGTACCTAAGTGCTTTCAGGACTGAGGTCTAAACACCTGGCCCAGAAGGGTGCAGAGTGGAGCCCCCCTGGACCACCTTGATCAACTGCTCCTCTGTGCTTGCTGGAATTACGTGTGGCCATTGCTCTGTCTGCAGTAGGTTGAGAACAATGTTAATTTTACCATCAGTTTAAAAAAAAAAAAAAAATTACATGTCAGAGCTGAAAGAAGTTAAAGTATCATAAAGGGAAATTAAAATTACAGCTGTGGAAAAAATACTATTAAACAGTATTAGGCTTGACATTATTATACTGATTTTATTTTTTTTTTTGTTTTTTTGTTTAGTAGCTATTTAACACTGTTCTAGATGTAGGTTTTCTTAACTTTTATTTTTCACCTTTATCATTGAATCTCAACCTTAACTTTGTTTTGAGGGATCCAAGTGAAGGCGAAGCCAGTGGCAGAACTGACACCTCAAGGTGAGGAGCCACTATTAATACTTCGCTCCTAGGTCTTTCGCATCAAGGTTTAAGTGATTTCTTAAAGATTTTTAATCAGGATGTAAAATAGAATAGTGCTTAAGTAATCTGCATTTCAAAACTGTTTTTTATTTGGGGGGATGGGGGTTTTGGTGAGGTCCTTTATCCCTTGTTTTTGCTTTCTGGCGAAGTATTTAATATAAAACTTTATTTAAGCATATTCCTTTGAATAATAAAGCCCCCTTAGGAGTTAACCAATCATTTAGGCACTTAAAATCATGTTTTGACTTATAAATATGTAATGGTGTTTACTTTTGGTTTCGGTGGAAAACATAGTATACTTTGTGTGTGTCTGTGTGTATATATGTATATAGTAAATTTTTACTACAGCTACATACTGTGTTCATTACTAAAGCTGCTGTTTGCCAGAAGTAAACACCTTATAGTCACTGAGAAATGAATGTCACTTTGCACTGAGAAATAAAATAAGTGACATTCAGACAAAAAGGGCGGTGACTGCTAAATATTGAATTTATACAGCGACCGCTGTACACAAATCTATAGATGCTTTGTTAGTAATAAAGCATTCCTTCATATGCTCCTCATTTTCCAGTATATCTGCTCTTCTGCCATGTTTCAGCATTTGGTTCTGCATTTTTGGTGTGCTTAGCACAGCGCATAACTTTTTATTTTTATGCTCTCTAATGAACAGGCATTGTAGTTTGCGTTCTAAACTGGTCACTTACAGAAAGTATCGACTGAGTTTTCCAAACAGAAAGCCTTTATTTAAAAAAAAAAAAAACAGCACATTCTTAACGGGATACATTGTATAATACACAATGCATTTTATCTGTGTTAGCCCTTTTCAATTCAAAGTCTATTAGCTGTCGAATTCTTGACATGGAAAGGGAAAAGAGATTAATCAAATGCTCAAATGAAATGAAGTGTGAAGTCGCTTTCAGCTCTTGCTTTCATTCTCTAGCTTCCTCTACTTTTTGTCATCCTACAGTGTCTGTTTTGGGCTAAAAGTTGTTTGAGATCTTATCCCTGCAATGCTCTGTCCCTTATTATCGATGTGGTTCTCTGGGCATCACACTGGAAGTTAAATTAAAAATGCTTGTTTTGACTCCTCTCTGAATAGCAACAGTTTATAGACTGTTAAAACGAGAACAGCACCTTTCCCCAGTGATGGATGGGGAGTCATCAGGCATCTCAAGTACCTGGGACAAGAACAGAAATAGTTGGCTGTGGAATTACTTTAAAATAATCAGTGCTGTTTCTCAAAATGATTTCTACAATGGAATAAATAATCTATTTGGTAAGGAAGCGTCAGAGTAAGAACATTCATTGGAAATTACTCCCTTGAAATTTTGTCCAAGTCTCATTGTATCAACAAAAATATTTTGTGTTGCATGTCACTCTTTCTTCTGTGAAAAACCTGCTGGCTGTGTACTCAGCTGGTGGACAAACAAGCTGTTTGTCCAAATTACAGCACAAAATTCTGCTTCATCAGTTAAAATGACGCATGTTATTATAAGGTCTTTCTTACACAGAGAGATGTCAAAAATACATAATAAATGCCAAAGGGGGAAAGGTGGAAAAGAGGGGAGGAAATTAAGTGAAGGCTCGTGAATCGCAGGGTGGGGTTTCTTCCTCTGCTGCTTTTACAGTATGATTTATGCTTCAGGATTGTGTCCCTCGACTTCAGTTTTGTTGGTGTATGGCATGCTCCAGATCATGAAATCAGCAGAACTTCAGTCATGCTTTTACATAGATTCCACTTTCTTTGGAGCAGTATGGAGTAACGTGTGTCTGCTGCAGTTACCATTGCACATGTTGTCATCGGAACATTGTAGAGCAGGGGTTTCCCAACTTGCTTTGCTTCTGTGCCACCACTGGGAGCTGCACCAGCACTGGCAGCAGCTCCCAGCACTGTGCCAAAGCGTGCGGGAGCATAGGATACGATGCTGTGAGCAGTCGTGCACCCATCTAATTCTTTGAATTAGCTTGTGTGAGATTAGTAGCGCGTCAGTTGCAGTTTAGGAACCCCTGTTCTAGAACTGTATTTCTCTTCTGTCTCTTGGCTATCCTGCTTTTATTTTTGACTGTTCTGTATGTCACTTCTTCCAGGAGCACTTCTGGGGAGCCAAAAGACAGAGAGAAGGAGGATAGCAAAGATTCAAAGCCACGCTCCTTGCGGTTCACGTGGAGCATGAAGACCACTAGTTCTATGGACCCGAATGATATGATGAGAGAGATTCGGAAAGTGTTAGACGCTAATAACTGTGATTACGAACAAAAAGAGAGGTTTTTGCTCTTCTGCGTTCACGGTGATGCACGACAAGATAGCCTTGTTCAGTGGGAGATGGAAGTCTGCAAACTGCCGCGATTGTCGCTCAATGGAGTGCGTTTCAAGAGAATATCTGGGACTTCTATCGCATTTAAGAACATTGCATCCAAGATAGCAAACGAGCTTAAGCTGTAAAGAGAACCTAAATTTTTTGGGATCAGGGAAGATTCATACATGATCTACACTTTGAATGTACTGGTTACGCCTAATGTGATTGGCCTGTGAAACTCCCCATGTAGAAATTGCCCTTATTGCAATAAGGTTATACATAGTTATTCAGAATTGTAAAGTTAAATCCAGTATGACCTATATTAAATAACTGTAGCTAAAGAAGTTATGTTCACATGTACAGGTAAGTATATAGAGCATTCTGTTCATTTTATGTTCATAGAGTTGTATAATAAAAAGATGACTGCTTAAATTCAGATCTTGTATAGTTGTCTAGATTTCTGCACAGAAATGTATGTTTGATGCTTTGAGTTGGAAAAGTCCTTCCCTATCATTTACATTTTTGGTGGGTTTTATAAGTCTTACCTCTATCATGCGTTTTTTAAAAAACTTGTGTCCTGAGTCAAATGCACAAAAAGAGTTTTCACAACTGTAGCATGACCATTTTTAATTATTTAAAGATTGTTCATGATTTGAACCAAAAGTCGATGAATAATCGGCTTTTGTTCTCCACGAGACTGTTCCTGCTTATCTTTGGCTCTTATCCTCGTTATTGGACAGTGTTTAGTTGAATAAAAAAAAAAATGCAAACATGTTTACAATGTTGGCACTTACAGTTTAAAGACTTTGTTCTGCCTTGGGCCAGCTCAGAGCTGCAGGGGAACAGAAACCAGGCGTAAGTGATGTTCTGTCTGCAAATTACAGCGCTTAACTCCCATGGCCCGTTAACAAATGTAGCACCAAATGGAGAACCGTAATTATTTCATTTGAAGATCATGGCATAAAATATCACTTGTTTGCTGCCGTCAGAATACTATAAATTCCATTTTATGGAACTATTGGGACTGTTTAATAGCACAAGATAATCTGAAGTGTTGACCAATTGTATAAGTTAATAATACCACCTCAGGAATTAGCTTGGCATTTGGAGCGTGTGCCCCCAAAGAGCACATGCAATTCCACGTAACATTTTACAGCTAAACATACATTGTTTATAATGATAAATCGTTGATTTATGCTTTCGTGGTTGTACAGTTTGTTCCCATGTAACCTGTTTGTGTTTAATATTTTACCAGATTTCTTGTATTTATTCCACATCATTATGCCTGTAACGTGCAGCTTTGTAATTAGGCACTTGCCTACAGAAAAAAAAAACTCACATTTTTTTCCTTCATAATTAATGATTATAAACTATGTAAAACCACTAGTACTGGTACATTTTAATACTTGTTATTTTGTACTGAATTAACCATAGAGGTTGGTTGTGCAATGTTATTTAATGTCGTAATTACTGTAATATCAACACATGGGCCCCATCTGCACACTCTTGTGAAGAATAGAAAGTTCATTAAGAAATTGTCACTTTAAAAAATAAAAATTAAAAAAAAAAGCTGTGGTAAACTCTGTAACCCTAAGTTAGAAGGCTGTAAGTGTAGTAAATGTGCCATTCTCTAATGGCTTCTTGACCGAGATGGACTTTACATACTGTACTGTGATGTAGCTTTCCTATGTAACGGTTATGTTCGGAAATGGACGTGTATTGTTGCCTTAGAAAAAAGGGTGGTGTTTGGAAAGAACGAACTGTAGCCCCTTTTTTTTTTTTTATCTGATGTTCATGGAAACAAAATCTGATGCAAGTCATCTTGATTCACTGGTGCACTCTATTAAAACTTACTTGAACAGTTCTCATACTAAAATACTTGTTGTTTGCCCTTTATAAAAGCACAATAATTACTGCAGGTAGCAAAATAGTCTTCAGCTTCTACACTGTGTGAATTCAGGATTAGCATTGCATTGGTTCTGTGCTCCTGTGCTCTCCAGGCGACAGTATCAGTGGTTTAGCACTTCTTAAAAATGGATGTCCAGGAGCTTTTCCAGAAATTCACCGAAAACCAGCTTCGGGAGGGAGTTGTGTATCTGCTCAATTGACTCGTAAGTGTCTATGAATGTTCAATTATCCTTGAAAATACACCACGGGAACGTAACCATGATGTTAATCCAAGATCATGTATGACCTTAGTCGGAAAAGAAACGCCTTTGCCTTTTTGGAAGGTTCAGTGGAAAAAATATAGGTCATGCTGTGAGGCGGTAGATTAAGTACTTAGGCTAGCTTCCCGCTTTACGTGCCCTGTTTTTACACGGCTAACTTTGCCCTACATTGCTGCTGGTTTTCAGTGTTTCATGCAACTAGTGATGTATTAATGCTCCACAAAACAGAGATAGCGTTTCACAGGGACAGAGGTTACAAATTTTAGTTCAACTCCCATGACACATGGCACCCCAAAGTGCCAATTTAATGTTTCTGTATATGCACAGTTTGCAAATGATGTTATTTCCAGTAGCTGCCAGCACCATGAAGTTGCCCCAATTCCCAAACCCCACTGACCTCCCTTCTGCTGCCCTGTTGGAAGATGAGCTGTGACCACCTTACGTTCCCTGTAGCAAATATACCAAGTGCTTCAGCGAGTGCACAATCTGAGCGTGAAAGGTGTAGGGGCACCCAAACGCGCTGTTCGGCTTTCCCCATTTCCGGTTCCTGGCAGGAATAACATGGGAAGATACAATAAAAATACTTTTTCAGAACTTCTGGTTTTATTGGCAAGCAGAGCATACTTTGTATGGAAAGCAGGGAGATGTTGCATATTGAATCCTCAGGGCCTGTTTTTTGTGTCCCTCAACAGTTGCTTTGTTACGTACCTGTTACGTGTAAGTTACTCCTTGGGTAAGAGTGGGATATGAACATTTGGATCTGAAACGCAGCTTGACTTTCACATGGGAGGCATTTTATCAGCGCAGTTTTAACTTGAGGAGTCTGAAAGACAGGTAAATGCCACATCATGTTCCGCAGCTCCGGGAAGGGATAGGGATGTCTTGGATCTTCTGAGGGCTTATGCATTCAATTGTAATTTCTTGGCAGTGTTTCTAGGGGGTGTTTGGGGTGGGTGGGGGGTGAGTGGTTAGACTACCACATGCTTCTGCTGGTTGGGGTTGGGTTTTTGTTTTACTACTTTAAGGTATACAGATACTTCCAAACTAAGTAGGTCTGTTTTCATGCAGTCCAATTTAAAACATTACAATGTGTATATGTATAGTCAATGAAAGGACTATAAATGTTCACTACGGCTTCTGTGGATTGAAAATAATGTTTGAGAACCAAGTGGCATCATTAACGCCATACAGTTAGAACGATGCTAACATTCCATGAGCTGTTAGACGTGAGACTTTTGATACTTGGTGTCATGCACCAAAGGGGTACCTTGGACATCTTAATCTTGGAATGTGTTGTGAGTCCCCTGACACCACACAAATGGAGACAGTAACTCTTAATCGAGAGATGAATTCTCTGGGGTTTTGATCGCTGAACTGTGGAAAACAAAACAAACTCATGAGGTACAAACCCAGTCTGTGGGGAAAGGCCTGCCCTTCTTGAGAAGACACGTCCTCTTTTTCACTATCTTTGCACTTCTCATTTAGGGGCAAAGTATACATTCAGTAATGGATCTATGAATAGAAAACCTAGGCATAAACACTTTTCAAGGTCCCAGAAAAATACTTAATGCGGGTTTTCTTTACAATTTTTCAAGCTAGCTTGAGGTTAATAAAATGAAAGATCCCATGCAACAGCTGCTTACAGATTACTGGTATTTTATTTCTTGATGCTGCTACTTAATCAGCATCAAGCAATTACTTCATCCCTCAAACTACCTAAGAAAGCAGCACATTAAAATCTACAGCAGTGTATCAGAGCGTGCAAAACTTAACTCCTCTACCTTGCTGCTTCAGGCTCCCTACCATGAGACAGAAGCTACAGTGCTACTCTGTGTCTCTGCAGCGTTTAGGACGTACCTGCACCTGAACGCAGGCAAGCTCAGCATCTGCCTCCAGGAGGTGGGGGAGAGAACGGGGGGGATGGGCTCAGAAGTGGGCCCTGCAGGCCCTGCACACGCGGTCTGTCGTAGGTCTCCATTTGGGATGGGTACTTGGAGCATGAAATCCTGTCCTGGGGTTAGCTCTCCACCTCGGGAGATTGAAATTAAAAACCTGATGATGGTAACAGCAGTGGTGACGCCTTTCACATAAAATAGGGGAAGGGACAGAGCACTTTTCCCATAGTGACAGACCTGAGACTTAGCTCACGTCTCACCCTTCAGAGGGCCGGCCAAGCTGTCCGCCACACAGCTTTCTGGCTGGAGCTGTGACAGTGGTGAAACCCCATCCTTGGGGCAGAGGACTACGCTAGCTGCAGGATTGACTTCCTGGATGTTAAGGGCACACAGGTTCAAGGCTTTGTTCCTCGGTAAGAAAAATCCACAGTAAAGGATTAGCTTGTGCCCTTGTTGGACCTGCTTGTCCAAAGTATTTGTCTATATCAGACGTTGATAAATATATCAACTGTTTTAATAAATTATATCCATCCTCCCTATACAATTTTGCTTTTCTTGATCTACCCCAGCCACACGAACACCGCTTAGGCAGCGCAGCGCTTACACTGCAGCCCGCCCAGCTGCGGAGATGCGTGGCGCTCAGCCTCCCCGGCACCTGGGCAAAAACTTTGCCTTTAAATGGAGGATTTGGTACCTTCCCCTTGGCCTGGGATAGCAGAACGGTGCCCTGGCGATGCTGTTCACTCGAGGCTGTAGGTAGGAACAATCTCACAGAGGAATTACCAGGAAGTTTGGGGTGGTTTTTTTCGGACGGGAAAACAGCGTGATCTCCCGAACCCGCTGCTGGCGTGGAGCGGTGCGAGGGAAGGAGCCATTCCAGTGTTTCTCCAGTGGTCGCGGCGTAGGAGGCTACCGCTAGCGACAGGGTGGGCTTCCCTCCTCCGGAGCTGACGGGGGGCGAGACCCGGGCTTCCCTCAGCAACTCCCCGCTTCCCCAGCAAGGCGAGACACGGTTTTCCGCTCCAGAGCCGCGGCAGGGCCGGGGGTGGCGGAATCGGTGCCCGACGCCGCGGCTCTGCCACCTCTCGCCCCGGGCCGGCTTCCACGGGCACGGCCCGCACGGCGGCGGGGGCCGGGGCGCCTCTTCCCGCCACCGTCCCGCCCCGGGGAGGGGGCAGCCGCCGCCTCCGGCCACACCTGTGGCGCAGCGGCGGAGGAAGCGGCCGGAGGTCCGCGCAGACGGCTCGGCGCCCGGCGGCACCATGACGGTGGGTGCGCGGCTGGGCGTCAAGGCGAGGGGCAGGTACTCCCGCCGCGGGCCCGGCGACGACCAGGTCTCCATCCTGCCCGGCGAGGAGGAGGCGGAGGAAGCGGCGGCGGCGGCGGCGGCGGCTGGGGGCAGCGCCGGGGCCCCGCGGGCGGCGGCGCTGGAGGAGGAGGAGGAGGGCGCTGCCTCCAGGAAGGTGCGCTTCGCCCTCCTGCCCGACTCCTACGAGCCGCTGCGCCCGCCGCGGGCCGGCAGCAAGCGGCCCTACGGGAAACGGCTGAAGAAGTACGGCAAGGTGAGGGCAGAGCGCTCCCGGACCGGCCGCCGACGCCGTTGCCCGGGGCAGCCGGAGCGGGGAGGGTGGGCGGGTAGCGGGGTCCGGGTAGCGAGTTTTCCGAGGGGCTCTCGAAGTCCCGCTTGTCCCTCAGGCAGTTCGGGCGTCGGTGCGTGGCTCCGAGGCGGGGGTCAGGCCGCTGGCTTGCCCCTGCTCCTGCCGGGGAGGAGCCGGTCCTGCCGGGGAAGGCACGACGCGGACCCCTCGCCTGGATGAAAGAGTAGAAAATCTGCTGTTTCGGAGTGAAAACGACACTAAGCTGATCCATGTGACGGGTACTTTGCCTTTCTTTGTTCGGCATTTCCCTCGGCGTCATTGTTTTGACACCATTCCTTAAAAGTTCCAGTTAATTGGCCTGCCTTTCTCTTTCTTCTACTGAAGTGACCGAAAGAAAGGGCAGTAACATCCCTCCAGGACGCTCATTTTCCAGTTTACCTTCTAGTGTTCCCGGAAAAAATCACTGCCGTGAGTTAAAAGAAAAATGCAACGTGTTCTTCATTGTATAACTACTATTTTGGAGCGAAATTGTTCTTCTGCTTTCCTGTGTGGAAAGTCACAAGTCCTGCAGTCCAGTGGTTTATTTGGATGTTTGGGGTTTTTTATCCCTGGAGGGTGGGTGGTGCCTTTGATTACAAAAGTCCTATTTGGAAGAATTCAATTATTTTTCTGGTGTTCATGGCACTTAAACACAGCTCAGCTATGTCTTGGATATTTGTAGCAAAAAGCAGTTTCTTTGTTAGCAGGAAAAAACCTGTCTGGTGTCGGGAATCTTCTCCTACTGGAGAGATTACGGACGGCAGTACGAGACATGCCTTTCTACTGCGTTCTTTAAAAAAATGATGATTTTGGTAAAGATATGCTTGCTATGTCTGACATGCAGAAAATGCCGGTTAGCTTGGCAAACTTACTTGCTTTTAAAATTCACAAGAACTTACAGCTGACAGCATAGTCGTGAGCCTCTTCACAAATACTACTGCTACCTAAAGAGACGAATCGACTATTCCGTTCTTCCGGGATGGATTTGATACTTCAAGTTTCCAACGCTGGGATTTCCGACCACCTGTAGTATGAAGCAGTCTCAAGTCCAAAGAGCTTCCAGCGTAGGCTTGATTTATACAGAGCAGTTTTGTGAGCATGGTTACATCGCAGCAGTTCATAAATTCGCTGATGTGCTATTGCTGTAGGTGCTGTTGGTATAAGGGCGCTTATACTAGCGTTTCAAGCAGCAGGTAGTCCTTGGACACTGGATGTTCCCTTTTGTGTCGGTCAGACAACACCCCCACGGGGAAGGTTTGCCAGCTTAGCTTTGACAGTAAAGAGCAACTCGTGAAAGCACTGGTGAGGTCCGGGTAGGTAAGTTGTATGGATACATTGCAGGGAGGAGGAATGAAGTCACCAGTGTGACATAGTAGGACGAGGGCAGATGTGGGAAGGGAAAGCCCTGCGCCACCTCTATCCTCAGGCTCTGCCCCTGGGCTCCAGCTGCCTTTTTATTTTGCCATCCTAACTCCCTTCAAGTAAGTTTCCATGGGAGTAAATACAGCAAAATTCAGCTATGTAGTGGCATCGTGACAGCTGAAGGTTTTCACGTGCCCGTACCACTGTAATCCAGCTTTAAGAAATCCTAGGAATATCATAGATATTGACTGCATTTCACAGATTTAAAAGTATATCCTCTGTTTCAGTGTTTTTCACTGGAAACAGGAGATGATTTTGATCTAGTCCCAAGCCACCATAAAGTGTTACTAACAGTTACTTCTCGTATTCCTCCCAAACTGACCACATGACGTTAATTCCCCGGCCATGACCAGCCATGTGAGCAAAAACTAGCAAGAGTGAAATTAAAATTAGTTTACGGTTTTTAGTTTAAATTATCTGTAGCAAGTTATCTCTAATGCAGTACACAGATGAGTTCTTGAATGTTTACAGATGTGAAAGTGGGTCAAAACAGTCTTATTTTGTCCAAAAAAATCTTGTTTTGACAAAAAGCAATGAAATTTCCATGGAAGTATTCTCAGTGATTTATTGCCTTCTTGTTCAGCTCTAGTTTTAACAGCTTATGTGCTTTTAAGAGTTAATAATATACTTAGAACGTGTGTGCGGGGTAAACACGTACCTCTACAAACTAGGTACGAATTTAAACTAATTTTATTCTTGAACAGAAGCCCATGTAAAAGCCTGGCTTCCTGCGGAGGCTGCATCCGTTCGCTTTAACCATGCTCTGTGTGTGTGTATTTGCTATATAAAAATAGATGGTAAAATGTTGTTCCATGCTCAAGCCCTCATTAGCTGTGGGAGAAGTTAATTTTCTGGGTTGGAGACATTGGCTGTCGGAACGATTTTATGTGAAGGTATTTTCTATCACCTCTCTTCTTTTTTTTTCTTTTTTTCTTTTTTTCTTTTTTCTTTTTTTTTTTTTATTTTTTTTTTTTTTTTTTTTTTTTTTTTTTTTCTTTTTTCTTTTTTTTTCTTTTTTATTTTTTTTTCTTTTTTCTTTTTTTTCTTTTTTCTTTTTTTTTCTTTTTTCTTTTTTTTTCTTTTTTCTTTTTTTTTTTTTCTTTTTTTTTCTTTTTTCTTTTTTTTCTTTTTTTTTTTTAAATCCCCTTCTCCCGTCTCTCTCCACAGAACGTCGGCAAAGCTCTGCAGAAGGGATGCCGCTACTTGGTGGTTGGCCTGCAAGGATTAGCAACGGCTTATTCTGCTCCCTTTGGAGTGGCAGCTCAGGTGGCATCCTTCATCCGCTAGCGCAGCTCCGTGCACCCCACCGGGGAGGATGTGAGGCCATTGCTGCTTTCTTGGAATTAAATCTGAGACCTGCATCTGAGAAACCTCTCGGACAAACAATCCCAGCCCCGAGCACCTCCGCCAGCCCCTTCCTCTGGACTGAGTGCTCTACTCTGCAAAAACTTCCAGCGCTTTATGAAATCAGATCGGGTCAAAGAAATGCAAGGATGGGGAAATAATTGAGCTGAAGTTTGCTCTTGGACGTGAGTTGGTTTTCTAGAGCTTTGTGCTATGTGTGGAAGGGAGCCAAGGACAGATGGAAAAGCAAGTAGATGAGGGAGAGAGAAATGAAGGAAAATAGGGGGGGGGATGTGGAGTTCTGGGTCTGGCTAGTGAGAGGAATTGTCAAAGCAGTGGAGGAAACAGATAACAAGGGATCAGGAAAAGGTAGTATTTGGTTTTCTGATGTCTTTTTTTTTTTTTTTCCTGAGAGGGTTAAGATTGTGAGCATACTTAAAAATATATTTGGATATAAATGGACTATGATCTGAGACACAGAGAGCTTTGCTGCATCACGTCTGTTCATTTCAAACACTGGAAATAATGAGCCTTTAAATCTTAAGACTGATGTAAAAATCCAGAAAGAAAATGAGGTGTGTTTGTCTTCTGATTTTGGGGCATTAAAGGGTCACTGTGATTAATACTTTAAACTTTTCCTCTGCTGCTGTCAAACCTGCATACGTTTTTGTTTTTTTTTTTTTTTTAACTGAAAATGAAGTTTATATCTGACATACCTGACTCTAGAAGCTGGGGCTGTAAGAACACCCAGTTCTGTGGTAGTCAGCGGAGAAGAAAATGGATTACCAGCTGCATCTGAGAAAAACTACATACAGCATTTCGTATAAAAATGTACAACTGTTTTGTGTAAGAATGGAGCCAAATAACCTGCCAGCTCCATCTTCATTTCCGTAGGTGGAAGTTGTAGCTAGAGAATGTCAACATCAGATGGCTCAGCTCGGTGGTGCGGATGGAGGACCTTCTATGTCACACCTCCAGGGATATAAATCTTGTATTGATGACACAGGAACAAGGGGGTTTATGGGCCTTCAAAATTCTGTAGGTTTTGGTTGTGTTGGGTTTTTTTTTTTCTGTTAGTCTTTTGTGGTAGTAGTAAATGATTTCCTTGCGGGCACTTTCTCTGTATTATAGCTCCTCCTAGTTTTGATAGTGTTTTTGTAACCAAGGAGTTGACTTACCTGGGAAAAAAACACTGTTAATTTGCTTTTTCTTTTTTTTTTTTTTTTCCTTTTTTGAGTGAATGGGTTCACACGTCTTAGCGAACCACACTGTATTTCTTTTAAATGTAGCAAATGAAACAAAGGTGGGTGTTTGTTTTTTGTTTTTAATGCTCATTTCTATCTGGACTGTAAATGAAAGTAATGCGATCCACATCTTGTGTTTCCCTACACGCATAAGTAAGCGCAGAAAGAAGGTGTTTCTCAGCGGTGGCCCGAGCAGCGAGGGGAAGCTGCAGTGTAAACTTCCCCGTGTTGTTCTGGCTGTGGCCTCAGCCCTCGCCTAGAAGGACGCACGCGGTTGTAGCCCCGACCGTATGGCAATGCTCAGGAAGGGCAAGGTGCGGAGATGAGGCTGTAGAGGATCTAAGGCGGCACGAGCTGGGGTAGGAAGAGCCACAAAGGGATTTTGCTCATTGATTTCGTGCCTTTAGTTGTTTCTCTTGAGCTTCCCTGTGGGGCCATCCTGTCTGTCCAATCTGCCCCACCAGGGTGCCAGAGGGTGTTGATAACTGCTGTGTCTTCTGCAGTGCCAACAGAGCTGTCCTAAAGCCCGCGTGCCACACCAGCCTGCATATTTTGGGATTAACTTCAAATTTTGTTCCACCACTCTATATTTTATAGCATGAGTCATTAACAGTTTTTTTAAAGTTACTATCGCAATGTAGGGGGGAATTGTGTCTCCATTTTTCTATGTGAAATGAGTGTCCATCTATTTGTCCGTGTGTCCCCTGAATAGCAAGACTGCTCCCTCATTGCAACACCCGTGGTCCAACCCATTCAGTGCAGGGACTTTCAGCAGAGGTAAACATGAACTTTAGCTTGTGGAACCACTCAGCATAATGGTTACCACAGACTTCTGCCTGCTGACCTCAGGTCTCTGTTCGCCTGGTGCAACTTTAAGGGAATAACCTGATTGCTCTCCGTACCGAACTGGAATGATATGTAAATGCTGTCTCTGTGTGACCCTGAGAAAAGAAAAGCTTGATGTATATGGGCGAGTCAGCTTCTGCTGAACGGTGTTTCTAAAGTATAGACCCCCCCCCCCAAAAAAAAAAGAAAGAGAAAGTAAGCAAGCAAGCTATGCTGTTCTTGTAGAACAGCTGGTGATTCATGCCAGACTATTTTCCTTCCTCACTGAACTGATAGTTCTCAACCAAGGCTACCAATTAGTGCTGCTTATCAGTACTCCTTGAGCAGTAATTGACTTCTCAGCTGGTGGAGCCATTGTGCAAGGCCAAGCCTTGGCCTCAGGGTTTGCTACTCTCACCAGCCCAGCTGACACGGCAGCACCTAGAAAATCTGAATCTGGGGGGTGAAGTTCATTTTTCAGCAGGGTGGATGGCAGAGGGCTGTAGTTCCTGTCAATCACAGCAGCGTCCCTGCTGTGCCAGATCTGGCTTAGCTACGATGCAAACAGGTGGGACAGAGCAGATCCTGCAGCGCTGATGCGAAACGTCGTCTCGGTGCTGTGAGAGACAAGAGGAAATATTCCCCGACTCACTCGGCGTCGCGTGGCAGGTCATCCCGCTCAGCGGACGAGAAATGGCAACCTCCGTCTGAAGCAGAGCCATTGTGCTGGAAGTCTGCAAGTGACTCAGAAGAGAGCGAGACGTCGGTGACGGTGAGGAGGCTGGGCTCCCCGGTGCAGGCTTGACGGCATGTCAAGCCAGGAGGGCAGTCTGGCATGAACACTCGGCTTCTGCACAGGCTTTATGTGCTCTTGGCAAGGCTGGCCTTGGAGGAGCCACCCCAGCAGGGAGAGCTTTCAACCCACACCTGCAAGCAGGCTCTTTTATTAAAATGGGCTTGTCTGCAGCTTGCTTCCAGGTTCCTTTTAGGAATAAAATGGACATTTGACCCTCTTGTTGACAAATGTGGTGAATATTGGTGCTGGATGAAACGCATTCCTCCCTTCAGGCACTTGATTGGCACCTTTACCATCCCTTCACCACGCAGGTTTTTGTTTTTGGTGGTGTGCTACTGTGCTATCTGGTTCCCTTCAGATTTCTACCCACCTCTCACATTGTTTTATGACAAAGAGCAGGATAAGTAAGTTCAGGAAGCTGAATACATGCAAGAATGGTGAGAAGTAGTCAACTCATCCAAGCTTCTCTCAGAAATGAACAGCCTGGCAAGTCACTTTTCCATTAAATGCCTGGCTATTCCTTGTGCCTGCTCAATGAGTCACAGAGCAGAATAAAGCTTATTTCTGCTGGTTTTGCCAGAACATTTAATTACTGCTCTGGCTTACCGTAAGCTCTGAGGAAGTGGCAGAGGACTCACAGCTATTGTCCTTTGTCCTGCAACGTTAGCAGCAAGGAAGCACTCTGGCACAGCTTGCTTTTGAAGTGGTATAACTGAGTAGAGCCATACCACGTCACTTCAGTGCTTCCAGGGCTTTGCCAGTCCCAGGCCAAGTGTCACTTCAGGGATGAGTGACCCTTCTGCCCTCTGCCTGTCTGTAAGACTGGCAAGGGGGCAGGTTTTGTCTTGGGGTGCTATAAAACCAGTTGTCTCTTTTTTTCTGTATGCCGAGTCCCTTGTTAGATAGGCACTGGCCTCTTCTGAGACAAAACTGGCCCTAAAATCTGTACCAAGTTGCTGCAGTTACCTGTACAGTCTGCTTTGGAAATCCTTTTTCTTCAAGGAGCAGTAGAGAATCTAAAGAGCTTGTAGATTAATGAAGATAATTAAAGGGAAGTAATGGAAGCAAATTCTCCTCTTCCTTCTCCTTGTAGGAAAGAGCTATCAGACTGCTAGGCCTGTTTCAGGGTGAAGTCTAGCCTGAGCTCAAAGAGGGTGGTGCTCCTTCCTGAATCCTGCATCACCTACGAGAAGAGAGAGGCTCAGGACTCTAGGCTCCTTTAGCTGGAGGAGGGAAGAAGACCTAGGAGGGACCCGACAGCAGCTTTGTAATACCTAAGAAGGGGTTGTCAACAGGATGGAGTTGGGCTCTTGACTGAGGTCTACAGCCAGACAGCAAGGGGCAATGATCATAAATTGAAACAGGAGTTTCCAGCCAGATATAAGGGGGAAGAAAATCACTAATATGATAATTAAGCATGAGAAGAGGTTGCCTTAGGAGACTGGGTAGTCTCTGTCCCTGGAGGCTTTCAAGGCACGACTGTACAAAGTGCAGAGCAACCCAGTCTGAATTCCATGTTGACCCTACTGTGAGCAGGAGGCTGGAGGAGAGACCTCCTGGGGTCCTTCCAGCCTGGGTGACTCTCCGAGGCTACGAGTGGGATCCTGCTATGATGAGCAGAAAGCTTGTCTTTATCTACTGTATGGAGATGTAAAAGACAGATATCCTCACCCTTCCAAAAAGCACAGACGCGAAGAGTAAACCTTTGCTTCTGACAAGGAGCGACTTGCGAAGGCGGCAGTGCAAACTGCCTGAAGAGCAGTTTGGCCCCCAGCAAAGCTTCCATTGCATTGCACGATGCCGGCTGAAAGGCAATTGTCCTTTAGTGCCATCTCCTGGGAAAAAAGCAGATTTCCAGCCTCGTCAGCCTGCCTCGCTGTTCTGTCTCATCTCCTGCAGGGATTGCTGCCCTCCCCTAGGCTGGCCTCCCGGTTTGTCCGGACCCATCTTCAGGATGGTGGGTCCCAGCAGCGTAATGTGTGGCTCGGTGTACTGGTGTTTCCTACCCCGAGCCTCCCGTTTGCAAGTGTTTCAAATGTAAAGGCATAGCAACGTTGTTCTTGTGTTGTTTGTTTTGTTTTGTTTTTTTTTCTTCCTTCAACACCTAAAAATGCATTTCGCTGCCCTGAGGTTCTTGCTGTGCCCTAAAAACATTCATGAAGTATGCTTCACTGGAGGAAAGTGGACCAGCCACGGCCACCTCTTGTTTCTGAATGTTATCCTCCACTGGAGAAATCCCAGCTGCTTAAGACGGGAGGTGTCATTTCAAACGCAGGAGGAATGGAGGACGGCAGACTGGAATGACCCCCGCAGAAGCTGCCTTGCACCCAGCTCCAGCACGCCGTCTGTGCTTGTCTCCTGATGCTTTCTGTTTTCCCCTACTGCTGCTGCCCATAAAGCAATCCTTGCTCCTTCCTTTCCTGGGACACTAAGCTAGCATTGGATTGCTTTTTCAGCTGTGCCCGAATTAGGGTGGGGACTTTCCTGTCCTCGGTGAATCCCATCCTCCCCCTGTGATGCCTGCTAAACCGTAGCTGCAGAAGTGTGTTAGTCCTTGTGCAGCAGAATAAACGCGCTGCTCCCCACTGAAGCCTCTCCTTTGGCCCTTCCCTGCTCTCCCAGATGGCATGCAGCTCTACCCTGACTACTCAAATTCCTAAAGCTGCCTGACTCATAGTATATTCACCTGAAGAATTGCATTTACAGAAAATGTAAATGCATTAGTTAATACTGGGCCGAACATTTGCCTGGAACAGCTATTTCTGTAGTGTCCTGGTGGATTTAGAGAGACTGAAGTTGAACATTTGACTAGATGAAAAAGACAATTTTCAATTCATCTTCCTATATGACTGGACAGTGAACAAAGTAGCCTACCGATATGTCTGGCTGCTATGTATTTATGGATCCTCTGCATAGGAAAAGCCTCACAAAAAAGATCCCTTTCTCTCACTGCTCTGGCTCCATTAAAAGGCATCTATCATTAATGATTCTATTTTTAATTCTATCATCGCCAATTATTCGCCTGAGATTTTACTGAGCTCATTTCTAGCGCATGACTCACTGAACTATGATTTCCTTGAAGACTGAAAGAGGAAACAGCAATGCTTTTATCCTCCCCTCCTCTCTATGAGGGAATCTTTTGAATTTATTGTTTATTCTAAGTTTGGAAGAAGGATATAATTTGTGTGTGTGTGTAATACAATTTTTATCATATCTTGTTGAAATCAGCATGGGATGACTGCATACTCAGTCATGTCATCCCCTCATCCCTGCCTTTTGCTGAATTATCAGAGAGTTGGTGGAAAAATAACTGGGATATCCCAGGTGTGGGCATTTGACCCTATTCCTTCACTGAGACAAGCCCAGCCTACATTTAGCTCCATCCTAACACCCTGCCACCTAATCTAGGCCAGCATTTTGCTGTCTTTATTACTGGGATTTTTTTTTTTTTTTTTTGTAATGTCCATCCAAATTACCCCCTTGGTACAGTATTTTATGCCTTTCCTAACTATAGTACTGTCCACGTAACTAAAGACCTACAAAATCCTCAGTCACTTGTCTTTTTTTTTCAGTGGAAACAAGTAAAATTCTTTGAATCTTTCCTCATCGTGCACCTTTCTTGGACCTCTGATTGAGCCGTTGTTCTAAGACAGAGTCTAAATTTGTCTCTAGAATAACGATCTCCAATTGCCCCCTGAAGGCAGATATGTCATTACTTTCTCCATAAAATCTGTTCCACCTGAAAATTTGTCATGTGGATGCTTCTCAGCTGACACCATGCTTTTCCAAGATAAGGCGGCATCACCCATGTCTATGCCTGAGAGAGCCTAGCCCCAGTTTGCCGTGGGATTGATGCTGCAAATCCTCTATCTGATCAGATGCATTTTACGCAAATTCAGCCTGAGGTAAGGACCTGGTGTAGAGAGTTTCAGCACATCTGTCCTGAAGTCTGATGAAGTGGTAAGCAATTGAAAACACAGTCGTTTCCTTTTAAGTGTGGGTTTACCGTGCCTGCTCTGGCAAATACAGTTCTGTCAGGCAAGAGGCTATGTTTGGATTGTAACAAAAGCAGGACCTACATTTTGTCTGAATGGCTCTATTCACATTGTTTTACAGCAGAAGGAGTTGGTGGCTCCTAGGGAAGCACAAGTCTGCCTGGGATGGAGGGTCACACAGACCTGCCGGTCAAGCTATTTACTGGAGGCTTTTTGAGGGGTGTCCAGAGGTATGGGTGAAGAGAGCTTTTCTCAAAGGCTGCAGGCTTAGACCTGAAACATTAAGCCACAACCATGCTCTCTGCAGCTATTTCTAATTTTACGTTCCTTGTATCACAGCAGGAGAGAAGAGATTATGCAGATACTGCCGCCTTCTGTTACTCCTCTTTAAGCTCCTTCACACTGTAGTCTCCAAGAAGAGTCAGGGCTGGAGGTAATAGCTGCTTTTCAGGGCTGGTCTCAACAAAATCTCCTTAGGCTCCATCCAGGCTTGTAGATTTAGGGAATGAAAGTTTAAGGTCCTTCTTGGATTTAGAAATATTTTCTCTAAATTAATAGGTAGTCATAAGGAAAGGTGAGTTATTTCTGAATTCAGTTAACAAGCCTTAAAACTGGCAGAATCTGGTTTGGTTCACCATTGTGCTGCCCATAATGTGTAACTAGGGAGGAGCTGTAGCTATTCCCAACACTGTCACACTATACAGGTCCATACTTCTCCAAATTCTCATGCTGCTAAAGTATATATACACTCCAGACCTATTTTCTCTGGCACCCAGGAGAAGGGAGCAAGCAGTAAATCGCCCAAAATTTTCTCCCCTTATTCCAAATCCTGTCATTTGGAGGCCTCATAGACTGAAGTTTAGAGGGCAAAAGCTTTCTGCATTTTGTGATTTGCACAGCGGAGAGTACTACTAGTGCTCAAGAACTCACAGGAGATAGTTACTCATTTTTGCCTTAATATCGTGAAAATAACATCAATGTGCGTCAGGAATGCCCATGCTTTTTTAAAAACGTGGTCAGTTTTTCATTTATTGCATTTGATGCATTGCTTTTATTGTTAGATTCTAAAACCAGTTTGTGGTTTTGTGTTTTTATCCCTTTAGTACTTAATTTGTTTCAATTCATGCTTATAAACATGGCTTATCAGACAGTGCTCACTAATTAGATGGTCATTGCAGTTTTGTCGAACATTTGCTAATACATTAGATGCCTGGATCCCCTTACAGTGTTTTTCTGCTCCTGTGGGTGCAGCTGCAGATTAAAGATCTCTGTGTGAATTCAATTAAATTACAAAATATTGATTCCGTGCTAAATGAGAAGATGAACAGTTATCAAAGAGCATGCAAGGGCTCTCAGTCTGCTCAGCAGGGCTGGCTCTCCTCTCGTGTCTGTGGCAGAGTCATAAAAGTCATCACAAGTAATTATTTTTGATTCAGTGGGTCAATGATTTCAAAGTGGTGGGGTAGGTCTGGTCAAACCAGACCAAGCAGTTTAGCACCTGTGATTTACCTGGCTCAGTGTGGGGATCCCAGGGGTATGGAGGATGGGGTGTCTCACCGTGGGTGAGTGGTCACAGCCCACCTGTGCTGCAGCGGGGACGGCGTATGGTGGGTTCAGGCTTATTGCCACAGCTGCCAGGATCCATGGAGCGAGGAAAGCCTGTGTGTGAGGGGATCAGCCCTGCTGGAGGTACCCCTCGAGTATTTCTTGTGTCGATCCCTCTCAAATGTACCAGTTCTGCCCCATTTCAAACTGGCCATTTAGGGTTACAAGCAGGAGCAGGATGGGAGGGTTGTACTGGTGAATGGAGGAGGAAATCTGCAGTGCTTGGCAAAACTCCATGTCATCCTGGGTGTCTGGGAGGGCTTACAGGGACCCGTGATCTTGAGGCCAGGGACTCAGTGACTAGGCAGGATGAAAAGGAAGCAACCTTCAGAGGATCCCCGTGTCACAGATGCAAGACAAGTAACTTATAAAAACACTACTTTACTGAGCAAATTGGGGTTAAGTAGGGGTTTCCAATGACATGGAAGGTGAGCAGGTGGCAGACTATCTCTGCACGTGCCTTGCATGTAGTCCAACAGCAGCACAAGGCTCTGCTGATCAACAGTTAATCTCCAGAACAAGCTGGGCTTGTTCCACAGGCAAATTCAAAATAAACAATAAGTTCTGCTTATCCTTATGTTGTGGCCTACTTGTAGAATGTAGAAAGGTCTCAAAGCCCATGAATGGCATTAGGGCATGACTTAAACAGAAAAGTGGTGAACAAGAGGGCAAAGGGATTGTCCTCCCTCCTGCCCTTTCCCAAAGCTAATCTTATCAGAGACCTTCACCCCAAAATCCGTCAGTAAAATAAGAGTAACAGGGAGCGATCACCCAAGATGGCTGGGAGACCACTCAAGTAATACTGTCCTGATGAGGAATGTAGATGTTACTCTCTTCTGCACCACAGCTGGTCAGGTAGACAGTGTCCCAGCACTGCTGCCTGCCCAGCACCCCTCACCTGAAAGAAGCAGGCAAACAGATGTGCAACAAAATCAGGTTTATTTCCCTTCTCTGCTGCAGCAACAACTGCACCCCTGTGGTCAGGCAGATGTCTGTCTCTTTAGCGTTATTTCCTTCATACTTTCATGCCCACAATCATATCGTGGACCTTTTGGTTGAGGGCTCCTCCGTGGACTCCCTTCTTGCCCAAGAGGAAGATCAGGGCTTTGGGGGTCTTGCCAATACAGATGGATCTGCTGTCACTGCCCTTGCTTCTGACATCCATCACATTGTCTTCATCCACCAGCAGGTTGTCACGAATCACACTGCACTTTTTGCCAGCTACGGTGATTCCTGTTACCAGGAACGTTTTCCAATCCTGGCCCACGATCAAGCCCACTTCTTGAGGCGAGATGGCTGCGAGGAGCCCTCCTGGCTTGGCCGCCCACACGCACTGGTTGTCAAAGAGGCCTATGATAGCCACATCTTCAACATTCCTGTCCGCCAGGATGCTGTTGATGTAGTACTTCCAGTAATCCATCGTCCAAATCTCTCAGAAATGCCCAAGTCTGAGCTTCCCCGTCTTCCCCCTGCTGGGACTTTGGTCTTGGCACACTGATCCTAAAAATTTCAATTTGTAAGTCCAACCTCCAGATCCCTGCAAGCCTGGATGGGGGGACCTGGGGGAAATCAATAGCCAAGGCTTTTGCTTTGCCTGCCAGGAGAGACCTGTGATGACAGTGGCATTTGCCACTCCAGTTTGTCACTATTCTATGATGTCATATTTGCCTCATAGCCAGGTGCCCCACAAAGTGACTTCCCTGCAACCCTGCCAACAAGCAGGAAGCTCTTGGAGGGGGTCTGACAAGTTTTGTACCAAGCAGACAGCACAGGCAGATGCCCCAGGGCGGCCAAACAGCACAGGACACCCACCCCAACCTGAGGTGCCGCCATTTGCTGACCCCCCCTTCCCCCAGCTCTTTGCCTCCAGTCACCCATTTCCCCCTTCTTCTCTGAGTCGACCCAAACGGCTGGATTTCACATACTCATGTATTTCTACACAGTTCATACTTTTCCTGCAACATTGCTTTTAATAAAAGCCCAGATATTAAAAGAAATGCATTTGCTGCCAGTATTTTGTCAAGCTGGACACTGACTGTGCACTCGAACTTTTATCGTCCGCGCTGTGATCGTTCTTTTTCTTCTGGCCCCGCGGGGGCCTCGGCCTGGTGTAGCGAGCAGGTACCGGTGAAACTCCGCAGGCCGCCCGCAGCGAGACCCCTTAGGCGCCAGGCGCGGCGGGGCCGGAGGGGGGCGGCCGCCTGCCCGCGGCCCGCCTCCGGCCCCGGCCCCTTCAGACGCCGCGCCGCTGCCGCCGAGGCCCGGTCGCCATGAGCGGGGCGCGGGGCGCGCTGGGCCTGTCGCTGCGGGCGGCGCGGCCGGGCTGGCTGTGGGGGGCGGCGGCGCTGCTGGCGCTGGGCGCCGTGCTTGGGGCCTGGCGGTGGGTCGGCGGGCGAAGGCGGGCCGCGGGGCGCCGCCGCCGCTTGCAGCGGGTGGGGACGGTGTTGAGCCTCTTCGTGTACCCGGTGAAGTCGTGCCGGGGGATGGCGGTGCGGCGGGCGCAGGTGACGCCGATGGGGCTGCGGAGCGGGGAGATGCGGGACAGGTACGGCCGGGGCGGGCTGGGCAGCGGGGCGAGGCGCGGTGCTGCTGCCCGGCCCGGGGGCAGGCCCTGCTACCAGGCCTCGGTTCTGGCCGGTACTGCCGAGCCCGGCGGGAGTGGCCCGTACCCGGCGGCGGCCTTTAACGTTGTTCAACGCGTTCCTGTCCCCCCGTCGCGCTACAGGTTTTGGCTTGTGACCAAGGAAGATGGGCACATGATTACAGCTCGCCAGGAGCCGCGGCTGGTCCTCGTTTCTGTCAGCTGTGAAAATGGGCACTTGATCTTCGATGCCCCAGAAATGAAGCAGCTGTGCTTGCCTGTAAAGCTCCCCAAGAAAAATCCTGTGCGGAACTGCAGGTACTGAAGAACGGTTTTTCCCCCCTCCCTTCTCTCTAAATACTGTCATGCTTTGTTTTTGCGAGAGTGTGTGATGGTTTGCATTTTCTTATGCAGGAATTGGAGGGTGAAGTTCTCTGCTGTGTGTTATTGAGAGAGGCCAGGATTAATTATCATAATAAAAGGTCTAGTTTTAATCTGCTAAACATTGCTGAAAACGAATCTGAGGAAAAGATAGCATAATACTCAAAGACCATACACAATACATCTGCCAAATGAACTGTGATCCTCACTCTTCAGAGACTGTCATGTTTACTCATTTGCGTTTACTGTCAGTGTTTTCATTTTTGCTTGGGTGAGCAATTGCCTCAGTCATGCATTTTGGTATTTCTTGGTCAAGTAAATGTATCAACATTTTTGGATACACACTGGCCATTTGAAATTGGTGTTGGAGTTTAGATTCCCTCACCCCTGTCTGTAAGCACTTAACTGAGGTGCCTGAATTAGTAACTTGGTTGTCTGAGGCTCTGTCTGTGGTCACAGGGGAAAGATGGGCATCCCCAGAGAGCAGGTCATTCCCTGTAGGTGCTATCTCAAAGAGGTTTCAGGGGAACAGGTTACAAATGTAGTCATTTAGCTCTGTGCAGGCTTAGTTATTTGATCCATGTATTCAAATCCACGCTGGAAAACTGACAAGGGGAAGCAGAAAACCTTTCTCTGTTGAAATGTCGATTGATATGTAAGACTATTAAGTAGCCTCTACAAAGATACTGATAAGTATTTTTTTCCTTTGGATAGCAGAAAGGTGAATGTACCAGCTGCTATAATTAAAACTAAAAGAGTGCTGGAAAGGAACTGCATTTGCTAGCTTTTAGCATAAATCTGTTGCTGTGGAAACCCTCGATCAGCATAGCTCAGTATCTCTGTTTATACAAGGCAGGCGCAAGTTACAAATGATAGCATTTCTCGGAGAAATAGGATGGTCTTTTAAAAACCTGTCTATGGTGTGTATAGCTTTGCCAATGACATACACTACAAAAACATGCAGTTTTCAAGATGTTATTTTTCTAAAATTTGTTATGCCATTAGAAAAACATTTAAATAGACTAAATGTATTTCAATAATGAAAAATTATCTTGGATTTATTTTCTAATTTTAAGTCTCAGGGATTTATTTTTTTCTTGATTTTTTTTTTTTCTTTGCCTAAATAAACTATTGCACTCTCTGGCTTTAAAATTGCTAGAATTTGGGAGTGCAAATAAGCAAAAGTTAGATGCATGTAAATGGACTTTAAAAATTACCAAGTTGTCTGGTACTGTAGGTGGTGTCAGGATGCAAAATTAGCAATGCGCATAGTTAAACATTGCCTTGTACTTCTCAGGAAGAATCCTGAGGTTTTCTATGACTCTGCTGTGCTTAAACAATTTGCTTTTGTCAGCTAAAGGCTGATTCTTTCTGATCCATTGAGCCATTCATAAGAATGAGGTTTGGGATCATTACTGTATTCAGACAAATGAAGATTTGGCTTTTGCTCCTAGATTCTTCCCTTCCAGCTTGTGAGTGGGAGTAGCTGTCTTACTGCACAGTACGTTCTGTCGGCAAGGCCCTCTGCACAGACTTGTATTTACTCCACCGCCGGGCAAGCACTGTGCCTTCAGATGGGCGCTGGCTCATACCCAGTAGTTTGGAGCTAAGGCAGTGTAATAATCTGTCTGGCTGCAAAAGGCTGTGCAGACTTTAATCTTTAAAACTGGTAAGTCCAGTTGCAGGTTTTACATGGATGTTTAAATATCTTGTGTTTGGGGGAGTCAAATGTAGGACCGAAGCCATTGTGTAGGCACAGTTTCTATTTGTGCAAATAGTAGGTGGTTTTTATAGCCTTCTGGTTAAGACACCTCATGTTCTTCATTTGTGCCCTCTGTCAATATGTGTTGCAATACTTCAACTACACAATCTATTCCCACGGATCCCTGTACCACTGAGTACTCAGGATAGATCTGCGTAGAAAACAGTAGTGTTGGAAGCTGTGAGACCCCCACCTTATGGTCATGCCAGCCAGAAGGCACACCGGCACTGAGAGAATGGAGGCAAGAGAAGGGTGGTTGAACGCTGTCTGGAGCAATGGCATTTCGTCCCAACCTGTCCCACAGAGTTGACACAGGGATCCCAGCAAACAGAGCAGGGATGTTGCTGCCAGCACCCTAATGATTCATCTCTCCCCGAGATGAGTAAAGGAGGGCTCCTGGGAGCTGGGCTCAGGCTAGATGAACTGCCCGGGCATCTCTGGGCTTTAAGCTGTGCAGAGTATGGTTGCAGAGGTAGAAGAAAGTGCAGTGCGTTTGGGTCAAAACCGCTACTTTGAACAGACTAGTAAAACTATTCATGACTGGTGTTGAAGTTTATTGGCTGATTTGACTGAGTTGATGTTTTCTTGCCAGGAAGGTGTTCCTCGTTTAAGCTTGTTTGTATTCTGCTGCCAGTGGCCTTTTATGACCCATGGACTTTGCTTCAATTATAAATCTTTAACATCTCTTAGCACATAGAATAGCTCCGTATTTCAGGTTTGAGCTTAAGAGTTTCACTCAGCTCTGGCTAAATTTTTACAGCACTAAAATCTGAAGGAAAGCTTCCCAACGATTAGGGACATTTACAATTAATAACATTTGTAAATGTCAGTTACAGTAACTAACGACATCCTTTCAAACTATCGTTCATTTTCTGAAATGAATTACCTTTCAGTTGGTATCTGGGTAGAAATCTTTTGGTGTTGCAGTTGCATGCAAATGCAAGAGTAGACCCCTTTTTTTGCTTGACAGTGTGGCAAACAGGTGGGTTTGTTACTGGTCATTAACGTGACAGTTAGCTCTGGGCACCTAAAGGCTATTTCATGGCTCATTCTTTCACCAGCTGGTATTGTCTGGCCATGTCCACGTTACTTAGCTTTCAAAACAAGGTGGCCACAGGAGATTGTACACCAGGAATGACCCTTGTGCCAAATTCAGAAACCAACTTTCACCTCATTATAATCCAAGCAGTTTGTTTGCTGCAAGTTGGTACTACTGTTAAAACGAGTTGTTTGCCTTTGAATAATAAACGTCCTTGAGCCTTTGGCTTTCCAGCTAACTTGCTGATGTGTCGTGTGACTCCTCAGGGTGTTTGGACTGGACATCCAAGGCAGGGACTGTGGAGATGAAGTGGCTCAGTGGATCACCACTTTCCTGAATTCAGAGCCATATCGACTGGTGCACTTTGAGCCCTCCATGGTGCCAAGAAAGTCAAAGGACGTAATAAACCTTTTCAGAACCACAGATGAGGTAAATGAATGTTCTTTTTCTCAGAAGTACTTTCTTTTAACCATTTCCCACCCACTGAAACCTACCCATTCCATCATGGGTGATTGAGCCCAGTTTAGCAAGGCGTGTAGTCACGTACGTAAACCGCATTAATAGTCTCCTTTTCTATGGAGATGACTTGCTTAAATTTTACTTTAAATCTCTTCTAAGCTATTGACCATTCATAGCTAGGGTCTGATACTGATACTTGAAGAGGAACGATTGCATTGCAGAACAGCATTCCTTTCGTGCCTCAGTGAACAGAAAAAAGTGAAGTTTTTAAAGATGTTTAGATGGTGTAATCTGTGTTGCATAGAAACCTTCATTCCCTATCCCTTGTTAGGTCTAGGAGTGCACTGGTATGAGTTGTGTTACCAGGTATTGTGTTTCAAGGAATGATGCTTAACCCAGGGCTCTATAGTTGTGGGCCTAGGAATTAAAATCCAAAGAAGGTTACAGACATTTCATCTCTCGCCCTTTCTGTGGAAGGAGGCTTGAGGGTGTGGTATGGGAGAAGGTTAATGCGGGTAAGGAGAGGAGATGGCTGTGCTCAGATGTCCCTGTATCATTGGAGCCACTGGTGCCCTTTTTGTCTGAACAACTGTCTTATGTGAAGATGGTTTGAACTGTACCTGAGGAGTGTAAGCTTTTTAAGCAAATACAAATTGTGAGTACCTTGTCTTACTGATATGTTACCTGTAGGGCATCAGTGTTTTTATTATGTAAGGGCACTGAGATCAATACGGAAAACTAGGTTTCAGTGAAAAGGATTAGGAGAGGTGACATTCAGGAATCCTATCATGAAAAGAGGGTAGAATTGTTTGTATAGTTATTTCAACACTCATCTTCTTGTGGTTGTAAAGGTATGTACAAGGAGGGGGGAAGGATAATATAAGAGAAAGACAGGAGGAGAGCTATACACGGAAATTCTTGCCAAAATTTCTCCTTTTTTTTTTTTTTCTTCTCTCCCCTGTGGAACTGGCATATGTAGGAGTTTTCTTTTAACATTGTTCATTGGCTTTTTTTTTGCTAAAATGGAAACCCTCCCGCTTCCAAGCACACTTAGTCTGACAAATGGACAGTTGCAATTTAGTATTGCTATTCTGTATGTGAAACTCCCTCTGGTGTTGTGATAGGATAGATTCATTCTATAGAAAAATCCAGTTAGTTGATTATAGTCAACCAGGTAAGTTCAGCAGGTCCATAAACGTCTTAAGTACCTTTCACAACTTAGTTACATGTTAAATTTAGTTCCGTCTGTAATACCCAGAATAAATGTCTGGGGAATGCATACTGTATTATTTTGTAAGAAGTTTGGTAGCTTATATAATTTTGGTTTAATTCTATAAAGAGAAGTTTAATTTTACAATTTGAGTAAATGAAACTTGCCGTGGTTACTGACATAGGAAGGGCACGTTTTTTTAATTGTTAACCTACTGCCAGGAAAATTAAAACCTGAATGCAGGAGCCTAACAGTCAGGCTAATATGCAGCCCTTGGTTCCAACATATCTGTCCTTTTGTCATTCAGTAACTTTGTTCCCATGCTGTTACAGCAGCCTTAGGATTTGTTTGTTTGTTTAGGTTGCCTATCCTGACTGTAGCCCAGTCTTGATCCTCTCGGAAGCTTCACTGGATGATCTAAATACCAGGCTGGAGAAGAAAGTTAAGATACAGAACTTCAGGCCAAATATTCTTGTGACAGATTGCAGTGCTTTTGAGGAGGTAAAATAACTGTCTTAAATGTCTTTTTGACGGCTTGGTTATGTTTCTTTGTAACTCAATTTCCTTGTGGGATGGTGCCTATAAAGATGAGGAAAGCTGCTATTCTGTGATTTTTACAACTGGATTCCAGAGAGATACAGTTTCTGCTCACATCAGTGCATGTGAAACGCTGAGGAAGGAGACAGGTCTATGAATGCTCATTTAACTTGGCAAAGTGTATTTAAATGACTGGCTGCTACTGAAAGCTCATCTTTAAATGTAAAGTACGGAAAGCTATGCATGCTGCAATAGATCACTTAATGATACAAATGAACAAGTTGTAAATTGACAGTGTGATGTTTTATAGCCTTTGGCACAAGAGCAAAACTGACCCTTGCAATCCTGCAGTCTGTCACTGCATATCTGACAATATTCTGGTAGTTCAAAAAACACTGTCTAGGAAGGTATCTGGTGATGAAGTGAAATGGTGATGGTGGCTTTTAAGTGTGTTTGTGTCATGTTGCCATTTTTCCGAAGAATTTGCTCTGGATAGATCTGATAATTTCCCAAATTCCTAAAGTGGAAATGGGATTTCATCTTCCAAGAAGGATTGCAATAGGAAGCTTGTGTAAACAAGAAGTGAAAACTTATTTCCACCAAAGATTTTCTTTCTGCAAAACTGGTGACTTACCAGAGGTCACAGATCAGATTATCACATGTACAATAAGAATAAGCTTGCTTTAGGTTCAGACAAGTGCATGCTGGAGAATGGGATTTATTATTTGTGTATCTTTCTTTCCAGATATAATTACTAGTGGGTCCTGAATTGGATGAATGCAGTGACTGTTTTTGTTAAAATAGTACCGTAATAGAATTGTACTTATTTTGAAGATGCCAGTAAAGGTGACCATCTGGAATGGTACTGCTTCTTCTAGGAATGACTGCCACTCCTTGAAAAATGATTGCGTGTGGATACATCTAATCTGTGCATAACGTTTACCTTCCCTCAGGATGCCTGGGAGGAGATTCTTATTGGCGATGTGGAGCTGAAAGGGACAGTGTGTTGTGCCAGGTAAACATTTGAGACCATTATTTTATATAGATGTATAGAGATTTATAATAAGAAGTTATTACTGATTTGGCACTGTCTGTCATTGCAGGTGTATTTTAACAACTGTTAACCCAGACACTGGGGTCCTGGACAGGAAGGAGCCACTGGAAACATTGAAAAGGTTGTAAAAATACCAGCGCTTCTCAGGCTGTGAGAGTGGATTTAGGCTAGATCCCAACAGATGTTAGACTAGTGTTTTAAAAGTGGTTTGAAGTATGTGTGGGACATAATAATACAGTGTAAAGGTCTGTGTATATTGGCTTCCATTCTACTTTCTGCAATTCTATATGGTAAGAAAAGTCAGGAAGTTCTCTCTTCTTTCTTGCAAACTTTACATTGCCTGTCTCTTTCATCTCTGCTAGGGTGAATGCCTGGGGTAATAGGTATTTAAAGTATTTAAAGGTCTAACTTTGCAACTTCGGCATTTCTTTTTATAAAGTCTTTTGTATGTGCATTATACATGGATGTGTGAATACAATCAGGCTTTTTTCTGTATTTCAACTGCTTGGTTCTCTTAACTGTAATATTTATTTAGTTTTTCGTCTAGTATGGTGACCAAAACAGGGCATCACTATTCATATGTCTTCTCTTTCATCACTGATATTTTGATGTTTAGAATTTACTGCCACTGATTCTAAAGAAGTGCTCTCTCTCTGCAGTTACCGCTTATGTGATCCGTCTGAGCGACACATATACAAATCCAGCCCTCTCTTTGGAAGATACTTTGCTGTTGACAAAACTGGAACAATTCAAGTTGGAGACCCTGTGTACAAGATGGTCCAGGAATGAGAGAGACTTTGATCAGAAGATGTCTTTTCACTTTGATATGCAAATTGTTTTCCCATGAACGCAGTCACCAGCATAATTTTGTCTTATTCTTTGCAATATTTTTTGTGCTATGTTCCTTTGTAAGGTGCAGGGGGGTCTTTGAGGCTATGAAGTGCCAATCATTTCAGATCATGTCATCTACTAGCATGCCTGTAGCAACCATGTCTTTAGTTTTTCTGGAGGCTATGATAGAAGAAACTCTAATCCAAGATAGACTTCACAGCACTACTGTGAGTATCACACCTCCTAAAATTTTATGTCAAGCTTGATATCAGAATCCAAAATTATGTACAAGGGCTTTGCATTGTGTGTTAGATACATTCAGTGCCTATAGAGAACCACAAAAAGAGTCATGCTAAGCATAAAGTATATTGGTCGTGGGGCTGCCTCTGCAGGTGAACAGGGAGTGCAGATGGCAAGGCTCTGTCTTAGATTCCATCCTTCTTTGGTCCTAAGCATCTTACCCTGTCTATGTCTGGAGGTACTTCCTTGCAGTGTTTCTTATCCTGCAGTCATTTCCTGAAGATTGCTACTGTCTTTTGACATTTGAGCTATATCAGAAGTAAAAGGGTTGTGACCTGACTAAATGCTACTCTAATCTAGAGGTGGGAACACTGGCTAACGATGTGTGAGACTGGGGGGTTCCTTTAGTTTATGACCTCTGCTTGATAGAGTTTGAACCATCATTTTTTTCTCCTGTGAAGCATACCATAACAGCTAGGCTGTAAAGTAGTGATGCATTTGCTAACGTATCAGTAGAACTTCCAGTTTGACTAAAAGAATTAGGTGTTCACTGGATCAGAGACTTTACACACATTGGAGGGGAAGTAAAAGCTGTTGGGAGTGATCTGATTCTGAGCCTGCCCTGTTCAAGCTGATGTCCAGGCTCTGTGTTCGTGCGTAGTTCCTCTCTGGCTCAGTGAATCTCTTACTGTAGGAAGTTAGGCTGCTAAGCAGATGTTTGGGAAGCTGCGGTTTCATAGTTACAGGTTATGCATTTAGATCTCTGGTTGCCCCCCTCCCCTGCCTCTGCTCCTATTCTAATCAAAATGTCAGCCATTTGTATGAGGCTGATAATTATATTTTCTGCTATATTTTACACTGCATAAAACAATTAGAGGAGGAAACTAGTTGGATGATGGCAGTAGTATCTTTTCTTTAAATATTATATCATTAAAAAAAAAGTGGACTCCAAGACAAAAGCTAGCCATCTTTCAAATGTTTGGCTGCCTGTTGCTCTGTTAAGGATTACTAGGTCTAGAATGAGTGTTGAAACAAAAAGAGGAATCTAATTAAGTGTGAAGAAGGAGAAATCATGACTCAATTTCGTGTTAGACTCTTTGTTTTCTGTTGTGAATATGAAACGCGAATTTTGCTGCATGTTCACAACTCAGACCTGTAAAATGAAGAACCATTGTGCCTTTGAGCAAATTCAGACATATGTACCTGGCAAGCCTGAAGCAAGCACAACGGGAAGGTAGTTTTCTATTATTTGTGAACTCAGTGTTGCTCTGAATATCCTTTCATTAGCAGAATGCTCTGTTAGTATTAAGTTTTCCTGTGATGGACAAGTGCCCAGTTTGGACTGCACATTGCATATTTGTGCATTGTTATGCCTGATGAAGCAGCTAGTGGGAGGAAGTGAGAAAAAAAAGCATCTTTTAAAAAGGAAAATAATCCTCAGTTTCACTTTTAAAAAGCATATGTTGAAGATCCTTAATATTAGAAGCTGAAACCTTGTGGAATTCCTGATGGTATAATTTAGCAAAGACAGCCTGCTGGTCTGCCAAAACAATTAGTTAAGTGTGTGTCTCTTCATTAAGGCAAAGAAGCGGAAGGAAAGCGAGCTGAATTTTTGCCTCTAGCCAAACATATTTTTCCACTGTTGTTTTAACACCACATTTGGATTTACGTAACAAATTGTGTGGTATGGATATGCTGCTTCTCGTTAGGCTGTCTTCGATTGGGCTAATTTGAAATTGGGGCTGTCTTTCCAATGAGAATCTGCATCTGCCTGCCTGTTAAGAAAATGCCATAGATCTAAACCCCTGATTTATCCCTGTAAAAGCCCCCTAGAAGAATTTGGCTAGAATCCTAAAACAGGTATGCGTCTGAGTACAACACATTTCACAAATGACACTTAAATCAGTTATGTGATGAAAGAGGGCCGTTCCGGGAAGTGGAGAGCATAACTTACGAACAGTACAATATCAATATCTTCATATAAACGTTGAACTGCTGTAAGTGTAGGAATTGTGTTTGATTTTGCTAAAGCCATTTAGGAAACTGATTGAAAAGATGTCAATCATAAAACACTGGTTTTTAAATTGTGTACTTAAAAATGTTAATTGCTTTTTTAACTCTAGAGGAAGAAAACAAAAGTATAAACTTCTATTGAATCAAAACTCCTGTAAGATGTAAAATTTGTGAATCTCTTTTTTTGCTTTGTTTTTGTCATGGTTTTGCCCCAGCTGGCAGCTGAGCACCGCGCAGCCACTTGCTCACCCCTCCCCTCCCAAGGGGATGGGGAGGAGAATGGAAAAAAACCCAACTTGTGGGTTGAGATAAAGATGGTTTAATAGAGTAACAAAGGAAGATAATAGTAATAACAACAACAATCATAACAATAGTACACAAGCGATGCACAAATGCAATTTCTTACCACATGCAGAAGGGAAAAAAAAACCCCAACTCGATACCCAGCCTGCTTCTGAGCAGTGATCCCACTTCCCCAGTTGGATACGGAGCATGCTGTTCTATGGCAGGGAAAATCCTTTTGGCCAGCCTGGGTCAGTGTCCTGGTTGTGCTCTCCCAGCTTCTCGTGCACCTGGCAGGGCATGGGAAGCTGAAAAGTCCTTGATTTGATGCAGACACTACAACTACCCAGCAACAACTGAAAACATCAGTGTGTTAGCAGTGTTATTCTCATCCTAAATCCAAAACACAGCACTATACCAGCTACTAGAAAGAAATTTAACTCTTATCTCAGCTGAACTCACGACAGTTTTCTGTTTTGGCATTAAACTTTTGCTGATGTTTCCAGGACCTCATATATAATTAACAGTGATGATTTTTTTTTTTTTTAATCTTACCTCTAAGTTCAGGAAAGTATGCTGTTAACCAGAGGAAGCTGTATGTGTAAGGGAGCAGAACCATCAGATGTAAGTAATCTTCACACTCAATTTTACAGCCCTTATGATCTAGATGATGGAAAAGATGTTTACAGACTCTTCTTTTTTCCACAGACTTAGGAAAATAGGGAAAAATGGGTTTGAAAGTAGGAAAGCTTAGTACACTCAAGTCAACACAAGGTCATATTTCCTATTTCAGGTCTCTAAGTATAAAATCAAAACTTTTTTTACAGCGTTCATGCACCAACATAATTCTTGCAGAAGATTGTGTGAGAGAAGGACAATCCTTGCAAGCAGAAATTTCCTGGGTGCTTAGGATTTGAGGTGGGTACATCTTCAGTGAAGACTGCCCCCCACAAAAAAAGAGAAAGATCCATGCTTCTGCATCTTAATGAGAAGAAAAGCCTTCCAAAGGCATTGCTCCACTTCTCCATAAAAAGAAAAGAGATTCCTGGCCCTTGCCAATCCAAATGGCTAAGGTTTCTAAAAGGGTTGCCACAGGGTGTTCATCTCTGGTCTGTTCTAGTGCCTTAAATTGCCTTATTCTCATTTTGAGATCCGTAAGAAATTCCCTGTACTGGGCAGCTGCAGCGCTGAGGACTAAACCTGCAAAGTCTTTGTTTCTTTTGGACAGAAGTTTCTTAAAAAAATAATGCAGGCATCAAAACTATATGTGTATCAGTCTTTTCTTCAGCTGGAAGAGAGGCAGCATTCATACTGGGTAAAGGTTCCTAATTTTACATATTCTACATGGCCATTGTGTTAATGTTAACAGTCTCTACTTAGAATGTCACTGTCACTAGTAATTATTTTTGCATTTTCCCCCAGAGACACTGGTGAAGTCAGTAAGGGTTTCAGACACTGGGCCTCTTCTGAAACAAATCATGACAATATTTGGATTCTGGAGCCAGAATCTTCACCCGTAATGACTTTCCTGGTGTGGGACAAGGGTTTTCACCTATAGATGTACCTCCAATTTTGTTCTCTTTTATTTATTGGTGTTCCTTTTCAAGTATCTTGAAACAGTGCCATGCCTGCTTGCTAGCCAGGCTGTTTTCTGGGTAGCGTATGAAGAAGATACCCACTGCAGAGAGGGGAGTGCTGGATGCTGCTGTGTGACTGCATCGTGTTGCGTGGGAGCGTGCGGTACTGGTCAGTGCTGGTGAAGCGGGAGTTAATACCTCTTGGCTCCTGAGCTGGTAAAATGCATGTTTGGGATTGTTACAACTGGGACGTGGACAGTCAAGCCTAGCAATGAAGCTTGGAGTGAACTTGGGGTGAAGGTGGATATCATCTGCCACAGCTAAGACTGGCATGAAGCCATGAAGCAAAGAGCTGAGGAGGTGCCCATCCATCTACAGCAAAGGGAAGGATGGTGTCAGCATCACAGTGGCAGTTTGCTTGGGCAGACAGACTGGGGAACAGGACTGGTTGGAAGGGGAATGGAGGTGAGCAAGGCTGAGGTGCGTGGAGGGTGTGTGTCAGGGCTGGAGCTGCAAGAGATGGGGCTGTGAATCAAGGCAGGGAACGGGGTGGTTGCATGTTCCCAAGGCATTTCTGTGCAGATGGATTGAGAATGAGCCTTAGTTGTGGGATAGCGTCAACTTCCAATGTTCGCTACAGCCACTTGTAGCCTGGCCTGAGGAATGCCACACTCCCCAGTGGGCAACAGTTCATCACGTTGACTTCAGGAGTCAAAACACAAGTAATTGTAGCCTGAGCTAAAGAGCAGGTAGAGACTACTTTCTGCCTGTGCGGACTATAGACAGAGAAGGCTGTGGTGTGCTGTAGTGAAGAGTTTGGGTGGGAACATCTCTCATTTTTCTGACCCTATGTAAGGCTAAAGCATCTCACCTTTGCTCTTGGACCATGATGCACTAGGCACCTACCTCACTGAAATTTGGCTTTCCTCCAGGATCGGTATTGTAGAGAAGAATTGTATCTCCTCTAGTGCACAAAATTGCTCTGACAGCTTATCACTGCTTATTTACCAGCTGACTGTTCTCACTTTCTTTAGGGGCTAGATAAGCACGGTGAAACAATTACTGTGCTTCATTGATGTGCAAAGCTTCATAGCCTCCTTGCTGTTGAATTCCAAAAACCAGCTACATTCATTATTAATTGAGGTTTGTCTTCCAGAGATTATGAAGGATGATGATTCTTCAGTCATAGCAGGCACGATTATGTGCACTGACTCATGGACAGTTATTTTCAACAGACCTGCTTATGTCACCTTGGCATAAGTAAAAGGTGATGGCTAAATCTCTTAATTTTATCAAGATCTTGCTCATAGAAGTGTAGGACTGAAAGAAACCAGCTGGGTCACAGAGTACAGTCTTCTCTAACTCCAGAAAACAAAGCAATAGACCTTAAATTCAGACTTGGAGAATACCTGCTTCATCTGTCTTCACATACCATGGGCCACAGGGCATGTGGCCTGTTACACTTTGAAAACTTTAGATTTTTGGTAAAAGGTCAGAAGCCACAGTGATAAGTTGGACTACAAGAAGATCATGGGAGAGAGCAAGAGTACCAACTATGTCCTAGATCCTTTCAAAGGTAAAGACTGAGCTCCTCAAAACATAGATCTTCCACTGTGTTTACAGTTGTGTGGTTTGGTGGTCAATAGTAACTATTCATTCATTGGGTTTATGTAAGGTAGAGCAGAATATCAACCTTTTTCCAATTAGCTCAAGAGACAGGTGACGTGAAGTTTCGTTTCCCTCAGTTCTACTTTATTCCTTTATTTCTGTTTGATAGACCTAAAGCTGTCCAATAATGGTTTACTCCATCCCAGGCTGCATGGCCTTTAGCAGAATTAATTCTCTCCCAGCTCATGTTCTGTGTTCAGAAATGTGAGTCACAAACATTCTAATTGGGGTGGGGGGGTGAGGGTTGCTATGTAATTATTGGAAGGGCACCAGGAAGCCAAATAGATCCATCAATCTAAACTTAGTTGTAAAAAGTCTGCAAAAATACCTGATCCTTTCAGACTTCCATGAAAAATACCTGCTCAGCCCTGGAAGGGTTGTAGGAAAAGGCTGAGTTTACTTGAAATGCAAAGGCACACAACTTGAGTCCTTCAACAACCGATTCAAAAAAGAGGAGGCTCTTGGGCACGGTGTCTGATGGAGCAGAAGGTCTATGCTGAACCTCACTTTATGCAACCCTATGTGTAACTGCTCTCTAACTGGGCAAGCTGTGCCATGTTGTGTGACCAAAACACCTGCCTAAGTGGTCAGCTGGGATCTCCCTCGTTGTGAGACTCTTCATCTGCTAGGTAGGGTGGCAATGTTGGTTGTGCCTTCTGGGAGTACCTGTTCTGGGAGCTGCTGTGCTCCAGAAAGCCACTGTGATTTGTCAGCCCCTTGGAGGATGCTGAGAGCAGATGCAATTTGAACAGCTTGTTAGGACTTCTGTGGCACTGCTGAGAACTTGGCTTGGTTTCTCTTCTGGACTCAGCTCAGCCTTGCGGAGTCTATTTTTGGAAGTGGTGGCAGCAGTGCTGGAGTCAGTGTTGTGCTTCCATGAAGAGGTAAGCAACATATGCTTATTTTAAGATTGCCAACAAGAGCAAAGTCCATCTGATTTCTTTAAGCTGAACATGCAGCTGGATCCGAGGGAAGGCAGGCAGTGCAGCAGACAAGAGAAAGCTGCTAGACTAAATAAAAAGATTAGCGTTCTTTTCCCCTCTTTATTCTGTTGCACTTATTGACTGTAGAGAAACCACAAACATGGATGTCATGGCTAAATACTCTCCCTGAATGGCGAGCAGAAGAGGTTAGCTCCTGCACCCAGCGAGGTTAGAGGCAGCAGTGTGTCCGAAGCGCTGTGCTTCCAAGGCGTGCCTGCTGCTCTGGTGCTGCTGGAAATACTCTGAAGCTTTGGTGTCTGTGGCCCTGGCTGAGAGCTTCTAAGACCCAAACGGCACGGGAGCTGCGGGCAGGGTGCGTGCTAGGCAGATCCTGGCTGGGGCTTCTTTGGGTGCTTTGAGTATGGCAGGTTTCCTCCAGAGTGGCAGGAGGCTGAACTCCAACTATACTCCAAAGTAAAAAAGAGCAGCCTGGTACACCCCTCTTCCCATAGCATCTCATTTCCACACAAAGCCTTGGTTACTTAGCTTGACTACATAATTCACTGCTGTTAAAGCTTGGTTTTTTCATTTGCTTTTCAAGAGGGCAACAGAAAGTTATCACTTCTTTATTTGCACAGGTATGTTAAAATATTATTTAATTTAACTTAAAAAAAACCAACCCAAAAACAAAAAACAAAACCACCCCCAAAACAAACAAACAAACAAAAAAACCCCAAACCCTAAACCAAAAAAACTTAGGGATTTTTTTTTTGTTGGTTATGAAAAAGGTTCCAAACACCTCAGCTCCAAGCAGTAAAGCTGCATTGCCGATCAACAAGTGCAGTCCTTTACTTAATACGCATAATCATTATGAAGCCATCTACCAGCATCTCTTTACTAAAAATGCATTTTCCTAAAAAGCCCTGTCTAGTTTAGCGTCCTTACCAGAGCCTTGGAACACAAATGTTTGTCTTGCATTCCTCTGACCTTTCTGCAACCCAAAAATAGCTGTTCCTACCCCACTGAACTTTCTACGTACATAAATAAATTTGATGCCAGCTACATTTGAAGAAAATAGACTCTATTTAAAGCAATTAGTTAGCATCACAGATAGTTCCTGCCCTCCCCGGTTCCCCTGGGATTGTTTGCCCTTTTTAAATGGAATAGGTTTGGATATAAAGTATGTGTCTCTGGCTTGCCCGGTCTGAAGGGGCCTCCCACAGATGCTATTTAATATATCCTCCATTAATTTGAGTAGGAGAGGTCAGTATATTTTATCTATTCGTCTAGAAGGAGCTGTCAAATTGGATTTGGAGCTGGATGATTAGACATGAAGATAGGTAAATTTAAAAGAGGGGGAGGCATGCCCACAGGTAAGTCTGAATACAACCCCACTTATTCTTTAAAAAAAAAAAAATTGATTGTGCAGTGTTTATAATAGACTTCAGATAATGCTTTTGTTTTTGTTTAAGGTTTATTTGTGGAGTGTCAATGTTCAGTCTGCATATTCTCCCCAAAATTACAAAGTCCTGAAGTTCTTTGCAAAAATCACACAGTATAAATGCATTTTCAAAAAAATCAATTAAATTCCTCCTGTCCTTTCTCACTTGTGTTTCGGGGTAGTGCAATATGGACATTGCATTTCTTTCACTCTTAAACCTGTACTGTAGTCAGCTCTTTATTATAGAGTGTGTTTCTGTGTGTGTGTATATATATGTGTATGTACGCATATTTATCCTTGAACGTATAAGAGATCGACCTTTGTTTCAAAATGGCATGGTTTGCATTTATACTCAAATACTTTGTTTTGTCAGGCTGCCCTGCCCCAAACAAACGTCTGAAGGCATCTCAAGTTGGCAAGATAATCAGCTCTGACCACTTTATTTCCATTCCTGACTGCTTACTTTTTCCCATGAGAAAATCGTTTTGAATGACGTATTTAACTTGTATAAGGGAATGGAAGCTCCATTCCTGCAAAACGTGAAGGTTCCCTGGCTTGCTATTCTTGTTTCGTGCTCACCACAACTTATTACAGATGCATGCATGGATTTTTTGTTTGTTTTCTTCCCTGGCAGGTTTCCACAGGAAAATGGAGGCATCACTTTCGGTGCATCCTCTGGACTAAAAGTTTCCTGGCATCAGTGAAATAAAGCAAGACGGTACGTAGTGTCCCAGCCCTGGCTGAAGTTGTGATAGTTAGCTTGTGAACCTTTAAAACATGTTGGGTTTTTTTATTATATATTTCTTTTTCTTGGTTTAGTTGTCTTTCTCCATCTTTAGTGACTGAAAAATGACCTGATGTAAGGGACCTTAAAGGGAGCTTTTGCTAAATGTCCAGCCTTAGTGCTCCCTCCTGCACTTTTAACTTCCTCTCTGTCATACAGACGGTGCATCCCTTAGCGTATTTGAGTACTTGGTCACCTCTTCTGCAGGTTGAACATCTCTCCTAGACCTACAGTGGCTCTTAGTCCAGTTGCTCGCGTAGCCTTTCGGGCTGTAGTGCAGCCGGATGGGAAGCGGGCGATGGGATGGCATTGGGACTCTGCTCGCCTTAGTGTGTAGTGAGGTCAGGGAAAGGAAAGGGAGAACAACAGCTATCATAATTCATTAGAATGGTAAATAGTTTGGGTTTTTTGTTTGCCAAGGCCCAGGGGACAATGTGTTTCTGCTGCATAAGGCAAGTTCTGTGAGAATGTAGGGCCCTCACCGTTGCTCTCAGGCTTCCACATTTTACCCCAGCAGGCTCAGCAGGTTCCTAGAGAAACCTGTGCATGGTTGTAGGTGCAGCCCCGTCCTGAAAACGCTAACCTCCAGCACGTGGTGGGGTGCACCTGGCTCCCTGGCAGCTACATGCACGTGATAGTGTGTCTGTAGGGCTGGGGTGTGCCGGGGTTTCCACCAGCTGTACCAGCAGTGTCTGCGAGGCGGCTCTGCGGGGAGGTGGGGAACGGACCCTGCGGCCTCCCTCTGCGCCACAGAGCCAGCCGGCAGCTCTGACGTGTGCATATCTGTTGCAGCCTTATAAAATAAGCTGCTGCGAGCTGGATGGCATCAGTGGCATCCCCTGAGGTATTGAGTGGAAATGGAAACCAGCCTTGTGTGTGTATTAGTGACCGACTGCAGCACGTAGTCTGCTTTAGCTTGTGCTACGACTGGGAGGCACTCCCTGCTGAAGGCTGTCTTCTGGCCTTCTCTGGAGAACGATGTTGCTTATCCTGGTTTTGCAACTTCAGTAAATCCTTCGCTAACTGTCTTTTCTAAGCGATCGCTTAGGTGCACTGTGCTGGGACAGGTGGGGTTTTTCCAGTGCGAGATGCTTTCCTACATGTTGATTGTGCCTGTACAGTTGCAGAAGCTTTTGATTAATGTATCACCTGGCTTTTCCCTAGATGCATGCCACATATCTAACCTCTTGAAGATGATATACTGAGAAAGAAAGATGCAAAATCAATTTGGGATATAGGAAGTCCCAGGCTTATTGGGTTAGAGTGAATATATTTATGTCTGATCCCATTGGTGTCAGGAGTTCTGCTTCCCTGCTTCGAATCTTCACCCCATATTGAAATTAAAAGTCTTGGCAATCAGCAGTGCCAAGAAATAAATAACAGACCGAGATTCTCTCTTCAAACGTGTCCCCAGTGAAGTTTTGTGCATGATTATTTTTGTTTTGGTTGCATCTCTGACCGGAACCAGTCCCTGCCAGTGGCATGGCTGAACAGCAGCCCGCGCTTTGGGGAGCCTTCCATCCATTGCACGGGACAAGCCCAAGCCAGGCAGGAACGCAGGAGTGACAATAAACACATGAAGGTTTCACACACATCAGCTTCTTGAAAATGCTGTACACGCTGTCAGTCTCTGAAGGAATAACTACGTTAGGCGAAATCTTGTAAGCGGCTTTGAGATGCCCTCGCAAATTCTGCAACAGGGACTAAACAAGCGGGAAAACAATCACCTAGAAAGGAGATCTCTGGGAGCCGCTTTCAAGGCAGGCAGAAGTGACATCGCAGAAAAGATGCTTCATCCAACAAAGCAGTTCTTTCAGGGAGTCTTTTCTAAAGTCAGGGCAGGATTTATTTGTAGTAACCTACGATTGCTGAATTGACATGTGAATAGTTGAAATAACCAAGAAGCTATCTGTGAACACGTGGGCATGTAATGACTGGGCAGCACACCCTGAGTGAGGGTGCTGCGATAATGGTGTTGCTGGGGTGTGCAGTACTGGCAAGGGGGGCAGAAGGGGCTCCTGTTTTCCAGAACACAGCTTCTCATATGCCTGCCTTTTGCCCAAAAGTTCAGTATTTTTAACATCGTTCTTTTAACATCCTTGCGATGCATCAGAACAAATGGGGAAAAAAGCACTCTGCGCACGTTACAAAAAAACCCCTCCTGGGTGCACTTTCACTACATTTTGGAAGAGCGCTGGGGAAATCTCTCCTCTGCACACCGGGATGCTGAGGCTCAGCCCCGGGCACCAGCCTGCCCTGCAGTGCCTCGCCAGCTGCGTGCAAGGGAGGTGGCACCGGCCGGCGGTGCAAGGCACCGAAAGTCTCCAGTCTCTCCTGGTTTTTATCTTGGTAATAACAAGCTCATGAAAATGCTGTTGAGTGTTTCTGCAGCCAACTGGCAGAGCAGGAAACCACTTCTGAATTAGAGCCAGGAGTCACTTGTAAAACACGCCGGTGGCCGCCCCGCAAAGGGCTCGCAGCACCTCGGGCGTGTAAATTCAGCACCTGGCGGGCTTTGGGCTGCTTACAAACCCCACAGGAGATGGATAATCATCCCCTCTTTCTCGGAGAGGAGCAGAGTGAAACACAAGAGGCGAAATGCTCCGATAATGACAGTCGGCTCCTGCCAGCACTCTGCAGTCAGAAAGCGAGAAAGCGGTGGCTCCTGGAGAGCTGCCAGGCATTTCTCAGAGACAGGCGAGAGCCCGCGTGTGCCGTGCAGGGCACGCACCGTGAGCCTGCGGCATCCAGGAGCCTCCAGCGTGCCACAGTACCTGGGTCTGGAAGCCCCACGGTGGTGTGGGCCGAGGAACTCCAAGGCAGCAGCGGGTGAAGGCTGGCACCCAGGGCTTTGCTCAGTTGAATCCAGAATGGAGGTAGCGCGTGAATCCTGCTGAGGACTATCTCTGCTTGGTGCTCGGCTGTGCTGCGAGGAGCTTGGGTTGTTGCTAGAGAGTATTTTTGTCTTGTGCTTGTCAAAACTCACAAAGCAATATGGTATGTTTTCACCCTCAGTTTCCACTGGAAATTGCTTTTAGAGTGACTCATTCCTTACTTGTGTTCTTTTTGTGGTTCCTGACACTTCCACGTTTCAGTAGCTCTTCGTTTGAATACACACAGCCTTGATCACTGGCATTTTTTGTTTTCTTCTTTGAACTGTTGAAATTAAGGGTTTGTAAGCCCTCAGAAGCCAGACGTCCAGCATCTTCAAGAGTGAGACCTGAAACTGAAGAATTATTTCACCTGAAAGAGGTGAGCAGGATCTCAGTGTGCTACAGATGATCTTTCCCTTTCTCCTTCCTTCAAGATGTTTTTGTTGAACAATTCTGCAGGGATTTGTGCTGCTGCTTCTTCAGAGCTCTCTTTTTTTGTGTGAGCTGTTTAGACTGATAAATCTTCCACACAGGAGCATCCCTTTTTTTTTGTTACCGTGTTATTCATATACAAAAATGCAGCACTGGAAACATAGCGCTTTTGCTGCGAGACCTGTTCCAGCTGAAGTCCTCATCCAGGAAGTCCCGATGTGGTCTGCTGCCACTAGAATGTCTGTGTGGATAAATGAGAACTGTGTCTACAAGGGACTTCAATGCAAATAAACTGAACTCTGCCTGTTTTCGACCATCTTACGAAACTCAGACTTCTCCCAGATAAAAGAATTCAGCATCAGCTCTCTAGCCTGCCTTAGGACTGTGCATGAACTTTAAGCTCCCATAAATATAACAAAGTGTAGGTTTCCAGGAAAGGGAATAATTAATTTGAGGGACTGATGTCCTTTGCTGCATCCCAGAGGACAGATCCAGCTGAGGATCCTTCACTCTTGCTTGGAGAGGCTTTGCTTTTGGCAACACCGGGTCCTAAATCTGTGCTAGCTCTACGGTTGTCAGCAAACTATTCTCCTACCCCTGTCCTTTTCCAGATGTTCAAGAAGTAAAGCTGCATTTTACTCTTATTGTCAGCTGTTTGACAGTGCTGCTGCTTTTTAAATAAATACAAAAGTTAAGATCTTAAATCACTGATAAAGTATGAACACACTTTAAAAGCACATTTGAGTAGAGACGCTGTTGCTCACCTGTCAGGGCTCTGTTGCTGTTGGTGGAGCTCAGCTCACCCTTGGCTGAATGTTTCAGGGAGCGTGCTTTGCTCCCCTTACAGGAGACGCGACTCTTTGGGCTGGGATCTCGGGAGAGATCTCCCTCTCCCGTGTGCTGCTTGTGGTGCGCCCCCAAACACCCCGCTGGCTGTTTTACCGTTGGATTGCCTGCCCCCTGTATCAGTGGAAGGTTTGCCATTGTTTTTAATAGAAAGAAGATCAGGTCTTTAACAGTTTAAGATTTGATGCGCTTTCTTTATTTTACATCATTTCAACTCACTCGTTGAACCCTAGGAAAAATGTATAATAAAACTGGTGGAAGAGGCCACCCATACTAGGCAACCTGTAGCCTTACAAATTCTCCCAAATATACTTCTCTGCTCCTTGCAAATCCAGAAAGCACCCAGCTCTTTTGCTACCGAGTGAGGGGTTTCTGGTGATGAGCTGGGAGAGAAAGCAGACCTTTGCATATCCACAAACAGGCATTGCAAACACATTATACTGCAATATATTTTGCCCTTTTTTGTTGCTGGGAGGAAAAAAGTGCCGACTAAAAACTGTGCTTTAAGTGTTTCTGCTTTTCTGATGGTGAGTTTAATTTTTTCTGGTACTTGAGGCACAACTTAAATGATCCTACTCTCAATCATCTTAACAAACTGGTCTCACGTCCAGCGAGGGTCTTAGAGCATCGGCTGCTTGAAGATGCATTTCAGTGTGGAGATGCCTTCTTGAAAACTTCCCACCTGGCTGCAGGGTCCAGCAGAGGAGTCTGGAGTTAGCGAGGCCAAACCACCCTCAAGAGATGCCTCTGTCTTTCTCCTGACTACACAGAAAGCAAAGACAACTGGTACATGGTGTTGGGGGGGGAGAATCCGGGCTCTCACTTACAAAGTGGGAGCTATCTGACAATATTTTTTTTTCTGAATCCAGGTTTCTGAAATAACTACCATATTCCCTTCTGATTTGGGTTTTGCATTGCATAGACCTCTGGAAAAATATTGTCCTTATGCAGATCTTATGACTTGCCAAACTTTATTTATTCTTTGCTGTCATGTCACCTGGTGATATATTGATGTTCGATCTTTGGGTTTTCTTTACGGCATGAATTTACTCCTTCTATTAGAACAACAGTCCTGAAATTAATACGAAGTATATTTTAGACCATATGTTTTATCTGATCAGCAGAGTAATGCAGCAGAAGGAATGTGACAAGGCAGGCAGTTGTTGTTTACTGTACTTTTTCTAGCAGACCAGTGTAACCAGAACACAGTTAGGTTAGATGAGAGGGATGGGATGGCTTTGCTTTTTTTTCTGTGCCATTATAGCTTGGACAATGTCCTGAAAAATATTGTCAAGTAGAAGGAATGTTGTAAAATGGCTGCAGCAAGTCATTTCGTCATGAGCATCGCTACCTGTATTGCAGTAGTATTTATTCATTCGCTTTCCTCGCCACCTGTCTGCTCTCCCTATGCTAATCTGTCCTTGTGGTTTTACTTCATCTTTGCTCACCGGCGCTCACGTGGTTGCTCCTTGCCCTTGCTCTCTTTCCTAGTAACACCCAGCAGTTACTGTAGCTGGTAATGGACAATTCTCACTCAGGCTCCCGTTGACTTCAACAAAACCTCTTTTCCCGTATGTTTTTCCTAAAGGGGCAGATACTCTGGTAAGTGCTGAGGTGATGGAGAGCAAGTGCCACAGCGCTGGGCTCTGCTGCCCTCTGAGCAGATCCCCGGGCAGAGCCTGGCGAGCCGGAGCTTGCTGCGCCTCTGTGCAAGCTCTGAAAGGAGATGCGCCCTCCCGCAGCCCGCCCATCGCTGCCTGTTTGTAAGACCCTACAGCAACAAACATGGCTCTATCTGCGAGCGCAACCACGTGCGGGAGAAAGGAGGGAAAAGGCAGCGTGATTTAGCACCAGGATATTTAAACAATGTCGGCGTTTGAAGTCTAGCGATTCTGCTACAGCAGCAGCTGTTATCAAAAAAGGGGCTGGACACTGTTCTGAGAAAGAAATTCAAAATTAGGCTTCATGCTGAGGCCACAGACTTAGGATCTCCCAAAGTCAGAGCCAGCACACAGCGTGGAAGCAGGTGTGGGTCTCAGAGCCAGTTTCCAGAAATTAAGAATATGCTGGGGTGGCAATTGTCTACTGCTGTATCGCTGATGTGCAGCATACAGTCAGCCCTTTCTTGAACTGGGCTGCTCAAAAAGAGAGTGGTCAGAGTACCAGAGAGGTTTAATCATCTGGGACAAAAGTGGGTATGGGAAGGTGAAATAAATCAAAAGATGATTTCATTTACATTACCCTCCGGTCAGCTTTTTTTGGAAAAGAAAGTGAAGGCAGCAATTTTGCCTTCGTGCTAGTGTAGCTACATTAGTGTAGCATTATTGGGTTCCATTAACTTATTAGAATTATATTAGAAATAATATTGTCCAGTCATTATTGCCATTGAAAATGAATTAATATATGGGATCAATTTTCTACCTAACTGCGTAAAATGGTATACTATCTGTTGCAGATGGGACTGTAACTCAGATATTCAAAAGGTGGAGACTCTTTTGATGATATGTGACCTTGGGAAGGCTCAATATTGTATAAGTGATAGCTCTCGCTTTTTACTCATGACTCCTTCTTTGATCTGAGTAAGCAGCTCAGATCTTGTGTAAATGAACAGTGTTTCCAATAAATGTATATATTTACAGTGCATTTCATGTATAAGAGCTCAAATCAACTGAAATGCTAAAACGTTTCTTTAAATCAGGTTTGGGTTTGTTTTTTTTTTTTAAAGGAGTTTAGATATACATGACTTCATGTTTTCATTTTGATCAGCTCCTGGTCTTTATGTTGTATGGATTTTGTATACCTCCATCCCTAAACTCATGTATGCAACCGCAAAAAAAGCCCCCAAACAAACCAAACCTCAATTCTCAGGTGACAGACACACACTTGAAAGAAGAGGTGATTGCTTTTAGAAGTATGTCTATCAAAAGCAACATTGACTAGGTTCCTTCTACACAGACTTTTGTATTAGATGGTTAAGTACCTTGAGAAGTAGCTCATGGTAATAGAGATAAATGTGTCAGAAGGGTGGTGATGGACATTTTATCCATCTGTTTTCTGGCTGCAGCTGCATGATGGACAACCAGGGGATCAAGGACAACCAGGGGATCAGGCCCAGCCAGCACGGGTTCGTGAAAGGCAGGTCCTGCTTGACCAACCTGATCTCCTTCTATGACCAGGTGACCTGCCTAGTGGATGAGGGAAAGGCTGTGGATGTTATCTACAGGGACTTTAGTAAAGCCTTCGATACTGTCTCCCACAGCATTCTCCTAGAGAAGCTGGGGGCTCATGGCTTAGACAGGTGCACTCTTTGCTGCGTAAGAAACTGGCTGGAAGGCCGAGCCCAGAGAGTTGTGGTGAATGGAGTTAAATCCCGTTGGCGGCCGGTCACAAGCGGTGTTCCACGGGGCTCAGTCTTGTTTAACATCTTTATCAATGATCTAGACGAGGGGATTGAGTGCGCCCTCAGTAAGTTTGCAGATGACACCAAATTGGGTGGAAGTGTCAATGTGCTCAAGGGTAGGAAGATTGCAGAGAGATCTGGACAGGCTGGGTCGACGGGCCAACGCCAGCTCTATGAGGTTTAACAAGGCCAAGTGCCAGGTCCTGCACTCTGGTCACAACAACCCCATACAATGCTACAGGCTTGGGGAAGAGTGGCTGGAGAGCTGCCTGGTGGAAAAGGACCTGGTGGTGCTGGCTGACAACCGGCTGAACATGAGCCAGCAGCGTGCCCAGGTGGCCAAGAAGGCCAACAGCATCCTGGCTTGTATCAGCCATAGTGTGGCCAGCAGGAGCAGAGCAGTGATCATCCCCCTGTACTCAGCACTGGTGGGGCTGCACCTCGAGCGCTGTGTTCAGTTTTGGACCCCTCACTACAAGAAGGACGTTGAGGTGCTGGAGCATGTCCAGAGAAGGGCAACAAAGCTGGTCAAGGGACTGGAGCACAAGTCTTTATGAGGAGCGGCTGAGGGAGCCGGGGTTGTTTAGCCTGGAGAAGAGGAGGCAGAGGGGAGACCGTATCGCTCTCTACAACTGCCTGAAAGGAGGCTGTAGTGAGGTGGGTGGTGGTCTCTTCTCCAAAGTAACTAGCGAAAGGATAAGAGGAAATGGTCTCAAGTTGCATCAGGGGAGGTTTAGATTAGATATTAGGAAAAATTTCTTCACCAAAAGAGTGGTCAGGCATTGGAACAGGCTGCCCAGAGAGGTGGTGGAGTCACCATCCCTGGAGGCGTTCAAAAAACGTGTAGATGTTGCACTTCAGGACATGGTTTAGTAGACATGGTGGTGTTGGGTCGATGGTTGGACTTGATGATCTTAGAGGTCTTTTCCAACCTTAAAGATTCCATGATTCTATGGTGGGAGTCAGGATTTCCCTGTTCTCCTGAATTTCCTCTTTGCAGTGGCTAATGCAGAAGAGCCGATACTCTCATTCGCTTTTTGTTTTGTTAATGGTTCTCTCTTCATTTGTCCGTTAGTGAAAGTAGACAGGTGGGATTTTACCTATAGGCAGCCTATAGCTTATAGGACTGGCATAATCCTTTAGAGGAAAGCAGTGGAGCAAAGTGGATGAGACTTTTGTTTAGACAGGGATTCCGTTCCGAGCTCTGCCTGAAGTGACCCTGCGCAGCCTTCCTGAGCCTCTTCTATTTTATCTCTGACACGGGTGGATTGATACTTGCTTTCCTCATAAACCAGGATGGAGCTGTGCTTAGTAATAAACTATCTGAAGTGTCAGTATCGTTAGGCATAATCAGGGGAAGAAGTAAAAGTAGGACTGCCGAGCCTTCCCCTGGCTAGCAAGGCACTCCAGCAATCCCAGCTGCTCTTCCAGTAAGTGCTAGGGTCTGCTGGGTTGATTTGGTTGTTTTTATAAAAGGATGGAGGAGGTGCAGTGGGTTCAAGACACATGCTCAGAGGAGGTAGGTAAAGCCTCTTTCGAAGTGCTAAAAAAGCATACAAAAAGTGAGATTCTTCTTTTTTTCAGTGAGTGGATTTCACACCGGCGCCACGCCGCCTCTCAAATCCTGTTGGACTCTCTTGTCAGGAGCTGAATTCTTACTACAAACCCTAGAAATAAAACAAGCTTTTTAAAGGTATGCTGTTAAAACAGTGTAGTTTTTACTGTCCTTATTTCTAGAAGTAGATGCGGGTCAATGTAAAGGGTGAAACGTTTCCTAGAGTATGCATATATTTTTTGCATTCAGTCTGAAAAAGAAAGCAAAATGAAACTGAGGCCGATTGATCTGGGTAAGTATCAAAAGGTTAAGGTAGGGTTTGGGATTTACTAGCAATTTTGAAAAATCAAAATCTCCAACCCCGTAATTGCTTCTTTTTGGTATCACAGATGGCATCTTGAGAATCTAGCCTGAACACAACGGGAATGTCAGCATGAAAGATTTTACTATTTCAGGTTTTTCTCAGTTTTGTTTCATCTAGAAATATTAATGGAGTTCAGATGTAATTCGGTGGAGTCCCATGTATAAACATTTGTCTGCTGTCTGCATTTATCCTAAGCTTTAGTGTTCCTCATCAGCTTTATCATGTAGAGGAAACTGTTTAAAAAATATATATATATATTTAGCTCTACTCAGATCAGCTCTTTTTATGTGCTTGCTTTGTACTTGATTACACTGTGTTTATGTCCAGATTTTCTCAGTTCCTTTTGTAGGGCAATTTTCCCTGGTTTGGATGGGTCTTTGAAACCAAAAAAGGCAAAAAGAGCATCTATTAAAGAGAGTTGAAGGTGTGATATTTAAACCTCTTTAAATCTTATTCATTTGTGGTTGAAAAAGATTTCAGTGTAACAACTTTGTTAGGGTCTAGGGTAAACAATCACTAGAAAATGAGAAAAATGTAATTTAATCAGAGCAGATTAATTACGTGCATTAATGAAACCAAAATGTGTATATATATCCTCAATAAGCCAAGTACAGGAAAGCTTACTTGGGATTTCATGTACTCAGTCTTGAGCAAGAGCTAGATTTTGGTTGCTCAAATGTCCTTTTCCCTGCCCCGCTCTCCTATCTTATCATCACCCCAGCCCTGGGGCTTTGATATTTTGACACCTGCTGGGTCTCAGGTTGAACCCAGTTAATTAGTCCATATGTTGTTGTTTATTTCAATAAAAATACCAGATTACTTACAGAGAAATTAAGCAATCTTTTCAGCCTCTGAGCACAGCCTCATGGGACAGCCAAGGACAGCTGTAAAGTTCTTCTTTTTAAGAAGTTCTGGTTAATGTCAGCTAAGAAAGCTCTCGGTAAACAAATGAATAATTGATTGCTCAGCTTTCACATAGCTACTGCGTTTCTGGGGTCACATGACTCATTTGTGAACCATTCCTGTCGTCCTAATGCCATAACATTGGAGAAATGATGATTGTTTCTTGGAGGATTCTTCTGTGGACATAGTTGCCAAGACCAAAGCTGTAATGGTTTGTTATTATGACCTTTGTTATTCCATTAGGCTCAATAGCTTTAAAAAAAATGATGTGTGCATACTTTAGGAAAGTTTTTACCCTTTACATTGACCTGACATCATAGTTTATACTACAAAATGTATTAATGACAAAGTAGTGTTTTCATGTCAGGAGGACAAATTTTAACAACTATAATCTGCCCTTAGTCATCATAAATACAAATGTATTGGTAAAACAGACCTTGTTAATGCAGCCAAGACAAATGCTAGACCATATTTCAAATCAATTGAAGCACTAGCCTGTACAGTCCGCGATTTTTTTCTGTAGCTTCAAATACATTATTGTCAAACTCCTGTTAACATGCGTTTTCCAGTGGGTATTGTAGAACAGTAATGACCCATCTGATGCAAACAATCTAGGTCGTTTTTCTCGATTACTTGAAGATGTGTAAATGCCTCTGAGGATATGGAAGGCCATAGGGAGCATTCAATTAATATTGTTTTGATGGTTTTTTAATACTTGAAAAATCAACAGTAAAAAACCTTGTGAGCGTGACAGTACTTGCAAATTGCCTTGTACAGTAAACAGTTTCATTTGCAATAAATTCTGTGCATTATAGTTAACCGAAGTGCACCCCTGCTCACTGCTGAGATGATGTAAAGTAGGCTCACCATTTCCAATTGCTCCAGCACTTCAAGGCCACTATGCTGTCCGCAAGTGCTCCTTTCTGGTTCTGCTTCCATAAATTCATTAACTATATTAAAACTATATGCAAAGGGCAGGTTTGCTTTCTTCCTCAGTTTACACCCTTCCTTGGGCATGCAGGGGCTTCAGGGGGCAGAATGGGGCCCTGGAAGACACTATGAAACAGGCTTTCTTCCAGCTCCCACTCGTGTTTTCTAGCTAGCATTAGAAGAGCTCTTGTCACGTGGATAGACCTGCTCTGAGAGGTCCTGAGGACATGGGTGGGAAACTCTTGGCCTCTTTTCTTCCAGTGTCTTTCTGGAGAGGAAGTGCCTGTTACTGTACCTATCTCTGACACCAGCATGGAGACTTTGCTGTAAGGAATTCATGCAGAGAAAGGAACTAATGAACTTTCAGAACTCTTTCACGGATTTGTAAGGAAGCAGAATTGATGCAAATCTGGGTATTGGTGTGTGGGGCTGGGGCAAAGGGAAGTTTCCTCACTCTGCTTGCAGGAGATGTTGAGCTCACCAGAGAGAGGTTTACAGGAGAAATGCACCAGAAGGTCTCACTTCTGTTAACAACGGCACTGAAGAAATGTTTCTGTCACTTAAACTAACACTGCAGTAAGGCAGTGAGAATACTTGTCCTATCCAGAAAGTAAGCTGAGGAACAGGTATTTACTGCTACAAAAAGTGATGAATAATTCTTAATGTCAGGGCATAAGAAGAAACTTAGTTCAGCATCTCTCTGCAAGGAGAATACATCCAGGGCATGTTGTTATCCCGTGCAAATGGATAGGAGCATATTTAGAGACTCATCTTTCTCATTTTAGACCTAAATCCTTGTGGAAAATAGTATGCATCTTAGGAATCCTAGATGCAAAATTATCATGCTTCTGCTTGGTGCTGTTTAACTGCTGAATTAATCAAGTACAATTGCTTAAGGCCCGGGAGGGAAGGATGTAATAAATCTTGGGAGTATTTGTTCTGGTTTATGGCTGGGATAAGCTGCATAACATTAAATCAGATGTTATAAACATTGGCAATGGCACATTTTCCTTACTCGGGGCATCGTGGCATGAGTCTTGAGAAACTAAAGAGGGTATGTCTTAAGGGCTGGATGCATTTCTTCTTTTTTATAATCGAGGGCATCGCTTTGCGAGGGGTGGGAGCGGGCCGGGTTGCTTGGCGAGCCGCACGCTGTACATCCCGCGCCGTCGGGCAGAGGGCAGTCGGATACCGCAGACGGTGCGGGGAGCCCGGCTCCGGGCTGAGCCTGCCGCCTCCTGCCCTGGCCTGCCCACCCTGGGCTGGGGGCAGACAGTACCCCCTCCCCATCCCCGAGTAAACTTGCGCTTAGTTGGAGAGACGGAGAGATTGATTCGTTCTACCTGGACTCTGATATTCCTCTGGCGTTGGGAGAAATTGCTGATGGTACATGGAGTTTCTCCTTCACACTGGGAGCAGGAACTGAAGAGACGTGCAACAACCAGTTGCAAAATTGTCCTCCCTTAAACTTGTATTTTCCTGCGTTTAAAATGGAGCTGCCTTGAGCTGTTTTCCTTGCTGCAGTGGGGGACGGTCCCAGCGCGCTGCACTGATCAGAACGCGCGCTGTTCTCATGCACGGCACGTCCTGCCCTCTGGGACCTCGGTCGCTGGAAGCAGAGCAAGGAGGCAGATCCTCTTTCCCCAGATAAAAACCCTACGTGCCTGCCATCCCTGCAAAGGGAGCTTTGTCTCCACTTCAGGGGACAGTGTCCCAATAGAGCTGCGGGGTTTTCTCTCCTCATTTACAACTACCTGAACAGGCTGGTTGTACCACGCTTGTACGCTGCGTGCTTTGCTCAAGGCTGCTTGGGACCTTTGGAAAGTGTAAATGTTGTCAGCCTGGATGAGGGGCCGAGGCTGGACCCCTCTTGTTCCAGGGAGGGAAGGGTGTGCTGAAGTGTCTGAGTGAGCCCCGAAGGGCCAGCAATGCTCCTGCTGCAGCCAGGGATGGGCGAGGAGCTGCTGCTTCTGCGCCCCAGCCTCCCTCCCTCCCTCCGCAGCCGTCGCTTGCTGACTCGCCGGGGGAAGCAGGCAGAAGGGCTGTGCCAGTTGTCTTGCCCTGGTAGTCCGTGGCCCTAGACTCGGTGCCAAGAGCTGGTGGTGGTTGGTGCTTCAAGGTCAACACCAGAACTGTGAAGGTTTGGGCTGTTCCTCAGGGAATAGCGAGGAACAGTATGCCCCGAGGAACCGTACCCTGTGGAGGTTGTCTTCTTGCTCAGGTATTTGAGAGCCTCTGGATGATGGGAGGGTGCAGCTGGAAAGGGTCACTTGTGAAACGGCTGCAGAAGGTGCATTGCAGAATTTGAGCTTTTGTTGTGCCACTTGTTTAAAGGAAGGCAGAACAGGAAGGGCAACCAGGCTTTTGTGGTGGGGAAGAACACGGTGATCCCAGTACAAATCAGTGTGTTGTCAGAAGTCCAAGGCTGCAGCCAGCCTGGAACAAGAAGCGAGCAGCCCTGTTTACCTCAGGGCTATTTTAAAAATGTCAGTGCTGTCCCTTGGCTTACTGCTGAAAGGTGTAGCTGTTACTTCAAGTGTTCCGGTACTTGATGGCCACATTGTTGGCCACGAGGTGGATGGTGGGCTGGGTGACCAGGGACAAGTGTCTGCTGCCAAGGCTGAGCAGGTACTGTTCACCCATCCCCTTGGACTGTAAAAGCCCAGCAAGGACCAGTGGGACCGCTTCGCTTGCACCAATCCCCAGTCTGGTCCCAGTGCTCCTCTGTGTGCTGGGCCATCTCACCCAGCTCCTGCGGGCTCCCCAGACCTTCCCATAAGGAGCTGCACAGTCACCGGGCAACGTGTGAACAGAGAAATCAGCCGTGCTTTAAAAATGCAGCTGAAAACATAAATGATGCGGGATGGACCTGCATCTGGGGGGGTGGCCAGAGACTCTTCTGCTTGACGTCTTGCAGAGGCTGCAGCGTGGAGCACATCCCCAGAGCTGCACAGGGTGGGAGCCGCCTGCCACAGCAGCCTCGCAAACACCAAATCCAAACAAATAAATATTCCAAATGAATTCCCAGCTCCGGTGCTGGCAGTGCTGGGGATGCTGCCGGTGCCTGTGGGCACAGCCTCAGCCAGGATCTCCGGCTTTCTGCTCCCTGGCACCTGCCCTCCCCGTGCCGGCGCATCGGGGCTGCACGGGCCAAGCGGGACCACGGGTGTGCATCTCGCACGTGGTGCCCCGGTCCTGACAGCTCAACACCGCGCCGGTTTTGTTTGCAACAGCTGTAGAGAGCAGCAAGGCCACACTGTGAAGTATAATCATTTTTTTTATTAGAACAATTTCCTGGGGAGCTTTTTTTTGCCTTTTTTTCTCCCCCTCTTTTTCCTTCTGTAACATTGCTTTAGGTTTTAAGAGGGGAAGGAAAATAATAAATAGTCTAGAGAAAATAGATTGCCGGGACCGTGTCGTATAACACTGGAACAAAGGGGCATTCAATGAAATTAAAAGGTGGCAAACTCAAAACAGATCAGAGGAAGTATTTTTATATGACGTGTGTTCAGGCTGAGGAGCTCCCTGCCGCAGGAGATGGCAAAGGCCAGCAATGCAGCAGGTTTTGGAAAGGGCTGGCGTTTGGATGGGCAGTGTGAATGCTGAGACTTACCGAAGTCAAGAAAGGGCACGTCGTATTAATAGGGTAGAAATACGAAGCTTTTGGGCAAAAGATGACCTCTGATTATCGCAGGCTAGGATCCGAAGTGGGACGGGTTACTTCAGGACGTGGTGGGACTCCAGGAGCAGGTCTGAACATCACCGGGACAAAGCAGCGATGCGGGGAGTGTCGCACAGGGAGCCTGCGGCAGCACCAGAACACGGGCGCCAGCCACGGGGCCACCCTTCCTCTCGGGGCCAGGCTCTGGCTTTCAGAGGGGCTCTTCGCGTGAACAAGGTGAGCAGGGCTTGGCCACGGACGCGCTGGACTTGCCTCTGGTGAGAAATCGTAATTGCGAGTGTCAAGGAACTTGAGTTTTATTCCTCTGCTTCAGTGTTGTTATAAAAATAAATCTCTTTGGAGATATTCATAAAAGTTAATAGAAGTTTTGAATAGAGCTTTTTCCCCCCCCCCCCCCCACCAACCTAATAAAAGGTATTGCTTTTTCTCCCAAGTATTTTTATATTAGCAGGCGGTGGCTGCCGCTGGAGGAGAACCGTTCTAGTGCTGTAAAATGACTCCAGATGGAGACCTTCTCGACGGCCGCTGACTGCAGGCCCAAGCAAAGCTGGAACGTAATGCTTGTCCTGATGGTCACCATCCTCGGCCAGGAAATAGGGGAATGTGTTTGGCTCGGGGAACAGCTGCGTTCTCCCCTTACGACATCTGATTTATCGTATGTCTGTTAAAACAATAGTTCTGGAATAATTTTTAGATTTGCTTTAAGAAAAGGAAGAAAATGAAGATGAATGAAATGGGACCGGTGCTCTGGGCTTGACAGGCATAGCGCAGAAACCGGTCCCCACAGACTTGGTGCTAAAAGTCACACTGAACGTCTGGATCCAGTGCTCCTGGCAGATCATTTTTCCATCTGCTTGGGAAAGTCACCGCCACTCTCTCCCAACAGCTGGCGCGGGGATGCAGCCAAAGCTTCCTCTTGGCAGGCTGTGCCGGCGAGGGCTGCGGGTGCCCACCGCCATCCTGACCAAACGCTGTCAAAAAAAATCAAAAATATACAACTTGAGTGGAAGTAGTGCAGGGAAGGAAAAAACCCCTTTTTCCTGCGTGCAGAGGTACGTCGCTGCCGTGGTGGCAGCGAGGCGGGGGGCTGAGCTCACCCGGGGCTTGCTCAGGACATCTCCGCAGAGCATCCGGTGTCCAAACACGCTGCCGCAGCATCAGGAGGGCATCCAGGCTGGAAAGGCAATACCAGCGCCAGGATACGCAGCAGCGGTAATGGAGTAAGGATTTTCTGTCAAATGCTGAAATGCTTCAGGGTTTACCTATCACGGTCTCAAATCTAAACAAAGAAAATCCTGGCTCTGGTGAGGCAGTGAACAGATGCTGCCTCTTGTTCCTTCTGCACTGGAGAAGGCAAAGGAAGTTATCTATTAGCTGATCCAAGCTAAGGCGCATAGTACAAAGGATCTTTGCGTCATCCCCCATTTTTACTCTTGCAGAAGGAGAAAACCCACCCTTTCTCATCTAGCAGATAATTTATGCACGCTGCCTGTTTTCTTTGGAAATGGCTTGCGCGGCACTAGATTTTTTATTCTCTTTTTTTCTGCCGTCTGCCAGGTTTTCTGCAATTTTCTAAGTGACCCACGCTTAAACAGCTTGTCCTGGCTGCCGTGCTATTGTTCCGCACGCACGTGGTATCGCCACTATTGCTGCCGGGCTGTTTGTCTTTCGATTACGTGTGGCTTGAAGATTAAGCCTCAATGAGCCGGCACCGTTAGGTTCACACGAGTTTTCCTCTCCTGCGGCAGCTCAGCCTGGCAGGTGACTCGGGCATTGTTGTGCCGTGTGGGGCTACGTACGCACGTAGGAAGTTCACAGGGGAGGTTTTTCTAAGCTTTCCTTTCCTGGCGAGTGATCTGTAAACACGCTGTCCAAGCCAAGCATTTGATTTTTCTGTTGTCTTCATGGCAGCACGCTGAGGATCAGCTGCGCGCCACCGATTTTTTTTTTTTTTTTCCTCCCTTCAGAAAAATCGGAGATTTCAAGGAGGTGAATTGTAATCCATTGTTGGATACCAGTTCTGTTGGGTTTCCTTCTCCGCTGAAAACAGTCGACAGGAAAGTAATTACAGGAGCAGATGTGACTTGTGACGTAAATGTTACTTCTGGCCTTTTTTTCTCTCTCTCTTTTTTTTTTTTTAAGTAGTCGAACGGTGTGATTCCAAAGCAACAGTCAACTGGTACATGAGACACATGGGCCTATGGTGGCCATTTCAAGCTTTTCCTTGACTCAGTCAGATCCAGGGATGATTTGCAATACTTTACAGGTCACTTTTTCAAAAGAAATTAGTAAGAAAGACAAATTTTGGGAGCAGCTTCAATATGTGCATCCTGTGTAACTGCCTGCATGAATCCCGCCACTTTATCCACTGACTTACTGATGTCTCTGTCCTGAGCAAGGCATTGAAGTGCTGCTTGTAATTCTTCTGGAGTAATAAATCAGTAAGTATTTTGCATCTCACCTTTCTATTGAAGACAAGTTAATGCCATAGTCTAAAGTCTGGAAATAGAGCTGGATTAAGCTGTTTAGGTCTTTTAAACCACCTCATTTTCAGGATGTCAGGTAATTTCTGCTGAATCAGGTGCAGCTGTAAGCATGTTTATAACCTTTCTAGATGCTCACTTGTCCAGATGTTTTGTAAGGATAAGCTCAGTGAGCTGTCACGTTTGCTGTCCCTCTGTGCCCGTGTCGAGGCCAGCAGTCCGGCCGGCCCCTCGGCTCGGCCCCTTCCCCGAGCGGTCTGGTGTCCGTGGGTCACCCCGGGGCTGTGAACTGTCCCCCCCCGCCCCGGCAGCTGCAGCCCGAGAGCTCGTGTCTTCCAGCACCAGCAGCTGGATGTGTCCGTCGGCTTCCTTGGTGCCAGCCCAGCAGTGCCTCAGTGCTGTCCTCGAGCTACGCGCCAGCCTCGGAGCTCCGAGAGCGGTAACCACCACTGCTGGAGCCCCGGGAGCCGGGCCCTGAGGATGCTCGTCTCTTTACGCACAAAACTTTAATCCTTCCCAAACTCGCCTGGCAACATCTGCCCAATGCTCACATGTCAGCTGGAAAATGGATGCACCGGCTGTTCCCGACTGGCGGTGGCAGAGCCAGGAGTAATGGGTACGCACCTCGTGCGGGGGCTCGTGTCGGTGCATGTCCCAGGGGCGTTACGGAGCACGCCTGCTGCTCGGCGCCGCGGGGTTCCTCTCCCTGCCCCGAACACCGCAGCCACGCAGAGACACTAGAAATAGTAGGGGACGCTACGCCCTCTCTCGAAGTAGGGCATTCCGAGGCTTAATTTATTTCGTGCCCTTCTTTTGCTTTTGTGTTCTGGAGGGGTGGCCGAGGACAGGAGGTTGGCAGCCACAGCTGGCAGGAGCGGCCACCGGCGCGCTGCAGCTCCGGGTGGCACCTGTTTATACGAGGGCTGACTTTGTCTCACGTTAAGTTATTCATATTCTCTTATTTCTGGCCAGAAAATAGTTCTTCCAAAATGTGCCCTGCCTCATTAACAGTTCCCACCCAGGGACCTCCTTTCAACTTCGCCAAGCTTCCCAGCACCTCGCCGCAGGGACCGGTCGGGGACACAATAGCTCCGGCCTGTTTATTTCATTTCACTTTTCCTCTCTGCTTGGCTGGCAGCCAGCAGAGATGTTCTCTGCAAAGATAATAGTTTCGACTTAATCATTCACCTCTTATGTGTCTAAAAGAAGTTAAGGAGACTGGAAGTTTCCAAGAAAAATAAATGAACAGAACTCGGTCGAGGGGGCCTCTTTAAGGCTGTTTTATTGATTTAAAAAAAAAAAAAAAAAAAAAAAAAAAGAAGCAGCAAGCTGTTCCTGCACATCACCCATGCCCTATTTAATTTTTAAATGTGTGTTTAAATTTGGAGGGACAGTCATGAATAGGATTATGAAGTGTTTCTCTTTGTGAAGGGATTTGCAGCATATTTGGAGAGACGGCTCCAACTTGAAATTCTAGTTGTGTTCATTTTGGGAGTTGTAGAGCTGGATCTGGACCTTGGGGAACTCCTTCCTAGTCCTGCATTTGGGTGACAGGCAAAAACTCAGCCATTTATTTGGTTTTGTTTGTTTTTAAGGGGACTGTGATTCTGTCTGATTCCTTTTGGGGTTGTTCATCATGTCCGATGTTTCAGAAAGTTGGAGGACCCAGTCCCTTCATGATGGATCCCATTGTGTTGTCTCTAGTTAGGCAGCCACCGTCACCAATTTCTCTTGGAAATAAGGCCTTCGTTTAAGCCACAGAAAAAAATATCTTCCTTCCACCTGGCCCGGCTGAGGGACAGTGATTAAACCCCATATCTTTCTCACTTGCATATCCTGTCCATAGAGCTGCTGAGAAAATGCGTGTCCTTGGGAACTGTTCATAAAATCGAAAGGTTTCTCTTTCAACAGCATTTAACATGGAGACTTTCCAGATTTACTGAAAACCTGAAAAATGGGATGTTTTTGGTGAAGAAGCAAGAGAAATCCCTGCTCACTTGTAGCTGGGGGTGGGTTAAGACCCCAGCCGTAAGCCTGAACCTGAGGAATGAGCTCCTAAATCATATGACTTCAGGGGAATCCGGACTTTCATTTAACCACCAAACCAAAAGCATCATTACAGTTGAGCCTAAGTCCTAGGAACGTGCCCCGGGAAGAGACGAATGCCGGCTGGAAAGGCTGGAAGGACCCGGCAGCGGGGCAGCTTTTGTCCCCGGTCGGGTTTCCCGGCTCTCTGGAGCGAGATGGTGGGTGGCTGCTCCAGAGCATCTCCAGGAGGAGACTTCTCCTGCCGTTACTGCCATTTCAGCCAGAGATGGGAGAGGCAGAGCGCGCCGCCGCAGAGCCGTGGCAGGAGAGCAGCACGCCATCCACGGCGGGGACCTACTGCGATCCAGTCGAACTGGTAACACGGACAGATCCCTCCTCCCCTGCAGTGTCTCTCTGTGTTTTTCCCTACCTTCAAGGAAGCTCCTTTCTGGAAAAGAGTGAAATACCTGAATCCATTCCTCCCCTTTCATCGCCCCGGCTCCATCCTCTGGCCAAAGTGTCTGTGCAGTGCTCTGGGCTCTCCGGTGCGGTGCCGCCCCTTGCCCACGCATGCATATGTATACGTGAACATATATATACTTAGCACCCTTTCCCTGCAGGTAGGGAGGGTCTCTGCTTGATTCCACTTTTGGAAAGCAGGCTTTCTTGTCGGAACAGATTAAAGGACTCACTTAAATCTCCATAAAATACTGGAAAAAGGAATAAAGTTGTAACTGTCGTCACCTATTCAGAAAAATTCCTGCAGCGCAGACACCCATTTTCCAGCCTTTGATGACTCGGGGAAAAATCATCTTGCCAGGTGGAGTGTGATTTCTAGTTCTTCAGTGAACGAAGGGCTGAATTTAGCAAGTTTGGCGTGAGATGGAAGTGAAACATCCCTCCTTCTACCTCCTCTCTTCTTCCCACTCCCCCTCGGCAAGCAGCACCCTTCTCGTTAGAGAACACATCATCACAGATGTGTTAATTTTCGTAAGGCCGTGATGAGGCTCTGGGCTGGGTGCTTGTTTCCCTTCCCCCTCGCCGAGCGCTCCAGTAACCACACGTTACCCAAGCCGAGCACTTTCTGCATGACTCAGATATTTTTTTTTAAGAACTAGAATCCAATGGACGTTTTTCCTTGCTGATACCACTGGGACTAGAAGGTCTTTTTTTTCCCACCAACCTTAAAAACATGCTGATATACTGCAATTTTTTTTTTCCTTTTCAATATTTTTTTGTTGTTATTATTATTAAAACAGCACCAAGTCCCACAGCAGCAGAGGATGGGATCTCTTCTGCTCTTTTCTCCCTTCCTCAACAGCTAACAAAAAAAAAAAAAAAAAAAAAGGGTAATTATCCATAAAAGAAAACATTGAAGACACTTTGACCATCCCTGCCGGCTGGGCTGATCTGGGGGAGCTGGCAGCGCAGGATGGGGCCATGGCACAGGTCCCCATCGCCTGCAGCTGAACCACCCCCACCCTGGGGTGCAAATGCGAGAAGGGGGAACAGCCAAGGACTAGTGTCCCGTCATCACCGCCATCCTGACAGTGGGTCATGCTGGACACAACCTGCACTGTTCTTAGGCCTGAAGCTTCCGACAGAGGCTGGGCACGCGTCGGCCGATGTCAGGCAAAGAGTGGAAAATGGCTCAGTGAAGGCAGAGGTAGCGACCTGCGGTCCCTCTGTAATCCAGGACCTTGGTTCCCAAATACAGACAAAACTGCCGAGGGGACAATTAGGTTTAACAGCAAAGCAGTGAGTTCCTACACGGAGGTGTCTGAAACCGAGGAGAGGGGTTTTGCACTAGCTGGCACCAGCTTCGGTCCCAATATAAGGCAGCACGTACGACCTACGTGGCTTCTCGTGCTGGAAACGAAGCTCTATGGTGGATGTCTGGGTGGGCGCGTGCTCGTGGCCGCTCAGCAGCGGGGATAGCCCAGCCCTGAGCTTCCCCCGAAACCACAAGCGACATGTGGAGCCAATGTGTGTTTTCTCATGTGAATCCCGACGAGTTCAGATGAACAGGTTTGGGGCCGTGGTTCCCATCTGACGTTGACTGCTTGACGTGATTATTCAACCCTGAATTCCTTCAATTGACAGCCGCGCTATTTCCAGTCTCTTAGTCAGCATATACCACTCCGCTTCCCAGTCTGATGAGACCTGGATTTTCCCACAGTACCCCTTAAATGGAAACACATTGTTCATCTTCATTTTATTTATTTATTTGGTACAAAAAAACAAGATACTGCTCTAACTTTGAAGTGCTGGCTCTACAATGGTTGGTTCCTTTTCGGAGCAATGGGTTTTCCTAAAAGCCACTCTCAGCAAGATCCTTATCAAACTTTCCTTAGCAGGAGACAATGAACATTTCACAGCATGAAGAGGAAAAAAATTAAAAGGTCAGTGAGAAGACAAATGCTCTATGTGAAGAGATAGCCAGGGTGCAGATGAGCTCCCTCAGCCTTGTAAACACAGATTATTTTCTGTCTAACCTACAGTTTCTGAACGTTTCACCCATTGAGTCAGCTCCAGAGTTTATTGAGGGGTAAAAGCAGGGACCTGAGCATTATCTGGATACTTCCATCTGAGACCCATAAACTTCACCCTGACGTGTCCAAATACGAAGGGCCTCGCCACCTGCAGCTGCCAGAGATGGCAATTAGGATGGGATTTGAGGTCGCACGTGCCTCTGCAAGCTGCCAGGGGTGACTTTCCGCAATTGGGACCAGTTTCTCACTGGGTTTCGAAACCGGTGGGTGACCTGCACGGTGGCACCGTGCTTTCCTGCAGCTTGGGGTGGTGGGGAGAGAAAGGGTCCGAAAAAAACTGGGGAAGCCTGGCTGCCCAACGCCATGGTGAAGGGGCACTGTCTTCTCCCACAGCCTGCCCAAAATCTCTCCTGCGTCAGGCAACTGCCAAAAGATGCTCTGAGCAGGGACAGCCTGGGGTCGGCTTCAGACCTGATCTGCCCCCAGATCGCCAGTGCCACTGGATAGCTGATCTGGGAGATGAGCAAGCACGGTAAGAGGTCATCCCCCTCCAGGACCTGCCAAATTTGACCCAACCCCCCAGCTCAGCTCCACGAGAGCCTCTGCGGGGGCAGGTGCTGGGGGTGGCTGATACTCTGGGTCTAGGTAGGGGCTCGGTGTTGGTTTTGCTGGGGCAATCACTGCTTTGCCCTGGCCACATGGGAGCACTTCCATGCAGGCGGGTAGCAGCTTTGTGTGGAGGAAACATGTCGGCTGGCATCTGCCGTTTTTTTTTTTTTCTTTTAGCCTAATTGTATTTTTAATTGTTTGGCGGGTGGTTTTGAGCCACAGCTATGCAATCCATCAATGTTTGTTGGTTAAAATAGAAGTAAACACTAGGTTAATATAAACAAAGGAGCACTCTGGTTTATTGCCCAGGGATAACGCCGGCATTGTTGCATGGATCCTCGCCTGAAGGCTTTGAAGATCGCTTGCTCTATTTATTTTTCTAAAGATGGGTAACTTTGTTCTATTTGCTCAGCTTCTTACCGGCTTGAATAGTCAAGGGGTAAAGTGCGGTAAAGGTGGGTCTGGCTCCAAAGGAGCCTGGAGGGAAAATGTGTTTTTGGATTCTGATCTCATCCAAAAAATGTCCCGCATTTCAATACCCTTAGATAGCTTACACATTGGAAATGCCAAGGAACTGGAAACTTTCGCTCCAAAGTCAACTCTGCTTTCATTAATAATTATTTTAAGACAGCATTCAGAGAACAAGACAGTACTATATGGAGCAGAAAGAGACCCGCGGGGAATTCGGGGCTGAGCAAGGGTTCAACCCACCATCCCCACTCTCACGCTGGATGTCGAGGATTAGCTCCTGAGATGCAGGCGAGGTGTTCAGGAGAGGTCACGGTGAGGGTAACGATGAAGGGGAGAAAGCAGAGCTGCCCTCCAAATGATAACAGCCACAGCAGAGTCCAGCCATGCCGGGGCAAGGCAGGCACTGGGACGGGCAGGACCGTGTGGCCAGGGCTGTAGAGGGGCTGAGCCCAGCTCAGAAGACCCCCAGCACCCATGAAGGCAACGTCTGGGGAGCGTGTGTCCTCCTAATTTCTTCAGGTGGTAGAGATGTGTTCTTGACCCCGTTTTACAGGTGGGAAAACCAAGCCATAGAACATGAAGATGCACATTTTACTGACAAACATGGGACTTGACTTTCTCCTTTGGACCTGACCTAGTATCATCCCTTGCCTTGTTTTCCTGTCGTAAAGACTCTGCCTGTGCCTGTAATCTCCTTCTACCAGTCCTGTAGATCATTACAAATACTATTAGATCTATCTACTTCTGTATGTAATGCACCAATCCTGGCAGCACATTCTGAAAGCACAACAGCAACAAGAAGCCTATGTTCTGAGAGTCAAGTTAGTGGGATTTTTTTTTTTCTGCCAAGGACAATAATTTTTTTTGTCTTTCTTTTTTTTTTTTTTTTTCAAAATAAACATCACGCTGGAATGTGCTGCAGCAAATGGCTTGGGCTCTATTATATTTCATGCAGCTTTCTAAACAATTTTCAACCCTGCTGGCCCGGTGTCAAACAGAAGGCAACCAACAATAGCAAAATCCCATTAAAGCTGAGAAGGTTCCTTCCTGAGGTGAACACGGCCAGAAATAGTAATCTTGGCTCTCTTTTCAATTTGGCATTGGGGACTAATAATGCCTGTTCTCCTAATGGAAATTATCTAATTTCATCCAAGTGCAGCTCCAGAGAGAGCTGGGCTGACGCACAAACAGTCAATATAACAACATTCTTCTTGAAGAGCTGAACAATGGGGCTTTGGTGGGACCGTGATTAACAACGTCAAACTAAGAACAAACAGAAGGTGTAAAAATAGGCATCTGAGGAGTTGACACAACGGACTATTTTTCATCTGTAAGGCCAGAGGAGAATAGCTTGTTAAATTGTATGCTTGGAGCACTTCATCAGATGTTGTGTGGAAGGACAAAAAAAAAAAAAAATCCCATTTCCCATCTGGGTCTGAATGTACTAAGGAACTGCACATGCCTTATTAATATAAATCACGCTAGGAGTATAATTCCCATTAGCATTAAAGAACCATTTTTCAGTGAAATACTTTTGCACCAGGAACACCTAATGGGAAATAATGATGTTTGCTTCATTTGAAGAGAATAGTAAAATACAGTGTGGAGATGGAGAAGGTAGAGAGCCGTTTCTTCTCTCCATCACTACGGGTTTTTGTGGCTGTCGTAAGATATCCCCTTCCCAGCCCAGCAGGGCCGTATCCAGCCGCGGTGCAGAGGCCCTCAGAGGTGCTAGGGAATGGGGATGGGGGCCAAGTGGTGCTCCAGAAAATTGGAGCATCGCTGCAGACCAGGGGCAAAGTGCTGCTGCCCAGGCTGGGTGAGGGAAGGGGTCCAGCGTCCCTCCACCCACCCCTGCTTCCTCCCCAGCACAGCCTCAAATTTGGAGAGCACTGAGATGGCTTCAGGCCATCTCCACCCTCTTACCCGCACGGTCCAACCTCACCCTGGAACTCCTTGTCATCGACCTAAAAATTGCACTCCCCAAAACCAAATCACAGTCCTTGCCATTATTTATCACATCTCGAGAAACAACATTGCTCCCTACATTTCCCTTTAACGCTGAAGCCGCAGCGTTAAAGGACTCGCAACGTGCCCGGTACATTAAAAAGCAAAAGCATTAGAGGTGGGTGAAACCACCGCATAGCTCATTAGCTCTGGTGCCTCGCCTGCTTTCCCCAGGGCTCCGGCTTCGGTATTTGCCCTGTAAGGAGCCGCATGTGCCCGGGGGCGAACGCTCGCCCCCCGTGTTTGTGTGGGCACACGCTGGCTCCAAAACCTCAGCATCACCTTAGTTTGACACTGAAGGTTTCATTCTCCTTCCCTGGCTTAGGCATCGCAGCTCCCTTCTAGCTCTTAATGAAAGGAAGGTCTAGCCTTGAAACGTTAGACAAAATTTCCACCTCTGGTTAAGCAGGTATGTTTTTTTAAAATTTTTATGAAATCTTGAGTAGCTGTTTGCTCGCTGTTATTTTTAGAGCATGAGAGGGGAGCTCTGTGTTTTTATAAAATCCCTAGATGTGCGCTCGGGCGATGGGATTTTACGCGGTACGTGTCACAGTTAACTTGCCTCCGCGTTGTGGCCGATGGCATCCAGGAATGACCCCGCACCCCCTCGCTCACCCCGCAGGTCGCCCCCTGTTCAGAGTCTGCCAAAATTGTGTCATTTTCTTGTTCTCCTTCCTCCTAACAACAATAAAACTGATGAAACCGATGGAAATTGCTAGTAATGAGGGAAAAGCACACCAGAAGTAATGCAACACCGCATTGCCCTCAGCCTCAGCTTTCACACCGTTAGTCCCCAACTCTCCCAGAGACCCGCACCTTTCTCCATAGGAAAGTCCCAGTCCCCCCTCCACAGCCCAGCCCTGCTTCCCGCAGCCCAGACCCAGGCTCGGCCCCCTCCCTGCATCAGCGCACCCCTTATTCGCCCTCATTTTTGCCCCCGGTCCTTTCAAACCAGGCGAGATCTCTCGCGCAGGTCTCAAAACACCCAAGATATGAGGTAGACTCCTGGCAACGAACGTTTCTTACCTCCAGGCTTTCCCGACAGCAGCATCCCATAGAAACGAAAGCAGCGCGGCACGATGGCGAGCCCGTGCCGCCTGCCTGCGGGCAATGCTGCCGCCTGGGTCTGCCAGAGACCCGGGCAACATCCAGCATCCAACAAGTGCCCAAAGCATCCGTGGGGGTCCTAGAGAGGAAATGCGCGAAAGTTTTGGAGCGCAGAAGGGAAAAGCCTTGTAGCCGAGCTCATCTCCAGCGGTTCCAGTGGCGATGCACCAAGACTGAATTTGACCCAGGAGGGTTGTTGTTATTGAGGATTTTATTGTTAGCTTGCACTAGAGGGTGCTACTTCGTTAGCGTTTGGGAAAGGTCGCAGTAACAAGATCGTCTTCGATGTCTTTATGCCTTGCAAAGTTAGGCTGAGATTTGAAACGTGTTGAGATTCGTATTACCACTCAGCATGGCCTCAAAATGAAAAGGATTGCTTAGCTGGGAAAAAGAGAATGTCTTGGCTTGGAAAAGAGTTTATACATCTGGGGGGCAAAGGTAAACATTTGGGTTAGACACGGTGACAAATGAAAGGAAAATATGGTCAGCCTTGCCTTTTTTTCTCTCCATTTCACAATTCTGGGATGAATGGATGCCTCAAGGAGCTAACTGAGAAAAAAAATAAGGACAGTGAATGCAGGCTGATAGAAGATAATGAACCCTTGGAATTCACTGCTGCAGGACAGATAATCAAAATCTCATGATAAAGTTTTCTAGAAGAAATAAAAGCAAAATACATTTTATGACCGCTACAGTCTTTTGGCTAAGATAAAGGTAACCAGATCCCAGGCATCGAGATATAAAATGATGTGTTAGAGGTATCAGTAGGAAATGACTTCCCCTGCGTGCTGCGTTGCTCCGTTCCCTGCGCCGCCTCTGTTTTTGTTTCCATTTGCCGAAGGCGTGGAGGAATGGCTATTGCTGTCGGCAGCATCCCAGACCCGCAGGCAGCTATGCAGGGGATACCCTGCGCCACTCTGCTCAGCTCCGAGAGCATCTCCCCACCCTCCCGGGTGTTTCACAGGGACAGACCTGCGTCTTCCAAGACCTGGTGGAGCCTGGCATGGGGAAGCCGTGAGCTGCCCGCGGAGCTGAGGCACAATGGCTGGACTTTAATTAGGGCAGATTCAGTGCCAGTGAGGGAAGCAGGTCCAGAGGGTGCTATGTACACACTGTATAATCCGGACTGTAAAACTTCCCTGGCTGGCGCTTCCATTTGGCACCCACCAGAAAGCATCTCCCATGGGCAAAAAAGGTTAAAATGGGATTTTTTTTATTTTTTTTTTCAAGGGCTGTGATGGCATTATTCTGCTGGGATTTTATATGTATGCTAATAGCAAGGAAAGAGCTGGTTTTAAAGCCGAACCGATGTGTACCTACTGCATTTAAGTCCACTTAGAAGATGAAAGGAGGGTTGGAAGAAAAACAAAAACTGTTCTCAAATCCATGTGAGTTTTACAGAGTAATTTTCTTCTAGAAACTTGACTTCCTTCAGGGGTTGTTTTTGCCTTTTATGTGACTGCATTCTGATAGCTTTATTTCCAGCTTCCCCACATTTTTGACCACTGTTGGCAAGAAGGAGGAAACTGTTTCTTACTAAAACTTTTATTAGGCAGTTATTAGTATTTCCTTCTTCGATATTGAATGGCTTTCCTGTGCAGTGCCTTTAATGTACTGCTGCTGGAGGGGCAGTGGGCCTACAGCATCAGCTTGGTTTTGTGGAAATAGATGGGGTTGCTCTGAGCAAACCATAGGGGTGATGACCTGCTATGGGAATAAAAAAAAAATTTAAAAAAAAAATCCCTTTTTTGTTTCCATCTGTACTCGCACCTAAATATGCTACTTGCACTGAGACAGCAGCAGTTTGCCTCAGTTAAGGAGCTGCCCCTTTGGGTCTCAGCTGAAAATGGCTGTAATTATACTCTCCTGTCAGATTTAGGAAATACCCGTGGATGATCCTTCTGCGCTGAGACTGGAATCGCCTTCATTTTATGCAACAATGCTTGCTTTCAGGCGCTGCGCACTGTGCAAACTAAACCCGGTGTATACATGTAAATGCTTCTCTCATCGACGGTTGCACATTAGAGCAGGGGGTCAGCACTTCTGCCCATCGCGCCACCTTTAATCAGCTACCGGGGGGTTAATTGCAGACCAGCTCTCTGCAGACCTCTCTGTCGGTGTGGCCTGGAAAATCGCAGCTAGCCCATGATAACTGCAAGCTGATTACGGTCCGATTGCAACATGAAGGTGGAGTAACCTATGAAATCACTGATGCTGATGGAAATGAAAGGAAACCCGGGCTCTTTCCAGGCGAGAAGGACCCATTTTAGACTGCAGGAAGTAGCTGCAAGAGGCAGTACTTAAATTAAGGGGTGACCTGGTGAGAGGTTGGAGCAGACTAGAAGAGGGTTGTTGCGGTCCTGCCAACTCCAAATGCATGTTTCCCCCCAGCTCCTTCACTCTGGCTATCCACATGATAAAGAAGTTAGTTTAGGGAACTATAACAGCAAAAAACCTTCTTACTGGCAGAGTTAATTGTCTACTGTTTGACATGCCCAGGGATGGGAACAGACAGGAGGGAATGGAGCGGGTGTGGAAGACTAGCACCTCAACTTAAACCATCCCAGTGTTACAGGCTTACAGTGCCTGGCTCCCAGCACAACATCGGATGCCTAAAAATGGGCTTCAGGAAAGCCAGCACAGTGGGCAGGACCTGCCTGCTCTAATCCATAGGAAACCCTGAGGAAGGGACTGTCCTGACCCTGCTGTTCCTCAGAGCGCAGCCTCCTTTCCCGGGGCTGCGGAGAGACACTTCTTTCCAACTGCTATTTATTACTGTGACCCTTCCTGAAGATTTATTTATCTGCAAGTTTTCATGAAAAAAAAAAAGGGAGAAAAAAAAAAAAGGAAGGAAAGGTCACCCCTTTTTCTGTAAACATGGCTGTGGAAAGATGCAGAGCCCTCCCACATCCCAGATCTCTGAGCCAGACACGCAGGGGCAGAGGGGAATCAGTGTTTTCAGGTCCCCCCTCTGTCTGAAGGGACTTGAGTGACTACGCAGCATTTGGGAGAATGCAAAAATTCTCTCTGCTTGAAACCTAATGTATTTCGTCATACCAGCAGTTGAAAGAAAGACACAAGTGCAAATGTGCAACTGTGAGAACAAGTCTCCAGCTCAGCGGCTGGCGTGCTGTCCCTGGAGCTGGGAGCCTCAGGGTTTGATCTGCTCTAACATATGGATCTATTCTGCTATAACATAGGGATAATCCTCAGGGTGGCTCACATACAGAAAACCCCATGGAGTTTTCAAAAAGCTGTAGTTGGCGTTTCAGAGGGATTTTGCATCGGAGTAATTTTAGCATGCCCTGTGGACTCAATTCCCATCAAGCATTCCTGCTTGTGCACCCCGAGACCGCTCCGTGATGCAAAGCTGCAAATGATCAGGATCGGGTGATTCCCTCCGAAAGCACACCCTGACCCAGCCTGAACCACTGGTGCAAACGCACCCCCAGGACTCTTGAAATCCCGTCCCACCGCACAGAAACCCAGATCCTGTCTGTTTTCAGGCACCTTCCACACAGGCTCAGCAAATGACATAAGATTGGTCGTTACTTACTGACACAGGTATTCAACTAAATAACGCGTGAAACAATAGAAAGGAAACGTCAAGGAGTTGACCAGCTTAGTCACTTAATTCGCTTGTGGTTCTGGGCAGTTCCTGCCTGCAGCGCCTGCGCTTCTCTTGAGCGTTTCAGATAACAAACTGTTGATCAGCTGAGGGAAGTCCAACCAGCCCTGCGGCGCACGCCTGCGGCCTGCCTCCAGCTGCGGATCCCCGGGCCGGGGCGGGGGGGACTCGGCCTGCGGTCAGATTTGACGGCCCCGCTGCAGCGCTCCCGGTTTCCCGGGGCGTTACTGGGGGGGGGGGGAGCACCGGCAAACAGCCGGCAGAACCCCCTCGCCTCCCCCCCCCCCGCAATCTGCAAAACGCTCCTGCTCACCCTGCAACCACCAGCTTTGAGCGGGTGTAGTATTCATTTTTGCTCTTGGCTCCCAAAATTTGCTTGCTCCCTGCTCGCAGGGACACGAGAACGGGGGGGGGGGGGGGGGGGGGGGGGGGGGGGGGGGGGGGGGGGGGGGGGGGGGGGGGGGGGGGGGGGGGGGGGGGGGGGGGGGCTCTTTCTTTGGGGGGGGAGGAGAGAGCCACATCCCGGGGGTGCCTTGCGTGGGGGGTCCCGCGCCCGGCCCCGGCCCGCTCGGCAGGGTGGCGACAGAGACCGGGCTTTGGGGCCGGGCCGGGCCGGGCCGGGCCGGGGGGGGACCCGCCGGGTGCTCGGCGCTGCGCAGACCGGGACCTCGGGGGCGGGGAGGGGACGGGGCGGCAGCGATCCCAATAACGCCACCCGAGCAAACCATCTCCCTGGAGAGTTTGCAACGAGATTTAAGTAATTACTTTTAAAAGGACTCCTAGAGAGCGAGCAGGATTTAAAAATATTTTTCTTTATTTTTATATATGACATAGATATGTTTCTATATACAGATAGAGGTATAAACAGAACGACATATAGAAGCCTAAAAGCCAAGGAGCAAGGCGCCCGGTCGCGCTGGCCGTGGGCGGAGGAGGAGGGCCGGGAGGCCGCTCGGTAGCATCCCGGGCAGGCTCGGAGGGGCGCACCCGGTTCACCCCCCTCGGGGAGCCGAGCGCCGCTTGCAGCGAAGGGGAGGCCCCGAGCCCCCAGCGGGAGCTGTGCGGCCGATGAACAGCCCGCCTCGGGAACGGGCACCGCTCGGGGCTTGCAGCCGGCCGGGCTGCGGCGGGAGGCGGCCGGGGGCTCGGGTTGCGAGCACCCCGGCATCCGTGGGCTCGACCTGCCGCCCGCAGCTCGACGCTGCGGACGGGGACGGGGAGCTCGAAGGGGCAGGAATAGCCGAAAGAGCGGCCCGTCCTCCCCGTGGGGCGCGGGCAGGCAGGGCCCGGCCCTTTCCGGGATGCTCCCGGCCCGGTGCCCGCGAGTGGGGACGGGGAGCTGCAGCGCCTCGGGGTGAGCCATTCCATTTTCCCCTCGTAAGAACTCGAATAATTTATTTTCCACCTCCTTTGTCGGCCTCGGGGAAAAAAAAAAAAAAAAAAAAAGTCCTTCGAGACTCCATTCCTTAAAAAAAAAAAAAAAAAAAAAAAGCATCGCTCCTGGCTGCACAGTTCATTCGCCTCCTTCTCGAGTCCCTCGGAAAGCAAGATTAAAGGGGAAAGTCGCAGCTGTATATTTATGTTTTCATTGCTAGAAGGGAATTGATTTCCTTGCATTTATTTTTGTAGTTGCAATACACAAGGGCGGATTTGCGTCACCAAAGCAACTTGCTGGTCGAGATAAAGTTGCACAAATATTGAAAAGGGAAGTGCTCGCGCTCATTATGAAGTTTTTCTCCGGAAGAAATAAGGATTTCTGCTGTATCCTAAAATACTAAAGCCGCTTCTATTTTGGGACAAATCTCGCAGGCACATCCGCTCATTTAGTCCGAGTTGGAACCTCTCAAAAAACAGGAGATGACCTGGACTGCAGCGAGCCCCGGGTTTCCTGCAGCCTTCTCCCTCCTTGCGCGGAGAGGAGGGGCTGCCGCCTCCCTCGGCCAGCGCTCCCCCGGCCAGCGCGGCCGCGCAGCCCTGCTCCTCCCCGGCCGCCGGGGAAGAAGATTCGCGGCCAGAGAGGCCTGCGGAGGCCTTTGGGGAGAGGGGACAGCCCTGTCCCCCGGGAGAGAGGCGGCGGTGGGCAAGCAGGTGCTCCTGGTTTCGCCCGCGAAGGATGCGCGGGGGCGCAGCGCTGCCGAGCAGGGCGCGGAGCGGGCGGGCCCGGGGAAGGCACCTGCCCCCGCGATTCGGGCTCCCCAACTCCTTCGCCCTCCCGAGGCCCAGCCCGGGGGTCAAGTGCTTCAGTGCGACGCGTTTAGTGTTTCCTTTCGGGTTATTTTAGTCCCCGCGGGATGACAGCGCGGAAGGAGCGCTTCTCTGCGGGCTGGCCCGCCGCACCAGCGGGTCCCGGGCACCGGCAGCGCCGAGGGCAGCGGAGCCGCCGCCGTGCCCCCGGGTCCGGGCTGCCCGGGGCCCCCCGCAAACGGGCGCTTCCCTCCGGTGCTGCTCATCGCCGGGCGCTGCGCGGCAGCGAGACGAGCGGAGCTTGGAAATAAGCTCCTAAAAATAAAGACAAATACCGTGGTGGTTTTGTTTGGGGTGTTGGGTTTTGGTTTTTTTTTTCTTCCCCTGACTGCCTGGCGAGCAGTCCCGGGGTGGTACAACAACGATATCGGTAGCAATGGCAATTACGGTCGTAATTTTACGAAGCGGTTTGCAGCTGGGATGCAGCGGGCAGAGCAGGACTTCGTTGCCCTGCCCTGAGGCGGGCTGATGGCGGGGCTCTGCCCGACAGTGGAAACGCGAGTGAAACCGGCGTCGTTTGATCCGATTTGAAAGCAAGGGGCTGGCGGTCGGGTCATCTGCGCGGGGGGGGGGGGGGGATCAGGGGGGCGGGGGAAAATGGAAGGCAAAGGGGCTTTCCGCTGTGGAAGCAGGAAAAGTTCAAACCTAATCAAGCCTTTCTTTCGCCGGCTTCGGTTTTCGGACACATCTTGGCAAGCCAGCCCGTCTTTATTTTTCGGTTTCGTCTCGTTAATAAAAACCAAACCAAAGCAATGCGGTGCCTGGCTTTTCCAGGGCAACCAGCCTCACCTTTCCCCGTGCGCGGGGTTATGCCTAAAAAACGCATTCACTCTCGCTCGCAGGTGGTTTCAATATTCGCATAGAAACTACATCTTAATACCTGGCGACAGAAAAATAGTTTGCCTTTCTGGCGGTTCCCCGAAAACCTTCAGAATTTGGGAAGGTATTTGAAAATAATAACAATAATAATAATAATAACAACAACAACAACAACAATTTTTGAAACAAAACCAAAGCAAACCTGCAATCATCCGACCCGGGAGACTGCTCAAAACGGCAGCGACTGGTTTACGTGTGTGAAAACTAAAATTAATGGTTTTTTTCAGAGTCACGTCGGGGCAAGTGTGGGTGTTAGAGGGGAGAAAAAAAGGGCAAAAGACGCTTTGATGAATTGATTCCTAAATTATTGTAGCAAATGCAGCTTATGATTGTATTCTTAAAAAAAAAAAAAAAAGATAAATCTGTTGTAAAAGGCTTGCAAAATTACAAACCAGTCTTTAAGACGAAATTGGTGTGGAAGCAGATGCAGCCACCGGCTGGAGAATACGGCAAAAAAATCTATAAAATTACATTGTCGATAAGATACGATTAATTAATTAGTCGTTGCTAATGCAGGATCCAACGTGTCCTGGGCCCAGAATAACTCGGAGCTCACATAAATATATATGTTGCGTGCAGGAACGTAGACTGATTTTCTTCCAGACTATCCCAGACTCATTTATCCGGGAAGGTAACACATTTCCTTGGGAATCATTTCCAAGAGGACGGACCTGACTCCGATCGCGAAGAATTTTCCTGCGCGTTTCTTTCAAACGTTTGGAAATCGCGGCGGCAAGCGCAGCGCCCTTGAGCTGATTTTTCTTTGGGGGGGGGGGGGGGAAGGGGGGAAGAGGGGGGGATGTGTGTGGTTTCCAAAGTCGAGGGCAGAATTTAAGGAGGTGGGGAGTGGGAGTGTGGGTGGGTGGGTGTGGATACCTTGCGGGACAAAACCGAGCCAGGCTGGGTCGCGGGTACGGGCCACCGCGCCGCCAGCGCGCAGTTGCGCGCTGGCGGCGCGGTGGCCCGCACCCGCGACCCGGCCCTGCGTGGGCGTGTCGGCGGGCGGTGCTGCCCAGCCCCGCAGATCGCGGATTGGGCGTGGGGAGAGAGAGAAGGCTGCTCCGGAGTCGGGAGTGTCGCTGCCAGAGAAAGTTTTGGGAGGGGTGGTTTTTTTTTTATCCCCCAGTGCGAGGAAAGGGGGTTTGGTTTGCGTTTTTTGTTTGCGCCGCTCCGCTCCGCTCCTCGCCCGCTCGCTCTCTCCGTCTCGCCGTGGGTTTTGGGGACTTTTTTATTTTTTTTTTTTTTTTTGATTTTTTTTTTTTTTTTGTGGTTGTTTTTTCTCCCCTTGCCCCTCCGGCAAGTGCTCCGCCAGCCGCCTTTCGCCCCGGCCATCCCTCCCCATGCGCCCGGGGCAGCGGGCAGCTCCGCGGCGCGTACCCGGGAGCTGAGCTGCGGAGCGGCGCGTCCCCTCCCCGGGCAGGATGTACACGGCCGGGCTGGCTCCTTTCTACGCCTCCAACTTCAGCTTGTGGTCAGCGGCGTATTGCTCGGCATCGGGGCCGGCAGCCGGCGGCTGTTTCCCGCTGGACGCCGCGGCGGCGAAGAAGCCGTCCTTCTGCATCGCCGACATCCTCCACGCCGGCGGCGAGGCGGCTGGAGGACCCGCCGACAGCCTGCCCGGAGGTCCCGGCACCGGGATGCCGGCGGCTTTGGGAGCCGTCCACCACGGCGGTCCCTTCCATGCCACCGCCTCGCCGCTCCGGCCCACGCCCGTCGTGGCCCCCGACTCCCCCGCCGCCGCCGCCGCCTTCCCGCCGCGCCTCTCGCCGCTCTCCGCCGCCGCCTACCCACTCCCACCACCACCGCCCCACCGCAGCACCGGTCCCCGCGGCGGCGGCGGCGGCGGCGGCTGGCGGCGGGCGGCGGAGGCGCCCCCGGCCCCCTCCCGGCTGCCGGGCGGCCACACGCACGGTTCGGCGCCGGCGCCCGCCAGCAAGGACCTGAAATTCGGCATCGACCGCATTTTATCGGCGGAGTTTGACCCCAAAGTCAAGGAAGGCAACACGCTGAGAGGTAGAGGAAATTGGCTTGTCCGCTTTCCATGCTAGCGCGCTTGGTGGGTCTTTTATTTATTCTGTTATAATTTTTAGCGAATACACCCGCGATTTGAAAACTTTTCGATCTAGCCGAGAAAAGAGTTATTTAAAAAGCGTTATAAATCCGAGTTTCTAATAGCGCTCACTAAAATAGCCCCCCCGCCCCCCCCCCCCCCCCCCCCCCCCCCCCCCCCCCCCCCCCGGCCCGGGCACGGCAGCAGTCCGCGGCACAGGACTTGCGCCGCTGGGAAAAATAGCGATAGCGTAAAAATAGCGAACGGAACGGTCTCCGCTTCCCGAAGCGGGCCCAGGATTTTCCCTCAGACGGCACAGCCCGTTGTAAAGGCTTTCCCTGCAATCCATCTCCCCTCGCGGCGTGTAAACATCCTGGTTAGGGGAGTAAATATACCGGAGGATGTCTGACCGCCGGGGCACGGCCGCTTCTCCCGGGGAGAGCCCTCGGGGCCAGGAGGCGGCTGCCCGGTTTCTCCCCCCCCCCGCCCCCGCTCCCCTCCGGCCGGGGACTCGCTCAGCCCGGCCCCGGCCCTGTCGCTCGGAGCGTGCCGGGGTGTCGGTTTCGACCGCGGTATAACAGAGCTCTCCTTGTTCCTGTGCTCGCAGATCTGACCTCCTTATTAACTACCAGTCGCCAAACTGGGGTTCATCTCCCCAACTTGCAGCCTTCCGCCGGCCAGTTCTTCGCGTCTCTAGACCCCATTAACGAGGCCTCTGCTATTCTGGGTCCCTTAAACACAAACCCAAGGAGCTCAGTTCAGCACCAGTTTCAAGACACTTTTCCAGGTACATCTCGTCCCTCGTCGACCCTCCCGTGGCGCAGGGCCCTCCATCCCGGAGCAGCCCCCCCCCCCCCCCCCCCCCCCCCCCCCCGGCCCAGGCGCCCTCCTCCCGGAGGGACTCGCCAAGCGCTTTTGAAAGGCCAGGGCGTACGTTTTCTAGCGAGGCTCAGATTTTGGGCTAAAGCCGGGCTGCGTGGGGGGGGGAGGAAGAGCTGGCTAGGACCCGACCCGGAGGACCATCCCGTCTAGTACAAAATAATACCTGGGCCGAGAGAGAAGGGGCGGGGAGGGGGGAGAGGAAAAAATTCGGGTGTAAAACCGCGCCATCCTTGCCCGAGGAAGCAAACGCTGACAGGATTTGTACCCAGCCGGCAGGCAGGGCCGCGCTGGCCCGGGCCTTCCCTGCTCAACGCAGTCCAGCCATTATTTTGATCGATTTAAGGCTTCCTTTCAGGCATCGGTATTAATAACGCTGTCTCCCTCTCTCTCCCTCGTTATTCTTCCCCCCTCCCCGCCAGGTCCGTACGCAGTTTTAACCAAGGACACGCTGCCCCAGACGTACAAGAGGAAACGCTCCTGGTCCAGGGCTGTTTTTTCCAACCTGCAGAGGAAAGGTTTAGAAAAACGGTTCGAAATCCAGAAATATGTCACCAAACCGGACAGAAAGCAACTGGCGGCGATGCTGGGGCTGACAGATGCTCAAGTAAGAACGGCTTCGGTTTTATTTCAATGTTACTTCCAGTTTAGAGCGATACCGGAGGGGGTGTGTGGGGGGGAAGACGGTTGCAGAGCGTTTTCCCTTCCTTAATCTTTGGCGGGGCTGGCTGAGGAGCGGGACCTCGCCCCGAGCATCTCCTGCGCGCAGGTTCCGCGGCGTTTCGCGGCCAGGTGCGGGGCTTTTCGCGTTTGTTTTGGCCACCGCGGAGCAGGCCGAGCGGGGCCAGGGCACAGCATCAGTGTGCCCTTCATCGAGGTGTAACTCGCTCGCTCGCAACTGCTGTAGGAGGCAGTTTAGGTCAAAGGAAGTAGAAGCGAACACACTATTTTTAATGTCCTTTTTTTTTTTTTTTTTTCTCTAAATCTCTCCCCGCGTTGTGAAATCCTTAGTTCTGGGGAAGTGAAAACTCTTCTTCAAACGGAATCATTAAATGCCACTCTGTAATGATTCCACTTCGAGGGCCCGCAGCGCACAGAATTGTATAACGCTGTGGTTTCCTGGAAGAAGAAGTAGAAGGAGAGAGGGGGGAAAAAAACAAACAAAACAAAACGGGGGGGGGGGGGGGCGGGCGTTTGGTATTTAAACACGCGAACTAGAAGAGTAAAAAAAATAGAGCCCCCTTAGTCTCGAAAGGGTGTGGGCAGAGGGAGGTGAGGACGGCGCCTCCTTTTCTCCCCACGCTGCCCGTGCCCCGTGGAAGGCGTCGGGGCCGGGCGCTGCGCGGTGGGGGCCGTGCCGCCCGTCTGAGGGCGGCCCGGCCGCAGGTGAAGGTGTGGTTCCAGAACCGGCGGATGAAGTGGCGGCACTCCAAGGAGGCGCAGGCCCAGAAGGACAAGGAGCCGCCGCCGGAGCCGGAGCCGGAGCCGGCGGCCCAGAGAGCCGGCGCACCGCCCGCCGCCGGGGAGCCCGAACGCAGCCCCAGCCGCTCAGAGGGCGACAGCGACAGCAGCGACGCCGACTCCCTCGACATGGCCCCCAGCGACACGGAACGGACTGAGGGCGCCGAGCGGAGCCTGCCCGTCGCCGGGCTCGGCAAGTCCTCCGGCAGCACCGGCCTCCCCTCCTCGCCGCCGCCGCCCGCCGCAGCCAGCCCCGAGCCGCGGAGCGGCCTATAGACGGGGCGGCCCCGCGGCACCCGCGCCCGGGACCTGCGCGCTAATTTATCTCCCTTCCTCCGCCCCGGGAGCGCCGCAAGGACGGCACGGCGCCGGCCCGCTCCCGCCCGCGGCCAGCGCCCGGCCCGGCCCGGGGCGAGGGGCCGAGGATGCGGGCGGAGCAGGGAGCCCCAGCCCCGGGACGGCTGTGCGTGAGGCGGCCGCCTCTTCCTCCACGCTGCTCGCAGGAGAGCGGGATTTCTCTATTTTTTTTTTTTCCTTTTTTTAATTTTATTTTATTCTCCGTCTCCCGCCCCTTGTCCTCTCCAGGAAAATCCGAGCGAGGGACTCCGAGAACGTGCTCCGAAATCCCTCTCTTCCCCCTTCCCCTCTCAAACAATTTACAATGTGAAGTATTTTGCCAACGTCCTCATTGGTTGCAACGTGTTGCTTCTAATAATCCGGCCAAGAAATACTGCACTGACAAAATATATAAATATATATATATCTCCTGTAAATAAAATGTTTGCTATGGTTTGTAACCACGTCAGTCTGTTGACCAGGGGAGAGGGCTGGTGAGGCTGCCCCAGCTTCCTTCGCCCCACTCAAAGGCAGCCACTGTCTCTCCTCGCCTTGAAAGCTTCCCGAGGCCGAGGCAGCCTTCTCTTTTTTTTTTTTTTTGTTTTTTCCTTTACCCCCCCCCCCCCCCCCTTCCTTTCCCCCTTCATTTTCTAATGGAGGCGATGACAAGGACCGGATTTGATTACGCAAAATTGTGCCCCCGGTGAGAAAATTGCCAATTATGTTTGTAGTCCCGCATGTGCGTACGTATGTATATGTATCTTGTGAGGTGGCTTTTGGTTTTTGATGCAAGGCGGGACTGGACTACCTGACCGCCCGCCGACTGTCAGGGCCGCTGCCAAGAGCCAGTGGGGCCGTTTTGGGGTGCGGGGTGGGGGCGTGTTTGCTTTGCTTTGATGTCGCTCCGATTTGCCGTGTCCTTCTCCGCAAGCAAGGGGAAGTAGTGCTCTGTGACGTCACAGCGTGGCTGTGCGGCCCGGGGGACGCGCTGTGGCGTCACGCGGGCGCTATGCGCTGCGCGGGGGCGGTGCGGAGGCCGAGCGCGGGACCGGGCCGCGGCGGCGGGCGGGAGCGCGGAGCCCCGCGGGGCTGCACCGGGACGGGACGGGACGGGACGGGACAGCCGCCTCTCCCCCTCCCTCGGCCGGTGCTGCGGGACTGGGTGCCCTCCCCGGGGCGTGCGGCCGGGAGGCTCCGCCGGGGGTCCCTTGGGATCCAGGCCGGGATCTGCCGGCTCCGCTCGGGTTCATCGTCGGCTTCGCTACTCGGAAAAATATAAAGCGCCGCGGTGCTCGGTGCTCCCCTCCTCCGGGGACACAGAGGAGGACGAGGGGCCGCTTCTCAGTCAGCCTGTTCCGTTTCAAATCCGCGCGGGGCAGGGGAGGCCTGATCCTGCCCGGGGAGGTTAAGGCGAGGGCGGGCGAAGCGAAGCCGCCCCTCCACGCTGGGCCGATGGGCGCTGAGCGTGTGACATCGCTAGAAAGAAAGGGGAGACGGAGAAATGAGGCGAGGGACCGAAAAATTCCCGGTGTCCTCCGGCGGTATGGAGGCAGGCGAGCGCCTCTCCCTCGTCTGCTGCTTCCCTGAGGGGTCAGGCGAGAAATCCTTCGGGGCCGGGGGGGGGGGGGGGGGCGGTGTTTGCCGGGGAGGACACGCTCCTCGGGGCCACCTCCGCTATCAGGGGGACTCCGGCAGGAGCAGCAGCTGAGGCAGGAGAAGGGAATGCCGACAGCATCCCCCGACACAAGCCCTAGTGGAAAAGGAGCTGGGACAAACGGCAAGTCAGGAGTCCGGCTTGCTGGGTGAAGAGGGGACGGGTGAAGTGGTAAATAAGGTGTAACCGAGCGGGCAGAGGCTCCGCCGGAGTCACAAGGGGCAGGGGGGTGTCCGGGGGGGGCAGCGCAGCGCCCACGCAGGGCAGAGCGCCCGGGGCGCCGTCCCCGTCCGAGTCCTGCTGGGACAGGGAAGCGGGCGGCATCGGAAGAAGGATCTGGAAGGGGCTTGTAAATTGATTCTGCCTTTAAGACAGTGTCAAGGAGGAAACGGGGGCTGTCATGGCTTTTCAGGGCGCGGAGCGGGCCCTGCAGTTCGCTTCCAGCCCCGAAAAGCGGCTGTTCTTAGGGCCGCTGCTGCGCCCATCGGCGCGGGGGATGCTGCGAGGGGTTATAACTTCTTCTAAGAGCAAGGGAAGCTGTCGGACAGAGGTCCAGCGAAACATGATTGTTTCTCCTCCGATAAACCACCGTGATGCTGCTCATGGACTCGCATGGATTTGTTTGCCTCTTGTTTTTGTTCCGTAAAGACTAACCCGTGCGGGAGAGAGGGAGTTGAGGTGGTTCTTGTCAGATGAGAAAGGAAAAGCGCGTCGGGAAAGAGTTTCTTTTCCCTTGGGTTAGAGGAATCTGCGCCTCCTCCAAGCGCAGGGTTGGCCGCGCAGGGGCAGGCTCCCCCTTCCCCCCCCCCCCCCGCCCCCTCGGCCTCCCCAAATAACGGAGAGCAATGCCCGCCTGGACCTCGGGTCGGGGAGAGAGCAAGGACAGCGCCTTTATGGCACCTTTTTAAGATAAGGCGGCAAAAGGGGAAAAATAACACTGCTGGGACTCAGGAGAAAGATGCTCAGATCCGAATGAAAGAGCTGGGATAAAATTCCTTCGTCTTGCGCCTGATTTTGCCTCCCTGCCCCCCCCCCCACCCCCCCCCCCCCCCCCCCCCCGCCCCGCCTCCGGGCTTTGGTACTCCGCGCACCCCGGGCTGCTGCTCTGGCCAAGCGGCGGAGCCGGGAGGGTATTTTTATTCCTCTCCCCCAGCGATAGGGGAAAAAATAATCTCTCTCCCCCCCTTGCTCCCGTTGTGCACGTCCTCGGGCAGGTAGAGCAAATCTACGAAAACGAGTTTGGGGAAATATGCGCGGATGGAGGGATTTGTGCTCGTGTCGACAGGGAAGGGAGTTTGCCCGGTAGTGCGAGGCTGCAGTTACTGCAAAGTTTCTGCGGAAAAAGTCGGGACAGTGTCGTGACTGCAGATAGCTCGATCGCCGTTCGTCGGCGAAATCGACCTGTCCGTAGCCCAATGCAAAACCCCCCTAGAACAGGTCCTGGGGGTGCCCCCTTTTTGTTTGCTTTATTAACGCCTGATAACACGAAAGGCTTTTGATGGCGGTTACTTCTGGAGGCGAAACGCCCCAGCCCACGGTTCCCTCGCCGGTCTGGTTCCTCGACGGTCTTTAAATTGGAGGTCGCAGCTTTTCAAGAGGTCTCTTTACCCCCTCTAAATCTGTTGTGACTCTTTTCAGACCTGGGCCAGCCGATCCCAAATCCCTTGGGCTGCACTCACCCGCCGCAATGGGTCTGTGTTGGCGCCGGTCCCCCTGTTCGGCGGTGGCCGGGGTCCCCTCGGAGGGGCCGGGAGGGGCTTCCCCGACACCGCCCGGTGCACGGCCCTGCCCCCCCGGTCGCCGTGGCCCCGGCCAGGCCAGGCTCTCCGACACACACCCACGCCTCTTTCCTCTCCCGGGTGCCGGGCAGAGATTTTTTTCGGACTTAGTTCAGATGAGAGGTTGTACGAGAGACCCAGAAACGGGAGCGATACACACAACCGCACGGAGAGCAGAGGTTTCCCTGCCTCCTCCCTGCGTGGCGTGTGTGGGAAATCGGATTAATAATGAAGCGGGAGGCCTCTCCGGGCCGCTCCGACATCCCAGCCCCGTCTGCGAGCATCCACACCCGCAGAGATGCGCAGCCGGGCTCGACAGTCAGGTCCTGCCGAGCTCCTTCCCGGGGAGCAACTTCGCAATAGCCCCCACCTTCCCCCGGGCGCTGCGTTAACAAGTCCAACGAGATCCTCTGCTGCTCGCCTGATTTTTTACCAAAAACCTCCCATCTCCAAAGAGACTCGTGTCAGCCTCGGAAATAACAGCCACGTTAGAAGGGGAAAAAAAAAAAAAAAAAAAAAGACAACAATAATAAAACAGAGGCAACGAGCTTTTAAACAAGAGATTTACGGTGCAAAAAAGGGCCGGACGAGGAGCTCGCGTTGGGGTCCGCCGCTGCCCCGGCCGGCGGGAGGAGGGTGGGTGGGGGTGGGGGGTGGGTGTCCGCCAAGGCACCAGTGGGTCGGCACTGCCCCCCCCGGCAGAGCCCCGCGGGCGCGGGGCCGGCGGCAGCGAAACCTGAGTTCGCCTCCCTCGTTAGCTGAGCGAGACCGGCCCCGCTCCTTAGGAAAATATTTTTATTTTATTTTAACGTCGGGCTTAAGCTGATGTCTTAAAAAATAATTGTTTTCAGACCCCGGTTCACTCGGCATCGCCGTTTCACACTCACAGGCACACACAGCTTTCCCTGCAGTTCATGCCTCGGGACTGTCTGGCGTCGGCAAGACAAACTGCAATCTCCGAAATGTCAACTTTTGCCACAATCTCGACTAAAAAACCACCCCCTTCTTATTGCTGTTGAGCGCTCATCAGAAATAATGGCTGTTTACACAAAACCTTTATTCACTTTCTTAAATAAACACCAGTGAATTCAAATAAAGCAAACCCTCAGCTATAATTCAAGCACAACGTTTGCTGTGTGTATTCTCGGCTGCGGACCTGGAGAGACTCCTCGGAGAGAAATATGAAGTCTCCTTTCATAGTCCACCTCCATGAGCTAAATATTCTAGCTCACCTCGGCAGAGCTTATCGTACCCCAGCTTTCCTTTTTTCCTCTTTTATGTTTTCCCCCAGCTGAAACGGAAATATTTCCTCCCTTCTCCCCTGTCCCCTTTTACAGAGGTGAGGTCTGGATGCTTTTCTTTTTAAATCAATTTTGCAAAAGCTCCTTCCCTCCTCTTCCACAACCCCGGCTCGGGGGCGTGCTCCGGGGCCGGGCCGCGGCGGGGGATGCCGGACTCCCGGGAAAGGCGCTGCCGTCGCCCCGGGACCTTCCGCAGCTCGCACGGCCGAGGATGCTGGTAGGTCGGCGGGCTGAGGGTGCTCAGATGAAAGGTGAGGGGGGTGGCTGATGAGCCCGACGAGGCGATGCCGAAGTCTCGTTTATTTGAAAGAGCCGGCTAGAAATGCAGTTTGCGCAAACCCATGAGCTCAGCCAGGTAGCGGGGAGGGCCAGGTACCTACGGGGCGGCGGGGGGGGAACGGGGGTCCTGCCCAGCCGTCGCCCCACGGGGAAAGGGAGCCCGTCCCTCCACGGTGCGACTTGGGGAGCGCTGCCCCCCCCTGTTCCCCTCACCTCCCCTGCTCCCAGGCCGGGACTCGCGGCCCCAGCCCTAATGAGATCCATTAAGCATATTATTGATGTGGAGGTTTGCTGTGAGGTCCTGGCTGGAGGGAAGCGGAGCTCTGCTGCAGATACAGGCGCTCTGATCTGCACCACCTGGCTGAAACCAGAGAGCCGCCACTTCATTAATGGGTTTAGCCTTTGCTAATTGGTGTCTTTAGGAGCCTTGCCAAATTCTGCTCCGGGATCTTTGGAGGCAGCTTTTGTTTTTCCTTCTGCCGGTGACATTCGTTGACGGCAATTAGACCCGATACCACTTCTGCGCCGGCGGGCAGCCCGAAAGCCCCCGAAGGGGCGGGCACCTCCTGCCCGCTGCTGCCTCCACCACCATCATCATCGTCGAAAACGCCATAGGTTAAACCTCGAGACGGGGGGACCCAAACCAACCCTCCCCTCGCCCCGGTGACGGCTACAGCAGGTGACACGAGTGGAGGTGGGGCGAAAGGCGCCCCATGCCCCAGGGTTCACCCGCAGAAAGCAAGCGCAGAGGCCGGGGCTGCCCCTGCCCGCCGGGGCAGCGGGGAAAGCGGCCGCCCCCCGCCCTCCCACCGGGCCGATCCCAGGGGCCTGCGGGCTGCGGAGGGAGCCGAGGCGAGGGAGCCGCAGGGGCAGTGCCCGCGGCCGTGCCAGCCCCGCGGCCGGAGCAGCCCGGACCCGCCGCGGCTCTCCCCGGCCCGGGGCACCGGCGCCGCGGCCGAGCTCCTTTCGCCGCCCGCCCTCGGGGTCAGCTTCGTCCCCGGCCCCGCGGGCCTGACCGGGTTTTCCGGGACTCAGACGGCCGTAGTTAATGAAATCCGCTCACCGCAAATCACAGACCTCTGTCGTACGCTATAATCAAATTTCTGCTTGCCTTAAAAAACCCAGGCCACCCTTCTCCACCCCCGTTCTCCAGGCAAACCCCAAATCAAAGGTTTCCAGCCATCACACCCCTCCAGTTATGCCTGGTCCCAGGCCATCTTTCCCGGCCTTCGTTGCCATCGCCTGTTCTCTCCACCCCACACAGCGCGATGACCAGTGCCGCCTTCCCTCGGTGGCCAAAAGAGGAGGCTGCCCGGGACCACCCCTGTCCGGCCGGCCGGGCCCGGTGGGGTTACCCTGGCTGCCCGCGTGCGTGGATGGGGGTGATGGAGGGGACGGGGATGCTGGAGGGGTTGAGGGATGGGGATGCTCCAGAGGACGGAAGGGCTGCAAGGTTTCCTGCACCTAGCAGCCGAAAAGAGGGGGCGGGGGCGGCGCGGGGGGGGGGGGGGGGGGGGGGGGAGACACGTACTCCACAAATCACGCCAGCCCCATTTCCCGGGTAATGTGTCATCAGCCACGTAAGTCAACTATTCAGGGGTCAGAGACGGCTGATAAATCATGCCGAGTGGGGATTTTATCATCCTCACGGCACCATTGTCACCGGGCCCTGCTGACCCATTCCGCGGGCCGTGCCCCGGTACCGGCCCCGGGCGAGGCGGCAGCGTAAATGCCAAATTAAAAAGAACTTTCTCCCCCCCTCCCCCTTTTACGTTTGCTGACTCCAGCGACAGCCCAAAGCCGTTTCCCCCGGAAAAATGCCTCTTGCCACGGCGCCGCAGCCTCGCAGGGACCGGGTGCTGCGCGGTGCCCCGGGCAGGGAAGCGGCGGCGGGGTTTATCGGGAAGGCAGGAGGGGAAGGCTGGAGCCGGGGTTCTCCATTCCTCCCTTTCTTCCCTTGGCTCAGGCACTCTCTCCCTTAACTCTACCGCGGGCAGGCTGCCTGCAGGCGATTTAAATCCCTGCCCGATTTAAACCGGGCTACGGAGGGCGCTGACCCCTGCGGCACCGGGAGAGACCCCCCCCCAGCTCCGCCGGGACCCCCGACCCCGACCCTCCAGCCTGTGCCTGACCCCAGCCCCGGAAAGCGAGGAGAAGGAGGATGAGATGCGGCACGGAGCCGGCCCGAAAACATCCCGGTACAATTCGCTTCACCATACTATATGTTTCCAAGGGCAGATCCTGATGTAGAGGGTTTGGCCGGAGTGACCCCTTCCCCAGCCCCGGAGACCTCCTTTCCCCCCCCCCCCCAACCCACTGGTGTCTGTGACCGCAGCCGTGACCGGTTAGCAGTCGGCGTGTGAGGAAGGGTCTCTACTTTCTCCTCAAGCAAGCCCTTGGAGACGTGTCCGGGAGGGATGGGAAGGGTGCAGTCCTGATGGCCTCCCCCGGCCCCCGCCGGCCCTCACTCCCGCAACCCGCCCCGGGCGGCTCGGGGGCCCCTCCGCGGCACCGGCCGGATCGGGCCCCTCTCTCCGGCTACGGTAGACGCGTTTATTTGTGCGAGCACCCCTCCCCGTAAATCCCCCCATCTATAATCATTATCTACATGGAAACTTTTGCCCCCTGCAGCCCCCAGGACTCCCCCCCGCTCTAGTTAGCGGTGATGATTTTAAAAGCATGCGATGATCTAAGCCCTAATACTAATATTATGCATCATTTGGACAGGATAACCATGCCACCTTGTCAAACGCTGCCTCTTTACACAACCCATTTGCTGCATCGCAGAGTCATAACGGCGGTGATGGATGGGCCGGGGACCCCCCCGGCGCCCCCCCGGCGAGGGGAGGAATGCGGGCGGGCGGAGCCCCCGCGCCCGCGGCCGGCCCGCACCCCGCCGGCGACAATTTATAGTCTGTATATATTTGCTGGCTCCAGATATCGGCAACGTAATGGATGGTTATATTTTATGAATCCGAGGCTCGGATCGAGGGACTCGGGAGTCCCTTCCTTGTATGGTGCACTCCTGTCTCGCCCTTAATCCGCCCGGCAGGCAATAAACTTCCCCGCTAAATGCGCCGGGAGATAACAGCCAACTTTTATTGATTACAAGAAAATGCTCGAAACTAAATAAAGGGCTTTTATGAGGATCCCTGCGAAGAGCCTTTTCTCCGCAACCATTAAGCGCAATATCGACGTTTTACTGTGTGTAAACTGTGAACTTGTTCAACTGTAAACGTCGGAACGAGTGGAAGGCAGATGAAAAGCGAAATGCGCCGGCGATGGTTGCCCAGAGGAGCCGGGCTCGGAGGTGCCACCGGGCTGCAAACCTGGACGGTGCCCGGCGACCCTCCGGGCTTCCTCTCGGTCCCTCTCTCTTCTCCCTTGATAAAGGCATCGGTGCGGGAACCGCTCCCAAACCTGAAAACAGGGAGCGCTGGGGAGCAGCAGCAGAGATGCTGAGCAGGGGACAAAGTCCTTTCACACAAGCGTTTGCAGGGGCTCGGGAAAGTTACTGCCCGGGCGTACCTGGAGGGGAGGATGCAGGGGACTCCACCCGCGTTTTAAAGTGGATGATCGTGGGAGACTGGTCCCCCTTCCCCCCGTTTCCACGGGTCTGGCTGGCGGAGGTGTGAGGAGAGAGGCGGATTTATTTGGGGTATTTTTTTTATTCCGACCGTCTTTATAGGCTCAGAGGTGTAAGAAGTGATGAAGTTGCCGCCTGCATGAGGGATGATAGCCGGGGGGGTTCGGCACCGAGCGGCGGTGCAGGCGGTCTCCCGTGCAGCCCGGGCTCTGCCCCGGGGCAAGACGGGGAGCTGCCCGGGGGCGGCTTCGGTCTCCCCGGGGGGCTGCACCTCCACTCCCCGCCCCAGCCGAGGGCACCGAGCGCTTCGGGGGAAACCGGTTTGTTTCGACCATAACACGTAGCAACTCACGGAAGGGGGGGGGGGGGGGGCTGCCAAAAGCATCACCAAAAAAACCCCACAACCCACCCGTGGCAGGATAGAGCCCTGACTTTGAAACAGCAGCGATCGCATTTTTTATTTTATTTTATTTTATTTTATTTTATTTTATTTTATTTTATTTTATTTTATTTTATGTGTGTGTGTGTGTGTGGTGGCGCTTAATATTTTGAGCACAGCCCTCTCGTAAATAGCTCAAGATGTTCCGTGGCTTCATTACTGTTGTTATTTCTGTCCGTAGGCGGCCGGCTCGGAAGTCACAAACACATTATTTTCTCCTGCAACCTCATTGCCAGTCTTCGAGAGCAAGGGACAAACGTTATTTAGGGTTTTTTTTCTTTTCTTCTTGTTGTTCTGTTTGCCGCACTTTGGGAAGGTAACTGTAAAATCACTCAGTGTCTGCGAGTTGTATCGCATTTTACTGGAAAGCTATAAAAATGTCTTATTCCCTGATGTTTCTTGATTAACTTACGAGCATAAAGGAAATGCTTGAATAGTGTTCCCTCTGCGGTTTTCTTTCGGCGAAGGGAAACTAAGGGAAGATGCTAATATTGTCATCTTATTTTACAATTTATACCGGCTGCCCAAACAGTGTGTATATACAAACGAAGGCGCAGTAGGGTTCAGTTTCTTAAACGCAGCCCATATATTTCAGAGATCATATTCACCTTGATAGCCAGCCCAGCGAATTATTTAGCTCGTCCTTTATTGCTATTAAAATGTTGGCTTCCATTTAAATAAACAAAACGATCCAGAGCCATTTCTCAATTCCGCAGAGGTCCGGTTAGCAGGATGTCCCGGCAGCGATGGTGTGTGCTTAGCCCCCCCCCTCCCCAGCAGCCCTTCTGCCCTGCCTCTGCTGCCACACTACAGGATTCTGGGCCCCCCCCCCCCCCCCCCCCCCCCCCCCAATAACCTGCACATGGGCCCTTGGCTTTCCCAACCAAAATCTCCCTCCCCTCCAGCCTGCCATGTGCTTACTCTTAACCTTATCTCTAATACATGTGGATCTCCATGCATACACGTATAATATTATGCTGGAAACACATGGCTGGCCTTTTTTTTTAATTAAGGTGGTTTTTTTGGGGCTTTTTTTGTGTTTTTTTTTTTTTTTTTAAGCCGCAGCTTCATGAGGAATATTTAGCCCACTAGCTGGCAAAACCCAAACCTAAGCAGAAAGGATGCGAGCATTGCTATTTGCAGAACTGGAAAACACTTGGAGGGTTGTTACTTCAGGTCATAAATTAATAGTTGATTTATTCTTCGATCAGGAAAAAGCCATTAAGGTTTGCTCAGCTCTGGTCTGTGGGAAAATAATTTCTTTGATTGAGTTCCCCCTACAGACCCCCAGAAGTTTTCTCTCCTCTGTCATGAACAGTCTGCTCTTTCCTGTCTTCCGGACGGAGGGAAGAGTAGGACCTCCGGAGAAAAGCAGCTTTCCAGCATCTTGAATTTCACTTTGCATCTTTCTTCCTACCTGTTGATTTAATTTCTTTTTGCATTTGGGACCTTTCTAAATCCATCAAGAGAAAACTACGGAATAATGAGAGTGGTGTATCATCTTTTATCAGCTTTTTCTTCCTTGCTGGTGGCCAATATTGCAGCTCCGAAGGAAACAGACTTGGGGGGGGACGACTGAGGAGTGGGAAAGCATGGCACGGAAAGAAATTCAATCTGAGGAATGAGAGGAATGGATAAAAAAAGGCAGGGCTGATGACTTTTTCATTGCATAGATTTCCTACAGGAGCAGTGGTTACCGATCCCTGGTCGGCTTGCTTATTTAGCGTGTTTCTGAAATGCATGAGCTCCAAAGCTGGCCCGTGTTGCTGGAGCGCTCCACGCTTCCATGGACGAGCCCCAGACCTGGCCCACAGCCTCGCCATTAGAAAGAAGAACCTCTCCAGCCTGTCCACCCGCTGGCAGCGATGTTAGGTCGCTGTGCACCATTTAGTGACTTGCTCCCCACCCCAGCTGGTGTCACAGTGAACCCCAGAGACCATCAGGCTGCTGCTGTGAGGTTGGGGATTTGATACCAAAGGGCTATTTGCCTTGAAGGTAATCAGACTTTCCCTCTTCCCATTCAAATTCGCAGGCTGCTATTTTAGATTTCTCTCTGGCTGATGTTGATGCAGATGCAGGTCAGAAGACCCTCTGCAGCACAGGAACTGGCAGTGCACGGATGGGAACCCAGCGTGATGGCCGTCCATCCCCACGAATGGTGGGATGAGCGTGAGCTGGGTGATCCCCAGGCCAGGAGCAGACGTGCTGGCGAAGCCTTGAGCCCTGTCTGGCTCTCCTTCAGTAAGTGCGTGCCTCATGGACTGCTCCAAACTCAACCCTCACTATCCCTCCTGGGCCAAACTTCAGTAGGGCCCCAAATCCTAGTCTGTCATTTTAGTTTAGGACGGGTGACGGGTTATATCACGACGTGGTTGAGTGGGAACTGGCCCGGGCAGCAGTGGTGCAATCTCACGAAGTGCCTGTTGTTAAAACTGGGCACATCAAGAGCTGTCCTGAGAAATGCAGAGCACTCTTTCCTTCCATCCTTCAATTTTGTAAAGGTTGAGGCAAATCCACCATTCGGATCTGTGCTTTTGCTTGGACCTGCCCTTGTGAAGAGGCTCACTGAAGTCAACAACCCAGGAACCTGCAGCGATGAAAACCCACATCAAGATCAGTCCTGTTAAAGGTGGTAACTGAAGTTGGGGGTTTTCTACTGAGGAAGTTTCAATGCTGGGCCTAAGTTTTACTGGGCTAATGCTCTATGAGCAAGGCTTACTTAGGCCTAACTGACCCAGATTATTTGCCAGTTCTACTACCTGTATAACCACGAGTGAGGCGGAAGAAGAAACAGGGCAAAAAGGAAAAGCAATGGCACCGAGCCTGCTGGGGGAAAACAGATTGTGTTTGTTTAATTGATTTTTGACCTGTTGTGGGGTTGTTTTGGTTTGGTTTGATGTTGGTGGGTTTTTTTTTTTTTCATGATAAAGTATTTTAAAGGCAATTTACACGAGGCACAGCAGGTGAGATTCCTTGACTGACATTGCTCGAAAAGGCTGGTGTGGAATAGTAATCAGAAAAATGACTCAAATGAGAGCCTAGGCTCCTCCTTGTAGGAAAGAAATGCTAAGTGGACATTTTTCATCCACAGTTGTCTTCTTTTTAAAGCAGTTTCCTAAAATATTTCTTGTGATACCAGTAGTGGGTCTTGCACGCATTTTCTTGAGCAATTATTTAATTTGCTGTTGCACTGGAATGTTGAATTTTTTTCAGCTTTAGCTCTCCTAAACCTGTCTCTAGTGCAGTGAAAGCTTTTGCTGTGGTACTAACTAGTTGTGTGCAAGAACTGGTTCGTAGTGGTTTGGTGCCTAGAGCTGCCAAATGTGAATTGGAGACCACTTCCAACAGAAGGCTGAACTGTTTCCCTCGAAACAGCCTTGCTAAAAGGCAGGAGGTACCTTCAGTAAACAAGTGTTTCTGAGAACAAATTTTTTTTTTTTTTTTTGCTTTCAGATTAATTTTGTCCCTTGAAACATGAAAGTGATCTGAAATGCCTAAGGGGATATTGGAGAAGGTTCATCTGAGGTAATGCCTTCATCGCTGTGATCCTAGATAAGACGATGTTAGCTGAGAGACGTAGTGATGATGAAGTGATACATACTTACTTTTTGTTGCAAAACTTATGACTGATTTAATTTTCTCTTACTACCTGGGAGTGTGACATGAAACGCATAGATATCCCATGCTTGACCGAGATAAAACATTCCCATCCTTAGCGGAGTGTAGCGTTCCTGAGAGACAATTCCTCGTAACTCCTCTTTGCTGACTGACAGATTCAGTTTGTTCTCACTCAGTCATGTGAAACAAATCCAGCTTTCAGCTGCTACATTATTTTTTCTTTCCAGTGTGGATCCATTTGCTTGGTATCGTTTTTTCAAAACTGTGATTTGTGGATCGCACTGTCAAGGTTAACGTATGAGGGTTGAGCTTACTCTGCTCGTGGAGGTGCCCTACTGCAAGACCACAACAAAGGCTTGTGCAGCACATGGAGTGCGTTACAGTGAAAAACCACCTGTTGAAATAGTAGAGATCATGCCATTTTTTACACGTGCACAGTAAAAAAAAATTGGAAAGATGGGCTGTCTGAGGCTTTCCAAAGCCAAGGGTTGTTGAAATCTTGATGGAAGAACACACTCCTTCACTTCTATGCCTCTGAAATACAAAATACCCATTAAAAGTGATAGACTTGAAGCCAAGGCAAACAATTTCATAAGCTAAACTTGAACACTTTTACTTGCAAATACTGATCTCGCGATGACAGATTCATTTTTCCAGCTCTGGTAAATTTGTTTCTATTGTACCCTTGCTGGAAATTACCCTGCAAGCGTTTATAAACCTGGTGTACCGTGAAGGACTCCATGTAGGATGCATTATTCAGATGAAAGGAGAACCTCAAGGCTATCAGCAAGGTGGATCTACGTAAGTATCACAGAATCACAGAATGGTTTGGGTTGGAAGGGACCTTAAAGATCATCCAGTTCCAACCTCCCTGCCGTGGGCAGGGACACCCTCCACTAGACCAGGTTACCCAAAGGCCCATCCAATCTGGCCTTGAACACTTCCAGGGATGGGGCATCCACAGCTTCTCAACAAGGAGTTTTGGGTTTTGACTTTTGCAATTGAAAGCCCTGGTAGCAGCTTTTTTACTTAGCCCCCCTCAGTCTAAAAAAGCAGAACAATCCAAATAACCAACTGAAACACCAAACAAAAACAGATGTGGAAACCAACAGAAAAAGGAGTAGGAGGAAGACTCTTTCTTTCCCTAAATAAAATACCATGGTTTATTATGTCTGCATATGTATGAGTGCTGGAGGAGGACAGAAAAGTCATTTTTATTAGGCATATAATGCTATGCTTAATTCTCTCATTGGCAGCTGGAAAGACCCTTCAAAAACCTTGGGGCGACCTTTAGCCATGGGGTGATGGGCTCACATGCAGAGGCCGTGATGCTCAAGCACCCCACACCTCTGTGCTCTCCCCCTTCCCCAGGGCCACTCATTCCCACCTCCAAACCACTTTTTTTTTTTTTTTTTTTTTCAGCCAGGGCATTTCCCAGACTTATTTGCCACCAGTTTGAAAGCTGCCCTGCGCACAGTTGTGACGGAGAGGAGGGAAGTGATGCATTACCACTGCTGGAGAAGCACGGTGTGCATCACCCACGTCACCAGCAGCTCCACGGCTGTGCGGCTCCTGCCTGTAGTGCCGTCCCCACCGCCCCACACGTGAGGGCTGGTACAAGGGTTGGACGCTCGCGGTGGATTGAAGAAAGACCTTGTATTCATGCCTTTTTTACATCACAGGCACCCTGTCCTGTAACTCCGAACCTCAGTTTCCTATCATTAGGTGCGGTGGGAAAAAGGGCTATTTAAATACCAGTGAAGACTGGATTCAGGATGCGGGTATGTTTTAAATTAAGGTGTGATTTTAAACTAATAAAACTAAACCTTACCAAAAGGCTTGGACGTGTACTTACTTCAGTTTAAATTTGGGCCATTTAGGTTGCTCTTAAATCATACTATACATATAACTGTATTTTGACTCACTTTTAAACTAAAATAAAAATATCCAGACAGTGCTTTGCACAGCTGTTTAACAACTGTTAAATACATAAATAGACATCACGTACTAAAATACTGTGTTGATATGAGCCATATAAACAGAAGAGAGCAGAAATACAGTAGTCTTTATAACCTGATCTAATTTTGTGTCTAGACAAGGTTTACTCAGCATCAGAGTCTGCCTCAGTGCTTCTTACTGGTACTTGGAGAGAATATGGTTTCGGTAGGTACAGCGTGGTCTTCCTTCCCAACGTTACTCATTTTCTTTGTGGGCTGATGTCTCTAAGAAAAATGGCAAAAATATTTCCAAGACTGCCACTGGAGTCACGGAATGTTTTTCCCATGGGTCCGTGGGTCCTCGGTAACAGCAAGTGTTGCTGGACCGAGGGAGAGGTTTGCAGCCTTTTTAGCACTGTTAATACTGTGGTTCTGCTCATGGCTGGTGGGATACTTTGAAGGCAAAGGGAAAGAGTAAAAGATGAGAAAGAGATGGAGGAAGGGTACAACACTTTCCCTTTTATCTGCATTTTTCTGTGCAAAAGAATAGGACTTCTGCCAAGGCCTTTATTTATCCGTTGCTATGAAAATCACTTTGTGTCCTAGTTTCAGCAACGTTAATATATTTTTTTTTCAGTAAGTGATTATGTTTTATGACCAGTTTAGACTTATATGGAGGTGCAGTAATATGCTATAAAACTCTACACCATAAGCTGTATACAGGACATATCAACTAGTCTAAAGTGATTACATTAATAAGAGAAGAGCCAATCCTTCTTACAATTTCATGTTATAGCAGATGAGCTCACTGCTCCTGAGGAAGACATTAAATCACGTTTGTGTAGAAGGTAGAGGGACTTACTATGCGACTACTGTTTCAAGAAAATACGATGCAGATACAGACCTAGATCCAAGTATGGAAATTAGCTGGTGGGCCCCTCAGGCTTTCTGGCAACCCACATGCTACAGAGGAAGAAGAAACAGCTGCTCCAGCTATCACTGGAAAAGATGACAGTGAAGGGAATTAAGCCTCGCAAAGGGTCCAGGTCCCTGTGAAGGAGCTGTGGAGCCTCGGGCCGGTGCCGTCACGGAAAGCTGTGGCGTCACCAAACGTGGCAGCGAGCCGAGCTCCTGATCCGGCAAGTGCTGAAGCAAAGGAGGGGTTTGCTGGGGGGTTTGAGAGGGAATGCACGGCACGTCTCACGTGTGTGCATCCACGAACACGTACCTGTGCTCTCCCTGTGCCCGGCCGAGCATTCCTCGGTCGAGGCACAAGATGCCAGCCTCTGTGTTGAGGCTGGTTGTGACAAATCTGCGTTGATACAATAAATAAATGTGACTGAGGTTTACAGTTCAAACAAGCTATGAGGAGTCACCACAAATCAGCTTGTCATGTTGCCACCAGCTTTACAATCAATCTCCCATAAAGGGCTTAGGCTCTGACTCCTTTCTTCAGTTTGCTTATTTTTGTGGGCTAACTGGCTGCAAGGGAGTCACTAAAGGATGGCTGGACTCAGACCTTTCTGTTTTAAAAGGAGGGAAGCACTCTTAGACTTTGGCGGTAGACCCCACTTGGGGGGAAAAAAAAAAAAAAAAAGGATCAGGAGAAAAGCAAACAAAGCCATCCGCCTCTGCGCTAATGGTTTGGGTCTAGCCCAGACAGTCAGAAAGGCTTGTTAGACGATGCTGCTGAAGCGGGGGAAGCCGTGGGCAGCTAGGGCTGGAGCACTTGTGTCGTACTATAATAAATGAAACCCTGGTTTGTACCCTTTGAATGCTGTGTAGTTAATCCCTGTCGCACGGTTAAAATCAACTTTTGGATTCCCTCGCTGTTGCCTCTCTCCCTTCTGGCCTCAGCCCCGTACCCCGCTTTCCCCTGAGGATGCTCTCATGGAGGAGCTTCACCCACCCCTCTCGACAGGCGCGGCTCAGAAACGAACCCCACTTCCAGCAAAGCGGGTCTGCGTGGCTCCTGGTGGATGCGAGGTCGGGTCCTGCCCACAGTGACCTTGCACACGCTCGGGCATTTCGGCTGGGATGGCGTGGGACCAGGGGACGTGGTTTCACACCACAGGGAGAGGGACCCTGGAGGTGCCGGGCTGTGACCTCCCACAAGTCCTGCTGCCGCTTTGGCTGTTCTACCTTTCCTGTATAGCTGGTGTCAGAGGGGGTGGGACAAAAAGGGACCCCCATGAGCGCCTCCACCAGCATTTTGGATATTTCTACTCTAAATGCTTTGGAGCAGGGGCTCTCTTTTTGGATACGTGGACACCTTGCCGAGCTGAACTCACTTTTGGTGGTCAAGGTGAACGTAGCCACAACAATAAAGACAACAAGAAGAACTCAGAAATAAAGCACCCAACTAGAGCATCGTGCAGGAACAACGCAACTTCCTTCGCTTTTACCTTTACTGCTGTTCTGAACCGGGCTAATGGTTTCCATGTTTTTTCCACAATGACTCCCAAATGTTTTTTCCCGATCAGCATGCTGAATGGCTGTTTCATTTAGCACATAATCATTAGCTTCGCTCCTTGCTACCAGACACATTATTTCGCCTGTGCCTTCACTGAAAGGCATTTGCCATCTGCTGATTCACTCATAATAATATCAGTGTTGTAATAATAATAATAATAATAATAATAATAATACACTTGGCTCTCTTGTCATGATTTTCATCAGATCTCAAAGGGCTCAAAAATCCAAATTGCTCTGAATCCTATTACAAAACTCATTGTCACCAGCTTTATCCACAGACGCTGTAGTCCGAGCTCAGCTATCCAGTTTCAGACTGTTTACCAGAGGCCCCCAGCACTTTTTTTATTAAATGCTCCTATCCCAAATAATTATTTTTTTTGATTTTGTAAAGTGGTTTTCTACCTATGTAGTTCCAGTCTACTCCTATGCTGTTAACGCTCAGTAGCGCTGCACCTCGGTCATAACTCTCCTGTGTTGCATTTTGTCAGTTTTTCTGTATGGCCAGAAAACCCCTGCTGTAATGCACGCTCCCAGCTATATGCCAGGGCGCTTAAGTTACAGAATATCCCGATCACTTCTATGTGTTTAGACTCATATTTACTACAAATGACTCTAAGGGAATATAACCACATCTTAGTAGGTAGCTTTCATGCTGACTAAGTCTGAAATGGATGTAAACAATACTGGCTTTTAGATGCTTCCTTTCAAATTTGGCCAAGACGAATTCCCATTCTCTTTTTTCCCTGTGCAATAATGTCTTTCGAGATCTCAGCAAGTGTCAAGCTCCACTGAAATAAGCTCTCAATATCTCACAACTGAAGCTCTCCAGTCATCTATTAAATATTTTTCACACTTTTCCTTCTCAGAACACATGTCTATATATATTTTTTTTTAAGTAAATGTATTAAAACATCGGTTCTGGAGTCTTTTTGATTGCCAGCTCTTTTACCTCATTTTAGGATTGTCATTGCAGTTCTTATGTAGCTTGCCTCAGCCTGGAGAGCCCAAGTTAGCTGAGGTAGTACTGTGTGTATGCAGAACCAAGCAAAAAGTGAAGAGAACGAGAGAAGTGATACAAAGGGATTTTCCAGCCCTGTCAATAAATTTACCACAATAATTACTTCCTTCAACATGTTTGTTGCTAATGGACCTGCACACAGAACTACTTACAACATAATATTTTCAGAGGTTAGAGTTCCCTTTTCTGCTTGCAGGATATCTGTACACAGGGTTGACCGTTTGCAATTTTCTTATTTAAAAGTGATTCTTCAGCGAGCTGCTGAGCTCATCGCTTGTGGGGCATACACACGGTGCTCACTTGTCTCACAGGGTGTAGCTGCCATTCCCTCTGTCATTCATAGCTCTTAGAAGGCCTGAAGATCGTCTGAGCCTAACTTAAACTACACTTTAGTGCTCCCACCTCGATACAGAAATGTGAAAGGACTCACAGAGACACATATTCCTGTGCACAACCAAGAGGCCATCAAACGAAACTAACGGGAGCCAAGATCAAGGCCAACGAAAGGGGAAGATGAGCTGGACGATGCCTTTCTGAGGGTGTGTTAGAAGATAACAAAACTCAAGGGGGGACAACTAATTCATGCCAGAAATCCATGCAGGGTCACCAAGTACGTGAATACCTCAGACATGGGAAGTCTCAGGAGTGGGTAGAGGCGGGAGAGCAGGAGGGAGGGGGCGTTAAAAACACTCGCCCTGCCTTTACGCTCACCCCAGGCAGCCTCCAGCAGTCCTTCTTGAAGACGGACATGACTCCCAGGTCAGGGACTTGGTCCTCTTAAGAAAGCTCTGAGAAAATTTTCGGGTGTGAATGTTATGGGGTGAATTTTACGTCAAATACCCATTTGCAGGCATACTAATGAAAATTGCCCCTTTCACTCACATTATTGTCAGCAACGTGGTACCTCCACTGAGAGTGGTGAAGAAGAAAATGGAGCAGAAGCTCTAGAAAGCAAATGCCATGGGACAGAAAGAACTTCACTGGGGAAAATGTCTGCAGGACACTTTTCTAAGTGTTTACCCAATGCTCACAGCTTAATTCACTATTGCAGAAATAAAGAGAACAGATACTTCCCACAGGAACAGGAAAAGCCTCTGTTACTTACCACGTTGCGAGATCGTTAAATAGAGGATTCTTGAAACCCCTTCGCCCTCCCCATTAGAAAATGAAAGTGCAGGCGATGCAATAATTTACTATGATTGTCAAGGAAAATGGGACTGAGGGATTGCCTCAAGCTGGAGGCAGGCTCATCCTTTTCTTTTTTTTTTTTTTTTATTTTTTTTTTAATTGGTGTATACTCTTGGGGAGGCATTACAGCCGTTGATCAGGGATCTGTTGCTTGTTATTGCAGATGGTACTGAGGTGAGATGAATGCCAGACACATTAGGCTTAACAGGATAAGTTTTAGCAACTTGAACGTGTTGATGAAAACAGGAAAGCTAATAAATCAGCTGCCAAGGACCAGACTAGGAAAGCCAGTCTTTGGGCTTTTTTTTTTTTTTTTTTTTTAAATGTGGGAAGCTTCTGGGGCACAAACAAATATTGCAGACACATATTTGTTGTTTAAACCCAGGTACATTTGCAATCGGTTTGGACATTTGACTGACTTTAAACACTTCTTGGTATATAAAACCAGGATGAGAATCAAAGCCAACAGAACAGATTAACCCAGACTGGTCCCGAGAAATGGGCACTTCACCTCCCATCCCTAGCTTATGCACGAAAAGGACTCCCCTCTTTCACCTCTCCAGCCAGCATTTTTTAAATCCTGAAAGTATGGCAAGCTATTAAACAGTGCCACTATTGTACTCATATAATGGGATATATCATTACATTTTGTGGAGTATTGTGAATTAACTCAGGGTTCAAACTGGGCTGCAATCTTGAACTGGTTGCAGTGAAGACCAATAAACTCTAGGAAACAGATCTGAGTGTAGGGACGCTTTCTCAGCCCCCATAAGAAGAAATTAATCCAGCCAGCAGCATTAATATAGTTCTCTATGTGTCTTAAGACATATGTATGCACATTTGCCAAACACACTTTTTCCTAGGGCTTTTTTTTTTTTTTTTTTTAAAATATAAAAAGAATAGAAGAGAGGAGAGGTTGAACCAAGTCCGGTCTAAAACTATGTGGACCTGGCTGGAACTGTGTGAGTTACTTATGTAAAGATAGTTTTGCTTCCTAAGAAAATATGAGGGGGAACGTGAACCATGTCTTCCCGTCTTTGCTGGTCCCACTTCCAAGTTGCTTCTTGCTCCATTAAAGTGGTTCTCCATTAAGATGAATGATGTTTTCCTGAACTGTGATTTAAGGAGGTATTTTGGAGGAATGCAATAGCTATTTTAATTTCTGGAGCTATATTTAATAGCTGTTTAATTTACTAAAACACAGCTTTGCAGAAAGCTGACTCAGAAATACTTATATACCAGATAAAAAAGTAGAATGACCAGAACAGGGAAAGGAGTTGTGAAAAAGAAATCTTTTTCATTCTATTATTTGAAAAACTCTCCTCCCATTCCCACTTGACATCTTGTGCGTCTGTCTTACTTGATGCCATATAAATATCCAGTTTTCCAGTAGTTTCAGATGTTTTTGAAAGGATTTGCATACCTGATCACTCCAATGAAACCATGGGGACTAACAATGCCAGTAGCAATAGTGAGTAGAAAATAGGAGCCACTTCCATGATTAAGTCAAACCATTTCCTTTTCGTGGCTGAGGAAGACACTGCAAGGCACAAACAGGCCAGGTAAACCTTCATTTCTGCCCTGATCTCATCTAAGAGTGAGGTCTTCTTCTGACCATAGAAGTCATCTTCTTTCTCCATGGAAAGAGGAGGGCTTGGCATGACCCATACACGTATGAAACTCCTGTTGTGAACTCGTAACCTTGACGTTACTCTGCATAGGCACACAACAGCCAAGACTGCCTCAAGCTATTTTGTATGAAGTGTTCACTTAGCATGGGTTGCCACCAGTGTCTTTGCTTACCAGGGAACCCTGCTTCCCTTCCCTTGGTATATCATTCATTTATGGATCTGAGGCTTTAATCTTTAAAAGTACACTGCAATTGAATTGATCATTTCACTTGAAATGATCTATTTAAAGTACCTGCAGGCTGGTAATACCACTGTGTACATTGAATGAGATTTGATGCCGCAGATAAATGGATTTGGGGATCTCACGTAAGTATCTGTTGCTCATTTGTCACAACTGAAATTGATACTGTGAAATAAATGGGTCTATTAACTTTCCATGTCTATTGGTATGCAATCCACCTCTGGGCCAGGCTGGGGGGAAAATTAATTGATTTTCTTATTGATTTTTCCTGTTTTTTTGCTTTTTGAATTTGTGAGTTCCTGTGCATGATTGTGGTGAACACTAAAACCACTGAATTTAAACTAGGCTACTTGGAAATTCCTGGCAGAGGAAACAGATTTGTATGTTTGTGATTTGTACTGTACTGACTAATTGTATCCTTCGCTGACCATAAGCAATGCAATGGGCTTGGTATAACTGCCATCGACACGACTTCCACAATGCAAGGGCTTGCAAATGCTGGGCACGTCAAGGGGCGCTTAAGGAAATTTTGAAATCGTTGTTAATAGCTAATGCAGAGAAGATTTCCACCTCATGCACACAAGCCATTCACAAACGCAAAACAACAAATGGTGACTTACGTGGACAAATTACTGGGGGGAAATGACTTGCTCTGTTCCAAGACCCTGCTTTCTCTAAGGAAATTCTTGCCAGTGTAATTACACTGAAACAGTTATCATTGCCTTTCTGGTGCAAAGCCCCACACGGATTTTTTTTGCAGTGTCTTAAACCAATGTTCGCACTGGAGCAACTTATTGCAATGTGTTGTCTCACCAGAGTCACTCTTCCACTGGGGAGCCCCAGGACTTGATACGTGAAAAAGTCTACATGAATGCACATCAATAAAATTGCATAGATGGGCAGACATCATATACCGGCTTTAAGCTGAATTAAGTGAACACTGTCCTCAAATTATAATAGTTAAAGGCAGCTCAGATTTGGGGCTTAAACTACTTGACAGTCTTCCTTTAACCTGGACTCCATGGTGTTTTCAACAAGAACTATTATCCTATTTTTCAGAGGTCAAATAAATCACCTTCAAGCCCATGAAAGGTAAACACAGTGATGCATGCATAACTTTTCTGAGTTTATGAGGTATTCTGGCAATGGGAACACAAAGAATCGCCATAAATCCTGCTGCACACAAGCACCTAATTCCTGGGGTGGAGTGTGTATGTGGGGGTTCCTCTGCCATTCAACAAAATTTCACCTGAAACTATTATTAGGATATATTAAATCAAGTAGAAGTATAAACCCCGGTAGGAGCATGCTTTTACACAAGGGCTTTTTCCACTAGGTGGTTTGGAAAAAGAAGATAGATCAGGAGACATCTTCAGCCGTGCTGGATGGTGCCATTTTGACACTATGTAAACAAAATGCGTAGTTACAGATGAAAAAATAACTCAAGAGGGTTACAGCCTGTGTTTTACAACCAATCCTTTTGAGCTCTCGATTATCATTATTTTAATGACAATAAAAGTATGTCGGAAATCTCTTTCAGTGCATTCATATGTATATATACATATGTGTATGTATTTGAGTATGTACATATATATACACAAGCATATTTATATGTAAAAGCAGTCCGTTGTAAATACATATAATTCTATAAATGACTAGACTGTGCAAGGGTATAAATGTCTTTTAAAGACATTTTCAGGAAAAGTGCTTAAATTATAGGCTTTCATTTCTGAATCCTGGCCGTAATGAGATTCGGCTGGATGTCAACAGAGATGCCTTTAAAAGAGGGACCATAAGATCACTCCATGAACCAACATGAGCTTACTTTACAAACAAGGGCTGCTAATGAAGAGAAACGGGGTTAGACTGCAGCTGATACAACAGCCCCTTCTCACCGCTACAGCCCTTGGGCATGGCTTGGGTGTGATTATTTTGACTGGTGGGGTACCAGGAGGACATGGAGCTCCGCTCTGGTGGGGCTTGGCTTTGTACAGCCCCGGGGTTGGCCCTGCCTCTTTTATGGTAGTTCTCCGATTCTCCTGAGGGCAAAGATCGGAGCAGGGGGGCTGGTATCTTGTATATAATGAGTAGGTGTTTTGGGGAGAGCATTGGTTGTTCAATGGAAAGGATTTCATCTGGAGACATGCCTTTTGATGGGAGTCAATCCGTTGACTTCAGAGAGACACCAAGTGCCACACGAATATAAATATGTACAGAATGTAAGCAGACACCTGAAGATGTATCAGGCCCTCTGGATTGCTATCAATGTTTGGCGCAAGGCTGAGGACAGACAGCAGCTGTCCCCAGGGGTGCTGGCCTGGGGGGGGTAGCTGCACCCACCGCTGCCTCCGCCAGCCCCAGGTCTGTCCTACGGTGGCACTGCCTGGTTGCAGTGCCCGTGCTGGTTCAGCAAGCTCGGGGGAGCAGTCAGAGAAGGGGGGAGGCACTGGTCCCACCGGGGCCTTGGGAGGACGTGCTGCTGCGGGGTGGGAGCGCTGGCTCCCGGGCATCCCTCGCTCCCCACTCGGGGTGGCAGGCAGTGGGGTGCACGCACCTCCGGTGGGGCGCAGGTGGCTTCACACCAGCGTGTCCCCAAATCCCCGACTCCTACTGCTGTTTCCAGTGGCATCAAAAGGGAAGGCTGGTGAGCGCTAATGCCAACTGGGACCAAAAGCTGCAGTTAGACCTAGAGTCTTAAAAACGAGGGGAACCTGCAAGTAGCCAGTGTGTGTGTGCACGCATGTCAATGAACATCTTTATTTTATGTCTGATTTGATTTTCCCATTTGTATGTTGTCTGAAGATAAATAGAGGGAGATTTCAATTCAGTTAACAGTGGTATTTTGGTAAAACGCCCCCAGAAATCAGGAGAGGCTGATGTTATTTTAAATGGTCCTTGTCTCCATTTACACTAAGCAAGCTGAGCCTGGGGTTTGTCCAAAACAGAGCAGAGAGACCACCGAGTAGTCTCATCAGCAGAGCACTAATTGTGGCCATTTATTATAGTCACTTATCTGATAGTAGCTTCTTTATCTGTGATAGTTTTACAGGGATAAAATCCACCAGGCATTCGCACCAGTATATAAACATGTTACCTTGTGGCAGAGTGTCTGTTACTTACTGTCAACACTTGCCAGCAAAAAAATGCCTATCTCCAGCTTATATGAAGTAATGATGAGTTTAATACGCTCCAGTGAAAGCCGCAGAATAAACAAGGCATCACAAGTGTTTGCCTTGTCTGGCCTCTTAAACAAATAAAGGTGACTGAGAAGTACAAACAACACCAGGTCGGGGCTTATCGGGGCGACGGCGGCAGCGCCGCTAATGCAAACTCCGCTGGCAGGCGAGGGCTGCGCGCCTGCTAATTATTGCTGTAAATATCGGGGAAACCCTTTATAAGGGAAGTCTCTTCCTCGGGTTTGGCCAAAATATTGTAGTATGAGGGTGTAACGCTGTGACCATTTCAGAGCTCGTCCTGGTATACTGGGGTGTGGAGGGAGGAGAGGTGGAGGGGGACCCAGCACCCCGGCCGAGCCCGGCCCCGGCGACTCATGCCAAGCAGCGTTTTCATGGGTGATTGCCCCGCTCAGCCCACCTTCTCCCCGCAAACACAGTGGATAAACGAGGACGACCTGTGCTGGTGGTGTAAACGCCACGCAACAAGAGGGAGGAAGGACCACACAATCACACTCGGTGCTTTCAGATCAAGGGAGGAAAATCACACCGACAAGTGCTCACGAGGGAGAAAAAATTAAAAATTGTTATTATTTTACTGCTGTATTTGGATCAGCCAAAACAAACTAATTTTGCTTGTGACCACAATCAGCATGATCAACAAAACTTGGTGGACCGATGAACGAAAACTAAAGACAGACACTTCAATACATGAGTCTTTCTTAAGGAATCATCCCTATTAAGGGAGGCACTTAAGACCATCCATCCCCTGGCTGACAATAAATAAGATAGCACTTGCTTGGCTTCAGTGTTGATCTTATGATAAGTGATGGAAATACATCCCATTTGTCATAATGAAATATTGGGGACAAGTGGAGTTAGCTACCTAAGAAGACAGCTGTTTTTAATGTCAAACACTGCATGAAATCACCAGAAAGGGAAAACGCAGTTACACATTGAATGTTTTGTAGAGGTTCTTAATTTAGTAATTGATCACAGCCCATGAGAGCGGATGCACATGGACGTACACATTGCACAGAAATTGCAACAACCCTTATAGTCGGCAAAGGTGTTTGGCAAACACTGATACCATTCCTCAGCCTCACGGCAAGGGTACTGACGTTCAGCTTTGCAGAGTCAGCTCACCATGTTCTCCACACAAAATACCACGTGCAGAGTATATTCGCTTGCGAAGAATGTGAATTTTTTTGTGCAGAACTGCCCTTCCTGTAACTCAGGCCATCAGGATGGGAGCTTCCTGCTTTGGTTTCACTGGAAAATGTGAGGCAATTGCAGCTTCATCATCTCTTGCGGTGAACAGCCGACCGACTTGAAAGCTTTCTTGTCTGCTTTCAGCATGCTTATTTCCAGTGCTGCAAACAAACAGCTGGATTGTTGGGTGACAGCGTGGCTTTCATTTGCATCTAGAAGATCATGTAATCTGGAAAGCGTTTGAAGGCATAATTTTATTTTGAATCGCTTTGGCACTGTAAACAAAATGACCCAGGACCAGATGAAACACACTGGCAGTGCAGTCCACCTGTCGGCTAAATCCTTCTAAAAATAGCCGGATGCACGGCCGATGCGGGAGAGCGCTCGCGGCCAGGGAGGTGACGGCAAGGCTGCATCAGCAGGAAGGGTGGTAATAGCGCGGGGGCGGTTATCCAGCCCCGCTTAGTACTGACTGCATGCCCGTACTGTCGCACAGCTCGTTATGAACTAGACTGATGGTCTTGTTGTGTAGTTGCTGGTGACTGGAGACTCGTTGTTACCCCAGCATTGGCCACCTCGATGATCTACCAGCCAGCTGTCCCGCTGGTTCATGGGCACGTGTTTTATTCTGCAGGTGGGCGACCCAGGAGCACGTACCCCGTGGGGTTCCCGAGCTCCCAAGCACGGCATTTTCTCACCCGGCTGGAGGGCAGCGGCGGCAGGGCGGCCGCATTGCCGGTCCCGGGGCGTAATTCATCCTCCCGTGCAGGGACATGTGCCAGGACCAAATCTGCGTGCTGCGTGGCGCGGCCGCCGTCGAGCGGAGATCCCTGCTCGAGGAGGGAGGTGGAGGGTCAGATTCCAGCTGCAGTTGAGGGAGCTGGGTATCAGCGGAGAACGTGGCCCAGTTTTTCTAACCAGCAGCTCAGGAGATCCAGGCCCGGATATGAAAGTCAACCTAATCTCTTTGCACCGGCAATCAAAACTCAGTGGTTAAAACTAATTACCAGTGCTGTTGATGGTGCGTGAACCAGAGGAGAGCTGGCTGCTTTTCCCAGGGCCGTATAGCTTCTACGCTCTTAGCAGAGTAGAAAATACAAAAACAAGGTATTATTTTTGTCAGTAAATGAAACATATCTGACTCAAATTTCCTGCAGAAGACAGCAGATCCATTGATTAAAAGCGTGTCATTTTTATAGTCACTTCTCCGAGCACAACCACATTTAAGAAAGCCACAAACCTGAATGGCAATATGATTTTACATTTAAAAAAGAGATTTAGCATGTTACAGTACATTTTCCCTGGGCTACAGGGGAACTGTTTCTTGCTTAGCTGTGAGTTCATAAATTATCAGGTCGAGTTCATGCACTATCACATTTCAGGACAGAGCTGTTTTACAAATAACGCTACGCGGTGGTTCTCTTTCCTTGGGAAAGCCTTCAAATATGAGAGATTGATATTGCAGGGAAACAATACAGAGGAGTGGGCAACTGATTCCGATAGAGTTAAAAATCTGTTACCACTTCAGCGGCTGTTGCTTAATCTCCTGTTTTCAGAGTTGATAACACGACCATAAAGTTCACTCCTGGCTGAACACTGGCACAGGAGTTTCTCAATCCAGAAGTGAATTCCAGATACGAACATTAGTACTACTATTAATAAAACCTCCTCCTTTCCAATGACAGCAGTGCAAATAAATGCAAAATTTGATTTGTGATAAGAGCTTCTGGGGTCCAGCCAACATCTGGCTTTGTGAAAACAACTTTGCAAAGACAGAAATATAAAATATTAATTATGAGGGTACAGAAATACGCCTCCTGCACTCAAAATATTACAACTCTTCAATACAAGAGGTTCTTCAACAAAACCAGGGACCGCCTTTAGCTTTTTAGTGCTCTGTGATCAGCAGTACCACCGCAAGCAGGCAGCAAGGAGACCGAAGATCTGACCTGCAGCCTGTCGTCATCAGCGGGATTTGCGCGTAGCCCCGCTCCAGCACCCACCTTGCGCAGGGCTGGCCTGCAACGACACCTGCGCTACCAACGGCAGCAACCTGGGCTGAAACCTTTTGAAGGGAATATGGTTTTTTCCTTCGGTGGGGGATATTCTCGGGTCCAGAAGAACCGAAATTCCATCTCTGTGCAACCCTGGAAGAACAGTGAAGAAGTTTCGGTTTTTTAGGTCCAGGAAGCTGTTGTCTCTGCTGGTTAGCTAGGAGATTGTATTTGGAAGATGTGATTTCTAATCCCAGCTCTGTAACAAACTGTTTTTAGTATATCTTTCCGTATTCTGCATTTCAGCTCCTGATGTGAAAAAAATAGGTGTCGTGACTTCTGTTAAGCAATTTGTGAATCTCGGAGGGGAGGAAAGGCTTCACCTAAATACAATGTAAACAGCTCAATCTGAAGAGCTTTGAGACCCGGGTTAGTGATTACAAACAGTGTCTCCCCCCCAGGTACTCCTTCGCTTTTAAAATCTGACGCTGCAGCTGTGACAGTGCTACAGGGATTTCACAGTTATATCAGATGCTGTTTGCAATGAACTGTTTGAAAATGCTTAATGAAGACTAAGTAAAGCTGTCACAAGGTCTTAGTGTGGGAAAGGGGGGGGGGGGTGTTGCCATTAAGATTAATAGCATGGGTTAATTATTTTTTTTTTCCCCTCCAGAAATGTAGCTTAATTATAACAAAGGTTTTTTTAGCTTTTTGATCATTGTGTGATTTAATTTTATAACAACAACATTTCCTAAGTTACTTCTTGAATTCTTAATGTAAAACCTCTTTGGACAGGTAGCTGTCAGTATTTGTTCTCGCCCGATATTCTCCCTCCCCTTCTCTCCCCCATCACCAGCCGGAACTTACAAAACCAGCTTCCTTAGGAGTATTTTGATGCTTTCACTGCCTGCCAAAATCAGGAAGTATAAAACACACAAAACCCCTTTTTTTTTTTTAATGTATATATTATAGTTTTTTTATTTTTTTTTACAGCAAGCTGTCTGAGGAAATTGGGAACAGGCTCTTACGCTGTCTCCTCCTCTATAGTCTAACAGGCTTGTGCCACAGTCATGATAACATTTATGCCTGTGAACAGTCTGGCTGAATTAGAGCATGATTGTATGTTATGGGATGCAGGTGATCACGTATAAGCCTTTGGGACCACAAGCACGTGAAGCACACTGCACAGGGAAATCGATTCTTGGCCGTGCTATTCTCACATCGCACAGGCGCCACGCTGGGAGGGACCCGAATTCAGGTAAAATAAGTAACGCTGGGAAGACTCAGGCCCGTCGCTTGAAGATTGTTGTAATGTTTAGGCACAGAAGGATGGGTTACAGATTTTTCAGCCTGAATTCCATCTGAAAAATCTGCTTAATCCCCTTTTTAATACTTGTGTGAGTGCCAGAAACGTCTTTTATTTGCATCAGCAACAGCAGCCAGTTAGTTAGATGCTATCAGCTACTTCTTCATTCAGTTGTCCTTTGCATGCTGATAAACACCACATAAGACAGGGGAGAGAAACCTTAAGCCACAAGCTTATCCTGCGTATAATAGGATGCACCTTGAAACAATTTTGATGTCTCCATTGAAATCAGCTTAGGTTAAGCCTACATAAATAGTGTCAAAGGGGAACACGCCCAGAACGCTCTGGGAGATCATGATAAACAGTCCTGATGTTTTGCAGCTGTGCTCATCATCTGTGCGTTTCACAATAAAATTTTACAAAGCATCCAGACACCCAGCTGGTTGTATTCACTGCGAGATGGCTTTCTCCACGATGGCATTTTGTTCTGTATCTGTTGCCCTGCACTATGCTCTCCCCCACCTTCAGTTCCCAGCACTTATTTCTTACTAGATACCACAAATCGTGATTTTTTTTTTTAAGATGCATTAGGCTTCAGGACTGAATTTTATTTGTTTGAAAGGGAGGACAAAACCCCACGCTTCCCTGAATAGAAAGGAGGTCCAATTTACAGTTAATTGCATCAAAGAACATGCAATTTCCAAGTATTTTTGAGTTAGTAGTTTCCTATGACTGTGACTGTAATTTCCCTCTGAAGTGACTAAGCCTTGATTCTGAAACTTTTATATGCATGGCAAAGCCTAAGTATGCGAGCGACCGTGCTGCTTCTCCCGGCTCTCTGCCCCAAGATCTCCGATACCCAAAAGCTGAGCGCAGCTATCTGCAGCGTCGGGGGCTCCTTTTGTAAAAGTGAATAAAGGAAGCCCGACTAAAAGGACTCACACCTGAGGCTCCTCTCACTGGCAGTATATCACCGGCATAATTCCCTTGATGAAAGTGGAATTCCTCCTGATTTACACCAAGAGCGTTAACGAGAGAGGGCTCAGGTCTTAAGTGCCAGGGTTTAGCCGTATTTCTTCTGTCTTCATTCCTTCCCCCACGATTCCCAGGAAATCTCACTTTGGGGAGATAAGTGCCTACAAGAATGTTGAAATTAATTTCAGAGCAGCCTGAAATGGCCGCACAGACAACGAGCCAGAGGAAATGCCCCAACAGAGGGATTTATTGCGCTATCGCTCCTCTTTGCCAAGCTGCAACGTCTTAATCTTTCATGATGACATTATTATGAACCAGCCAAAGCAGAGACGGCCCTGAGAGACCGATGGCCCGGCGCTTTGCGGCTTTCCTGGAGACCTGCTAATCCTTGACGTGACTTAAGCAGGGCTAACTGAAACGTCCTGCAGGTCACCCCGGTCCAGCAAGACATGGAGTGAATTTCGGGGGGAGCACTGTGTGCCTCCTGACCTACAAACCAAGCCAGCGTCCCATCACTGCAGGGTATCGTGGTCTCCGTTTTGGGGGTTATCAAGGCACGTCCCCACCAGTGGCTTTCTTGGGTGTTGAATTAGGGGGATGGCAGGTTCTGGAGCACAGAGAGCGCGTCCCCATTATCCACGCAAAATGGAAAGGTTTCTAGTTCACAATCCCATCGGAGACCAAGAAGAGGACAGAAAGCAGAGGAGAAACGGGTCTTTTGTCCCCCCCCTTGGGCACAGTCCCCTCTTCTACAGAATCTTCAGTTTCTTTGTGTTTCAAGGGAAAGAAATCATCCTTGCTAACTGATAATATTAAAATCCCTAAATAGCCCATTTCTTGACGAACCGTGCATTGCACCTTTGCTTTTAGAAGCAGAATTAAACGCATAATGACCCTCCCTCCCAACTTCCAGGATTACAATAGTTTTCTCCGATTTCATCCCAATTACTTGGCTTGTAGGCTGGATCTGGGTTGGTCTGGAGAGTCCCATCTTCTCCTGAGGTTAGATGTCAGCGTTGAGTCTGAGACACATTTCAGACAGTTTGCGTCATTGTGTAAACAGTGATAACAATATTTAATGATGATAAATCTGAATTTCACCACAAAACTATAAAACAACCGAGAGAATGAATTATGCAATTTACAGCTAGCAAAAAGGCAGCCAAAGGGAAAGCAAAGGATATGTGCAGCAGAGAGACAAATTTAGTGGTCTGAGACTATAGTGTCATTTGTTTTTGTGTTTAGTAGCACTTAGCAGTCACGGTGCATAAATAATCTTTATTGCAGTGGAACCCAGGAACGCTGCTGGCGACTACTTGTCACTACGCAGGACAGCTGCTCCACGCGGCACAGCAAGGTGTATCTCAGGGCTGGAGGGTTCATCTCAGGCTCATCGGTCCTCCCCGATGCTCAAGGGCTGATGCTGGGTGACACCGTGCTTCTACCTACCCCCGGGACATGTGAAAACGCTGGCTCTCATTGAAGCCACTTTCTGTTCCAGCTCTAATGAAATTCTGCTGTTCTTGCTAAGTCAAATACCCAAATGAATTTTAAGTACATAGTCTTACAGATTGAACAATGGCAAGAAAGAAAAGAAAGTATAAAAGAAAATTGCATAGAGGGGAGCTACGAAAAGTCAAACATTTCTATCTTATTTTTGGTTTATTTGTTTATTTTTAATATAGGAAGGCCAAAAAGAGGAAGAAAAATAAGGAACAGCATCTGTAAACTATATTCCTTCCCTTTTTCTTCCTCCAATGCCATCCCATTATTTTCTTTTTATTTCTTTTTGTTATAGCAGTATCAAAATCCTTTGAGAAATGTACTATTTTTCATAAATTCCTTCACTTTTCCAGTGAAAGCCTTGAGACACAAAAAAGGGAATATTCTCCAAAAATTCCCCAAAATCACATCTTGAGAACAGCAAAAAAAAATTTTGTTTTTGAAAACTGAATCCCATTTAGTTTTCTACCTTGAAAAAAAAGAATTGAGAAAGCTCAAATACAGTGGTGGTTTTACAGCATCAAAAGTTAATATCAGCATCAGTGCCCATTTTATTATTGTGATCCCATGGTGATATCATGTGGGCGATATTGCATACCATAAAAAAAATCATGTGGGCAAGAGCTAAAATTCAGCACCTTGCCCTGCTATAATCATGGATAAAGGGAGGGAGGGAGGTCGGCTTCATACCCCTTTTTCGTCACCCCATTCTTGGTGGGACTGGGACACCCCACGGGGACGCCTGGGGCCTGGTCGTTCCCCTGCCGAGGGCAGCGGGACCATGGTGGCTGTGACCGCGGTGGCAGGACGAGGAGTGCTCCCTCACGCTCCGGGGTGGACGGGCACTTTGGAGGATGATTTTTTTTTTAGGGCAGGTCTTTTTTCTTCCAAAATCCTCTGCTTGGGACAGAGGCGCTTCTGTACAAAAACTTGGCAGAGCTCTGGCCCCATCTCTGCAAGGGTTGTTTGCCTCCCGCCTGTAAAACGGGGGTAGTTTTCACATAATACTTACCTACCTCTGGGAGCGCTGTGAAAATCGGTAGCCTCTGTCCTTAAGTCCACTGTGAACCACTCTAAGTAGAAAGTGTCTGAGCTTCCTCCAGCCCACAGAGGAAAAAAAAAAAAAATCAATATACAAGAGTGAGGAAATGCCAAATTGCTCAAGCTCTCCATTCTTCTGGCTTCTAAGAGGATACTGTAAATTACAGGGTAAACAACTTTTGAAACAACATTAAAAAAGTGATGTGTCACTTGCCAGTGTCCCTTTAACTATGAAAAATAACAGCAACATAGGAAAAAATGTAAATTTACCATCAGGCAGACCTTCTCCCCCCAGCATAATGCAGAATTTGATGAATAGAATGAATGAAACAACAGAGGATCCAAGCATTACACAACGGCTATAATTGTGCTAACCAGCTGTAGTCATCTGCTGCTTCCAAAAAAAGTTCAGAGCATTTTGACAGTGTCGCCTGTGCGGATTGGAAGGCTGCAGAAAAAATGTATTTCCATTTATTATTCAAAAAAAAGAGGATCTATTCCTCAGTGTCAGATTTTGCTTGGAAGGTGCCAAGACAGCGGAGAGTGAAGAACAGGATTACTTACAAAGCTGGGGGAAAGAAAAAGAAAAAAAAAAAAAAAAAAAAAGGAAAAAAGCAGTATTTCTTCCAGGGGAAGAAGTTTTTCAACAAGAGTATGCTGCTGGATCCAGTCGCACCGGTGACCAGCCTAATCCCGTGCCTTTTCCAGAGAGCGATGGGAGCGCTGTGCCCATCCAGGTCCCAGGAATACCCAAACTGGAGGCTTTTTGTCCCAGGGAAAGGTGTTATTTTCGGCACAAAGGCTGACACCGGACTGCTATTTTGAAAGCGTTACGGTGCGGCTGACTTGGCTGCTTGAGACGAAGCTCAGGAATTAGGCATCGCAAAGCCCAGCTTTTAGGCATCTGTAGACAACATGTGGCGAAAGCTGGGGCCACTCAGCAGCTGGGCCATCTAACTCGGCTAACGGGAAAGGCGAGGAGAGGGACGGTGGCCACAGCCCTGCCCTCTCCCGACCAACACCGCTCTACTGAGGGACATTCGAGTCAACGTGGAGACCGGGAGCTTGCTGCAGGGGTTCTCTGCCATGCAAAGTAGTCCTGAGGACACAGGCCCATGGCCACCGCTTTCGGGGCTGTCGTTTCCCTTGTAGCACTAGCCAGAGCTGTGCATCGAGGTTTTTTCCATACTGGAGTTTGGTTGCATAGGGGAAGGACAGAGGATGCACCGTATTAGAAGGATGCTGTTGCTCCATAGGCATTGTATGACCTGGGAATGCAGATGGATCCTCTTCAGAAAAACTCACCGTTAGTATGATTTCAAATGGACTGTTTTTTAATAAATGCCTTTTTTGATACGTTCATGAGCTGCGGCGCTCTAGGAATGCTTTGGTGTGCATGGTGTGCAGGTCAGATTCATTTAATTTGGAGGTGAGATAGGCAGTTTTATCCAGCTTTTAGTACTTGGTTTTGTTTTTGGTCACAGATCATTTACTGAACCTGTTTTAAGTGGAATAGAGGGTGGTTTTTTTTTAAGCCAAGAGGGTTGGTTCTGGCTTGTTACAAAACAGCGGCTTTCAACAGGATCCAAATCTATCTTCAGCTTTTCTGGGTAACTCTAAATGAGTACTTTAACTTGGGGATTTCTGTGCCGAGGAAGAAGGGAAGTTAACAACTTAGCACAGCGCAGAAGTAGAACTGGCATGTGAGTGTTTCTGATTTCCCGTGTCTCCCGTTCCCTACTTGCACAACGAAAAGTGAAGCTGCTGTAGGTCACCCTGCACCTTATGAGGGGAAAAATAAAAGGAAGAAAACAGGATGGAGCAAACACACAGATCATACCCTGAAATACAGCCTCAGTAAAACACTGCTGGCGATAGTCCTGGGAAGTCGGACTACATGACCTCTAGAGGTCCCTTCTAGCCAAAATTTCTATGATTCTGTGAGTCGTATACATTTTCTCATCACTTCTTGTCATTTTACTTGTTAGCTTTCCTAGGGAAAGCCTAGAACTTTAAACTTCATCTCTTTTACACCAGAATATTGAGCAGTGACTTCCGTCACTAAGTTAGGCTACAGGTGAGCATTCAGCTTCTGCTGCTAAATAGTGTCAGGAGGGAACAGCCTAAATCAAGAGAATTCTTTTTTTCCGCCATCACGCAAAATTCTAGGTCTCAGCACTCTCTCAAATTCACTTGGTATTTATTCATCATGGTATTGCCATACAGAAGTCAGGTGTGGTGGGTATTGCAGCTAAGTTTATATGATGGGGTCTAGCCTCTCTGAGCAAGGGTTGGAAGTGGAGGTAGGAAAGGGGAGGGCACAGGCTGGACAGCTGAATCACACTGCGCTGTTTCAGCTCTTGGGCTGGATGGTGGAGGCCGTTTGACAAGGGGATTGTTGAACAGCAAGCAGCAAGGAAAAATAACTCATTTATACCTACAGTGCAGGAAACTTAAAGGATTTGGCCATCCAGCTGTTTGCAAACAATGAGCAGTTTTGGAGCAACAAAAAAATCACTCTCTCGGTATTAATTTTCACATCGTATTTGGACTGGGACGGCTCTGACTCAGTTAGGAAAGATCCAGGCAGAGCGGATTAGCTGAGTTACCTCCATCTGGAGTTCCCACCAACATTTCTGATCCTCCTCCTCCTCCTCCTCCATTCCCTGAGAAGAAGCCTTGAATATTGCAAGCTGTGAGAAGGCATGTGGGCCACACGAAAAGTTTGCCCTACCAGTTCATCCATCTCACGGCCCAACCCAGCAGTAAATTATTCAACTTACTGTCTAACCCGGGATTTAAAAAGATCAGAAAATTTCAGCCTTGACCTCAATTGACTGTGATAAGACACTGGGTGCCCTCTTCTCTCCCAGCTCCTGCTGCCTTTAGAGCGATTTGGGGGCACTCACCACCTATCAGTACCGTGGGCTTTCAACTGCATCGTACTCTTCCCTTCCATATATTCTTACTCGGTTCAGACAGGCTTATAAGAGACGAGCTGATGCAAACCAAGGCTGCGCGGCGGCGGCTCTGGCCTCGCTGGGAGCGCGCAGCAAGCTGGGAGCACGGCTGCAGCACTCCGTCACGGATCTGGGTTGCTCTGGATGGGGCAGGGACCGCATTTATTTTAGTTGGTTTGGCGACTCGTAGAGGCTCGGCTCAATCCCCCGGCCCCAGCATTCGCTCTCTGGAATTCGAATGGTTTATCTCACGCCCCAGCGGGGTCCGAAGCAGCGTGCTGCACCAAGCCCCTGCTTATCGCGGCTCTGACATGGCTTCTCTAAGCAAATGTTTAGCCCTACTTGACTTGGGATGAGTGCTGTATTGATTATTAACTTTAAACAAACATCTGGTTTTCATTACGAATGGTAGCAGACCAGAGAGGGGTGCTGTACTGGGCGGTGCGGTCACTTAACAACCATCAGGGCTGGCTATAAAGAAAATTTAACATATCCTGTAATTACAGTCTGCACAGCACAGGGGGATTTGGGATCTGCAGATCTGATTTCAGAACAGAAGAAAATGTTTATTGTATCTGCTACGCACATTTATTTACTCAGTAGTAGCAAGGCTTTTGAAATATTGCCTGTGCAAGAGCTTATTCCTTGCTTACGAGAAGGACTTTCTTGTTTGAGCCAGGAAACCCGAGCAAGGCTCACGGTCAGGATGGCCTGCCTAATGCTTTTACAGGCTTCAGGATTTCAGGGTTTGTCGAGTACGCAGATCTGTTCTGAAATATAAATAACATCTTCCCCCCCACCCCCCGCTCCTTGCTCCACCAGCTCCAGCAAGTCCCAGCTCCTCCGGCCGCAAGGAAAAGCTGCAGCCGGGGCGGTTCCGTGGTGGCCCCGCGGGGCGTGAGGACGTGAGGACGGGAAGGTGGGGACATCGCCCCACCAGCCGGTGGCCCCAGTGGTCCCCGGTCTCCAAAGATGGAGGGAGTTTTGAAGGCCGTCCGAAGGTGGCCCTTGGCCTGTCCCTGCACTGACTGAACCCAAAAGGGTGAATTTGCACCCGGCGGTCGCATCCGTAACCCTGCGCGCAGCATCGGTGCCCGGCTCCCAGGGAATTATCAGCCAAAGGGACGTTTTTGGGATGATGTAATGCTGTAACTTGAGCTCCAGCTGAAAGGACATGGTAGGTGGAGTTTCTATGGAGCCAGACGGAGCTGGGATCCTCTCCCTTTTTCTCTTTTTCTGGCTCATTCAGGCTGTCTCAATTAAAGCTCGGTCGAATTAATCTTGCACTCTTAATGTCAGTTGCTATTTTTCTAATTCACCTCCACACTCTTAAAGACTATTTCTCCAAACAAAACGGGTCTGTTCTTCAATTTCAGGCTGTCAATTTCATGGGCTGCTGATACATTTATTAGGTGTGTAATTTGCTATTTTTAGGAGGCTGCGGGGGAGCAGCACCATTTTTTTTTTCTTCTCTTTTGCATTTATAAACCTCTTACAGTTCCCTGTCCACTGAAAATATTTTTACTACTTAAAATGTAGTATCAAAGTCCAGGTATCACGGTCCAAATTCCTCCCTGGCGTAACTCTACTGACCTCTATTTCACAAGGAGTGAATTTATTCTCTAATGTTCTCTTTTTTTTCCCTTTTTTCTTTTCTTTTTTTTTTTTTTTTTGTAGACATCAACACTTCTTGGCCACTGCTGGATGCAGGAAAGCATCCAACTGTATGGACCGATGATGTGATCAGGAACAGGCCTCAGCTACAACTCTGCTGTAGGAAATACTTTAGACCTTTTTACAGTTAAGCCGGACCCTTAGTCCGCCTATCTCTCTGAAATCACAAATGCCCGCACACCACACAGGGCACCCAGTCAAAGTTTGCTGCCAGACGTTGCTCATTTCAAAGTAGTCGTGAAGAATTTGGCAACAATTTGAGGCCAATTCCTGTGCGGTGTGTGGGGACTTATCTACATCCCTGCAAGAGGGCAGTCTTTTTTGCCTGAAACTAAGAGATGGGAAGGGTGGTCATCAACCCTTGAGGGGGCAACCCCTCTCCTTCTGTGCCAGCCATGCTCACCACCCACCAGGTGGTAGAGGCACAAGGGGACTGCACTGTGGCCATACAGATAGAGTGGTGGCAATGCATTTGTACAAGTCAAGAGGCCACCAGACCACCAACCAGGTTAACCAGCAACGGTTAACCAGTGGAGCAGTGCTTACATTACAGAGGTTGTAACTGGGAAAGAACAGTGGTATTGACAATGGAGAGGAGATGTTTGCACTTCCCTTGGCACATGTGTCATTATTTCTGGGGTGGTAGAGGGACTTCGGATAGAGTCCATACGTGGTTCTTCAGTGAAAGCAACCAGGGACAGGAGATGCCTTCTGGCATCTCCTCATGTCCATATGCCTTTTCCAGCTGCTTGGGGAGATTTTCTACCTCCTGCCTCTCTCCAGAACATGGGGGCTCTGGAGTAACCGTCCCATTGTGCACAGTCATTGCTGCACAACTTCTGCCATCTACATTGCCAAAGATGCCTTGCAAAGAAGGGATGTGACTGTGACACATCTCAAACTTTTCCTGTGTCATTTGCAACTGCTGTCCATGGATGTAGCTCATGCTAACGCCCAACACCTTCTACTGGAGCAACACTAAGCCCTTTGCTGAGTTGTCTCTTGTCCTGTTGTCCCCATTCTTCCCTCCCATGCCCACACTGTGTATGCACCAAAATTATACTAAAGCAGTTCCAAGGAGCTCTATGTATGGGAAACGAACGTGGTCATGCAGAAGCAGCTTTGAGCTGAAGGTGGGTTGAGCCTGCGATCAAGGTCTCACAGAACTAACTCATGCTGCCTAGATGGCTGAGGGGCAGAGAGGATGGTGTCTACTGCCTTCACGGGCAGCAATAAATGACGCAGAAATAAACAAGGCAGGAAAGCAGAGCTCTAGGTCCAGACCTCCAAGCATAATTAGACACCTAATTTCCTTGTGGGCCTCCCACTGATTTTAGTGGGAGGTTAAATGTCGAAGCACCTAAATGCCTTTGGAGATCTGTCCCATCACCTTCTCATTACAAAATGCAGGAGATAAGCTCGCTTGTGCTGTCCACATGCCAGATGCAGTTGGACCTATTTGCTCTCTCCTGTGTATCTGTGTGCTGGAATTTCTCTGGGGTCTAATTCTTGGCATATCCCCACAGCATGCTGGTCTGGTCTGGACATGTTTGAGATGGTTTGCGGTTTACTGCTGCTACTGAGAGCTGCTTCAGAAAGTATCTCAGGACCGCCGTGCAGTCTGGGCTGCTGTGCCATAGGGTTAGGCTGGAAACCTCCGCTGAACGTACGGCAACCTCAGAGCAGGGAAACGAATCAGAGTCCAACCGTGCACCAAAAAGGTGGGGGTCAGGTTTTAAATGGAAATGGGGAATGATGGCAGATCATTTCTAGAAATGTGTCTGAAAAGTATCTTTGTGAGGATGAGGCGGGAAACCAAACGTGCAGGATGGCAGGGGCTAAAACCCTTCCTCTGCATGGCTCCCCTTCCAAATAAACACACAGAGTTAATTAACAGCCGCTATCTCCATGGATTTGCTAGGTATGCTCTGCTGTGCTTCTGCTGCCTCCTCTGTGGTCTTCAAGCCTGACCGGCTCAACAAATTAAGCAGCGCAACTCCTCCGTGCAGTCTCATCCAGAGCTTGTTACAGCTAATCAAGTGGTAAGTGATGGACACCCCAGATAGTCTGCTGATCTGCACAGCCCCATTTATCTTAATCAGGAGGAGCGGCTGGTCCCGGCCCGTCCTTCCCGGTGCTGCAGGCAAGTGCCCATCGCCGCCGCTCACAGCTCGGTGGGAGGCCTCGCCGGGAGGCCAGGAGCAGCCCCGGCTGGCAGCGGGGGACGCAGAGGGTCAACCCCCCCTGCCCCAGGGCTGGGGAGGTGATGAGCGTGCCAGACCTCAGATTGAATAGCAGAGATGCTGCTTTTGTCGGTCTCGCTGCACGCCGCTTTGTCAGCGCTGGGTTCACGGACGCTCGTCCCTGTGGTCAAGCTCTTTGAGGGCTTGCAGATGAAATTGTTGGAGGATGGTTAGGTGTCCGGGCAGGCTGCTGGCATTGCTGGGTGCCTCCTCCGGCCTGGAGGAGATGCGTTGTCACCAGGGGGAAAAGGTGGTACCATGAGCCAAGGTGACAAGGGGCATCAGCCCTATGGAAAAAAATAGCAAATTGGAAGCAAAGTATTTGATTAAACACTCTTTCACAATGCGTGCAGGTACTTGTGTTATATAAACAAACATACGCAAAGGCAGTTCATAGAGTTACCAAGTCAAACATTTACAAGGTGGCAAAACTCAGTATCCGTATTTCCTCCTCCTCATTTTTAAGTGAGAAGAAAAAGAAATGGTTGGTAGAAAATTCAGACAAAAATGTTGAAACCTCTTGACAAACAATTGTTTTTTGTTTCTTTTTTTTTTTTTTTTTAAACTGGCTGTGCTGACTACCCTGGTTTTGTGCTGTCAAGCAGACTCCTTATCTTACTCATAGACTTGGAGGCCAATGCAAATCTGAAACATCTTTTATCCTACTGTAGGAGGAGATTTCTATTCAGTCTGGCCAACTGTTGAACTCAGGGATGTCATGGTACTTTCTGACTCCTGTCCATCCTTATAAGCAGCATGTAATCAAATAAATAATCTCCTGGATGACATTTATTTTTGCTAAGATTTTTTTCATGTGAAAATTTGTACTGGTAAATAATGCAGGGTAACAATTTTCAGCCACATTTTTTTTTCCACTAGTGAACACATATTTAGGATAAATACAAAATTGCTGTAAAGGGAAATGAATTGTTGTAGTTAAAACAAGTCTGAAAACATTGAAACATTTAATGTTGACATTTTAAAGACAGCCTTTCAATAGCATTATTCAAACCCAATGTTTGCTTCAGATTTGCTTCAGTTTTATTGAAACTGCTTGAGAATGCCATTAAAGGCTCAAGCAGGAACCAAAATACAGCCTTCAACTCAAACTTTTTCTCTCCAACTTTACTCTTTTGCAAAAAAAACCCAAACCCAACACATATTTCGGGTGCACTTCAAGCCATCCTTCCCCCTCGCGCTCTTCGGCAGTTGCCCCCGCGGCTGCTCTGGGAGTTGGAAGGCGTGATGGTGGGAAGATGCGAGTGTCGCAGGTACATCTTTACATGTTGCAAAGTTTTAGAGCGTGACTCTCTACTTTCTAAGAACAGTGTGGACATAATTACACGGAAGAGTGAGCAAGTGTTTTTGCAACTTTCCTGCCTGCCTTCAGCGTGCGCAGCTGAGGGGGAAGTGGCCGGTGGTGAGCCGTATATAGGATCTTTAGAGAAGTAGGGAGATATCAGTGGTGTAATGACACACACGTTAATCATGCAGAAGTGCTCTGTCCCAGCTGATGAGGCTAATCAAGCCGTAAATGAGACTCCTTGCAGGACAAGGTGTTAGCAAGGCGGATTAATTCCTCAGCTCCTGTGTCCTAACCCCAGAGCCCCTGGTGAGGGCACAGTGGTATTGCCTTAGAGGGATGCACCTGCTGGAGAGTTCTTTCAATTGATAAGGTCCTTTTCCAGACCAACTCTGCACCAGATGGATTTTTTCTTTTTTTTTTTTTTCATGGTTAGGTGGCTGTTTTTCTCATGAGCTTGACACATGGGGCCAATCCTTCTCACCCTCACCGGAAGGGGGGACCTGGGGTGGGTGAGCAGTCTCTGAGGGCTTGGCACGCTACCCACCCTGCCTCCAAGCCTGGTCCTTAGTCCGGGGCTGTGGTCCCAGCTGCACACGCAGATTCACCTGCACCCATACCCATGTCCTCAGCGTCAGCCCGACCGCGGGGCTGTGCGGCAGGATGGGTGGTTGGGGCCGGTGGTGCGTGTCCCCCGGCATTGCCTGCCACTGGAGGGCAACTCCCCCACGCGCCGCCACGCAGCCGTGCACACAGCGAAGCCAGAGGTATGTGCTGAATCACCCATGATTAGTAGTTTATAAACCACACAGACCACGGTAGTCTGATTTCTCTTTATTGTGTATGGCTCCTTGGGAACCGAATGTCCTGCTTTTTTATACAGTTTACTCCAGACAAAGGTCCCTTCCCTTTTTCTAATCTTGCCTTGCTTTTCCTTCCCAAGGCTGGCATATCAATAATTCATCTCCCTTGTATCCAGGAGGTTTCTAAACAACAGGAAACTTCAGGGATGGAACAGAAACATAAAACATTCCTGCAGTCGTTTGCCTTCTGCATGCTAAGAGAGACAGCGTTGCACCGACCGGCTTGGGGTTTTTTGCTGAGCATCCTGGTTGAGCCTAGCCATGATAAAACCTTATGACAACACAGGTTTTTTTGCTTATTGGGTAATAGGGCTGGAGCTGGGCTTTGAGTGCCGTGTCTCATATGGGAGGTACATTTATCGGAGCTGGCAGCAACTGCTAATGCTGAATCGGGACAAAGTTAGCAAGAAATCTGCTGAGGGTAGTTGCAGAACCCGGGACTCACGGGTATCCTAGCCTTCACTCCAGGCCTGCCTTTAGACAAGCAGACAAAAGTCTCCTTTCTGCCTTGTTCTTTGTTAGTGGCTTCTTATTTGCTAGATGGTGGTAAGTAGTCTATCCCTTCATACAAATACTTTCTACCCTCTGGGTATTTATGTCCTCTCTTTCTGCTTCAGGACATAAATTTTCTGTGACTGCTGTTGTCCCCGTCTGCCCACAGGATGGATGCGTCAGACTTTTGAAGTACAACCAGAAGTGAGGAGGGCAGCACAACGCTTGAGTCGGCAACAAGATGGGAGCTAAGATGCACCAGGAGAATTCAGCATCACCACTTCACCTGCCTCAGTCGACCACGTTCTGAGCAAGAGCCTGAGATTGGGGCATAGCCCTAGCTCTGCCGTTAACTCATTTTGCAAAGCTTCCTACATTTCTGTGCCTCTCTTACCCCTCTTTCCCTGCCCTGCTTCGGATGTGAGGCGGTGGGCCGATTTGCCCTGGGAGCTGTGTGATGCCCAGCTGTGTTTGACAGTCTCTGAAGGTACAATCATAACAAGCCCGAGCTTTCCTGGCCTGGCTGCACCTCCTCGCCGGCAGGTCTGTCACTATCTTACAAGCAATACGGCAATTCATCCATACCCAGACCTGACTTTACACCTCAGCAATTGCAAATCTTCTTTTTATTTTAAAAAGATCAAAAAATTTCCTTCTCTCCTAACTTTAGTGGATACAGACTTTCATGGCTGGATTATTTCTCATTCTAAGCAATAGGATCACACTGCTCCCATCTCCTGTAACCTTCTTATCCATCGCTGAATTCAATTCAAACCCACTTCCCTGCCTCGTAAAACCCCTCAGGACTCTGCTTCACCTTCCCTCATTTCGTATCAGTGGGCTGCTCTCCTCCCAGACCATATTTTTGCCCCTTCCTTGGGACAGCCCATGCTGTTTCACTTGTGCCTGCTCCTTCTCTCTGCTTGGAGCCAAACATCTTGCCCCTCTAAATCAAATCCCTCCTCAAAGTCTTCAGTTTCTCCTTGGCTTACATTTGGCGGTCTATAAAACATTTTTTAACCTGTGTATTTAAGATCTTTTATTAACACCCCCCCCACACACAAACACGCTCTCACATTTTATTAGCCTCCTGCATTTGCACAGTGTCAGAAACGCCAGCTTGTCTTGGTAGGGCACAGGCCAGTGATATCAGAGAAAGCTCTGTGAAGCTATTCCCTTAGTAAACCGACGGGACGGAGATTTATCATGGAGAAAATCCACAGTTAGGTTAACAGTAGGTACACGTAACTTTAAACTCGATATGCATAAATGACAGAAATCATCGACAGCATTAGAGAAGCGATATAAATAAAAATGACAGCTGATTCATTAAAGTACAAAACCCCAGATGCAAGTAGGGACGCACTCTGCTTGAACAAGTCGTGTTTGATCGCTCTGCAAAGACCTGCAAGGATGGGCTGGGGTCCCTGCAGCCATGCGTGCACGTACAACCTACCCGAAGCGCGATACCAGAGAGATTAGTGAAAACAAGTTCCGATTCTCTTTTTTTCTTTCACTGAAAAAAATGGTCATTTCAACCAAATGTTAAAATCTCGCTTGTCAAAAACATCAAATAATCTGCCACTTGAGGAGGAAGGGTGTAAGGGATTCTTTTTTTTCATTTTTAATGTTCTTTAGAGAACAGCTTACATATATCCTTGCACACCCACCCACACATATATAAATATAGATCTATGAAAATAATATGAAAAGTAGTTCAATCGCATAGCACGTAATAATTAAGGGCCCAATTTAAATAAGCATTTCAGCATATGCTTACAATCTACCTGGCTTCAGTGGGACTTGAGCAGACACTTCATTTCCAGCACATGCTTCTATGCCCTTTCTGAACCAGGATTTTACCTGAATGAAAGCTAAACCATTGAGAAACAGTTTGTTTTTATCCTTCCATACAGAATAAATGTCCTTTTATAACTGAGATAGCAGCCTTTCAAGCTTTCCTATGCAGAATATAGCTGTACGAAATTCCCAGCTCCGTAGCGGAAGAAGAGATACCACACATCGTTCTGCCGGCAAGTTCTTGTGGCGAATATTTTTATTTGATTTTAGTCCATTCATAGTGTGAAGCAGCAGTTACTCAGCTGAAGATAAAGTAAGAGCGATTTGGATCAGAGCCATATTTTTGACTACAATAACTTTATTGGCGAGAGTCTACTTTGTGTAATCACTAAAATTAACACATGACAGTATGAGTGCTGAGTTCAAAGCAGGAAACAGTCTCAGATACAGCTACAAAAATTGCTATAGTCCAATTACTGTAAAACAGATGAAGATAAAGTTAGTGTCCCGGTGAGTCATCCAGCCAAGATTCACATTTCAAAAAAAGAGCCATTCCAGGGGTAGAAATGAGGACAAAACTGTTTCAGAATAGCCATGAAAAATATGTGCAGAACACGGTCTGATTATACAAATTTGCAGACTGTTCCCAGCAAAATGAAGCAAAACAAATGATCCTTAGTAATAAAGGAGCAAATATCTCCCTGGTGAAGAAAATAGAGAGAATTTGGCCTAGTGTGTTTTTCATTAGCTCTTTCCATTAAAGGAACACATTGTGCAATGAAGTTTGGCTTACTATTTAAGTTTTGATTAAATTAAATAAGCTTTTACAATATTTAAGACCAGTAGAAAACATTTTTATGATTTGTTACAAATCCCCAGGGAAATATTTAAAAACAAGACCAACAAGCAAACATGTTATTACCATATTTTCAACTTAGATTTTCTAGCACTGTGTTGAGCATGAGAATCTGAAAGTAAAATTCAGCAGGAATTGACTGGAACCCAAACTGAAAGTAGTTAGCTATGGTTCAGTCTGTGCTGACAGAACTGGGGAAGGGAAGGGAAAAGGGAAGAACGGGGAGAAGAGGGAAAAAGAAGAGAAAAAGAAAAAAGAAAAGACACTGCAGAGGGTGCAAGGAGGAAAAAAAAAATACATCTGCTAATATTTGAATAACCTCAATTGTTATGTGAAACATGGTAATTTTCTTTAAAAATACGTATTCGGCTGGATTCAGGCATTGAGTCGCCACGATCGAAGAGAGGCCTTCCTGTTGTCTGATTATCACTTATGCTAAGACCAATTTCTATCATTCTAGCCAGGCAAACTGGTCATATATGTAATCCACTTTTATTTTATATTGCTAGAGATACAGTCTGAACATACACGACAATGAATCCCCAGATTATTTTTGTTCATATTTTTAAACTGATAGTATCAATGGAATAAAGAAATATTATTTGTGCACTGCAAATTGTTCCTATCATTTCTATTGCTCATAACAAAATGTTCCCTAGTTGCTTGTCTTCTTTCGCAAGGTTACCTACTCCTGAACCTGCAGGCTGGGCTGGCAATGCCTTTCTCTCGCCCTGTTAGTAGCAAGAACACGACTTTCTCTGGCGAAAGCACTTAGGTGATGGGAGAGCACGTATTTCCCCGCAGCTGAGTTGCCTCCTGTGGTACTTTTGCAATCGATAGGTGGTGAAGCCTTCCCAAATGAAATATTTATTTTGTATTAGGTTCTAGCACGCTGCATAGAGCTAAGGTCACCAGCTAACGTCCCAACGAAGAACTGAACTGTAATTTAGCCTTTGAAAAAATTGGCTTGTTCTGACTTGATCAAAAGAAGTCCGGACGTGCAGCGCTGCACAGACTTGGGTCACTTGTGTATTTCAATCCCTACTTTACCTCTCCTTTTGCCCTAGACTCAGTCCCCTACAGGGCCAGTGTTTTCAATAGTGCCTTGCATAGGCTGTTCTGCATAATAATAACATGAAACAAAACCTGAGAGAAATTTCAAGCCCATAAAAAAAGTTATTAGCCAACATAATATATTTTTTAACAAGCTAAACCAGAAAAAAAGTAGGGAAAATGGATACTGTCGTATCCTGGAGGATGGCTGGGACAAAGTGCTTTGTGCTGTGTTTCCCAACTGGGGTTCGCTTGGTTCTGTGCCTATAGTGATATGCTGTCTATACCATACACATTTGTAATGTGCTTCGAGTTCTCTCTAAGTGCAATCTTAGAGCCAAGTAACATGATTATTATTACAGCCTTAGCTCCAGAGTGAAAACTGCAGAGCACTTAATACTGTTTTCTCTCAATCCAAGGAGATAAGGACCTAAGCATCTTGAAAGAGAACTTGCATTTGCAATAGATGAAATAATAACTTTTTGTGTGACTGCTCTATGGAAGGAGTTAAAAGAAGGTAGATGGCCATCCTGCGATGCGGCGTCATTGCAATTAGTGCCGCTCATTGTTGACTGGGACAGCAAGAGGTGGGGAAATTGCAGCTTGTTAATCCCAAATACGTTATGGCCTCCTAATGAACTCCATTTTATAGCCAAACTCCTTTAAATTGTCTCTTCCCGTGATTAATTCACCTCTTTCTCCCCTTTCGGCAGGCTGTTGTTGATAGGGAGTGTCCAGTGTTGAATGAGTAAAAAGTACTAATGCATGTTCTTTCCAGGGAGAGATAACCCTTCTCTAAACATGATGAATGCATCTTTTACGGAGGAAGATACCCTGTGCGGCAAGGGCTTATGTATAAGCACTGGAAAGCATGTATTGCGGGGGGGTGGGTGGGTGTGTGTTGGTGGGACGACTTCTTGCAGCTCCTGGCTATTTGCAGGGGCTTTGGGGGCTTTTTGGTCTGCTATCGGAGCCAAACCGGCCTCGTCTCCGAGGTGGGAGACGGTCCCACTCACCCCAGCTGGGTCTGGAGCTCCTTGCCACCAAACCAGGGACACCCAGCTGGTGCTTTTCTGTTCAGGGACCTTTTTTTTTTTTGGCTCAGAGACTTGGGGCCAGACTGGAGAAGTCGTAGCTGGGACTTAAGGCCGTCATTCCCTGCTCCCCTGCACAGAGGGGTTCCTGCTCGCCCCAAGCTGCATTTCTCTTCTCAGTCCTGCAGGCTGGACTCCCCGTTTTGGATCAATCCTTGCTGAGGCAAGGGTCCCATCGATGCCGGTGGGAGGTGGGCTGGAGGAGGGACCATGCGGGAGCAGAAGCATGGCCTCCCCAGGAGAAGCTCTGCTCTGCCTGCCCTCCTGTTTACCCAGATGCTTTTGGCTGAGGGTAAGTAAGAGTTAAACAGGATTGGAGAGGGAAGGTGATGGTACTTGGCATTCTGCAGCAGAGGTAAAAGGCCAAAATATGTGTAAATACAACGTGCTGACTAAAATTATACACATATATTACCCATAGATATATGTATTTATGTGCATACCCACATATTCCCACACGAACACACAAATAATATCACAGCACTCACAATTATTCATGCGTCAGAGGTTTTTTTCCGACTCATCTCTGGCAAGAGAAGACAGCAGTAAAAGAAAGAGGGAAAAAAACCCACTTCCCCAAGCTGATTATCAAATAAAATACTGTTTTATTTTCTGTCTAATAAGTACAAGAAGTTCCATAACTCCCCTGATTAGGCATATTATCCTTCTTCAGAAAGTCAGCTTGATTTATGCCGAAAGTGATTTGGACATACTTTCCTCTGGCTATAGAGATTTCATAATTCCTGGTGTATGTCTGGAAAATCTCCCTTCGTCCCGAGTCCAAACCAAATTAATGTCTTCCAGAATGACCCGAGGAATTAATGAGGTTTTCGCTGTCAGTTCTGCCCATGCAGGGTCAAGTAAATCATTTGCTGGCCCTTACTCCAGTGTTTTTCGCTGTCTTTCTGACTCCATGTACAATGATAACAAAGTTGCAGATGCCTTTGAAATACGGCATCACTGACACTCTCCGTCCATCTGTTGGGACATATTTTAGGCTCTGTTTCTCTGTCTGCTGTAAACTCTGCCTTTAATGGAGTCAGTAATTGCTGATAAATGGGGTATCAATGAAGTCAGTGTACTGTAGGTTTCCCCATTCTTTTCTGCTGATGTGTGCTATTTAAATCTCTCTGCCATTACTTAAAGTTATTGTGTGTTCGTCTCTTTAATTCCAGCTCCGGCATTCTTGGCCCCAGCTGCGATTTTTAATACATAGCAAAACTAGGTACTACGGAGAGCTGTTTGGCAGTAAACAAGTTATCCTCAATTCCCCACTCTGCTGTCCCCAACCAAAGAAAATGTGAAGCACATTGAGAGTACATACATTAAGTTCTGAGTAATTCACAGGTTTTGTTTCTCTCATGACATAAATATTTTAAACCAACCCAATTTTGACATTGGAGCCAAGCAATAAAAACTACGATCCATCCCCTCTCCCCCTCTCCTTTGGTCCCCACGTGGTAGAGAGCCTGAAGTAAAATGAGCCCACACTCTATCCTACATTTTACATTACCTTTCTTTATAATTTATCACAGCCTTTAAAGGTATTAAAATCTTACTTAAGATGAGTACTGCTTGTGTCTCTGACACTGTACAATATATAATCTATTAGGTGCTCTGCCAGCTATGTCGGCAGTTATACCTCATTTTCCTGCATGGCATCTGAGAGCAGAATCATCACTCTAATTGCAAAAATAACGATGACACTTGTAGTAGCATCTGCACCCAGTGGGCCCTTTCAAAACACCCAAGCGGACACAGTCTCCCTCCAAAACTAAAGCCAAAGAAGAGGCAAAGAGCAGAAAAGGTGAATGGGAAAATCAGACCACCTTGTTGTGTGTGTCCTGTTACTGGCCATAGCCAAGACCAGAGCATCTAAGAAAAAGGTGCAAAGCGGTTCATATTGGGTAATTACGGAAAAGCCATTATATAGGAGTACTGTTCCCAATACCCTTCAGTCAGTGGATAATTTATGCCCCGAAACATGGGAAGCTCTTGGTATTGCCCACAAGGTTAGGACTGGGTTTGCAACCTGGATCAGCCATGTGTTCCTTAGTCTTGAAGGATTTTTGGCTATACTTTGAGGACTCTTGGTTTGGCTGTTTGAAGTCTGTTTCATAGTTTCCATAGCTCTCTGGGAAGGGATGTTTGGATCAGCAATTCTTCTCTATTAAGCTGATGGCATCTGACTTGGAAGGAAGAGTCCTCTGCAGCTGGCTCTTGGGCCCAGTGACATGACTGAGGTAGTGATCTGTCTGAAGTCTGTGTTGCACTAAGTAAATTGTATGACCTAAAACAAAAAAAAAAAAAAAACCAACATATTTTTGTTGAGGCTAAAGCTTTGTGAGTGTATCACTGAAATCTCTTTGTGTCATGGAGCTAGTTTGGCCTGTAGAAGGAAGGACAAGGCAAGCAGGGCCACAAGGACTTCTGTGTGACCAAAGAGGGCAAAAACCCCATTGAATGTGCACACCTCATTCCACCAGCTATTGCCACCTATAGGTTTATAGACTTGCATGACCAGGGCATGTGTATACCAACTGGAGACTTCACACATAGCAGGCTTGGAGAAGAACCAGGGATTAGCTGATAGTTCCACCGAACACTGAGAATCTGCTGGCCACAGAGACAAGCTCTGGCAATGGACTTTGCAGTGAAAGAACATTTTCCTTGATTAGTTTTGAATTTGTTGTGTCTCCTGTCCGTTGCAAGCCTTTGGGTTCTTGGATTACAAATGGGAGAACTCGACTCTTAGCCGTGTCCTCTTGCTACCAAAAAGGCTGAATCTTTTAATTTCTTTTCCCTTGTCCCCAATTATTTGTGTTAGAGTCCTTGAATCACTTTGTCTCGTTTCTACTTACTCCAGGAGACTGGAATAAAACAGAACACTTTGGTGGTTATTCCTGGTTGTTATGTTAAAATGTATTTGTGCTCCTGCAGAATAAATGCTCCTCAATTGCATCAATAGTTCATAGGACAAGACATTCCTTCAAGAGAGTTGGACTTGCCCCCAGCTGCCTGATTTAAAGACACTTATTTGGGGATATTAATGTTTCATAAAATGCTTGTGAAAGAAGGATTATTATGACAACTTTTGCAAAAGGACAACAACATAAGCCTTGTTCCTCTGCAATTTTATAGATTTTAAGGCAGAAGAAATTGTTATATTATGGTTGTCAAATTTAAATTCCTGTCAAGCAAAGGCCATGGGTTATAATTTAATAAACCCTGCGTAAAAATTTGTACCCTTAGATTAAGTTAAAACCTACCTTTCAAAATACATTGCCTTGGTTCAGAGGCCTCACCTTATGGGAGAATCTGCCACGCATCTAGGGAGGTTGCTGAAAGCACTCCCTGTTAAAACCGGTGTGCCTTAATTCTGGTGGTTTCATCTTGTAATCACTAGACCTTGTTATGCTCTTGTCTGATAGGGGAAACATGTATCCTTGTGTAGATGGCTGAAGGGCAGTCAAGTCAACTCTCAGCAATCTCTTGGGGAACCCTAGCAGATGTAACCTCTTAAGTCTCTTCCTGTTAGACTCAGACAGCAACCCCATGAAGGAAATTCTCCCTCTTTGCTCAGGGGGAAGCCTGACCTCCCTTTCGCTGTCCTTATTTTGCTGAAAACTTCCTTCCTGGTTCTTTTCCCTGAAAGAAAGCAGCTTCTGGATTTTCGTTCTTCTGGGACAAATATGGTGTGATGACTTTCATTTCCTCTCTTCTCTTTTCATTTTCTTCCCCATACCTTCCTTTAATTTTTATTTTTTTTAGCATAAATTATGATTTCAGTGCTTTTTGCTATGGTCAATCTAATGCAAGCGAAGCAGTCATGGCCTGCCTCTTGGGATGATGTTACAAAATTTTCAAGAATATTACGGCATGTTATAAATCTTGTATTATTAAAAATTATTTGCCTGGCATACAACACAGCAAATGCACAGTCTCTGGTTTATTTTTAACTCTTGTCCAAATGGTTTCTACCCGCTCTTGTTCCTCTCACATTCACTCAGCTTGTGAGATCACATAAATTCCAGTTACCCCCAACCTGGTATGAACAGGGGAAGATGTTGTGTAACAAATTCAGTCACCTCTTGTTCCTGCCAGGCATGTCCAGGTAGTTTGGGGTGTCTTGGGGCCCCATCACAGTCAGCCAGCATTATTTGCCGATAGCTGGCAGTGTGCCTATGTATCCTGGCCAACGCCAGGTAGCAATGCCAAGTGCAAATAGGATTGTGACGGAGCCATTCAGTCTTAGGTTGCGACTGTACAAATGTCCTCTCCCTCTTCTTTTTTCATGAACTATATTCTCAAAGCCCTGTAGGGCTGATCCCCCTTTGGACTGGGCCCTCTGCAACTATGATTTCTTGTTTTATCATAACTAATTTTTATGATGTTTCTAGAGAAATGGTTCATGAACAAAAGAGTCACAACTTTCTTCTCATATTTGGAGGAGTTGGTTTTGAAAACCATGTCTTCAGGCCTCCATTCAGGGCTTTATTCTTTATTTTCTAAATTTCACTCTTTACTATTCTGTGTTACAAGGCAATGGCATTACCACTAGGTGAACAAAACTTCAGCACTCTGCTGTGTTGATCACTGTTTGCAGGAAGACATCTATTCAGATTGTTTGTTGCTGTGACAAATGAGAAAGACACATAGCCGTAACTGCTGCCCTGTTCACCCAGCGCCAGAGTATCTCCATTATAGTGCTTAAATATGCACGGTACCTAGATCAGAGGTTTCCAATTGTTTAGCACAAAGCGAGCACTTGATTCCTGGGAATTTCTCATGGGCAGACACGTACCCGAATATTGAACCTTCAGCTGCAGAACGCAGAATTTTACAATTGCACGTGTGGCCATGGCCTGGCTGTGGCTCACTTGCCATGATCTCATCTGACATCAGCGTACGCGTCTCAGTTTTGGAACCCACGAGCTAGATGATTCTTGGGTATATCATACTAGGGACATCAATACCTTCAGGGGGCTCAAAACGTACAGACATGGCTACTGCTTGTGTTCCCTTTTTGTTTCCATTCCATCTCCCTCCATTCTCCTTTAACTTCCTTCTTAGTTTTATGTGAGTTGTATAAAATCTAAATTCAGGAAGAACCTTCCCCTTGCTTCTCTGTGAAGTATGCTAGCAGAAACATCTTAAACCTATAGATTAAACAACTCATATTCATCCCAGTTTTCATATATGTTAACCTCCACAGTTAGTTTGTCAGGCTCAGTTGTGACAATTTTTTATTGGTTTCATATTCACACTCCTTTTAATTTTTCTACTAAAGCTGCTTTAAAAAAGCTGTTGTGGGAAATTTTGAAAAAAGAAGTTAGTTTGTCTAAGTATTTTTGACAAAAGAGTTCAGTTTTTGATAAAAAAAATGGAAACCCAAAGCTTTAAAAATACAATTCAAGTTTTTGTGAAAATATTTAGATTTCCATTTAAATGTTTGTGGGATTTTTGAAAATCAAACTATTTTACAGGGAAAAAAAATTCATTTCCAGTTTTTGTCCAGAAAATTTTAACTGTAATGAAAATTTCCATGAAAATGTTTGCATTGGTCTAAAAGCAGGTTTTTTACCCCTCTTCTCCAAAAATATTTCAAAAGAAAACATTTCTATATGCTACTTGATTTCCCTCTCACACCTGTGTAAACCAAATGCAGTTCCATTGAAGTGAATGAAGCTATGCTGTTAGAAGAAAGAAAAAAACTGAAGCCGATTGCATTTGAATAGATGACTTTTTGTCATTTAATAAGTCAAGCTTGTTCTAAACAGAATCCCCTACACCCAGAGATTCAAGTCCCAGCAGTGTGACAGTCAGCCCTTCATGCACACAAAGCAGTTCAGATGGTTCTCTGCAGTTTACTCTATAATGTTTCTCTATTTAAGAGTGAAAACAACCGAGGCATGGAAAGGGGAATGGGCATGGAGGATCATGAGGCATACACCACTGAGGGGTGGTCAGTGCTGAAGCACTTTGACACAACAATTTGGAAAGTCTCCACTGCTGTGGTTGGTATTGAGTAAAAACGCAGAGAACTTCAGTCCTCTCATTCTGCTCGTCTTGGAGTCCTGCACTCACCTTCCTACAAATATCCCAACCTGAATCTCCTATGATAGAGGAATGAAAATGATGGATACCAGCATCAGCACTGATAATCTGTAAGTGATCTCAGCCTTTTCATTGCACTTGATCATAGGTAACCATGAGAAATAACTTTGTAGAACGGGAGCTGGCAATGTCCTGCACTATGACAATAGATGCTAAAGAATACACAGGTGATAGCATAATAGTCTGGTCCTAACTGGCGACCTCCAACATGTGCAATAACTCATATGAAATGCTACTTTTCTTGATGGAAAAAAAAAAAAAAAGATGAACCTTGTATTCCTAGCAAGGGAAAAGTTTGCAGAGGTTCTGTTTCCAACTAGTGCTTTTCATTTTACCTCGGGAAGAAAGGCCTGGGAAAGTCATCATAGCTTCCAAAATATGTGCCCAACCATTCTGGATTCAGACACTTCTGGAAAAGCTGCCATGATTTTTGGTGGCACAAATACCTGCACACAACATTGTAAGTGCAAGATCTGGAAGCAGGGCAGTGGTTAGTGGGAAATCTGCCTTTTAAGTTCAGGGACAGAAGACTTGAAAGTTGAGATTTACCCAAATTATACCCCTGAAGACAAGTTTAACGCCCACTGGTCTTCACCGCAACCATAAAACTACACAGAAACATCTCTGCAGCAGTCCTTTCTGCAATGCAATTTGTACTAATTTTTCCAAGAGTCCCACCACTAGTATTACTTAGCAGCTGAGATGACAGACAAGACTTCCATCTTTAGAGCCTCTTTCAGAGAGCTCCTTCAGCTAAGTGCCCTGTGGGTTTTCCCTCCTATTAAGTCTCTCCTTTTTCTCTTTTCTTTTCTCCCCCACCCCCTTTTTTTTTTTCACAAGAATAGAATGATGAAGGAAAATTAATTTTCATTGCAAGGCAATGAACTGTGAAAGAGACTCTTAGTTGTGGTCTGGAATGCAGACACTGCTGGCTACCTTCTCAGACCATGGCTAATCACACCACTGACAGACTGGAGCTCACCGGCGGAACTGTACGCCTCAGTGCAGCCTCTGCTGCTGCGAGCCCAGAACGCGCCGTGTTGCTGAACTCCTCAGAGTGCTGCAGAAGGGATGATTACCGACAGTAGATCGGGGAAAACTCACTTGGAGCTATTTCATCCTGCTCGTCACTGCAGTGGTGTTATTCTGCCATCTTTGAGATGCTTTGTGTGGTCTCTTCTTATATTAGTGTCTAGCTATAGTTCTTTGGCTTGCTTTTGCAGGATGATCACTGGTATTTCCACAATAACAGACTGTGGAACATTATTCACATTAACCTTAGAAGCAGTGGGAAAAGCATGTGTTCGTGTTGCCCATGCCCCTGTGCACTCCTGGTGATCGCAGCTGAGCAACAGGGAGGAAAGACAATTGTGGAACATGTCCATGGAACAATTCTATGAGATGCTCTGGACTCAGCGTGTTTCTACTACTCTCCTCTTTTTTGACAGCTTCCTGTGAACGCTCAAATGGGGGCAGCTCAGCCTATTGCCAAGTTCTCATTGTTCTTCTTGCAAATGCCCATGCTTGCATGTGGGCAAGGTACTCGTGTGTGAATGTAAATGCTGGGGATTAATGACGGAAGTACCCTCTCTCATGCATCGTGTTTCACTCACTTCATCACAGATTAGGAACAGCCCGAGCAGAAGTGGCGACCAGTCCCATATGGGAAATAATGAGCGATTCGTCAGAAAAAACAGTTTTAAAAAGAAAAAAGCACCCTGGAAAGCTGAGCTGTGTGAATACAAAGTGTTCTGTAAATAATTGCAAAGAGTGGAAAACTCAACTCTGAACTGAACTGAACTGAACTCAAACTCGGTGGCTAAATAATCCATGAGTCTGAAGAATTGTATTTGTCTTTACTAGGTCAACTGCTTGTTCTGCTCCAGGTGTGTTGGCATTTTTTATTTAAAGTGGGTGGGGGACTTATGTGGAAAAACCAGGAAACAATACCAATAGCTACGCAAGCAACTCAACTAGCCATGCCTATAATCTAATCATTCTTGACAGGCAGGTAGTGCATCTTTCAGGTGCGAGGTACATCCTCCTCCCCATGTCCATAGTTAGGAGCAAGGGAGGGGTAAATCACACACTTGAAGGTCCCTGAGCTGGGTATACAGATCTGTGATGACCTGGTATCTGTCATAGAGCTTCATGCACTATCTGGTCATCAGCTGCTGGCTCTTAACTTGCCTAAAGGGCAGCACCAAAGACTACTAAAATTCATCTTGTACTTCCCCAGGGGACCTTTCCATGTGCCCACCACATTTTACGGTCCTGGCTGGAGAAGCAGGTAACTAAGACCTGCCCCCTGCTCGTAGGCAATCCAGCCTTGCAGGGTATTCTCCCTTCTTCCTAGGAAGCTGCGTTTGGGATGCCTCATCACACAAGCACCCAGCGTGGTTCCAGAGACAGGCTGCAAACCCGAGTTGTTACCAAATCAGGATACCCACAACCCCAAGGGACAGGGACAATGAAGGCTGTCACCCTTCTGCTTTCCCTGCGAATCCCAGTGACTTCATACAGTTCTTCAGGGAAGTCCCAGTGGACCGAATAGTACCCTTACACTGACTGTGGGACCACAGAAGTGTCACTGGTACACACCCCCATGCCTGCGGTGGCAATACACACCTACTGTGACCAAAGCCTCCTCTCCTCAACAGGAGGCTTGGCCTCGCTACCAGCTGAACTCAGGAGTCTGTGGCATTATTTATTCTTCTAACCCTTGTGATTCCCCCCTGAGAAAGCAAAATGAATCATGCCAGGTCTGAGATTCCCCAGAGAAATGGCTGTGTTTGGTACACATGACTTTAAACTCGTCCCTTCCACCCTTTGGTGATTAATGGCCTGTGATCCTCCGTGATTCATGGCATCCAGGAGACATTATTTTCTGGGATGTAAGAGCTGGACAGCATGTTTTCCTCATCAGTTACCGACTGCGATTGTAAGTGCCTTGTCTACCTTATCTAGGATGTTGGTAAAGGTTGTCAAGGAGGGGAAATGGGGAGTTGGGGGAAACGATGAAGGAGAAAGCCTGTTCCACCACCGACTTGCTCCTCACCCAGGGCCAGACACTTAGCACTTCTCTCAGCCTATGTAGGTTGAGCTTTTCCTTCAGGTCTAGCCTGCACCTTTCCTTGTCCTGAGGCTGAATTCACTCAGGCTCTCTGAGACCCTTGGAGGGGATGATGTGGAAAAAAAATAATAACATGTTCAGTGACTGCTTTTAACTTGACAGTGATCCTACGCACACCTGTCCGCAGAGCCAGCCGTGCCAGGTAGCTCCGAGAGCCAGGTTCACGCCGTGCCATGCAGTGCACATTTAGGTTGAATTACTGTACTTAAACAAATTTTCATTTCCATGCACTTGATATACACTTTTTTTTTTTTCCTTTCCTCTCTCCCCATTGGCAACTTAAGGAGCCATTTTTCTTCCTGACGCCATCTTGGCACTCTCTCTACCAGCATGAGAAAACAGCAGAAGTTATACATATGGAGACCTCATCCTCAGTTGCCTAATGGATTCAGAAGACATCCTGAATATTCATCATTTCTCTTTTTATGAGCACCTTGGCAATTGCCTCCGAAGTTAAAGACTGTTGTAAATTAAGGAATGCCACTTGGTGAATACCAATTTATCCGCATTTCAAGACTTCCCTCACCCCCACCTCCCCTCCACACAATATTGAAGTTCCTGTAGTCTTTGTGAATACAGGGCATTGTTTCTGTGCCGCCGAGGCAGAATTGTTTGTGCATCCCTGAAGACTGCGAAATGTCTGCGCTGGGGCTGCTCATTTAAACTCCGTGCACTTACTGTACCCTCTCCGGAACTCCCTTCCCGGAGAAGTCAGCAATGACCTTCTCAGAAGTAATGTTAAACACATGCTGAGGAAGCTTGGCTCCTTGACAGGCCCTTGTAATTATTAGTTGTAAATTAGCAAATCACGGTTTTTTTCAGTTTCATATCACTGGCTGCTTTGCTGCATGTGGGTTCCTCCAGGTACACAGTCCCCACGCTGTCCCTGGAATATATACTGGTGGCAGACTCATCTTGCAATGTCAATATTTGGTGCTTTTTCAATGTATGGAATTTTGCTACACACCAAAGTGTTAGTCCTTCGGAGTTATGGTGGTGCAGAAATTAATGCAGAGGATTAATTATGGTTAATAGTTACTGAGTGTTTTTTGAACGTGTCTCAAACTCATGGGGGAAATCCCTGCTGCAGAGAACACACCCTGCTCACCGGAGAGCAGAAGGACAGAAGAAGTAGCTTCGTCTGAGGTTTACATATGGGACACCGAAGGGCTCTGTCCTGCAAGATGCTGAGCACTCGCTTCCTGACCTTGCCAGACTAAGTGAACTCAACATCTTCAGTGAAACTAAGCAGGATCCACTTCCCTGACGTGATACAGAAATACAAATTAAAGTGTCACGCCTGGGTTTCTCAGGTCTCATTGTAGTCTTAGCTCCAACTTTATTCATTGCTGGGCCTCACTAAGGTTTTCATAAATACAAACAGTGTTGCTGACATTCATAATTTTACTGGAGATGCTTGCCATTTTTTTCCTAAAGCTCCAGCTCCTGGAACCACATTTATATGACAACCTCAGCTGTACAGGGGAAATAAATGGTTTCTAATCCTTGTTCTTGCAACAGAAAGCTTGGAAAGACAACCAGGAATGCTGAAAACCCAGAGAGCAAATGAAGACATCCCTAATATATTTGCAATTATAACAATCTCACAGCTTCTAAGTCAATCTTATGTATTTTTTAATTTTGGGGTTGAAAAAGCTGGTTCTTGCTTTTGCAATGTTCATGTCATAAGTGGTGTCTGGAGGGTGCGGGGGCTGAGGAGAAGGTGACCTGCTTGCACTGTCCTGGCACCTGAGGTGGGTGATGGGCTCCGCAGCTGGGTCCTGGGAAAGCAGGAGGTTCTCTGACCTGCCGTGGGGCTGCCATGGGTCTACCAGACCAGGAGGGAGACGGCAGAGCCCCGGGGCAACCTCAGGAATATGCAGTGTGGTAGGGGTGAAGCCGAGAGCTGCCGGTGGACAAGGCAAGAGGCTCCTTTCATGCTTTGCACCAGGGCATCTCTCTCCCAAACTGTGCTCCAGGGCCCCACAGCTGTGTGAGGAGGTGCCACACAGGGCACATTTGCATTTCTCCTTCTTTTGCTTTATCTGGAAGGAGCCTGTGTTGCAGTGCAAAGGGGCCAACAGTGACCTGGGGAGGTGAAGGGAGCTGGGTAGACTGTGCAGCATTAACACCAGCTGGTTGTGATAGGAGGACAGCTCCTCAACCATCGTTTTTTGGGCCTCTTCACACTTGCCCAGAGAGAAAGAGAGGAGGAGAGCAAACGCAGCACATCAGGAAGGGTTTGAGGGATGCCAACATGGCAGCTGATGCCAAGAAGGGTGCCTCGCTGGGCTAGGAAGGACTTTGTCTAATACAGTCAGCACAGCTGGAGATACATCAGGGCCTGAGATACAAGTGCACGTGTGAAATTATCCCCCAACTGTCCCTCAAAGCAGGGCAGGGAGGAGGCAAATCTGGATCCTCACTCTGCTGGTTTTGTACTACACGGTACAGCCTTGGTCTCCTCAGATACTTGCTGGAAATCACAGCTGGTCTGATCAGATCTCTCAGGGGACATTGTGGAGATGGGAGACCACAAGCTGCTCTCAGCAAGAGCAAGCTTGATGTGAGGGGTAGACCAGGGACTCAACTCGAGAGCCGGGAGGTGGGAGGCAAAATAAGCCCCTGGAGTCTGGATCCCATCCACAAGACACAGAGCCTTTCTTTTTAACTTCAATTATCTCCCAGCTGTCCAGGAGGCCATCAGAGGTCTCCTCTTCTTGAGCTGTATTAAGAGCTGTCCATTAACAGCTTAGTCAGTTTGCATGGGTCTAGACTAAAAAGAAAGGGAATAAATTTGTTTAAAAGTGATGTTTTATATATAAATATATAAAAACATGTATATATACACACACACACAATATAGTCAGCCATAGGGCTCATGGAAGAATATAAAAAAAAAAAGATTTTGAAAGACTGGTGTCATTTCCCATTTACATTTATACATGAAACAGAAAAAATTTCACTAGCTGTAATTTGTGATTCACATCTGATCTGGATCAGCATCCCAATAATTAGATCTTTCTTCTGTTGTTGTGGGGTTTTTTTTGTTGGTTTTGTTTGTTTGTTTGTTTGGGTTTTGTTTATTTGTTTGTTTTTAAAATATGCATATGGAAAGACACTCTGAGAGCAGGCATCAGCTCTGAGTCTTCCAGGACTACATTCAGCTAGGAAGAATGCTTTTCTGTCAAGTTTAATAATTCTGCTTTTGTTGCAAAAGGGTCTCTGAAATGCCTCCTCAGACATAAAAGAGGTGCAATTACTGTGGTAGTAGGTAGATGGCTGCTCACTTGTGCAGAATATTGTCTGTGAATCGAACTGCAGGAAAGTAGGTGAATCCAGGGGTGATGAAAAGCAGGATTAATTATGGATATGGATAAAACTTTGTGTGAGTCTTTGTCACGCTTGCAGCAATTAATCTCCATGGTGATGAGAGACTGCAAATACGATTCTTCAATGAGAGATGGGTTTTGATCTGATAAAATGGAGAGCTAGACTGCTGCATCAAGTTTTAACTGCTGCTTCCCTGAGTGCCCACAGAGTGAAGGAGGAAATATTTTTCACAAACAAGTGAAGAATAAGAAAACGAATGAGATCATTCTTAACTGGCAAGGCAGCATTAGAGAAGCCCTTTGCATGGGCACAAGTGAACAACAAATTTGGCTTGAGGTTGATGCATGGGAGGAGGAAGGGAATGGGAAGCGTTAATATAATCTGAACTGAAGAAGTTGGATGGGTTCAGATTTCATGCAAGTGTGTTTACCCTCTCTCTATCAACATGCTTCTTTATAGCTGAATTTCAAGTTGAATAATTATATTCTGATGCTGTAACCATCTGATAAGCCTTTGCATTGCTGTGTATTTTTCATCTCTGGACCTCAAAAAGCGGTCCAAGCACTAACTGAGCTTTGCGTAGGATGTGAAGCTGGCCAGTATTACAATCCCTTCTAGGGGAAATGAAGTGCAAAAGTCCTACAGCTAATGTTAAGAAAGTGGTCCATTAAAGATTGCATGCAAGAGTTGGCCAACTCCCAAACGGCACCCCAGAATTTTCCAGTTGGGTGAGAGCTACAAGACATTTTCTGCATGCGTGGGAAGGCTCAAGGCAGGAAGAGGGAGGTGAAAGGGAGGTGGAAAGCTGCTTCTAGGGCAACCCGTGGCTACCCTAGGCCCTGGAGCAGAACAACCATGGCTTGTGCAGTGTGGACCCCTTTGAGTCAGCCACTGGAAGAGAGAAACCACATATTTACACATAAACTAAAGGGGTTTGCTTGATCAAGGTCTTAGGAAGGGCTTGGCAGATTTTCAGAGAATCTACAGCTTTAAGAGAACTCTCTAGAAGCTGCAGTTTTTAATACCAAATCTTGGTCCTCTCTGATGGTGCACACAGAAAAACATGAGACAAGTGAAATCATCTGGTACTTTATGAAATCTAGTCCAGGATGATTAGCTCGATTTCTGAATGACTCAATGACAAACTCTAAGGTACAACTCAGATCTGCTGCTTCATCTTCTCTGTGAATGGTTTACAGGACCATACCTTCTATCTTCATTCATTAGTGCTCATTATACAATATTGCAGTTGGAAACTGTTTTGTTCGTATCTTGCATTTTTGCCTTTGATGAAATTGAGGGGGAAAACTTTCTTTCTTTCCCATTATGGAAAACTGTGTCCTTTCTATTGGGAAAATCAGTGTCTGACTCTAATTCAACTTAGTCAATCTTTGAAGAAATATATGTGAACATATGTACATGACTGCTCCCCAAACAGAAATCACTATTGTCACCAAAAAACTAGATAAAATTATTACTTCCTGATGAGAAATGTTCTTTTAAGTTTGTATTCATTATGCTGACTAGTCATTGCAGAGACACATTAACTTGTTAGTACCTTGGAAGTTTAGGGGAATATTTACAATTGCCAACACTTGTTTAAAAGGTTTTAACTGAAGAATGCAAAGAAACGCAGCAGAGCTCTTATAAGAACTTTAATTGGCTATCAAAAACCATCCACAATTTATTCAATGTCTCCTTCCAGGAGAATATATTGTTAGTTCAGCTGCAACTTCTTAACTTCATCATATTTTATATACTTTGGCCATCACATATTGCCACAAAGTATACTATACAGTGTGATTTAAAATGTGTTCTGATTAAGTACACAGAAATGGTCCTACTCACCATGCAAGGAATGAGAGGGGCATCACAAGTACCCATTGTTTGAGTGTAGATACTTTTAATGATTATTTCTTAGATAAGCCTTTTAATCTTATGTTTTGATTGTGCTATACCTTTATTTATATATTAGGATATTGTTTTAACTGCAGACCTGAAGAGCAGACAATGTCTTTCGTCTCCCCAACTCCCATCACACAACAATTGGGAAGGAAAATGTGGGGGATGTCTCCACGGAAAATGAAAATGAGAAAAAAAGCGGTCAAAAAAAACATCAAGAAAGACCTACAGAGTGCAACAGAGGGATTATGATGTTATTTTTCTTATTGCTACAGTGGTACTTATTCAGGCCCTAGAATTTTGTTGCATCTTAAAAAGAAAACAGGTAATTTAGTAAATGTAGAGAGAAGGGCAATAAAGACGATTGGAGGCTTCTCTACAAGGAGGGGTTATAAGATCCTGCTCTCTTCAGTTCAGAAAAGAAATGGCAGAGCTGGAATCTGACAGACCCCTGTGAAATGCTGAAGCTGTCAGAGAACATGAAGAAATGATTAATTGCAATGTACTTGTGTGAGGCAGCATTTATGAAAGTAATGGAGGAAGATATGAGATTCCTGGCTGCTAGGTCTTGTAGAGACCAAAAGTACTAATGAATTCTGCAAAGGATGAGACACATTCATTAAGGACAGGTGAACTACTGACTCTTCAAAGTGATTGTCCACGTGCAACCTCTACCTCAGAAAATATAAAACTATCGCTTCTCAGAAACTGGCTGAGTGTACTGTGGATGAATCACTGTGATATGAGCGCTAATTCTTCTGTGCTTCCCCTAAACTTCTGTTCATGGCCCATGACTAGGACACTTCTTAGTCACATACACAGAAGACTGGACTCACCAGGATGAACTAAAAAGTCAGAGACCCATCTCCTATATTGACCAGTTTCTATTAGTGATGTTACCATGGAAAGTCCTTCCCCTTCACTAGGAGCCTGCACCACTGAAACCTTGAAGATAAACTTGTATGATGCGTGCCTTCTTCTAGCAGTGAGCTTACAGATGAGAATAATATTAAGAAAAATGAAACAAGCAGATATTTGGCCCTAATGAGACAGGCAGAAGTATACTCACACTCAAAACACAATTATTAACATTTTTAGCAAATGTGACAAAGAATATCTTGGTGCCTTTATCAGCTTTTAAAAATACAGATAAACCAAACCATCTTCCCTGGGAATCTCCAATATCTAAACCAGCAATCAAGACTTTTACTTACAAAGGAAGAAAAATGATTCCTTGGGAAAATATTCAAAATAATTTTTTAAATGGGCCCTAAACCTTATCTTGCATGTCAGTCATGTTAATGCAGATGTTTCCAATTTGAAGATGAAGAGCGAGTTTTGTCTGAAGGCTATGTCTATGAAAAGCCAGCTCTTCCATTCTTTTTATAGCAAAGGAGTTGGCCTCCAGTTTGCAGAGGGAAATCAGAGTCCAGGAGAGTTAAGAATAAGAAGAAATCCGTGCTTAGGTTCTGATAATGAGGAAGGAATTTGATGCAGCTGGGAAATTTGGGAAAGACGTTAAAATGAGGACAAAAGAAGGATGCAAAAATGTGATCCTCGTTGTTAGAAGCCTGTTAGATGTGAAGAGTAGTTAAATTAGACATTGTGGTATTGCAAAACCGGAGTCCAAAATCCTAAAATCACAAACAAGGACTAGAGTTAATTGGTTCAGAATAAGGATCCTGGTGTTCATCACCTAGGAACAAATTTGGGTTCCCTCACAGCTCAAGTTGACCACAGAGGTCTGTCTATTGACTTCAGCAATCTTGCTCTCACATAGGAGTGTGGGAAAGGAAAAGGGTCCTGAAGTTATTGGGTATAAGCCACCACTAACGGTCTCTGCTATCAGCAGTATGGGGCATTATTGAAGGGGACAAGCCAAGACCTCTGCACATTTGCGTTAGTCCTCAGAGATCCTGGGGACTGACACTAGGTAGAGCTTTCTTCATGGACTTAAACCAGAAACAGTTACCCGAGAGTGCATTCCCAAGCAAGAACTGCCCCTCCGGCTACCCAAAGGCTGTGCTGTGGGCCACACGGGACCATTGCTAGTGTCCCGTGTCTGCTGCCTGTACTGATCAAGAATATGGTTGCCTATTTGAAGAGGAGATAATGAACTACATCTTACATCTAAAATAGTTATTCTCACAGTAAGAAAGCAAAGAAAATGAGTTTTTCCTCTTCAGCTGAATATTCCACTCATTTCTTTTCTGCTCTAGGGCTTCCAGCTTTCTAACCTGATGAGTTATGGACAGTCATTCTTTCCAGTGTTAGCTGAATTCTTTTCTAATTATACATGTTCTGAATAGCACGAGGCAGACCTGCTGGTAGAACATTTGGTGCAGAGAGCATAATAAATTCCATAGAGATCTTGACATGCCTTGCCATAGATGCAATATTAATTTTCATTGCCACAGAAGAGATGAGACATTGAGCCAGAGTTTAAAAAATTGTCGTGCTCCTTTACTAGGATGTGTGGGTGGGATTAACATGGGCTGTTCAGTTAAAAGGCTGCCTTGTAAGATGACTTCAGTAGAATTAATATCTAGACATTTGTAAATCATATTTTACAAGCACAAAAGGATGAAAGATGCAATTAAAACCACATCTATAAGATACAGAACTGTCACAATTTTAGCACTCTCTTTATTTTGGGATAAAACTGAAAATAACATATAGAAAGCATAAACTATGTCAAGAAATTTTATCACATGATTTTTTCTCAAAGATCTTCTCTCTGGAAATTAGGCTGTAGAACACTTACAGTAAAAAGCAACTCAGAAAGGAGCGTGGGTTTATTGTCAGGCAATGATTTACAGAACAAATATATTCAGATTTCAAGTAAAAACATTTCATTTTTTTCAACCACCAGGCCTGCAAATCCATCTTGGGACCTCCAAGCAGATTCTTTTCTTGTTTCTCATGGATAGTAATAAAGTTTCTAAAGACCATCTGTGGAAAAGGCCCGACATGTCTACAGACTGCAAACTGAGTACTCAGATTTTGGAAAAAGCTGAAGAACATATATTCAAATGTGGAGATTTCCCTTCTTTTTATAGATTGTTCGTAGCCCATCTAATAACATGATAAGAGAATATTTATGGGACAAATAGCAAACCAGCAGCGGGAGAAGGGAAAGGGAAGTGTTGTCTGGTGACATGCTCATTGCATTAGGACATGTTACCCAGTAAACGTACAGCGGGCCATTTGCTTTAAGGAAGGAACACTGTGAGAGTCGGGGAGAGGGAAGAATTTCAGCTCTTCCTCTTTGCTGATTGCTGGGGCTTCCATGTCTCGCGACATGCTGCCAGGGGTCAGGAGGCTGGAAGGCGTATTCCCCATGTGCAACTCCTACCTGCTGCAAATGGAGGGATGCTGTGGAGAGAAGCTGCTTGACGACAGCCTTCCTTGTCCTCTACTGGAATGCAAAAAGTTTTCTGTGAGCTGCTTGGACAGACAAGTCCTTGCCACAGCAGCACAACTAGCAAGTGGTGTGTGCTGCCAGCACAGGGTCAAGGGCTGATCGGTGCTCAGCAGCCAGGCTTGGGCTCTGACACAGCTTGGAGAGACGAGAAAAGGACTCCTGGCACCATGAGTGCGAGTCACGGTAGCCACAAGCTACTGACCTCTAACAGGACACTCCCCCAGAGAGTCCATCTAACCCCCTGCATCACTGTACCATTTGGCCCCATGGCTGTGGACACCTTCCTGGTGACCAGATGTGTCCAGATGTGCCTGCTTTTCCTGCTCTGCAGTGCAGCGTCACTTCCCTGCTGCTTCTTCCCAGACAGCCAGGAGAATGCTCCTGGCCCGCCGGCCCATCGCTCCCTTTTCAGGCAGCATGGGGCTGACGGAGCTGCTAGCCTGAAGGAGAAATGAGGAACACATCCCTTGTATTGGCTGGATGTTTTTTCCTCTGCTCAAGTGGGCACACATATATTAATTGTTGTATAACTAGGTAAAAATTCATAAGTGAAAAGATAATTCACTTTTGTGAACCATGGCACATATGGCTGTGTGATTCACATGGTTCTACTTTCTGTTTGATGCACCTCTGGATTTTTAGCATGGTCCTGTAGCCAGGGATGCTCAAGGCTAGCAAACAGTTTCTTTTCAAGGCTGCTACGAGCAAAGAGGTAGCAGCCACATTTCATCCTCTTGCAGAGATGTTACTTTTGTTCCCTCTTGCTTTGTTGTTTCCCTTTATATATAATACAAGTCATTCAGAGTCAGCATAAATGTTTGTTCAGAATAGGGGATGGAAAAACGTAAGAATAATTCTGGTAATGGAAGTAGAATATAAACAAAGAGCTTAGAGAAAGTGGAGAAGCAGTGGAGAGGTTTCCTGTTTAAAAAAGGAAAATGGAAAAATTAAAATGGCTACTTATGGAAATGTAGAATAAACCTTCCACAGTGTAATGAAAAAGGAAGAATTTGGATCTGCTCACAGCTCCACAAGGTATTTTAACATGGACAGTGGCAAAAAAAAAAAAAAAAAAGATAATCTTTCTTCCATTGGGAAAATGACTTTTGTAGTACTTAAAGACACATGATTTTCATACACACGAAGTAGAGTACAAGTACTCGACAGCGCAACGTAGACACAAAGGTGTGTGCAGATTGCACCGCTCCTGACAGCACTGGAGTGGGGAAAGAAAATGACCACATTCGTTTCAGTCCTTGCCATTACTGCTGGAAAGGAACCTCTCAGATACGGGCATGAAGGAAAACAGTGACAGGATTCCCACCATGGATCCTCCCTTCTTCCTCCCTGAGATCCTAAGATCCGCCCAAGACCTAAGTTTTGCATCTCAGCAGGCTCGTGGGACCTTTGTTTCGGAGGATGGGATGTATTTCGGAGCTTTATAATCACCCTGATATTGCTGTGTTGACTGTTTCTAATATGTTAAAGGAAAGAACACTTCCTGGGATTATTTTTTTGCTTAAGTGCGTGTGTTTCACTTGTTATTTCAGATTTATTGGTGTTTACTTATTGCTGAATAATGAGCCTGAGGGTAATGGAAATCTTAATAGGCTAAAAAATTGGAGCCAGTGTCATCAAAAGCTTCCTGTTCCTTACTGGTGCAGTGTTGCCACTTTCTTTGCTTACTCTGCAGGATAAATGTATTTGTTGCAACATTTTGGCTGAAATCGTGATTCACACTTACAACAGGGCTGGGATTTCATCTTGTGAGCTGTCTGCCTGTGGGAAAATGCGAGGGGGGCGGCTGTCACTCAGCCCCGCAGCATGGCAGGGCTGTGCATATGTGTTACCACGAAGCTCTGAGGATGTGCTAAGTGATCTGCGACACACAGCAGAGCTGAGCCCATGTTATCACGACCAAAGCAGGCCATTTCAGGCCCAGGGCAACATAGTGTGAGTTATGGGGAACCCCTTTGGTGGAGTGGGGGCATGCAGAGGGTCAGGTCATGGCTCAGATGCTCTTCTGGATGTTGCCACCCCAGCTGAAATGTCACATGTAGCCTGCAGATGTTCATGTGGTCAAGTCAAGGTGAAACTCAACAATTTTGAGGGCTGGATGGTAATTTTACCACCTGATCAAGATTTCTAAAAGCCATGGGATACTTCAGTTTCAGTGCTGCCACTGGTGGCTGAGGACCCTTGGTTATTTTAGCTACGGATGTTTCATGGAGGGCCACCACCACTTGAAGAGCTACGGAGTACACCAGCTCCCCCAAAAATGGCAATGACTTCTTGCAGCCGACTGTGACAGAAAGGGGATGTGGCCTGCACATCATCTTGTGTTTCTCTGGGCTGGCTGACACCTCTGGATGTGGGTCTGTCTCAACATGTTTCACCCCAAAAGTGTACCTGTGGGTGCCAGAGCCGACCAGTGCTCCCATCTGGCCACAGGCACTGCGGCAGCAGATGAGCCTCTCAGAGGGAACACCACAAGCCCTTCAACCCACTCCTCCCACTGATCTGGTCATTTCCATTCGGTGGAGAAGACAGAGGGGAGGAACCATGTGTGCACAGCCCTAAGACAAGAATTAATTTAGTCCAACATTTTTTTTAACACATCACTCGAACTGTATTTTCAAGCCTCTGTACATTCATGTCTTTGCTAACAAGGTCTTCTGATGAGCAGCGGGAGTGCTTTGTAAAGGAATTTGCAGACCAGAGGTGCTCACCATCAATTTCCTGCTGTCTACGATTACTATCATTGCATTTTTGAGGCACTTTTAAAATAAACTATGCAATGATGTAATGCACACAAAAGGGCTGGGGTGGGAGTGCAGAGAAAGGAAAAGAAGCAGCATCTGGATTTTGACTGGTATCTTCTATAGAGCATCCTGATGTCTGTAATTAGTGTCATGTTATGAGAGCTTAAAAAAATAAAGGCGCCAGAGTTCCAAATAAAACATAAAATGGCTTTGATAGAATAAATGTTACTATCATTGTTTAAAAATGTTGTGACCTGTCTGCTATAGTTTCTGAGAAAGATATTTTCCAGTGCTGCTGCTCTCACTCTGACTCTTTTTTAAATTCTATTATTACAGATAAGGACAGAGGAAAATCCTCAAGACAGACTCGTTTTAAATCTCTGTAACACAATGCCAGCATTGTCTCTCCTCAAGCTGAACTTCTAAATTAAAATAGGCATGATCTTTAACAGACCTCTGAAACACTCTGTTCTACAGACACTTTATCCCCTTTATTAGAGAACATTAATAATTCAAATGTTATGGCTTAGGTTAGGCAGACCCATTTGTCTGGTGTTGGAATAATTTAGCTACACTCCACTGTTCAGAGCTGTTTTGATACTCAGTGGGCCAAATTCTGTAGTCTCTTTGAAAGCCATGGGAATTTTACCTGCATCTTGGCTACGTATTGAGGAGGGAGGCACAAATAACAGGTCCTGGCAACCTTTTCCTTGACCTATAACATGCACAGAGAATGTACAAACACGCACTCCCAGCCCAGTTCTGCAGACTGCATAAGGCAACATTTCCATTTCAGCCAGTTGGATTTTTGCCTGAGCAAGGCCTCTAGTTTGGCGATCTAAAAACTCTACATAAACACACTTGCAAAAACACATATGCAACCCACCTTAGCAGTAAGATTTCCCCCAAGCTTTTATTTTACCATGTGTGAAGTAGGATTTCTTCACTGCAGTGTGCACGTATGCCTCTGAATGCATCACATTTTCAAATCACAGGGATTTACTGTGACTTTTTTCTAGACTTTAGGAGCTGAGCCACTCTCCACCCACAGGTTAGATACAGAACTCGTTAGTAACAATGATTTCCAGGCCTACACATCCATGAAGTCTTTGGTTTAATCTCAAATGTATCAGCATGTAGTGGCATCCAGATTAGTACGAAAACCTAGTTTTTCCAGGTGGTATGTTTCTTTGACATGAGACCAGCTCTACATCCAAATACTGGACTCTACATCCAATGCTGGACTTGAAGTACTTAGCATATGGAGCTGGCCTCCGTGGTCTGACCCTAACACTAATAAAACACGAGCAATGCCCTGAAAAGGTTTTGGTTATCTCTTTCAGAAGAAGCAACATGGATGATGGAGTAGGAACAAATGGGTTCTGATCCTATTCTACAACTTGCCTGAGGTGAAAAGGGCAATAAAGCTCTACTAGTCTTGGTTGGCCGCTACATGAGATGGTGTAAACACTACCTCCATATAATGTTCAACCTTACTTTCTATTGATACACAGGTGACACTGAGACATTAACCTTGCTTCAGATTGCCATTCCAAGAGAAGTAGAATTATTATAAATAAGGAATATTAGCTATTAGCTATCTGGGCATAGATAAATTAGAAACAGATTATATAATTTTATGTTATAATTTATAATTATGTATTATACAGATTTATTAAAAAAAAGTTTCTTAGCTTCCACTAATGTTGGTCTCAGAGCAGATCATTTATCTATTAAGTGCAAAAAAAGCAATCAGACTTTCTCATATCTGTTGGGCTTCTACATCACAAAACACTATAAGCAACGTACAATTAAATTTGAAAATGAGGAGGAGTGCAAAAGTAGAGACATATTTATTACTATACTCACTGACTACAGTCTGCCAAATGCAACTTACAGAGAAATTTTCTCTCTAATTGTATGGTAGAAAACACAACTGTTTTTTAGTACCTCCTGTTGAGATATAAGAAACCAGTATTCAGATCCCTGCTCATCCTCAGCTGTAGAAGTGACACATAGGATGCTTAAGGGTACTTTAAGTCAGATTTTTAAGGAGATTTGGGAGCTTCAATTTGCAGTTGATTTATAACAGGCTATCAAAGGCCCACTTTGACACCTACCGATGTTCTTGAAAAATCACACCTGATGTCTTTAGGCAGTCAAACACATTCACAAATTGACCCCACATTTCCCTGACCTCGAAAACTGAAGATAGGGCTCTTCCCTATTTCAAAGCTATTTTGCCAAGGAAAATATGTTAAAGTTGACTAAATGTTTCAACCATGGTAATGGGAGACTTAGACAGAGAAAATATCCTTAAACCCCTCACATCTAGTACACCAGCCCAAACAAAACCTGACAGGAATGAAAATGGTTCCAAGTTACTCCCTTTCTGCAGGGTTTAGCCAGAGGTAGGGGCTAAGTTCATTACTAAAAGTTTAAATAGTTGTCCCTGTCTTAGACCTGGCATAGATGGGGAGGGTCCATGTTGCGTTACTGAAATGGGGACAGGTCCAAGTGTGTGCACTTGCCTTTTGGGGAGAATTGTGTTTGACTCGGTGAGGTTGTCCATGGCAGAGCAGTAGATGAAGTAGATAGAGCCCGCTGGTTATGTTCGAGTGGATTCATTGATTCTTCTGGGACTTTTTAAGCTAGTGTGTTTCCATCTGTTTCTCTGAAGAACATCAGCTCTTCTCTGTGTGTTAATACTTGTTTCTGTGCCTGGAGTTCAGCTGGGTTCTTTGTCTAAGTTGCAATGAAGGCAATAACAGCAAAGACCTCCTGGTGGCAGGGTCCAGCAGCCCCCGGGGCCACAGCTGAGCTTCCCAGTTGCCCAGGTGTGCTTCCATCCTGTGATGGAGCTGGGGGGACTCTTGCAGATGAACTGTCACTTGTAGCATTAACACAAAAATGTACGGTGAGGAATAATGGCCACTGCAGCAGCAGAATGAGGAGGAAAGGAAGCAACCAAGGCACTGGTGTTGAGACACGAGAAACCTGGGGCACGGTCCGAGCCTGCCTACAGCTTTCCTGGCCATGCTTAGTCTGTTCATTTTATTTGTCCATCCCACAATTCTTGAGGGGCTTTCTGACCAAAAAACCCATTAGTGTATGTGAGGTGCTGAAAGCACATGGTTATCACATGTAAGACTAAACATAGAGACAGTAGGAAAAGGAGCCCGGTACTTACATATGTGATGTGTAAGTCTCACAAAAGAGTAAGAATATACAGGTCTACTAAATCATTGTGGCCTTCAAATCTATTTAAATGAAACCTCGCATAGCCTGTTCAGCTGTTCCTCATAAATCATAATTTTAGTTTAAAAATTAACTTCATATTTCTTCTGGGGTTTTGCTCTCCCATAGCCACATTCCTGGAACTGTTGCAGCCCAGAGGTCTAAGGGAGTCTTCCCTGAGAAAAAAATCCCATCCTTGGATCTGGGGACTGGAGTCAGACTCCGGAAAGGACACAGAACAGGGGGAGGAGAACACTGGGGAGAGGGAGAGAAACAGAAAAGACATGGTGTTAGAGCTCTTACACAGAGAAACTTGCGTAATTTCCAGTGCTGTCTCACTAAATACCTGTAGATAAATGGTAAATTGGAAGATTTGATGGCAAACAAGACATTTAAAAAAAAAATATATGTTTGAAGCAAACTTTTCTCCTGTTTGGAAGAAGTAGGTACATTTGCCAAGTTGTCCCCCCAATAAATTTAATGTTTGTTTTGCCTGAAATGCTGTGGTTGTTTTGTGACTGCTGTGTTTGCTCTTGTTTTCTCTCTCCCGATACTTTACCCTGAATGTACTCCCTGATCTGGTAGAGACACGCAAAGCCCTACCTGTATCCCATCTTTCTGCTCAGAGACCCACTGGACTGCCTGAATGGCCTCTGGAAGTCTCATTCCTCAGCCAAGGAGACCCGTTTCATTTCCAGAATCTTCAGATTTCTTTGTGCACATTTACCAGGTTGCCAGCACCACTGTGGCTCTTCCTCTGCTCTGTTAACTGTGATCTTTTGAAGGATGAGATGAGAGCACAAATCACTTTCCCTTGAGTTAACCTGAGGTCTTCAGTTTTTGTCTTTCAATCCAGGCTGGATGTAAAAAGATGAATTGGTCATTGTCCCTAGGGGGATCAATGCACCTTGTTGTGGCAGATTACAGGACTTCTAACAAAAACTTTCCAATAAAGTAGCAATTACTATGAAATTGCACCAGTAACATACAACTCTTGGGCTTTTTCAAGACCATGTAAAAATCCTGGTGTGTGAAACTGTTTTTAAATGAAACCCAGTCCTAGTTTCACAACCATGATGTCACTTGTCCCATTGGATTTCAGTAGGTCTGTAAGGCAGAACTAAATGTGCGTGCAGGAGCCGAAGTGCAGGCCTCCTTTGGGAGATGACAGCCAACCTTTTGACTGGAGAAGTCCACACTTGTTCATTAGTAGCATGACAGAAGTTCCCAGAAACCCTAATGTGGCCCCACTCTTCCAGGTGCTGCGTCCATGGCCGAGAGCAGCCACTGGTCCAAAGAATTTACAACCACAATGTTGCAGCCGTTCCTCTGCTTCATGTCACATTGGTAATATCAAATGATGTTCTGTTTATTGTTAACCTAGCTCTCCTGCAGACTCACCAATGCCTTCCAACACTGGTTTCCAAAACTGTAGGTCCTCAATTCCTGCTTGTCGAAAGATGAGTCCTGGTGTGAGTGCACCAAGCAATGAGAGATGGTCAGGTGCCCTACCTGGGGAAGCAGAGTCGGAGCAACTGCCTTGCAGCAGATAAGAAAAATCTAATTACTTACTCCTGTGAGAATCTTACAATATTATCCTTTAAAAAGACATGACTCTCTGAGGAGAGAAAACAGAAGTAGCATTCATCAGCTATACAAGTGGCTGAAAATGTACCAGCTCTGCCCAAACAGAGATATTACAAACATGACAAATGTTGCAGTTATGCCTTCTTCTGCCATTTCCACAGCTCTTAATCTGCCCTCATGAAAAGCCCCTTTAGCTGCCTTCCTCTCTTGTCCTTCCCTGCAGAAGTGTCTCAGTTGACATGTCTGAGTTGCTTCTATCCAGACACACCATGAGATTAATTTTTTGCTCTGTTTCCGCTGTTCCCCATGTCCTTTGGCCCTCAAGCTTGACTCCATAACATGAAGGACTCAGTCCACAAGTTCTCCTCTCTTTGCGGCTCTCAGTGAGAAGACACCAGCCGGTCACTCTAGAGGTCTCCCAGTTCTCAGTGCTCTGTAGCTCTTTCCATAGACCTCCCACTAAGCAAGTTTCCTCTTTCTCTATTTATTCACCCCCAAATACCACCACATAGTCTTAATTAGGTTCATCTGGGAAGCATATGTTCAGTTGCAGGGACTTTGGACCCACATTAAAGGGGCAAGTTCTCCATGACAGAAAGAGTTAGAGACCAGGTCCTTAATCTTTGCAGGAAAACAAATGTTGAAAAGAAGATCTGCCCTTTTTGCTGTCAGTCAGACATTCTCTGGATAAACATATCCCACTGATATCAAATAGGATCGATATAGAGGAGTTAGAGGAGTTGGCAGCACTTTATCTCTGATGTGCACAGTACCTTCAAGCTCTCTTGCTCAATAACAATTCTCCTGACTAGTGGACTAGCAATGGCAAAACAAGAGCAAATCACACAGGAGTGTTCACCAGCCTTGGAGGTTTTCTGTAAGGATCCACCAGGCCCTTCCAGTCTGGCTCAAATAATAGGTATTACTAAGGAGAAATCTACCTATGACTCCTGAGAGATTACATGTTCTCCAGACTTGGTATCTTGCTGGAAAGGATTCAGCAGGAGTGAACAAAGATGCCAACTTGGTATTGGCCAGGACAGGTGGCAATGGAGGATCGACCAGGAACACAAGGCCATAAGGCAGCATTACTGCTTGTTCTTCAGCTAGCAACCAAAACCACTGAACTGTGCATTTTTCTTCTTCTGAGATATTCAGACTCATAGTACAAACTGCTGCAGGGTTCAGACCTTGGTGCACATGGATGTAAAGCAGTAGCAAGATACAGAGCTTACTCTCTTTCCCCTCCTGTACATTGTTTCTGTTAGGAGAGAACAGTGCGGAGTAACTAGAAAGAAGCCACCATGGTCTAGACCATTAAGTCTCCTAGATAGATGGATGGGAACAGAGACTGATATGTTGGGTAGGGGCAGTTGGAGAATTTCCTCTGTCCTTCAAACACGCTGGTTAGTGGAGCCAAGCAGGCACAAAAGAGTAAGGTAGGCTGTAAAGAAATTCAGACAGCTTCCAGAAAAATAAAAAGCTATAGAAGCCAAGCTGTGACTCCCTAGACTGCTCATACTTGCAGGGATTCAACAGTCATCAGTCCTCAAACTCACTTTCTTTTATCCACAGTTGACTCCAGGGAAGCAGGAGGAATGTGGGTTGAAGACAATAGTGTGAAACATAATTTACAAAAGCTCTAAAATTCATCACACCTTGGTAGCTTAGGAAATAATTACGTTTTGAACTCTTGCAATACTATCATTACCTTAAAGCAGAGACCTTGGGTATCTTTAGGAAAGTCTCCTCCAGTGGGATTCACTTTTCTTAACATTTCCACTGCCTACAGAGTAGTTCCCTACATCTAGCTAGCCTCTTCATGGAGAGATACAGGCTGTATGAGGGCATGATTCATTTGGCCAACTTCATCGTCTGTCTCAGGAAGATTTAAGCCACGTTCTGGAAGTGCCTTTTTCCCTTTAAGTTGATATTATGGGGTCAAGAAGACTAGTTCAGGGATAGATAGTGAACACTAGTGCAAGTGTACCCTACCCTGACTTTCTAAACTAGCCTTCAGGACTAGCAGGGCTGCATAGATTTCCTACACATCTTCTGGGGCAAGGCATTACCAGGAATGAGCATCTGGCTTTTCTGACCTTCAACACATGTTATAAAGCCTCTCTCTTTGCCTTGGCTTCCCTTGGAAATAAGGTGGAGCGAGGAAGGTGTGAGTTTTTGTGGGACAGAGAGAATTCCTTTTTTCAAAGTCAGCATTGGATCCGTGTAGATATTTTCACTAAGTGTGCTTTTAAAGATCTACAGGTCTCACTTGGAGAGTTTAGTGGGTGATCCATACGTTACAGCTGTAAAATTCATAGCTTGATTTTGCAATCTTTGATGACATGAGTCGTCCTACACAGCATGAAGGGGCAAAACCCTGGCACTCTACCCATTTTTATCAGCCAAAGGGCTGGCTGTATGTATGGCTAAGAGCCATTCAGTGTGAGTTAGGGCTGTGAAATCACCTCCCAGAGAAGTCTGGGAGAAGCCTCTTTCTAGTCTAAAGAACTTTCCTTAGACCAGGTAGGAAAGCAGCGAGGGTAGAAACTCCTGAGCCCACCCGCGATCACATTTCCTTTTCCAAGAACATCAGATTTTTGGGATATAGGCTGAAAAATAAAAACATCCTATAAGGAGACTGTTTAATAAGTTGGGGCAGCCAAGTATGTGAAAACTCCTGTGATCTTCTCAGGCCTTGTTGGGATTGGCAGAGAGGTTTCCGAAGCACATGGAGGTGGTCAGACACTTGAAAAGGACTAAAGTGTCAAGTGCCAGGTGGAAAAAAAAAATCTGTTAAATGTTATCACAGTATCTCTTCTCGGTGAGGTAAATTTCCATGCACTTGTGACTTACTGTATGGCAACTTCATGTGCTGATTCAGGTATAAACAGCCTGTCTTTATTTAGTGTACATATGATCTTCCCCAAGCACTGTCTGGTTCAGGATTTTGTGCAATTTGACGTGAACTGATTCCACACACCACAACCCATTAATGTATGATCTCAGCATCATTTAAATCAGTGCATTGTGGCATCTCATTCCTGAAAATAATTGTGTAGCAGATAAGATCTTTCCTGTGCCTGCATTGCCATGATTTTTCTACCTGTCTAGAGGCTTCCAGAAATAAATGTGTAGAAGGAAGCCTCTCTACAGCATTTGTGGCTTTTTAAAAATAACCACATCTCCCTGAAACTGATGTTGCCTTAGATGAGCTGAGCTAAGCAGTGCAGTGTTCAGTACAGATGTGGTAGTACAAGATTAACCTCATTAATGAGGTAACAGATTCCTCTTCACCTAAGAGTCTCCATGTCCTGCACATCAAAGGCTCCTGTAACTCTGGGTCAACACGGGCACTGCCAGGTAGTTGTGCTCTCAAAACCCAAGTCCCAGTACAGGTACTACAGAAAAATCGTTGTGACTTGATCTTACAGTGCTTTTTTTCTGAATGACCTACCTTAGCTCAAGCAAGATTTAATTCAGGGAAGTCCTGTGGTCAGTGTACATGAGGAAAATAGCCTCTAATGACTGCAGTTTATAATTAATGGACCTATGAATGTTTGTGAAGTTGTCTGGTAAGTTGGAGTGGTTTTGGTATTGGTGTTGGTGTAGACACACAAGCTGTTGCCTCGTTTCACTGCAGTCTATACTAGTATACAGCTCTAATGGCAAGAACATTGTTCAGAATGAAGTTTTTTAATTATAATTAAAATGCCAAGAATCAGTGATGATGTTTATGAAGCTACATCTACAGTAAGTAATGAATCAAGGAATTTAAGAAGCTGTGAAAATTACTGGCTTTAATGTACATGTCAACTATATGCAGTGTTCTCTAGTTTCATAATCTTGAGATTCGTGCCAAGATTTCTCATGCCTTTCTCTTGCAAAAAGAAGGATTGTGAGCAATGTAGTTCATCAGGTTTTGAAGATATACAGAAATTGTACAAATTCAACAGTGACTTAATAGCATTCAAGTTACTTCATGCACTGTACCACATTACATTTTAAGGTCTGGTTTCTCTGGTTCAGGGAAGAGCTTAAGAGCACAGCATACCTCTCTCAAGATACTTGCACTGTCAGGATGATGCATAAACTGATCCTGCTCATAGAAGATAAAACTGGCTCTACGGATCACAGTAAAATTCACAGGCTCGAATGCCATTCTGGTATTCAGAGGCACCGCTGCTGGAGATCCGATCTTACCATGGAAGCCAGTGTTTGCTGTATTCAAAGGGAAAAACCCGTGCTGTCTAAGGCTTAAGACATCTGGCTTGTTGTTGTAAACCTTAAAATTCCAGAGAGTAAAAGCCATTTTCAGGTACTCAATCACAAATCAGATTTAAGGTTATCAGTGTGTACATGTAAGGTTTAGGATTCCTTTTAATCTATGTAAACAGTGTGCTCAAGAGCTGCATGTATTTATGTAGAGATCAAAGAGGTGGCAACTTCTATGGAGAATAAGCAGGAAGAAAAATCATAGGGACGGTAAATGATCAGTTGTGAGAAGGAAAACTTGAAAAACTTGATTCTAGATATGGCAAATAGGTTGCACTCAGACGTGGCTCTGACATGTGCACACTGGGCTGGCATGTCACCCACTGCTTGTAGCCTCTCATTACCGAGTAACACTGCAGTAGGTCCTGGGGACGCAAAGCAGCTCGGGCTCCAGCTTTCTCCTGCCAGCAGCTTCCTGCCTTTGTGCCAGCTGCTACCTGGAGCACCTGGAGTGGCACCATGCGGAGACACGACGCACTCCCCCGTGCCAGGGCTGGGCTCCTTTTCACCATCAGCTTGAGCCTCCTGTCCTGGGAACGTGACCAGCTGTATGGTCTCTTCCCAGAACTCCCACTTTTGCTGCTGTCCTGTCTTGCTGCCTCACTGTTTGAGCCTGACCAAATGCGTGGTGAAGCCAGTGAGGAATTTCCTTTGGCCCTTGATTCCCTTCTCTGGTGGCTTTGGGCTAGTTCTGCTGTGGCCTGAGCATGCCCAGCAAAGCGTCCAGCAACCTCCACGTCCACAGAGATCTGCGGGCTCCCCAGCTGCCCGACTGCTGGCACAATGCTGGAAAATCAAGGCAGCAGCACCTGGCTTAGTGCTATACAGTGTACGGGGCAAAGACCAGGTTCAGCGAGACCAGCCCCGTCCATCTCCAGTCGGGCTGTCCACTCACTGGCTCTGTGAGAAATGTCAAGGTAAGGGAATAAACAACCTGACTGAGGAACAAAAAGCCTTGGTTGATGACTGCTGCTCCCCTTAAACTGAGCCTCTCCTTGCACCCACTGGAGTCAATGGAGAAAGACCGGTTGATTTTCCATGGTCATTTGTGTCCCTTCTCCATGCTGCTCTGGCTGCTAGATCGTCTCCTTCACAGAAAGCTGAAGATGGCAGGACAGTGTGATGAAAAGCTGCTGAAATGTACTTTTTAATGAGAAAATGAAGTGTTTTCCATTGTGGTATGATTACTTTTTTTCTCAAATTCAGCAAAAAAAGAGGAAACAAAAAGAGGAACGTGTTCATTTGTTGTAACTGGAGTTTGTGAAATGAGGTCTTCTTGAGAAAGCTACCAAACATTCATTTCAAAGAATACGGACGTTTTGGCATCCAAATATTGTAGCATGTCCAGAATATAATTAGCTCCTGAAGTGGTTTGAACTTGTAAATATGTCTTTAGATCATAAACTGGTCCAGTAGCTATGCTGAGCTTTAAAGCTGACTCTTGGAAAAACAAGGCTTGGAAGGAGAGCTCAAGCCACAACAGACATACACTAGGACCCGAGAGAATTTTCTTCATCCATATGGTTCATCTATTTACATATTTTACTGCAACCTTTTCAAAACCCTTGTACCTCGGGCAGTGGACGAGATTACTATTAGAACAATACAGGTAATTGTGGATGGTTTGAGCTGTTTAGCTACCAGCATATATTTCATTCACAATTTAGGCTTTAATTTTCACCAGGCAAGTGAGAAAGAATGAGAAACATCTGCATCTGTATAGTAACTGTCAGAGGGCCCTAGATGCGTCATTGAAACTAAATCTCACAACAGGCCTGCAAGTGAGGCTGGAGAACATGTTCTCTGTTGGGTAAACTAAGGTAGAAAGAGGTGCAATGATTTCCTACAAACGGACTCAGTAGCAAAAATTGAAAGAAGAACCCAAAAGACACAAAGGATATTCCCGCTTCTCTCTTCTGACTTCTCAAATATACAATCCAGGCATGGGAGAACTGATTCAGATCAAACAAGAGCTGATCCAGACCATTGCCCAAAACCTAAGTAGTTAAAATCTGTATAGTGCTTTCAAACTATAAAGTACGCTATAAGTGCTAAGTATTATTATTACTTTGAATCAAACAAAACCCAAACCTGCTCCAGAGGTTCAAAAATATTTGCTTAACTTTTATGTATTTATTTTAAATTCTGGCTTGACTCTGCGCTTCCTGTTGTCTCCTGGGACTGAAAGTGCAGATACTCCAATGCCACAAGGTGGCTGTGCTAGCAGTATTTCTGACTTGGCTGGAGACAAGGAGCTCTGGAAAGCTCACAAGAAAGCCTTCTGTGTGACTCTCCACAGACAGCTTAATCCACCTGAAAAGCAGCGGGTGAGGCATTCACTGCAGGAAAAGCCCCCGCTGAAGTCAGAGCTTGCTGCCGAGGGGCAGCCAGGATGGTATTATACTTTCCCAGCAGGAGCTGAACTTTTGGAGGTAGCTCTTTCTAGAACAGAGAGATGAGCACTGGCGTTTTCAAAAGAGCCTAGATGACTTAGGGACACAGTTACCTTTGATTGCTTCCTTGAATTAGGGGCTTTAAGACTCTTGTGCTAGCTGTGATCAATGACTCCGTTCCAGCCAGCATACGTCTTGGAGAAGTGGTGGGAAGTCTATCATCTGCACAAGACAACCTCTCCTGCAATTAGTCAAATCATCACACAGTCTATCTGTTTTCCTCATTTGATAGCAGTCTGTTCAGTTCACCTCTGAGGTTTGCATCGCTGTTTGAAGTCGGATTGAGTCTATTAACCTCTTAACTGCTTCTGGCCCTACCTGGCAGAACTGCACGCTACACTGATTTCGGTGGAATGCCAGTAAAATGTTGGCAAAGGAACAGATGCTGTTGGGACCCAACAGAGAAGTGGTTAGCCGCATGTATGTTGTTCAGCGCAGCAGCCTGAAAGCTCATATTGTGAGAAGCACTTTTCACCATGTGTAAAGTCTGACACATATTTCAAAGGAAAGCTTTTAATTACAGTTGGCAGGTCTGCCCCCACGGCTGAAAAGTGACTTAATTTTTGACCCCAGCAGCAGAAGAGTCTGTAAATCAGGCTGCCATTGCAGTGCTAATTCAAATAAAGAGCTGCAGCTTTATTGCCTGCACAGGACTCCTATGCAGGCTGAGCGTGACCCACCAAAATGACTGCTGGGCTACGGACTGTACGATAAGCGGCTTGAAACAAGTCACCTTGTGCCTCGGTTTCCTCATTTACAGAGTAGGAGAAACAGTATGTCTGTTCTTATAAAGTGCTGTTGGACTTAGGGGTGAAACCCCCTCCTCTAGGTATTATTAATTACAGAGTATTGTGATGATGGGGGCCACAGACATGTCCTAACTGTAAAGCTGGGTCCAGATTTGTGTTTAGACTGTCTCTGAGTTCAGATGCATTTCAACTCGAGGTTTTAGTTCTGCCCATTAATGTCGCAGCCAGGATTAAAACTGAGTCTGGGTTATCCAAAAGATGGGAATTTTGGACAAGCAGGATTTGATTCAGGATGTCATTGCTGTGGGGCAAGGGACAACTGCTTTGCATCACAGCAGCTGTCCAGCCAAAGTTAGGTCTGTACTAAACGTAGCCCTAACCGCCTTTTTGCTCAGAAAAGCATGTTTTCACTCAGTTTGGCACCTCTCTGCACTTCATATTTAGGCTACAGCAAATGCAGTAAGAACCAGAGGTCTCATGAATAGCACCATACTAATGAGAACTCAAGCCCTTTTTTCCCACATAAAGGGAAACTCAACTTTTGGATTATTTCACTAAAATAAGCTGAAATTGAGCTATTGGAAATTCAGCTTTTTTATTTTTCCTTCTTTTTTGGGGGGGTTTGCTTTCTATCTCTGTCTTGTTCAGAGCAGCACCTTTTTCTTTAATAAAATTAGAAGAATGAATTGCTGAAAAACTGAACTGATGAAGTAAGAAAACATTCAATTAGGGGGAAAAACTAAGAAGAAATAACTTCTGAGAAAACTGCAGGTGCCAGCACCTTTGCAAGTAAGCACTTTTTTTTAAGGTGTCCAGCTCAGCAAGCCAGAAAGTTCAGAGGTTTTAGACAAGCCATCCACTGACTGACAGCTTGCTAAAACGAGGTTATGGTGTGCAAGGGGTCTAGGAGCTCAGCCCACCCTGGAGCCTGCACCAAGGAGGACCTTGTCTGTACCCAAGAAGCATTATACCTTGGGTCTGTGACCGTGCTCGGTGTTTCGTGGAAAAACAGAGGCGAGGACTGATGCTCTCTGCCTGCCTTCACAGTTGTGACACTTCAGGTAGCCCAGCGAGTCCAGCCCTTTCCTGAGCTGCAGCCTGCGGTGTGGGTGCACCAGTGTGGGTGCTCCTGGCTGAGGGATGTGCCGAATTTGGAGTCCCCGGGGGCTGCTGCCTGCAGAGCTGTGACTGGTACCGCCTGGCCACAAGTGCTGATTGCCAAGTGAGGGGTACTAGAAGTACTGGATTATGAAGGGCTGGGGCGGGGGGAGGGGGGGGGGGGTTAGTTTCTCCAGCTTTTTTCCCTTCTCTTTTGCAAACCTATCTGTCAGTCTGTCTCCAGAGATGAGGATGGTCAAGGAGTATTGTCCATCCGTGCTTTGTCTTGGCTTGTAATTCATACGCAGCGGGGGCAATCAGGCACCGGACCCCTTCTCTCACCCTCACACAGACCATTTATTTCAGATGAGAGGAGGGATGTTACATGGTAAATACAGGGAGACAGAACTGGCAAGAAATAAGAACTGGCTGACAGAGAAGGGGAAGAAAAATTCCTCCTAGTGGTCATCGCAATAGGCCGATACGGTTTCGTTATTATCTCAGGAAGGAAGTAGCAATGTACAGAGCAAGACAAACTGTCCAGCTGTAACACCTGGACACCACAGTCATTTTCTCCGGTGATTAGATGAGAAAGTGAGCTTTCAAGCTACTGCCAAGTATCTTTCAAGCTGCTGTTCCTCCAAGACAAGAAGACCGGCTTTGCAAGATGCCTGCTGGATGGTTTTGTACTCTGACAGCAGTGTCTGTGTCCTTCTGTGTGCTGCACTATGTATACACACATATTCCTCAGACACAGGTTTCCATAAATAACCCCCTGTCAGCGTTCCACTTAAAATGATGAGTTTGCACAACAAGCACCTTAGCTCACCACTGTGCAGAGCAGAGTGGCTAGCTTACGCACGCTTGCCGCAGCTAGGCACTCGGAGCAAGATGGATTACAGCACGTATTTACTCTGAGGCTGGTTTGTTTCTTCTCTTTTGGCTTTTCCCAGAACCACCATGCCAGTAGGCACCATCCGGTCACGATGGATTTTAAAAGGTGCCAGTAAGGAGATGGGCAGACAGTATGATTTTGCTGTTAATGGTAAAGAAGTGCCTAAACCTACAGATAGTTTTAAAATCCGTAGCCTGTGCAGATCTTTGGGCACATAACATAATTTTTTTTTTGCATGTCTGTGCAAAAAAATATTTATTTCACAGTAGAGGTGCCAGCAGATGATACTGAAGGATGTGCAGTGGGTTTGCGTGGATCCCAGTTCCCTTGCCCAAGGTGGTGGGGCTCTGAGCTGACAGCAGGCATCACTGGGAGCCTTTTGGGCTGCAACCTTGCTTTTCTTCCCCTTTCTGTGTGGCTCTTGTCAATGACTAGGTCCAGTTAAATGGTCTCTCAGCAGCAACTAAAGGGCATTCCTACTTATTGCTTGCATGAATACTACATGCAGGAGCTGGGGGACACCATTGTAAACATTGGTGAGAGATGCTGCACAGTGACAGTACATGAGAAGAGTGTGAATTTAATTTTGTTCATGAAAATCTGTGAGTCCATGTGAGAAAGAAAAAAAAATCTTTTCAGTTAGGAGAGTCCAACTCCACACAGTCCAGTTTTATTACCATAATCACACTTTCACCGAGTTAATTCCACGGTTTCTAAATGTGCTAATACCCAAATAAATGATCTAAACCAAATCTAACCATTTATACCCTGCTGAAGCCTTTTTGCAATAGCTGACACCCCCAAAAAAATCCCTGTTGAAAGATAGCAGTTCAAAATTCCAGCAAAACAAGAAATAAAGGTCAGTGTGGACAACACTCTTTTAAATCACTGCGCCCTAGATAAGGTGTGAGTACTGAAAATAAACCAGCGTTCCTTGAATAGCTGTACAGCATGTAAATGATTTAGGAGAGAAGCTACATTTAATAACTTGTCCATTATAACAAATCCAGTATGACTTCATGCTAAAAAGTTTGGTGGATGTAACTCTCCTCTAGCTGAATACTCTGAAGTTTATATGAGAAGCTGAGTTTTTTGGGTTTGAGCTTTCATCATTCCACAAGCAATTGTAGCTATGCACTGACACCACTAGGACAATAACAATGATTTAACATGATAGTAATAGCTATATAGTCAAAGCTTCGTCAGAATTTCCATTTTAAACTCTGTTTATTTAGAAATAATATTTCAACCAGTTAAAAATGCATCAAGCACAAACTTGGCATTTGTGGTCAGCCTGGATGCCTGGATGTAATTACTTTCTTTTATGCAAAAAAAAAAAAAAAAGTTACTTGATTTTTTCATTATTTTCAAAGGCTTTTTCTTTGTTGTTGTTGTTGCTGCCATTGTCCAGATGAAAGAATTTTAATCTTAAACAACACGGTTTTGCAACCACGCTGTCCATAAAGAAAACAAATTGCTCTTGGCATTAAAAACAGATGAGCAATTTAGGCCTGCACGAAGCTGATCCTGTGGCCTGGAGATCAATGGGAGCTTTGTTATCCGCGCCACTAGATGCGAGAGCAGCCCCGTGCTGCGGGAGATGCGGGAGCGGAGCTCCCCGTGCACATCCCGATCCACGCGTCACTCCTGGGGGATGGGGCTGGCTGGAAAGGGGGAGGAACCCCCCAGCGCTGGGTAACGGTTGTGCCTGCCTATTGGTACCATACCCCAAAACTCAATGTGCAGGAGATTCAGGCGTGGAAAGCATTCTTGCTGCTCCTCCTGGCCCTCTCAAGGAAGAGATAATCCCAAACACAGGATGAAAGCTGGGAGGTGGCTTGGCTATGGGGTCCAACTCGTGGCACTATTCATAAGGGGATAAATTCTAATTCTGAATCAGAATTTGCTGAATTTTTGTAAAAGTTCAGAATTGGCTCAAGCTTTCGAGCGTATATATCTATGATAACTTCCCAGACAGGAAAAAGAACAAAACCTTACATCAAGATGAAGCCAAGACTGAGCACATGTATCCATATTCAAAGGATAAAAAGCCCAACATGGTCATATAATTACCCCAACTCAAGAATTATAAACCCCAGTTAAGGCTGCATTCACAAGAAATCCAAATGCGTTAAGGGAAAAAAAGAAGGGCAAAACCACCCAGGCAACATTAATCCTCTCCTGAAATCAAGTCAGACTGCTATTTCAGAGTTTATGGCCTTAAATGAGAATGAATTGATTTTTAAAAGCCTCATTGTTTTTTAAATTGCCCCCCCCCTTTTTCCTCTTCTGTGTGTCTGGGCTTCAGGGACGAATTAAGAACCTTCAGGTGCCTTGAAAGTATTTACTACCTCTGAAGCATAACTTTAATTTTGATTTACCAGAGTTTAAAAAGTCAGTTCGGAGATGATTGCAACAATTGTGTAAGGAAATGTACAAACTTGGAGCTCACATGACTCATTTTTATGTTTGATTTGTGATTTAGCAGCAGCATATTAACGTGTTCATGCTTTTAAATACAACTGAAATATTTTCTTTTCATAAACCTGTTTAATATATCACAAAATGCCATAGAAACAAGTGGGAAGCTTGCCTCATTGATTTTAATGGGAATCTGTTTCCCAAGAAGAATTTGCTGGTTCAGTGTTTTCCTAGTTGTGCAAAAACAATTTGCATGGAAAATAGATCTGACATACTTCGGCTTTTGATGCTGCAGAAAGAGTCAAAAACATATTTTGGGAACAGCCCTTCTTACAGGTCTTTGAGAAGTCAGCACGTCCTTCGCCATGACGACCGCAGCGTTTGCAGAGCTGACCGCATTTGTGAAAGCAGGCAAAGTCCTCAGATACCATGGTGGGATGTAGAGCAGGAGTCACGTTTTCAGGAGGAACTGACCCTGCCCCTTTCTCACACAGCTGGTTAGCCCAGGGCTGCAGGACCGCGGCTGGGATGAGCCGGGCATGGGCATGGGTAGGGAGAGCCAAAACACATTTCCGTCCCTCCCCGGCCACTGTTTGAGCATGCGTGTCAGACCTGCAGCCAGGTGGGTCCTGGGGCATCAGAGGGACTGTTTCCCTCTCATTTCAGACCAGCCCAGTGCACGTCTGTTCCCACAGTGCTCTAAGACTTGGGATTGAGGATGAAATACTGACAGAAGCTGCTGAAAACTTTTCAGGGCTTCCAAGGACAAACTTTCATAGGAAAAGAACAAAATTGTTCATCAGCACGACATTGCATAATATTGTGTAACACTCTTTGGAAATAATCCTCCTCTCGGCCCTGAATGATGTGGTTGCTGATGTGTTTGGTGATAATCGCATCTTTCTGTGGACAGCTCTGGCAGCAGCCACGCTGCCGCCTCTTCTAACCAGCACGTCAGGCCCCATCCTGCTGATTTCTGTGGACTTATTGCTTCCGTCACCTCTCTTTCCCCTCCTGCCTCCCCAGATAGATAGAAACACGACCATGACTTTGTCCTGCACCGACGACACATCTCTGGCTTTTCTGGTGTCACCTGATAGCAGTTTCTCCTCAATTTGTACTTACGCTTCTGTTACCTGAGTAAGGACGTCAGGCAAACACCAAAGCCTTCCTTGGACACCAGCTGGCTCGGTCTCCTCTTTGCCACGCTGGCATCACCCCTCGCTGCTTGCTGGCGCTGAGCGGGGGCCCCAGGGTTACGCCTGCCCATCGCAGCCCCGATCCAGGCACGTGCCCATGCACACTCGGGACATCAGCACGGTCCCCTCCATCAGCTTCGAGGACAAACCCACCAAGTGAAGCGATGCTCCTGCCCGCAGAGCTCTGCTTCCTGTCCACCGGCGTGGCTGACAGCACCACTCCCAGTTTCCAAGGGGTTGTGCTTTTAAGCAACTCTTCCTTTCATTGTAACATCTTTTATTTCATTTAAGACTTAGGAAATGACACTGGTGTGGTAGATGGTGGACAGAAGCAGAAGAGACGGGCAGAACTTCATAACCTTTGGACTTCTTTCAGATTTGCAAATTGATGAAAAACCCAGGGGAGCTTTTCTGATATTGTTTTCATACTCCATGTAGCTGGAAAAGTGAAATTCTTCTGAATGAGCAAGATGAGGAAAATACTTAGCTCTGACGATGCTGGGAAAACTCTGAGGTTATTTTTGTCCACACATATAATTTCTGGCCAGAAAAAAAAAAAAAAATGCCTCAAGTGTTCTGAATATGTGAGTTCCTTATCTTCTATTAGAAAACATAAGCACTGGCAGGAGAAAGCAGACTTTCTTCATTAGGTGCCAGAATATTTAACATAGGTTCCTCAATATTGGAAAAAGTAGTCAGAAGAAAAACAAGAAAAGTCATTATCTGTTTTTTTCCCCTTTTAATAACCTTTTCAGTAGCACAATGCATTCAAAGCTAGGCACATTCCCCTCAGTGCAATATGGTCTCAAGACATGATTTAGATGGAAAATTTAAGTAAGATTAATGCAATTTATTATCCGCCAGGATATCCCTACAAACCACACTGCTTGGCTGAATTTTTGATTCTCAATCTAATATTTCAGATGAGATTTCCAGACGGGTGTCTTATTCCTCTATTAGTTTAGTGAGGGTGATATAGAGTTTGTAAAACAGGAGAGGTTAAGCTAGTTTTAACACTTGATTAATCATTTAAATTACTTTGTTACTGTTTGAATCCATTGACTTTTGTTTACCAAGCAACTCCCTGAAACCCAAAGCCAACAAAAACGGCAGGCAGCTTTCCAAGTTGTTAATTTATTCAATGAGTTCTTCAAAGGAGTTCTAAAAGGGGAAAAAAGGAGCAAATTTATAGTTGCATTGAAAGGGTAGAGCAATTCTTGTTCATTGCTTGCTAAAAATGTCTAGGTTTTTATGACTCAGAAAAAAAGCCAATATTCAAATATGCTGGCCAGCTCCTGGAGACATATATTTTTTAAGCAATTCAAACAAGTACTTAATAGAGCCTGACTGCGTGTTCGCGCAGATACTGATTGAAATAAAATCAACTCGTGTGACAAGCCACACTTTTCTCTGCTTTTTATGTGCAACTGTGACTTCATCTGAAGCAAGATGCTGTTCCCCCAAAGGAAAATGTGAGCACTTTCAGCGGGAGCAGGATCAGGCCCGTAGGAAGTCAAGTCAAGAGCACAAGGACAAAGCTTTTTCAAACGCAAGTATGAATGGGTGATTAAAAAGCCCCCTTCAGTTACACAATGTACATGTGTACAGTTTGCAATTGTCCACTGGGGAAAGGAAAAAAAAATAATCCCAAGCCCTAAATCATGAAAAAAAAGTCAGCTTTCTATTCTGCGTATTACAAAGTCCGAGTTTGGTAAATTGATTACAATTTCTTTACAGAGACCTATCAGGAATAAACCACTAAGTCTTAGACATAAATTTGAATTCCAGAGTCTCCAGCTAACCCAGCTCATAAATGAATTCCTAAATGCTGACTGTGCCAGAAGACCCAGCACTGCAAAACCACTTGGCAGAAGCCATTAGTTTCAATGAGATGAACTGCTCTATTTAGCTCTCATTCAAAACTTTACAGAAATGCCAGATTTCCATAAACACAGGTTTCCTTGAATTTCCAGGGCTTTGATTAACTGGTAGATGAGGGTGTCTTACAAATATAGATTTGTATGCAGAGTTCAGCTCAGAAAGCATGAGAGACTGGAAACGGACTATAGGCTTTTCTTTCTTTCTTACTTTTTCTCTTCCTGACCTAACAGAAAGCAGGAAAACTCCTTTAGAATATTTTGGAGCTGAGGCTTTAATAATTAATAATTATTCTGTGGTTTAACACTGTTGTAGATCATTTTCCTGTCATTTATATCATCGTGTGTTAAGCTTTTTATGACAGATTAATATCCTCCAGCTTTTATAGTATGGTTTTAAAGTCTTGAAGCAATGAAAGACTAAAAGAAAAAAACACACCCCTATTTTTTTTCTCTCAAAAAATAATTTGTGGAATCTATTAAAGGCAAAGGCTACGTCTTTTGTCAAGGGACAACATTTTAATTTTGCTATTTCTTCTTGTACTTACCTGCACTTTTCGTGACCCACCCATCAGTCGATCATGTTGAGACCAGCAATGCTTTTTGATATATTTGAATATATTTCTAATGGTCATGCTGATTAGGTGAGGTGGAGTTTGGGGGATTTTTTTGTGTGCATTCTAGGTTTTGGGCCAGGTTATGGACCAATGCCTTTTATGGCCTGGATGTAGCAGCACTACAGGTTAGAAATATCTCTCTCTCTCTCTCTCTCCCCCTCTGTCTCATTTTTTCCCTTCACCAGAAAATGTTCCTAAAAAACACATAACCTCTATACTACTATGGTGATCATCATAAATCTATGCATAAATGGCATTGCTAGCGAGAGTGCAAGAACTGCACAGATAATAACATGCAACTATGGTTTATTAACCTTAAACCCTCTTAAATCAGTCATAGAACCATAGCAGCCAAGAAAACTATTGTGGTCAAACGCCATGAACTCTAGTTTGCTTTTAACACTAGGAATATTTCCCCTCTTCTCCAGCTTTTATACAATATCTCTGTTCCCAACCAGAGTTTTTATAATAAAAATTATAGTTTATGTGCATGTTTTTTGGTTAGGCTCCGAGAGTCTGATTCAGCATTTTTTTTTTTTTTTCCACTTTAAAAAAAAAAAAACGTTGACTGACTGTGTGGGTGCTGAGCCATGGAGCCTGTGTGTGGCCCCGCGGCTTGGCGCCCACACAGTGGAGTCCTGCTACAGCTGGCAAAAACTGCTGGGATTTCATAGCTGCAAAGCACTACGTTAGGCCTTTGGCATTACCCCACCCTTCCTGAGCGCTGCCTTTGAATAAGCCCGTATCCTTTGGCCATCTATGGATTATGGGCTTTCTAGTGTATTCTGTTTGGCCAACGAATGAAAAAGGTTACTGAAGCCTGTACGTGCAGAAATAAACGTGGTCTAGCTTTTCATTGAGAATTCCGCTCTTTTACCAATGGCTTTTCCTATGGGACTTGCTACCAAGAAGCCGAGTTTGAGTAGAAGTGATTGACGGGCATTGTTGTGTTGACAGAGGTGAATTCAGCCAGTGAGGAGAATACTGCCACTGGAAAATGTAACCAAACCAAGCACAGTGAAATCAATGCAAATCTGAAGGCAAAACTAAAGAGCGTTAAATTAACCAAACTATGCAGAAGATGTTAAGATGTTGAAGACCTAAAAGGAACTGAGTCCAGCCCTCAAACTTAGGTAACAATGAATGATAATGCTGAAAATGAGAGCTGTAATGTGAGGATTTCATGAACTCCAGGAATTAGCTGAGAGGTTTGATCTCAAATAGGAGGGAAAGGTAATGTTTATAGAGCACTTAGAGTCATGACACATATTGGGATACAAAAATCCATGTCTCAAATCTTCAGATTTCAGGTTGGGATAAACATCATAGTGAGTATAAACTTCAATTTGACTATTTAAACTATACAGTCCTATTTACCAAAGAATAACTGGTGAAATAGGAAAAAAAACGCTAAACCCCAAACCCCAAAGATAATTTACTACTGTTGTACTATTTCTCCTTACAGAAAAATGTAACAGGAAGAAACCACTGAAACATAGTTTAGGTCTGAAGAACCATGTTTCTTGAGTATCTGTAAATCTATGAACATCCTGCTGCTTTGACTGTTTTCTGTGAGCCCTAAAGCCCCAGCTTTGGTGAAAGGCCACACACAGATCACAGACTGTATAGGAAAAACCTTGATCTCCCACTTGGCATGGCACAGAGGCTGTCTGTCCATTTGGGAGTCAGTGTCTGCAACTCAGCAGCAAACCTTGTCTTTCACATGAGAAACGGATCGTCTTTTCTTCTTTTAAAACAGCCAAAACAAGTGTCCTGCTCTTATATCCAATGGGCTGGTGTGCATAGCACTCAAACAAACCAGGGGACCTCCAGCTGAGTGCTTTCCTCCACAAACCTATGCCTCCTATAGACCCCAAGAGCAACCTCAACAAAGACGCTGAGGTTTGTTTTAAGAGTGAGAACGTGCGAGTTCCAAGACTTAGGCTGATCTAGGGGCCAAAGAGCTAGGGCTTGTAAGGGGAAAGTCTAATCCCCACTCTGAGAGATGCCTACATGTTTTCCAGTGACCGTTTCACTTACCCTGCACTGCTACAGGCATGCTCGTAAGCACCATCGATCCTTTATTAGCTGGCCAAATTACTCTCTGCATTGTGGAAGCAATGACTCTTGAGAGGGTCTGTGGATTAATTTGAGAAAAGGAGAAAGACGTGTTCTCCACTGAGCAGAAACATGTGGGATTTAGTCATCACACTACATAGCATATTGTGTATACCATCCACAAGTAGAGTAAATACTGCAGACAGAGACTAGCTTTAATTTTCTTGACAAGGATTTTGTGTCTCCCCAGGGTTAGGATGATTATGGCAGGCTTGCACAGGGGTAGGAGGAGTGGAGAATAACAGAAAGGCAGAATTGGCCACGTATAATACCAAACAAGTCCTTCATTGACTTCATCCTTGTCTTAACTCTTGTGCTGTCAGTGCCCTGCCAGATGCAGTCCCTCCCTAAGTTAGGGGCATGAAGGCCTCTGTGGCATCCAGTGCTCAGCACCACGCAGCATCAGAAAAGACGGCAGAGAAAATGACCTGACCAAGTAACCAGGCAATAAGACATCATGTTGCCTGGTTTACATCCCAAGCCTTATCAGTTGCCTCTGGCTCCAGAAAATGGTTTCTATATGGTTTCTTACATTTACGTAACGATCGCTACGATGCTGGTGATAATAGGTTATTCTTACTGCGCAAGTGCACCAATGTGCTTGCGTCGCAGATGTTGTAGGCACGTATGCAAGCACAGAGGCACACACATACGCACAGAGATGTAAACCTATTAGTGGGGTATTTGAGATAAAGCCATGGGACCCAGCTCATGTAAAGTACACTAAACAAAAAAACCCTTCAATAAAATTCACACACAAATTGGTGCATTTAGAAAACGTTCCTAGTGAAAAAAAAACAAAAAGAAAGAAAAACATCATTATCGTTTTTTCTTGCCCATTGGAGTATGTGAGGAATTCTGCCAAGAAATCTTATTTCAGATAACGGATTCCAAGCCCCCATTATCAGTGTGGAGGAATTAATACCGTCTGTTCATATTTTTGCCAAGACCAAAAGTGGAAAATGCTCAAACCACACCTGTTTCAGTTCTACAACACATACACTTCTGCTTGCCAGCTCTCTAGCTGATAAAATTAGTTAGGGGATTTCTGATCCTTTTTTTTTTTCTTTTTTTGTTTTGTTTTCAAGGCAGTTACAGGACAGCAGTAGCAAGGGTATGTGGTTAGCTCATAGGGATGTGAGAGGGAAAGCAGAAACACTTTAAATCTCCAGCAGCAGTTACACAGAGGAAGATTTGGCTCGAATATTGAATGCTAGCTAGTATGAGGGTGCCACGGCTGCGCCGGGGGCGGCGGCAAGGGGATGTGAGGTCACGCTGCTGAACCAAGAAGGTTTGCTCTTTGAGGTATTGTCTGATGGGGCTCAGCACAGCACTCGAGACTGTCCACATTGTAAAGCAGGACAGAGAAATAGAGTTTTTCTGAAAGAAAGGGCCTTAGTTTAATGCTCAGTGGAAGAGACTGCAAGGTTGATGACAAATGGTGGTCTGCCATTCAGATGCTTAAGGGAAACTGATACTTTTGTGTAGATAACTGCAATATTAATTTCAGTGCCCTCCTTTCTCCTTAGGAATGCAAACATGAATTTAAATATTACCCTGTTATTATACCCCCAGGCCAGTGTATCTGTCAAGTGGAGAATCAACACATTAGCACCTTGGACTGCTGCTCGATACTTGGCCAGTGAAGCAGCCACTGACCTTTCATGCTCTGAGTGATCAAGCAAAACCTCCCTGGTCACTGGATTTGAACAAACTCTGTGCCATATGACATAACAACCAGGACTTGTTTTATCCTGCCCCTATACATTATATAAAATGTACACTCTCCTCTGTCTGAAATTTAAGCTACAAAGCAAGATTTTTATACAGCTCCTTTTTCAGACATCTGTAGTTTCACCTTCTTTCCACTGATTCCCTGTTCTAGCTTAAAATAACAAAATCTGGTTGAAAATGCACTGCAATGCACAACATCAAGGAGGTATATTAATTAATGAATTAAATTTCATCTGTATTACACTAATGTCATAATTACAAAACCAGTATTTTTACTACAAATGAGGAATAAAAATAGTTTCAGAAAAAGAAATAATTTTCTTGGGGAAAAATTAGTTTTTAATTTTTAAATTGCTGTCTTTGGTTTGCTATTCTATGTCTAGTGGAAATACTCAGCTCTCACTTTAGTTTATACTCATATTATTCTCACCAGTTTTCACAATGGTGATGTGGTTTACCTTCTCCCGTGGCAGAGAACTTTTACAACCTTAAAATAAAAACACAAGGCACCTTTTGCTCTCCTCCCTGAAAAAAAACCCCAACATTTTGTAATTAACAATAAAAATAATGAAAGAAGATCATGATTCACAGATTTTGCAAAACTGTTAAACAGAGATCTACTTAAAGGTGCAAAGTAAACGGGAAAGTATATAAAAACTGAGAAGTTGTTGAAGGAAAACTGGGGAGCATCAGTACAATGGTATTATAACGGCAAGGGAGATTTATTTTTGCAGAATGGTTTTCAAATGCTATTGGCGTTTGAATTTGGGAAGTTCAGATTTAAGGAAGAACAGCTCTAAAAGTCAAACCCAAACCAATTCTTTAATGTTTATTCCTCAAACTAGCAGGCCTTTTCCTTTTTTTATCTGAGAAACTGAATCCCAAGGTCTCTTCCATGTCTCCCCAAAACAGTCAATTTGGAAATATCCAAAGGAGAGTTTAATTGCCATTGTAGTCTAATGAGTTTGGGGCTGGCTGAGTGATATTGTTTGCAGATATTTAATAGACTGTATATACATCTGGCTAGTTCTTTTTCCTGAAACGCAAAGATTTCTGCAGTCAGCCATTTCTTCTGAGTAATCAAAAGAGGAGTTGAGAGCACCTACCCTCTCTGTCCATGCCCATATGATGATGACTGCTTTTTGGGCCCCGATGCTTAGTTGACTCTTTACACCATTCAGTACATTGCATGCTGTATTATACTGCATAATTGTTGAAAGTCTGAATGTCATGTAGTAGTAGTCAAAAGCCTTAAAACGTCTGTTACATTTATGCAGTCACTTTTATCAAGCAAGTTTATAATCTCACCAGAGGATGAAATCAGATCTATCCAAGGAGACTGATTGTTCATAAAACAATGTTGACTAGCATTATTTCCTTTCCAGTCCTTTACTTCTTCTTTGATTATATCTTGTGTCAGTTTTATTCCTGGTTCTGCAATTGGAAACCCACAATAACAGTGCTATGGCGTTTCACAAATCTGCTCACGGTCAGCTCTCCTGTTGATTCAAACTGTGAGCATTCAGCTTTTCTGTCTTCCTTTTTTTTTAATTTTATAATTAATATCTGGGAAAAAAAACCCAGATATGCAGAAAACATTTAAGTTATCCAAGTTGATAACTCCTAAATTGAGTCCTGTTAAAAACCAGGAACCTATGCACTGGCACACAGAGCTGAGTTATGGCAGCATAACAATTTACTGCCCACTCCTTGATGAGCTGACTGTGCTTGATGTCTGTCCATTGTGACTGTGATGGGGCTGTCCTCAGGTTAGAGTTACAGCACATGAGTAGGATGAGCTCTCAGCTCAAGCATTCAAAAGCAGTTACAGTTATAAAGCAGCTTCTTAAGGTGTGGCTATGACATTGTGCTCAATCCTCAACAAGGGGTCACTTTTAAAAATGAAGCACAGGCTCCTGAGTCCCTTAGGTCCATTAATTGTATCGACTGTCTGTTTCAATAACCCAAACACACGCAATGCGTGCGCGCACATGCGCCTTCATTTCTATTGACAATCAGTCAGGCTGCATAGCATAAAGCTCTGTTAGCCTCCTGTACTCAACAGGTATGTCCAGACCCCAGCAACGCATACACAACACTGACTGCACAACCAGATGGTGTCCAGAGCTCTTCTGCATATGCACCATGTTTATCAGAACTGTGAAAATAACAGCGGTACTTTTTTTTTTTTCTTTCTTTCCTGTTTTCCTTCTTTCCTGGCTATTTATTCAAACAACACTTTGAAAAACACACAGAAAACTATTCTTTCCTGGCAAAAGTGGGATTTTTTTGTATTTGCTATTGGTTCAGGAATGCTTTTGCACTTAACACCTCCATGAACTTTTTTTGTGACAGAATATCTCATCTGGAAGGTCCATTCAGAGGTGGCTGGCTGGCGTGCCAGATGCAGGCTCCAAACCCTATCTTCCCCAGGTGCTAAATTACCTTTCCTGATAGGCTGAGCTAAATCTTGGGAGGTGTTTGGATTAGGCTTAAACGGTACACTCAGATCCCAGCTATTCCCTCTTCCGGACACCCAATAGCCCTGCGAATATTCCAAACTGATAATGTCAGTCTTGAAAGGGAGTTGGTCTGAGAAAGCACTTTTCACTGCATTTTTCCTGAGCAGAGATCAAATGTGGATGTTCTAGGGGAAAAATAAAGAGCAGACATCCATGTGGAAAGTCAGGGTTGTGGATGCGCTCACCCCGCAGCTGCCAGCGGTGTGCTCGCCTGCTAGGCTAGGATAACATATCAGCATTCACTTGAGTGCAGTCTTTGCTCTGGCACTTCATATACAATTTGTTATGACATCCAAGGGGCACCTCATGGCCCAAGATGCAACACACAGGGGTCCAGCAATACCCCATGCTCCTTGGAGAGGATGGGCTGGCAGCGGTTGTGGGCAGGGGGAGGCAGGGAAGGGAAGAGTTAGCCCGCTCTAGCAAGGGTAGGAGGATTGGAGAACGCTTTAGCTTTTCGTTAATTGATTAGAGGACTGAAGGTGGCTGATTTCAGAGAGGACGCTATTTGGCCCTCCTTGTCTAAAGAGCATTGCCCCATAAGGGGCAACTGTGTTGCACTTGACAAGAAACTCCACAATGAAAATGCAAATCACAGGGATTTCAAAGTTTAGTCATCTCTGGCCTGTGGGTGTATTAACCTGTCTGCACATAAACCATGACTCAATGTATTGTAAACATCACTACGTGCTCAAGAAAACTGCATCACGGGGATACAGAAACAGACACTGTGGGTGAGAACCAAGGTCCCTTCAGCTCCTTTGTAACAGCCAGTTACAGATGTCTAAGGGAGGGTGTCAGCACATGCAATGCTGTGTCTCCAATGGCGCTTCTCCCCACCACCAGTGATCCCCACCCCACTATGGTATCCTTCTGTGAGCACTAAACCCTGCTGACCTCCCTCTAGCCTCACTTGCTTGCTAGTGAGGTGTGGTACGACGTTGGTTGAGCTCAGCCAGGATACTTCCAGCTTCACGAGCTCTGGCAGCGTACCGGTGAGGGGCCCCAGCTGCCTGCCCCTCGTGCTACCCCTGTGCTCTGCCTCAGCCCACGCCATCAGCGCTGCTGTCCTTCCCCTCCCTCCGCTTCCCACTGCTGAGCGCAGCATGGCACAACCACCGCCTCAGGCCAAACCTTGTGACAGTTACCTTGCCCTTGGGCAGTGCGTCGCGAAGACGTCACCAGAACCCAGCATGTCTTGGTGGGAAGCGATGTGATTGTTGCCCCTGAAACAACAGCGTGTCACCAGCTCCCTGGGAATCCGCCCTAATTCTCTCTGGAAAAAGGAGACTGCTTTGCTTTTATTCTTTACATTTTGTGCTCTGGTTTTGTTTCACTAGTGTTTCTATGCTCTGATATAGATGTATTTCTCCGGAAAAGCTCCTGTGCATCAGGATTTCTGTTTTCATTTATGACCTTAAGGGAAAACATCTGTTGCTGTTGCTCCCTTACCATTTGTCTTCATCTTTCCTTGTAACTGTTGTTTTACTTGTGATATCATCGTTCTTTTCATATCCTTACTATCTTTCTGCACTGTATCTCCCTGTCTCTGTGATAGGTCACATGCTGGTGTCAGTGTTTTCCAGGACAAAGTCTCATTCTTTATTTTTAGGAGGTGTTTAAGCTAATGTCTTGTCTGTTTCTGCTCTTTGGGATTTTAATGTTCTATTCTCTTGTTCCAGAGTAATTTTTCCCATCTGAAATAGTCCCAGAGAGATAATCTGCCTCAAAATTTGAATCTTCTCATTTTTCTCTACAATGGACAACTGCTAGACTTTCTCTGGCTTGGTTTTTAGGTTTTCTTAGCTGTATTACTGGTACCTTGGTGCTGGTTGTTGATGGCTGTTGTAGGAAAATATTGAATACGAAACAGAGGCCCAGATTAATCTGATTTACACTGCTTCTCTAAGTGCCTTGTCACTCTTTTACAAAGCCAGCGGAGAGGGAAAGAGGACAACTGAGATCTTAAGTGAGTGAAATTGTCCTCACTTCTCTTTTGACTAAACCACCACCAAATTACACAGTAAGACCGTAATGCAAGTGTGCTCCTAACTGAGGCAATTCAGGAAAAGGGTTAGAGTTAGATGGGTAGCAGTCAAACCACAGAGGGAAGACATAACCCTTAACAAGGGTGCCACTGAGGGGCTGATCAGCACAATATCCCAACAGAATATCTCTTCCATGTTCTAATCCAGTAAAGGAAAAGAAGGGAAATGACAGAGACAGAGAGCATAAAATCACCAGTGTCACCAGCTTGAGTCAATCCTGTGTTACCTTTAAATGGCTCTTTTCTTGAAATTAAATGGTGAATTCAACCCAATTCCTTGGCACCTGAACTACTGCCACTGAGACCTGAACAAGCCACGCACACTGAAATATCGCCTGGGCTTCCAGTGACTGATATAGACACTGATTTCTTTTCCAAGTACATTATGAAGGGCTTAATACAATTAAGCTACAAATGTCAGGCACACCTGTCAGTGCACGACAAAATCTGATTCCCTTGGAGTAAGACTGAAGGTCATCTGAAGAATAATGTGGGCAAGCATGATACTCCTCTATTCCAAATAATAAAATATAGGAATTTGGTTTCAGGAAATGTAACACAACCTTTTTAGGTGCACAGGTCTTAGCTGAGTATAAACAAAAAGACATGTTGTTTGGAATAGGCAATATTGATACCATAGATCTTTGCAAGATCAAGAGTAATGAAAACCAAATCTTCCAAGACAGCTCATCTGCTGGCCTCTGCATATCCCATGTTCCCTTCAGCTATCTACTGTTCTCTAAAATTAAAAAGGACACCTTTTCTCTTCTGATTACAACGTGCTTATATAAGGCTCAATTTACAAACTCTGTTACACCTGTCTTACAAGGGGAACTGTCAAGTGTTGCACTGCAGTGGCCTTTCACCCCTGGATGAGCTGTAGGGTAAGGTTTGGATTTTGGCTTTGAAACTGAGCAAAGGCTTCACGTGGGGTTTGAATTCCATCATGCTCAGCTCTCAGGGGCTCTTCTCCTGCGAGATCAAATGCTTTGCCAGGCTGGCCTTCGTGTTATTTCCATCACTAGATGCTGCCTGTGCTCTGCAGGTTCCCTCTAGTTTTGAAATCCACCTAGTATTCAAAGGAAAGGATTAGATCCCGATCTAGGAATGCTCATGTCAGTCCCCTTTCTCCCTGAAGTAACGGGGAGAAAAGAATGACAGATGCTATTGCTGAGACTCAAGCCAGTCTCTGATCCTAGTATATAAAATGTCTCCCAGTAGTTCTAGGGATCTCCCACAGCCTTTATGCAGGCTGTTTTCAAAAATCAAGCATAAGTTGTGAATGAAAATACTTTTCTGGATTTCCTAGATACTTAGGGAATGGAGAAAAAGCCTAGTGTAAAGCTTTGATGGCCAATCCTTTTCCCTCTTGTAGTTTTGCAAAATTCCACCTGAGTGGTGCAATAAAAAAAAAAAAAAAAATCCCAATTTTATCATAACAAACCTATGAAACTTTTTTAAAGGATTTAAAAATCTTTAAAGGATAGAGACACCTGCATCCACTCAAAGAGCCCCAGTTGAGCTAAAGACATAGATTCTGTGTTGCGGAAACTCAAGCCAAGTAGTGAATGATGAAAAAACCCCTCATTTAATTTCTTGGCTTCTGCAGTCTTATCAGAGTGTTCTGCCCAGCAGAACTAAGCCCTGTGAAAAATGTATATCGCCAAGTTCAAATGTGCAGTGTAAAACAATATCTAAAAGAAGTTAATTCCATTGCTTGTTTCTTAAATAGTTTTCAGTGCGAGAGATGGTTTTATAATCATGTGTCTATGATCAGAGACTTTTGGATAGACACCAAATCAAAACATCAGCAAAGAGAATGGGGTGATGTGGAAAACTGATTTATTCATTCATAGTCAATAAAATAAGCATGCAGTAGCTGGATTGTAAATAGCACTGTGGAGAAGATTTATATGTCTTAACATTGGGAGACAGGTTTATCCCAGTTAAAAGCACATTTTAACTGGAAGAACTCTTCACCGTGTTTATAAAATGAGGCCTTGGGTGCAAGATGAAACCTTAGGCCTGTGTGAATTCGAAATGGGAAAAATACGTCATCTGCAACCATGTTTTTCATCTCTGAAGTAGAAAGCTAAAATTGATCTGAAAATGTAAAAAAATAAAAATAAAAACTCTAAGCAAAATAAAACTAGGCGTCAGCAGGAGTAGGTACTGTGCTTAAAACTTCCCTTTGCTCTAGATTGCTGTGTTTATAAATCAAAATTATATGTCCAGTGGGGAAAAGGGAAGTAAAACTGTTTCCAAATGAAAAAAGGACAAGTGATTCATTTCTCTGAAAATCATAATTGAAAATACAGAACATTGAAATGCTCTTGGTTTACTCTTGTTTTTATTTGTAACATTTGCTTTGTTGCAGACAATATGATCAAGAGACTGAAAAAGAATCCATTTACCACTATAAATCTTTCAACTGTTTGAAAAATAATACACATTGCAGACTTTCTGCACCCTATAAAGTAGAGTTTCATCTTTACCAGGGATAAATGCACTTCCTTCGATTTCCTGATAGAATGGGCCATTCCAGTATTTCATTTATTAAACAAAAAATATCTTTATTGACTGTAGTGTATAAACAACTCTGAAGAAACCCTAGTGAAATCTAATGAGGTATTTCCCTTTGCAGCATGACAAGGTTCAAATATGTGCATATGTGTAGTAAGGAAAATAAAATTGACTCTGACAATCAGATACCCCAGTGAGCTTCTATCTTTGCAACAAATGTGCTCTGAATTCCAATGTGCTTTGACAATCACCATTTATTTCAATGCATCCTCCCCAGACACTAATTCTTATGGGCCAAATCCCTGTCTCATGGAAGTCAGGGGGAGTTTTGCCATAGGTATCAGCCTTGGAAAGATTTGATCCTATGTTTAAAAGCAATCAGATGGATGCAAAATGAAAGGAAATGAATGCGTTTACCCCTTGAAGTTCCAAGGATACAGAAAAAGCATGTAAGTCTGGTATTTTTATTCTGAAGCTCCCACATGCTGACAGACTATCAATTGCCCTTTATAACTTAGCAAGATGCCTCTTCAAGGCCATTTAGAGGTGCAGACAATTGTCTGTCTTCCAGTGCCATAAGTCAGATTTGGCTCCCTAGGTATGACATGTCCTTCTGATAGCAAAATATTGATCCCAGGAGCTCAGCGGTGCTACAGACTCTCATAGGGTTTTGGCTGGACGTAGAATGGAGATACTTGGATTCAAAGATGTGCTGTGAACGTAGTCCATTCACCAAGAGGTGTATAAGATTCCTTTGTGGATAGGAAAACTTAAAAGCAAGAAGAGGACAGATCTGGTGCGGGCATCTCTGGGATCAAGGTGGACAATTCTAAAAGAGGGGTTCCAGGGTGCATGTGAACTGAGTCCTTTTGAAATTCAGTCATTTATACAACAGAAGTTATTGATAATTAATGCTAGCAAAGAGATAAGGTAACAAAGAGATAGGGACAATCATATAATCATAGGCTAATTTAAAAAAAAACAAACAAAACTTTTAAAACACATGTTAAAAATAAATATAGACTCAGATGTTCAACTCATTTAAGTATTTAAGGTAGATATCACTGGTCTAGCTGTTGGTTTTATTCTCTACATTTTAACATGGGCAAAGAGAAGATCTCCAATACGCTTTGTAAATACACTTGTCAGGAGCTGTAAAGCTGGGTAAGGGCTTCTGCTGTAATTTCTGCAACAGCGCTTTCTCACCCAGCAGAATACCACGCGCTGCACTGTTGGTCCCCAACACTTATCTCTGACTAGCTGTGTAATTACTACATGCCTGACAACACTTCCCATTTCCTAGAACTGGTCTAAGAGTAATTTTTTTTTAATAATAAAACCAGGAATATAACTGGTAAAACTTTCATCAGGATGCTACCACCTACCAGGGGAAGATGAGCTCACTGAATGGGAGCTCAGGACTACATCAGTTTCTTGTCGGTGCATGCAAGTTGCTAAAAATCTTTGTGGGTGAGGTCTGGTTACTCAGACTGACTTTTACTGTGCAATTCACAAAGAGACATTAATGAGTGTGCTGTGGGTCAGGATGCACTTGGCAGGTGTGACATTAGAGATGCTTTTTCAGACAGATAAATGAACAAAAATACTTCATTTTTTCACATACTCGAAGCACAGATGAGGAAGTGGGTGACAAAAAGATTGCGTGACTTAGCCAAGGTAATACAGGACGACTGTATCAGTGCTGGAAACTGAATGCAAAATTTCCAGCTCGCAGCTAGCTCCTTAGTTATTTGATCATCTTCTGTCACAATAGGAAGATTACTGAGAGTGCAGACATTCCTCAGATAATTGCTGGGAATCCTGAAAGATGATTCAAGTGTACATAAATACATTATGAAAGTGCAGATTTTAAAAAGACATGTCATAAGCATTGCACCCTAATCTGTATTTCCCTGGCCTTGTATTCAAGTGGTTTAGTTGTAAAGGTAATAACACTGCATATCAAAACCCGTGGGTGGGCATCCAAAAACTCTGGAACACTGCCTTTAATATCTTCAGATTGCCCTCTGTAGACAGTAATTCCTGTCCTCATAAAACTGTGGTTTGTTTTTTATTTATGTGTAGCAATCTCCCCCCAATATCTTACTATTTCTCATTTTCTAGCTTAGTAGACAAACCACGCAAAAAGTGAGAGCTTGTGGCGCCTCTCATCAGCTTCATAGGTGAAGCAGTTAATGCAGACTCCTACCTTAGCCAGCCTTTATATTTTACTTTGCATTTACTTCTTGATGCTGCCACCATTAGTCTTGCTTTGCTTTAACATCATTAGCTTTGTTTCTTAAAGGTGAATCCATTCCAAATGTACTTGGTGTGTCTATGCTTAACATTTGTCAGTGGTTTCAATAGATGTGAAGTTGATTCAAGTATCATAAAACAAGAATGGATCAGCAGACCATCTAGTCTGACTTTCTGTGCAGCCCAGACTATAGAATTTCACTTACTAGATCAACGATACTGAAAGTTTTTAAGTCAATTACATATTATTTTTTTTAAAAAAACAGAGGCAGCCTTCCAGTCAACTATCCTACCCTATCTGATTGTCTCTTGTGTTGCCTTTTAGTTTTATAATTGTCTTTGCAATGAAACAGCAATTAATAAACAATGTACAAAGGCAGAAGAATATCAGTCAAAAAAGGGTCACTAGCAGTAGGACTGTGATATATGATACTCCTGAAAAAGAGTCAAAGCGATTTGGGGAAAAAATGGTATGATGAATTACAGGAAATAGTAAATTACAGAAAAGTGTATTCTTTGCTACTTTTTCATAAATCCCTTGAAACTATTGTCATGAGATGATGATTAGAAATTTCAGTAACACAGTGGTAGAAACAATCTGACTCGAGAGACTGTATTTTTGGTTTTGTCTGCACAACTTCCGTCATTTTATGTGCAAAAAGTGCAAGAAAGTGTATATATATGAATTAACATTAATCCACACAAACAATGAATAACTTAAACATTCTCATTTATCTTCAGATAAATTATTTGTAAATTACAAGCCAGATCCATGGAGCTGCACTCATTTAGAGATCAAATCTGGCCTCCTATTTTCATTATAAACCACAATTATAGATAGTTGAATAAAATTGTGTAAATAATTTACTCTTTTATCACTTCCCTTCAATCTGCAAATGTTTCCTTGAACACAGTTTTATTATATAAGTGCTCTTAGGATCTTGGCTATCTAAGTACAGTTATCAACCAAGATTTCTACGGTGTTGTCAATCCAGTCTCTCCTAATTTACTATGCTTTTACCTACTGTTGTGCCCATTTCTAAATTAACAAAGGTTTACAGTTCAGCATTTCCTTACTTGATCTACTCTGCAGAAGTGACCTTAAGTAGGTAAGTCCTTAACATGCATTGCTGCTGATGTCTTTGCAGTGCTTCACCTATTTACCTGGCATGAAACTCACTTGCTTCCTTCACAGAGGAGCTCCTATCAGAGGTGCCCTCCGAGTGTGAGTAATTCCTCCTTTCCCCTCTGTTCATTTTTGTCCATCAGGATTTTATACAATGCCCACTGAGACTGACAGAAAGACAGCTATTGACTAAATGGGCTTTCTGTCATGCTCCAGGAAAATGAGGAAGGCATATTGATTTTTTGGTTTGCTGTTAAGGCACATTTTGAAATTCTGTGGTTTTGGCTGACACTATAGACTTGGCAGGGGCTTAAACCTGCAAAATTGAAATCTAAAATCTGCCACTTCCCCAACTCACTGCTGTTCATTGCTCATACCAGGAGTGCTGTGGTTCTCTGACAGGGCAGCCATCAGCCACCTGAGACAGATTTTCAGCTGCTGTCGTGGCTCCACTGGACCCAGCCTGCTGCGTGTCTGCCTTACAGCCTCCAACCCCAGTTACATTGCGTTTGAGATGATGGGAGCAAGTGTGTGGTCTGTCACAGACAAAAAATAATTTTGACACATTCTCCTTTTGTAAGGGAAGAGATCTCTGGTATTTCTCAAAGAAAGTTTCCAACTAGCTCCCAGCTTCTCCCCAAACATTTCCCTTCACTGGCTCTGGGGTTTAATGACTGAGCACATGCTGATGTTCACATTAACATTTCCAAATCGAAGTGCCAGTTCTGGGATCCTGGAAGAGGTTAATGGAAATTATATCCTGAACCCCACTTCCAGTGAGCCGTGACCACATAACTTTCATTCCCACAGCAATCTCACCTCAATTCCATGTGTGTCAGTCGTAGGCAACAAACCCTCAGATCCAGCACTTCGCTCAAGCTTAGGCTTAGCTTACATGATTGCAGCACCCTGCCATAACTCAGGACTCTCATATCACCTGGTGTTTTAAATGTGCTGGTAAGCTGGATCCTAACTTCAAAGCCTAGCAACCAAGGAAATCAGAAGTACGGTTTTCACAAATGCTTCAGCTGGCTCCCTTAAAAATGAAGTTACTTGCGTGCGCATCTAAGTAAGTATTAAGGGGGGTTGCTATAGGCACCCAAATTTGGAGATGTTGGCCTAAATGACTTGGATAAGGAGAAGTGTTTTTTACATGAGGTGTTAAATAAAACCCTTGAGTTTCAATAAATAAATACATTATTTAGGAAGTGGTGACAATGTGCAATCTGCAAAAACGGGAAGCCTAGGAGGTGCTGTGGTAATAATGCAGTTACTTGAAGCACATTTAAGATACAAATATCTCTGTGGTTTTTATTTGCTTCCACTCTTTGAGTCATTCTGAGAAACTTCACAAAGCTCTGCACATTCCAGTTATGGCTGAAGCATGATGCACTCCTCACTGCATACAAAAAGCTTTACTCCAGAGAGCTACAGCGTGGGCTGAGAAGAAGTCTTTTCCAGGCACTGGAAAATGCAGATTTGAAGCACAATGTAATGGAGAACTCTGTTTCATGTGTGTAAAAGAAGAAGAAGAAGAAAGGCAAATATTCTTGGCACGAAGAGACAATTAGAAAAAATAGGGAAGTAGCTACACTCAAGACTGAAGCATTTCTGTCATAACATGTGCTGCTGAAGTCACCAAAAAGTTGTGGTGATGATGTGGCTTTGTCCTAGCTGGGGAGAGGCTGTTTTGATAGTAGTATTTTGAATATTTATTACAAAATCATAAACACAGCCAAATCCCTCAGAGGGTTTACCTGAAACAAAATTAGTTGATGAAACAACAGTTCAAAACAATTTTGCAACTCTTTATTTTAAAATCAAGGAATGGATTCAATTAAATTAGTTTCCAGAAGCCACTTAGAGTATGGTAGCACTGGACTAGAGTTAATTTTGCCCTAGAAGATTCAAAGACAAGAGAAAAACAGATCCAAGTATCTTCAAATAAAGCAAACCACCAAAACAACAACCGTGGTTTAGTTTATATTGCTTAAAGAAAGATGATTTCTTTTGGTTGTTGGGTTTGTTTTGGGTTTGTTTGTTTGTTCCTCTTGATGCGCTGTGAAGCAGTTATCTAGTGATCAGGATCACTAGATTATAGATCCAGGTCCGCAGCTGTTACCTGCACAAAATCAGCTGCCAAATGCTTCCTAATGCCTCAGTTTACTCACTCACAGAAAGAAGTAAATAGCTATAAATTTACCCAAGAATCTTGAATGAAATATTTAGCACAAGTAGAGACACTCATGATCACTATTAAAAGACAGTGTTTTCTTTGTGGTTTGCTGAGGTCCACAGGACTCTTCAAATTTAGTTAGAGTTTGCATTAGAGGTTTGTCCATGCCTGCTCCCGTTCCTGTCAGTTATTCAGGCTTTTTCTAGCTTTCCCAAGAGAAGTGGCTAAACATTTCCAACCAAGTCTGACTCTTCCCTCACTTTTCTTTGAGCCATCCATCTTCCAGCGAGCTCCATGCTGATAGATCCCTGAGGTCGTGCATAACCCCAGAAAGAGTCCGAGGCTGCTGTGTAGATAGAGGAATCTGCCTGGGGAAGCCCGGGGTGGTGTTATCCCAGATGAGGGCCTCACAAGTCATTTAAAAGACCAACTTGGGGTGTGTGTGTGTGCCTTTTAGTCTAAAAGGAAATGCTCTCTCTTATATATGCAGATTAATATCCAAGTTTGCAGAGGGAGCTCAATTCCCCAAAACCTTATTGGTAGCAGTGCTAAGTACCACGCAATATTTCAGTGAAAACCCACGAAACTTCTTCAGATAACAAACCCCAAGCCTAATTTTAAATGCTTGCTGGGCCAGGCCCAAAAGCTGAAATAAGGGCCTGACCCCTATCACACACACATGTGACCCATTCCTCTAACTGCTCGTAGAGGAAAAGGTTGGAGGTACTGAGCACGTCAACACTTACCTAGGCTTGGAGGGCAGGGTGCTTTCCCATAATCGGAGGGAAGTGTTGGAATGTATTGTTGCTATGTTTTTTAAGACCTTTTGAAACTGTGGCCCTAAGGAAATGAGGAAATACAGAGGATGAGGTTACATTGTTATTATTATTTCACATTTTTTGAACACAGGATTATATGGCTAGATTCATATTATATTAGCTTTCTAAATCTTTAAAAACACAGGGCCTGCAGTGCAGGTTCGATGCTTTATTCATTAAATTCATGTTTTTCTATTTAAAAAAAAAAAACGCTGCCTATCTAGCAAGCATTCCTTTTTTGCTCTGTCTCTCGCATACTCCTTCAAATATTCTTGTCTGAAAAGATCTGTGTGCAAACTTTCCATTTCATAAATAAAAGATTTGCTTTTTGGGTAATAAATCAGTGTTTCCTGCTTTCCTTAATTTTAGACTCGATGCTGACAGCCACCCTCTGTCCAAGTTCCCCAACACCCTCACACAATGAGCAGCCATTGCACAGCCTTAAAAACAGGTGGGATCAGTCCCTTCAGACATGCAAGAAGCTATCCTGTTTTCCAGAGAAGTATTTTCCATACATGAATGTGTTTCCAGGTGCTTCAGGTAAAAGAGGTAAGAGAGGCAACATTCATGTTTCCCCTGAGACAGGGAGCCTGACACTGTACTTGCATACAACAATTTACATGATTGTCAAGTCTGTTGACTTCAGTGGAATTGTTCTTGATTTATGCCAGTCTCAGGAAGATGAGAGAAAGGCTCATTAGGTTTACTGCTCCCTAAGTCCCAAACCAAGAAAGATTACGATATTGGTACCACAAGAAACAATCTGTCTGCCATGATGACACTGCATCATCTCAGACCTTCTGGTGTGTTTTTCATGCAGATGTAAAATGTTCCTATACTGATTTCTGAAATAATATCTTCATATTATTGTATTATTCATGCATATATATATTTAAGTTTTTGGGTGTGTTGTATAGTGTATAGTACATAACAGTAAAGAGATGAAGAATTATCCCACTAATACTAATTAGCCAATTTGGCTGGCTTTCTCTTCAATGGAAGATGCCTCTTTTTACTTGGTTGACTGCCTTACAGCATTTCTTCAAATGCTATTGTCGTATCTTTACATAGCAGCAGGATAAATGGAAAGGACAACTAAAATGCATCACGTCTTTCTTCTGACGGCAGGCCCAGTAGTTGTTAGACATGATCCCTTGTCTGCCTTCAGATGTACAGGCTCGTATGGCCAGGATCCTTGCCCCCTTGGATATCTCTTTTTCTCCCTTTCTTACTATTGTCGTCTTCTCCTAACAAGCTGTATTTGCCCTGATTTGAATCCTTTCCTTCCCTTCTCCAGTTGCCCGGGTTCTCTTCGCATCACTAGCAAATTTAAGTTTTCTGATAGCTCACCATTCACCCCAGCAGAAACACATTTCTCCTTCAGAAATCACTCTTTTCCTCTCCCGTTTTCATAGATAAGTAAGAGAGTGCAAACTAATTAACTTCTAACTGCCATCACACTATTTCCTCAACAATCCTTAGGCAAGTACTTTTCTAAAATACTGTAAATAGGAAAAGAAATCGTTAGGATGTTTTTCTAGATTTCAAATAATTGCACAGTACTGCACATCCTGTTCAAAACACCACAATAAGATAACACTCCGTGTTGCTGAAACACAAACTACATGAGCAAATCAATGCTTCTGCCTAACAGAATGTCCTCCACAATACATGGGAAGTTTCGCAACTTCCAGAGGAATCACTTCTCCACTCCGCCACCCCTTTAATATCTATTAAACAGACTCCCTAACTCATCATTTTGAACTGAAGGAAGAGGACGGCTGAGCAGCACTGGAGCAAAATGCTCTGCCGGGCACCCTTTACTCTGTGTCACAATGGCCTCTAGTGGATTAGCAGCAACTGACAGAGAGTTCCACCATCCCCTGTGGCTGCCAGCTCCCCCAGGGGCTGGCATGGCTGCGGGACCTGATGCCCCCACCATGGGCCAGGGGCCTGCTGCACCTGCAGGGCCTGGGCCTGGGCCTGGGTCTGGGCCTGGGTCAGGACCTGGGCCTGGGTCTTGGGCCTGAGCTTGGGCATTGGACTGAGACTGGGCCTAGGCCTGGTCACGGTGCCAGGTACTCACCCTTAAGTTACTGTCCCTGTTGGCTACTCGCCGACCTGTTTTCCCTCTCAGCCCCCCAGAGCACCCCAGCAACCAGCAATGTAGTTCCTTTATGGTTTCCTTTGGAGAAAGGGAAGGAAACCATGCAGGCCTGTGCACCTGCGGTATTTAATGTCAGAGTTGCAGCAGAGGTGCAACAGAAAGGAAACAACAAGTCCGCTCCCACATTGCTATAGCATTAGCTTCTTGCTTTATCAATAGGGGATAACTGGTTTCTTAAAAATAAATAAATAAATAAATAACAAATTGACTTCTAACAGGCTTATTTGGCTTTGACTTCGTCCTCATTTTAACTTCATCTCATGCAACTTTGTTGGTATTGTTTCTTTCTATTTGTTAAGAACAATGAGTACAAATTGAAGAAATGAGGAAAAAATTCAAAGGAGAAAGTATTTTTAATACAGCAAAGTACTTTCACAATACCGCCTTTTAAAGGTCCACTGTTACATTTGTGTAATTTATGCTTCCTGCTTCATAAAGTACACTGCCTTATCACTGAAGATTTTGTGCCGCTATTTGTCTGTTAATGGCATAGCAGTGAAAGCGTTGCCAGACACAGTCGTCTTGAAGTTTTAACTGTTAATCTTTCAAGAGTCAGCATGGACTCTTTGTTTAATGGTGGATCATCCATCAAAGGCATACGTGAGCTAAAATGCGAGGACCAATACTGGTGGAATCAGTACCATCCCCAGCTCCAAAGAGCTGCCATGAGAGCAACGGAGACTGGGCAGAAAAAAATGAGGGATTTTCTTATATTGGTCAGGGAAAAGAATGGCAGGTTTTCAGAAAGAAAAGTCAAGTGAGCAAACCCCTGTTCATCAGGGTCCAACCTGATCAGCTACTGCAGTGGGGAATGCAGTATGACATTCCAATGTACCCCATACACTTAGGTAGAAAGAGAACAGCAAAACCCTGGTTTTGTTAAAAAATGAATGCTTTATCATTAGCTTCAATGAGGTCTGGATTTTCCTGCTCCCTGAAGGCATGGATCAGTCATCTCCTTACAAAATAGTAGTGTGTGTGTGTGACTGGGAGAGAGAGGTTTAAGTTACTGCTTATGCAGCACTGTCTCTTTCGGGCAGAGGGACTCTCAGCTTGTTCTTAAAGTCTTAATGTACAAATAAAGGTGGGGCCTGGTCCTCTGAAGAACTATGTGTGGTCCCTCCTACAGCACCTATCGTAAAGATCAACAACATGGGTCTGATATGGAGGAATGTACCATACAACTGGAAGAGGGAATAACCACCTCCTTTGGGAACTTCTGGAGCTTGGTGTTGTTTATACCTTTCAGGCACACTCAGGTGGAGTTCAGTCTTACACAAGGCTCTCTGCATTGCTCTGTTTCAGGGAATCACCTACAGGAAAATGCAAACCCTTAAGGAAAAAATGGTTTTTGTCTTGGCATCAGGAGCATGAAAGGACAAACAGTACATAAGCAACTACTCCTGTTCCACAGTGGTGGTGATGGACATGAGGTAGGCAAAATGATTCCACTGCCTCTCTTCCTTGGCAGTTTCACTGGCTTATAAAAGGTGATTTTCATTCCCTTGCAACATGCTTAGGAGATGTAGGAACTAAGCGCTTGTTGGTTAAGATAAGCACCTGAGATAAGAAACCTCTTACAACAGGTACATTGATAGTGAACATTTTCATAGACCTAGGTCCTTGAGAAACTTGATCTAGCACCTATGTTCTTTAGTTCCACACATCCTGGCAATTATTAGAAGCACATTACTGCCCTGGTGTGAGTCAATGCATGGACCAGCATCTGAACTCTGCAAAGAAGGCTGCCGTGCAACACAACTCCTTTAGACATCTCAGTTTCCTTGCAAATGAGAGAAGTTTAACTGCTTTTAGCAGTTACTGTGTTTGGCTGATTTGCTATTGCAACAAGTTCTGTGCCCTGCTTTACCACGGAAATAAAACCCTAAAGCCTTAATTTTCTATCAGAGTGCCTCCACAGCAAAAAAGATAGAAGAGGAGAAACAGAAAACACACAATACAAAGGCAGGCTTGTGTCTTTGCTGAATATTTTCATTGTTTTCCCTGAGGGGCCAGTGGGTTTTTACACACAGCACTAGCACATTTCATTTTGACAACGAGTCAGACTTTCCAAGTCACTACACCTTTCACAACACACTGCAAACTGTCAGTGTGGTAACTTCCTTAAGTTTAATGAAGTTACCTTATGAAATCTCTTGACAGAGCTGGCCAAAAACAAAAACAACCAACCAAAAAAAATAACATAAGGCTACTCAAAAAATAAGAGGAGTCCCCAATGAATGTGATACGTGCAATCTGGAAAACCTCTGAGGGGAGAAGGAAGAGTTGTGTGTTGACAAATGGTGCAAACTTCTGGCTAAGATTAGATTTCTGCAGGCCGGATTCAGATAACTGGCCCAATTTTCCAATGGACTGAATGCCTGCCGGCTCCCAGTATTGGCCCTCCAAGCCACAGGCAGATCGTTAAGCTTGCAAAAGCCAGGCACTAAGTTTGAGCCCAAATAAAGCTCTAGGGCCAATATCTTCTAAAAGGACTGTTGTCATTTGAAGTCTAAATTTTTGAAAGTAATTTTTGCACAGCTCAGCCTGGAGAATTGTTTCTAAGCACCTATTTTAAAAAAAATCTAAGTCAGTCTTCTTTTTTTATGGTGGCCATATGATGAGCCTAGAGATGTAGTTTACCCTTCATTGTACAGCTGAAGAAATTCCAGGATAACAGTCACCAAAATTAAGGCATGTCTGTCAGTGACTAAAAGCAGAGACACCCACTTAGACCAGATTAAAAAAAACATATATAATTTAAGGATTAGCAGGCTAGCAGAGTTGGAAGAATTTCAAGCTCTTTACTGGGCTCAGGAGGAAATCTCTTTTAATATTCTATTTCATTCAGAAGTAGTCAAGGATTAGTGGTTTCAGAGGAACAGGTCAATACCGATGCATGAAAACTCTGGGGAAGGTCAGCACTGTTTGCCCCAGGTGCTGTGGAAAGGAGCAGGTATCGCATCTTTATCTGCGCTGTTTGAAGCCACAGAGTGTGTGTAACAGGAGAGGGTCCTTCTTGCAGGCTTTGTTTAAGCTGGATCACTATTAATGTACAGATGCTTATGCCGAGAAAATCTGCTGCCTGCTATTCAGTGTTTTCTGGATGTTTTCTCCATTATGCTCTATTTCGGTTCTCTTCTGTAACTTTTGTGTAGAGAATTCCTACACAAGAGATCATCTGAAGAAATTCTCATTCTGATCATTGCAGGACCGATCCTGTGCCAGATTTCCTGTCACCTTCAACAACAGCAGGTCAAAGGCCCTGTTCATTAAAAGCTAGTTGAAAATTTTCAGTAAAAAGGAACTTTAAAACAAAGAAACTCAGTGTTAGAAACAGTACTTGCCATCACTAATAAGTGAAATACGTTTTTGTTTTTTTTGGAGGTTTTTGTTTTGTTTTCAGTAATTGAAACAGCAGGTTTTGCTAGGCTGTGTTTTCTGTTCTTTGATTGTGAATGATTTTATTGAAATGAAAAAAAGTCTATTTTTTTTTCAGAGGAAAAGAAATTCAATTTCCTGAACTGCTCTGTAAATGATTGCAGATCCTGATCTGGTCTAGAGAAAACGCTTTGGACTAGTCAGGCACAGGCAGAGAACTGAGCCATCTTCCTGATAAAGTCTGCTCAGATCTTGGCAGATGGTTTGTGTACTTAGAAATCAAGCAGGTCACACTCCCACACTCCCAAGGTTTTATGTACCAACAAGTGAAACCAAGAATACCATATTTCCCTTAAAAATATTATCCTTACTCTTAACTTCTCTTACTGTAATAGCCACTAGGAGGAGAAAGAAGAGGTTAACAGATAAGCTTATATAAAAAATGGCCTTTAAGAAGACACCACTGAAGCCCTGATACCGTGCTGCCGAAGCTAGCAGGAGCCCAACTGAGTGGGTTGAAGACTGCGGCGTGAAAGTCATGGCCAGCAAAGTTGAACTGCACTGTGCTCTGGAGGCACAGACTTTGCTATATCTGGGGGAAAGGTAAAGGGAAGGACACAGAAGAAATTCTTTAAGTTTCTGAACAAGGTAGAAGCATCACTTTTCAACTCTATTGCTTGAATCTATGCATTTATTTCATATAAAAGAAAAACTGGGTAAATAATAGGGTGAGGTAGCTTTCATATCGGCAAATCTCTGATGGCAGGTGTGGTCTTCAGCAGCTGCTGATTGGAGGAGTTTTAAGTCCATTTCCCATTTCTAGGCACGCATCTTCCTCTTGATTCTTTTCTACAGCTTGCTGACAATAGCAGCATAGGCACTGAAAACTCCAAGGGGTTAGGGTGAATTCACTTGGCAAGCAGTTAGTAAGCTGCCTTCAGTGATGCCACAGAGCTACTGTGATTTTCTGTCAGTAAAAGAAGTCACAATTTTGCTATTTAAGCAGCAATGAAAAGGCTGCCTGTGTACCAGCTGGTTAATATTTGAACAATTAGACTCTGTATTTATCTCCTTTACTGAACTTGATCAGACTGAATATGGTGATAAATAAACCCGGGTGAAATATTACCTCATTTTCTAAGAGCTTGTTTTAAGCATAGAAACAGCTTTGTCAAGTGCTCTTTAACGGTAGGGCTAAACTCCCATGCTAGCAATATTTAAAAGAACTTTACATTCCCATTTTTTAAATCAGTATCCTCTAGTTATCATATTTACTCACACGGTAAGAACTTCAATTTGTAACTCATCCTTTTGATTTTACATAGAAGATGATCACTGAATTTGAAACCAATGTCAAGGTATGACAGAAACATGACATGATCAAGCTGAAACACAACACGACATATTATCTTGAGCATAACTGCTGCTGTGGTGATAGTACTGAAAACAATGCAAAGAAAATAGAAAATAGCTGCCCAGGGGACTACTTGTTTGGGTGTGCGAGCTTCCGCATCATATGGTACAGAGTCTATAGATACTGCTGTGACTGGAACTGTGTTAAGAGTTGTGCTAGGCAGGTACTGGGACAAAATCTGACACTTAAAATACATTTCCTATAGACTAGGTCCAGACACCTTCAGCTTCCCTGAGTTCACTTGTACTTTCCATTTTGCTTCACTAATCCTTCTATTTTCCTCTTTCATTATCTGAATGAATCCAGTCCCTGACACTGAGGTCTGGCCAGATGGGTTAATTCAAGAGGACATGAAACTATGTATGGCTGTGTTTATTTGTGTGCAAAAGTCTCTGTCCATAAATTAAAACCCTCTCAAGGAAGCATGTGCAGACACACATGCACTCACACACACTTACGATTTTTCACACCCTGTATAAGAGAATCTCAAGCACTTTACAAATCTTTAAGAGCGCATTGCACTCCCTTAAGATGAGTAATGACTGAGAACACATTTGCAGGACCTCGGTTTCGCCTGCATCACACATCACATTTCCGTGTCTGCTGTAGGAGTTGCCCAGTGGGATTCAAGCAGAAGTTCATTTAGCCCAGTAGTCCATCTAATTGCCAGAACATGAGCCATTGGCCCTTTTGAAGTATAGAGAAATGCAAAGCAGCAGAATTCTTTATTCCTTCTATTAGTTCTTAAAATTCTTTGTGTTTCTTGTATTAGCCTTCTTTAAAAGGAATAGTTCCACACTTTTCAGCCCTTCCCATTTGGAAGTCTTTCAGTCATCCCTGTCATGCTCTGAAGAATGTCCACATATTCAGCATCAAGTTTATCTTTACTGTGATGTGAAGGATCACATTTATAAAAAAAATAAAAATTAAAAAGATATTTATTTGGTATTCAAAGTCAGTATTTATAGGACATGCTGCAGAATTCTGTTAGAGCCGTGAACTGAGGATGTGCAACATTAGCAGTTGGATGTCATACAAACCAATGCTCTTTCAGAATCAATTTGCCAAATATCTCATTGATGACTTTTGAAAACCTGGACCTAAAAGATTGCCTATAGAGTGACAGAGGAAACCTGTAACAGAGCCTGAAATAGATTGCCAGTCTCTTCTATTCCACTGCTTACTGTTTCTCCAAAACATTTGCAGCTCTGAAACCCCAGAGACAAACTCTGATTGAACTCTTTCTCCCACATGGCAGTACTTGGCCATAAAGACAGCATCTTCAGGACAAAATGAAGATGGAACATGATGGTCCAACATATCTGAGCCCAAAATGAGACCTGATTTTTTAAATTAATATTTCTTCTCTCCAGCAAAAGCATAAATGGAAGCCTAGCTCTGTCTTTAAAAACTTCCAGGATAGTTCCATTTCATCAGAGTTGGTGGAAAATGTCTCAAAAAGAGCATGGAGCTAAAGTGACATATTTATGAGGTGAAAAAATCAGTGGAGAGACTGTCATAGGGATCTCTGTTTATTAGGTAAGTGTTCTCACGCTCTCATGACATCTGACATTCAGGGCTCACTCTAGGGAACAACCCCAATTCAGAATCATCATGCACTCCTGCCTATTACAAGAAATCAGTTTACCAAGTCTTACATTCAAGATAAGCCTTTTTTATTGTTCTTCTTGGACTCAAAATGCCCAAGGGACTTCAGCAGGTGTTTGTTCTATAAATGTAAGGAACCCCTTTATATTAAATCCAGAGGGAAAGATCATGATCAAGCCAAAATCAAGACAAAGTCAAGACAAATCAGCCAAAATAGTCTTATTGGGAAAATGCCAATGTTCTAAGAAATATTTAGTGATGTAACCCAGAATTAGGTGCTAATAAGTACACGTAAAACAAATTAGATTAGATTTAAGATGTTTGGCAGCATGAGAGCTTTGAATAGCACAGATGGACTTCCATGTCATGTTTTGATCTGCTAGACTAAATGATGACATTTGTTATTGAAAGTAGTTTTAAGGAGCAGTTTTGTAGCACAGTAAAATTTAGATGTGGTTTCTATATGCAGCTTCTACAGCAATATCTTCTCATGGCTGCACATGCATGGCCACTATTGGCTTTCAGTGAAAGTACCATCTGTATACTTGTGAGGTACCATTAGGTTTATTCACATCATATTACCATAGTTAGGGCCATGTGGTACAAGGTTCTAGGCATCAGGAGAATTGAGGCCATTCAGCATTTTGCAAGAGAGAGTGCTAAAAATGGAAAGTAACTTTATTTGCCAAATGGCAGGCAGTAAATCTGTGTTAGGGAAAAAGTGCTGCTCCCCTTGTATTCAGAACACTCTGAAATCACCCGCACAGTCTATAGATATGCTGCATACAATATGCATTCATGTTTGGATTCTTCTTAACACTTGAGTGCAAAGAAAGATGCAACAGACATTTATATGCTCTGCTGTGCAGAAATGTGAGCAAATTGTAACCTCAGAATCTGCTTTAATGACCTTTCTCATGTCACTTGACATTTCTTCGTCTTAAAATACTGCAGATCTTTTTCGTGTCGCTTGCATTCATGTAAATCGGTCATTTACCACAACAGTCTGTTGCAATGAGAGAAGCATCAGTTTCCTCATGCATTTGTAACTCTAATTTCTAGCATGTCTCTGCTTGCAGACTCAAAAGAGGAAAATGGCCCTTCATTTTTACTACCAAGAAGCCTGACAGTACTATGCTAGTCACTAATGAATGAGCTAAATGAAGATCTTACTGAGAGACCTGTGGAGCAAGAGTAATTTTTTTGTAGGGAAAAAAACATCCCTGGGAAATAAAAAACATTTCAAAGGAGTTTAGTCACTCATAAAGGAAGTGTTGCTTTCTGATGAAAGGTGATCTTTCCAGCAGATGTGTTATGAGGGTTGGTGAAGAGACTTCATATCTGTATTACTTAACAGCATTTGAATTTATGTGAATAGGTACAAAACACATTTCAGATTATGTTGACTACATATTTTTGGATAAAACGGATGAATAAATCTCTTGAGTCTGATTCTGATCTTCCATCAGGTTCACACTGATATCAGCAGAGCCACTGCTGGTTTTCTCCATTGTGGGAAATAACAGAAACACAGTCTCATAGCTGTAGCCAGAAGTCTGGGAAAAAACCCTGAAAATTTTCAGACAGAAGCTAAATTCATTCTATGGCCTGTATTTCAATTATCTTAGCTTTCAAGTTGTATTTGGAGGCCTCTTGTTTTCCATTACTCTTAATGCCCTACAGTTGGGTAGTAAGAGAAACCCTCTGTAGTCCACTGGCCTGATGTCAGATGTGCCTTGGCAGCACCCTCTGCCTTGTGAAGCACAGGAGCTGAAGAAACATTTGTGGAGACCACAAGTGTGGATCTAGTCCTGAGATCAAGGTCATAAAATGAGAGCAAGACACAAGATTATAGTCAATCAATCAAACAAACAAAAATCATAGAGGAAACAAGGCAGGGCAAACAGAACAGTGGCTGAGACTGAGCTGCAGGGGCTCCAGCATCTGGCCTCCACAATGGTGCCTGCCATGGGTGCAGGGCACCCAGGGGGATCTCATGGAGGCATGGCAGCCTGTAGGGCTACCTACCCTATCTCTTAGGGTATTCTCAAGTCTAGTTTGTAACCTTGTACTTCAAGTGGTTCTCTGACTGTCATTGTTCAGACCATGTAGGAGTGAATCCATATGGTGGGTTCTTTATTCTTATGTCACTTTCCTCTTAGCCTGGCACATCCATGTGAGCTAGTACCATAAATTCTTGTCCATCATTTTTGAAGTGGCAAATCTCTGGTAGCTCTATCTGCATGCATACAGACACTCATTTGTAATTTACTCATAGTTTCCTATAACTTAACCATAAGACTTAGTTCGCTTCCAGCAAGAACTGAAATTTGCATATTGCAGTTTACCAAAATAATTTCAGTGTCTTCTTTGTTAACACAGTTTCCATATATGTAAGTTCAGTAGAAATAAGTTGCATAGCACATAGGAACGACAGGTTTTTTTAATATGATTGCAATTTCTTACAATTATGTTGCAACTCAGTAAGAAGAAAATATTCTTTAGGAAGAAGATAAAAGCTACTGCATAGAAGATTAATCAGCACAAATGTTTATCATCTGGAATATCATCTGCTTTTCTGCTTTTCCTTTTTTTTTTTACTTTCAGTGCAAACAGATGTCTAAGGAATCCCCTTTTTCATAATTTTCAGCAACATGTTATGGATATTCTATGTGCAGCATGTGGAAGAAAAGCAAAATCGACTTTTGGCAGGTTCAGTCTATCAAGTTCATAAACTTTACTGTGTCTGTCTTGTCCAAGATTAAAGACAACCTGCTCCAAGTCAGTTTCCCATTTGCACTTAATTAGGGAGTTCATTTTAGAGGTCAATGAAAAATAGCAGAGTACGTTTTCATAATAACTCTCCTCACAATAAAATTATTTCTCAGGCACTCATCCAATTTTCTCTGGAACAAGGGCAAGAAAAGTGGGGACACAAAATAGAGTTATTGGATACCTTATCTGGAACAAACCAGCATGTTGTCCATTATCCAAGGAACACACAGTACATTCTGGATCTGAGGAAAGAAGCCAAACATTGCATCTTTTCAGACAATTTTCCTAACCATACAGCTTCATTTTCTTCTAACAACTGGGACAGAGATTTTGAAAATGTTCTGAAACATGGGAGATCATCTGCACAAGGAGTTCCTCAGTATCACGTTTACATACGTACTTTTTCATTGCTGCAGATAACAACATGCCCTTATGGGAAATGCAGAAGGGTACTTGGATTCATGAGGAAACAGCAGTGAAGAGAGAGTTGAGCAGCAGTAGGGCTGTGATTCATGCTGTATCAGTCTGGTGGCATCCTTTGCAGGAGGAGAAATACCTCAAATGATGCCAGTCAGCCACATCATGAAGTTCCTCAGAGGCACTTTCAGAATGAATTTGCTGTTCTCAAGCATCTGAGTGGCCAATGCTCCATGCCTGAACTTTTCCAAAAGTCTAAGGGTGCTTAGGATTTTGAGCTGATATCAGCTCTATTTTATAAGTTTTCCTGAAGCTTGTCTAAATCAAAACTATTTTGTAGAGTATGAAATATCTTCTTAGACGAAGACATTCCCAGCACTTCTTGGTCAGCCAGATTCCAATACACATCTAGCGAGTAGCAGAAACAGCAGGGTGCAGGGACTTGTGCAAGGCATTTGACACTGTCCTGCACGACATCCTTGTCTCTAAATTGGAGAGATGTGGATTTGATGGATGGACCACTCGGTGGATAAGGAATTGGCTCGATGGTCGCACTCAAAGAGTTGTGGTCAACGGCTCAATGTCCAAGTGGAGAACAGTGACGAGTGGCGTTCCTCAGGGGTCGGTACTGGGGCCGGCACTGTTCAACATCTTTGTTGGCGACATGGACAGCGGGATCGAGTGCACCCTCAGCAAGTTTGCCGACGACACCACGCTGTGTGGTGTGGTCGACACACTGGAGGGAAGGGATGCCATCCAGAGGGACCTCAACAGGCTGGAGAGGTGGGCCCGTGCGAACTGCATGAAGTTCAACAAGGCCAAGCGCAAGGTCCTGCACGTGGGTCGGCGCAATCCCAAGCACGACTATAGGCTGGGCGAGAAATGGATTGAAAACAGCCCTGAGGAGAAGGACTTGGGGGTATTGATTGAGGAGAAGCTCAACATGAGCCAGCAGTGTGCGCTTGCAGCCCAGAAAGCCAACCATGTCCTGGGCTGCATCAAAAGAGGTGTGACCAGCAGGTCGAGGGAAGTGATCCTGCCCCTCTACTTGGCTCTTGTGAGACCCCACCTGGAGTACTGTGTCCAGCTCTGGGGGCCCCAGTACAGGAGAGACATAGACCTGTTGGAGCGAGTCCAGAGGAGGGCCGCGAAGCTGATCAGAGGGATGGAGCACCTCTCCTATGAGGACAGGCTGAGAGAGTTGGGATTGTTCAGCCTGGAGAAGAGAAGGCTCTGGGGAGATCTAATTGTGGCCTTCCAGTACCTGAAGGGGCCTACAGGAAAGATGGTGAGGGACTGTTTATCAGGGAATGTAGTGACAGGACAAGGGGTAATGGGTTTAAGCTGAAGGAGGGTCGATTTAGATTAGATATTAGGAAGAAATTCTTCACTGTGAGGGTGGTGAGATACTGGAACAGGTTGCCCAGAGAGGTTGTGGATGCCCCATCCCTGGAAGTGTTTAAGATCAGGCTGGATGGGGCTTTGGGCAACGTGGTCTAGTGGAGGGTGTCCCTGCCCATGGCCAGGGGGGTTGGAACTAGATGATCTTTAAGGTCCCTTCCAACCCAAACCATTCTATCATTCTATGACTTGACATGAAGTACGTTGAATCTGATGTGGGCTTGGGGCAAGGAATTAGATGAGTTCATGGTTTTTTTATAACCAATGATCAACTGGTTATGGATTCTCATATATGAAAGTATGATTTCTTGAACCAGAATCTGGCCAGGTGGGTACAATCTTAATTTCTCTACTGTGGTTCTTGCAACCATGAAGAAACAAGGAACAAGCTGAGAAAAGCCTATAGCCCGTTGGTCAACGAAAAACTCAGGCAAAAGTGGGTTACAATTTTCACACATGTCAAGCTTTGACCTATGAATTATGTTTTTGTTTGGCATTACAGGAGATATATTTGACCTGTGCAGAACAACTAATACCTGCTCAGACAATCTCCACACTATCCAGATTACTGACTTTTGCTAAATCTGGTGCCTGGCCTCTCTGAAAGTGTACAAATAACAATACCTGATTTCTTGCTCAGAGTATGTCCTACAGTGGACAGGTCCTGGGAGCTATGGTTCAAATCAGTTCATTAGACAAGGACAAAGACCACACCAGAACAGCTGGCTTTGTTTTTATATTTCAGATATCTTCTTTTCATTGACTAGAGGAAAAGTACCTTGTTTTCCAAATGACATCCTTGCTTGGGTAGTGAATCAAGTTACTTTCTCTATAAGATTATAGTATGGTAATGTCAATGCCAATGACCAACTTAGAAAGAAATAGTTGGGTACCCATCTCAACACTCTTTAGGACCTAACGGTCAAGTCTTTTGCTTTTTAACCTTTTTCTTCTGGAGCATACAGTGAACATGTTATAAACATACTTCCTTGTCATCTTAGATGATATCTTTTTCTGAAGAGCTAGTTTTTGTGCCATAGAGGGCATGAATCTGAAGTCACTTTGGGCCTCATTCTTTGTTTCTTTCTTTATGAAAAACCCAGCTGAATGTTCTAGTTACCTGGAAGCACATGAAATGTAGAAATAAGTGTAGCTTGGACCACTGTCTCAGGCTTCTGCCTGACATTGGTTTGCTCCAGGACAGAGAAACAATTATATGTACAGAAATTCAGCAGCCTGAAAAGGCCTTGTAGACAGATCACTTGGGAAAAAAGGCTGCCTAATAAACTGTGGTCAGAGGAACTTACTTGGTGGTTGTTTTGTTGTTGTTGTTGTTGTTGTTGTTGTTGTTAAATGAAACAAAACATAGTGATTTTATTTAGGACACTGAATCAAGGCAGGAACTGTTGTAGGTGCTTCCCTAAATCAGGTTTCATTTTCTTTTTTGGCTCACCATCATCCTTCTGAAGAAAGGAAGAAAGATGCAGAGTGGTTCAAATCATCTCGCAACGCTGTATCGCATTTCAGATCATTTACGCTCACAGTCATGTCAAGCAAACAGACATTTCAAATTGATCAATGCAGTAATTGAAACAGCAAGAAGAACTGGAGGTTATTTTGTCAGCAATAGCATTCTTTATGAGACTGAACAGTGATGCCTTAAAATGGGATGTATCCAGGGAAAGCAAGCTTCCTGAAAATGTTGTAGCCATTACTTTAAAATAATATTATTTAGCCTTCATGCTCTATCCCTTGTGGGTTTTCAATTCCCTAGCAAACTTTCTTTCTAACACATCTTTGATCCTGGTCTCAAAAACCTGACATTTTCATTTTGCAAAGACTGGATATACAATGGACTAGTCAAGAATAAGGACCAGATGCCCCAAATTGGTGCAAATTGGTACTGCTCCATTGCCCTCCACACTGATTTACAAGGATCTGGCTGAAAGCCTTCCAAAGCCTTGGCTGCTTTGCTTTGCTATTTTGTGTGTAAACACTTACTTTAATTTTAGTCTTACTTCCTAAGGAAATTTCCTAAGGAAATGGAGTTTATGCAATCATGTTCTCTGCGTGTGTATGCACTTGCATTTGTGAGTGTACGAGTGAGTATTTGCTTGTCCTTTCCCTCAATTACTTTTGAACCTGGCAGTCAGACTGGAGAGGGCAGGAGGTTTAAAAGAGACAAAATTCCTGCAAACACCATGTTCTTATTGAGGAAAAGGCTAAGGAGCTGAGTCCTTGTAGCCTTCAGAAAATTTGCACTGGCAAGGAGTTCTTAGACCTGACTCCATCAGTTCTGGCCCTCTTGGAGCCACTTGCTCAACCAAGTGGGTTTCCCTCGTCAAAACTTGAGCATCTAAAGCTCAGACTAACCCTGTTTAACTGGACCAGCATTTCTGAAGAGCTTGGTTAGCCTGGCTTTCTCTATTTGCTTCAGAGCATGCGTATGCTAATTATCTGATCTGGTTGAAATCCTTAATCCTCACCTGGTGTTAGTAAGCTTAGCACCACCACTGAAGTTGCTCCCTTTCTTCCAGCTGTTGAGCAAAATATCAGGCACAGCATTTCCCATGGTTTTGTATTCAGTTGCACTCATTTTGTTCTACTCTTGCCAAGGGTCTCAGACAGAGAGATCAGAAGGCAAAGGGGAAATCATTGATGCTAACTCACAAACAACCTCATAAAACTATCCTTATTAGTCCTGTAAAAAAAAAAAAAAAAGGCAACAAAATAAAATCATAACTGCTTCACTGCTGAATCTTTGTGATAAATGAAGTGATCCTTGGAGGGGAGGGAAGGGGGTGTATATAGAGGTAGCAGGCTTCATTGCTTAATGGAGTGATGTATTTAGCAGGAGTGAAAGAGAACTGCAAAGAAAATTATGTGAGAAAAAAGTCTTACCATTTGCCAAACCAAATAAATAAGTAATCTTTGTCATTGGCAAAAAAACACACTACACCAAACAAACAAAAAATGAGCTGTTAGTTAAGCTTTGATAAATATGGGACAGGGAAGCTATGACAAAAGAAAAAAATGAAAGTCTAAGATATACTTGAATAGAATACAATCTGGAACTGAATAGTAATCTGGTATGCAAATGATGTATTTATGAGATTCAAAAAGCTGTGGGGAAAAAAGTGATTTTTTTTTTCCATTGAAAACAGAAGAGCAGGTGGTGTTTTTCAGCAATCTTTTTTATCTATGTCATGAGATATTTTATACGAAGAAAACACTGAGAGCACCCTGACTCACAGTAGTACAAAAGGCTTTTTTCCTGTGTGCAAGGTAGGTCCTCTCTGCATGAAGCAGCAGGTAGTGACAAATGAAACCAATGATACTTTCACATCCTGAAGTGCTTTGCTGAATTGGGAATCAGCGTCTTATGGAAACAACCTCTGGATCACACATATTTTTTTAACCTATGGTCACCATTAAGTTAAGACTGAAGCAGAAATTTGTCCACTTCTGGTGACTGCCTGATAAGGAACTAGGTGGACAGTGGCCAGCTAGCCAGACTGTGATCCCCTCTATTGTGCTTACCCCTCTATTGATTTAAGCAAAATGTGAACAATCTTCCCCTTGCATAGCAAGACTTGCTGACTGCTCATAGTGACCTCATCCATGTGTAGTTATTTTGGCAGACAGTTAAAACTTTTTAAAGGGCCAACATGAATAGTTTTATGAGGCTGTTTGTGAATTAGTATCATTCTTTTGCCCTTTGGCCTCTGGTCTCCTATTTAGTTTGGGCCCCTTGTCAAGTGTTGGACAAAAGGAGCTCAAGTCAGCATAAAACCCTGGGAAGTGCTGTGCCTGCCTTTGCTCCTTGCTACAGCCCATAGGTCTTCTTCGTGGATGGAGCTATGCCTGTTAATACCAGACGAAGATGAGGCCCTTCAAAGTATGATGCTAGTTTGTGAGTACTAATTGTCCTGTATCTTTTGACACCAACATGAGCACAGAGAAAAAAACCATGCAATTTATACTGAGATCTGTCAGGTAAAATTTGACTGAACCACTCTTTTTGTCCATAGGTACTCAATGCTTTTATAGAAGTTTCATCATTCTCACTGTACAGAGAGAGAAATTGAGACAGACCAAGCTGGAATGACTTGTTCAGCCTGATCTGTATGTGTGCAGTTCCTATTTCAGAAAGAACAAAAAATTTAATAATAAAACTGAATGCAAACAAACTGCAGAACAATTATCTTCTATCTCTTTTAAAAATAAAGAAATGCAAGGGGAAAGTGATGTACTTCAACCTCAGAGCTTCCTTGACAGCTGGACATACTTAGGACCTTCATGATGCAGGTGTTTGCCTCACTTGAGCTGGGTGCTGAGAAAGCCCAGGTCACTTTATTTTCCTCCAGATTTTCTGAGTAACTTTCAGGACCTCTTTTGGTCCAGCTGCTCAAACATGGTTTGACATTAAGGGTCTCTGCACCAAAATACTCCAGGATGTGGGTTTTCACACCCCTGAATCTCAGCTCCCCTTGGGTCTAACGGATGTAGTTACACCTAATGTAATTGTACCTCACAGGCATGTCATGATTTCAAATATGTTAAAATATCTATTTTTTTTTGCTTAGATTTGAAACCTACAAGGAATCTCAAATTGATAAGAAATTTGCAGAAGCGAAGGCACAAATTGACACAGTTGGCCAACCACAGCTGGGTATCTAGGGATCTTTCATTAGCAAATATCTAAATGCCCACAAACATTGCAGGATTGCTTTGATGTGACTAAGCCCATTAGGAAAAAATCAAGAATATTGCTCCAGATTATCCAAATTACTTGGAAGAGCAAAACTGTACTATAACTTGTTAAAGTTTGATAAAGAAGCTTTTTTGCAAGATGTCCAATGCTCCCAGGAAGAGGAAGCAAACAGACTTTTTCCTGTTGTGGTGGTATTTGCAAAGCAGACCAAATGCCATAGTAAAATGGATAGCTTGCACAGAAACATATATTGCATAGAAAAATGGACTCAGTTCTGCAGCAAAACTCCTAGATTCTCTGAAAGGTCTGTTTAGATGAGAAAAGATAGGGCTTGAGTGAGTTAAAAATACACTGAAGAATGCTATCAGTGCAATGTTATTCATTTTGATATTAAACAAGATTTATTTGACAGTAACACCATATGCTCAGTGGTGCTGTCCACAAGATGACAATTCCATTTTGCAACAACTGTTGAAGTTCAAAAATTGTTTTCATTTGGCTTTGGAATAAAAACAAAAAAGCCTTTCAGTTCTTTACGGAATGGAATTGGACTGAAATGGCTGATGTCAGATAAAAACCTGAGCCTTTTCTTTCGTGAGGCCTTTTTTGCTTCTAATGGGTTCCTTGGTCACCCAACAGTCAGGGCTTTGGGAGAAGGCAGGAAGAGACTGGGGCATGGGTAATCTGTAACTTTTCAGAGGCCCAGATACTATTCAATAGCATTACTTGATGAAGTGTCAACCTGCTGAAAACATTTCCATCAGCACTACTGCTCAGTTCTTGATACTGCTAAGATTTTTTTGTATTGATGAGGCATGACTGTAGTATGCAAGCTTTGTCAAGGATGAGACTAGACCTGTTTTTCCGATGGGCAAAAGAGAAGCTGAAGATTTTTGGCAACAGGAGAGCTTTGGAAGCAGCAGAAGTGAACGTGGCAAAAGTTGGGTGCTATTTGTAAAATGTCCAGCACTGTACGCCTCACGATGTCAGGGTTCAGAAATATCAGGAGAGTTTTTAAATTCAGTGGATTAGAGGGATGCAGTCTTTTACTCTCTCCACTGAACATTTTCCTTCACATTGATTGTAGGCTAAGAAATGGAGGCACAAAAATATGCAAATATATAAAAAAATACACAAATACCATTTTTCTACACAAAATTCTGGGAAAACATTTTCTTTCTCATAGATGTTTGAAAAACCTAGGTTTTTATCAAAAATACCTCCAAACTTGAAAACTTCTGGGGAAAAAAAAAAAACAGAAGGAAAGTTTCAATTAGGAAATGCTGCTATGACACCTTGTGGGGATTATTTGCCTCAGGTATCCATTCGTGTGAAGGGCTGTTTGAGCACATTCCCAGCTGACTGACATCGGCTGTCCTGCACTCCTCCTAACCTGCACACATTTCCTCTGTTGAAGGACTGGTGGCGGTGGTGGCAGTCCTCCCTGAGATGATGCGTCTTGGGTTAGCTGGGGAGTCTAAATCCTTGAGAAGAATGAGGCAGCTAAATTACTATTCCTGTGAGGTACCACAGTAGCATTTCTGAATTGAATTGTTGCTGCTTTCAGCCAAAACCTTTTGGTTTTGAGGACTTTCAGCTCTTCAATGAAAAGTTAAAATATCTGGCAGAAAGTACACATTGTAACAAAAAAAATTGTTAATACAATCTTCTATTGAAAAAAACGTTTGACGGGAATTTTGTTTTTTTCACCAGCTCTAACAAAAGCACTATAAAATCCTTACAGCACTTCAAGTAATTAGACATCGATATTAAGGGAGTTGGAGTTTGCCAATTCTTGTACACGTTACATGTCACCAGTGAGAATTCAGCTCTTTGGGCTCCCAGCGCTGTCCTTTGTCTGCAGAATCGTGCTCTGCCCCACCTCTCTGCTGCACTAATGTTGCAGCACTCAGACACAGAGCGCCCTGTTTTCCAGTGTACACACATGCACATGCGCTGCCAAGTTTATAACCAGACCAGTTTGACACTCTTGGCTCTAGCTGTCTCAAAATCAGGCACATATGGTTAATAGGAGGCAGCAACAGTGGAAAAGCTGTATTTGCTTTGAACTGGCAGGTGACAGGAGCAGAAGTATTTGGCAAGAAAGACCCTTCTGGTGGTCGTGCTTGTGTGTGTGCGTGTGTGTGTGTGTGTGTTGCTACTGTTTTGAGTTTCTCAGCAAAGCACATAGGCAGAGGAAGATGACCGTACAGCCACCACACCATGCCCCATCCTGACACAGAGCTGGGATGATGGCTGGCCCTAGGGCATTAGGCAGAGTACACTCTCACCAGGACCCAGCCCTTGCAGGTGTGGAGAAGGTGTGAAAACTCAATTTGGCTGGTGGAGAATGTGTGTGCATGTGTCCTCGCACTGCCTAATAAACATGTTCATCCAATTAAGAGGAACAATGATTCATTAACAAAACAGGTACTAAAAAAAATACTCATTTAAGACAATCACTGCTACTTCCTTAGCTTTTCACTTCATTGCTGCTTATGCGAGTAAAAACAACAAACTAAATGGAGACCTTATGGGCACCAGGGACCAATTAATGCCACGTGACTTCCTCCCAGGCTTCCATGAAAATAACTGTATTATAATGGCCTGTGATATTAATATCGGCTTTGGGAAAGTTAGGCAGCAGCTCCATAGGGAAGGATGTAGCATGAGCAAGCACTCTGGAATGTGCAGTATTTGACAGAAGAGAAGTGGTGTCTCTCTATAAGTTGCATCTCTTCTTGCTATTAAAACAGAAAAGTCAGCTGGGAAAATACAAATGCTTGGGGGAATCTGAGAAGTTTTTTTATAAGGGGATACCTTTCCAGTATCTGACTGAATAAATTTCATAGCCTCTCTGCTTTTAAGACAACAATCATCAATCTACAGGTTAAGTCTAGGGATTAAATTCTGAGGTCAGTTTGGGATCCTAAATTTATACGGCCTTAGAGTTCACTTCTCAGGTTTTACTTCCTCACAGCTTAAATAATTTCAAGGATCTGCTTTTAATCTCATGGCTATGTGGAACCCCACCAGACTTTTGCTGCAGACTGTGTGGCTCAGGGCTGTGAAGAAGCAGCACCTCAGCAGATATAACTGCTGCCTAAAGTCCCTCTAGCTGACAAAGCTATATGGGGATTGCTTTGCAAGAAGAACTTATTTTGCTTCTTAGGCTGGCCTGTCTGGTTTGAAACACGGTTCTGCTATTTCAAACTGCGACTGCACTGAGACATGCAAGAGATGGAATTTATTGCTCTCCTTACACTGGTGACGTACAGATAATAGAGAAAAGCCCTAGGCAGGACCTACGAGTGTAAAAGCAGCGATCTCCCCATCCCAGTCTGTCCCTGGGACCCCACACTTCCTTTTGTATTTAGACCCTGGCATATTTACTAGGCACCTTGCATCTGTACTTGTACCGCTGTTATGGGCCATAACTTCCTCATGCTGGACTTTTCTTGGGGTGGAGAGACACACACAGACACCCCCCCCTCCCCTGCCCCCAAGGCTGGGCAGTTAAAAGGTAAAGGCACCCACCAGCAGAGCAGGGAAGCACCACGTAGTGATCAGATCCAAGGTCTGGCAGGGAAAGCAGCAGCCATAGCAGCCTGGGTGTTTGCAGCCGTCCAGCCCACATCTGCCCTGCTGAGCCACGTACCTGAGTGTAAAGGACGTATAAAGTGGCTTAATGTGCATGCCAAGGCGTCAAGTGGAAAGAGTACGAGGAAAACAAGCAGGAGGAGGGCATGGTTTAATGTCTTTCATGATGACTTTAGCCTCAATTTCTCCATCCCCACAGCAGGAATATTAACTCCAAAGATGCATGTTAGTAAGCAAGAGCAGACGGGGTGAAGACGATCTAATAACTGAGCATGAAGGGGGTTAACTGAAAAAGTGGATCTAAATAGCATCACATTTGGAGGAGTGATTTGGGTTAGAGGTTCAGCTCAGCTCAGCATTAGAAAGTTCAGATACTGGTTAAACTTCGGATAAACTTTTGACCCCTTTCTTGTAAAAATCAGACTAGAATCACACAAACACAGACTCTCTCATGAGCTTTCCCATACTGCTTGTTTTTGACTGAGCCAGTAAGAGAAGAACAGATTTCCTCATGATACTCCTATATTTCTGCTTCCAAATTCACCCAGTTTTTCTTTTCCAAACCTGAAAAGTTTTTCATTCTATTCTATATAAGGTTTGGATGACAGCTGAGGGCAGGTCCAGCTCTATCCTGACCGATTTTTGCATCTCTGGGGATAACTGTCATCTTTGCTGGCCTTTTTCCCATCCAGTGTTAAATATTTTCATTAATGACTGGAGATTTAGTCAGTCCAAAGATGCAGAGATTCTATTTTCCAAACATCAACTGTTACTCTCCTCCCAACCAGAAATGCGTGGCCCTTGTGGCCTTCACCCTGGGCAGCTCTGCACTAGCTGACCCTCTAATTTTTTATTCTCTTTCCCCTGATTGTCTTCATTTGGAGATTGGCAGCCAGCTTTGCTCGCTCTTTATGCCTCCTGCTCCTTTCTCTGTGCCTGAGTCCTCTCTCCTCATGACTCATGAACAGTAGCTCCCACCAGTTATACGTGCTTTTTCCCCCCCTCTTGCGAGCTCAAAAGGGGAAGAGGGAAATATCTTCTGAAAATATCAGCACTTTCTTCAAGCCCATTCAGATCGTCTGTTTGCTGATTCCTATCCTGTAGCCTGTGACCTCAGCAGTGCAGGAGTTTTAGTTCTGTTTTCTTCATCGGGCTGATTACGTTGTCAGCACTTAAAATAAATAGGAATTAATAACAGTAAAATTAATCAGCACTTGGGAGCGTAACCACCATTAGGATTGATGGAATCAACTGGTAGGTGATAATTAGAACCAGCCAGAAGCTTTTTCTCAAAACTTAAATGTAAATTTCCTCCATGTTAGAAACCGCACAGTAAAACACCCTCCCACAGCATGCAACTTTCCTTGTTCTTTTTCATATCCTCACAGCTTGGCAGGTCCTGTATTGGCCACAAAAACAAACAAGAGTATCCATCCCTCACCAAATATTGCTTTCACATATTTCTGGCTCATCCAAACTTAGAAAGCACCAGAAATACAATTGAGCGTGAACTTTGGAAATTCTCAAGCCTGTTTTTCAGGCCCAAGAGGTGGAGGAAACATATCTGAGCTCTTGGATTCTTTTTCCAAATGGATGTTTCTGTGGTTTCCCTGCCAAGGAGTGCTGCAGGGACTGGCTCTGCGTGCAGACATGAGCATCCCTTGTGCTGCTGTGCCCATCTGGGTGGGGAATGCAGTCAGCGCTCAGCTGGGGGAACCAAGCTCAGCACTATGCTGTGCACCCATCCTTGCAGCCAGAGGCCAAATTCATCTGCTTTGTAGCAGTACTAAAGTTATTTAATGATTTCCATTGCATCCAAGCTGGTTTTGCCTTCAGAGTAACCCAAGTTGTTCAGCTGCACAAAGGACCAGATTTATCCAAGGGGATTCCCTTGATGGAGGTGAGGTGTAATGACTGGAAATGGCTTTGATTTTGTGCTTCCTAATAATTTTCCTTCCCTTCTTCTTCCTCTCTTTAGATTACAAAGAGCAAGGCTCTGTGCTGCTGCTGTTGCCTGGAGTGAGGAGCATGTTCAAGTCCTGCAGGCAGGAGCAAGATATGAGCACCCTGGCTCCGGAAACAAGTGTAGCAATTTTGCAGTTGTGTGGGGAACAACATCTTCAGAATGACTTGGTGTTGTGGCTTTGATGATTTCTTCAGACACTGTAAGTAGACTGACAAATTGACTTTCAAGTGAAAGGTCATTGAAAAGAATTGCGGATAAAAGCATCTGGATTTACAATTAAAAAGCTACAGAAGTTCAGTTTACAACTCTACTGGGTTCTGTGCGTAGGAGTTTCTATCATATAATTTGGCAGCTTCTTGTGCCTTCTGATTGGGGTTGTAGAAAATAAAAATTCCTTGTGGTTTCTTTATTTTTTTCTTTTTAAACACAGTGGAGAGTTGTGGTGTTTTGGCAAGTCTGATACAAAGAAATATTGTACTGGCATTGTCTCATATTGTAGGTGACCTCAGGCCTGAACTATACAAGGGAAAAAAATAGGTCTCTGTTGAATAGAGCGCACATGTGCTTGAATCAGATTATAGAGAGAGTGTGAAAAGCAGAGCACGCACACACAATACATATAATACTCATGTTGTAGACTTAAATGCAATGCCTAATTCTCATCTCATCCCACTTGTGCAAATCAGGAGCAGTCTTGTGAAGCTGAGGCTCACCCTGCTCTGACGTATGAGGTTCCCTCTGGTATTCCTCTCCCTAAGCCCAGGACACACTGGAAAAGGGCATTTGCAAGACAATTAGGTGGCTGACATTACTTAACACGTCCAAAGACACACATCACAGGACTCCAGTGGGTGGTTACCTTTCAAAGTGTTTGTGAGAAGATGTTTATAGATCACATTTCTTTTTTTCCTTCTCCCCTTTCAGGAACCAGGATGGGAACTTTAATCCTGGAAATCCTTACCCATAAAAGCAAACATTGCATGCAGAAAGGCTCCCTCTCTCTGCACCTCCCTGGCACTCCCTCCTCCCTTCCCCTTCTTCGTGGGACATAAAACTAAACTAAACTAAACAGAGATTTGTCCCTATCAATATTGACTTGACTGATTTCCCTTTTCCTGACTTCTCTAATCCTGCGGTAGATTTTCTGTGACATTAGTTTCCGGTAGCAGATTCATATGAATGTTCACTCAAGAAACAGAACATTTCCAAACATCTATTAAAAAGCAAAACAATGTGGTAAAAGAAAATAATGGGGGATGTTTTTCTCCACAGTTTAACTTCAGCAGCTTCCGGTATTTTCTTTCTACTTGAAAAAGTAGTTTTGCTCCCATATGTAAGGGTTTTCTTTAATAAGAAAACAGGCTCAGTAGAGCTATTATGCAAAACAGTGCACTAAGCCTCCTTGCACTGTCTTCTTTGCAGGAATTAGTCACCCAATATGGCCCAGAGATAAGGTGCCATCCACAGCTACCCGAAAGTCCAAGACTGCAGTCAGTAACAAAAGCCTGACAATCTTCAGGCTGGTACCTATGGTGGAGCTGAGACAACTGCACTGTTTTCCTTCTCTCCATCAAAAGGTTGCTTTGTCCTCAAGGAAGAAGACAGGCAGCTGCCCTGGTTTTGCTTCCAGCTACTGGTCCTGGTCCTTATGTGACAGGAACAAGTCTTTGGGGCAGAACTCATGTTGCTGGATGAGAGGTGTCCTAGTCACATTGGAAATCTCATGCTGTTGCCAAAGGAAGATTGGGTGAGGGGAATCACTTTCTCAAAGTGCCTCTACTGATGGCAGAGGAAATCTGGGCAAGGTGCTCTACAATCACTAGAGTTGGGGTGGAAGGAGCCTGCCCGCTTCCCCTCTGAAAAATGGGTGCAATGACCCTCCTCTCTCTTGTCCTCTCTCCCTTTGATGCATCCACATTGCACAATGTGTGGTAGATCTGTACTACACCCAGAGTAAGTGGGAGGGAAGAACTGATGACAAGTTTTGAAATGTTAGCAAAGAACTAAGCATGATTATTATTTTTTTTTAAACAGTGCATCCCCATTTTGTTAGTGAAAAGTGTAAATATGCCCAGAAGTGGAACACTCCCTGTTTTGGGGAGCTCGAACTGCAGCATGCAGGACCTACACTGATAAAGACATCAGGGAGAGCACTGGAATGGGAAGTCTTCACATGGGCCTGGCTCCTGCACAAAGGAGATGCCACAGGGTTGGCTGTACTTGGGCTGAAAGCTGCATGTGGCTGCTGCAGCCTACTTTTACTGCAGACACCATGTTGCACTCACGGCCAGAGTAAAGGAGACCTTTGGCTGGTTGCATGCTGGCACGGTGGGGGAATGCTCTCTGCTCCCCTGTGGAAGAGAGCCAGATAGGGGGACAAAGTTTCCACCATGTGCCCCGTGGATGATAGAGAATACATCCCTCAGAGAGAATCTGGTGGTTACTGAGGGTCGATGGCTTTGCTCCACATTCTTCTCTCTGCCAACTTACTGTACACAAACATTGGGCTGAGCCCAGTTTTCTAAGGAAGCTAATAGCTAAATATTACCTTTCTGCTCTAAACCAGCATTGCTGGGAAAAGATGCTGCCAGTCACAGCGCATGTAAGCTCTCCTGCAATCCTTGCCAATTGCAAAGCGATGTGTTCACTGGCAGGATGCAAACGAGCTCCAGCACTTACTACTGGGGTTGATTCTTCTAGGCGTGCAGTTGCAAAGGTCCCAGCTACTCCACAGAGTGGGGGGAGCATTAAGGCCGTGTGCTGGTCCATGAGGCTGACTTAGCACAGCTGACAAAGAATGCTGCTAATTTTTCTCCATGCCACAGTTCTGCAGATTTAAATTTAAATTCTTGTTGCTGTACAGTGGTATGCTATAAGGCTGTGTCTGTACTTTCATCGAAGATCCCAAATATAAACAAAAATTTCAGTGACTGCAGCAAAAAGAATTCTGTGGGTTTGGGAATTGCCCCTGGGGATGGAGGTGGCCCCTGACAGTTTGCAACTGGCGTTGGTTGCTGTGGACCTGCTCCGCAAACGGGACCTGTGCGGGCGAGGAATATACGCTAGCACAGGGGTGGAGGGTCTGTCTCCTCTCCCAGCTGCTCTGTCTTTCCCACTGTATGCTGGGAGTTCATGCCGAACTTCCCACCCCATCCTAGGGGTGGAGACTCCCGGGAAACACACATCCCACTCACAGGACGAGGGTCACTGAGTGAGCTGGGGAAAGCAGAAGAAACTTGATTGTTCGACTGACTTGCAAACTTAACACTTTTTCCATGCAGAAATAAATTGGAGTATCGCTTAAGTGGACAATTGCTGAGCTTTCTATTTTTGTTCGATTTCTCCCCCTCCCCCTTTTACTAGTTTTCCTTCAACTTTGCTTTCCAGTGTCACTGAGTTATTATTACCCAGATCCAAATCTCACAGTTTCACTGAAGGAGAACGTGCATTAAAATACCAGATTTACCAGAAAACATCTGCAACTTGCAAGCCTATTGTATTGCTATTATATGAGCAAGCCATTGTAAATTCTTTTAAGTCTGTAACTTATTTCACGTTAACACACTGTGTGTTTTACAACACTGTTTCAAAGTTTATGGCCTTTTTTCTTTAGCCGCTTGTTCCAATTGCATCTTATATTTCATCAAATATGGTAAAGAAACCATGAGAATAAATGGATGCTCCATATGAACCCCCCCTATAAATGGATGTTGCCAAATTGCTGTAAAATGGTTTTCCTTTTTAGCCCTCCAGAATTGTTAGTAGATTTCTGAGGCCAAATTCTACAGGGAAACGTTATGACCATTTAAGGCCTCCAAACTTTATGCTTCAGTACAAAAGGCCTAAGGGTGAGGATTTAAAATGGATGAAGTGGAGAAATTTGCACTTCCTTAAGAAAACACAGAGCATTTCCTTCCGCGTGTCAGAAATGAAAACAGAAAATACAAACTAATTTGTCAGGAAATTTTCCTTCTATAATTCCCTCTTCCGCCCTCCCCGCTCCCACTGCAGCCCCGCAAGCCTTATTTTCTCCTCCTTGTTGTCAGGTTTAGGGCGGCGGGTCCCAGCTCCAGGAGCTGTGATGGACGACGCTCTGCTCCTCGCCTCGCGCGCGAGAGCTCTGCTGTAATGTCTCCTCGTGTTCACAGCTTGCTCCTGCCACCCTCTTCCCCGCTCACCTCCCCGCCCGGGCTCACGCCTGCAGACAATCCTTCAGGAGATAAGTACCGTTCGGGGACACCAGCCCAGCCGTGAATGACGGTTCGTCATTTGGCTCTAATTGGACGCTGGTGTAAAATGAAAAAAACACTTGTCATATTTATGAGTTACTGTGAGTTAATAATACACTGGGATCCATTAGTTAAAGCACATTTGCTCCAAACATGTGGCTTCAGCTTTTTGTTTTTCATTCAAGCAACATTTTTTCAGATGAAATGCTATTGCCGTTTTTCTCCCAGGCACTCGGTGAGCCTCAGGGAGTTATAGCATCAATTATTTTTCTCCTCATATGCGGAACAAAAAGGAAAAAAAAAAAAAAGAGTGTCCTAGCCAGAGAAGTTGGAATTATTATCCAAAATAATAATAAAAGAAAATCAAAACATCCAGAAATCAAAAGCTGCAGCCAGCTGAACAAATGTAGTCAAAATTGAAAACACAAAAAGTCTGCAGAAGATTCTCTTGCAAATAAGACGGGCTCTGCTCTCCTGTCCTGCCTGAGCCAATTCTTTTTCTGTTAAAATCTGCCTACTCCAGTCAATTTTCTTTTACTCTGTTTGGAATGATAAATTCATTAGTGCCTTGCAGGTGGATTTGCCCGAATTTAGAGACTCCAGAAAGAACTAAAATGACAAGCAAAAATAGAGCATGAACAGAAACTTGTTTTCATACTCGCTTCTGAAATGGCGCTGCTTTTACGTGTAATAAAAATCAAGATGTTAATCTTTCTTCCTTTCCCCCCCTCTGCAATATTTTTTCAGTGCTGAAGATGTCAAGAGCAGAATTTACCCTTCCCTTGATGCCATCTTTTTTCCCCTTTCTGTTTCATCACAGCTGCATGGCCTCCAGCCAACTCAAACTGTACCTTCGCACTTCACTGCTTAGGACTTTGCTGCACGTTCAATTTGACAAGACTTTTTAATGTGGATAACTGATCAGGCAGACTGAAACTTCAAGCTGGTCACTGCATTTGCAGTGACTTCACACCTCACTATTTCATCCTTACATAGGCTGATTTCTCAGAAATCTTTGCGGCACGGCAAACGTTATGAAACGCCACTCGCTCTCATTACCTGCAGCTTAAATTGCAACGCCTTGCTTAGAGGAACAGAGCAAGCTCCACCTGCTCTTTGATTCAGGATGTATTTTGCCCCACCATTCCTAGAAAACTTTTATGGAACATTTTACATATTGTTGCTGCTTTGTTGGTAATAAGTTTTCTTTTATTTTATAAGCTTGAATTAAGCAAAAAGCTCCTCCACTGCTGACTCAGCCTCCAAAGCTGCACTTTATGTATGTCAAAAAACATATATAAATTTATAAGGTGAACAATGGTTGTATTTAAGTACTGATTTAGTAATCATGAACTTCGCTGGCAGTATCCTTTGGAAACCAAATCCATAAATTTTATTAGTATTAAATGTTTCTAATGGGAGTTGACAAATACTTGAACTGAGTTGCTTTTTCTCCACACTTGGCAAAAGGAAAGGGACAAAAATTCCTATTACACAATGAGAAATGCATTAATGCTAAACCCCATTCATCTCAATTTTGTACAAATATAATTTAAGACCTTTTACAACCATTGGTGAAATTACAATGTGCTGTGGGGAAGTTGCAAAAATTTTATGAGAGTAATAAAATTGTCATTGTAATACCATTATAGGGTGCAGGGACAATATAGATATTTGAATTACCTATTGTCCTTATGCCAGGTTGAAAAAGCTACATGCAGGAATTATAGCATGTAACGGAGACAACTGTTGAAACAAACCAGAGAAATGAAATCCAGGTCCACTTTAGCTGGCCTAAGATAAATCCTCATTAGAAACCCGGACTCAGAATACCCTTCCCACTTGTGTCAACAACAATGAAATTTAAACGGGCAGACTGTTTTATATTTGTGTCAATGGTAGCACAGAGACCAACTAATTAAGCAGAGATTATGCAGCATAAAATAGTGTCACATCCAAAAACCTGATGTTTTTAGCTTCTGTGACATATTTCCTGGGGTTTGCACTCAAGCCTGGCTGAAGGTAATCACGGTGGTCCCCCCTTGTTCATAGCCAAAAAAACTCAGGTAGCTCATGGCAAACCCATGAAATCTTACCTGGGATTAAAATGGTGTTAACTTTCCAGAGGTGAAAATTCCTTTCACTGAGGAATAGTGTTGCTGGGCTATATCCAAGAAAAGAGCACTGTTTTCTCCCTGCCTGTCCAAGAGACGAACAAAAGGGAAAAAGAGAAGGGAAAACAAGAGAGGCAATTGCAGCCTTGTACGTTAGCAACATTTCACTGGCTGTGTTCTAGAGAGTAATAAAAGAATTGAAATAGTTCAAGCATCTGCCCTTGGCTGAGGGACTTGTAATTATACACTACAGACTCCACTCCCTTGGAACAACTGTCTTTGATTCCTATCTCTTCTTTTATTACAGCTGAAACGCAAACCTCCTGATGAAACCATTACATTTCCACGTGAAATTCACAACTATAAGGGGAAACCTCTGCAAAGTTGCCAGACTTTTGAAGGGGGGCAGAAACATATGGGCAGAGGTTGTAAAGTTCCTTTCCAAGTTTCAAAGGTCCAACCACTTGGGGCAGCCTGCTCTGGAGTTTGGAGTTTATTCTCCTCCTTTTAGTAAACACTTTGGAATGGGAGTAAGAAAGTTAATTTTATTTCCTGTTTATTAAGAGTTACCATATTGTGAACTCCCATGGTTCAGCAGATTGCTCTCCTTAAAATCACTGACTGTTTAGTCCTCGCCGGCATTATGAGAATCATGGCAAAATCTCCCAGTAGATATTTCCAAACAGCCAGAGACTCAGTGAGACCTACTATGCTTTAATACTCCGTAAGGTTTTTGTCCTGACTTCAGACGACACCCTCCCACAGGCAGAAAAGAGTCATAAACCTTGCTAGGACCCTCAAAGCGACAACTGGAGCTTGCTCTGTCTGCCCAAGTCTTCCCCAGAGGAGGTGGGCTGGGAGAGTGAAGAAGAGGCAGAGCTGCCAGCTGGTGCTTAGCCCCTGTTTCTAAGCAGGAATCCACATTTAGGCATCTGCTTTAAAGTGAGACTCCTGGAAAGCAGGTCCTGGTCAGCGAGCATGCCATTTTGCATCCTCCTGGTGGGAGGACTTGGAGGACTTCACTAGCAGCTTCTGAAAACGCAGGCTGAGATGATGGTGCCGCTGCCTCTCCTGTGCCCCACCTGGAGGTGGCAGTGCCAGGACCAGCACTCGCGGGGGAAAGCCACAGCTTCACCAGCCGCAGACAAAACACCTAAAGGAGTCCCCTGCCTGATATTTTCACACTTGATATTTTGTTGAAAGCAAATTCAGAGCACACCTTTCCATGCTCAGATGGCCTAAGCCTTCCTCCTCAGCTGGGGAAGCTGTTCAGCAGCCTGAGCTCCCGTCACGCTTATTCCCATGTTTCACACGTTGCCAAGAGGCAAGAAGGTATTTCCCTACACTGCAACCTTTTATTTTCTGTCCTTTTTACTCTGGCTAATATGTCTTCTTGGTAACCACAGTATAATAAATTTCATAGAGCATGACCGGCATACTTAGTTCATATTATTCATTTGCAGTCATTTATTTTTTCCAGCTCCTCTTCCCCTCCCGGTCCCCTCTCCCCAGCTCTCACTCTGTGGAATGATAATAATACACACACAGCGCGCCGGCTGGCTGAGAAGGACTTAAAAACAACAAGTAAGAGGATCTTTCTGTGCTCACACCTGTTTTAAGATTTGTTATCCTTAAAAAGGAAAGCTGTAGGGATTCACTCTCTTTCTTCCTTGTAGACCCCAGTGGAATATACCATTAAACCACAGGGAGGAGAAAAAGCCTTCAGTGCACTTAAATATACTTATGTCAAATCCATCTCATTCTTCCTGCCTTCTTTCCTCAATCTAGCCACCGTTCCCAAGGGCTGGAGAACATTACAACCCATTCACTTTATATGAATGGGCACAGACAGACTTTTTCACCATTTCAATATGTCTACATTTGCAGGCATATCCTGTAGGCCAACTGAAACAGCCTTAATTTCAATTTACTGTCTCCCTGAGGAACATGCCATTCTCCTGAAAGTGGAAAAAACCCTCAATGGCCATTCCCTGCCCCCCTTCCCTCCACCTCAAGTCAAGATCTGAACTAGAGGGAAAATTTCTCCCAAGATTAATGGACTGCAGTTTTGATGCTTATAACAGGGCACATGATCTTTATTAAACAAGTAATGAACAACTTTCACCAAAGTACTGTGCTTGGAAGGTGCTCAGCGTTACCATACACGACTCATCTAAATCCTTTTCCAAGTCCCTGTAGAATGGTGTTATATTAAGAAAAAGAAACCATTTCTCAGTGGTCATTTAACTCTGCCTTGTTTTTCAGCACTCCTATCAGTAATGACAAAACCAACACTAATAAAAAAGTAGCCAAGATCTTGACTTACTCCGGACGCTTGCTAGGATCAACTCAGTAAAGCATAAAGGTGAGATGCTCGCACCTTCCTAAGAACAAGGGGTTAGCTATTATTGCAACAAACTATAAACAAATCAGATAACAAATAAAGATTCAATGAATAGTGGCAGTATGGAAAAACACCAGTACCACTTGCCAGGCCTTTGTGGTCACAGCTTTGATTTAGAGCAAACCAGCATGCAGAAATCTGGATTTAGGAGAGGGATATGTGTTTCTTTGCAGAAACACTGATGCCATACTGTCATTCAGGCTCTCCTGGTACCTAATATTGCAGGATATCACTGGGCCTTCGGTAAGTGTCTGGAAAAATTGCCAATATAGAAGTCAGTGTGTAGTACTGCTACAGTGCACAGCTCTGCAAGGTTATAGTTAACCATTTATCATCTAATAGCCACGGTACAAACCCAGTTATATCTCCCAGTGTTGTAAATACCATGATATTCCAACAGGCTTCTTAGGAAAGTATCAGACACTGGAGTGTATGGCCAAACAGTGATTCATGTTATTACACTGAAAGAGTTCTGGCTTTGCTGATGTATTGCTGAATACTTAATGCTTTCTGTGCGGTCTCTTTTGGGAGGATGATAGTTCATAGATTGATGGGTCTGGTCTAAGTTATCCAAGTGGCTTGATGCTATAAATTTGTTCACAGAAGTACTGCATTTAAGGCAGCTCTTTCTGGTGCGCTCACATTTGAGATGTCCAGTTATGAGCAGGCATAGGTAGGCAGAGAGGGGGCATCTCCTGGTCAAAAGAAGTCAAGAAGATTTGGGCTGGGCCAGAACTGTCATCTCAGCTACCCACAGACTGGTAAATTACAATGACAATAGCCACCTCCGTTCTGGAGGGTGAAGCTGTTCTTTTTTCTATTGTAGGGGAGCATTTTATTTATTTTAGCTACACTGCAATTAAAAATAGCAGCAAACCAAGAAGTGGTTAGAGTGAAGGCACAGAAGAACCAGCCTCAGTAGAGAAATGAGTTTTGCTTCCCACAGTTACAAACAGCCTTAGCCTCCGCTTAGCAAATTGGATGTCTTTTCAGATTGCAAACAACTCCAGAAAAAACAAAGTCCCAACTGCAACTTGAAGGCCAGAGTTAAGTCTGCTGTACATGGCCATGACTAAGTAAGGAAGACAGCAGGCTCAGATAGTATTTTTCTCCTCTGAAAATGCCCACCTTTTGATCTGTTTTTTGGGTTGTGCCATTATCATGTAATGGGAATGGTAAATCTTTCCAGGGAGTATCCAGGGGAATTCTTAGACATAGTCAGATTCAGGATATGGCACAAGGCCATCTCTTAACCAAATTAATAAATACTCTACAGCAAGCCATGAAAAGTCTTTGGAGCTATTATTCTAAAGGTTTGTTCTGGTCATTGCTTCTGTGTTAGCATTACACCATAGTTCCCTTGCAATCACAGACGCTTGCATAAAAGAAACATTATGCTGAGACTAATGCTTTTCATACTTAGGAAATCTTTTTCTTATTAGTAGCAAGCAATGGGGAGAATAACCCTCTCCCATTTTCCGCTGACTGTACAAGTGTCCTAGATCGTGGTTTTTTGAAGAGAACTAGAATTAAAGAAAATCTAAAGCCTGACCTACAATCTGACAGGGGCAACTTTCAATGCTGCATTTGCTCAGTTTGGGTTTGCCGAGGGCTGGAGGTGTTGGGGGGCTGCACCTGGGAACCGCACAAGGAACAAGCTCGATCTCATGGTTGCGTTTGGTGACCCGGGCTGGAGCTGCCCCTTGCAGCCTTCTGCTGGTGGAGCAAGGTGGTGTAGGGCTCCTGCAGAGGTGCGTACTGTACGTGTGAGTACAGCTAGGTAGCTGGCACAGTCAAGCTTTCCAACAGAGCATAAAGCATTTGCTATTATTAATTGACCCAGGTGCTATGTTAATTGGCTTGATTCTCAACTGAGAGAAGCCCATTTTTCAAAGACCCATGACAAAACCTGTTAAACCTCAATTAGGATGCAGCCACGGAAGGTGCAAAAGAGCCTGGAGTAATTACTGGGCAGTGGCTGACAGGCGAGTTCCTGTATTTTCAGCCAGAGCAGGTGATTTTGAAACCCAACCTCCCAGCAGCTGCCAGCTGGGCAGCACATTTGCTCTGCAGAGGCTGCCCAGGATGGCCTTTCCCCCACCGACAGCTCTCTGCAGTTTGCTGCACATGAACAACTTAGCACCGAGCGGGCTAGCGCGGCTGTTGGCTTTTGTAGCCAGAGGGTGGCAAACGGCAGGATGCAACCGCAGGGCCACCGCTGCTGGGAGGTGGTGGATCAGGGTTGCGCTGGAGCAAGCTGTGGCTGCTGTATTCACCCCCTGCTCAAAAAAAGCCTGCAGGATGAGTAAGAGTGATAACGGGGCGGACAGCTTCATGTGTCTCTGCAGCCACAAGTGGAGTGCCAGCCCTGTCCCGAGGGATCCCCCTTCCCCATGCGTGCGAGCAGCTGGCATCCCTGTGCAACACTGTCTGCGTGCTCAGGGATGGGAAGACAGGGCAATGGCCCAGTTTTTGAGACAGGCTTTCTGTGTAATGGAGTGAATCTCCTCCTCTCCATCCTCTTCTGCTTCATGCCAGCATATGAAGACAGACAAAATATGGGGCTTGTAGGGAGAGGCTACACCATTCATGAAGCAAACCTGTGTACCTTGAAAGCCCAGGCAAGCTCTCATACATGTTACATTGCAGCTTGTGACATGGTAGAAGACTGGGGATAACGTGCGCGCTAGCACCCTAACCCAGCACTTTCAGGTAGCTCTGTTATGAGCTTGGATAGCTTTTTTCCATTTTATCCATACTTCACATTCAGAAAAATGAAGCCTAGGGTAAGGGATGAACTTGCTGAAGTTCACCTGGCAAAGCACAGGGTATAGAATATGTCTTGCATACTGCCTGGTCTGTACAGCCAAGGCAAACATATTCATGTACATTTAAAGAGAAAGGATCCTATGAATAGAGCTGGAGCTACAGACTTTTCTTAAACACATGCTCAAAGAAGAAATCATTTTCGGAGAGGAAACTATGCACCTGGAAAATATACTCAGTTTTAATGGATATTAATGTCTTGTAAAAACAAAACAAAGCCTGAAACTTAATAATTTGCCTAAAAATAAAGACCATTTTGTTTTTAGTGTTAAACCAGAATTAAATTATCCAGCACATGTTTGGTATACTTGAGCTGAAGCGTTTTGAATCTGATGCACAGACAATAAATTAGGTAAGACAACATGGTGCAGTGAGGAGACTGGGGGTAAAGGTGAGCATGCAAAGCGTGCTGCGCCAGAACATCACTGACACCGGTTCCTGAATGAAAGCTGAAAGACGCGGGTATCTGAAGGCAGATGGAAAAAATGGGAACGCAGTTCCATCCACAGATACTGTTTCTTTTCATGGATCTCACCGCCTGACCTCTTTTCCCCATCAGTTCCTCAATGATGAGATCAAGGTGAATTACTCTGGATGGGTGAGTCTCGACAGAGCAAACACAGCTGCTGGCGGGGAGCGCTGCTTTGAGAAACAACATGGAGAAAGCAGGAGGCAAAGGCTTTTCCAAGCCAGCTCCATGAAAGGTACTTCTCCCTTTCCCTCTCCGAGGCTTAGTTCCTGTCCTGCTGCAGTCAACGATAATTTCCCTCCTTACTTCAGTAGGAGGATTGAGCTTCTGGAGGGCAATGGCTCCTGACCCAGTTTCTCCTCCTGTTGTTATGTTAGGCACTAAGCCTGAACAGCTTCTCTTCTGCAGGCTTAAATGTAGCTGACTTGTATTCCCTTCAGAACAATCTTCCCAGCCCTTATTTTTCTTCCCCATCAGATGGTTCAGATGAAGAAGCAGCTTGCATTATTCTGTGGCATTGCCAAGGCAAAAGGAGTCTGCTCTACCCAAAGAGCGGGTTGGGAGCAGGGACCCAAACTCAAGTTGTGGTGAAGGTGGAAGACCCTTCTAGGAAACTGAGGCTGTGTTGCTTTCCCTTTTATGAGAATAAGGGTGCAGTTCTACCATACATGTAGCCAGCTGAAGTGTACTTTGGCTTTTTTTGAATCTCCCATGTTTGTTCCAGCAGTTGAGTTATATGCATATTTTGCTATGCACATAATACATAGCTTGGCAAGCAAAAGATAGGAAGGGTAAATGATGGTATGTTTACCTTAGCTCATGGGGATGTCTTAGTGGTTTAACCTTCAAATGTGGTGTGCCTAACTTTTCTCTAACCACAGGTCCAAGTCCCAGCTGGGCTGACTCAGCCTTTATCTTCCTCAAGATAAATTCAGTCCCGTTCACTTCACAGTGGGTGGGTGTTTCAGATGAAGCCTTAAAAACGAGAGTTTTGTCTGGTCTGCGTGGACCCTAATGATCCCTTAGCACTTTTCATGAGAAAAACATTGGTTGCGGGCCAGAATTCCCGCTCTTCGCTGCAGCAGCGTGCTGGGAGCGCAAAGAAAAGGCTCAACAATGCCGACGTGCTTAGAGAGCAAAGGCACTAATGCTGTGGTGTTGAAGTGAAACAAGTGAACATCGTGAAACACGATGATGTTGTAAGCCAAGCTTACTGAACCCTGTGGTCCTACTGGGCATGCTGGGTATGTCCTGAAAGATCTGGGACGTAAGGTCTCTGGCTGGCTAGAAGGTCTCGTACAGCCCACTAAACTGGCATTAGGTAACAAGTGCTTTTCCCTGTCTAGGAGTTTTAATCCTACTGGGGAACAGAAAACAAAAGCATTCAAACCTTTGCATGGGAAGCAAAAGACAAGGAGCAACAGGCACTTGCACAGGGATGTGAGAGGCTGGCACGCCTGAGCACACGCTGAGCGTACGGGAGGTATAAGGATGGGATGTCTGTTGCTCTGTGAGCAAATCCAGATAAAAATTCCACTCTGTTCCTATGAAATCTTTCTAATGACACCTCTGTCAAGACAGCATATTCCTGTGAAATTCTGCTTTAGGCAAATCACCATTTTGGAAAATAATAATAATAAAAAAATCAGTCAAAATCCCAATTAGCTCTACTATTCTGACAGCATAGCCACAGAAATGCTAACGATTAACACAGCATCAGGTTCCTTCTATCAGCTATGAAGGCAGCAGTCCTTACCCCATATGCCACAGGCTCAGGCAAGCACGTTAAGCAAAATAAAATATTTCTGTGCAATTTTTTCAGAGCTCAAATGATTTCTGAAGCTAGTTAAAAAGAAAACAGGTTTTCAATTGGATTTTTCCCTCAGTACATCCTTCAAGGCTTGAACGTCTCTGTTCTTCCAGGACTAGAGGCACCGTGATAGCACGAGACTCATGGCTTTGTATTTCTGGCCAAAGCGCAAGGAATGGAAAGATCATGAAAGATGACCAGTTTGCCTGAGATCTCTATCCATTTTGCAGGCACAGGTGGTTTGGTTTAGCATCTGAAATGTTGGATCCTGAAGCAAACGAAAAGCAACTTCCAGCCCCTAGGGAGGAGCCCATAATTAGTACAAAGAATGGACAGTGCTGGCAGGTCATATGGGCCTTACAGAGCTATATTTCCAGAAGAAGGCATTTGTTAGTGTAGGCAGCAGGCTTTTGATAAGGCAAGCACGTTTCAAGCATTTAGGCTTAAATAAACGCGCTGATTAATGTGCTGTAGGCGGAACATAACTTTCCACTGTACTGAATCTCTTAAAGTGTTTTCTATTTTATCAGGCAGATCTGTGCAAAATGTTATAAAACAAAATACCGTGAAAATGTTGGAGGTGGTTTGGAAGCATCATAATAAAAGCTTAAAATTCATAGTGTTGTCCAGTCAATGTCGGAATTTTCTCCTTGGCTTTTTCACTGTGTGGCCTAATATTAACTCAAATAAGGTTTCTTTCAGATCTGCCTGGTATGGTGAGGGGATTGAAAAGTATTACTTGCATGTGAAGTGATTTGAGAGCATGCACAAAAGTGCTACAGAAGTGCTAACTAGTATTATCAGCTGTGAATAGATATCCTTATTATCAGCAGACACTCTTCAACAGTCCTACTCTAGAACGCATCTGCAGCCAACAGTGAGCTCATTTTATACAGCAGCAGCCAAAGAAATAGGTTGGGTTGTCTAATATTAAAATGCATTAGGGGTTAGTAAACAACTGCGTAACATTTTTTTTTAACTTACAAGGGACATGGATCAGTACATGGTTGAGTAAATTTATAAACATGCAGTATTACTAGGTTGTTCTCCAAGTCTGTTTTATAGTCTAAAGAGCTTAGCAATATAATTTTAATTCAGAAAATATTTCTTCAGATAAAAAGTGAGAATGAAACCAATAAACTTTTTCTTAGTTTAACTTCAGAGTCCAACTAAGCCATTCGTGTGCTCACCTGCACTGTGAGAGCTGCCAGAAACCTGGTATAACTTTACAATAACTGCATTTATCTCACCCATATCTGGCATAACAATTCTAAGACTGATGTATTCCAGACAGGAGAATTGCAAATAGAAGGATATGTATGCCTATATAAAGAAGCACGGCCCTTGGATGTCTTGACTTAAATCAAAGAAATAGGGTGAGGAGGAAGAGGAGGTGCTGGCAGCAGTGTGTATCTTGGCTCAGTGATGAGAATCCCCTTTTGTGTTGTGCAGACGACACATCAGTAATGTGGCAGAGTATCTTGAGTTCAGGCAACCCGTGCTCCTTAACAAGAAGAACTCCTCATGTTATGGTGCTCTTGGAAACCCTGTGTACAGAGTAACATCAGCCCTCCATCCTTGGAGTTCTCGATGTTTTAGTAAAAGCCTACAGCACGAGAGAAAAGAGCTTAAAATCTGTTAGTAGCTCTGAAGAGAGAAGGAGATGAGTAGAAACCCAGAACTGACCCCCTCCAAGCTTCAGGATGTTTGAAATTCAAAGTCTTATGTTGTAGTTTGGACCCTTCTCTTGTCCTGAACTCTGCAGCAATATCTCGCTATGCAAGGATCATGAAAAGGAACCTCCTGTTGGGTGATGTCCCTGTAACCTTAGTCACCTGGCTCTTGAAACAGTCATTAAGCAGATTAAAACTGAATTTTTGAAAGGTTGCAATCATCCAAAAAGGAGCTGAAGAGTGAGCACAGCACTTCTTTGGTGGTGTCTGTCTTAAATGCAGGTGACTTGAGCTGTGAATGCTGGTTCTCCTGCAGTAACCTCCGCAGAATGTTTCAACTCCCATTTAAAGTTTGAATTCTAGGAAATACCATGATATCTGACCTTCTGTCTTCTCTCCCAGAAAAGCCAGGTTTTAAAACAAAGCAGGTACAATAAAAAAATGGCTGTTATAAGTGGAAAGGCTGCATTTGCACCTTTAGCAAGTGAACAAAATCAAGTACATTCAGGAGTCTTCAAGACATAAACTGTTACAACGTGAGATGTTTTCCTGGAAACACGTCCCTAGCTAGCAATGGTGGCTTCCAAGCCAACAGGAAGCTTCCTAAAAGTGACACATCTCCCTTGGAGCAATCCTATAATTTGTAATATACCTTTTGCCCTCATCCTACAAGAGGCTAGAGCCTTGTTCTCATTTACTGAGGCAGGATCTTCAAGTGATATGAAAAAGCCAGCTGAGCTCTGCTTCTTTACAGCAAGAAAGGCTCTGGCCTATTAACAACAGTAAAGATAAAGTGAAAATCCATAGATGTAATGTAACTGAGGTAACGATCAAAAAGAGCAGATCTTCAGCTTACCCAAATCACCATACCTCTACTGACTGAATGTTTTTAAGTCCTTTTCCAGTGTCCTTCCAACGCACAATAACCACCTGTCCAAAGCCCTTTTGCTGCTCAGATGAGGCTTCTGTCCCGCCCGTGGGTAGGTAAACTGAGGCACGAACTGGTGGAGTAAGAGGCTTATAGTCACCTTGATGATTGATGGCTGACTTGGGTAGAAAGCCAGAAAAGCTGGCAGGATTACTAACTTTTTGGTCTTTTATAATACCGAGTAATATTAATAAAAAGGAAAACAGCAGCAAGCCTGGCTTAAATGAAGAGTTATTGATTCGGTCCCAGAGTATATTTAAATATTTTATTGCACAGATGGGGCCCCTACAACTTTCTTTTCCTTCATCCCATAAAGGCCCTGTTTTACAAGGATACTTGCTGCCCCTTGGGAAGGCTGGATCCTGTTTCCTCTCCATTTATGTGTGGTTTTTTGGGGGAAGTTGGGCTCAGGTAAGGAGAATCGATTACTCAAAGGCAGGACAGAGCAGCTTTCCTTTACACAGGGGCTGAGTCTGCTGCCTTCACTGTTCTCCCTCCTACCACATTCAGGGCACGGCTGCCCGAGGGGGGTTTGTCTGGCTGCAGATCTCCCTCCTGCCTGCGTGATGCTGGCTGTATCCCTGGGGAACCTGCTGACACCTTCCAGAGAGCTTTTGTTTAAAAATAGACTTGTTAAAAAACTCTGCCACCCAAGACTCATCCCTCTTGGGCATTTTTACTTAGCGTGCCCACATTTCTGTCCCACCTAAAGGAAGGGTAGGAGATTGCAGGGGAAATTGCCATCATCAGTCTTTTGGAACCTGACAGGTCTACTAAAAAGCAGAGTGCAAAAGATAGGTCCCTCTTTCCCACACCAAAAACCAGATTTTTTTTTTTCTAATCATAAAGAGAATTTTTTAATGATTACCATGGAAGAAATGCTCAGAGAGTGAAATGGATGGGCTTCACAGACAGAGCAAGACACATGTGGAGTGATAAGCTCTAGTTGGCTTGCGTAAGACAGTGAATTTGGAAAGCTCTCCCCCTAGCTTCTAGATAAGAGGTTTCCTCTCGAAGGCAGTGACAAACACGAACCAGCCAAATTGTAGCTCTCTGCCTAGCAGCACATCACTTATAATGACAAGCAGCAGACGGAAACTCTTCCAGCAGGCATCACTGCTAAACATACTGCGTGTCTCATGACCTGCAGGGAATGCAAAGTCTGGACACCAGTCATTAAAAAAAAAAAAAAATAGAAAAAAGAAAAAAGAAAAATTAAAACCATGAAAGGATTTTAAAAACCCACAAACCAACACAATTTCTTTATGATTTACCTGATTTGTAAAAGTACAATTTCAGAAGTTCTTAAAGTACCGACAAGTGACTTGCTAAGAGCACAGTCCAGCAGGAACAGAAAGAGAACCCATATTTAAGAAACCTCACCAAAAAAGCCATCTCAGCAGCCACCAGCAAATTCTGCTTGACGAGGATATAAATTATTAGCCTACATTCTGCATTCCAGAGGGCAAGAATAGTTTTTCCTTACTCTCTAATTCTTCCCTCCTTTTTGGAAACTACAGCAGGATTTGTAATGAAGAGGAGTAGCTTTCTTCTGTGTTACTTCATTGCATGTTTCTTGCATGTTATAGGATCTTGATCTCATGATTACATACATTTCATGCTAACTTAATCCATTCTGGGTCTCCTTCCACATTATTAGAGTCTGAGATATATCCTACTTGGGAAGCGATGGGCTAAATGACAGAAGTAGTCTAGGTATGCTTGAGTTTTCTGCGCAGAGGAGAAAGACTAGATCTTTTCCAAGGGTCCCTCACACCATTATTTTATGTACTATGAGATTTGTCAGAAAGCTCTTACTAATAATCAGGACATTTTTGTTGTCTCTCCCATTCAAAACAACTAATCATAGTGGAATAAACAGTGGAGTGGCCTTCCACTGGTAGCATTAGATGTCTAAGTGTGCAGTGCTGTGAGGCATGGGGGAGGAAGAAGTGGATAAGCTTTATCACTTTGTGGCCAAAGTAGGTGATGAGAAACAAGCTCATTTTACCTGCGTTTAAACTTGACTGCATCATCATTACAAGGTTACTTTTTGATTAAACACTTCCACCTGGAGAGCAGGACAGATATACCCAGGCTATCTTATTTTCATTTTAGCCCCCAAACCATGCCCTTGTTTTCACATCAGCATGATTTTTTAAATTTTTGTTTTTCTTTATGGTTGCGATCTGGACTTTGGGTCCATATGCCCCCAGAAAAGCTCTGCCTTTGCACATGGACCAGGTCTCTGGTGACAGGACCCATTCATGATGGCTGTTCATGTGCACTGAGAAAAAGTGGGACTTTTAGTTAGGGACAGAAGAACTATTCCGGGCCCAGCATGAATCAGTGCGAACCTTCACCCGTCCCTGCATTTAGACACAGCCAGGCTAAATTCAGCATTTCTGAGAGTGCTGAAGGTGAAGAAAGGCAGTACTGGAACGGTGCCTTATGGAGGCAGGACCTGTGCAGTATGCTGGAACAGGGAACGTCACGAAACAAAACAAAACTGCTTCCCACTCAAACAGACAAGAAAAATGACAGGATTTGGAAATGCCTGGACATTCCCAACAGACTTTACCCAAAAGTATATCAAAGTTTGGTTTGGAGTAACAGCTACATGTCATTGAAAAATTACTTTCTCCCCCTAGATAATTTATAGAGTACCCAGGAGTGACCTGTCGTCATGATCTCTGCCTTGAAAGCAAAACAAAAGCAAACAATAAAGAGTTTTGCATAGATTTATGCTGAGTTCCAGCCCTTAATTAAGCTGTCCAGGGGCTGCCGAGTATTCAGTCTGCTCTCAGGGATGATGGCATAAATCCAGAGCAAGCCTACTGAAGTGAAAAAGTGCAAGTCCAAACGGGAGCGGGAGAGACTATTTCTTGAGCTAGGAGAAGAGTCCCAATGTCAAAATCCACTGGAATCCAGAGCATCTCGCTCATGGTGGGTAACAGGCATTTTGGAATCAGCTGGGCTGCATCTAGCACAGTTATTTGTTTGCAGTGCTAATATTTTGCCTTTAGAAAAGTTGCAAGCCTTCTATATGAATCTGTTTCCTGGCCCCATTTAACTTGTGAGACACAGAGCAATCCAGCAGAGCAGAGTCAAAAGAGCAAAATTATTGAAAGGAACAGAGACAAACCCCAGTGTAACCCAAGAGCAATGGATGAATTCAACCCTCCCATGGCTCTGCATGCTTCCGAAGGCAGCACAGGGCTAGGGAGACGTACTGGCTAAGTGAAAAATATTATTTTTAGTTTGAGAGATCTACCTCTTGGAGAGCTGGCACTCACTTGCGTGATGCTCTTTTCTTGTTCTATAAAAAGATCTCTAGGTGCATCATCCTCTCTTAAGTTCAAAGTCTTTTTTTTTTAGGGAAACCCATCAGCTCTACATTTCCAGGACCATGGTAGGACAGGCAGCGTCCCAGACATTGATTCTGTGTCTAACCTCATCACATCAGCAAAAGAGTTAATACTGGTTTCCCCGGTGCCCAGGCAGTGATTGACAATGCTCAGACTGTCTCGCTGGGGCACCTGCAGATAACCACCTGAGATAGATCAGCACAGGAAACCATTTCCACACAGCATGAACATGCAGGTGGTGAGCAATGTAAGGAGCATGATTATTATCCCTTTTCTAGCTAACTGTTCTGGGCCCCCTGCATGACGTCTGCATAGTTGAGATGTCATCACTTAGCCAGATGTTGAAGTCATATCTATCTAAATCCAGTTGGATATATGGAAAGTATTGTCTATTTTGAAGGGCATAAATCAGGGGGCATTTCTATGAATAAGGGATTATTACTAAATTGTGCACTTTCTATTAATAGATCTCTATTAATCCTGCAGGTGTTAGTAGTAACTGCTCTTTGAAGCATTACTTAATCACCCCCTTTGCAAATCCCTGTAATCCAGCTCTCATAAAAATACATGGATTATTGATTGAGAGGACCTCTGGGATCCCTAAAACGAGGTTCAGCTCAGATGCCTGCACAGTGCAGGAGACGCACTACAGATTGCTCCCTGGAATGTTTGCCAGGTGTTTGCAGTTTCATGCATAGCGTATCTTGGAAATAATAAAAGAGGTGGGGGTGGAGGGGAGGTCATTCCCATCCGGGAAGACCAGGCTCAAGTAGAGGAAGGAGAATGAGGACCATTAGTAATAGCTGGAGAGGTTGAAGGTGCAGAGGTTATAGGGTGGGCTACTTCTTCCTCTCTGGGAAGCTTGTAATAGAGAGCAAGCAGATCAAATATATGTGAAGTTACCCTCAAAACTAATGCATAGCATGCAGTCAGGTCTGTGGCATGCCTGTAAAGCACACAAGCAATCAGGACAAGCCTTTAGAAATGTGCTGGGTACAAGGGTAGCTGTGAAGGTAAATTAACCTTTGGGAAACACATGAAGAGCCCTAAATAAAAGATGATTCGCCCCATCCCAGTGTTAATATTTCAGGATTACATCTGCAAAGCTTAATGCTAGTGAGAACTGGGCAGGTGAAGCTAAAGCGCACCCATTCCCCGTGCTCAGCAGACCTTCATGGTTGAGCTCTGCGTGGCTCAGATCTGCAGGACTCCAGGGCCAGTTAAGGGGGGCTTCGGCAGAATGTGGAAGCTTAAAAGTGCGCTAAAGCCATGCTCTGCAGGCTAGAGACCCCAAGATACTTCAGGTGCCAAGAGTAAAGCAACATTATCTACAGAATAATAACAAAGCCAGTAAGAAATAGACCCCGAAGAACCCCATGCCCACAAGACTGCCCTGCTTCCTGAGCTGTTCAGGTAGCGCTAGCTGGGGACACCTCCACCATAAGCACTGAGGAACTTAAGAAACTTTGCAGAGAGGTCCTTGAAACTGTAATCCACCCCCTTGCACAGACACCTTTGGCAATCCATAGTGCCAGGCACGTATGTTTTTCAGTTCTGTTTGGCTCCTGTATAAGCCCCGAATGCCCCCATCTTGCAGGGCTGAGCAGCGTGGCGCCTTGCATGGTACTGCTGTTGGCTGGGCTCTCTGGACCGGGTGTTTGCAATTCCCCTGGCTGGAACAAGGGGCAGGAGGGACCACGGCTCTGCAGCCCGGTAATCGGGAGTGGGAGAGAGAGGATTCCTATCTCTCCTTCCAGGGAGCACTGAAAAATGTAGCCACCACTCCATGGCAAATGCATAAACAGGACCTTAATAAATCAAATCACACTCTTCAAAAAGTACTGGAAGGTGAAGAAATTTGCTCAAGAAGAAGAAAGGATAAGAAGAAAAATCAATCCCTCACAGTACTGCTTGATAAAACACCATTTTCCAGGGTGTCACCATCTGTTCTGTGTTATGGGGAATAACCTTAATGTTATTACATTACAGGATTATTATTATACAGTAGTGTGTTAAATCTCAACCGAATGTAACAAGCGCGAGAGAGACACATAATATCACCGATGGCTGGAACAACAAACATAGCTCAGGAAAGCGCTTCTGTGAGAGCGGAGGGCTTGTTAAGGCGCTTAAAGGTAAGCACATTCCCAGCGGCTCTACTGAATGGGCTTGTTTTCTTATGCTATGGCCCCAAAGTCAAATTCTCCCACCCCAATTCTCCAGCCTTTCACAGGGAAGAGGTATTAGGGCTTGAGCTCTTGTGCATCACCGAACTGCAGCTGGTTCAGCAGACCGGTGCCTTATCGACCGCGTAAGGCACCTCACAGCTTTTTTCCTTTCAAGAGGACCAGTCCGAGTAAACAAGCACTTTCCCCAAGGCAAGGAGCGTTGCTGCTCCGCTCTGCATGTCTGTCAGGTATCTGTACCTGAAGGGGAATGGAAAAGACAAGAAAGCCCTTTCACGCCGCACCCTAGTATAACTCTTAGGAGAGTACAACTCTTCATTTATACTATAGCACGCACACACACACAAAAAGAAAAATGACCACCAGAGAAAACGTGACAGGTTGTGTAATCGTCATCCTAACGTTTCTGCTTTTCCTTTTCACTCCTGATGTGGGATGTTTTTCCTGTTCCCTTTCCACTTTTGCCTTGAACCTTGGAAGATGAACACCTAGGCTTTCTCAGCTAACTTTCTCAAGTCATCTTGGAGCACTTGGAGGTTTTTCCCTTCACATCCTAATTAAGGGTATATCAGTGTCCCGTTGGGACCGAAGCAGTTAACGAACACCATCCGGCAGGTCACTTATAAACTATTTGCCCTGAGATCGAGGGCAAACTCTGGTGAATTCCCAAGGAAAGAATCAAATGAACCTGTTAATGAGCGGAGCATTAGGAGGAAGAAAAAAAATAAGGCAGGATCTGAAGTCTTAAGGAAATGTAGGAAATAAAGGTTTGTTTATCTAATGGTTTTACTGGTGTCAATGCACAGCACTCCCCCTCCATTTTAAAGCAGTTGCAAACAAAAGATTCAGTTGCAGATAAGCTCTGGGAGTTCACTTTTACGTGAGAGGCTTGTAAACGTTCCTCAAAGATGGAGAGGAAGAGGGATGTGTAGCTCATTCTCTTCAAATAAAACCTGGCAGCAAGCTTTTCTTACATTATCATCACTATCTGGAGCACCAAGATGAGTTTTAGTCACACCTTAGCCTCTTTAAATCCTCTGTAAAGTAAATAAGATTCTCTGTCCTTGGAAAGTTTAGTTTAAGTAGTTACCACAATTTTCCAAAATGCCCACTATAACCTGAAGAGAAGCTCTTGTGACTTTGCCAGCATATAAGAAATCTCCTAAGAGCCTGGTTTGGTGAAATTTTAATAGATGATCCAGAGAAGATCTCCAGTGTGAGTTTGCCTGTCAGTGAAATGACTCATACATCACAAAACACCCCCCCTACCCCCCCAATTAAATTCACTTGTAGTCTAAGAGCAGCCAGGCTGTTTTTCTGCCTATGTCTGAAGCTTAGCCTTCACTCCGAGCAGGCCTAGGATGGGGTTGGTTGCTTGGACTTAGAATTCCCTGTACTTTCATTATTTGCATCAAGGTCTGACATATGGCACAACTAAAAGCTGTACTGCAATAATACAAAATGGCTCCAAAACTAGAAAATATTTGACTTGAATACAGCTGCATGATTAATGTTTTTTCAGATGAAAATAAAAGCTGGGTTTTTTTAAAAAAAAAACCCAACAGTCAATTTCTAAAAGAAATTAATGTTTTCATTCAAAAATTGAAGAAATAATTTTAAAAAATCTTATCAGAGCTTGTACTGCAGGTAAAGGAAAGCACCTTACATTGTCCTAATATCCTTTTCTGTTTATCTGCAGAAAACATGTGACAGGACCTCCACTAGCACTCTGTGTCTCTGTTTTTGTTAGAAGTAGACCAAAAGCACCACATACTGTTTCTTTCAAGCCTGAAGGAGCAATGCAGATGGGAGAACAGACTGAGAATCGGAAGCTTTGCAGCGAGGCAGAAAGAAAGGTTGTGTATGAGATTGTCTCCTTCGTTTAAGTTATTCTGACACAGAACAAGGGAAAAATTCTTTCATCCCTCATATTTGTCACGTGACACTGCTGCCAGAAAACGTATTTTGACTTTTCTAAAACTATAGCATGACCCGTAAAAAACCTTGTTTATTATTTTTGCCAAAACCAGAAGGTCCCCAGAGAAAAGGTAACAAAGAAAGGCACAGAGGTCCCTAAAATGGCGGTCTCTGATTTGAAACAAGTATCTAAACTGTACAGCTGGTGTTTCTGATAACGCTGGATTGATAGCCTCTTAGAGCCAGAGCATCCTGCAAGTTTTCAGTTTGGCTGTTACCCCCTCCTCCAGGTGGATGGCTTTCAGGTTCCTGTGTCTGTTGAAATTTATTGCCCATACCCTGCTCCTCAAAACAGCTCCCTGCATCACTTGCAACGTCCATCAGTGGAGGGCTGACAGACACTGAAGGTGTCTCATCACCTTCCAGCCATCCTGGGGGAGCATCATTGACAAAGAGGGAAATATAAAACAGAGGAGAGCCCCATAATTGCTGTTCCCTGCTATGCAGTGAGGAATGGGTGCACTGTGTATGGATTAAACAGAAGGCTCTAAACATGACATGCCTGCATTTGCCCTGAGCTACACACAGTCAAGAACCGTCTCTGTAGTCCAGCCAGAAGACGATGTGAAGGAGGATGAGTTACATCTGCCCCTGGTTTTTGTGCTGTCCCATGGGAAGGCAAAGAAATGGAAGCAGGTGTAATCCCTGTGTGATAAACCCCAATTTCAAGGTATGACTTCATGTGAGATTGTGGTTGTGGAATCCCTTCTGCATCCCCCAACAATGGCAACCTCCATGAACCCCAGGAAGCTTCGCTAATTGTCAGTGCCACTTCACAAGGCAACATCTTTACAAGCTGATAATTGGCCCATTTCTTTCCCTGCCCATTGCCATCAATAGCGTATTTTGCACTTGCTTCTCTGAAGCCAAGGCTTTTTTTTTTTTTTTTTTTTTTTTTTAAAGCAGAGAAGAGCTACTTTGGTGTGGGACACTAACAGGAACACTGAATGTATTGATGGATGGGGACAGCTAGCCAGCAACCAAGAGAAGGGGAAACTTTGATGAAAGGCAGGAAAATCATAATTTAATAAGAAGCACAGTAATAGGTTCCAAATGTCCACTGGCTCCCTCATTTCAAGGCCTTACCTGAAGTACAGACAGTGCAGCACTGAGGTCCACATATTGACTTTGGAAGGCATGAGTGATCTTCACTGGAATCTCCTATTCTGTAGCCAGGGGATCTAAAATGTCTAGCTATTTTTGGCCCCTTACCTCCCTGGCTAACCTATGCCTCCAGTTTTTGAGCCAGAATACCACATTCAGCTCAAACATAAGTCAACTGTCCTGGCAGAGAAGTCAGTAGAGGTTTCTAGCCATTAATCCCAACTGAATTGCTCCATATCTTCTTACAACACTTGCAGGACTATGCAAGTTGCGACACCAAAATACAAGAATTAGCCAGCTGGCCCCAGCCAAGGCTAGTCTGGCTCCTTTGTCTCTCAGTGACCAGACCCAGCTGCCTCTAAAGAAAACTGGTTTCTACCAAAGGCATGGTATCTACCATGGATAAGTTGCCCCCACAATTTGATATGCTACAGTAGAGCTTCAAGAGTATTTTCGCTTCCTACCATTGTCCTATTTCTATACTTTACAAAAAATTCAAGACATCAAGGGAACTTTCAAAGCAGCTCTCTCTATTTCACGATATCTTGGTAAATCAAACATATGTAGACAGAAAATCTAATAAAAAAACCTATGTGGACTTTTAATCAGAAGAGTATATTGAAACGTAGATAGTAAAACTGCTGTAACTAACTGCAGATGCTAAAGAAACTATAAAGCCACAGTCACCATGGTTTGCCACATTACTGTATTAGACCAGAGACTGACTATAGTTTTACTGTTTGACTTAATAAACTGGCATTTTTTATTATTATATAATGCACCAAGCTCCTGTAGTTTTACTATAGTAAATATAATTCAACCGTAGTTTAAAGAGAGATGCCATTTTTGCTTGCTTTTTCAATAACGCTTTTGCAGCACAAGGGTTTGATATTTGAGACAGAGACAAGTGACAACATTTGGATTCCCATTTCAGACAGATACAGAGGTATCTGTATTTGAAATAGAAGCTACTTTGCACAATTTTCATTCTGAAGTTTCTGCATGGGAGCTTGCTGAGTGGTGGTCATTTGGTCCATGTAGAAATTGCCATACTAAAGGATGGAAGGATGGGCTGTAAGGAAAAGAGTGCCTGTTCTTCCTTATGATGCTGTATTTGTACACTCCTCTTAGCTTTTTATCTCAGCGCTCACTTTCTTTGTCATTATATGCACAGTAGTATTTGGAAACCACAGAAGCAGAAAAAGATATAGATCTTACTTTCCTTCCTCCAGAACCTAGGATGACACAGCTTCAGCATGGATGGGGAGAAAGCAAGTTTAAAAAAAAATAAAAATTCACATTAACCATCAAACTAATGCCAACTGACAGTGATTTTCTCTGTGTGTCATTGTTAATTGTATTCTTACTGCTTTACATGTGAATATACAGACCTTGCAGCTGAGGAATATTATGGCAAATCCAGGCCGGTGATACTCATTCAAGCTGGTGTACTAACATAAGTATTTAAAGGATTCACTTTTATTGTATGCATGCACGCACACACAGCGTAGGCTGTAGGCTTTAGTATCATGCAAATGTATTGGTTCTCCCTATTCTTCAACAGCAATTCACAGCTGCTGCCCAGGACATGCCCAGGAGCTGCCCCAGGACATGCCTCCTTAGCACGGGAGATGGTCTGCCTGGGTTTCTTGCTCACACAAAACACAGCTTAGCGAGGAAAACCTGGCACAAATGGCCAGAAATCCAAGCACACGCTTAATGCAGACCTCATGCACTGCTCCAAAGGTATTTGGAGACAAACTGAGAGATAACTTGCCTGTTTTCCTCAGCACTTATTTCTAAAGCTGTCACTGCCAACTTTTCTCACTAATCAAAAAACTAAAGATCTGAAATTCCTCCTTTTTTTTTTTTTTTTGGCTGCTTTAAAAAAAATATATAAAAAATTAACAAAGACAGCTGGGAATTTATTAGAAAAAAAAAAAAAAAAAAGTACTTGCTAAGTGTGATTTATTGCCAGTGCAAGAATGGCCAGAGGAGATTGAGTGAACTTTGGTTTGAATGAAGGCAGTTGACCTGAGCAGTCAGTGCTGGTCCAAACCCAATCTCTGCCACTGGAGATGGCCTTTTATCTTGAGGATTGCCAAAGCACTGTAAAGAGAAGGCTAGGCTCTATACCAAAATCACTTCACCCATCTCCATCAATGACCAAATGGGGGCAAAGAATCCAAGACATCTCTGAGTTTTGGATGCAGGCAAATTCAAATCAAGCTCCTGTAATGAAGGAAACTAAAACATTGCCACAAACATTGCCCTCACTCCTTTCAGCTGAAATACTTGGGGGAAATCAATCTTTGGACCAAAAATCTACAAATTTAACTCTGCGTCTTATGTCAACTGTGAGACCTGGACTTAAATCTCCTCTACTGTAAGCAAGTGAATCCCGTGGCTTTGGATGTGATATCATCAAGTCAACACCACCAGCAGGAGAAGCAAAATAAGGACAGCAGAGCCACTAAATATTTAGCCATATTTGGTCCATCTTCGTCATTTTTGCTTCCTTCCTCAGCCATCCTCCCCTTACAATCCGGTAAAAACAGGCAGCTATTTTAGGTGCCTCACCATTATCACTGAGATGCAATCTCTGCTAAACAAACTATTTCCAATGCATTGCCAAGCAAACCCTGGTCTGACCTTTGACTTCATCATCTGAAATATGACCATAAAAATAATGAGCCTGTAAACTGCTTTTGGCAATTATGTCGCTGCTGGAATGAAAGGACGTTGTCATTAGCATGCAGCTTATGAACCCCAGCTTGCTGATCCTGGCAGGCAGCCAGCCTGGGAAACTGAGCTGGCCTTAAAGCTGACACAGGTTCAATGGGATAATTAGGCAGCTTTTTTGTTCGAGTTTGTTGATATAAATGTGGTAGAGATTAGCCTTTTCCCCCTCAGCTCTCGGTAATGGTCAGGGCTAACAGGTGTCAGGCTAATGGTGGTGCGGGAAATTAATACTTGGTTTCCTGGTACCTTCCTTTGTTGTTTTTCCCCGTGGAGGAATTCCTCCAAATCTTCCAGCACTTTGCAAGCGCCTTCCCTCCCTCCCTCCTTCCCCCTTCTTATTTAGCTTTGCTCAAAACATTTTATCAAGAAGAGCACGCTGTCGAGTCGCATACAAAAGAGGTAGGAAGTGCCGACTGGAAAATAAATTACCGTCAATCAAATCAGTCAATCAGCCTCCCATTTATTAGGCTCAGGAATAAAACTTAAATTTCAAAATAGCAATGGGCCAGATCTTTTTTTGAAGTGAGGGGGAAATCTCTGGGGAAATGAGCCAAAGCAGAATAAAGGATACCCAGAATGTCGCACAGCTCTAAACAAACTACAGTACCACTTATAAAAGTGTTTAGGTCACTTAAACATCTGGCTATCTTAAGCAACTTGGGACAGGGTTCTTGGCGCTCAGGAGGAATTAAAAATGCCAGATCAGCTAACAGCTCTCTATAAGTCCTCAAAGGAGAGCCTATCTGTGCTTAATGTCAAAGTGAGTGAGACAGCAAGAGAAATTGTGAGCGTGCCTCACGCATGTTGCAGCAAGCTGATAGCCCGTGCAGAAAGCAAGCTTTCATACTCATTTTACTCATGCACACTGCCTTTTATCTTGAGGATTGCCAAAACACTGTAAAGGGAAGGCTAGGCTCTATACCAAAATCACTTCACCCATCTCCAAAATACAACTATTTCTGGAGAGAAACCTGTTTAATAATGCATCAAACACACGTGGCAGCTTAGCTGGGAGGGGAAACACCCCTTTAGAAGGATATTTTTCTGATAACATGCCACTGTTTATGCAGGACATGGTGGTAGGTAGCCTTTTAATTAGAAGAAAATGTGGGAGGGAGGCTGAACCCCCCATTCTGCTAAGGCTGGGCAGAGGAGCAGAGACCCACCAGCACACCCGGTGCTGCAGCTGCCTCCAGCCGGCGCAGCTCAGCCCCCAGCGCTGCTGCAAAGGAGCAGGGGCAGCCCCCGCCTCCCTGCAGAGCATCCAAAGTCTGCAGCACCATCTGCTGAACCTCACGGTGGTCTCAGCAATCATGTAGGTTTTCCCTCTGCTTTTTCTTCTTCCCCGTTAATATTCCCTTTCTCCAAGACCTTCAGCCCTTGTCTTCCCAGTCTCCCACCTCGTCCTCTGGCTCTACACTCTGCACCCGCTTTCGGAGATGCACAAGCCACTTAATTTCCTCCTTCCCTTCTCATCACGCCAATTTGATTCTCTCCTGACCCATGCTGCACCTCATCACCACTACATTTCAAAGAGCAGCCAGCCCACTAGTCATCTCTGGGACACAGAGGTCCTATTCCTTTTTCCCCTCTGCTCAGGAGAAGCTGAGACCAGGATATGGCTAATCAAGAGTCCTCCTCTTCATTCATCCCTTGCTTTCGTGCCAGCAAAGCTTAGCAAAGGTGCTGGAGAGACACCCTCCCTCTCAGCCCCTTCATTTAGCAGAGGGGGTTGCCTTCCCAACGCTACTGCTCCCTCTGATTTACCACAGCAGCAGAGGTGAGCTTGTAAGCTGGGAAGGATGGAGATTGCTGCAGTCCAGCTTCAGTCCTGCCTGTTGCAGAGAGGGAAGGTGCCCATCCTTTACAAAGCCTCTTGACAATACAGAGAAGGTTCAAAGAGTCACCAGAACGATGTTGTATCTCCCCTTTCAGTAAAAGCACTTCTTGCAAACCTACGGGACCTAACTTGGGCTGTTAATGCAGCAACGGAGACACGGGACTCAGCGCAGGGCATGTATTTCCCAGCTTTGGAGGCCCATACGCAGCGTATCATGGGCTATGCCCTGCCCAGACCACCAGGCTGAAAGTCTGACGTGGCCATATCCATCTGCAATGCAGTCACAGCAATTTAAACCTACCTTTACCATGAGAACCTGAAAGAAGGGTATGGGGCATGGGAAAGAAGCAGCTAAGAGGTAACTTGCTGCCTTGCCCTCAAGCATCTTTGTGAAGAAAAGCGAGCTAATATGAGAATCCCTCCTTTGGTAGTAGAAAGTGGAAGATCCAGTGGTTGGAATTTGGGAGTCAGCAAATGTTTCAATGAGAGATAAACTGTAAGCTTATAACAGTGTGAATAAGTCACTTGGAATGGATTACTGTGGGCTGTGGTAAATTCTCCATTTGCTGAAGTCTCTAACTGAAGAGCAAATGTATTTCCAAAGCGATATGCCCTAGTTTGAAAACAATTTGTTGGGCTAAAGGCCAGAATCACTGGATTAAATCTATGGCTTTCGTAACAAAATAGGTCAGACTAGATAATTACAAGGGCTTACTGCAGTCTGAAAGTCTATTAATCTATTGTAGAAAACCGCAATGAAACCATATTGTGTCTACAAAGTCCTGCTGCTTGCAAGAGGTATATCTGAGTTTGTGTACCATAGCAATATTTGAGTTACCTCAGCTTTGGGTGGGTGTTGCTCATTCACCTGAACGTGACAGATTAAAAAAAAAAAGCAATAATTAACCTCCCTTTGGTGGATTGCCAAAGATGGCAAAATATAGGCAACGCTCATTTCAGAGAGATTATGACACACCCTTTCCTTAGCTTTTCTTACTATGAATGGCCTAATAATTAATTTACCATTAGAGTCAAAGGGACAAGGGTGCTACTCTGTCCTAGCAAAGACTGACGCCAAGAGAAGATGAGACAGCCTGCCCTACAAGGGTAAAGCCACCAAAAAACCCCAAACACATCAAGACCAGCAACATTCATTCCATCAGCAACTTTGATTAAACTAAAATCCCTGCTTGTGGGGCAGTTCAAAGTTTTCAAAGCACAAACCTAATTTATCAGCTAAGAGGAATGAGATGCCAAGACTTCGGTATGATACACGTCTCTTTCAGATAACTGCCCATGGCCAAAGTAGTGCTCCAGAATCCAGAGTAGCTGCTTTAATGCCTAGGTTGGTCCAAACTGTACCTGGTTTTGTTTTGGGAAGGAGTGAGTAGAGCTGCGACAGCTTTGCCTTGGTGTAGAGGCACCGGAGGCATTCTGCTTCGCAGTCAGCAGTGTTTGCATAGAGACGAGGCAGTGAAGTGCCTGCCCAGCCACATTTGGAGTTAAGATGTGCTCTCACATGTGGTTTTTAAAAAAAATCTGTGTCAACTAGCCATTGTTTATTTGCATGGCAGTAGCATTCAGAGGGCAACCTGAATGTGAGCTGGCACTGAGATAGGACCTGCAGCATCGCAGACCTTCCGCTCTGCAGGCTTCCCAGTCTGAGGCAGCAAGAGGGGCGAAAAGAAACGAGCAGGGATAACACCTTTGCCAAAGGACAACCACGAAGTCAAGGGACAGTGGGGGAATAAGTCAAAACAGAAGACAGATGACTGAGCATGTAGGATATGGGGATATTTCCCTCTGATTCCTAGAGGACAACGGCAGAAGACCATTGGCAGGGCAGTACCACCAGCGTCAAGGCAGATGAGGGGATGAATTAAGTCGGTAGCCTGGCGATAGCACACAGGCACTGTGTAATACCAGGCTGTAATACTGAGAATCCTGACAACCTGCCAGCAGTGGAGGTGCAAGCTGAGAGTTTGGACCGCGACATTAACTCACACGTAATTGTGAGTCACAAAGTCTTCCCATAAGAGAAATATCTCTCGCCACAACTCACAGTGTATTCTTTACGTGCTGCGCATGAATCCTTTAAGTCAATGTCCCGATCTGAAGAAGGCTGACCTTGAATTACTGCCTTCTATAAGGCCTTGGGTTCTTTAGTACTTAGTGTATAATTTTAAAATTCAGAGCCAACAGAGGTACATGCAATGCAGTCACTTGCAGACGCAGACAATCTAGGGTCTCTGTAAAATAAAGAGGGGAGATGAGAGAGAACAGCCAGAACCCCAAAATAATGATTTAAACTCATTTCTACTGATTGAAGATGGAAACAAATGCTAGGTCTGCATTAAAAAGTAGATTCCAGGGGAGAAATAAACATTCAGACCCAAAATTCAAAACACCACTGAAATGTGGAGTCTGGAGACTGGAGAGGTCAAAGAGGTTCCAGGTCTTGCCCTGGAAAAGTTTGTTGTCAGAGACAGAAGAAAAAAAAAAAGAAAAAAGAAAATGTTTGCTGTTTCTCCTAAACCAGCATCTTTAAGAGATCATTTAGAAGCAGGGTATGGGGAAGCATGGGATAGGATTTCACAGCTTTTGGCAGCTGTCTTTTGCCTTCTTTCTCCATGCACAGTGACAGTAGATTTGTCTCTAAAAGTATTGGCTAATTCCACTGGGAACAAGGACACCTCAGGAGGAAAACACTTCTATTGAACTCCCATTTGCACCACTTCTGCACTGATGCATGTCCAGTTGGCTTCGTTGGCATCAAACCTCATCTGTACTGATCTTAACAAAAACCAAAATACGCAACCAAAAGCAGCCTTGCAAAATCCTCCATATCTTCCCTGACCTGATCTAACGACTGAGGATTTTTGACTCGGTATGCAAGAAGATGCATTCACTTAAGTAGCCAATGTATCTTCCTAGTGGGGCTTTATATCCCATAAAAACTACCTCTCTCTGAGCTGCCACACAAACCATTGGATTTTTCACTTGCACTGCACCAGAAAAAGTGCTTTTCCTTGTTTCACAGAAATCTCCTTATAGCAGTCATGAATGAATAGCCCACTTCAAGGAAGGGTTAAAAATTTTTCCAGATGAGCTCCCATGCGAGCAGCAGTTGAGAGAAGTCTGTTACAGGTTTCTGAATACAGGATATGCAATATCAGTAAATTAACCATCCCACAAAGCATTCAATGTTATTGCAAGGGCTTTCAATGTACACATCAATTAGGAAAACACAAAGACTCAAGAAAAGAAGCAATAATTGCTGCCGAGATTGAGGTGGGGCTAATGATGACTAATGTACTTGTTATGGAACATTCTTCAATTAATTCCCCTGGGGAGGCAGTAAATCTTGTTATCTAATCTTACACACACGTCCCTAACCTGCACTTACTTTCAAAAAGTATGCTAGGCACTTTCTATGCATAGAGGAAGCCAAAATGTGTATGATTTTCTGTGAGAAAGCCAGCTAAGGTATTTCTGTCAGAGGACAGCAGAAATTCTGAAAGGTGAGAGGGAAACTCAAATATAATTATATTGCACAAATGTGCCTAGAAGTCTGAAACAAGGTGAATTTGGAATAGGACCTCATCTCACAGTCACATCAGGACAGAGTTGCTTTTCTCCCTGATGGGAACCTGAGAGAGCAGATTATCAGCTATACCAAGAATAAAGACTAAAATTATTTTCCCTAGAAAATTCTAACAATGGTTTACAGTGCGATCACAAAAAAATGAAATGCTTATCGTAATTCTTTGAGACGAAAGTACTGTTCATGCAGAACATTCTCTGAAGAGACCTTGGAAATCATTACAGTTCATTTGATAATATATGGCCTAATAACAGTTTCCTCTTCCCTCATGCTCCCTTCAGTTGCAGTGATTCATGATGAATTCATACTATGCGATGAAGTCATCCAACGATCTCTGAATACAGATTAAAAATGTTAGTACTGATTGTTGTTCCGGCTCAAATGCAAGAAGGAGCTAATAAGATAAACAGTAAATACCTCAATGTTTCATAAGTACTGTTGTCTGCAGCAAAAGGTGTATACAGGTGAAAAATACAGAAACCACAGGGGAGAAAGGCTATAAATAATCAAACATAGTAGATAAAATATTTGCATTATGGAGAAATTACCATTTATTCCAACTGCATATAGTACCATTTGAAAGGTAATATATATAGCTGGAGGCATTTAGTCTTTATCTTACATAAGATTTTAGTCAAGCCAGACCAGGAAACTTGCTGAACGCTGTTACCGATATATGACAGATTTGAGCAGATCTGCACGAATCAAATACAAACTTCATATAATTGGTGAAAAATTATTGCCATTGCTTACATTATGGATAATATGCAGCTGTTTAAAATTGGATGGATACTAAAGCCATACCTACATATTACCCAGAAACCTGAACAGTTATTAGCTCTGATTTTGTTTATTCCTTATGCGTGATTTTCCCCTTGAGAAGGATTTTGGTTAGCTGGAAGATATCTACCCTGTGCAGTTGTCCTTGTGGAAGTCCATCTGTAATGTGTTTGGGCTCCTTAGTTCTAGTTTAGAATTCCATCCCAAATAAATGTCAGTTGACTTGATGCGGGCAGGTGCTGAACACCAGAAAAACTCAAGTACTGTCAGGTCCTGTATCGCCAGACTTCAGCCATTCAGCTGTGAGATTTAGGCTCCACTTGCTCATGTTTAGAGACCCAGAGAAACCTCCACCACGTTTCTTCCCTCTCTCGTCCTTCAGTGAGCTGCCAAGGCAGGGAGTCAAGAAGGATGAAAGCAACCTTGGAGGCCAGGCGTCCACCCATGATTCGTCCTGTACAGGTATTTGGGATCCAGCTCTTCACCCAGATCAGCTCCACAGAGCTTTTGCTCCAGATCAATGCTCCAACCACTCCTAAAGTTTGGAAGGGACAGTGTTTCAGACTTACCTCTGCCACTCTGTTCCTACTGGCTTTTGCTTTACTAGTGAGAAAGCGCTCTACCATACACTCAAACATAAGCAGAATATATCTGTGTATGTGAGAGAAGGGGATCTAACAGTCCCAAACTACCGAGGATAAGAAGGTTTATAAAATAATGCATACAGACAGGAAAAACATAAAATTAAAATCCCCTCAAAAAAAAAAAATTACAGAGACAAATTAAATTTCTGCTTTTTCACAGTACAGCATGAAATACAGAGGAACCCCTCCTTCTCTTTCTTCATTAAGATCAGTGGAAATCTGCGCTTAAAAGACCCTCAGTATTTAATGCAGAAATGAGATACTCATTAAATGTTTGTTCTTTAAAAACTCTCACTCTGTAAAGGGAATTCAATCTGGTTCTCTTTAGATCCCCATGTAAAAGGGCCTTATGGTGGGTTTCTCATAAGCAACCTCTAACTATTTCAGCTTGCTGAAAGTATAATGTGGAAAAAAGCACATTTAGTTGAAAAACAAATCTTGAAAGTTTAGCCATTAGCCTCAACGCCAATAATATCTTCTGGTTCAGTCTGGAGTCTCTCAGGGGTAAATGTACAGGTGCTAAGTGCTGAGCAGCTGCAGCGAGTGATGAATTTAGGGAATGGTATGAAGTTTAAAAACCAAGATGACCAAATGAGATACATTTTACAATCAAAGCCCGAGCTTATGTTAAAAATTAGAATGCCTTTATAGGTGCTTTTGTTTTTCCCCTGAGCCTTCTAAAATCAGTATGGCAGCTAATGCAGAGCTAACAGTGAAAGTATTGAGTACTTCTGGCAAGTTCTGGCTCAGTGGAAAGCTTAAGCATGAAACGTTTGTGGATTATTATTATTATTAATGTGTGTGGTAGAATGAAAGGCACAAGATGAATGCTCATACCCTACTCATTTACATAAAAGCCTCCTCATTCTACTCAGACAGCCCTAAGAAGCCACGCAGTGAGTGTAAACAAAATTTGCACGTGCTTCTAAGTGCTTTTGTCTTGCCAGAACAGTATAAAGGAGCTTTAATGTTACTCACGTTCTTATCCTGTGAATAAGAAATCATTGGATTCAATTAAGCGTGTCTATGCTGGTGCAGCATTAGCCACAAAGTGATGTAGAAATAATTCCGCTTCTTGGCCCGAAAATTTGTGGCTGTAAACATTAAATTATCACAATTTAGAGTCCAACTAGCAAGTCAGTCCACCCATCCATCCATGCAGGAGACCTCCACGTGGAGTTCAGTGGGTGCCTGCATGGGCACTCAGAGCCCCTCTCCCAATCTGCGCTGACCTACATGAAAGGGGCTGCTTCTGCTCCGCTTATGCCACTGGAAATAAGGACTCCTCAGTAGTCTTCAGAGTTATACAGGTTTTTAAGCTGGAGCCATAACGCAGGTCCCCGGCTTTGTGCAGGAGAGCACAGCACGTGCGGGAAGGCAGGGAGCCCTGCCATGGCACCAGGTGGGGAAGACGAGAATCCTGTAGTTGGACATGCTGTGAGAGCGGAAAACAGCTCAAGATCAAGCCACGATGTTTTGTTACAAAATCAAGCTGAGAAAGTCTCTCTGAGATGTCTCTTAAGTAAGCAGAGCAATTTGTGTTTGTCTATTTGTTGAATAACATCCTCATGGTAGCACAAATGGGAAACCTTATACCTTTTTTGCCCTATTTAAACACTTGCCGCTGTTACCTACATGTCAGGTTTCACCCTGAAATTTCCTCCAAGCTGTGTGTGGCCCCTGGCAATACCACAACCTGGTGCAGTTGACAGAAGAGTTTCTACAGCCTGCAGAGATGCAGAAACCAGGCCAGTCTTGAAGTAAAAATCATGTATTTAAAACATCAATCTTCCTTTAAAAATGATCAATCTAAATGTACATATTGGACCAACACTACCAATATGCTTTGCTTTTATTTTTCTTACAAGAAAAATTAAACAGCTTATTTAATGAATTAGTGATTTTCTCTTCCATCATTAAGTCATTTCTAGAAAGAAAAAAAAATACTCCAAGTCCAACCATATATTTATCATGCTTAGGGCAAAATAAATCCCATACCAGTTCTTCTATCCTAGGCTTCCCAAATTCTTGTACATGCTTTATAAACAATATTAATCATGCGGAACCTGTCAGCGGCGTTAGCAGAGCACATAATGTATTTAGAACATTTGCAGCATAACAGCTTTGAACGTAAAGGTCACCATCTCCACATTAACTCCATCAAAATAATTGGGTAATTTTCCTTTAAAAACACACAAAACAGTTTCTCCCGGAGATCCCATGTAGCAGCTGAATCTGACATCTGTGAAGGAAAGCATGGAGCTGCATATATAGTATCACAAAGCTGCATGGAAGATGAAAAGAACGTATCTGCTTATGTTAGCTTGCAAACAGGGGAATGTCAATCCCAGGAACTACCCCAATGCATTCAAGTCAAGCCCATGCAAGTGAAGCATTTTTTTGCAGGAAAGATACAGCCCTTGTCCATCAGCGACTGGGATCCAGCTGGTCCACAGAGCGCCTGAGGTGTTACCGTGGCTGAATAAAGCCCCCTTCCTTCCTCCTCTTCCTTCTGCTGGGAGCGACGGCAGATCTCCTCTGCTAGGCACAGAAGCGGAGGCTGACCTCCTCTGAAGGCACGCCAGCACTACTAATCAACTAGCGGGGAAGCTGTCAGCGTGTCTTCCTTGCCTCTCCCACAGCCTCTATGGCTCTGCCTGTCCCATGACCCAGGGGCACACCTCGTCCTGCTTCTCTCTACAAAACCTTGCCTCCAACTAAGCTGACAGGCAGCCACAGATACGCAGCTGCTCTTATAAAGGGATGGATGACAAAGAGAAGGGAGCGACTGTCTCCTCCACCCTTGCTAGCACAAAGTCCTCAGCCCCAGGCATGGATGCCGAAAAACATCACTCTGAAGGGCAAGGGACAGCTCTCTCTGGTCACGGTGAGCATCTCATTCACCTTTTTTTCACACCTTGGGATGCATTTAAACATGTTGGAACAAGGTCTGGGTCATGTCCCAGGTATTACATACAAGTGAAAAGTCCTTGAGACTTAAAGAAATAAATCCAAACCATTAACGTGCTGGGGCTTTCCATAGTTTAGGCAGCAGTACTAGTTCCTGGCACAATTGCAACCAAACCTGGGTTGACTGCAAATATTCTATACTGATGGGTCTAAAAGGTAGCTCTCAAGGGTTACTCTCAGGCTTTGAATTTCATGTCAATCCACCTCTAACATGCCACGGACCAGATTTGAAAATGAGAGAGAGATTTAAATTTTAAATGAGCCCTTAGGCACAACATGCTCTCAGAGTAGCTCAGGGTTCGTGGCCTCTTCAGTGTCTTCCAGCCTCTGCTGCTCAGAGCAGTCCCAGGAGCAGTCATGGCACACCACTCGATGTAGGGAAAAGATCAGATTGAGGGCTAAAAGGAGCCCAAAATCTCTCTGAGGGTGGTGGTGTACTGAGGCAGGATGCATCCTCCATCTGTCCTGGAGCTCTCTGAGCTCCAGCTCCCCAGGTTCAGTGTCTCCCCAGTCAGGTAGCACCCTTCAGCACGCTTTTTTAAGTGCTTGTGCTTCAGACTGCAGCACAGCAGTGGTCTATGGCAGTCTGTGACCGACAGCATCGGACAGATGGGCTCTGCCAGATCAGTTGGCGACTGCAGGCGCCCTCAGCAAAGGGAAGTAAGCCAAGAGAAGTCTGCACATTCAACATAATTTCTGAAAGTTTAGCAAGGCCATTACAGAAAAAACAACACATACACATTACATGACCATTTTTATGGAGTGAGAAGTGGTCTGAGTCAGAATAAGATGAAGTAAACTTGTGACATTTTAGTGATCGGAATCCATTCCATTTTTTGCAAACCTGGTGGAAAGAAACTTTCCACAGCTTCATTATTAATGCTTTTATTAAAAAAATAAAAAGTTGCTCTGCCTGACCATTCTCTACCACGATACACTGACACAGCCCTAACCCATAGTTTTGTAGGATGGAAACTGGAAGTTCTTTGAATAGCCAAGATTTACCTCTTTTGGTTCAAGATTCTTACATATAAGTAATACAGGATGGAGTTATTGCATCACATATCCCTGTTTTGGTTCTAAATCATTGCAGGAAACAAGTAGCAAACATAGCGGGGAGACTACTGGACCTTACATGGAACTCCAAGAAGCAGATATGTTTTCCTTCCCATGAATCAACAGAACATAAGCATAATAAAAATTTTCTCAAAGAAAAATTTCCAAAATAGTCATAACAAGCCAGAAGCTAACTGTTGCTTCTCCTTTATGTATAATCATATTTCAAAAAAGGATTTTCAGATGGAAAGCCACAAAAGACCACCAGCCAGAATGAGTGATACCATGAGGAAAGAAACACATGTGCACTTTTATCTACCTGCTAAGACAATTGCTGCAAACACTGAGATTCCTCCAAATAAAATGAACTGGGAACTAATAGGGGCTTCTCTGTACTGCACACTTCTACTTGTCAGAAGATGTAACTACTTTATGGAGTTATCTGTATAAGCTACATTATTTTGTGTAGTCAACAGTTAATGTAATAAATGGATTCCAGCCAGTCCATCGGTTTTGAACTTTCCCAGATCTGTTGCCCTGGTCTGGAAGATGACTCTTGCCATTTGGGGCCTGCTCTAGTGAATAGTTTCCAGGTGCTGGGTGCTTCAGGTGGTGGTGTGAACCCTGAGTATCTTCTTCACAATCAGACAGCCATCTTTCTCTAGCTTTAAAATAACTCCTTTCATGAAAACTTTTGAGAGAACACACCAACGTGCAGTGTGCACCCCTTGGAGCCAAGTTAGCATGTGTTACCATGGGTTAGAGCCATGGAGAAATATATCTTCCACTATTTGTGTTCTAAACTGAGAGTTTTATGGCACAGGGAACATAAACCTGTCTGAATGAGCTGATGTTAGAGAGGAGAGTCAAAAACCCCAGCCCATCAGGACAACCAGCGCTACTGATAGAATCTATCTTCATGGAAGTACAAGTAATAAAATCACTTAAATCTGTCCAAATGGTGGACTGGAAAATTCATCAAGTCTTTCGTATCCAAGGAAATAACCAGAAATAGATTCTTTCATCAGCACTGAATTCTCATCCAGAGGCAAGCTGGTGTTTCTGAATTTTCTAGTGTCCTCATCCTTAGATAAGGTCACCCTGTCCTTCTCGACGTTGCAAATCTTTCCCTTCCTAGTAATGGCCTAGGCCAAGTTGCTCTCATGCTGGCCTTACATGGTGTGGTGGGAGAAAAACTACCTTAGTTCACAGCCATTTGATTCATTGCTGTGACTTTTAATGAGCGCCAATAGCTTAGATTTTGCAAAGGAAATAGCTGCCTAATATAACTGGTCTTTGGCCACCAACTTGTTTTCAAATAGCATTGGCTTGCTCTGACCATCAGCCAAATCCAAATCCCAGACAGAGGGAGGGATGAGGCTCTGCATTTTACTGTTCATCCCTTGTACCGTCCAGGGACCACTTTTAAGCCATAAAACTACACCTACAAAAGGAACCAGATGGGGAAACAAGCGCGTGGTCCAACATGTTGGGAAGGAGGTAGCGAAAGTGGCCAGTCCAGGACATTTCTTTCAAAGACCAGATGGCAGCTGCTGCTCACACTATCAAAGTTGTGGTGAAACACTGCCGTTCAGCCTCCTCGTCAAGCTTCATGGAGTGCAAACGCACAGCGAAGACACTACGTGCAAAATCCTGGCCCTGCAAAAGGAAGAGAAGAGGCACATTTCCACCCCTGTGTGAGCTGCTTGGAGATGAAGGGCTCAAAGCCTTACTGAGCACCCATGGCTGCTGTTGTGCTCCTCTTGCACAAAGCAGAAAGGAGGATGCTGAAGCTGGGACTGCAGGACGGGCTAGCGCTTCTGATAAATACAATAAAAGCTACGCCAGCAATCAGTAAACAGTGGTATAATTAGCAAATGTTTTTCTATTTACTTCCTTTAATAGGCAATAGGGGGAAATGAAATAAAATGTCAAGGACTTCATCAAACAGATGGTTCTGCGCTTATTATTTTTCTCCGCCGTATTGTTTGCGTCAACTAAAGAAGAAACTCCTTTACGAAGTGTGACTCATGGATTCCTGGGAAGCTGCATTCTCAGCAGGGGGAGGACAGCAGGGGAGGAGAGGAAAGGGGAGGGAAGAGGACTCAGCTCATGAGCTTTTATTAGGAGTATTATTATGTCTCATTAATTAATCTGACCGCTGCTTCAGTGACGTCTCGGTCTCATTTCACAGGAAAAAATTACTCTGGATTGCCAAGTTAAATAGACAATTACAGGAAGACCAAATTATGCCCACATTGCATTCCCTCAGGGCACCAGGCCAAGTTCATGTCAAATCCATAATAACTAGACTACCCTCACTAAAAACAGCTCCTGTGGACATACGTCATGAACCATTTGTAATCTACACAGAGGATGTATTGATCTTCCTCGGGCTTCCTTTCTCATAAACTCATAATAGCAAAGACAGGATTTTTAAGTATCTAACTCTCTGCAGCACATATGCCGAGCATAAGCTGTGTTAACTCCAATAAAGCCTAATTAAAGCATAACCATTAGCTGTTTAATTTCCTTTTCCTATCCCAAGGGGCGGCTGCTTAGAGAGCAGGAGGAGAAACTCAGTACATTTCAGAGAAGGAATGAAGAAAAAAAAAAAAAAAAAAGCAGCTTGTATTTTCCCTGCAGACACACAGGTAAAATCCAGGAAAGGTCTCTCTCTACCTGGTGGGAAAAAACCCAACTTTCCAGATCTGCTTGGACTACAGAAGAGCTGGGAGATCCCTAGGAAAAGGAATGTGAATGAATGTCTCCAAGAGAGAGCAACACCCTTAAAAACTTGTTGACATCAGAATGACTTAGGCCTTCAAATCTTGCTATCATAATTCCTTCTCCCACCTGCAACCCTCAGCTCATGGTCTATTCTTTCTCTCTTCCCCTCACGTGCAGGTCTGCCCTTTTCTCCTCGCCCCAATCCAACAGATCCCAGCTGGATGGGCCACATTGTCCCCAGTACCGGTACATTCCCCGACTGGTTCCCTCAGCTCTGATGATTTGGAGCCCCTTCTCAAACAGAGGTTTCCTTACTCAGGGCAACGAGCGCCAGTGGCTCAAGAGAAACTGGTGTTGATTGAGCCAGAGCACCAGAAGCCTGGCATGACCACAACGGCACAAACCCTCCTCCTTCCTCCCAGTGCCGATTCTTCTTGGCACTTCTCTCAGGCCAATTGTAATTCGCTTTTTTTGTTATTCCCCAGCTTACTCTTCACGTATGAAGAAACATATGAGACAACACAGCACCCTCCTCGCCTGCTCTGAGCACACAACCTGGCCTGTGGGCTCCTGCCCAGCGCAGGAGATCTGTGTCACTCTCCCTCCTCTGGCACCCTTTTTCTCGTCGGTCTCTCATTCCCTTTCCCTCAAAAGCAGAGGTGAGCTGAGCTCCATGTGGCTCGGTCATCACTCGGACCCAGCAGGTCACTGTAGCCACCACCAGCCTGCCCACCACCGACAGCCACAGGTAAAGCCATCTGCAATGCAAAACAACTTACACGCAGAAATAACGCCTTCTCCTCCCTCAGCTACGTACTGCTCAGCACACCATGGACTATGCCCTTCTGCTCCACAAACCAATATACACACGGACATTTCTTGCTTCACGCTCCTGTCTCGTCCTTCCCACGCTAAAGAGGGATGTTGTAGGTTGTTTTGGGTTTTTTTTTGTAAAACAGTGAGAACAACTTAACTGCATGGACAGCATTCAGACCAAGCCCACAAGGAGCAGCCAGCTGAGTATGAATGTGTCTGTCAGCCTGGTGTAAATTTTAGCATGGTGTTGCACATCCGTTCTGTTGTTCTTGGCAAGTGGGGACGACATCCTTGCCACATGGTTCACGCTGGTCAGGACCGGCACAGCAGAAAAGCACAACTAGCCTTGTGGAAATGCCTTCCTAAGCTAGCGTGGGATCCTGGAAGGGATCCTTCTTGTTTTCTCTTTCTTGCCTTAATGCTGTACAAACAAGCAATGAGTGTCATTAGATTTCTATTCCCTATCCAGGCTGAAATGCTCTTCCCTTTTTGTCTCTACTGCCCGGCCCAGTTTAAGATTTTTCATCATCCAAGCCAACATATTCAAGTGACAAAGCAGATCGCTTTGCAAAGTGGCCTCCAGCCAAAACTGTGACCTTTTTAACAGCGAGGTGAAATGGCAGCATTTGATTATCATTGTGCTTTTGTTTTGGAGCAAGGAAAATTGTCTTTCCTTCTTTAACCACCAAGCTGCTTTTTACCTTATGAGCAGTTCCTTGGCATGGAGAAGAGTAGCAATTTTGCAAAATTGTCCAAAGCTGGTGACAAGATATTCCATGTTTTTCTTTGGCATTCATGAAATGTTTTCTCAATTCCTCACAATTCCTGTTAGTCTTTCCTTTTAAAAACTACTGGTGAATCTTCAAATAGCGCTGTAGAGCAGTGCAAAGATGCCTACAGCACCCTATACCTTATTTTGAGATGCCTGAAGCATTCTTTCTTATTAATTTTAAAAACTGAAAATTCATTAAAAAGGGAAAATCCCAATGCAAAATGAAAACTCCAAACAGCCTTTGTGATGGAGGCTGATCTGCAAAGTATTGCACACTGATAAAGGCTTTCCTGTTCTGAAATAGCAATAGGAAGAGGTGGAAGCATCAGCTCCTTGTTTGGTTCTCAGCTCCAGCCTTTGCGCTCCTTTATTTTGCTGGCTTTTGCCAATTTAATCTTGGTGGTTTTTGCACAGAGCCCACCCATTCTGCAGTCACCTCCCTGCAAAGTAACTGAGGGATCATGAGTGCAAAGGAGATTTTCCAACAGCGCAAGAGGAATTCTGAGCTAGGAAGGGAAACCGCACGTAGCACAGAGCCCTGCCTCTTGATTGCTAAGACAAATATTAATTTATAATCATGCTTTGAAAAACCTTATTTCACCTGACAATAATATCCACAGAGAAACAGAGGGTCACATCATACAGATGCTCATAAAAGCTAACTTGCAAGATACAAAGTTAGAATTTCCATTTTTCTACCAAAAATAAATTATGTTTGACACTTCACAGCAGCTTAGGCTACCCACTGAAGGGTATGTGTACCTATCTTGCAATAGCTTTACAGGGACTGGAAAGCTCTGGCAGCTATAGTAAAAAAAGTTTCTTAAGGCTTAGGGACTTCTCTTGGCCTTCTCCTCTGGAGAGATTTGGAAGCAAGGAAGAAAGGTTTGTAGTTTTGGGAAGGTGTGTGTTACCCTTTCCTTAAGGCACCTACGTTATTTGCTAACAAAGGTACAGAGAAGTGCAACAAGCTCTAACTCTTGAGGAAGGTAAAGCCCACCCTGCACAACATCATGTGTAGTAGCAAAGCTCTTTTTCTGCAGGTGTGGACATCTGTCTCATCATCTACTCTGGTCAAATCACCTTCAGTTCTTTCATTATTTACAATCTACTGCCTGGAGGAGAAGGTGTTTATAAGGAGGGTAGCTGCCAAGCTTCACAACTCAACGGCATAATCTTCTGGTGCATGTTTTCTCCAAAGAGCCTTCCCTCTCTTTATGATCCCCCTGCCAATCAGTGGTGCTACAGAGAAGGTGTTTACAGGCAGAGGTGCTGCAGCACTTCACCTCCTCTGGCAGCATTACACAGTTGTAAAAGTCATCATGTAACGTCTCACTTTTGCAAAGAAGGAGATGTCACACAGCATGATGAAGATGCTGTCTGGTGCGTACTCCTCCAGCAGGCCAGGAAGAACATCTGTCACCAATATTTCTGCTTCAGCTCCATCTGCACCTGGTTGTTCTTTCTGCAAGTTCCTGTGTTATTTTTCTTCCATGTACTCAGACACCCTGCAGTGAGTTTGTTATCGTAAATGGATTGCCGTGGTCAAAGTGTTTGTCCAATGAATGAAAGAAAAAGCAAAAAAATTACACCAAGTAACAACACTTTTTCCACAAGAGAAAACATATGCTTCTTTTGTGGCTCACAAGATATTCTGCATACTTTATGTCTTGATGTTTTCTCTTTTACAAGGGTATAGCAGGAAAGACTCAACTTCTGGCCCATTAGAAAGAGCCACGATAGCATGCCTCAGGGCGGTAGGACAGAATGAATACACATTTGTTCCAAATGCCATCAAATAAATCTTAGTTCTGGAGACAGGAAGGAATCATGCTGTAAATAAGATGAAAATGGGGAATCTGTAAGAAGACATCAGAGACCAAGGATGAGATGTTAGACTGAGTTCGTGATGCCTACTTCATAGAGGACCTGTCTTTTTCTTTTATGTCTTTCTATTTCAGAATAAAATAAGACTTGAAAGAACACCGCTTTCCTTGGAAAGGAGGAATTGCTAACATTTTAGAGGAAGAAAAAGTATTGTGTTTTGTTTACTCAGTCCCTGTCTGTTTAGCCCACAAGAGAAGCTCACTC